>NC_135743.1:31973750-33252500 GCF_041903045.1 Epinephelus lanceolatus
CTCTGCCCATCCTCTCTGGCCTGTTGTGCAGAGAGGATGCTCGGAGCGGTGTGTCACATCAGGTGCGTCAGGATGCCCATTGGCTACCGGCCGCCGACCGGAGCCATCCCGGCCAATCAGCTGTCGGCGAGCTGACCTTTTCGCTGGCGCCCTGACCCTGATGGGAGGTGAAGTGTGTGGCTGGTAGCAGTCAGTACTGGCACAGCAGGATGAGGAGGAGGAATAACAGGAGGAAGAGGAGGAGGAAAAAGGACCAGGCCGGAGGGCGAGAGATTTTCTTGGCCAGTCACTCCTGTTCCCGTCCTCCTTTCTCCTCTCAACTCTTCTTCAACTGGAGTCATGACAGCCTCCCTTGGCCGGTTTACACCGTGTTTCACATGCAAGGACTCTCTCGTCTCTTGTTACAGAAGTCAGAAGTAGAAGAGTGTAACCACATGAGATACTTCCAGGCTCGTCCATTGTCGTGTGTGTTTTTGTGACTTTGTGTGTGTTATTTGAAATGGTGACTCGTCCCATTTCCCACTAGCCTCTCCTGTTGTCTCAGAGGTGCTTAGCAACAATCTGTCCTCCCGAACGAGAAAACAAAAATCAGAGGATGCTCGAAAATGCTCTGAAATGCAGTAATGAATATTTTAGACATAAAGGACCACTCTCCCAGCCTCCATTTGCCTGGCTCAGTCCTCCAAACAGCCCTTTTAAAGTCAAGTGATGGGGGTTAAGTTAATTATGCACATTAGGGCCAGCCTCCCTCCCTTGCTCACTCAGTCGCTGTGTATGTGTGTGTGTCTGTGTGTGTGCGCGGGCTGCGGCGGTGGCTTGGGATGCCGAAACTCTGCCTTTAATTAAACACAGATGCATGGAAGGAGAGACTGTCTGTCACACACACTTTTAACAGCAGCTGCACGCATGCAGACACGCGTGGGCACATACACAGATACATACGCACACACACACAATTGAAGAAGATGAAAGAGTGTAACAGACTCGGTATGTGTGTGTGTCTGTATGAGAGGAAATGACCTCTTTCTATCTCCGCTCTGCAAACAGATAAATAACTTAATCTAAATTAAGACTGAAAATGACTGGCTTTAAAAGGTGCAGATATGTTGGGTATTTAAATGTTTGTGCATGTTTGCAGAGGAGTTTAAAAGTCGGTGTGGGTTTCTGATTTATTTATCATTTTATTTATTCATGTGTCGGCCTTTCAATATATGTTTTTCTCATTTTCATATTGTTTATCTGCCCACTTGTTTGGTTTCCCGTATGTTTCATGCAACCTTCAGCTTTTTTTTTTTTTTTTTTCTCCATCAGGCTGGATATGGTTATATGTCTTATTGTTATGACAGTATTTGATCTGCCCTGACATGGCAGCTGATTGATGAAATCCATTTGCAGGAAGCAGAGGAAGCCAATGTTAATCAATGACATGACTTTGATATAAAAAACACCACTTCAAGACCAAAAATAATCAAACATCTAGAACTAACAGAGTCCAGTTTCTCCAAACCTCTGATGGCTTTTGAGAAAACGTGTTCTGCTTTTTGACAGAAGCAAGAGAACCACACATCTGTACTAACATTTAGTCTTGTGATTGTAGATAATTTCATAAAAAATTAAGTCTCAATTCACTCTGACCAGCTACAACATACAAATGCTGCTTACATACTAATGTTTCAGTAAGAATAATGTGATTATCTAATATATGATATGGTGGTATTACCATGAAAACCACTCTGCTGCCTAAGGGGAACTTTTGATACTTTAAATACCTGCTGATACTTCATTACTTAAGTAAAACATTGAACATAGGACATTTACTTGTAACAGCATGACTACAGTAGTATTCACAGCATTCATTTACTTAAGTAAAAGATCTGAATACTTTTTCCACTACTTAGAATTTACAGTGTATTTTTATACATTATTGGTAATTTTTGAAAAAACAAAAAACAAAAGAAACCATCTTTAATCTGTTTTTAATATTTCATGAATTTGGCAAAAAAACATTCAAGTGTCTAAATCAAACTTTTAAATCTTATGAATTTAGATTTTTAAAACATTTCTAAGTTCAGTCAAGACTTCCTAATATTATTTTACTCTTTTTTTCTTTCTTTCTTTCTTTCTTTCTTTCTTTCTTTCTGTCTATTCCTTATCCTAAAACAGCTCATTTCTGCTTTCAGCACTTACGCCAGTTTCATATTTAATTTAGCCTAATTAAGGATGTTCACCTAGCGTTTTTTTCTGCACAGGAATGAGGCGTTTGTTATCCTTGAAAGCCTTAAATTCAGAACCCTTTTCTCTCCTCTTTGTCTCTCGGTCTCTCCTGTGCCGCAGCAACGGCCTCATTTTTCATTAGAGGATTGCCCCATTATTTCATTTCTTGTGATAAAATGACAAGAGATTACTCACGAGAAATACTAAATACAGAGCCGGACCGATGGGATCTCCCCTCATATGTAACGCTGCTGCGCTATGGCTGAAGGCTTCATATTTCCTATTTCTCTCTCTATTATATATATCTGGCAGAGTTGTAGATACAAGAACTGTGCGTGTGTGTCTGTGTGTGTGTGTGCACATGTGAGTACTGTATTACATTCTGGGTGTCCCAATCTGATCAGACACCACTAGCTGGTCAGCAGACCTTGCTTCGTTTTTTTTTTTTTTTTCTTTATATAAGAAACCTTGTTTTTGCAGGAGAAATGTAGAAAAATTAGTTGCTCTGCTGACAGAAATGCCAGTGAGTTGGGGAAAGAATAACTTATTTCACACAGAGAAGGAAGAGGAGGGTAAACACAGCAAACACAGGCCAGCGATGGCTAACTGGGAATTAAAAAAAATATCCACACAAGATAAATAAATAATAACAACACCATATCTTTATCTAAGATGATTCATATTTTATTTCAAAACAGTGCCTCCATTGGTCACATTTTTCAGTAGTGGATAATAGAAAATGTAAAGATACGGGCGGTGAAATATGAGTCGGTTTGGGGAGGTAAGAATGAGAAAAGATTAGCTTGAGATTAGAATAAGAGAGATGGAGGAGGGAGGAAGAGGAGGGCAAAGAGTCTCGCGGTGTGTGTGAGTAGTTTTCGAAGTGCAGGTTGGTGTGTCTGTCAGCGTGTGTGCGTGAGAGAAGAAGGATGATCGTACACACTCCCACCCTACTTTGTTTTCCACCTACCTCCACGGCAGCAGAGATTGGACATCCTTGACCGACCGACTCGGCTACACTCACACCTGCCCACGCATAGCTTTTATTGTTACTGACCTATCAAACCCCACATATACCTTAAACTCGCATACATGCTTCCTGTTTTATCAAAATATTCAGCTGGTACAGTCTGCTACCTTCCATGCTTTGCAAACTGATAAACATATGTTTTGTTTTGTGCTATTGACTCCATTGTTTTTGCATATTCATTTGTCTGTTTGTATCAGATGACCCACCTCCAGTTGAGTTCCCGCTGTTGTTTATTCAGTGAAGTTGTTTTTCTTGACTTTTCTTGCTGCAGTCCTTCAGTGGTTCACAGGCTGTTCCCTTAGTGGCCCCGGAGTCTTTAATTTAACAAGATACCCACCAAGGAGAGTTGTTTTGGCTGCTCCCCTCCATCCTGAGAGTCATTAAGGCCAGCCCATGGTGAGGGAGACCCAGCGAGGCATTAGCATAACTGGGCAGAGTGACAGAAGGAGCCCTAGGTCAGTGGAAACATCCAGATCAAACACTCCAAGTTACCCCCCCAGACCTGGGCTCTGGTTTACACCAGCAGGAACCAGTAGCCCTGGGAATGTGTTACCAGGCTTAAACCAACACTACCAGCGTGCCCACACACGCACACACAGACACACACAGACACAGCACGCACACAGGTTTGGAAATCTTTCTTTGTCTCTGTTACTTTTTTTTCTTCACCTTTTCTACGCCGTCTCCTATTTTGTTAGCAACTTGAATCCCCCTCTTTTTGTTATTTCACCATTAGCCCTGCTGCAGAAGTGAACCTGTTATTAGTAGCAGCCTTCTTGACAAGACATTTTATTTATTTATTAATTTTCTATTTCTTTCCCTGACTGGGCAGAGATGTGCAGTGCGACACTAACGAATGTCCCCCTGAAGAAAATTTTAAGGTGCTGTGAGAGCCCAGACTCTCTTTTCAACGAATTTTATTTTGAAACAAATTTCCGCTAACATCATCGTCATGATGTGTTTCTTATCACGTATATTCGTTTTTTTCCTTTTCGAACTGAGCCTCTTATTTTTCCCCTTTTCTCATGGAGAAAGCAATTCTCTGTTCTGCATCTTAAATTTGAGCACAAGTTTCTTCCTGTAGACATGACTATCAGTGACATTTTTATCTTCATTGACGCATACATGTGGGTTTTTGTTACAGCATTTTCTCAAGAATTTACAAAGTGTTTTTCACCATGTTTTTTGGAGGGGAGGGCTTCCATGCAATATTGAAACATGACCTGCACAAACACACAGTGAATGCACATCACTGTGAGTTACATTCAATAAACACAGAGAAGGGTGGGTAAGCTATGACCTTAGTCAGTTGTCATCATAAGTCAAACATTCTCCAGCATCAATAAAAATTGTATTATACATTCAGAATTGAGCTTTTCCACGTTTTTCAGATCGGGGCTGAAAGAACCATCAGGGTGATGCATCTTTACTTTAATGTATACAATGTATTTGTGTCCTCAAGTTTGGAGCACACACTCTTTCTAAACAAAATCAAAGGGCGGGTCATCAGGGTTCAGAGTTCTGGTTACATTACATAGCATTACATGTGGAAAGGTCATTTCAGTCCCACAGCTGCTGTCAGTATGTAATGCACGAGACAACAATTTGGATCGCTCATCTTAAAAAAAAAATAAGCTGAAACACATACTTTTCTGTTCATATAAAAAGCTCTGTGTTGTTTTTATCATCGTGGTATGAAGTGTCCCTTTCACTGTGCCTGCTCTGATGGCATCTGCTTTGCTTTAGAGGAGTAGCTGAGCGATTCACAGTGACGGACGTGGTCGACTCATCACGCAGGGCTAATTTACTTTAAGTTCTGCCGCGTTTGTGTTGCTTCAGATCTGTCACGGGATCATGTTGACGTTGCTATAGCATGCTGTTGTTTTGTTTTGGGGACTAAGAAAGGCAAACACTGGGATAAGGTATGATGAATAATGCTCTCTGACAGACAGGGCCTGTTGTTGGTGGACATAGCTGGCAGAGCCTGTGTGTGTGTGTGTGTGTGTGTGTGTGTGATCATGAGTTACCATTACTTGAAGCAGCAATGGAAGACAGTTTTTCCATGGATTGTCTCTAAACACTTCTGTCTTTTGATTGTTTTCAGTCACTCTCATAAAGCTGTTCAGAACTGTTGAATGTGCTTAAAACCTGCCTGTGCTCTTCAGCGGCTATTGGGATTTAAATGGATTAAACAGCTTTGTGTAAATGAGAATACTCTTACCTTGCATTCACGTTTCTAGCAACTAGGTTGATGTGCCTGACTGAATGTGTGTGGTCAAAAGACACAGATCACATCTTTTGTCAGGAAATGTTAAGTAAAAGTACAAAGGTATTCGCATCAAAACCTACTTGAAGTTCTACATGGTAACTTTTAATAAGAAAAAAATAGCAAAAACAACCAATCAGAGCCGAGGAGTCTCTTAAGCAGCTGTCAAACATGTCAATCATTGCTTGTGAATTGTGGTAACACTGTCAAACTAGGCGGTGCAGATCAAATATAAATCAAGATTCTGTTACTGCATTGCCTATTTCTTTCCTCAGATGTTTTCAGAAACATATTTTAGTGTACTGTTTAGCTGTAATATGAGACAGTTGGTCGAGCTGGTGGGCGGTGCTTGGTACTTCATTTGAATATATCCAATATGGCAGCCAGGTCACAAAGTTAGAGACGTAGGCCCTGATCACACAGAAAGCGCTTTGCAGAATGCAAAACGCGAAGCGCACTGCACCGCACTACCTTTTTTTAAAAAAACAAATTGAATGCCACTTGTAAAAAAAAAGCCTGCTGTGCCTTTTTATTGTTGCCCAGGTAACCAGCCCATCACGTTCTTTCACTAATATTCCCATATAATCAATCTACCATTTTGTTGTTGTTTTTTTTCATAGTACATAGTAGCTGGTTACTAAAATGGACAGGCAGCAGGTACTTGCTCTCGCTCTGGTTGAGGGTGAGAGGCTGTCAGGAGATAGTTTGTTGGGCACAGTGAAACGGAGATCTGTGTGGGTACATGAGACCCGAAAAAAGAGGGTGGATCACAAAATCACACAATTACAAAAAGGCACCTCCAGCTGCTAAAACGCTTTCTGTGTGATCGGTGCTTTAGAGACTCCTCAGCTCTGACTGGTTGTCCTTGGTGCGCTGCCATCTGATTCTAGCCAGTGCCATTAGAGACCGTAAGAGGGAAGGAGGGATATGATTTCGGACTATCTGTCAATACAGTGACAGTTTCAGTAAATAAGAGAATAATAATAATAATAATAATAATAATAATAATAAAGTTCCAACAGTAAAAGTACTCACTATGGAAAATACCCCATTTCAGAATGATGCACATTATAATATTGGCTTCTAATTACCGATGCATTAATGTGATCATCACTAATATTGCAGCTGGTAAAGGCGGACCTAATTTTAACTTATTTATGTATATATTTATATATGTAGCTTGTGTATCGCCCCAATTGTTTCACAATTTGTTGGTTTATTTACATATTTGACTTCATTTATTCATATGATAGTTAATTTTTTATGACTTATTTAATTATTTAATACTGAAGCTGTAGGGCTCAATTGGCTAGTTTCAACTCTTGCACTTGCCAGGTGGAACAATGGGACATGACATGAAGCCATGCTGATGAATAACTGTCAAAGACAGCTGATAATAGTTGTTGTTAATCCTGCAAACAAACAGTAATGTAGGAAATGATTTGATATTCAGTGACATTTTGCTCAAAGTTCATAGTAATGCTATATGCCTTTGGCAACAGAAATCAATGAATATATAATATGTAGATTGATTTCTTTTACTGGGAACAGAACTCACAGTTTACCCATTTACTGGTTGTTAATGGTAGGTTTCACCACTCAGTGCTTGCTCTGGTTGAACCAAAGTTTTAGTCCAAGTGAAGAGTTGACTCAAAAAGTAGTGTGAAACCTTTCTCTCACCAAGGTCTTGGTCCAACCTCTGTTGCCTGGTTTGACCAAACAAAATAAGAACTCCTTCCATGCTCCAAAGTAACTCCTGTGAACCAACTAGATGCAAAAATCTCTCTAGTTAAAATACAGCTCTTGCAGCAAAGCAGAAAAAGTTTCAAAGCTGCCGGCCTGCTCTGTTTTGCAAGGGAAACAGTAGCTTCCTACGACACTCCTTGCAGATGTTGAAGAATTGTTTATCTAGTTAACACACGTCAGTCGACGCTCAAAAAACCCTTCTGTCTAATTAGAGACGGGAGTCATTGTCATCTGTCTCATAATGAGGAATCATGAAGGCTTCTTATTTCTCTCTGATATTTCCCTGTGTCTACAAATGAACAGGGGACAAGTTTCCATATTTTAAGGCAGCGCTGTAAACAGGGTCGCTTGGGTTTTTTTTGTTGTTTTTTTAAACATGCACTGTCAATTACCCAGTGGCAGTAGCCTCGCAGATACAGCAGAGTGCTGTGCTGGCTGGCTGACTGGGTGACTGGCTGGGTGGCTGACTTGGTGGCTGACTGGCTTGTCTCTTGGAAACCTGTGAAATATGATTTACATTGAGAGCATGTTGTAGCAAACCCTAGCCCACGGTATGCATATTCCCCCATTGTTTGTGACAGTTGGTTGTACCTGCGCCGGGGGGGAAGAGCGCCAAGTAGGCATCCGACTTTGCATTTCAGTGGCTGAGCTCAGGGTCAGGAGCACATCTGGTTGACTGGGAGGTTTGTGTGTGCGGTGTGTCATTTTTGCGTTTCAGATTCTGTAACACACACACACACATTCACGAGCTCACTTGTTGCTGTGCAGCCAGAGCCCGTGCGCATAAAGCAGCAGCCGCGGCACACAAACAGCAAACCCGGCACACCGGTGCACTCCTACACAAACAAACAAACACACCTGCTGCTCCTGGCAAGTCGCTCTGACAATCAGCCGAAGGAGGGAAGGCAAACAAAACAAACAGTTTAATTTACATGACAGTAGCCTGCTTTACATTAGCATGCCGCGGCAATGATAGAGTGAAGCTCCGCTGGAAACAGCAGGTAATGAAAAGTGATGGTCCTATTTGCGGTATACTGTAAGTACAGGAATGGGAAGCTCGAGCAGTCAGAACTAATAGCGTGCACTGTGCTGCATGTCTCCCAGACAGTCCTTTTGGTGTGTTGGTTTAAAAAAAAAACTACTCTCCCAGTCCTTTCTGAAATAACTAATTTTCCAGCAATGCAGAATAAATATAAGCAATTTGTTGTGGTGAAGAATTCAAGATGTGTACATGTGTTAAGTGAAGAGAGGAGTGTGATATTTTTTTTCTTTCCGTTTCCTCCAAACTTTCCTCCTTTAGACAGAACATGAAATGTTTATGTAGTTTGTGCAAAAGAATTCATGTGCAATTTTAACGAGCAATTAACTTCATCAATAAATAAGTAAACAGTGTTTTGGCCGGTTTGTAATTGCGCTGAATGGTATTTGTGTCTTGAGACTGCTGTATTTGTACTTTGTAAGCTTTATTTCCTGGGACATTTACGCCATGTGTGTTAAGTGTGTGTGAGTTTGCATGCTCGTGTGTGTCTGTGTGTGTGTGTGTGTGTGTGTTGAATTTGTGTGTGTGGTTTGCGGGTGGGTTGGGTTTGTGAGTGTACGAGTGTATCGTGCTCGTTTGTGTTTTTGCAGATGATAGCACACACTCATCGTGTCATATGTTTGTAGTAATACTATTAAGGTGTGTCTGTACATCTATACATGATTCTGTGTGTGTGTGTGTGTGTGTGTGTGTGTGTGTGTGCTGGCTCCAGTGGTCTGCTCCTCATGTAAAGAGATAGCATCTTCCCACAACAGATCAATAAGGGAATATTTCTAGAATCCCTGTTTCTGTCTCCGATTTAAGCAACCCCGTGTGTGTGTGTGTGTGTGTGTGTGTGTGTGTGTGTGTGTGTGTGTGTGTGTTTTTGTGTGACGAATACTCAGACTGACAACCTCACTTGTGTGCTGGTGGATAGGTTGAACTTAGCTGCCATTATTGAACCTATTGGCATATTATCAGACTCAGAAGAGCAGCAGAGCCATATTTGGGTTTGTCTCTGCTCTTCACTCAAGGGCAACTCCGTTTAGATTTGTACTTCCTGTTCTGTTTGCGATCTGTTCATCACTCAATCCAAAAACACTCTCACTATTGCCTCATCAGTTGTTTGGAGCATTTGATAGGCAGAACTACTCTGTCCTCTCTGGATACATGCTTCTACTGCTGGTATGAAATATTGACACACACATGTGGATACACTCCGTCTTGCACATACAATCTCCACCAACCCCACTCTTCACCTAGCTCATGTTTACTTGCTGTAAATTGTCCTAAAGGGACGCAGCCACAGATGATTTATGATGCCAGATATGATTAGATCCCATGTATTTTTACACAACGGACACATTTTTGCATGTGGCGCCTTAAGTGGGAGACAGTAGTCATTAACGACTGAATAAACAGCATGTTCCCTACTTATTAAAATATAGCTTCATGTTTCCCCATTACAGCCGTGGTGGCAGTGCCTTGGCAACAGAGGATAACCCGCTCTGAGTGAAAGTGAAAATATTTATTTAAGAATGTGTAATATGACTGA
The DNA here is from genome assembly GCF_041903045.1 of Epinephelus lanceolatus. NCBI lineage: Eukaryota > Metazoa > Chordata > Actinopteri > Perciformes > Serranidae > Epinephelus > Epinephelus lanceolatus. The sequence goes on from NC_135743.1 coordinate 31,983,580, forward strand.
GGATCTGTTTCGTTTAAAGGCTGGCAAGTGACAGAAGTATGGAAAGGAGTCAGAATGACATTTTCTGGAAAATGAAAGCCCTGACTTTAATTGACCCGAATTATTCACAGATTATTGACAGACAGTGTTTTAGTGGGAGATGAGTCTGTCCTTAGCTACTTGGACAAAGCAGTTAAAAATTCCTAGAAATAGTTGAAATAGTTCTTATGTTTTTCATTTTGACTCGACTGTAAGTCCTTATCGGTGTGGTGATTGACTTAGCTCACTAGCTGTGGTTACATGGACAATATTTCTTCAGTCCGATTCAAATAATTTTGATTACAAATTCTAACTTAACTGGTTATATGGAGACTAAATAAAGTGATCCAATAAGATGCCAAAAGCATTAAATTGGAATATAGCTGTCTTGCGCACAGAGGTTTCACCTGCTGTAGAACATCTAATCTACTGGAAATATAACTTTTTTTTTCAACTTACTGACGATTTAATTTGTTCAATACATGAAGAAGGAGAAAAAGTGGTTTCGCTTGTGATTACAGTTAGCGAGTAAGTAAAGTAAGTGTAACCCAGGTTTTTTACTGTAGCTACAAATATAGATGTCTCTTAAACACCTCACATGCAGCCTGTCGGTAGACGTTACAGTTTGCTGATGTTCCCTAAACGTCTCATATGGAGGCTAGCATTTGTGTTAGCAATCGGACATTGTTATGGCCGGCAACCCCACAATTCAGCCTGTAGCAACAGCGTTATGCAAGGCTACTGTTTAAAAACCAAAGAATCCATTCATTAGTCAGAACACTCACAACAGAACATAGCTCTAACAGAGCGCTGAATACGTTTTGAATTTATGAAGGATGAAGGATTCTCTGCTAATATAAGCAGAGGGAAGTGCGTAGAAACAGCTGTTGCAGCACGTTGTGTGTGGCGTACTACGTCACCTAATGTTACCACCACGTAGGACAAACATATGCAAAAAGAATAGATTTTTTCCAACCAGACGCAAACAGTCCTATAGGGCGTTTATATAGTTTTCAGATGCTAATATTTTCCTGTTTAACAGATTATCAAAGGTTTGCATTCAACATGTTTTTGTTTTTTTTTTAATGTTCGATACACGAATGTTCGGTTTTTGACAATGCAAATTTCTTGAACAACTTGTTCCTGTGAAGGGTTAATGTCCGGCACGAAGTGCCCTCATATGGCTGTCAGAACAGTTTGCCAACAGATGAAATTTTTCTGTCATTTAGAAAAATGATCGTTATAACAACAAGTGGAAAAAATGTAAACAAAATAGTCTTACTTTTTTGAGGCAAAATAAAATAATTTCTTTCATGGTTAAGAAGGTGGGGCTGTTTTGAAAAGAAAGGCCCAGCTGAATACAGAAAAGTGTGCACAGCACAAGGCCATGTACATATAGCAACTTTACTTATTTTTTATACCTTTGACCTGTTTACTTTTTGCTCATGAGGGTATTCAGACCTGTTGGTATAGTTTGCACACACAACCTTTATGTCTTGCAGAGGTTGAACACACACAGTTCAAGGTTAGTCTCCAATTCAGCTCAGTCCAGCTCACAGATAATTGTCAATAAAATTGATCTTTCTATTTTTTTTTACTCTGCTCATATTTTTCCACTCTCCTCCCCTCCCCTACACACTTCCCTTGACTCCCTCACTCCACTCTCCTTTGCCTCTGTCCTTCTCTTTTCATCTTAAGCCAGATAAGTCTGCCTCGACTGCCAAGAGCACCGAGTATCACTGCTTGCTTTTTTTTCCCCCTCCTCTTATGTTCTTCTCTCAGTGCACTGAAGCCATGTCGCAATTTCTCAGGGAGTTTTGATGCCTGGATGTCTCCTGTCCGGGTCCATCTCGTCTGAGCTGCAGCGCCGGCCCTATGCGATCTGAACTTCGCTGCCTCGCTGCAGGTCAGCCTTCACGGCCGATTAGTGTCGAAGCGCCACTTTGGTCACAAGTTGTCGGGAGCGCTTATCGTGAAGATCAACAGCGATCAGTCTCGCCGCTGCGCTCTCTCTCTCTCTGAGTCCTCTACATCTCCTCCCTCTTTCTCTCTCCTTTCTGTTTTCTGCCCTCTCCCCTTTTGGCATTACCACCCTCCCCCCTTCATGTTTTTTCCCCTCAAATCACCATATTTCCATCTATATCTTATCATTGTCATCCTTCCTTTCTCCCACCTTCCCCCCATGCTGTGTCTCTTGCCGTATCCAAACAATCTCAAAATGTTTTTCCTTCTTAACAACTCCTCCCTTATTGAAAAAAACCTTATGAGGTCAACATAGATGTGAAATCACAAGAAGAAAGGGTAGGATGACATTGTGCTAGGAGGATTAGACTGAACCTAACTTAGCTGCTCGTGTAACGTCAGGTGTAACTTACATGGTCTTTAGTGTAGTGTGCTTAAAATAGGGCAGTATAATTCTGTCTTTAGTAAAGCATATTGAGGAGGTTACTGGAAAAAGAATCACTAACAGATTTTCTTAACATTTAATTGTCTGGTAATTCATGGCTGCTATTTAGGTGTTTCCATAGTAACTTGGTCTGAATTCTACATAATTCAAATACTTTCTGACCACACCTTACATGTTTCTGCATTTCCACATGTAGTTATCTTCCTCTGCTTTTTTTTTTTGCTCCTTTTTTGCTCAAAGAAGACTTCTTGTGTCTCAGAAAAAGCTAAAAGTTTATCTCTTATTTCATATTTGAACAACAAAGTGGTTTTGCAAGTCAAAGAAAAGTGAGTGAGCACTTTTTCAAGTTGGCAAAAGTGACTTTTTATTCAAAGAACAAGTGAAAAGAGACTTTTAAGACATGTCACTGGTGCTTACTTTTTCCACTCATTACAAAATAGGGAGGAGACTATTGATTGGTCTGTATCCAGTCAAAACAGGCTGACATCATTTCAACCAACCAACCAACCAACCAACTACAATCTTTTTACCTATGAGTGTGTCTGGCCTTTGTGATTGACTGGATCTTCTTTTGGCCCGCACAGAGCTGTGTTCGTCCAGTTCAGCGGACACAGATTCCGTTTGTAAGCATTTGCCCCCCCCCCCCCCCCGTGCTAATCCCTTCATCCCTTCTTCTCTTGGTGTCTCCGTGTGCCGTCAGGCCTCGTCTGTGGCAAGAGCGGAGACGAGTCATGTTTGGCCTGTCAGTGTGGCTGCTAGTGTCAGTATCTGGAGCTGCTGGTTCCTCTGACAGCGCTGGAGGGGCTGCTGGTCCTAGCAGAGTGCAGCCGTCACCCTGTGACACGCTCAGTGTCACCGATCCCCTCCGTCTGGTGACATGGCATCCCCTCCTCCTCTTCTCCTCCGTCCTCGTCTTTGCCCACCACTCCACTACAACTCCCCACCCCCCCTAGCCAGTGGCCTTTTCACTGCCACTCCACAGTCAGTCACTCAGTCAGTCACTTACTGCTTCACTGAGGAGTCTTTAGTAGGAGCTGACCTACATGTGTGTTTGAAAGCTGATACCCGTGTTTTGGATTGAAGCTGGCAATAGTGTTTGCAGCTGATACTCTCTATCTTTATCTTTTACCATTTTCAGGAAGAAATTATTGTTAAAATATAGTTAGAATGACAGCTAGATAGACAGATGGATGGATAGATGGATAGATAGAGAGCCTCTGTGCACAGCAGGACTAAATATGTGTGTGATTTAATCTGGCCTTGGCGAGTGTGCAGCAGTGACAAATGGATGCTCACTATGAAACCCCCTCATCCAAGAGACAGTATTAGTTTTTGCTTTAATTACCAGCAGCAGTAATGTTTCCTATCCATAACTGTCGGCCTGCTAGAATGCAGCCTGGCAGAGGGGTGAGGGCCTTGTCTCTTCTCTCAGTGGGCCTCCTGTCTCTTCTACCCCCCCAATCCGTCTATCCTCCTCTCCCTTCCTCCCTCCCACCTCCTCCTCCCTCCCCCCTCCCATCCCCTCTGCGCCCGCCGCATCTTTCATTTCAATATTTCAATATTTATGCCTCATCTGAGAAAGTTCAAAGTCACAGTAAGGAGGCATAACTTTCCCCCGCCTCCCTGCCGACAGCGCAGGACCCTGCCTGGTGGACGGGAGAGGAGAGGCTGGTGACGGCTGGTCTCCCCTCCCCTCCGCTGGTCACCGGTGGCAGAAAGGGAGAGGCCAGGCTAGCTGAGTCAGATGCAGAGACAGACAGCTGGAACTTAAGTGTAACAGATATGGGATTTTGAAGTTTACGGTGACACTGATTGACACTATTTACAGTGTTTTTTTGCCGATATTATTTTGAAGATATATGTAAAAGGGAAATGAGTTTGCCTTTTATAACAACAACTGCAACTACTCAGGTTAAGAGTTCTTCAAAGACAAGCAGTTTTTCAATTTTGTAAATAAAGCTGCATTACATCTTGCTTAACTGGACAAAATTTAATACTCAGGTGAAGCCGATATCAGTCCATCGGTGTGACACATGGCTGGACACCCTCGGCTGATATTAGGTTGCACAACATGTAGCACCTCAAAGGTCCAGGGGCAGCGCAAAGGTCCCATGGGAGCCTGTGTTGGATCTGTTATCCATGTCACTATGCAGGTACATTTTTCTGTGGGTCTAGCTGACCATGCCTTTACAAAAATCCCCAGCCAGTTTTAATAAATAAAGTGTCTGACAAGTCCGTCCTTTGCCATAAAGATCTTTGACAGCCGCCGTCTGGTAATAGATTAGCCTAATTACAGCGTCCCTGAGTTTAGATCACAACGTCACGTACTCAGCCTGTCGCTCTAATAGCCATTACAGCCACCACTCTCCACTCCCCTCCTGTTAATGTAAAGTTGTAAAGAAAAAAGAGGAGAAAAAAAAAGGAAAAGCCAAAAGGAAAAGGTCGTCCTCATTTGCATGCAAGCCTTCATTAGAATATGCGAATATGCTAAGGACCAGAGCTGGCGCTTTGCATGTGCAGGTGATGAATGGCCAGTGCATCGCAGAATAGGACGAGATGGAGGCTTCGTCACCCTCATCTGCATAGCATACTTTATTTACTTATTTATTTATTTATTCATTTACTTTTGAGTGCTTGCTCTCCGTGATACATCTCTCGTCTGTAGTGTGACTGAGGAGGACCTTTGCAGTTTACACCCCCTCCCTCTTCACATTCTCACACACACACACACACACACACTTCAATAAGACGAGGCTCTATTAAATGGCTGAATGAGATCTTGGAGTTTTCACAAGGCTTTCTTTGCTCTTGGAAATAAATAAGGGAATGTTTGGATGGCTCGTGATGTAAATCATTTGTGTTTGTTAAACCACTTAATACATTGTAGCAAGGACTTAAACAAGGCATTAGAAAAGGTAGACATTGTCTGCTTTTTGAGCGATGATTCAACCTGTGGAGCATCAGAGAGTGTCATCGGTGGGAGGGAGGCCAGCGCTCGTTTGAGTGAAACCTTGCAGGGTGTTTTTCTCGAGGGGGGTGTGTGGATGGGGTGGGGTTTGCAGGGTGGAGGGCGAGTTTCCAGAGAGAAAGTCTTCTCTTCACTCTTCTCTGTTGCGGGGCGGCAGATGGTGGGTGTCAAGACAACGGCAGCAATAGCCAAACAAAGACATCCTTTGTGTGTGTGTGTGTGTGTGTGTGTGTGTGTGTGTGTGTGTGTGTGTGTGTGTGTGCGTGCGTGCGTGCGTGCGTGTGTGTATGCATACTTTTTGAGAGGTGTAGAAGTGTGCTTGCTTTGAGTAGGAGGCAACAGCATCTATAATAACACTTGAATGGTGCATTGTATAAATTCCTAAGCTGTATTCTCACTCAATCTCCAGAAAGTCCGTTGTTTTATTTGACTTGAGACAGCTGACACCTCACTGAACCTCTGAGAAAATACTCTCAAACTTACTCCCGGGTGAAAGTACCCTTCAGTATCCTCCACCAGAGCGGACGTCGGATGTCACATTTGCAGTTAAACTTTCCAAACCCAGAGAGTGTGAACTTCCACCTGGCACAATCTTTTCTTTCCATCAACAGTTTTGGTTCTTTGAGCTTAATAAGTCATTCTTTGATAGGATCGCTGAATATTAGATTAGTACCATCGCGGTTTATTTTGCTCCTCTGGAGTGTGACCTTAGCTGCCCTTCACAGAGGCGCGAGGATAATGAGAGTGGTAGCTGGCCCACAGACAGGCCTGACATCCCAGCTACGCCCTTCACTCAGCTGGCTGAGGAAAAACGTCAATACGGAGGCCTTATGTTTTATGGATTATCTGCTTTAGCAAAACTATAGCGAGAGAAATACAACTCTCGCTTGTCATGTTGCTTCAGTTCTTTTTTAATGTGCGAGACCACTCACCAAAACAACAGCGGTCGAAATTAGAGGCTGTCTTCTTTGTTTGTTTCTTTTCAATTTTCACTCTCCTCACCTCTCCCTGCTCATTCTTAGCATCTCCCGATTGCTCAGGTTGGAACACGGTGACCTGGTGTTCTTTGATTCAACGAAACCTACTTTTCTGACCTTATTTTGAAAAGCCATAGTTTCTGGTTCCCAACATATGTTTGATTTTAGGTGATCATTTTGAATAGATCTTTGTCATGCACCTGTTAACACAGTGTAGTGTGTGTCTTGAACAAAACCTGTTATTATATTTCTCCTGTGCAATTTAAACACACTTCATGGTGCTAGACTTTTGTGTATTTTATTTTTATTTCCGGAATTTAATTATTTATTTTACCAGCTCTCTCCTTTCCTTTTCTTCACTCATTCTTTCTCCCTCTCTTTCCTCACCCTCTTTTTCATACATTTAATTTGTTCTCAGAGGACGGGCAGATACAGTATACAGTAAACAGACTGAATAAATCATGTTTGGGCTTTTTTTTGGGGGGGGGGGGGGGGTCGTCTCAGGGATACTGTTGGTTTTTATCCCCAGGAGGCACAGGGGAGGCTTGCTGCTGTAAACGGACCCAAGTGCAGCCCTGTTATCCGCAGTTTAATCTGCCCACTGGGGGCCAGAGAGAGGTCGGGGGGGGCTCATCACAGCTCCCGGTCCCCGCAGGAGCACAGAGGGTGCAGAGGTGGGGACGGAGGTGAGAGTGCTGGCTGGTGTCTTTCCCCTCAATTAGACTCTTTAAGAGGAGATGAGGCCCTGCTGGTGTGTTTTCCTGTTATAATGACGCCGTGCTCAGCTGGAAAAAGTGGTTACAGTTCTACCAATATATCAGTTTGACTGGCTGATTAAAAATATAATGCTAACATCAGCAGTGTTGTCCACCTATGGTACAGCGTAGCAACCTCTCTGACCACAGACAGTCAGTTTTTATGCTTGCTGCTCCTTCAAAGAAGTCATTTCAGGGCAGCGGGGAAGGATTCAATGTAACAGCTTCAGTAGTATCAGTGCGTAAATCTTGAAATGAAAGCAAACACCTCTCGCCTTAAGGAGCCTTCTAAATGAATGATATCAGTATGTCCTTTAGCTGCATCCTGTGATGGCCTAAGAGCTGTTTCAAAAGTGCTCTAACCTTCCAACAATACTCTGCTGGAAGAGGCGGATTTTTTAAACCATAAATGATTAAATTTAATGCTATTTAATATCAAAACAAAATGCTGTTGGTGTTTTTATGCAGCATGTGAGCTGAAGTTCTGACCTTCAGTCCACACATACAGTTTCAGTACATGCTTTTGAATGTCATCTGTTAAACCCTACTGTCAGTGGTCATGTTTTGCTGTGTTTGTAATATTATTAACTTTATAAAAATATATTTTACGGGATGTAAAATAATTTTGCTTAGTGCTAGATTTACTGCCAAAACAAGCTTAATAATATTGAAAGTACAAAGAACACAAATAGGCTTTTTTTTGTTATTCTTCACTCCCCACCCTTCACCTCTCCTCCCAGCAAACACCACACACACACACACACACCTGAGGAGACCTTATAAACATAAGGAAACCTGCATTACAAATTACTGCACATCATAGAAATTGTGCAGCAAGCTTTTTAAAATACCAGCGCTGCCAGTGAGGCGCTTTGTAATTTATCCCTTCACGGCTGTTAGCTGCGCCGCGCAACGGTGATTTATTTGGTTTAAGAGAAGTTTTGTTTAGAGAGATAATGAGCAGGACTTCTCTTTAATGATTTAACACGGCGCGGTGGAAAGGAGATGGGGAAGGAGGAAAAAAAGCACATATATTTTTCATATCTTTAACTGCACTGCAGAGAGGAAGGAGAGAGAGATGCATTAGCAAGAGAAGCTAACGGCCTTTAACAACGAGCATTTTTGATTCATTTTGTTTTGTTGTGTAAAATGAGACTGTTTCACCTCCACATAACACAGCAGTATTTTATAATGTTATATGTATTTCATTTAAAATGTTTCTCAGGACATGTTCAGTCTTCGTACCGGATAGTGTTTTCTCTCTCCTTTTCCTTTAATACATAAAGGTGAATCGTATTTGTGCTGATTCCACACAATATGGCAGCTCATACAAGTCTGTTGTGAAAAGTGCTATAGCCACTTGTGTAGCTGTCTGTACCTTGTTCTTTATACACCTCTCCTTTCATCTTGACACCAAATACAGTATTATTCTCTCTTGTTCAGCGTTTTCAAGTTTCTCCCCTCACTTAGGATTTAAATCCCCAAATTAAAGCAGTTAATTAGAAAATATAATGATGCTGAGTAGCATAATATGCAAACAGTGCTATGACGCTCAGAGCTGGGGGCTCCGTAACACTGAAACTGCCATCGGCGCATAACGATGATGATATCAATAATAGATTACTTCATCAATCGCCGTTCTCTTGAAGATGGAAATGCGCTGTTGGGAAGGGACTGAATTTTTATTTTTCATTATTATAATTTTTTTTTTCTTCCCTTCCTCCCTCCCTTCCCGTAGCTTGAAAATGTCTGTTTCATCTCACATTAGGGTGTGCTCTGCATAAGTGCAGGTGGAACTTGCTCTCCCTCTAAATGATCCTTTAATGGAACAGTGTGCACTGGAGCTGGGAACTCTATGGGGCGCTGCCACTGTCGATGAGAACTTCGCCTCAATCAATCCGTCAAGCCCCATCACCTGCCTCAGCAGATGATCCAAAAACCCCTTTGGAGAGGCAAAGTGAGCTTTTTATGTACCTCCTCTAAGACTAGAGGACACACACGCGCACACACAGGCACGCACGCACAAAGCGGCGGCATCATAAGTGAGAGGTGTCTGTTTCATTGAGAGGCTTGACGTTGATCAGTCGTCAGAGAAACACTTTGCCTCTCTTTTATTTTTTATCAAGATTATCTTAGAATAGATCAAGTGCTTGCTTTGCTCTGGCACAGGCATGAAAAACAAAATCAATTCAGATGTTTTATTTATTTATTTCCCTCCCCAATATCTGTTACATTATGGGATGTTTCCATAAGCGGATCTCTTAGAAGCCCAAGCAATATTGATGCGAAGTCGCCTCTTACTTCCGTCAAACAAAGCGGCATCGCTGCAAACTGCATTTGCCTCGGCTTCTCTCCCTAGTTCACATTCACTCCAGCTTATCTGGATACTCCATCATGATTTTTCATATTCCTTCATTTCCCCTTCTTTCTCTCCTGTGGCTTTTCTTTCTCCATCCTTCCATCACCATCTATCTCCACATCTGCAAATTTGACACCACATTTAGTTCGCCCCATCTACTGCTATAGGCCCGCTTGTAGAACATCCATTAAACTCAGCCTGTAAACTCAGCAGAATCCCTCCTTCCTCAGTCCTTATTCTTGATTTCTTCCTGTCTGTCTGTCTGTCTGTCAGGAAAGCAGTCGCTCCGTCTGTCAATAAATGTCTTATCTTTTCGACTTCTTGTTCCTGTCTGTTTATCTGTCTGTCTGACATGTCGGCAGCTGTCTCAGCGCTCCGGGGTTGCTGTCAGCCAAGTGTTGGTTTCTGTTCTTCTGTCAGTTCACCTGCCTGTCAAAGCTTCTCAGATTAGACTTGTCAACTTACCTCCAGGTTTTCCGCTTCTCTGGGATGGGTTTATAAAAAAATAAATAAACAAGGAAGAAACACATTATGTTTACTCAGAAGACTAAATTAGTTTTGGCATTGAGAAAAGTTCTTTTTTTATGCTATGGGTCTCCCTCTTCAATGATAAATATAGTTTGCAGGCACTTTATCCTTTTACATTTATGAGCTAATGTTTTATAGCATTTCCTCTGTCAGTAGATCATTGTCAAATTAGTTGTGAGGCCTTTTACAAAAAATAAATGAGAATGTTTGACTGACACACCAGTGGCACTGTTCTTGCAAGTGTTTCTAAATTAAGACCACATTTCCCATACATCCTAGAGCTTCTTCACTTACCCTGTATGAGAATTTGGTTCAGTTAAAGATGGCAAAGATGATGAAGAGTCAGAAAGGGAAAAAGTGGGGAAAACAGAAGTTTGGGAGAGGAGGTGAAGCAATGTGGGTGCTGCAAGAGTCAGTGCTACAGGAGGGGAGAAGAAAAAAGAAGTGTAGCAGAGAGATGGATGGGAGGAGGTAATATTGAGATGAGTGGTAGGAGAAACAGAAGATGGAAGTGCAGGGAGATGAAGGAAGCCGAGATGGCAGAGGAGATGGAGGGAGGAGTGTGCAGAGGGGAGCTACCTGCTGCTGATGGCAGTCAGAGTCAGTGAGGGATGGAGGGCGATCCAGCTGTGACATTAAAGCAGCAGGTGGAGGCCATCATTAGGACTGGCACAGGAGGCAGGATGAGCCCACACACACTCATTTCTTTGGGGCCCAGCGGACCACTGAAGAGCGTGTGTGTATGTGTGCGCTTCTCCTCAAAAAGAGCTGAAGCATAGTCCCATAACTTCAGAGCTCATCCCCACCTCCCCCTTTCATCTTTCCCACATGGAATCCCTCTCCTCTGCAGGTTTCAGCGGCTTCGCCTGGCGAGGGTTGAGCGGTTCCTACATCTGGTAGCTTTCTCGTAATGGTTTTTCAGTTACCTTTTAACCAATTACAATACAGCAGTTTGTTCGATTTCAGCTTAATTTTTCAGCTCATAGCTTTTCCGATGTTGCGTTCACATTGTGGCAGAGCACAGCAGGCAGCAAACTGGATGTTCAATCGTTTCCAAAGGACAAGCGATAAGAAATTGTGCCAACTGTTCCCTAAGTTTTGTCCTCTACAGCCATAGTTAGGACAACAGAGTTGTTTTAAAATCTGAAATATGTGCTCTACCTTTGCCCACCTGCTTCTCTCTTGATTTAGTCTTCTGGTTCTTCATATTAGTGTCTAGGAGAAAATAATGTTGGTTTTGGTAAAGCTCTCAATTTCTCTACTGAGATGTAGAATACAATGTGTAACAATCCATTAAACAGTTAGAGGTGAAGTGGCACATACATACAGATGAGTAATTGTGTCCATGGACTTATCTAATCTTTTGTTAACAGTCCATTGTGTAGGATTTAAAGGGATTATTGGCAGAAATGGAATATAATAAGTATGATTTCTTTAGTGTATAATCACTTGACAATGAGCATTGTTGTGTTTTAGTCACTGTAGACTGAGCTGTATTTTACTACATAGGAAGTGGTTCCTCATCCATGAAGTCTGCTATGTTGCACCCCCATGTTTCTACAGTAGCCCAGAATGGACAAACCAAGCACTGGCTCCAGACAGGGTAATTCGTGTTTTTGCTTTTTTTTTATTGGCCACTGTAGTTTGATGATGGGCTGTGTCGGATTGTTTTAAGTGGAACTGCTTTATTTATACTTTAAACTGGTTTAAATCACTGAATCCATTTGATTTGGAGAGGGAGAAGCCTTTGCGGATAATTCGGCCCCTGGTAAAAATCCCCTGAATGTCAGGATTAGAAAAAAAAGGTGAGCACATAAGTTTTCAGAGACAAAAACGTGAGGACACATTAGCAGGTGATTGTCGCAGACAGGCTGAGCAGCGTCAGAAAAATACTGATTTGTAACGTAAAACTGCTTTGTTCAGTGTTTTTACCAGTTATGATAACCAAATCCATTTGTTTTAGAGAAGAGACCTCTGCAGATAATTTAACTCCTGATAACCAAAACAATGAACACCGAGGGAGAAGACAGGAGAAGTTTCAGCTTGTTGCAATCTGCAATCCTCACTGCTGGATGCCACCAAATCCCCCTAAATCTTACACACTGGACCTATAATAAGATACATTGACGGTAGTGCCCATTTTATGTTGAACCAGAAGTTGTCGACTGACGACTGGATATTTCTGCCAGGATAAAGTGTTTCCTACCAAACAGGTTCACATTGCTTGGTTACAAAAATTTAAATTTCCCAGCCACACCATTTTTGTTCACAGGCTAGAAACCACTGGGTGAAAGCAACACAATGGAGGATTGCGCTTTTTACCTCATGGGGTCCCCCTACAGACAAAAAACAGTATTGTCTGTTACAATTCTTTCGGCGCGTGCATTTGTTGACATGCCACTGATATCGGTGAACTTCCCGAAGCTGGCCGTGTAATGCGCGATCATCATGTCTTCAGAACAGGTGAAGTAGCCTTATAGCATTTTGTACATACATGATTAGGCCGATTGCTTTATTTATTTATTCATTTTCGAAACTCAGAAATGAGTTGCTCTCTGCATGTCTGGGCTGACCTCCTTCTCACAGCACGTTCATGCTCACACACACACACACACACACACACACACACACACACAAACTCAACATAGTGAAGTCAGACAACAGCAGAGAGGCCGCAGTGCAGATGACGGGAATATAACTTCAAGATTACTCTAGTTGACGACAGTTACACTTGTTACTGTACGTATGTGCGATAAAACCTCTGCCAGCCAAGCCAGTACTTTATCAATACATGTGATCAGCATGTAGAAAGCCATATTTCAGTCTGGTCTGTCCACAGTCTCTCATTCACCACTATTATGATTTACGATCATGGTTGACACAAGCACATCACGCTCGCTGTGCTCACAGCAAACTGTTAAAGACAAACTAACATGAAAGCTGTCTGTATGTAGGCTAACACTTTATCTTAAAATGTACCTGAGGCAGCCGACCTGCAGACAGTGAGTCTCCTAAGTAGAGGGTAACAGCAGTAACAGCTCCAGGTCACCATCGGTCGGGCATTCCTCCTCCTCTTTCAGCTCTCGCCGGCATGTGAAAGCCAGACCAATATTAATTCTTGTTCGAGCTCTTGTTTTATCGCTCTCCCGTTTTCTTTTCTTTGTCTCCTCAGACAACACCTTCACCTTCTTACTTTTCTTTGTCACTTCAGCCATGACAACCATGTCGAACTTTGTTCACCTCGGTTTGGCTACGCTACTCTAAAGAGAATAAGGGGATATGATGTATGCCGTAAAGCAGCAAAATTTTAGTCCTTCTGTGTCTGGGTTCCTACCCGAACCCCGAAACTGCATAGTGCCAGTGCAAGTGAAACAGACGCTCTCAAGCAGTGACGGAGGTGTCATCCAACCTATTGTGAGTTGATGTACCATCACAAGGATCTTAGATATATATTTTGAGGGCTCAAAAACTTCATTGTGTTGCTTTTAAAACCACGTATGGGTGAATGTAGCACCGACACAATATGGGGTTAACCCGCCCAGTATCAGTGGGCTGTTATGATGCTTCGTTAGTGTTATTGTTATAATACTGTTCGGTTATTGGATCAAATCAGCCCTTGTGTTGGGTAGTTTTCTACCCATGGCTTCTGGGTAAAACTAACCCATTAATGCATCCATGCAATATTTAGCCATGCTGTGTCAGTTTAAACCCATTTGGTATTTTTTTTTTTTAAAGCAACAATATGAGTACAGAAATGTCAGATTAAGTGAAAGACGACAGCATGTTTGTCCTCTTATACCTTTCAAGGTTAACTGTCAAAACCCGAAGAAACAAGTTCAAAGTAACTCAAGCAAAAGTTGGCAAAGTATGTCATGTCTGACCTGGCGCTTTCCCAGCATGCCTTGTACACAGCTCTCGGGAATGGGTGTGTGCGTAATTTGATGGGTGGTGGGCTACGGTACGTCTAAGCCGAGCATTGCTCCAGGCCTTTTCTTAGATCTCCCATCCCTTCCGGACCTGTAGATGGGCCTATCCAGGAACACCATTAGGCAAATGAAGTTGTTTGTATCAAATATTGACATATTATCTCTTCATCATCAGGCAGCGGGAGGGAGGAGAGAGAGAAAGATTGTAACTGTGGGTAATTGAGCCGTGTCTCCCCTGCTTATCGGTAAAGCTCCGGCACGTCACGGACCTAACGAGCTGTGGCGCGCCGATTAGTCTGAAGGGAAAGTCGAACGTGAAACACCAGAGTCTCTGTCTTTCTTTTTCTTTTTCTCTTTTTTTTCATATCTGCAATGGATATTATGAGCCTCCCTGGAGGGCAGAGGCACAGCCTTATTAGTTCAATTCATGGGGGGGAAGAGAATTGATATGGATGAATGGCATGTTAAAGTATCCCTTTGTTACAATAACCATCAAGGCTGATGGTTCGGGCTGATGATGCAGCCCAAGGCAGCAGGACGACAAGCTGAGGCCTTGACCTGGATGGCAGAGGATGCACACACACCAAGGGCAGGGGGCTGATTACACACTGCCTTAAACAAATGGATTTGCCCCTTTAACATTTAGATATGGGATCTTTGTGTGTGTTGGTGTCTGTATATGCATGAGAGAGAGGGTACTTGTGGATGTCCTTTTTTGTGAGTAAGGACTGTCATTTGTCTGAATTTGTATCATTGTGTGTTTGTGTGTGTGTGTGTGTGTGTGTGCATGCTGCCTGTTTTTTATCTCAACATTATCAGGAATAGTAGTTTGGGTGTATTAGATAATCATATGGTGAATAGCTAATTATAAATGTGTTATCATCACCATTTGTGCGCATTTCCCATTTGTGTATTTATATCTGCGGCTGTGCATGTTGTTATTGTGCATCTTAGTGAATATTAACACCCATTTCTGTGTGTGTGTGTGTGTGTGTGTGTGTGTGTGTGTGTGTGTGTGTGTGTGTGTGTGTGTATGTGTGTGTGTGTGCGCGTGCAGCCTGTGCCAGGTGCCTCCACAGGGCATTACCCATCTTGCACTCATGCCACTCTGAGAGTAATCCAGTAAAAAAATGGGCGAGATGAGAATCTCACAACATGCCAGTTTGATTTGTACCCCTTGCTATCAAAGAATGCTAATTAAAATCATATTTTGCATATGTCTTGTCTTTCATGCGCATATGCAAATTGCCCCTGTTGCCTTTCAGCACTCTGTAATTAGGTTTATGAAGGACAGCTGTAATACATAATTAACAGAAATGTTTGCAAGCTCTTTTTTTCTCTGCGTCTAAACACGACGACTTAAACAAGCACGCGTGAAGTGTTCCAAGGCCGTGCTTTTCTCTCAAATATATTGATTAATTCGTTTACCCCCCCACCCCCTCAGAAATATCTTAATTATGCTGTTTGTTTATTTATAGATGATGCCGTCAGTCAGAGGCACTTCCAGTGGGCCAGAGAAGCTCAGCATTTTGATCTTGCCAGTCTCCCTGATTGGAGTATACAAGATTTAGTCATACGCTCGCTCCCAGTTTAACTCCAAGGCAGCATTCTGGACGGGTGGATGGATTGAGTTAGAGAGGATTGAGAAAATGTGGAGTGATGATAGCGAGGCAAAACAGGGGAACATGTTTGAATATTTATATGGTGGTGTTAGTTAGCGTCGGCCTCAGGGGCCTTGATGACGGACGGGACTCTGGGGCCATGATGGGATGGAGGACACAGCCTTGTGTGTGTGTGCGTCCAGACTTTGGGGGGGGGGGGGGGTTGGGTAGAGAGGGGCAATAGCTAACATAGCGACATAAATAGCGAAATAATTATGCTTTCGCTTTATGGAAGACTGACTCGTAAAGTTAGAAGGAAAGCTTCAGAAAGGCGCAGACGGGGCTTGCCGAGGAGAAAATAGAATAATGATCTACTTGGAAGAAACAAAAGTGAAAACCTCCAGAAATGGGAGGAGTGACAAGGGGGAGGACCTGAGTGTGTGCAGTGACAGTGCCAACCACATGACTGTCGGTTCAACTCCCTCGGCCCCTTTCATGTAGCTCCATCCTCAGCTCTCAGATGTGGTCATTGTCTCTCAGTTGCACAATAATGGGAAGTGATGGGTGCTAAATGAAAAGGCCAGGGGATGAAAACTCTGGTGAAGCAGCTTGGATGTCAGAGTAGTTAGTCCTGTCATCCGTTCATTATGTTTTCATATGCTGTTTAGGAGACACGGTAAACTCAGGGCCCTCGACAAAGTCAGGACATTGCGGTCACTGTCAAGCTTTGGTACCATGGTATTTTTGACTGTGCGTGTGTGCAACTGTATTTACTGTAGATACATGTGCATTTGAATCCTTGCACGTGTGCACATATTTGTTTGACACATTGATGTACAACATGTGGAGCTCTTTGCCTAGATTCTCACTCTACTGTCTGACCGAAAAGGTGCTGTTAAAACAAACATTCTCAAACCTATACTCCTCTTGTGGTACAAAGTTTTCCTATACATTTTTTGTCCGCTTTGCTGGTCTGTCATCTATTAACAGAACAATAGTCTCTCTACCCAAAAGCAACTGTTTATGACAGATTATATTTAAAACTCAATGTCAGATGGGGTCTGTTCCTGGGAAAAATCTTGGAATGTTGGAGAAGGATGGGTTTGTTTTCTCATGCAATTGTGAGAGTGTCTATCGGGGAGAAAAAGAAGGACGAGCAGCATAGAAATAAAGGGACAACCAAAACGAAGACACAACATCTTCTCTGCTTTATAGCTTCTTGTTGGAAACAGTGACAAATGGAGAAGGTGCAGCTTGAGTCTTACTTTAGGAATGGTAGTTCATTGATTTGAGAATACATGATTGCAGAAGCTGTCTTAAAATCCTAGGAAGTATTTGTCAGGCATGTATAAGGCTGGGTATAGTTCAAAGAATTACAGTACCAGTACCCTTAAAAAGAGGCTATCAATACCAATAGAGTACTTCTATTGATACTATTTTATGCCTCCTCATGGGGACAGTATGGGCCAGAGGCATAATGTTTACGTGTTGTCCATGAGTCCATCCAGCCTGTATGTCAAAAACGCCATGAGGTGATTTCTTAAAAATTTGACACACACTTCAGGTCACTTTGACTTCACAGAACACCTTTTTGGCATTACTCAAGAATTCATATGTTAGTCATGACAAAATTTCACAAGTATCTGACAGAATAAAAAGATGAAGTGATGAAATTTTACATCCAAAAAGTCAAAGGTCAACTTCACTGTGACATCGTTAGATAGTGATTGGTGACACTAATCTCGGGTGTCTGCTTTGGAGCTGTGCCATACTTTGGAACATTGTGGCGGCGTCTTGACGTGTCTAACAGAATAAAATGATGAAGTGATGACATTTTATATTCACTATGACATCAAATTTTTTTGCAAAAACACTTTTCTGGACATTATTCAACGCTATAACTCAGGGGAGAAAGGGCAGAAATTTGGTAAGATACTGAATTGGTGATACAAATCTTGGGTGTCCACTTTGGAATTGTACCATACTTTGGAACGTTTTGGTGGTGTCTTGACACAGTAAACTGCCAACTCTGTCAAATACGCTGCTCTATTTCACCACATTGCAAACTGTATGGGTTGTAGCTGCTGCGGTGGTGGGCCAATCACATGTTGCATCACATCGAAGAACACTTTGCATGATTGGGGGCAAGCAAAACCTTATGAAGACTTTTTATTTTAAATTTAGATCTTGATATAAAGGCAATCAAATGTAAGTTTTGTTTGAGCTTGTTTGAGTGGATACCTTAAATGTATAGAATACCAATTCCCAACCCTACATATGTACTGTAATGACTGCTTTACAGATTTTCTTGAAATAAACAGCAATTGAAATGAACCCATACTGGACAAACTCCCTTGTGTATACTACTATGTACATTAACCCATGTTCTGTGTGTGTGTGTGTTTTGTAGATG
Source organism: Epinephelus lanceolatus (assembly GCF_041903045.1). Taxonomy (NCBI): domain Eukaryota; kingdom Metazoa; phylum Chordata; class Actinopteri; order Perciformes; family Serranidae; genus Epinephelus; species Epinephelus lanceolatus. The sequence continues at coordinate 32,001,532 of NC_135743.1, forward strand.
GGCTTTCGTGATGAAGAAACACCTCAGCACCCACCTGCTGGGAAAACATGGAGTCGGACAACGCAAAGAAAGGTACATTAAACACTTGCAACCACATCCAGCACTGCACATCATCATCTCCTTTTCAGTCAAAGTCAAAATCAATTCTAGCACATTTACATTCATGACAGACAGAATTTGATTCAGATATGATTCCCTATCCTAGATCCTGACTGTCAAGTATTTTAGCTTGTTTTCAGGAGTCTTAATATGAGAGATACTGCTGGCAATTAATTCTAGATTTTGGTGGATGACTCCTTCAACCCCTATGGAGGTCTGCAAGCTTTTAAGCAAAAAGTCCCCACTAGTTAGAGTAAATTTCAAGTTAAATATAACTTGAGATCCTCCGTTCCCTAATGAGTTAAATGGCTTTCACTCATCTTGTCTGTCTCGGTCTCTTGCTTACATCCCTTTATTCTGTCAAACTTTATCTGGCTCCCTTCCTCATCTTACTTTCAGCTCTCCCTCTTGAATTAAGGATGAATGATGTTTCTTTTACCATTTTTGTCTGCGTATGCGAGTGTGTGTTTCTGTGTATGTGCAATGTCTCCCGCTTGGCCCTGTCTATCAGAAGCAGAGCCCTGCTGTCAGTGTATGTGCGTTGTGTATGTGTGTGAAAAAGAAAGATGAGGAGATGAAGTTGTGAAGCCCCCCCCGCCCCCCTACTCTGACAAGCCAAAACGAGACGTTAAACACCTCTCAATCTGTCAAGCGAGCTGCTAAAATAGAAACAGACCCACTTTTTCATTACTCCACAACCAAATTGATACTTTTGACAACGTGTGGTATTAGATATGACAAGTGGCTTCAGATATGGAAGTAAGCAACCCGACCAGATGCCTCTCCATCTCTCTGACATTATCAACTAAATTCCTACTGTCAGCTGTTCATCTGGATTAGATGGAAACAAATCCTCATATCCTCAACTGCTTCAAGTATCCGTTTGATCCACATATTTTTTTTGTTATTGAAACCTTTATTTGTCCAAGTATAGCTGATACTCCTTACTCACAGTTACATATGTTCACATCTGTGACCAACCCAGTGCAACCACATTTTTTTTTGCCATTGGTTAACAACATTTATGTAACTTACTGTTTGAACACAACAGATAATGCCAGGCCAACTGCCATTACCTCAGGTATTGGTGGTTTCCACTGACAGATGAAGGTTGAAGGTGGAAGTGTACAAGCTGCCATGACTGCGGTAACATCTCATTTGTAAACTCGCACAGTTGTAACATTGTAATTACTTCTGCCAACTTTCGTGTTAAAAGAATGGTCAATGAATGCCATTTAAATAGTTTTGTTTCACCTGCAAATCCCCCAGACTACACTTACTGGGCTGTGCTCACACAGGATTAGGTCAAAACCTAGTATATGGCCGGTCATTAAACTATGGCTTTTAATTTGAAACAGGAAGTGGAGGCACTTGCTCAGTCACAGACTTTTAATTACAGTGCTGGCCTTGATGGTGCGGTCCACGCAAAAATGTATATAAATACATGTTAAAATGAAGAACAATACACCTAGACAGGCTCACATAGCAGAAAGGTTCTGGTTTTTGGAGCTGAGTGACCCATGACATTATACATTGCACAAGGTTCACCAACATACCAGGTGTCTTATACGAGACACATTTTCCCTACATATACAACATGCTAACATTATTAGCATAGACCTCTGACATTTCCCACTGCATAAATTAGCCTAGTGGCTAGCGGAGTTTGCTTCTACTCATATGAAGCTTGAGGAAATCACACAGAAGACTTCAAATGCTTTTTTGTGGGGGCTTTATTATTAGTTATTGCTTTTTATCTGTGAAATAAAAGTAAAGTAAAGCTTTCCAACATAGGCTGTGAAGATAATAGTTACTGTGAAGTTAACCATTAATTTGTGGACGTGAGGTTAGCATTTCAGCCGTCACCATCTTGGCAAGAAGCTGGCTCTGTGGAGGAGCGAGGGGTGGATCTGACTGAACAGTCGAGGACACTATTGGTAGACAGCCGGCACTCAGTGCAGCCCGCCCTCAATTATATGTAACTTTAAGCATTAATGAAATATAAACTGGTGAGCAATATAAAAATTCACTCCCTGTACAGTTGTCAGGCTGTAAATATGTTTATTGCTAATGACAGTTGAGCATTTTAACATGGGTGTCTGTGGGGATTGACTGGCTTCTGGAGCCAGCCTCAAGTGCACGTTTCAGGAACTGCAGTTGTATTTTTCAGCCCTAGGGCTTGCCGTTGGGTTTCAACTGAGGGAAGTGTTTTTTAGTTAACAAAAACAAACAGGAGGTCTGCAGTAGGTCGCCATGGCTCTCAGCGCCTGTTTATTTGGAAAGAGCAACAGCCAATGCGGAAACTCCAGATCTCACAACATTAGTCATTCTGACCAGTGGTGTAACTTTATCACTCACTCACGGCCTTTTATGTTTGTAAGGCTGGCCTTACATTCTGCGGCCCAGTCAACAATATGCTAAATGCCAGGGTCTGCCTGCAGCGTGCTGCCGATTCCTTGCTAGCTGGGCTGCTCTGCAAAGGCTTTGTGGCCCTAATTCCAATTTAACTTTGGCACATCTTTCAGATTTGATGTGTATGATCTGATTACAATTCTAGAGAGGAAGGCCAGTGAAGGTTACACAGCCAGATACATTTCACACTAGTGTTTTGAGAAAAACCTCCACATTAACACAAGCTACCAGTCTGTCAGAGGAGGCAATCGCTGACCACAATCAACCCCAAACATTTGCACTTTTATTGTCAGATAAATTGCACACAGTTTGATTCTCCCACTGTAGTAAATGGGGCAATGCTAGAAAGCACAGTGCCCAAACAGAAGAGTTAGTCTCTATTTCTAATTCCCACACAAGTTGATCTTTGCTAATTTGGAAATGCAGCACATCTGAGATGTGACATTTTAGCCAAAGCTAGTGAAAGCACTGATTTTAGTTGAAACAACCTATAGTTTTGAAAATAACTAGGATGCCGTTTGGCTTTAATTGTCTAGCTGGTAAAAAGACATAAAAAAAACCCCATGTGTATCACACTTTTGTTCACAAAGACCTTTTGTGCTCACTGCTTTTGTGATAGAAGGTGGCAACACTGCCAAGGTCATCAAGGACATACACACACTTTCACACGCAAGGATACTGGGCATGAATTAAGTTGCACTGTCTTTGTGTGTTGCGTTAACCTGGTGTGTGTTTATGCCATAAAACGTCTCAGACACTTTGCTCAGCCATTAAGTATTATGCCACACAGCATCATTACATCAAACACACACACACACACACACAGACAGACAAACACACAGAAGTACTGTGTTAACACACACCCATGTAAACTTGCATACAGTTACGCATAAACACACAAACTGTAAGCTCTCACTCGTCATCAAAAGATCATTCTTCCATCTCTTGTTTTCTCTCATTCTTTTTATTGCGCTCATTCATGCACACTTAAACACATGCCTACTGTGCGCACACACACACGCACACACACACACACACACACACACACACACACACACACACACACTCCATTGCATACGCACTTAGAGGGAGGACAGCCACAAGGTTTGTTCTATTTAAACCTGTAAAACACGGTGTCATCATTTTTCTGACAGTCCTGCAGACAGAATTTATCTCATCATTAATTAACCATCATATTTCCAACACAGTGCAGCTTAATTAGCACAAGGTCATTGGGGAGGGCTTATTAAGTGGAACAAATTTGGGCAAGTGTAAGAGAGGAGGCAGAGGACGGAGGAGGGGAAAAAGAAAGAGAAGGTGGAAAGAGAGAAAGTGAGGTGGGATGACAAAGAGACAGGCAGGCAGAGAGGGGAGATGAAAGAAAGAAGGAAGGAAAGAAATGGAGAAAGAGAGGAAGTACGTGTCTGTGTGTGTATGAGTGGTTTGGTTCGACATGACAGTGCTGGCTCAATGATTGATAACTGCACCGGTTTTGAAAGCCCAGACCTGGAGACTAGGACAGTAGCTGAGGGAGAAGGAGAGACAGGGAGAGGGAAAGGATGGGGAAATGTGTGTGTGTGTGTGTGTGTGTGTGTGTGTGTGTGTGTAGGGGGGTATTTGAACCGGCAACTGGGGACCAGTGAGGGGGGGGTTGGTGTTGAGAGGCAATGGGGGTTGCTGGGGGGAGCCAATTGCAAACATATGCTGGCTGGCAGGCGGTGGAGAGATGGATTGCAGTGGGACAGTGTCAGAGAGGCAGTTTCATCACCATCGCTACGGCCCTGTTCACCTGGTATTTTTAGAACACTGGGGAGATCTGTTAGTCAAAGGAAGAGAGGAGGAGGAGCAGGAGGAGGAAGAGACCTGACTAGCCGTAGGTGACGCCAGGCTCCACTTAGCCAAATCCGTCTGGGGCCTTAAACGCCAGGATATTTTGGGTGGGTATCTGTGAAGAGGATAGAGTCCCACTGATTTTAAAAAGCTGAAAGTGCTGATGATTTTTAGTGTCAGTATCCTGTTTTGGTTGATCCGCCTAAACTTTATTGATCCACATGGGGGACTTGTCCCCATTTGACCTTCCCTAAGTAAGGGGCAGTGAGAAGCCTTTGCCCAACACCCAGTAGGTAATTCCTAAAAGAATAACGTACAGTATCCTTTAAAGTAACGCCAAAGACACCGGTATGCTGGGTTAGCTGAAAACATGGCTGTACAAAGACATCAGCTGGCTGGCCTATACACTCTGCAGCGATCAAAGCCAAATAAAGCACTTCCTTTTGGTTTCAAACCTGCAAATTTTCTTGTCACATGGAGCCTACTTTCAGCTCACCATGCATGTTTTTAGGGAGCCATACAAGCATGGCAAGGCCATGGTAAAAACACACAATTTCTTTATTTTGTTCATATGTGAAAAATCTGTTTTGTACATACCCTTTATGTCGCCCAGTCACAGTGTCACATTACAATCAGTCCCCACTAATGAGTGTTGTAGGCAGTGGTGGTCAACAAGGCTAATATTAGCCCCACATATCGGTCTAACCCCAGTGGGGAAGAGGAGGAAGAGGAATCGGAGGGGAGGATGGGTGAGATGACAGACTCCAACTATCTGACAGGTTCAGGGTGAGAGAGAGAGAGGGAGAGAGCTGAACTGTTATAAAGTGACACAACTGGGTCTTCGTCTCAGTCACACCACCACTCCTCACTGCAGGCAGTGAGCGGAGACGAGGGCTTTTTGTCCTTTTGTCTGCCTGCATGTGTGCGCTCTCTCAAAGCTGTGTACTCACATGTTCTCATAAGTTTACACAAACCTAGCTCCATGGTGTCTGATTGTAACAGCTCACGGTGATCTCAAAAGATTTTTACTGTAACATTTTTGCATTATAGCTCAGAATTATAATAAGAAGTTGTCACTTTTGTTATCACCCACTTGTATCGTCACACTGAGCCGAATTATCTCTGTTCCTCGGTACATTTTCATCTGAATATATAATCTCCCTTGTTTAGTTAATAGATGTGCGGTGTGAGCCTTGTGGGAAAATAGTTGTATAGTCCTCCAGAACGTGTAAAAGTACTCCCACTAGTTTGATTTTATTGATTGTGATTGAGCGTTGCACATCAAGAATGCTTTTTCCTGCTCATTCACAGGAGAACAATAGAGTTATCTTGACTGTAAAACAAAAAGAGGATACAACCATCAGTTTGAATGTGTGCTGTTAATTACAGCAAAGAATAGCTGTCCCTAAGGAGGGACATGAAATAGTGTATCACTTCTTTTGAGTAACACTTTTTCATGTGACTAAAACTGACTTCTATAAAATTGTGTATGCCAGCATGTGTGTATTGTAAAATTAATTCTCTGCCTTCATGATCATCCGAAAAAATCTGCATATTTCACCACATATTTCGATTTTTACTTCACTACTTTAATCTTCAGTTTTCTTTTAGTTTATCATTTTAACCTTGGTGTGCCTCTAACTGTGTGTGTGTGTGTGTTCCCTGATGTTACAGCGGGTCTGCCGGCACCTAAACCAACACTTCAGTAACAAGGGAGTGGCCTGAGAGCATGAGTGACAGCAGCGACCTTGCCTCAATTGCTTGTAATTAGTTCTTTAAAAAACAGGGTGCCAAAAGACAACTGACCTGTCTCACATACCTGTTTTCATAGGTAATTGTTAAAACGCCTGCCATTTTCACGCTTGTAATAATAAACTCCTTGAACTAATACACTCATCACTCTCGAAACAGGAGTGCTGACAACTCAGAAGAAAGATATATTTGTTTAAGTAGGGGGGGCGGGAGAAAAGGCATGATACAAGCAGCTGGAGAGAATGTTTTCAGTGTTTTGGAGATGTCTAATTGCTAAAATCTGCTCACAGTTTTGCTCTAGTGCAGTTGCCTTTTTTTCTCTCTCTCTACAGTATTACTGTATGTCTGAGCCAAGTAAGCGGGCGCTAAAATCCCTCGGAAGAAAACAGAAAACCAGGTGAAAAGGCATGAATTCAGATCCAGAAATAGCTAGCATGATGCATGCAGCGCAGGTGTGATGACTCACAAAATGAAGACAGGGATATTCAGAGCATCCGTTATTACGTGACTGCAGTGAGAAGATTGTAGAAAATGACCAGTTTTTGAAGGAGATAGGGATTTTGGATAGAAACTGCCATATGTGCTTTATGTAAATATTTTGCATCTTTATTTGTGACTTTAAAATTGTCAATTTTCTTATTTGTAACCGGTGTTTCTTGAATTCTTTTTTCTCAGGGTAGAGACATTCTGCAGTTAATATACATAGACAACAATGATATGATATTTTGATTTTAAAAAATGGACCTGACACATCAGTAAACCCATATTCTAGTCAAACACAGGTTTACATAATGTATCACCTTTATTTCTGTATGTTCACACGGCAGAATTGATATATACATTACTGCGGTGGGTTACATTGCTGTGCCAGGGGCCGAGCTCGGCTGAGTGGGCATCTGGCTTTGCAGCGCCGGGCTCTGGGCTCGCAGCCGCGTCCCAGCATGCCGTGCAGCGCGGCCATATTGCCCCGGCACCGAGGGCCGGGACCATCCAGGCTTGACGGGTGGAGCAGGGGCGGAAGAGCCCTGCCTGGAGCCAGCATGGTGGCAATATGGACCACACGGAGCAGGCAGGGGTCAAGTCACACAAAACCACGAGCCAGTGTGTGTGCAGGGCATGCGTGTGTATGTGTGAGGGAGGAAAAGAGAGAGAGTTAGCAGTGTGATAGGGAGATAAAGAGTAGATAAAGACAACCCCTAATTCATTAGAATAAATCCTTTCCCTTAATTATTGATAATGAATCTGCTCTTTAATCTTTCTCTTTCTTCCTTCCCTTATCTGCCTGTGTCAGCACTTTGTCTCTCTGGCTTGGTGTTGGGTGGTAAGGCCTAGTTTTTAGCCACCCAAGGGCAGCAGTCAATAACATCCCGTTCTTCTGGTACTGTAAGCAGGGATGTGATTAGCAGCACAGAAAAGGCAGGAGGAAAATATTAACTTGAAAGTAGCTGAGGATATTTGGACTCACTGTGGGATACTGAAATATCCTTAAATTCTGGAGGAAAATAAAAGGAAATCATTTGTTCTTGTTTTTATCCACAAAAAAGCTCAAATTAATGTAAAATCAAACTTACTGTAGCAACATGAAATAAACTAATGTCTGGCACTAAAGTAGGACCACTACAACACTGACCAACATACTCCAGTAATCAATGCCGTTTCTTAATGCAGTAATCTTAGTGCAACATCAGCAGACTCATTCTGTGTGCTTGCACTCATGAAGCCCCGTTTCCCAGAGGTCTGTGTAGCTCACGTAGTCCCGGCATGGTACTGGCAAGGCCTCAGCGACCCCTAGCTCACCTTTGTGTTTGCTGGCTCCTTGTTTGAACAGGAGCCAGCAGACAGCGCCTCGCTGTTTACCCTACTCAATATTTCATGGAGAATGAACACTCGCAGAATGAGGGATCGCGTTAATATTGCTGTTAAAATTAAGCGATAATTAAAATTTGTTAGTTTAAAAGCCATTGCAGTCTATAAAAGTTTGATTACTGGAAAATTAGGTGCATTAAGTTTTTATGGGTTGGCCTGTGCTATCGCTTGGGAGCGATTTTTATGCACTTGTCATGGGCATATGGTGCAGAATTGTGGGAGTGTGTGTTTGTGGGTGGGTGGGGGGTGTGAGGGAAGCATGTTGGTTCTCTGAAAAGCTGACACACTTTAATGCTAAAATCTCTACCTCTGTGGTCGAACTCATCATTAGTTAAAGCACAGTAGTACCACAGCCTGGGAGCAGCAACTGTGACAAAATGCCAATTATAAATCTGGGCCTGTGTCTCGGAGACGACAGGTCAGAGGTCATGTCGTTTGGCCAGTGATGTCACATCAGCACTCCTGTCGATGTATTGTTGTTGCTCGCTCTAACATCCAGCTCCTTGTTGCAGGGTGCAGCAGGGTCCTATCAGCTCCTATTACTAATAATAATGTTAGTTAGCAGTCGACAGCCCGTCCCAGAGTTGGAAGCCACTCGTCATGTCAGAGCAACATGACCTTGACTTGTGGAATAAATCCGCAGTCGTAGTTTGTCTTTTCATAACAGCATCTACCTCATCTCGGTAGTGCAGCTCCAACGGTCCCTCCAGCTTTTGAAGTTTTTCTTTCCTGTAGAATGATGTCACCCAGCGCTGAAACCCAAGTGACATTACTCAACCAGACAAGAACGGAGAATGTGCACAGTTCACCTTCATATTCATTCCACATCCCGTGGCACAAAACCAGGCGGTTATACAGCGACACAATTGTGCGGCTAACTGTTGACAGTGGTTGGACATTATGCACAGTGGGACTGTGGAAAAACTGGGCTGTTGCCAGCCTGTTTTTCTTTTCTATTGAAACATCAGACTGTCATGGCAGAAATGGATGTTGCCAGGCATCACTAATGAGGCAATTAATCAATGAATTAGCTGAGCAGCGATTAAATTAATGCGAGCTGGACGGGCAAGCGGCAGTCGTGGATATATCCTGGGGAAGGTGATTAACACAAACGCAGAACAGGCAGCGATCAACAAGGCCACTATTAAGTTGGACAACTTCCTGAACTTTTCTCTTTTCAGCTAAATATAGAACAGCTTCATTTGTTTTATGTTGTTTGGACTGGAGAAATATTATCATATTTTCCCATGTGGCTACACTGTATTGCTAATATGTGGTTGAACTCTAGAAAGATTGAGATGTTGTTATCTCTTTTTTTCTCCAATTGTTTCTGCCAGTCTTTAAGGGCCATATTCTGAAACAAATAGCACAAATAACCAATAAGTATACACTTTCACACCATATATATTTTTTTTCATAGATAAACATTGTAACATAATACTCACTCATTCCAGAAAATCTCCACTGAACATTCCTATTTTTTAGATTACCTTTTAAAATAAATAGTTATTGAAACAAATAAAAGAGAGTTAACGTTAGAGGGATCAGACATGAGACAAATTATCATTAGACAAAAAAATCTAATATTATAAAATGCAAGTCTAAGGGACACTTGCTCTCTAAGCCACAGCTAAGATTCATAATAAATAAATCTGTTAAATCTTATAAATTTCATCTCCTTACATAGACCAAAGAAAGTTTGCTGTATGTGAGAAGGTTTGAGCGAAACTTTTGCACTGTCACTCCTAACTCTTTTCTGTAATTTGGGTAGTTTTTGGTAAAATAAATGGTTGTGAAATTAAACTATTCCTCATTTTCCTGGGGTCCTCCTAGTGCCCCCTCAAGGAAACCTGCTCATTCTCCAAACTCACTACTGTAAACCACTTCCTTTGATGCTTAATGCAAAACGTAACAGCTAAACGTGATGTACAACAAGCATTTATTTATCCTCTTGTATCTGATGTGCTTGTGTGGGCTGTGATTGTATGGTTTCATATGTTGGACAGCATATAAGGCTTATCTATTGTAGTTAAGGACAGCGGTTCCTAAAGTGGGGTCTGGGGCCCTCACAGTGGACAGTCCTGAGCAGGCTGTAGGGGTCCTTTAGGGGCCTCCATGGAGTCTCCAGCTAAGTGAGGAACAGTCTTGCTTCACTGCAGTATAATTCACTGAAAATTACTCCATTTAGAGAATGTAAAAAAATAATGACCATTGGAATTGTAGGTGTCACTTCTTTCACCATATTCTCCTCAGTGGAGATAGTTCTATAACTCACTGCTAAATCAATAGTAAGAACACCCCCTTACAGAGCAGTAGGAGTAGAACTTATGCAGTACACTGGGGGACCATGAGGCCTGTCATCTACCTGATTCCTGGAGCACTTTGTGTGGATGTGTGTGTTTAGTGCCAAACAATGCAGAGCTCATCCTGTCTGGGCCACAGGTCCCGCACTGTACCACATCATCTCCCTTTGTCCGACGCCCCTCCCCCCACCCCCCCCCCCACCCCATACACACACACACACACACACACACACACACACACACACTCTGCTTGAGCTCAGACGTTACAGAAAGGATGGGCGGCTGGCGGTGTTGGGCGGGGGGGCTCCCTTGATTATGTGACATCCTCCGGAAGACCGCTGGAGTTGTTTCCTCCATTACTTAGAAGGGGAAAAAAGGGGCCTTTTCACTATTGAGACTGTCACTCTCAATTTGAGCTAACGGTAAGCATGCACAAGGCCTCCTGGATATTCCCCCCCACCTGCTCTTACCCCACTCCCACACACCCACGCCATCCCAACCTCCCCTCCCCCCGCAGCGGATCGCCGTGGTGACAGTTTGATTAGATCATCAATCGTGGCCGTTAACAGCGGTTTTCCTGAGCACCTGGACCGGCAGGTCACAGCTGGCTCTGAGCTACCGCTGTCCCCCTGACCCAGAGCTGTGAGTGTGTGCGTGTGTGTGTGGGTGTATGCTCACAGACACACAATTGCATGTGCAGTCCAATTGTTTTTGTGTTTGCAAGAACAGCTCTTTGGACTGAAATTGTGAACTTTCAAGTGTGTGTATTTGTGCGTTGCATACTCCTGTGTGTGGCAAACATACTGATATTTGTGCACAGTTGTGTTTGTGCATTTGAAAGCGTGCACGTGATGTTGAAATGACCTGACTGCAGTGCCGAGCTTTATTTGGATGTCCACTGCTGTTTCAGTTCAATACAAATGAGAAATACATTTCCTCAGGGGGCCTTTAGACCAATCTTGTTACCTTCTGGTGTTTTTTTGTCTGACCTGGGAGGTCGAAACACTAATGAATGTTTGAATTCTTTACATAGGTTGTGGGAGATGACTTTTTAGAAAATGAGTGTGACAACAGGTGGAATCATGCATGTTTATGCAAGCAAACAGCTAGAAGAATAAAATTAGAGGAACTGAGTAATACAAAGGATACAGAGGACACATCTGTATCTGTGCATTCTCTACCATATACTTTCCAGAGTGTACTGCTCTGTGTTTGCAGATACACAGATATCAGTGTGTAGCAGTTATGGCTGTTCATCTGTAACACCATACACATACACACTCTTTACCGTAGCCACGAAACAGTGCACTTCACAAACACACACATACATAAATTCACCTGCTTCCCCGCGTTGTCTTCGGCGGCTGTATCAGGTTCCTCGTCGTTCTGGTAAAGCAGTTAAATTTATGGGCTAACAATAATGGGACAAAGTGTGTGTCTCATTGCGATTCCTCAGGTATTCCATGATTAAATAAACGTCCCCGGTCTTTTCATAAAGCTTGTTTATGGCAGCGTGGCACCATATGCTACTGCTTCCACCCCACCCACCCATCTCTTCCTCTCTCTCTCTCTCTCTCTCTCTCTCTCTCTCTCTCTCTCTCTCTCTCTGTTTAATTCTCTCCTCATCTTTGTCTCTCTCTCTGTTTCTCTCTATGCTTCATACACTGCCCTACACTGCCTGTACCAGATGCAGGCTAGCCATTATTCTGTGGCAGAGTCGTGGTGGAGAAGCTAAAGTTGTGAATTAACATGTAGAAGCCATTACGGAGTGATGATGATATCCATCTGCGCCGTTCATAGGTGCTACTTAGTAAATTGTCTGCGCTGTAATGGCACAACAGTAACAATATGATTCTGTTTTATCAACTCTATGGTCTGTTCCTGTCTTTTCTGTTAAGTACATGCTCAGGTGTGACTTATTTGCTAGATGCCATTTGGTTCATCACAGCTCTGTGTGGTTCTACTCTGTTGGTCAGAGCAGAGTCATGGAGATGTATTTTAAACACCTAGGCTTCAACGGAGGTTTGGGCTGGTGTGAACATTTTAAAACCAGTTTGACATTATGCCAAACACCGGACTGGATCGGGATACCTAATTTTACCAGGTGTCCCACTTGACTCAGCAGCTGGTCCTGAGTGGAACATGATGACACCATGTCCCAACAGAAAACTTGTGTCTGACTATCATGTAGCACTGCGTAACAGTGTTCTGAGTTCTCTGTCCACAGTGACGACATTAAATATGCACCTCTGTCAAGTCATGCAAACAAACCATGTAAATATCAGCTTTGCACTCCAGATCAGACCAACTTCATGAATCAGCGTTTTTAAGGTGAGTGACATCCGTCCGTTGAAAGTTCTGTTCAAAATGGCGCCTGCAGCCAGAGAGGTAACACATTTCGTCTGCTTCAGAACCAAAATGTCATATTAGAGAAGTTTTAGTTTCTTGAGAGATGAACTCTGCCATGTCTCCTGTCCTCACCCCAAAATAACACATGAACTTTCAAGTAAACAAATACAAACTGATCAAATACAAACCAAGATTCTTTCACTATTGCCTTTTTCTTTCCTTAAATGTATTCAGAAACACATTTTAGTGCACTGTTTAGCTGTAATAGTGAGAGTTTGTTAACAGGAAGTGGGCACCCTATTGTTTCCTGTACTGTAACAACAGAGGCTGAAAAAATCTCAGATCAAACTGGGGCGGCAGTATCTCAGTGACTTGGGTTGGGAACCGGAGGGTCGCCTGTTCAAGTCCCCATCCGGACCAAATATGGAGCGTGCACTGGTGGCTGGAGAGGTGCCAGTTCACCTCCTGGGCACTGCTGAGGTGCCCTTGAGCAAGGCACCAAACCCCCCAACTGCTCAGGGACCAAGGCAGCCCCCTCACTCTGACATCTTTCCACTTTGTGCATGTATAGGTCTTGTTTGTGCGTGTGTGTGTGTCTTTCGGACCTGTGTGTTAATGACAACAAGAGTGAAAAAATTGAATTTCCCCTCAGGGGGATTAATAAAGTATATAAAAATAATAAAAATGTAATCAAATGTAAACCAAGATTCTGTCACTGGGTTGCTTTTATCTGGCCTCAAATGTTTTAAGAAACATATTTTAGCTTTCTGTTAAATTGTTATACAAGATTGTTTGTTACCAGCTGGACGCCACAGGGAAGTCACACTACGTCACCCACCAGTGGGTATGTTTATTGGTTCGTTGCAGCGCAGTGCATTCTGGTAGTTGCAGGTTTTCTGCCTATTGAGCAAAAGCAAATGTCACAGCCATTTTCCTCTGTTTTATCTGGCCATATAGCACCAATTTTAAGTGTTTGCATCTTTCTACTGCACAGACAGACCAGTTTTATGAAAAGACATCTTTCCACCAGTGATATACTTCTTTAAGGCATGTCAGTATGTAAAATGTAGCAGATCATTCATTGAAATGTTCATATACTGAGAGTGAGGATTATGAATTTAGCATGTCAGTAGTGTAGAATCTTGCATAGGTGCAATACACATAAACCCTGATGTTAATATTTGTCTTCCTCTGAAGAGCCCGTGACACTCAGGTTCTCTGTGGCTGGATAGTTTTGACTATGCAAACACAGGCAAAGCAGCAAAAGTTGGCACTGGTAATTAATTCTCGAAAGCAGTGTATGATTGTGTGTGCATGTGCGTGTGTGTGTGTGTGTGTCAGGGGAGAGTTGGGAAAAAACAACAGTTGCTACAAAGCAAAGTCAGAAAAGCAATTAACTTCTCCAGCCAGGACATGGCAGTAAACACGTGTGATTGTTCACTATATTGTCTTGTTTGGAGTTACATCATGGTAGAAGGCTGGAGACAGAGACTGACTTTGTATACTATAGACTTTTGTTGTGATTATTAATGGCCATTTCACTTTAACCTCGTCGTGCTAATACGCTCGACAATGGCCCAAATCACCTGAGTGATGAGGACGATGGAGCCCCCCCCCCCCCATCCCACCAACACTGTAGTAGCTACCCTAGTATCCCCCCACCCAATGACCAAGATTAATGAAACCTCCGCCGTTTTTAATTAGCACGGCCGCAGTCATCAATTACGTCTGCCCCACCCCAAATACAAATATTGTTATATTTGGGGGAAAAATTCTTGATTTATTTCATTGTGGTGGCCGAAGGAGTGAGATGAATGGCCTCCCATCATGGTCATTTGCAGGGATGAGGAGGAGGAGAAGAGAAAGGAGAGTGGGGTGGGTTGGGTAATAAGATCAGTGGGTGGGAGGCGGGGAGGGGGGGTCACACATACAGTACAGTAGAGGACATGGACAGGGCCAGCCAGGGAAAGCCAAGTCTACAGGGAGAGACCGGTCTGGGTCTCAGTGTCCCTGTGCAGAGATCTGACTCCAACTGTCCAGGAACTTAATTAGACTTTCCTTGAACCCACAGCTGCACTGATACCAGTTTTCTTAAGCCGATATTATTGTATTGTTCATGTACCAGTACCAAATTACCATTTTTCATGCCATGGCCTGTTACAAACATGCAAGAACAAATGCATCGCCTTTATTTATTTGATTTTTCTCTTTTCAAAATCTACCATCAGCCACCAGCCTGGGAACCAAATGAATTTACAAGTTCATGTTTTATTTGATTTGTCAGATGTGTCTGGCCCATCTCCTGTTCAGACAGATTTTCAGCTGACCTGGCTCGGGTCAAGACAATTGCAAACATTTGTCTAGTATTGGGCGTGTTTAGACAGTGACTGACCATGGATGTATAAAGAAAACTGGATACAATGTTGAAAACTGGACCCCATTCATTCCTATCTAAGTTGCTTAGTGGCGCATGAAGCCAAATACATTTGACATCACGGGTATAAAATTACCTGGATCTTCTGCATTGTTGGGCCCATAGAACAGGCACACAAGAGACAACCCTGGCCTAGCGGCTAACTTTTGGTTTAGCCCTCTATTAACTTCAGTGGGCATAAAATGACATCATCGTGCAGCTCTTCTAGATTTTCCAAATGTTACCAAACTGAATGGATTAAATCCTGATAGTGAAATTAACGGGATGTTGTGATGCTCAAAGAAAATGTATCCACTGATGTACAGCTGTCTCTTTCCCAATATAAGTCTATTGGAAAAAGTATTTTTTGGACCCAGTGGCATCATGTGATGGACCCGGAAGTTGTAGTTACACGGTTTGGCCACTATGTCAACTTGACTTCAGAGTTCAGCTCACTTCTTGGGGGCCTGGGACTAACAAGTTGTGGAGCCTTTGCGCTTAGTGCAAAAAATGTGAT
Source organism: Epinephelus lanceolatus (assembly GCF_041903045.1). Lineage (NCBI taxonomy): Eukaryota > Metazoa > Chordata > Actinopteri > Perciformes > Serranidae > Epinephelus > Epinephelus lanceolatus. The sequence continues at coordinate 32,017,073 of NC_135743.1, forward strand.
GAGGTCATTTTTGGCTAACACTCCTCATGCCAGGGACACTATAGCGAGCATAAACCTAACTAAAAAGAAGCTGAAGCATGTTTTGGAAACAACCAGGATGGCTGCAGCTGATGTGGAACTTTCTGTTGAAGCACTTTTTTAAAATTGTGATGGCAAAAATTGCAATACTCGTTCACAGACATATTGATGCTACACCATCACAGCTCATCTCTGCAGGCTGTGGTCTGTTTACATTTGTCTGTCACTCTGCACTGTCACATTTTTCATTGCGCTGTAGGTCTAATGAGTTGCGCTCAGAGGCATTTTGGTCTACATTCTCAACCCCTCTTGGAATTTGAAACTGAGGTTCTAGACAAATTCGCATTTGTGATTTTGTCTAGCGATGTCAGGCTACTAAGCCAGGACAAATCACTAATAAACCATTCAGATGCTCTTTTCTGTAGAAAGCTATGAAGAACAATTCACAGAATTTGTCATTTTTTCATCTCAATTGCTGTCACGGTGGATATGCAGCTCCATGCAGCTGGAGCTCCACTTCTTTTTTTTACAGTGAGGAAGAGTCTATCCAGTCTGTTGTCAGTCTTAAAAATGACACAGGATGTCCCATTTAAGGCCCCTGTGACAGCTGTGACGGTTGGTCATCCAGCACATAAAAGTTTCTCACAATTTTCTCTGTTGCTGACTTTATTGTGCTGCTGCCTTGAGGCCCTTTCCACACATCCTCATCGCTTCCAACAATTTTTATTGCTCCAGCACTCTTGTCTTATTTTTGCTTGTTGCTTGTACAGATTTGCATGATGCCTCTACAAGTGTTTCATTACGTTCCAACACTGATTCTGCCCCTTGAAACACTCATATTGCTCTCTTAACATTTTGCCAATTGCTTTTTTTTTTCCAGGAGGCATGTGCCCTACAGTATACTGGCTTCGCTACTATATTTGTCAATAGCTTTTTTTTTTTTTTTTTAAATCAGATTGTAACTTTTATTTTCTTTTTCTGATGTCTGATCCAGGGATTTTGGCTTGTATCATACCAAGTACTGGATGTGAGTATTTGTTTGCTGGATCATTACAGTTTCCAAAGGGGCATCTCTTGTTGGTGTTATTGTTACTGTTACTTGAACACAGAGAATGAGTGAGTCAGAACATAAGGCTAACATTTTACTCTTGTCAGTTTTGATGTGCTGTTTACAACAGCATTGGCAGGCACGTTGCGGTTGCCGGCTCAGTCTTTGCCACGGACATTACACCCCTCGTGACGGCTTATGCACTAAGCAAGGGCACCTAATCCGTATAGATGGGTGTTGAAAATAAGACAGCATTAGCAAAAGCTACAACTTAATGTGTTCGTCCTTGTGAAAAGAAATAGGACCCGTGCCAGACGCTTTTCTCTCTGCTGCTTCTAACTCCACAACCCTCAGATTCAGAGGTTCGTCTGTTGTTAGTGAAAGCAGACTGGACTCGTGTAGTTAAATCCTGCCGTCCAGCTCGTTCTGATACGACACAGCATAGAAAGAAAGAAAGAGAGTGCAGACACAGCGTATTGAATCTCATGCTTTTTTTTCTCCACAGTTTTTTCTTTAAGGGTTTCATGTCTCTGCTGGCTCTTGCTCAAACCAAGTCAAGACTCACTTTTTTTATAGTAGCATTCTTATATAAATTGAGTTATGAAGAAAAATAAACTCTTCTCTAAATCAGTTATTCAAAAAAGAAAAAAACCCCATAGTGGACTCGTTCATAAATGATTAGCCTTATGCAGCCGCTTTCTGCAGTTCTTCACATTTGCTAATATCTGACTAGGACATGTCGTAATAATAATGCAAGTGCGCTGCTTTATGACTTGAAGATGTGCACAGCTCATTTCTGTGGTTTGGGAGTTTGGGTGTTTGCGCTGCGGTGAGCCACCGGCCATTTCACTTGTGCTAGCCACACACACAAGTATAAACACACACACATACACACCGATTTTATACCCTTACTGCCACGACCATCGCCTGCCCACTGACTCCAGAGAGAAGGGTGGGAAACATCTTGAATATTTTATGAAGCTCGGGAACCCCACCTCTGTCTTCCCCACCCAGCAAACCATCCGCCGCTGTGTCCAGCAGCGCACGCACGCACGCACACACACACACACACACACACACACACACACACACACACATACACACCAGCAGAAAACAGAAATAATGTTTTAAATGCAATCATTGTCAGGCCCAAACAATGTCATTTATCAAGGGAGCATTTGGGACTGTATAATAAGTTTCACATTATTAATACAATTTTTCATCCTCTGTCAAGCCTATCTGATTTATGGCACGCGTGTGATCTAAGGTGATCATTGAATTACAATTCCAGTAATAAGAGAGAGAATGGACCTGGTCTTTTACTTCTGCCCACTGGAGCACATACGCATACACACACACACACACACGCACAATCGTGGATAAACAGCCTCCAGTTGCAACATGCAGCAATTACACCAACATACAACAATAGTCACAACCGCCTTATAACTTTTACCGGTTATACAACGGAGCAAATTTGCTAAATATTTGTATGTTAAAACAATATGCCAGCTTCCTAAATTTAGTCGGAGAAAGAGAAGAGGGAAAAAAACAAATGAACCAAGGCCCCTGTTAATTAGATAAGGGACAAAGCTCATTATTTTAAAATGATATTGGGGCCCAGAGAGTAAATATGAGTGGCCTGTTAGGGGCTCGGTAATGGGACGGGAATGCACGTCGTTACAGGGCCGAATGATTTACAGCTAGATGCTCTCTGATGTATAGACTGTACCTTTTTATTAAGTGGCTGTCGTTACGGTCACTGGCTCAGTCATTTCCCTTTGTGTCTAATCAAAATCCATATCCAGACACCCCACCATCCAGACCCAGCCGCTTCCAGATGGGGAAGAAATTACGGGAATGTCGGCGTTCCCCTTCTCACGGCCCACCTTCTCTCAACCCCCTCTCCCTCCCAGCCTCGGCTCACATTCAGCACAAGCTACCAGAGATGCTTATGATGCAGATAATATAATCTAACAAACAGCAACAACAAATGAACAAATGGAAAATTCTTTTTGAGGTAATTAGATAACAAAGACAGACTCCTATCATAACATTTGGATCCAGTTTGAACAAGTATTTGCACTATTAGCAGTCTTGCTTTCCGCTTTATCAGATTAGCTTGCTGTTGAGGGCCCGGTGATCGGCGTCATACATCATCCTGTTTGATTTCTGTTTAGAGCGAATTTGGGGAAGCTGCTAATTGGATTGGGGGAGTCTAGCCCCGGTTAAAGATGGTAAACAGCGGAGCAGACTTGTCCCCCAACTCTCAGCCCCACAGGCTTCGAAAACGCCAGCTCTCCTCAGGATCGCCACAATTTATGACACATTTTCTCTGTATTCTTAAAAGATAATTAGGTTTATCACCCATTTTTTCCCTCTCAGCCCCCCTTCCTTTCCTTTTGTGTACCTGTGAGCACACAATCGCAGCATAAAAACATAAATATTTCTGCAGCACAGCAGCGCTGGCAGGTGAGCCTAATGAAATTCTAGGAGTGTAATTTGATTTACGAGGTGCTAATGCGGCCTGATATTAGAGAGAAAAAGCTCTGATATGGCTGCCTTGTGCTGTATTTAAGGCCTATCAGAAGCCTGATAAAGAGCATCCTGTCCTCAGCACTGCGGCTGAGTTATTGTTGCAGATATTCATATTGATAGTAATTCTTCCCGACGCAATTTAGTGCCGGCAATATATAAATATGGAGATAATAGTTAATTTTGGTGGCTGCTCAGATTGCAACGCTTTAAATTCAAGACTTACAAAAAAAAACTTTGAGCCGTGAAGCATCTGGACACTTTTTAAAGTGCCGTTTAAAGGATGGTTGGGGGGCCATTGACCGAACCATGTCACACAAATCAGATTTCCAGTACTTTTCAGTGGCTGCTAATTTCAGCGCAAAGCTTTTTGGAGCGCTTGATTTGCAGTTTTTTGGTTGAAACATTTTGATTAATAGTCTGATATCCGTAAAAACCTATTAAGCCTTTAAATTAACTGAGTCTGGAAACAAGACATCACACCAGTATGCGCATACACTCAGAGAAAGAGATCATTTCGGGTTGTTTTGTTCAGAATCATGTTGTTTCATTCTCTTGCAAAAAAAGACGTCTTGTAATTTAACGTTGCAAGTGTGTGTGTGTGTGTGTGTGTGGGTTTGTGCCGGAGTGTGCACACGCTTGTATGTGTGTGTGTGTGTGTGTGTGTGTGCACACTTCCCAGGCTCAAATTTAGGTCTGTATGCTTCAAAGTGTGTTTGGGACTATTGAGCTATGGCTCATAATAAAAACAGGCAATAACAGGGCCACCACAGAGGGACCTGGCCTTTGTGCCTCCCTGCTCCCCCCTCACTCCCCTCTCCCCTCCATGCCACCTCCTCCTCATGGCCTCTCCCCACCCCCTAAGTTATGGGCTGAATAACAGCGCAACAATATTAAGATAACATTTCCTGATTGTTTGTCAGGCAGGAGGCTCCTTCACCCCGCTTTCATCACGTCCACCGTGTTCATTAAATTGACAATTTGTATTTGCCCTACAGCGGGATAAACAGGAGCTTATCTGATGGGCCTGGTCTTTTATTATTTATTTCATTATCTTTTTTTTTTCCCTCTCTCCTCCCCCTCTTACTCCCGGGATTGAAGGTAAACATAAATCAGCAGCAGCATCTCTGTTGTGTGCTGTTGTTTATATTGCAGTCATATGCAGCAGCAGTCCTCTCCGAGGAGGTTCATCTACAACACTCTGCAGACACATGTGGCCTCTTCATGGAGGTTTTAGTTGTTGTTTTGTGTGACATGCTGGCTGTACACTCCTGCAGGTCTCAGTATGATAGAACTCCGCAGATATTTCACTTTAAATGCCCTGCTGTTGGGATAATTCTCTGACTTGTTCCTAAGAGATTCTGCTCTTCTTTCTACAGCAGAGTTTGTACCAACGTTGTATCTACTGCAGCAGGCCGGAGATGGTTGTCTGTGTTCACTTTGAATGTTAAACTAGCACCATCCAGGAATCTGATTTGTGTACCCGCAGACCACATTGACTACAGTTTTTTCTAAAGCATTTCTCCTAAGTACCGTGAGCGATGATGTTGCCCGGTTCGATATCTTAGCCCGGGAACAAGCCTGTCGTCGGTCGACATTGTGCAGGCAAACGAAAAATAACGAAGCCAGTGTCCTTACTTAGGAAACACTTGTCCCAGAAATTTAATCTTTTCCCCATTTTTTACCCAACACCCCCCCGTAATCAGGTTTCAATTGACTGCCATTGAAGGAAGAGTTTCTCCTCAGACACATGTATAGGTCCGAACCCAGTCAGACACCATTTAAGGCTTACTCAGTCTTCCTCCCAATATCTTGGAGAGCTCAGGGCCAAATGATTTAATCTTCATTCAGCTAATTTAGTCTGGATTTAAGCTGCCGGGTTGTCGAAGTGCAGAGTGATGGAGTCTGAAAACAGGATGAGAGGGGAAAGGGAGAGGAGGGGAAAACGGAAGGAAGGAGGGCGGGAAACAGAGAGCGAGAGAGATAAAGATAGAGCGATGGAGGGAGAAAGAGAGAGATGAGGGAGGGAGGAGAGGGGGCTGAAGATGATGATCCATCCTGACCCTAGTGAATGCTGTCATGTTCCTCCCTCTAGGTAATCTCTCTCACTCACTCGCTATTTTGCATGTGAAAATGCTCTCCTGACAGTTGCATATCAGATAAATTTTCTCCCTTTTTTTCCCCCCTCCCCCCCCCCCCTCCTTTCACCAAATAAACAACAGTCTTCACTTTGAAGTTGTCTGTTTGTGTCAGTTTGGCTTGAGGCGAGAGTCGGCCTCTCTCTCTCTTTCTGTCTTTGTGTTGCAGTGCGAGAGCATCGGTGGATTATTTCCTCTCACCGACTGGCCAAAGCAACACGAACAAACCAGGGAAGGAATCCTTAGTTAGTCCAAAAAGGCCAACATAATTAATCCAGTCAATTAAAAAAATGCCTTAAGTTCACACGCTAATTGATTAGTGTGATGTTCCGCAGCATAAAGCCAAACTGAGGAGGACGGGGTGTCACTTCAGCCCTAAGCTATGACAGTGTCAGTGAAAGTCATATTTTTATGTCTGTTGCAGTGAATTGAGGGGTTAGAGGAAACATTTGAATCTCTCTGTCATCTATTTTTGCTCTTTACCACACAAACCTGGCCCCCTCAACAAGCACCACCTCACCACTTGGGGGCGATGGCGAGTGTGTGGTAAGGAGTCAGTCTATTTTTTTTTTCCAAACCCTGTTAGAGGTACAGTAACTGCTCCTGAGGGATTTTTTTATCACAATTAAGGTCAGTGTGGCCTGTGATGTTCTGACAGTAGCCCTATATGCCTGAACTGATGACAGGATCACACCACTGTATAGATATGGTAATAAGTGACAGTATAGACACAGCAGCATGCAGCTCTCTGAACGTACAGGCAAGAGGCCCACCTGGGTCTTTGAATAAATCTGCACGGGGCGTCAATCATGTCGCCTTGCTTTGTGATCAGTGGGAAAAATAAGAAGAGATGGTGAGATGCAGGAGAAAGAAAAGCAGAGATATAATGACTGGAAGTAGAACTTGCTCACAATTACAGTTTATTCCCTCTGTGGCCTCTGCTGATCAGAGCTTGACAGTTGTGTGTAAAAGCCAAGGAGCAGTCAATGCAAAAATAATCGGCATAATTTAAACTAACGGTTCCTCCTTTTTTGTTCTCTCGTCTTTTATTTATTTTGATGTATATTCTTGCTTTAAGATAACAGATATCTTTTGACTGCGTGTCGATCTTTTCTTGTGTGTCGTAATTTAACACTAAAAAGTGATGATTTGAATTTCAGACCTGAAAAACTATCAAAAAAGCTTATAATCCGTACGTGAATAGAAAGATAACGACACATTCATAACAGAGCTCCTTTTTTATTTGTGTTTCAACTCAACAAAACTTCCTCCTCAGGAAATATACCCATGTGACAGAAATTACAGCTCTGTGTGATACAACTGTAATCGCAACATCTCAAAATCATCCTTCATGTTAACATATTTTATTTATCTTGTGATTAGGCACATATGAATGTGATTCAGTCATTGTGACATCAGCAGCCATTTAATCATTTTTTTACATCTAATTTTCCTTCACATGGGTTTTTGCCTTCAGACCTGTGTCGAGTTAAAACAAACCTTTCTATTGTAGTTTTGTCTCCAGCACCTCTTCCAGTGAAGTTTTATGAATGTGCACACAACTTTTCTAGCAAATTGCTGCATAATATTTACATGCCAATACACAGTGGTGGGAGAAGTATTCAGGTCTTTTTACTGAAGTAAAAGTAGCAATACAACAGTGTAGAGCTGTTACAGGTAAAAGTCGTGCAGTCAAAATCTTACTTAAGTAAAAGTACAAAAATATTAGCATCAGTGTATACTTGAAAACAAAAAGTAAGTACTTATTATGCAGGACATTTTATAGGCTCTGGTATTATTGAATTATAACAATTGATGGAATAATGTGAACATCACTCTAACTTTACAGCTGGTAAAGGTGGGGCTGACTTTTCACTATATACACACTACAGCTTGTGAATTTCACCAAGGAAATAATGAAGTTTTATCTTTATCAGTATGTCATCAGTTGATTTGTTGATTATATTTCTATTAGTAATATGAGTCTGCAAAGTAACTTGCAACTACTCTTTTAAAATAAATGTAGTGGAGGGGTGGGAGTATGAAGTAGTAAAAAAATAGTAAAAAAAAATGTAATACTCAAGTAAAGTAAAAGTACCTCAAAGCTTTACTTAAGTGCAGTACTTGAGTGAATGTCCTTGGTTACATTCCGCCACTGCCGGTGCATCAGTTTTCATTAGCAGTAGTTGTATGTGATGTAAATGTACTTTAGATCCTCAGCTCAGTTGCCTGTTAGTCATTAATAGCCCGTCATCTCTTTCTAAAATTGTCATGATGTGTGGTTTTATTATTCTCTTACACCTGGGTGACGACTGGTTCTTGAAACAAAGTGCAACAATATAGAGTATCATAATTAAAGGCCCTAAAAATAGAGATTCTGCAGTTGTCATGATATCATCATCGTTATTTTATTGTCATTATCATGTTAATAGATTTATGTGTATGTTCTTTTCGGAGTGTGGCACACATTCTCACATATCGTCGTTGTCCGATGAAGAACACGTATCTCCACTTTTGCCGATTTTGACTTTCTATGCGCTTTGATGGACACTTCTGACAGCCAATGGAGATACGTGTTGAATAGATGATGTAATAAAACGTTTTCCATTGGTCATTTGGATACCCAACGCTAACAGTTGCTAGGGAATATTATGGATACTCCATGCACTGCAGAAAGTCAAAATCGGCAAAAGTGGAGATATGTGTTTTTCATCAGACAGCGACGATATGTAGGTTTGAAAGCAAAACAGGCAATTTCTTATATCGTTTACTTTACTATGTACAATTAGAGGCCATAGGCATACACTTTCCATCCCAAAAATCCTAACAAATAAGAGTTTCAGAACTTTCTCAGGCTATGTTGAATCTGAAACAGGTTGCTTTGGCAGCATTTCTGCATTAATTGTGGTTGTTTTGTTGGTTTTAAATTCAGTTCTCGGAAGCATTATAAAATGTCTACAGATATTTTAAATTGGCAGACCTCTCTTTCTCTCTTACTTCTGTCTCTCTTTCCCTTTCTCACTCTATTATACACATGCATACACAAATTCACCCTCTCTCTCTCTCTCTCTCTCTCTCTCTCTCTCTCTCTCTCTCTCTCTCTCTCTCTCTCTCTCTCTCTCTTCCTCTCTATCTGTCTTCCCTCTGCCTCCTACCTTTGGTGTGTTTTGCATGGTGCCTGGCTGTTTAGAGGCAGTATGCATATGTATGGGCGAGACGGTGGATCGTGACGGGATCTGACATGCGGGGACAAGATCAAAGCGCTCCATCTGATCCCATAAAAACAGACGCAAACCCTCCTCTCATCCTTACAAAACCCCCACTGATAGTCAACTCTGCCAGCCCTGACTCCTCCATCTTCTCTCCTCTCCTCCTGCCTTATTTTTCTCTCTCATTCTTCCCTCCATCCCAGCATGCCGCGTGCCCACGTCAAGGCCTGCCTGCCTGCCTGCCTGCCTGCCTGCCCGACTTTGCGATTACGCCCCGTGATAAACAACGGCCCGTTTAGCTCATAAAGCAGGAGTGTTGTGCATAATGCTTACAATAAAAGATAGCATCTCTTCACTCATCTTATTTACCTCTCCCACGGTGGCACGGGCGACGGGGCTGTTCTATAAATACCGCAGGGAGGAAGGAAACGGGAAGGAAATGCAGATGCAGACATACATCTGTTGGTCAAATAAAGTCTCTGCCAAGTCAGTTGATTAAAATGAGAGGAAAACAGGACTGTTTAAATATGCATTTGAGCTTAGAGCCAGGTGATAAAGGCGCCATTTTAAAGCCGCTCCATCCTTCCTGGTAAGTGAGCTTAAAATGTCCCCTCAACTAGCGTCGGATGACATCCATATCACATTTAGATTCATCTATACAGAACATATAGATTGATATGGAAGCCAGGACACATTTTCCTTTCTATCTCTTCCTCTCCCCAGCTTCCCATCTTTAATTCCCTCCTTTCTCTCTTTTCCCTCCCTCCCTCTCATACTCCTTTCCCCCCCCCCCTTCTTCCAGTAAGGAAGATGTATGAGTTTGAATTATTGATTCAGACACATGCTACATGCTGCTTGGAGTCATTATTTGTTCAGGTGAGTGTCATGCTGCTCGCTATGAAACAGATACCACGGGGATTAAGCGACACAATCAGGACTTAAAGACAGCCGCCCTCCCTAAAATAACATGGCCCTCGCTGCAAGACGAATGCTCCCCAAAACCCGACTTCATTTGTTTATGACTCGCACATTAGTCATCCTGTGCCTAAATTATAGCGCGGGGGTAAAAGATTAATTCAAGCACAGGCTTTTTCTATTGTTTTTACTTCTGTGTGTTTCTTGAAGCCTAATAACACAGCAGATGAATATAGGTGCAAACATCCTACACAATGTGAAAACCCCCCCTAAAAAACACAGCTATTGTTGGGTGGTAGGTGTCTGTATGAAGAGCAGAAGGATGTTCAGAGTAAAGAAAGAACACTATACATATAGAATAGTCACATTTGTGATCTCAGAAGCACCTATTTTGAATGTTATCACTCTGTTCAGGATACTGTTATCACCCTCACAAACGGCTGTTGGCAAAACTTTCAAAAGTTTCAACAATGCTGCAGTTAATGTTTGGTTATGTCTAGGTACAAAAAAAAACACTTGGTTGTGGTTAGGGAAAGATCATGTTCATCCATTTTGGGGGCACAAACAGCACTGTAATGGTGCAATGTGTCACGAAAAAACACCAGTTTTGGGACACCAACACTGCTGGAAATGCTTCAATGTGTCACAAAATAACACCAACATTTAGGGGCACAAACTTGGCTGAAAACACCTCTATGTGTTGCTGACAAAACACCCACATCTGGGGGCCCAAACACCAATGGAAAGGCCTTGATGTGTCGCTAAAAAAAGCCCTCACTTTTGGAGGCACAAACAATGATGGAAACACCTCGGTGTACTGCTAAAAAACACCCGTTTTGGGGAACAAAGGCCACTGGAAACACTTTGATGCCTCGGTGAGTCGCTAAGAACACCCACATTTGGAGCTACAAATGCTGCTGGAAAGGCCTTGGTGTGTCACTAAAAGGCACCCACGTTTGGGGGCACAAATGCTGCCGGAAACACCTTGGTGCATCACTAAAAATCCCCCACGTTTGGGGGCAACAGCACAGCTAAAAAACGCATAAGTTTAGGGGCACAAACACAGCTGAAGACAACTTGGTGTGCTGCCAAAAATGGCCACAATTAGGGGTACAAATGCTGCTGGAAATGTCTCATTTATGAGCAACTAGTGTTGTTTGTTGGTCTCAGACAGTGGTCTGAAGTGGTCTGCAGCTTAGTAGCCACCTCGCCTATATGTCAAACCCTCCACCATCCCCTCCACCTCCAATGACAAAGTCAACTAATATACATGAAACGCACCGGTTTAGTTGCTGATAACAGCATTCTAAGCTTTATAATGTATATCTTTAACGCTACTGACCAGGGCTTTTGGCAGCATATATGAGGATGACACACCACACAAGATAAATCAGGCTTTTGCATTTGTTGGATTGATACTAACTATCCAATTTCAGGAGCAGAGATCGGATGGACATGTTTGTAGAAAGGTTAAGATGGAGGGAGGCTCTGATACAGGAGCCTTAAGAGAGAGGCGGGAGGTAAAATGTTGCTAACTGTTCATTTAGCCCTGGCTAAGTGGTCAGGGACGCTGGACAGGTGAACTCTATTCTCCCCACTGGCCCTGCGGGGTGTGTATGAGTGTGTGTGTGTGTGGACTGTAACAGAATTTCTCTAGTCCTCTGGGCCCTGGTGCAAAGCAGAGAATAAATGGTGGAGGTGGCAGGCCAGGACAGAAAAATCAATGCCTGCTTATACAGACATGACACACCAGCAGCAAACTGCATTTTGTGTGTGTTGTGTGTATGTGTGAGTGTGTGAGTGTGGGCGTAGATGTACAGCACGCAGTCATACGGCCCTGTGCTCTGTGGGTGTGAGCGCGAGTACCCAGCAGCCCCCATTTCCTCTCTCACAGGGTAGATTGTCTAGCATTTTACGTCAGCTTTGGGATCAGTAAATAACTCTTCGTTTTTTCTCCCTCCTCCTCCACCTCCTTCTCGTTCCCGTCTGCCTCTTCTCTTCTACAGGAAGTTTGAATGCGACTTGTGCGACCGCTCCTTCAGTGAAAAATGGGCCCTGAACAACCACATGAAACTGCACAGTGGGGAGAAACCATATAAGTGTGCCTGGCCGTCCTGCCACTATGCCTTCCTTAACCTGTCAGCCATGAAGGACCACTACAGGACACACACAGGTGAGACAATGAGAGCTGGTAACCTCCACCATGAAGCATCACTGCAGTACGCCTCCCTAAACTCATTGACTGGCACTCTAAACTGCAAAATTCATGAGATTGGCTTTTTACAGGCAAATTGTGTTTTTATGAGTTTGAGACAAAAGGTTTTTTTTTTTATCAGGAAACATAATTGGATCAGACAGAATGTACTTTTTTTTACTCTTCTATAGCTGTAGACGATCTAACAAAATGAAGTTTATGTGTTAACTGTGAAAATCTCACATTAATTATGAATCTTCACAGCTTTGTTTGGGAAAAAAAAACATACACACGTTTTTGGCCGATAATAGCCATGACTTGTCCATCTGTACTGATTTTCAACATCCAGAGAAAGTCGAGAACTAGTTCTTGGCGGTCTCGCAGACACTCTTGTCGGATGGTTAAACCCTTACCTCCTGATCCCGGCGGGACCGCCACAATTATACGATGTTATATCAGCCAATTCTATCTGAATAGACGCAATTGATAGCCAAAGAGACAAAGGAAAAAGATGTTTGGATTTCATGTTTGTTTTTGTTTTCTGCCATCCTCCAGACTTGGAGGGTTGCTAGATGAGGGAATTAAGGTAGTGTGTGTTCCCCCAAATCCAACTGGTTGTCATGTGTATTTCCCCAAATCCATCTGGTCACTAAGTGTGTCTTTCCCAAAACCCAGCTGGTCAGCAAGTGTGTGTTCATCAAATCCATCTGATCCTCAAGAGTGTGTTTTCCCACATTGAAGCGGTCCAGTGTCTGTTCCTCTGTGATGCAAAATACAATACAATTGATTTGAGGGTAATGTGATGACAAAAAATACGACATTTAGTATTAGAAAAGTGGATACTTTATTTTTTATGCGTGCAGTGCCTTTTCTTTTAGATTCCATCCTTCCCTTTCATTTCCGTACATACAGTACAGTACACTGTGGGACTGTACTGAGTCGTGCTTTTTTACTTACTAAAAGCTTTGGATAGACAGATGGTGCGGTGGGCGGTGGGAGGATACTGTCTTGAATAATAGCCCCTCGATAGGAGCCCAAGTCAGCCTCTCTGAAAGTGTCTTTATGCTGCAGCCCAGCAGTTTCCCCTCGGCCTCAGTAATGTCCCACACACGGCTCCTTGATGCCCTTTTAAGTCAATGACAGAAGCAGCAGCAGCCAGTGGTCTGACAGCCTGACTGAGCGCTTGCAGGAGAGCCCTCCATCCGTCACGGGTGCCTGCTGTGTGTGCGTGTATGTGTGTGTGTGTGAGTGTAAGACTTGCTGGATGTTATTTTAAATGTGTTTTAACAGTGATGTAACGTCAAGGCGCCTCTGACATAATTAGACGTTTTATTTTCATTTGTTTCCAGCCCTCATCATTCCCCATCAAGCGGCTGGCGTCATACTGTCACCTAGCTGTCACCTGGAGAGGCGTAGGGTGGTGTGCGTTGGTGTGTGTGTGTGTCTTTGTGTGAATTTAGCAGGAAGAAACACAGACTTGAAGAGAGTGAGTGAAGTGATTGAGATGGAAACAGGAAAGTGATGAAATAAGAGAGCTCGGAAGATCAAGGGTGAGCGAGTATGAACATATGAAAATAGGAGAATTGAGATTGAACCTGAAACAACCTCATTTTAGTGAGCGACAGGACCTGACTTGATTAGCAACACCCAAAAAAAGCTAACACAATTTGCTCTGCTGTGACCCCCGACACTCCTTTGCCAGTTATAATTGCTGCTGGGTCGGACGGTTAGCTACAGCTATACAATCATTGCAATCACATTCCAGCAGCCAACCTGACACACTGAAAAATTATCTGCATGTGTGTGATCTGTTTAAAGGTTATAAATCGGCTCCTTCACGGCACTAAGATGCAATACTAATAAAATAAGTAGGAGATTTTAAAGTCGAGCTAATCTTTCCTGGGAACAGAGCAGTCGGTAATGGAGGGGATGTGAGTTACAGTATGTGTGTGTGAGTGTGTGTGGGTTATACAGACGCTCACAGGATGATGACTAACTGGGGAGTTTGTACTGGAGCTGAGTGTAATGATACACACATCTAGCTCATTATTTCGGAACTGTAAAATTCAAAGTCACTTGGTGAAGAAAAACTCAAAGAAGTATCCCTCTACCAAGAACTTCATACTGGCAAGTTTTGAAGGAGTTGGTCTTTGTCAAGTGGGTATAATTGCCTTATAATCCCTTAAAACAACATTTCTAATCCTGTGGAACAGCAGTCAGTGTCGTGATCTCATGCTGAAATACCATGTTGGAGGTACCCTGAGATCCAAGATCTTATTGCCAATGACTGCTTCTATGTAACTGTTATGATTAACAAAGAAACTTGAGACAGATTGAGCGGAAGTTGAGCACTGAGACAACGTAGAAATATGTTAACACATTAAAAAATGATGTAGATACAAGATACACATTATGAACAATGCAAAAGACGTACGTGCAAGTTAATTGTCACCCACAAAAGGCTAATGTCAACCCTAAGTACGCACGGCGTCTGTCAAGCTTTGGAATTCGTCACATGTCGAGGCGCTGTGAATGGGACTGTAGTGATACACCGTATATAAAAAGTGTGAAGGGATTTTCCACACCAAAAACACAACAATGTCATAGTCTGCAAACGTTAGCATGTTTGGCCAAGTAGCATACTATTTGCAGCAGTAACCCAAACTAGCTTGACTCCACGTCCTGGAGCATTTAATACCAAATTGTTTTGTGTAGTTAAATAAAACCTTGACAATATCCTCTGTGTTTTATTTCCCCACTGTCTGGAAGCTGGTCCTGGATGTGACTGTATCAAAGTTAAGGCTATTGTTAGCAGCTCTGACCTGTTCTTTGTAAGATTTGGGGAAAGCTTACACTCCAGCAACCCGGGTCAAGCAGGTTAACTTACGTTCACAAAACACACTGGTTAGTCTTCATCCCAAAAGCCTTTTCTCTTGTTGTGTTAAAAGTAAGATGTCTATCCATCCATCCATTCATTTTCATCCGCTTATCCGGGCCAGGTTGTAGGGGGCAGCAGGCCAAGCAAAGCACCCCAGACGTCCCTCTCCCCAGCAGTGCTTTCCAGCTCCTCCTGGGGGACCCCAAGGCGTTTCCAGGACAGACGAGATATATAATCCCTCCAGCACGTTCTGGGTCTGCCTCGGGGCCTCCTACCAGTGGGACGTGCCGGAAATAATATTAAAAGAACTATTTAAAAATGAAAACAATACAGCATAAATCAAACATGTCTTGCTTGTTCGAATATGTAAGCTATTGTAGGTAGCCCTAATGTAAAGGTATGACCATGCATTTCTTCTAACACTAGGACTAACTAGTTATACTGATGACAAGAACAATGCTGCTTCTTCATTACTCCACTACATGGATTGTCAGCTGATGATGATGAGAACTTTTTATGCCCGGGACGTACAGGTTTAGTTTTGCTTTTAAAGGGTTCCTGTTTTATATGCACAGTGTGTAATTTTTACCGTTACGGGTTTCTCAATCAAAACATTGACAAATGATTTACTTTGCAGATGTCAGTAAGTTGCGTGGGATCTTGGGAGTTGTTGTTTTAATTGTTCAACAACCACCATTGCAGATGAAAATCTGTCTGACATGACTCAGCCAGAAGTTGTTCACGGATGAGGAAATGTATTTTAAGTTTTATTTATGATATGCTGAGTCAGGTTTATTTACGTTATGTCAATTCATTCTAATGAAGTAGCCACAGGTAAAGTTAGCTAGCAGAACAATAGCTGCCCGATTTCCCTCCTCACGCTCTGACGGATCATCTTGTGTTTCCTTTGTTTCCCTGGAAGTTAGAGCAACTGGAGGAAGTAAAAGCAATATGATGCCATTGATAGGCGACCGAATGAAATGTGCAGTTACCTTGGATAAAATTACAGATTAGTCTGGATTTGAACATTGTTGAAAACATTGGGGATAATGCAATTACACAGTGCCACAAAATTTATAACATAGGTCCAGTCATGTACAGACATTTTAATGTGGAAATATCACACGTTAAACTTTGAAACAAGTCTGCTTGAAACATTAAAGTCAGCTGGATAAGGCATTTTCACTGAGCTGTTGAAATGTGCCAACGAAAGTTGTCATTTAAGCCAGCCATTTGACGGCCACAGGCTAGAAATGAGAAGCTCTCTCTCTCTGAGGTCAACGTATTGTTTTCAAGTGACTTTTGAAACCCATTGTTTTAAAATGACCAAAAAATGTATGTGGTAAATCTGCCACCATTATCTTTGTAAACTGGGTATGTGCCATGTGAGAATGGGAAAGCAACAGTAACTAAGAGAGGCAGGACTTAGGAAATGGTTGGTTCAGCAATAAACACTTGATTAAGGCAAACTCAACGAGACATATTTAGCATTTGTACCCATAACTAGACTGTAACCCAACAAACAAACAAGATTGAAGAGTCCCTAACGAATCATTGGTGGGTAGAGTTGCTGCTTGTGACATGCAGAGCCCCCCTCCCCAAAAACAGAAAAAAAAGTTAACACCTCCGCTCTCCCTCTCCTGCCTCTAACTGGATTCATTGTTCCTCTCTGATTTGTGTGTTTTTTATGTTAATCACTCCCTCCTCACACACCAGTCGTGTCTGAGGGAGGGGGTGGGTGGTGGTGGGGGGGGATTCAGTGGTCGTCAGCCGCCAGGGTCATTTGTAACGGCTGATGAATGAGCGACTCAAATAAATAAATAAGTGCACTGCATCTGACCCACCCAGCTTTTCCCAGGCTCTTGGGCGTTGTGGGGAGTGTGGAAGGGGGGGGGGGGGGGGGGGGGGTAGAGGAGGGTTGAATACAGCGACAGGGCCACAATTGATTTCCTCATTGCATCAGTTTGTCGCTTAATCTGGCGATATGCTGATAAATCTTCGCACTTTGTCAATTAATTTCCCTGAAAAATGAGACCCAAAATGGCGAGCACATCAATACAGCAGCGGATTCCGTGTCAAAAATTAAGCGGTAAAATTAATTGCCCTCCCATCCGCTCCTGCTAAAACATAACTAATGAGGGAGGCAATTATAGCTGCATGCAGACGCCTCTGGGGTTATTTAAAACACACACACACGCACACACACTCACACATACACATATATATATATATATATATTCACACACACATGCAAAGAGAGGTTGTATATTTTGACTTCAAAGTTCTTTTATTGTCTCGCAATAAGGCATATTTAATTCCAGCAAGGGTTCGGGGGGTTGAGGTGTATCACGGGAACAAAAGAGAAGAAGCAATGAGCCAATATTCAAAAAGCCAAAAAGTTTAAGGGCTCTCAATGCAGACACATTAGCAGGAAATGTAGTTTTTAGGGCATTTTTGTGCCTGGCACTAGACTTGACTGGGTACATTGGGTCGTATATGCTTTATAGCTTGATTTGTGCTTGTTTGCACGGCTGTTGTTTAATTTCAGAGGCTCATGAGTTTGGTTTTAGGGTCAGTGTCGGACAAGGCTAAAGTTTAACGTGTCGTGCGTGTACTGATAAAAGGTAGGGGTTAAGTTGAATTGGGAATGAATGAAGTCAAGGCAAGGTTGTGTTGTGGCTGGGTGGGGGGATTCCATGCTGCTTTGGCCGGCCACGTCCTCCAGTGTTGACAGCAGCGCGTCACTCTTCTACTACCCCACCTCACTGTCCCCACCCAGGTCCTCAGAGGGCTCACCGCCACAGAGCAGCAGATGAAAAGCACACATGTAATTTATCGCCAACGTTTCCTCCTCAAGAATAATTGTGGCGACCGCGGCTGGTAGCAGGGATCGATGGCTATGGATTTTTCTGTGGTGGGGTCTTGTAGCGTTGGGCGTAATGAGAGATGGAAAGGAGGGAGGAGAGGAGAGGAGGGGAGGAGAGGAGAGGAGGAGGGGCTGGTGCTGTTTTTCTGATAGGGAGAAAAGGTCTGACCAGATCCTTAGTAACTATTCTAAAGTTTAGAGACACAGGAATAAAGAAGACTTTTTGTTTGTTTGTGCATGAAAAGGTCCTGAAACCTTTTCTCTACTTGAGCAACGGTCCTGCATGAGCGCAAAATTATCTCCCAAAGTTTGGGCAAACAGTTTTGGACTCTTGGCACCTGACATTATCTGGTATTTATGTTTTTGTCTGTGCTCTTTTCTCTGGTTCGTAGTGGGCAGGGCTCAGCCATGAAAAGCTGATGTGTGCCAATCAGGATTTGGCTGTATTTAGATCAAAATTAATGACAATTGTCAGTTTTTTACTATTAAACTTAATAAATAATACATAAGGGTGTTTTTTTCTAACTTTAACTTTGATTCTTGCTTGTTTTAGTCATGAATATTAAATGAAATACTTAAAGGGGACAGTCCTTCCCAAAATCAAAAATACATATTTGTTCCCTCACCTGTTGTGCTTTTTCACAGTCTTGATTGTTTAGGTGTGAGTTGCCGAGCGTTGAAGATATTGGTTATGGAGATGTCCGGCCTCTCTTGAATATATCGGAACTAGATGGCACTTGTTTGTGGTGCTCAAGGCGGCGAAACAAAAATACATTTGAAAAACTCTCTTTGAAAAACAGAAATCATTACCTGGATACTCAAGATAATCCACAGACCTTGTTGTGAGCAGTTTTACGTAGGAACCATTTTCTTTCTACTGAGCTACACCCATCAACAGTATCACTGTACAAAAGGAAGTGTGCACCTACTCATGGACGAGAAGCTTGTTCTCGTTACAGTGTGAGATGTAAAAATAATGGCATCCTCCTTGGCAGCGCTGTAACTTTAGCTAGTTCAGGTGACCAAGCGCTGGGGAACTCACACCAAAACAGTCTAGATTGATAAATACCACAGGTAAGAGAAAAAAAATATGAATTTTGTTGTGAACTGTCCCTTTAAGATTTTAAACCAAGTTTTGGGGTGTTTGAGAGATCAATGATTTTCTTCTATTTTCTCCTCATCGTCTGTGCTTAGTGCTCACTGCTGCAGTGCTGCTTTTCAGAGATCACTCGTCAGTCACCGGTGTGTCTTTGTCCTTCCTTTTCTGCTGATGAAGTTTATTCAACCAAGTTTTTTTCTATTCAATAAACACAAAATACTCTCTGTAGATGATTTCCACATTCAGTGATATTTTACTCCAGGAACATCACACGTCAGGTTTTCAGAACCGCAAATGTCAAGGGTGATTTCATGCGACCATGGAAAGTAGCAGAATGGACATTTATTTATATGAAAACATTGTTCCTTTAACGGCCATTCACACCGGGATTGAAAAGTGAACCTGTATGAATTGGCTAACGAATGCACCTTTTTAAGGCTGTTTTTCTCCCCTCTAAGTGGCACTGCATTAAAACTCTTCTCACAGTCGAGTGGCTTTAAATGGGTGTAATAGAGGAAACTTGAGGCTGCTTTGTCTCTGCGGACCCAGTGAAAGCTGCTATCTGTGCAGAAGAGGAGCAGAGCACCGCTGAGGCCCAGCTGGAAGAGTCACCCAAATGTGTTACCAGTGTGTGGCGAGAGCTGGAGTTCAACATCAGCATTTAGATGAATATTTAAGTGGTGGGGATCTCTGCAGCACATAAATGTACACGTGTGTCTGTATGTTTGAATGTGTGCTACCTACCGTGTTTCCATGTATGTGCTGGCGTGTGGAAATGTGTAACAAGCACACCACATGCAGTTTGATGTGTGTCTGTACATGGGAATAACTGCATCTCGGTATGTGTGTGCACGCATTTGCATGCACATCTGTGTCCATTCTATAAATGTGTTTATATGCGCACGTGCACGTGTTTCCCTGACTGAGTCTTATCACAAACGTTGCTGTGTGTGTGTGCAGGAGTGTGTGACTGCCTGCATGCAGCCGCAGAGAGAATGAGAGAGGGAGAGAGAGAGAGAGAGACCATCATGCTGTTAATGACAGAGCCAGATGCAGGGAAGAGAGGAGGAGTGTAAAAAAGCTCTCCACGCTCCCCATCTGGAAGGCATCGCCCCCAAATGAAGTTGTACAAAACCATCCCATTGATAATAAAGCTAATTTTTATGGCTCTGACAAGTATGTAATTATGTTCAGCGGTGCTTTTCAGATTTTATCACAGTCAATAAACCACACTGGCAATTTCCCGTCCCCCATTTGACATATTTACACGGATCCATCTGATTGGAGGAATTAGTTAGCTGTGAGAGCTCTGATGGATATACACTAGTGATCTGTGACTTCTGCTCGGCTCATCTGTTAGCCAACTAGACCCGCTGCTCATCTGTTCAGTCTGTCTTTTCTTTTCTCGCTTTCTGCCTCTCTCCTCCTTCACACATTTCTCCCAATCCATTAATACAATATTTTCCTCTTCTTTGTCTTTGTGAGAGCTCTCACTTCCTTGCTCAGTGGCACCTCAGCAGCAGTTCTGAGTGAAGGCGCTCATTCCCTCCTCCACCAGACTTTCCCACGCAAAGGATTCAAGGATTTCATAAATCCACTCCAATAACCTTCACTTGTTACCACCCATTGATATTTGAGCTTGTAATTTTACTGTTTAATTGTATTTGTTTTTGTTTAATGTCGACGCAACTTTGAAATTAAAAACTATTGGTGACAGATTAATTATACCGAGCCATATTTAGTCGAGGCAGACAGAGGACAAACAACTGAAATAAGACAAATGTCATGAATCGGGGAGCTTTGCATGTGAAATGAAACCAGCAGTAGTAGCAGTTTATTTTATTGTTGATGGCATTACTTGTATTTCAGTGTCATAATAAGCTTGATCCAAATGCACACCAACACATACCCACATGTAACAGACTCCATGCACATTAAAAAACATAAACATTTTGTCTTTTAATTTAATTTAGTTTGTTAAGCTCAATCAGAATCAATGTCCCTAAATATTAAAGGTTTGGTGTCTTTTTATAGTTTCAGCATCTGGAAATATCCTGTTTATGTTTCCTGTCATTATCCTCCTGTATGTGGCAGAAAGGTGGGATTAGTTTAGTTTATTGCAACATGGGTCTTATTTTATACATGTGTCAGTCATTTCTATCAGTTTTCAAAACATTGTACTCACCAAAGTAAGTTTTGAGATCTGGGGGCGGGGCAGTTTTTGGGCACTATCACTTAAGCAGAGTCCCATGGGGCAAGTTACACAAGTGATCAGATGACCAGACAGGTTGTAAATAAGACAACAGTTCAACAAGATTATGTGGAGAAAACTTAAAATAATAAAAGATAAAAAAAAAAATCAAGAGTGCAACCAATTTTTTAAAAATGTATCTATTTATTTATCTATTTATTTTATGTGCACACAACTATGTCACTTATGTAAGGCAAACAGTGATCCTGGTCAAGTGGAAAACCTCCGGGTCTGAAAAATGAAGTCAACGCCAAAGTGCCAAAAAGCGCAGTTCCTCAAATGGCCACTTGAGGCTGGCTCCAAAAGCCAGTCAATCCCTATTGATCCTCATGTTAAAATTCCCAACTTAACAGCAGAAAGAGGCATGTTTACAGACTGGTACGAGAAATGGTTTTGGTCTCTATAGATAATTTCTCCTTTCAGGAAAAGGGGTCCATGTCATTGGTCCGGCAGCCCATTGGTCCGACATCCCATTAGTCCGACGGTCCGCGGTGCTGAACGGCTCCAAGCGGGCGTATTTCTGCCTTGATGGTGCGCCGCGACTGGCTCTGGGTCAGCTGGGAAAGGCTAGAGGCGAAGCAGGCTCACGGCTTATGTGTTTGCCACTTTGTTTTTCATTTTAACCCACACCATGATCTTTTCCTAACCCTAACCAAGTGATTTTTGTGCCTAAACCTAACCAGACCTTAACCACAGGGCATCATGATGATTTCGGAATGGACTTCGGAACAATGAGTTTAATATGGTCGGAACAATGGGATGTCGAACCAATGGGCTGTCGGACCAATGGGCAGTTCCCCAGGACAAGTGCGTGAGGGTGAATTTTTATATAATTCACCCATTTACATTTTATTAAGGCTCAAAGTTGCACATAATTATGGGCAGGGCCACTTTGAGTGACAGGGTGTCTGCGACTAGTGTCCTCAGGCTCTCAGTCAAATCACCTCTGGTTCCAAAATTCCAAGATGATGACGGCCAAAATGGCAAACTATAGAGGCTTCAGATTTGGAGTGTACAAACCAATGGGGGTCGTCATGTTGGCTACGTCCATTGTTTTTATATAGTCCATGGTCAAACTGTGATGAATGTGTTTACAATGGACATTTTGGATAAGTTTACAGTTTCCACTTGTCTCTTGCAAGTAAATGTGGTTTACCTTGGGGTTCTTTCAAAACCTGTATGATTCTTTGATGATTTTCTTACTTAAAAGATTAGAGTTCTAGTAACCTGGAATTATACTTTAAAGAATTATATCTTGATCTCTTGAAGGAGATTTGGAATTGAATGAGTGCATAAATAAATATTTAATAACATAATATAAATGAGACAAAACAAAATCTTTCCCTCCCAGGGTCTTGCTACATCTCCCTTTATTCTGTTATTTTTAATGTAATTTTTCGGCAGTTTTTTTCTCCTATGATTTTTTTCTCCATCCTTAGACGACTGTAATGATTTAACCTTCCTTTTCTTCCTCTCTCATTGTGTCTTTATAGGAGAGAAGTCTTATCTGTGTGACCTGTGTGGTTTTGCTGGGGGCACAAGACACGCCCTCACCAAACATAGACGCCAACACACAGGTAAGTACACACCCCGAACTCATGTCCAAACAGTAACTGTTGTATGTGCAGACCTTCATAATCTAGGACAGTGATTGACACTTCAAGATCCAAACAGCCTCAATATTTTTTTCACATAGTTTTAGCAACTGTTTGCTCTCTCTCTCTCTCACTCACACACACACACACACACACACACACACACACACACACACACACAGAGGCACATCAGTGTGACATTCTGCTGTCAGTGATAGGCATGTGTACCAGTATGGCTGACTGAATCTGAGATTTTTAATTTCAGTTATCATTTCACCATGTCATTCTGTCGCTTAGGGAAATTGCATTTTTCAGATAGGCTGTCAATAACGAGTGCTTTTTTGGAAATTGGGATAGTGAAACAAATACTGTTCTTAACCGTTGTTTGGCAGGCGCCCAAGGATCAAGAATCCTGTTATAAATATTCATTTAGGTTTTCATAATTCATCTTGTTTGCTCCTCACTTTCTCTGCCATTTCCCCCCGAAACCTCCAATTTCTGTCCTCCTCTCCTGTGTTGACATGTGTCAATTCCACTGATTTAGCTGCATATTCAAATCTGTTGTCATGCAGCTGCACATGAAGGGACTGCCCTGTCTGACAGTGTTTTCTTGTCAGAGTTTGACAGATACAGATTTTTAAAGGCCACTGTTGATGTCAATATTTCTGTGGTTCAAGTTTTCTTAATACAACATTGTGTCATAATTTGGTTTCTTCAAATATTTCCACTTTCATGCCCAAAATTTACAAGGAGTTGGTGGCTAATGTTATTCTTATCAGCACTGAAATGTCACTACAAGAGTCACTTGAATGCCATGTTATTAAACTTGGTAAGTGTTGTGTAGGTTAGCAGCTTCTTAAAGCAGGGTGAGGTTTTATTGCAGGTTTTAAACACTGACATCCTCGAAGGTGTTGAGTCAAACACTTCCTCACTACTCTTGTCTGCCATTTGGACTAAGAAATAACTAAAAATACATCGCTCCCAGAGAGCACAAAACTCTGCCAGTCGACAATGTCCCAACCTGCTGTTACACCCACTGAAATCAGTCCTACTGCTATGATTTTAAGTTAAATTGATACCTTAACCCTGTGAGCATACCTCTACAATTTAGAATCAATTCTCTCTCTGTAAGATCAATGTTCATGTGTCGAAATTGGTAATCATCAGTCATCTAATGATACAGTATAAGTCTCCCATCTGGATTTCAATCAAAATCTTACTCATGATATTTCATAGAGATGCATTCACAAGTTTTAAACATCCTGCTAACAGACCGATAAACTGTCTGAGGTGAAAGCACAACATTTAACAACACTTTGACACTTCAACGAATCTTTACTGACTTTAACTAACGATTTAAAAACTTTGGCTGACACTTAGACTGGTGTCACTTCTTACGTGACAACTGATACTTCAACCATACTGCATCTGGTGCTTCAACCTCACTTTAAATTTCTTCTTATTTCTGC
Organism: Epinephelus lanceolatus; assembly: GCF_041903045.1. Classification (NCBI taxonomy): domain Eukaryota; kingdom Metazoa; phylum Chordata; class Actinopteri; order Perciformes; family Serranidae; genus Epinephelus; species Epinephelus lanceolatus. The sequence goes on from NC_135743.1 coordinate 32,041,288, forward strand.
TTACAGTTCAACTGCCTTCATATCTTACTCCGTAAATTGCAGTCCAACTGCTTTCAACTCTTCAGCTGTTAAACTACGTGCAAACGGACAAATAACGTCAATTGCACTTCAGCTGATTTCAATTCTTCAGTGGACACAAACCCTTTAGGTGCCTCAGCAATTACTGACACTTAAAAGACAAGTCCCATACAACATTTCACATACAGAATATTTAGTACTTTATTTTAGTACATTTTAACATTTTTTTGCACCTGCAGTGCTCAGAGTAAGCAAGAACACATAAATGTACTTCAGAAAATGTTGTTATTCAGTAGCTTGAGAACTGTTCATGGTTCTGTTGAATAGTGTTAATTTTGTCAGCTTTTTTAAATAGTTTAAGTCCTGTGTCAAATGTCCTTGTTAAGGACGATGTTTTACTTGCCTAAAGTCTGGGCATTTTAGTCTTATTATAGTCAAATAATAATTATTGTTAGTTTTAGTCAATGAAATCTGTTGACACTTTAGTCTTTTTTAGTCATCAGATCATATTTACATTTCAGTCAAGCCAAACCAGTAATATTGTCATTTTAGTCAAATTTATTTCACACATTTTTTCATCTCATTATTTGATGAAAAACACAAGTTAAATGATTAAGAATGCAGCTTTGAAGTAAGTGTCTCTTCTAGTGGTCTGATAGTATCCATTTAAGGAATACATCCAGACATGGAACATGATCTGATTTGCCTTTTTATTTTGAACCAACAGGATTCAACACCTGGCCTGAGGCCACATACTCTTTAAAACTGTTATGAAACAATGAGAGCTGTACAGACCCAAGTCCTGTTGTTTTCATTGTTAACTTTAACTTTAAGTAAGTAAGTCCTTTCTGTGATCATTGTGTGCTGCTGGAGAAATAAGACCAGACGCACAAACTGTTGCTGTCTGAACAGCCCAATTGTTAACATGGGCACCGAAAGGAAGTGGGCAGCCCTTCTCAACACTTCTTAACTTGTCACCAATACTGCATGTTGATATAGTCCCAGTTGGTGTTTAATGATGTCAGTGCCATCTCGTCATCATCTTGTCTTAGTCAGGAAAAAAAAAAGGTTGTCAATGAACATATTTAGTCACAGTTTTCGATGATTAAATTAACACTACTGTCAGCAAAATATACTTTTACTAACTTTGTTTTTGTCATTGATTGGTCTCCAAATAATCCCACATAGCATTATTAACAACTTCAAATTCTAAATTTGGACTGTTGAATCCAGCAAAATGGTGTCACATATCAGCTGAACCATTCCAGTGCAGTCCTTCTACCTGGGTGTGTATATTTATGTGTCTATGTGTGTTTGTCTGTGCGTGACATTTATATCATCTTGGTCTCACCACCATTTTCTGTGTCTTCTCTTTTAAACCTCCCCCACCCCACAGGAGAGAGACCCTTCAAATGTAAGCTCTGCAACTTCGCCTCCACCACGCAGTCCCACCTATCGCGGCACAAACGGGTCCACACTGGGGAGAAACCGTACCGCTGCCCCTGGTGCGACTACAGGTACCGGCTCATTGACCCGCCCATGGTTGGTGGCGCTGATGGCCGCCACCATGGCACTGATGATCAGGGTTGATAGGTGGGAGGTTGGAGGGCCTGCACCGGGTATATAAGTGAGTGAGTGTGATGGTGAGATAGCAGGTGGCATTGTAGGGTAGTTTGGAGAGGTGGAGGGTGGCGTAAATGCTCGAGGCTTGTGTGTGTGTGTGTGTGTGTGTGTGTGTGTGTGTGTGTGTGTGTGTGTGTGCACGTGTGTGTGTGCAGGGTGGGTGGGAGAGGTGGAGGGCAGACAGGTCTAATCTCCACAGCACGGCTCCATCTCATCACTCTGCCATCATCAACAGGCCCAGCCAGATCTCCCCCAACACACATACACCCGCGCACACTCTCGCTCTCACACACACACAATGTCACTGTCACTGGCAGGTCCCTGTCATTAAAACACCATCATACCACATCAGTAATTACACAGGAAATTGTCGGTGAAATTGAAAAAGTTTTGGCTGGCGTTGCACATCTCCATCTCTCTCTATCTCTCTCTCTCTCTCTCCCTCTCTCTCTCTCCCTCCGTCTCCTCTTGACTCTGTCTCTCCCTCTCTCTCTCTTTCTCTCATCCTGTGCTTCCTCGTCAGGTTGTGGCAGAAGAGTGTGAAAGGGAATGATCTCAAACCCATCATTGGTTTTAGATGTACTCTTCATTCGTTTTTTCCCCTCTGTGACAAAGTCATTTCGGCAGCTTGCTACACCTGCTCCGCTGCAGTGAAGCGCTCCGCTCATTTCATAAGTCTTTTATATGCAGTCCAACTTAGAAAAAATGAAATGCTGAGGTGTAATAATTGCAGTCAGGCTATTATTTTGCAATTATCACAGGTTTATCTCACCTTGTACCTAAAGTTATCATGAAGTATGTCTTGAATGTATCAATTAGGAGTCAACCAGTGTGGGGGATTTTAGCTGATGTTTGATTTCAGACATATGTAAGATGCTTTGAAGATTACTGTGCTGAAATGATTACAAGTGTCATTTAATCGCATAGGAAGATTGTGTCCTTTTTTTTTTTAATATGTGCCGTTTTGAGTTCAACTGCAAGGTTTTTAGGCCAGTGTATGGTTGGTATTTTTATTAGCCACGTTTGCGGCATGCCTCAAGGGGTGATGATGATGCACGGTCTACCACTTTGTTTCAGACTCAAATATCTTTACAACTATTGGAGGAATCCCGCTGATGCTGGTGATCCGTGAACTTACCCTTGTGTCACCATGAGGCTGATAGTTTCGTGTGTTTAAGTGGAATTTTTGGGTGGCTTGCCATGAAATTGTGTACAGGCATTTAAGGTGCCCAGAGGATGAATTCTACTGACTTTTCATAGCACCACCAGCAAAGTCAAGTTTTCACTGCTTGACCACTTGAATGGGCACAAAACGTTGTACAGATATTTGTGTTTTCCAGCTGACTTCAGTGATCCCCTGACTTTTCATCTAGCGCCATCATCATGTCAGTAATCTCAGTTTATGACCAAATACTTGGAAAAGTGTCATTCCCATTAGTCTCAGCTGTACTTTGTGTTTAGTGCTTATTAGAACATGCTAAACTAAGATGGTGAGCACTTTGAGTTTTTTACCTGCTAAACATCAGGATGGTGGCTTCATCATTGTAAGCATGTTAACATGCTGACATTAAAAGCACCATCGTGCCCAACAACATTCTCACAGAGCCGCTAGCATGGCTCTAGGCTCTCAGTCTTGTTAGACTAGACCTGCCAGTAGTCTGTATTAAATTTGCATACTGCAAGAATTTGTTGTTTTGCCTGAATATCATTCGTGCTATGCCAGAAATTTTGTACCTCATGGGACACTAAACCTCAGAACATCAGGGAAAAACAAAGCAAGACTGTATGATGAAAACACACCATCTATCCAAATGTCTCATTAAACATATTACAGCAGGTCAAAGGCTCAAAGTTAAAAAAAAAAAAAGGTAATTATATAAATTGGCTGATTTTTTTTTTTTCCTTGAGGGCAAATTTTGGTCCTATATGAAACCACTGCTGTAGCCTAACCCCAATATCAGAGAGATACTGTACATAGAACATGCCAAATGTTCCTGGCCTCATTGTTCCTGCACTGATACTTAATGATCATTACAGATAGTGGCAAATGAAACAGTAAATTAGAAGCCCAATTAACATTTTGGTGGCCCCAGGGGTTCTGAGAAGTCCAGAGGGCAGTGAAGGGGGGGCAAGGTGGGAGGAGGAGGAGGTTGGGGAAACGCCCCGCTGGCTTACTAATGTGAGGATGAGGAATTGAATGCAGGGGCCTCAGACAGCCACGAGGGCCCTCGCCTCCGCCCTGCTTTTACACACTGAATACATGTTTAAACCCTGACATCTCTGGTGGCCTGACCACGATAAGGAGCTACTAGATGAGTTAGCACGCTTGACCTTTCAATGTAAGCTTATGAAATAGATATGGCACAGTTGTACAGACATATCAAGGTCTGAGGCAAAGCAGTTGTGTGATTGACAGGTCTTGCTCATGGAAAATATACATCTGATTTCCACTTTTAAAATATCCATATTAAATGTTATGGATGACATCCATGGTTCCCACTTGATACAATGTGATCTCCGTCAAGGCTGCTCCTCAAATGCATGTAAATGAGCAGGGAGTGAATGATCTATCAAATGCCACTCATCTCCTATTCAGACAGAGATAGATAATAGAGGGGGATAATTATAGTAGGAGAATAGTGGTAAAAATATTCTAATGATATTGCACTGGGAGTCCTTGGCTGTCAATTAATGATGTCTATTTGACTATTCTCCAGCTTTTTATGCAAACCGCAAAACTTCTTTACTTCAGTGTTTAAGGAATCATTTCTATTGTTCCCAATGAGGAGTTTTTTTTTTTTCTCATTAAAGTCACAGTGGCATCTTAAGCGGTCTAATTGATATGTAGCCTCTGACTCCTGCCATGTTACCATCCTTCTGGGGCTATTATTGTTTATTGAATGCTGCGGCATTCATGTTTCAATCTACCTGTTAAAATAGTCTTTCAATTTGAGGCGATGGCGGCTTTGAGGATGACACGCTTACTGTCAGTGCCAGGAAGGTTTGCGACCTTGTAAAGTGAAGGGAGAGATGAGGGAGGAGGGGGGGAGACATTAATGATGATAACTGAGCCTCCATGGCAGAATAAGATCCAAATAGCCCCAATGATCCAAATACACCCCCTCCCCTCCCAACTCTTAACACACACAAAGAAACACATTTAAATCTCCTCTAACGAAGCGCCTCTCAATTACACCTCTCCCATTACCATACACTCGTTGGGAGGAGGAATATGGAAATGGCTAAAATAAAGGGGCGAGTGAGGGAGAGACAGAAAGAGGCAGAGAAGGGGTGATGTATCCGTTGAGCATCACTATGGCTGAGTCCCATGGTGAGTGCATGGATGGGGGAGGAAGTTGAAACAGTGTTGGGACTAATTAATACAGTGTATAGTAGGAGGGCTGGTGTGGGCTTTCACTAACTGTGACACCTGCTGACTCCTAAATGCACGTTGTGTTGTTTTAATATGACAATTACGCCATTACCATATCTGAGAGATAGCATGGCCCCCCTAGGAATCCACCCGCGCTCTCTTTAGAACCTTTTAGCTCCGCTTCAAATTTTATCTATTTATGCTCCCACTTTTCGAATAAGAAATCAGTTCACTTTTAGTAAAAAATGCATTTTTTAGCAGCATGATTTGCGGTAATTCGTGAGCATGTGACAGTTTTAAGTTCTTGCGTCTGTCTGTTTTTTCATTAAGCAGAAGAACAGTCAACAGATGTGGCCATGATTTGTGTGTGAACTTGCTAGTGAAGGCTGATGAAGGCACGACAGCAGTGGGTGACAATCTACTGGATAAATGATAGAGAATATGTGTGAATATTAAGAGTCATGTGAATCTCACTTGTTTGGATACTTAAAATTCTTAAAGCTCTTCACATTCGTTACACATGACATAAACCTACAAGGCCTTAAATGTATTGTTTTCATATCAGGTCATAGTTAAGGTTCATCATCTGCAGCTCCTTTTTTTTTTTTTTTGAAATTCTGGACTCTGAGCCTTGTTTGATTGTGCTACATGTCACCTGTGAATCAGGTGTGGCCAGTATTGCCAGTCTCTTTCATTGTGGGTCTTTTTGGAGGATCAAAGCTGGACCCCTTTTATTTGTCTGTTTGTTCCCTGTGTCAGTCAGCGCTCATGCTAACTACCTGGTTTTAATTTTGCTTAGCTTTGAACAAACCAGAAAGCCAAATCCAACACTTGTGGGAGCCAGGAATGACTTCTGTGACACAAAGAAAATGGAAAGGTGTTCATGAAGTGGATATATTTTTGAATCAATCATCAGTGATCTGGTAAGACAGACATATTGATGTGGATTAAAACACTTTTTGTTGTTGTTGAGAGCGTGGCACCCCAACTGACTATAGCGTTCAGTTTTGTGAGGAGCCATCATAGTTCACCAGTGGCTACAGCTTATGTGTTTCATACAGCATGAACAGAACCTAGTGAGGGCCCGCTCTTTTTTTTTTTTTTTTTTTTAAGGCCCCAGTGGAGCCGGGCTGGACTGTGGCCCCATGATGGAGAGAGGTGTCTCTGCAAAAGTGAAAACAAATTCTCTCCTTGGCTGGCGTGAGCTATGGCACTGTGAGGCTTTATTGTCCCGGCCAAGGTGATAAGGGAGAGTAATTGCGTATTATACTGTCCGAGAATGTCAGGTCCAAACTGAGCACGAGTGCCCCATCCATCAACACATGATGGTGTGTGTTTATGTGTGTGTATGAAACTGTGTTCTACACTGCACATGCTTGCTTGCATGATGCATTATGTGTGTGCTCTCTTGTACGTGTGTGTGTATGTGTGTGTGTGTGTGTGCGCAGGTGGGGGGGTACGGTGTTTACGGATTCATGTCTGAATATTTGCACTTGTGTGGTCATATTAGAGATTAATAATTTTTATTTTGGTGCAAACTAAGGTCTGTTCATGTCTGTGTAAGTATATATGTATGTGCATGTTTGTTTTGTCCATTCAGGGTTTCAGTAACACATGTGTGTGTTTGTGTTGGTGTGTCCATGGGCAGGTTTAGATAGAGCCTGGGAGCAGGTCAGGCAGCATCATTAATCAGCGGAGGGTTGTGTGTGACTCTCTGAGCTGACATCATTACATCCTACACCCTGCAGTAGCTCACTGCTTGGCCTGCCCTATCTGACCAGTCCGAAGACCCGCAAATTCTCGCACGCCGCGCGCACACAACATACACCACCACTTCTTTACCTTTCATAGAATTGCAAAAGATACATAATGCGTAACAGATGTCTTCAGACATATCTCTAACGCACTCAGTGGGCCTCTAGATCCATGTGCAGTCTCACAGGATGCATCACCCACTGCTCCCACCACCACCATTACACACTAAACCTGAGCAACTGCAAGGCAAGAAAATAAGAGATATGAAAGAGCATGACGGAATATCAAAGAAATTGCAGGATGTAAATATTGTTTGTGTAACAACTTGGGTTTAGTTGTTTGTGAAAGCGATCTTTAGTCACTTGCTGGTTGTGGGCTTGTTTCACAGAGGCGTATTTAGGCAATGAATGCTTTGAGAGTCTGTCCAAACACGGCTGCTCCCTCAGCTCCAAAGCCCTGTTTGAGTTTTTTCTAGTGTGTGTGTGTGTGTGTGTGTGTGTGTGTGTGTGTGTGTGTGCGAGCGCATGTGCGTGTGTGTGTCATCATTGCAACAAAATAAAATGTTAGTACAGCAAACCTTTTTTCGGGAAAGTTGCCAAGCGTTTATCTTGTGTTTTCTCCCTCATGACTCTCATCTTTTAATCTTTTTTTTTTTTTTTTTTTCATCTATTCCAAAAAGGAATGAGGCCTTTTATCTTCGTTTGTCTCCCTTAGATCCAACTGTGCTGAGAACATCCGGAAGCACATTCTCCATACGGGCAAACATGAGGGCGTGAAGATGTACAACTGTCCCAAATGCAACTCTGCCACCAACTCTCCCATGGAGTTCCGCAACCACCTGAAGGAAAATCACCCTGATATTGAGAATCCAGACCTCGCCTACCTACATGCAGGTAACTAACTGTTCAAATTGTACTTAGGGGGCTACTGTACGTCTTTGCCTATTTTCAACATCCACAACATTCCATACGATTCATATTCAGTGTCACAGTTCCACATCTGCCCACTACCACCTTTTTTGTCCTATTGACTGCTGAGTAGCTCCTGAATTAGCTAAAAGTTAAAGGGACACCACCAACTTTTCACATGGAGATCAGTTTACTAGTCATAAAAGATTCTGCTTATAAAAACAGTTGTAAAATGGAAGGCAGTGGCTCAGTCTGTGGGGACTTGGCTTGGGACCCGTTGGTGGCCAGTTCATGTCCAGCATGGACCAATCAGTAACAGAGTTGGACTAGTAGCTGGGGAGGTGCCAGTTCACCTCCAGGGTATTGTTGAAGTGCCCTTGAACAAGGCCTGTGTGTCTGTGTAAAAAATAACAGTGGAGTGAAAAATTGAATTTCCCTGAAAGGTGATAAAATAATTATTTTCGTGTATCTCTAGAGGAGATTTCTAGTTTGAGAAAATAATCCAGGTGATGTCATATTGATGTCATCTTGGTTATCTCAATTCAGGTCAGGAGGTGTGGAGTTTCAAAGAACAGTTGGAGAAAGTCTAACAAAGGCTGCAACTGAGTTGTATCATGGGAAGTGCAGGATTAACTGTTTCTGGAGCTTTACCCAAGCTATGGACTAAGAGTCAGTAGATCTGTTTCTGTATCTCTTGCTGTTGCTGCTTTTGATTATTGACTCATTATTTTTAAATCTCTCTCTTTGCATCCACCCAACTATATGAAAATGCCATAGTAAATCTCTGGACTTCCCTTTTAACTGCCTTGTCGAGGGAACCTAACCAACACATTATGTTCTTCATCTACAATTGCTCCGCTATTTCCAGCATTTGAACCACACCACTTTCCATTTTCCTCTCTAAAGTTTTCTCAAGTCTCCCCTTTAATCTTTCTCTCTAATCTGCGTTCCAATGTGTAACATGCACACAAACATTTATACACATACAGTGTATACCCACAAACAAATAAACAATTGAATTCATTCCACTGAATTAAACCACCTGGCTGCCCCTACAACTCAGCAGAGGTCAGATCTTCTTGAATCATTGAGTGTGTTTTTGTCAATGGATCGAGTCTCGCTATTCAGTGCTGATGGAGGGCACCCAGCCACAAAGAGGCAGCACTCAAAGACTGCTGGTCTAGCCATCCCTGCCAATCACTCAGGCCATAGAGACAGATGAAATCTTGTTCCTCTGCTATTGGATCCTTTGTATCCCAGTGTTCTTCCTTTGTCCTTGAAGGCCACCAAATCCAATCGACAGAGTGCTTGTCCTTCAGAGGAGCAGAGAGGACAGCCTTTATCCTGTTATCCCTTTGACCTTACATAAAAGCAGTAGAGTTGGAGGGGAGCACCATGGGAAAGAGGCCAGGCAGGGACATTACTCGACGATGGCTGCAATCTGGTGGTACTGTTGTTTATTTCTTGTTGAACCCGAATGTATCTGGAGTTTTATCTTCTTGCTGACCCTTAAAAGTTTATTTTAAGGCCTATTGGTGGTATAATTTCTGTTCTTCAAATTCAATGACCAACTTATATCTTTGAACTCCTTTACTCCCATGTCCTAACCTCTCTGCACAACCTTTTTACCTTCAAGTACTGTTAAAAACACCTCCCTTCTTCATGTTCTCCATACCCTTTCACCTTTAACCAAAGCACACCTTTTACGCGTCTTTTACCCTTTTACCCCAGAATTTCCCTCACCTCTGTTTGTCCTTATGCATGGCCTGGCCTTTGGTGAAGCTTTTGTTTCTTTGCGTCCCCCTTAGTGTGACCTGTTAAGCCATATAAGAACACAACAGTTAGAGCAAATCTCTGTATGTGTCCAGGCCAGTCTTGTGGCTTCATCTTAAAGGTGTCTATGATCTTACTGTGATTCCACCAGCTACAGCAAGCAGTGCACATCATGGGTTTCAGTTTTCAGTGTTTTGAATGAAGGTCAGATCTTGTCTGGAACGCGCGTAGTCTTTCAGTCATCTGGAGGAAACATATCCTCCTCTTTCAGTCGAGTTAAGCAGCATGTTTTCAAGATGTCATCATGACGTCCTAATTCATATTCTGGTCACACCACACCACAGATATGAACCCAAAGAATGACAGCAAAAGAAATCATCCAAAAATGCAGCTGATGGTGTTTCTTACTCCACAATTACTGCTCCCACTTTGCTTTCGTTGATGCATTACAGTTTGCTCCAAATTTTACTTGTAGCAACACGTAAATAAATTATTTTGCAGGACTGAAGAAAATCAACAACTCTTTACCTGATTAAGACCCAAGCAACCAAGCAATCAAACTATAGGTGGTTTGAAAAGGCATTGGAAGTACACTTGTGATCTCTCCCTCTTTCATAAGAGAGAAAAGAGAGGTGGGGGTGGTAGCGGAAAGAGCAGTGTTTCATCTAAGTAGACAGAACGAGACCAAAAGAAAGAGACAGGGGAAAAAAAGATTAAGAAGGTAGATGTTGAATTAACCTGCTTGTGATTGCTCTCTGTCAGAGTGGCACCAGGGCCAGCAGCGAGAGGCAAATCATCTGTGATGGCCCTTCCCGCTGTTCCCCCTTTGAAAGACACAGATCAAACGCACCCTAGTCACGGGCCCTTGCAGCCCCTCGCGCCAGATTGATTGACACCCGAACGTCTCCACTGCTGCTCTGTCTTTCCATATCACTCTCTCTCGCTCTCCGTCTTCCCTTCTTTATTCAGCGTCGCACTTCGAATTAAAGCCCTTCTCAAGGATGAAAGCAGAGGTCCTTTGCAAACGAAGGAAGAGAGGGAATTAGACCCAGCAAGTGATGGAGGGGAATGATGATTAGAATTAGAGGGGAAAAAAAGAATGAAAAAAGAGGTTAGATATGTGAGGGGAAAATGTTGCTGATAGGACACATTTTAATAAAATGGTAATGACAATTGTCTTCCTTGTGCGATCTGCAGAGAGATATGCCAGAAAGAAGTGGCGGCGCCTGTGTGATCTCGGCATAGATAGCACTGCAGCAGAACTCGAGCTACAGGTACCTCAGAGCGCCGCGACTTTGCTAAATTACCCCTCTGCTAGAACTTTCTTTCTAGTTAAAATGCTGCAAGTACACTGTGACTGGAGCAGCTTTGGGAAATGGTATATTTCCTTCTTTCTTTGCTATCTCCCTCCAGCGAGGTCAGCTGTGGTTGCAGGGCAATGGCTTTGTTAAATCAGCCTCCTGTCCTGTTCAGTACCAAAAAATATATTACACACACACACACACACACACTCAGACACCACACACACACACAGGTGAGATGTCGCCATTAGCTTTGTCAGAGCATCTTCATCCCACTGTTTTAAATTGTGAAATATTTCCCTAATTTCCAACCAAGGTTATAATTGCACGTCTTGGGGGCATAGCGATCAAATGCTTTGTAATTAGCTAACAGCGACTGAGTACTTGGATCTGCTGCTTAGTGCCTAAGCAGATAAAACAAATAAATAAATAAACTTCTTCAAGGCATTGTTGCTGCTTTATGCAGATTCTATTTTCCTTAATAATGCATGATGGATGGCTACTGTAGAGGGCTAGAGGAGACCTGGCCTTGTAAGTGATGATCTTAATACACAGTTACAACCACAGGCAAATTCATTTGTTTGCATATATTTTTTCCTTATTAAACAAATCTGTAAACAAATATGGGTTTGGATGGCTTTTACTTAAGTTATGCATCTGTGTGCCTCGCCGGCTCCCCTCCCTCGCTTTCACCTTCTGTTCGTCATGTAATGAAACATTACTCTCCTGAGTTTTACTTGCGTATTGTGTTACAGCGGCGTGTTGGATTGTGGAGGACAGGTGTGTATGTCATGCAAATGTGTCCTGGTATCCCAGCGCATATGACACTGTGTCGACGTTGTGAGAGAAGCCTCAGACACCGACGATAAAATCAACATCTGTTTCTAATAACAATGTGTTATATGTGACACGTTTCTGTGTTGGAAAATATGTGTAAAAAAAAAACAATGCATCACAGATCTTTGAAAAAACACCTATAGGACATCAAGTCGTCAGCGTTAGTGATGAACCTGCGTCTTTGTGTCACCGTCCTTCTGTTGCGTTCACATGATGGGCATTAATGAAAAAAGTCATTCTGTTCAGTGCGATGTAAAGTCAGATTAACAGGGTGGCTCATTGTGCTGATGCTGTCACGCCGTAGATTTAGTTATTTTGAGTTGTATCTTACAAAATCAACAATGAAGCATTTATTGGCTTGAGGGGAAGCCAAAAAATGTATGATACTTTCACCAGCGAAGAAAAGAGCAAACTTTGACGGAATTGAGCTCAGCTGTTTTAGTTTAGGTTAAAATGATCAAAGCAATCCCACATAGAAAACACATCATATGCAGTTTTCTAAATGTTTCTCAAGTCCCAGTGAATATGGCCTTTAACGTAATAAATGTGGTCTTTTGTAGTCACAGTATGTCTTCATTTTGGTTTGTACAACACTCACTATTTTTGTGCTTGTGTTTGTTATTCTTCTTCCATCATATCTAATTTCCCCGACCACACAAAGCAACCTCAACACGCCTGCATGTTTAAACTTGAGGATTAGCTCAAGCCAGTGTTGGGGTGTTAATTGGAGGATTCCCTCAAGGAGGAACACCTTTCAGCTTCATCTGGTCCTGAATGGCTCATTGTCACCCCTTTTTACCAAATTAGCTCTGGTTCTTGAACTGGTTCCATTCAGGATTCTTGGAACTCTGGTGCTATCTAGCAACCAGCCCACGCGTGCTTTTCTTCTGTTATTACATATATTTGTTTTTTTATCCAAGAAACGAACATGGACCAACTATTAATAAGACAACTGCACGCTCCTTTTTCCAACAATTTCTCACTTGATTTCTCCATCGTTGCCTTCTTCACCCTCTCTTTCTAACCTGTAAAATATGACATGTCAACCGATGTTGTCACGGTTCGCACTTCAGGTTGAGGAAAACCTGCAATTTTTTGGTTTCAGCTGGGAACCAACTTTTTTGGGGGGTTGAAAATGCTCTGAATTCTTCAAAAATAAGTACACAAACCTGAGCACCACCCATGCCTTGTTGGTGGAAAAGAATTGTTTAAGGACTGAAGTGAATTTTTTTTAACTTCCAATTGTGTATCCCTCTTCTGCCCCTTCATCCTTCCCTCAAACGTCCCTCTCACTAACCTCTTTCCATCCACACACTCCACATGGAGTCATGGTTGAGATGTTACAGTTTAGAAGCAGCTGCTCAATGCCAGTGTGTCCCAGGAGACATGCAACAAGGAGTGTGTGTGTGTCTAGGGGGTTAGCGAAGAGGTTTAGGGGAAAATGCAGACCCTAGGTTGCGTGCGTCTCGGTAAACCAATACAGGGCTGATCTGGGCCGAGCAAGCAGCAATTCCTGCATAATGACCTGCTCCAATGAGCATGAAAACTCCCCCAACCGGCTGCATTTATCACTCATCAGCCACAACAAACGGTCTTTTGTTTCATCCTCGTCTTCTATTCCCTTTCCTTCCTCCTGGCGCCAATCTGAGGGCCTCAGCTCAGCTGTTTAGTGGCCATTCAGATCCTTGACTGACAAGTCCCATCCAATCAGTGTGGAGACGTAGAGGCAGTCGGTTTCCAGCTGCCCTGAATGTGAAGTGATGTCTACATTGTGTCTTTGCCACCTTTAGGCCATCACAGACAGATTTTTTTTCCACACGGTAAATGATGAGTGGAAGTGTAGTGTCATTGACAGACTAGGTCAACCTCCGTCTGAGCCTCTGGACAAGTTCTGTCACTGTCAGAAAATTTGAGGCAGATTGATGACACTTGATATACGCTCCCTGGTGTTGCAGTGGCACAGTTATGTTAGGTGCTTGCTTATGTTGCAATATTCTAAAAAGTTGCAGATGGCTTATGTAGGGCACAGCAAAACAGTTGCAGTGTGATAGCGGGACAAAAGGATAAAATTCAGTCTGCATAGGTTTTTAGTCAAATACTACATTGTGATCGTGGCATGTGGAGCACAGAAAGTCGGATGTTCAAGGGCACAAGGAGAACAGCAGGAAAGAGTTTTGTAACCACACATATAGATTGAATTTATCTACAAAAAGGCAGTTTAAGTAGTTAATAAGCATATTTCTTCTTAGACTCCAGCTCAAACACTGAAACAACTTTTCCTGGATATCTATGGCACCGGTTTTTGTTTCCCTAGTGTGAATCATTCATATAAACTATTACTCTTCAGACAGTCTAACAGGACTGTTTATAATGTGTCAGAGCACATCAAATGCTTAACGTCTTTCTTACAATCAAAAGATAAAAGGAAAAATATTTGGTGTATGTTTTCAAGAATGTTTGTCGGAACACTGGAGTCTGCTTTCATGTGAATATACAGTACTTAGACAGAAGCACACACATAGATACACACAAACACCTCCCGTGAGTGACGTGTGGTGGGGATGCTCGCAGGCAGGGCTGCTCCTCCTGTATGGGACAGTGAATATGGGACCAGACAGGCCGCCGGCTCCTATAAAGCCTCATCCATAATTCAATCCTCCTTCTCCTTCAATTCAGACACTGTACATATCCAGCTACAGCTAACAGCTAACCTGTCCAAGACAAGAAACAAAGACAGAGCGACAGAAAGAAAGGAAGAAAGAAGTTGAGTTAAAAAGAAAAGTAAAAAGATAAGAAAGAGAGGCAGAAACTGTTCAGGAGAGGAGGTTGTGAGACGAAGCCAGACTGCTGATTTTCACTTTCAGCCCTGCTTGCCCCATCTTGACCTTTACTGAGTCAACACAGCCCCTAGTACCAACATGTTTTCCCTGATCTACACCCTCATTGGCTGAAGTGCACTTCAGAGATCTCCACCATGACCTTTGCCCCTTTTGCTGTGCCAAGGACCCTTGTCTTCCTCCTTCGCCTCTCGAGCTTCCGCGTGTCGTCTGTTTGGTGGCTCTCCAAACGTCTCGGCATCTCTAATTAACCAACAGACTCAACTTTCCCCAACTAAACAACCAATTACCAATGCTTTAGCCCAGCCCAGCCCCATGTTTCCTGATACAGTGGCCTATTAGGGCCCCTTATTTCTCCCCCAGCATAATTGAATCCCCTGGCTGCTCATCAGTGGGCTAATTTAAGCCAATGTGCAGAGTTGGTAATCAGAGGGGCTGCCTATTAGACTATCAGACCCCAATTAAGTGCCCTCTTATTTCCAACATAACAAGCCGCTATCACTACTGCTGTTATTGTATTTCCCTCTTTAGTGCCCAGTTTTGTTTGGGTAAATCTGCGGTCTGTTTGGAGAAGAAAAACATGGAAAAAGTGGAAGAGAGGACTTTCAGTGTTGCGCACTAGTACAGGCTGTGTTCTAAGAAATACACTTGTAGATGCAGAAGAAGGACACTATCTAGGGTGACAATCCAGAGAGCAAAGATCTGCCAGTTTTTCTACTATCTGATTGATATAGCTCAGTAGGATGTTTCTGTCCAAAACACCCTTTACGGAAGAAACATGGGGCACAGTTGCAATGTGACACATCATCAACAGCATGCTCGCAGCAGAGTTCGTCTATTGTAACAAACGAAAGCTGCTACGTAGACAACAGAAGCCATGAGCCCTCCAACGGTTAAGAACTACACAAAACTTGGTGAAAAACAAAAACAATCTGTTTAAAAATGATTAGAATGAATACTTCATTGTACCAGAGGCAATGTGACACAGCAGAGCAACCTTGTGGGTGTTTTTACATTAAAATAAATCAATCAAATCAGTGCATCCTGTAGTTAAGATGATCCAGTTAATTAATTCAGTTCCAATTAATAAAACCTACGCTTGCGAACCCTGCATAACCCACTGCATTATCACTTGCCAAACCTCCATATGCACAGGATACAGTGAAGCTGGCATGCAACCACATGCTACAAAGACGGAGTGTGTTCAGCAGGTAAAAATCCTTGCTCCGCCTTGCCTACATGACGCATTGCGTCCTTGCTCCATGTATTTCAGGCGTTACTGTGAAAGCTGTTTTGGCGTACTTGGTAGTACTACAACAGAATTCATCAAAGATGCACAATTAGAAAGAAGGATTTTGTGTAGCACCTTGAGGCCGTAGAGCAAGAGTTTTATGTTAAAAAAAAACTCCTGCTTTCCACCTAAATCACAAACTAATGAGTGAAATTCGAGCATCTCATTAACATGAGAGAATGCCTGGCCTGATCTGTTGCAGAGATGTTTTCAGCACATGATTTGGGTTCAATGAGTGCACATATCACCAAAATCTTGTTAGAAAATTTATGAGGAGCGAAGTCTTTAAACTTTAAAAAATTCAAACATCTATCTCCCGCTGCCACTTGGGTCTGCCAAAATCTGATGTGGCTTAATGCAGCTTTAACTTGACAAATAGATTTGAAATGGAAAAGGTTCAGAGATGAATGCCTTCAGCACCAGCACCTCTCTCTGTCCTCTCACAAGTGCAGAATATCTCACTTTTTTATCCCCCCTCTTTTCTTATTCTCCCTCCCGTTTTCTCTGTCCTGTCTTGGTGACTGGTGCAGTTGAGGGGAGCCAGAGTGTGAAAGAGGCCCACAGAGGGCTGATGAGGACTGTCTTAGCAAAGCGTGTCTCAAGTCTGGGACTGCAGCATTTGAGTGGATGTGTGTACATGTATATGTGTGTGTGTGTGTGTGTGTGTGTGTGTATGGTAGCGAGAAATAGTCTGCGTGCGTGTCTCGAAGTCTAAGTGTGTGTGTTTAGTGTTGGTGTCGACTCCCCATAGCCTAATTAAAGGGTGAGGAAAGCCACTCACTGGGAGATTAAACCTAAAAGGGTAAATTAGCACTCAAAAGGGGTGTGGCAAATTCACACATACGCACAGGCCATGAAATCTCTTCTGACACCTGTGAAAAAAGGGGAAAAAAGAGAATAAGGAGGATGGAGAGGCGAAAAACTTTTGTGTTTCTGTAGCAGAGCTCTTTGCTGTGCGTTTGTTGGAGATGGAGATCTGAATGGGGAACATCATTTCAAATAAGAGATCAGAATTTGGGAAGGGTGCTCAACATATGCATGGTGAAACTGTCTGTTTTACTTAATTAATTTAGTTACTTGTTGTACGCTGCTTTAGATAAAAGTGCCTGCTAAATGATGTAATGTAATATCATTTCAGGAGCGCAGGGCCACAAATGTCTTTAAATATTAGACTGAAAGTGATAATCTAAATATGAAACCTGAAAATATCAGAAGAGCTTTTAATTTGAAATTTTAGTGACAAAAATATTCTGGCTTCATGACTTTGCCATGGAGCCATAAGACCTTAACTTAATATCATGTCAGGTGTGAATATGTCTTTTATTTCATACTAACTTGCATCAAACAATTCATAAAACATTAAATTTAAACTGTTCACGTTTTAAGGGTCATTTTAAGAGTCAATATAGTCCAGTTTACCCCTTTTAATATTTTAACATGCAGTTAGTTTTGACTTTATTTGCTGCATTTCTACAGTAGTTTCCTAGCAATTCAATATTTCGCTTTAAAATTTATGCTAATAATTATTTTGTAGTCATGTTATTTATATGTCATGTCATTTTATTTAGAGAGTCCAGTGTCATGAATCACAAATTTGCCTCAAGGGGCTTTACAATCCGTACAGCATACAACACCCTTTGTCCTCTGACCCTTGATTCAGATAAGAAAATTCTGTTAATGGGGAAACAGAGGAGGGATCCCTCTCCCTGGATGGACAGACATGCAACAGATGCCTTGTGTACAGAACAGATCAACATAAAACATAAAATCACATTATAGACAATCCAAATGATAAAAAGTATATAAACATGAAGAAAATGGATCCAGGAGGATGTCAAGCAGCTCCCAGGTGTCACCAGACAGATATAGCCTGAGCCATAATCCTAAAACCAGAATCCAAATTCTGCCAGATATTAAAAACATTGAATATTATGTACTTTTATGAGTGATTGAATTCATTAAATATGGTGGGGACTGATTTACACTTTAAAATTTTGTGATCTCTGATACCTGTTGGCAAAGAGTGAGGGGTGCAGTAGTGTATTTTGATGTTAAACAGGCATGTGTACACACGTGTGAGGGACAGATGGGTGTCACATCATTGGTCACCACTTCATATAAATATCCCACAATTCAACAGCGTGCATTAACACCCCGGGCTGCACTGATATCTCTTTTATAACTGTCTGCCCATGTTTTTTAACCCTGTTCTACTCTTGGTGCATCAGCTCACTTTCTGCCTCTTTCTTCTCGTGCTGTGTGTTTGTGTGCGTTATGATGTCTTACCAGTTGTGTGTGTTGAGAGTGAGTGATGTGACTCTGGGCCAGCAGCTGAGCTCTGCCATGCTATCTGTCTCTCTATCTGTTTGCCGGTCTGTCTGTTGTCTCTTCTGCGTTGTCTTCTACTCCTGTTTGACTGCTATCAGACAAGTGTGTTGTTTGAGAGAGAGAGAGTGTGTGTGTACATGTCATCTGTCAGTGTCTTTCTCCAGAATCCGACATCTAACGGAGAATCTCAGCTTGGCACACACACACATACACACGTACTGTAAAAAGAAGCACACACACACGCAGTTTCACACAGGACTACATCTCCAATCTTATAGTTCTTTGCCCCAAGGACTAAGTGTGTATGTTTGCACGTATAAGAGATTTCATGTGTGTGTTTCTGCAAATACACACAAACACACACACACACACACACACACACACACACACTCTTGCATGTCTTTCTGTTTGTGGGTGTAAGAAAATAGATCTCGGTTCTGTCACGGCTGGGCCTGCAGGCATAAGAGGCCTTAACGGATGTCTTTTTCAGTGAAACAAACACACACACACACACACACACACACACACACACACACACACACACACACACACACACACACACACACACTTTCTCTCACATGCACACACAAGATACAGGTCCCAGACCCCTCTCCCTCCTGGACTCGTTGTGAGGAATACAGATTCAGGCTCCTCTCTAGATAGTGATCAGCCTCGCCGTGGCTTCAGAAATGCTATCTTCACCGGGCGGCTGAATTGATAATACTCCCCCCTACGCATTTTATTACAAAGGCCCAGTTTGTAAAAAGGTAATCATTTACTGTTGCTACTATCTCCCCTGAGCCATACATCTTCTGTCTTCACAGGACAAAGTTCTTCCGCTGCTGCCGACGCTGTTTTTCCCTATTTTTTTTTTTTTTTTTTTTTTACTTTGTCGGTGGGTTCTCAGATGGCTACTTTTAGGTTTATCACCTCTTACTGCCTCAGAGTTTTACACATACAACAACCCACCTGGTAGAATTACATCTTTTTGTTAAATGTATGTATTTTGTGTTTGTAAGCAGGCATGGGCACTCTGTGTGTGTGTGTGTGTGTGTGTGTGGAGGGGAGAGAAAGGCTGCAAATGACAGTGAATGGAGGACTAATCCCTTTGGGCACATAGCGGAATCCAATACCAAGTACCAAAATCTCATCATTTCAATTATCATATTTATCATATTTATTCATTTTCTCCCAGCCAGGCTTAATGCTGTCTCTCTCTCCTCCCTCTCACCACTCTTTCTTCTGTACATTAATCTATTTTTTTCCCTCCATTGCTCTCTCCACTGGCAACATGTGAGCCTGTCAGTCATGTTGATTGACAGCACTCAAGTGGCCTACGGAAAAGCAGCTCATTTTTCTTTCTTTTTTTTTCCCTTTTTGGTCAGGCATTGTGCTGGTGATGCCGGGGCCTTATCAGGAAACCCAATTTATTGCCGTTTCTCTGGGCGAAAGGGGTTGCCACTCACGCTGACTGACAGCTCTCAGATTTGCAGGCTGCAGTGTAGGGATTTCCTTTAAGTTGTTATGTTTTCCTTTTTTTTTTTTGCCCGTATTGTCGGAGATTATTTTACCGCGTGCGGACATACATTCACACTTTACACACAAACACAAAGACATAGCAGCTAGATCAGGCTCGTTCCCTCGTCTGCAAACCATTTTGTTTCCGTCTGACCTTGGCGGGGATTTTGACTGACTGATGGCAATCCACGGTCCCGCTCGCCACACCGTGGGTCAAGTTCAGCCTTGTGAACATCTTTGTTTGGGTAATTGTTTTACTCTTAAGGGAAGGAACTGAGGGTAAAGAAAATAAACTGTTAAACGGAAAACTCACTTTCATGCCGACATTGGTATTTCTCCTGTTATGTGTTTTTATGTGCGAGTGCAAAAGCATGTTTGTTTTCATTGCTAGGAACATTACATGTGGGAATGTGGGCTCATGTATGAATTTATGTTCTCATTTCAACTGTGTGTTTTTACATTCCCCTCCCTGTGTGTGTGTGTGTGTGTGTGAGAGCGAGACTCCTGTATGTGTGTGAGCACATGAAAATGTTTGCCTTCGTTTGATATGCATTTGAAAACACATCGATGTATGTCATCATGTGTGAGTTTTTTTGCATGTTCCTGTCTGTGTATGCATGTGATGCCTGCTTGTGTGTGTGTCAGCTCCCATATGTGTGTTTGTGTGTGTCGAGTATGACCTCCGAATCCTGAGGCTTATCGTGGCGGTGTTCCACATTATTGATAGCGAGCGGAGATATCGACAGGCCAAGCGCCGGCAGCTTGCAGCAGCGCCGGCAAGCGGGATGGGACTTTGATATGACATATTGTGCGTCTCAGCACAAGCCATAAATAATTCTGACACGTTTTTGTATGCATGGGAAAGTCCTTGATTCAGCCTCCCATAAAAATAAACTTCTATTATGGAAGGTATTTGTCAAGTGGGTGCGTGATGGATGGCCCGGCGTTTACCCCGTGGCAGGACGATGGGTTATGGATGCCCGCCGCCCCTTGCCGGGGGAGGAGTCGCACCCAGCAACGCTGACACCAGAGTAATTACTGCCCTCCTCACCACGGCTACGGAGGGAGGGAAGTGGAGGAGGGATGAGGGCAGAGGGGTGGGGGGGTGCTTTATACACACACCTGCACCTCCCTCTGTCCCTCCCTCCACCCTGTCCTGTAACGCCACTGGCGTGCAGTGAAGAGGCTGATGAAGGCTGTAAGGGCACTGATGATTGGACACAGATGGATGGATGGACAGATAAGGAGGGATGGATACAGGACACGGATCAATAGATTTGTATATTGATTGATTGATTGATAGATAATTGATTGACTCACTGGGGAGACAGCCGTTTTCATTCCTCATGAGGATGTTACATGTCATATTTTTAAACATCAGTACATTACTGCTTAATTATTTCTGATGTTTTTGCTTGATTACTGTAAACAAATGAGCCGGTGGCATGGTCATGATTACTCATCTCTTTTTCTTAGAGCTGACATAGTTAAACAATGGAGTCAATTAAATGATTTATCCATTATCAGAAAATTAATTGACAACAGTTTTGACATAAGATAAACTTTATTGATCCCACACCGGGAAATAGAAGAGAAGCAGCAGCAAAACAAAGTACAAGGACTTATATACAGCGTAAATAAGCAACCTTAGAGGAAATAGTCATTTATACATTATGAATGTCTGCTTTATAAGAAATGAAGCATTAAAAAAAAAAATACTATATACAACTGGCATAAATAGTAACTACGAAGAAATGGAGACAAAAATATTCACAGACAAAGTTAAGATTTACTGCTTTCCTCTGTTTGATATTATTGTAAATGAATACCTATTTACTTTTGGATAGTTAATTGGACAAAACAAGCATTTTTAGACTCTAACATTAATAGACTGAATAATTAGACACTTTAAAGATTGACATCCACTTCAATCAGAGCGAGGGAACTATGCTCAAAATGTATGTTACAATGATTTAGTGACACGAAAATGATAAATGTACCAAAAAGAATTAAAAAAAAATATTCAGTTATTGGTTTTGCAGACAAAGGTTGCGCAGCTTGATCTGATGAGAGCACAGTACAAAGAAAATGAGTGCCTTAAGGGAGCAAAGGTGTTTATGTGTGTCAGTTTGCATCCATTTACCAGCTTATACCCATGCATTCACATGTTGGCACACTTATGAATATGTACAGGCACATTTGTGTGCTAATGAGCACATGTGTGCGCGTTTGTATGTCAGTCTGTGGGCCCAGCAGACAGATTGAGTTGAGGCTTAGGTGCCATCTGAGGAAGAGGAGGAAGGTGGGCGTGGGGCTAGGAATGGGTGAGGGATGGGTGCTCTCCTAACCATCACTATCCCCACTAACCTTGCGTGGGTGTGTAGGTGGGGCGGGAGGGTCAGGGTGGGGGCCACAGTGGCAGCCCGTCAGTGGGAGTGACACCTGTTCACCGCTGCCCGCCCCTTCATCCTTACAGCTGCTCCGCTTCCTCTGTCTCAACCTTTTCCCTGCCTTCCATCTCTGTTGCCCTTACGCTCCTCCTCCTCCACCTCCTCCTCCTTAGCAGGCAGCATGGAGGAGAAGCTCGTCACAGAAGGCCGGGGAGCAGTGAGTTGGACCAGTCCAGATGTTCTTACATGCGAGGAAGGAGGAGGGTTTTGTCAGGACACAAACACAAACTCAGACAATTACTGTAACATCAGCAGATTGCCTCAGTGCCACTAAGGCTGCTGTTAAGTGAGATGATTGGTACAAGATGGTGTATGTAAGTGGACCAGCATCAGCCACACACACACAGACACCGTCTTCAAAAACACAGGTTTACATAGACCCTAGACTGTTTTGTCTGTACAACCTTACAGTTTGCCTAGTTTGAGAAATAACAATGCATTGTAATCGTATCCTCTTGTTTTGATTATGCTTAATTTTATACGGTAATTATTCTGAAGTTCAACATTAAGTTTTTATTTTGAAGAACAGATTGAGTTGCAGTTTAAGTTTTGTTATTGTCTGAAGCTATACACCTGCTGAGAATCACACAGCTTCTTAGTCATTTACCAAACCGGTCCAGGGATTCAGACTGTCAAACACCTCTAGACTTCTGCAACCCTTAACAGGAGGGAAAAGTGCTTTATAACTTTTTTATGATGTGCACCCTTAAGTTTGATGGGTTTTTTTTATCAAGCTAAATAGCTGGTAACCTGTTATAAATGTCCACTACACACCTTGCATACAAATGCAGACGGAGGCAGACCATATTAAGAAATGCCTGTTTGCATGGATCGGCCTTGTTTAACCTGGTAACCCCCTCCCAAGGTCCACATAGGTGGACTGGAGCTGCTGTCGGCTGCTACAGATGAGGGGTCAGGGAGAGGAACGGGCCTCGGTCAATAGGCTTAGAAGACCATCAGGGACTATTGATTGTGGCGGACAGTGAGGCCAGCTCTGCACTAATTGTTTCTTTACTAGCCTGTGGCAAAGACAACAGTCACGGGCAGGGACTCATGAATCTTACATCTGTTTTGTTGCGAAAGCACCGGGAGTTAATAGCCTTTGATTACCGAGGGGTTTGTGTGTGCATGTTTGTGAGATGTGTGTGTGTCCGTGGATGACGCACATGTAAGAATGTGTGTGTACAATGTGTTTACATAAGACAGAAATAGGGGTGTATAAAATGATGGACAGATTTATATATTAAACATTCATGGAATTGTGAGTGTTTGATTTTACCTCTGCTAAAGAATCACTTTTTATTATGACAATTTGGTAAATACAATTTTGATCACTTTTTTATGGGAAGCACTCTAGAACAGCCAATAACAACAGATGTTTTTTGCAGAAGAACATATGAAATAAATTGTTGTTGTTTACGGCATGAATTATTAGAGTAATCAGTTATGGTATTATAATTATATCATCATAGAGAGGCAAAGTCCCTCCCATTCTGGTGGATCATCATGGGAACTTATTTCAGAAAAAATACGTATGGTAGGTAATGGCGAGAGAGAAATAACATTTTGATTCCATATGAATTGTGCCATGAATTACACATTTAATGTTTGTCAATTTAAAGGATGGTTTTGCAAGTTAAATAAGTAATTTGTTGTAGAGCTGTTGAGACAGAAGACTGAAAATACATAATTGGAATGACTACAAAAGTTGCATAAATGACATCATGACCTTTTCTCTTGCTGAAGCTTCAACGCATGTGTGTTTCGTACGGTGATATGGTCACAGGAGCAGTGGGTCTTGCTCATTCTTTTGTTTATTGGCTCATTAAAAGACCAGAAGTCACTGAACAAAACACATCAGGTAAGATAATGCTACTTTTGTGCGTGGAACATAGCTAAGTTACCTAGCTAGCTGGTGTTGGTGAGCAACATTGTGCAAAACGAGAGATGTAGTTCACTGATGCCCCTTTTCTACCAAAACAGAATGGGTTCCGCTTCAGTTCCTGCATTTAATTTTGCACTACTGGAAGCATTTCAACTAAAAGTAAGTTATTACAGAACCTGAAAAGTTGGTTCCTATCTGGAACCAAAAAATAGCAGGTTTTCCTTGACCAGAAGTGCAACCCCTGTCCACATCAGTGGGCATGTCATATCCCACATGCTAGAAAGAGGGGATGGAGTCTTCTCCATCTTGTTATCATTAGTAGTCGGTCCATGCTTGGTTTTTGAATAATAATTAAAAAAAAAACCAAAACAATTATCTGATATTACAGAACAAAAGCTCACAGGTAATCAAATTGATCCGCCCTGTTGCTACTACTGATAACGTCCGTTGCATGTCATGCAATGGCCTCCGTTGATGACACATCCTGGATTACAAATATTCCACTCAAAGCTGATGGAAATGGGGGGTGGTTCACTGGATAGCATCAACGTTCAAAGAAACCTGAACAGAACTGGTTCAAGAACCAGAGCTTATCTGGTGAAAAAAGGATAAGAGCAGTTTTACACAAAACTAAACGGTACTACAACAAACCAACAACAAACTGCAACTTTCTGTACTAGATGAATTATTTTTTTAAATTGACAAGCATCATACGTGTGATTCATGGCACGAGTCAAACCATACATATTTTTTCCAAAAGACAATCGCAGGAGGGATTTTACCTCTCTACTGGGCAATGTGAGCATCAGTTCAAGGAAAGGAATGACAGCATTACTGTGTATTTACGATGGCACTTGTAGCGTTTTGATTAAAAGAAACAAACCAAGAAAAAAAAAAACCCAGCGGTGTAAATGTCATGTCTTGTTAGTCTGGTTTGTTGTACTACATGTCCCATAAACCCTGCGGTTTCTTAGCTTCTTGGAACTCAAAGTTAAGGTGCTACTGTTGTTTAGGTTTTATGTTAACACTAACATTAAACATAGTTCACTAATCATTGCCCTTTACCTTCGCTCACCATTTACACAATGATACTAATTGTTTTTCAGCTCACCTGCACACCCTTCCTCCTTTATTCCTGCTCCACCAACATGGGTTTTACTGGTTGTGCATCTTGTTGTGTTTTCAGAGGGCAGTGTCCTGCACAGGAGTCACATCTGCTATTCTAACCCCGTCGCAGTGGCCGGGCTGAATTCAACTGCGTGCGGTTTTGTTTATTGCGTACAGCAGCAGAGTTTGTTTGTGGCCGGCTGTCAGAGCGGCCAGCCCGTTGTGATGAAAGACACTTGGACCTTCCCATCCATTTCACATTTGCTCCAATCAATTATTCAACAGGACAGCCAATTAAAAATGAGGGAGAGCGGTCAGGGCCTCGCCCCCCGAAGGCCGCCACTAGACAACTCTCTCCGTGAATAATTGGTGCAATTAATTTAGCATTGAGCAATAAAGGAGTTCTCACTCTCCCCACTCGCTCTATCTCTCTCTCCCTATATGCTGCAGAAGCTCTCAACACACCAGTCATTACAGACACACATCACAACAACGCACACACTGCAGCAGTAATAATAGTGGAACAGTCGTGAACTATTGTACAACATGCAGAGATGGAGGTGAGGCCATCGCCTCCAACTGCAATTTGCCTTCCTTTTAAATGAAAGCTATGGTTATAATGTTATAGAGCTTAACAAGATTGAATTAAGAGTGTTTTAACAAGAATCAAAAGGCATAAAATAACAATTTTGGTTATATTGGTGGATATTTTCTTTACAATGATCATCATCTGGAGGTCATGCTTTGTCTAGTTTGTTATTCCCCAGCTATATAACTAGAAATGTAGTCACACACACTAACAAAAACACAGCTGTGCCCTCTGGGACACACACTTGCGCACACATTCTCGGGTCACAGTGGGAGAGAATCTGAGCCAGGTTTCTGGAGCCTTGGTCAGACCGTAAATTATTGCCATACAAAGGAATTATTCCATTTACTTGATTCTATACATTTCTCCCTCTTATTGTGCCTTATCTGCAATTATGGTTAATTTGCTGCTGCCCTCACGAGACGGTGCCTGTACCAGTAATGGCACCCACGCCAAACACACACACACACACACACACACACACACACACACACACACACACACACACAGTAATAAGAACACTCAGGAGGAGGGTAATAGTGACAGCTAAATTCCGCAACAGCTTTGATTTATTCAATCACAACAGAAGTATTATGACGGACGAAACATCCTGCCCCCCCCTGCCTTCTTCTTCTCTCTGCCCCCCTCTCCTCCGCTATCATCCTCCTTTTATTGATCAATCTCTAACTCCTAGTATAACCCCCCCTCCTCCTTCTCCACCACCCACCTCTACCAACAACCCCCACCCACCTCCTTTGATAGCCAGATTGACAGTTGAGTAATTTCACTGTCAGCGCTGACTGACGCATGGTAATGGGAAGACGTTTCAGAGCGGCATTACAACACAAAATAATTTCCAATTTACCGCTCATCAAAAGCACCCTTACAAAAAATAAGGAGAGCAAGGGAGGGTTGGGTAGAGAGAGAGTGAGAGAAAGGGAGGAGGGGGAGGAGGTGAGGGGAAACACAACAGTGGATTTATGGCTTCAATTACTGATATTTCACATTTAGTTTAAAGCGACATGTTTTTGTAATATGACAGGCTTCACTGGATTTGAAAACCTCTTCAGACCTCTCCACTCTCCTCTTCTTCTGTTTTTTTTTTCTTCTCCCCCACCCATTTCTCTCCCTTCTTGCGGTGGAGATAATGAAAGGGCGAAGGGGGGGGGGGGGGGATAGGTTGAGGACGAGAGTGATAGCTGTGGCTCCTGAGCCTCTTTAGAGAGTCGAAGAGGAAGGAAGACGAGGCCTGGAGCTTTGATGTAGATGGATTTGACTGCAACTCAGCCCATCATTCACTGGGTGGGCCTCAATCTCTACCCCACCTGTCACTGGCAGGATTTACAACTGTACCTCACTCATCATTGATGGACTTAAACTACCCCATGACGGTCATTGGTGGGTTTCAATTGTTTTTTTTTTTCCCTCTTTTTTTTTCTCCCTGCTGCTGATGGGTTGGCACAGTATTTGTGTCTTTCACGAATAAGGCCTCTATTTTTTTCCTACTTCCTTTTCTTGGATCTTTTCTGCATGTTGGTGACTTGCCATGCACCACATTTGGAGTTCAGTAAGGGAGTGTCCTTGGCAAATCTAGCAGCAAACAGCAATTTTGGTATCAAGATTGACTGCGTTTTGCTCAGAGAACTGTTGACCTGGTCTGAGGCAACCGTGGTCTCTGCTATTTTTTCACTAAAATTGGTGGAGCCATCTTACATAAACCTCCCCAGAATCTCAATAGCCCATTTTAATTAATGTTTTCTTTCTGTCTGTTTCACTTTGATTATTATTTCTTCAACTAGACACATTTGAATGCCAAAAAAATGGAATGCATGGAATACAATTATAGCAATGATGCTAGGAAGACAAAATAAAGTTACATTTTGAAAATTTTGCCAGCCTTTTTTTTTCACAATGCCTTCTGAATGCAGCAGGTATATATGAAGTGCGTTGTCAAAGTGGAATTGCACATACCAGAGCCAGTGGTTACATTAGCATCAGTCTGGCTGGCAAAATAACTTCACAATCTTGGTGACATCCTCAGGAAACATAAGATGCACCCACTTTATTTAGTTACATGAGAAATGAGAAGACAAACCTCATAAACTTCTCTCTCTTCTTCATATCTTTAAAACTCCTCAAGACTGTCCATTCTACCAACTCTATAGACCCTTTTAGGGTCTACGTCATAATGATGTCAGTTTGTTAGCTGGAGGTTAAACAGGACTCGCTCTTACAGGGCTGTAGGCTAAATAGGCTCTTTTTGGGAGCCAGAATAGGAGTCATGGCTCAAAACTTAAATTTCACTGTATACCAGCCGCCACTGCCTGTCAGCGAAAACAAAGACAGCTATGGTTAAATGTGATAAGATAAAAGGACCGAGTTGATCATCAAAAGTGCTCACATGTGCAGCACACACTTCATATCAGGTTAGGGAAAAAGTGTTTACTGTTGTAGGGTTGAATGAAGTTATGTGTATTAAGGATTATGTGTCCACCTAATCAGAAATATGGAAGGTATAAAGAGGAATACTGGATTTCTTTGTAACACTAACTTTTTTAAATCAACTTTTTGGTAGGCATAGTAATCAACCACAAAGCTGGCCATCCCACCTTCAGCAATCCTGTAAAATCTTCCACCCACTGAGTGAGAGCATACAGGTCAGCCAGTCTGGTCCCATTGGTCAGTGTTTACTTTTTCAAGTAACACTCACGGCCCTAGAGAGTGAGTGACCTGACATGGTGTGCTCATAAATTCAGTCTGATGCTCTACACTAAAATCAGAGCCCTGTTGGTCAAAGAAATGGAGCGTTATATTTCTATATAACTTAATGAAAAGTTATGTTAATCACACATTCACTCCGCTTAGTGCTCTGCTGCTCTGTCTCCCCAGACAGAGTGCCCAGAGTAAGCTCTGCCACTCTGAGAGTGCAGTGCTCTGGATAATCACACGGTACATTCTGGGCACTCAGAGGAAGTATTTCCAAAGGCACCCTATTCAGAGAGACTCGTATCACCTTCCTCCATGGTCTAAAAGAAGCCAACAGAACTTGCTAGCTAGCACTAGCTAATGTCTGTGGAGAATTGTTTTGCCTCCAGCTAAACCCGCCCACCAAGAAATGTCATACTGTTTATCAACAGTAATTGGGTCTATATACATCCTTGTACAAAGATAGCGGGTTACCAGGGCACTAGCTGCGTCTGCCTGTGTTATTTTAACAAGTGTCTCAAAAGTATCCCTTGAAGCATCACTTTTTTAATGGCAGTAGAGGTAGATGTGTGGTTGCTGTAAACAAATGTCGTAGAACAGCATCCTGAATATCTGTAGAATGTGTTGGTTGCATTCATGGTGGGACCAGGACAGTTTGTAACTTCAGATGTAGATTGTAAACAGGATCCCGACGGGGATTTCTCTTTATGCAGCCATGTCCTGCTAAGGCTTAAAGAGACTTGTGGTCCATTCTCCATTAGGCGGTATTGACATTATTGTTCTATGTTAGCACAGCCAAATCTATCTCAATGTAACCCGTAATGGTTTAAATTATGATTTGAATCGTTGTGGTTTGAAATAAAATAGTTTGTCCACATGCACAGAAAATACAGTGAAAAGCGGCATAATCCGTCCTTGGCAGCATATTCAGGCATTTGGGGTCTCTTTTGGGATGTTCAACTTTGCAAGTCCAAGATGAGTTCCATCTCAGTAGTTGTTCCTCCAGACTTGTTCCTCCGCTTCATTACCAAACTGTGAGCATGTTAAAGTGAGAGAGCTGTGATTTTAAAGGGAATGAGAGGAGCTGATGTGGTTGACCTTGATTTTTTTTATTTTTTTAACCAAGATAAAGGCATTGTTCACGTACTCCAGCTTCACATGGCACAGTTAGCTGCAACATGAAGTCAAGTGCACTGTGCATGGAAATAAGCATCCTTATTGAACATGATAGATAAAAGCACTTACTGAAGTTTAATACTTTCTAATGTGTTTAAAGCCAACGGAACACCAAAGCAAATACTCAACAAACATGAATTTAAGGACTCATTTTGACTATTTAAAACCTGGAAACTGATGTTTTGTATTCAGATGCTCAGGTCTACAATTTCATGTTCCTCTGAAGGGATTTAATTGTATCAGCAGTGGTTTTCAGCTATGGATTGTTGTATCCAAGAAAAGTGGACTGAATTGTATTGATAATGGACCTGAGTTGATATCTTTGAATGTCGTACTATTTAGTTACATATCATTGCCTAGAGATAATTGTGTCAGCACAACTGTCAGATATTGGAATGTATGGTGACTTTACTCTCAAATGCATCGTCTAAGATGTAGGGGATTTGTTATGTCACAAATCTTGCTGCTCTGTCACCAAAGTGCATTAAAACAAATGATAAAAGCTTTTGTCCTGGCCATCTGACCCAGGTTTTAACAGTGTTGATGGGCCTCCTTCTTTCACTCATATTGAATTACTCTCCCCTCTTAAGAAAACTGTCCTTATTCTTTGTCACTGAGGCTTCTTGTTTTTCAAACTCCCCTTAACTTATTTGCTCCTCTCCCCGAGCTTCTTTTAAAAGGCAGGTAGGTCGAGAATCTGTGTACATGTTGTGGTCGTGACCCACATTTCTCAGTCACCTTTAGCAAATAAAGCAGGTTGTGTTGTATTGTTTCTTTCCCAGCAGAACTGCTCTGCCTCTGCTCTCACCTGCGTCCCCTTATGCTGAACTCATTCACATAAACAGGTACATGAGTCACCTCCCACGGCGCTCTCCAGGCAACACTTGCATCGTGTGCATACGTACGTGTATACGTGTGTGTGTTTAAACTGTACTTTCCCCACCTCCCAACCTGCCCTCCATCCATCCAGCTGTTAGTGGTGTCGCAGCGGAGATTGATAAGTTGATGCTAAAAGCTCTTTGTTTGAGGAGCCTCCTGGAGTGAGAGAAAAACACCACCTGCCTGCCACAGCCATATGAGAGTACACACACACGGATACTGTATACACACGTCACTCAGCGCAGAAGCTCAGCCAACATTTGACAGAGCAGGAGGAGTTGAGTCAATCTTAACAGCAGCCCATAATTTTCACAATATGATATTATGTCCAACCATACATTATATTAAAACAACTTTAACTATTGATTTGAGCTGATGTTTTGTATATTGTTGACTTTGGATGAAAAAAGACATACTTACCCTATCAGAGACTGTTTTGCTGGTTGTTGAGGAGCACTAACAACTGGCACTTAGCCACCACCTGCTGAGCAAAGATACACCCGCCTGTCTCTGCCTAACTTTGCTATGGCGGCGTCACATAAATAAGCACACATGCTTGACAACATTAAAGATGTAAAAGGAAGCAAAGCCAATAACTGATGATACTTAAAATGCCAATGATAATGTCGCCATGTTGGCCATGTGTCTGTAAGCCTGCTGGCTGTGGTCGTGTTTATGATCATTAGCCATGCTGGTATTTGGAACTGCATTTAAAAAAAAAAAAAAGGTAAATCTAAACAGATCTAACTGTAGCATAGTTAAATCTGCAATATTTACAATACAAAAATTAAGTTTGTCTTTACATGAAAATGTCTACTTTTGAAATAAATCTGCATATATTCAAAACACGAGACGTTGTATTTTGATCAACATAGTATCTTAAAAAGGTGTTTTTATGTAATCCCAGCCAATCTTCTAAAGGTGGCCCCACACAACATTTTATTATGTCTAGGCACCGGAGGCATAACATCATCAGGGTAGGCTTTATGTTTTCGGATTGTTCGTCCGTCCCATTCTTGTGAATGCAGTATTTAAAGAACAGAAGAGATTTCCTCAAATTTGACACAGACATCTACTTGGACTGAAGAACAATCTGATTAGAATTTGGAAGTCGAAGGTCAAAGTCAAGGTCAGTGTGACCTCACAAAACACCTTTTGAGTATAACGTGAACTCCTGCGCTAGTTATGACAAAGCTTTACACAAATGTCTAAAAGGATAAAACGATAAAGTGATGACATTTTATATCCAAAAGGTCAAAGGTTAACTTCGCTGTGACATCATAATGTTCTGCATAAAACACTTTTCTGGCCATTACTCAGCGACATATCTCAGGAACAGAAGGGAAACATTTGGTCAGATACTGACTTGGTGACACTAATCTTGATCTTTTGTGTTGCCAGGGGGAAGATGTGTGTGAAGCATCCATGTTTTCACCGACATGGATGTAAACTGTAAGAGAAACATGACTGGTGCGCAGAGGCATAAAACTGTTTGGCTTTAATTCTAGTTTACTCTGTTCCAGTATAATTATGAAGAGGGAGGAGCCGCAGGTGTCGCGATATTTTCCCCTTTGTTTTACCCCACTTAATGACAACCACAATGTAAATTAACACAGAATCATGGAAGTCTTCTAGATAAACACACAACACTACTAGGTTATTTTATGGCTGTTGCTTCTAAATGTTCCAAAACCACCAAATTTCTACCCCCCCAAATACTGTGATAGGGAGCTTTGAGAAACATGGGTCATGCTGGACCACATCAGCTTTTTTTTTTTTTATTAGCCTGCAAAAGCCCAGGGTCTCTGGATGAGGTTTCCTCAGCCCCAGGCTAACATGAACCCATAGTAGTAGCAGTAACAGTCCTAAATATAACAAGATCTTCATGGAAACTGGGGGTGTAATTAATTACCCAATCAGCCATGTGTGGTTTGAAACATTTATCTTCTCAAGTAAATAATTGCTGAATTATAGTCTTGCTTGATTAACATAATAAGATTAAGGTGACTTGCAAATTTATTTTTTATTTACAAACAAAATAAATAGTTTATACAAAGACTGGTCTTTTAAGAACTACATAATATTCTGGTGCAAAAAGTTGCCTTGACTTTTTTAGTAGATCAAGCAGGGTATTTTTAACAGTGTGTCCCGAGCAGAACTTCATATAATACAAATGGATTTCTTAGGGGAAAGTCTTAAAAAGTCATCTAATATCTGCCAAGGAAACACTGCATTTTGTTGCAAGACTTTGGCTCACCTGTCAATAAAGCATAAATCATCTTAAGTATGCTTACGCCCTGACTTTTGTCACAGAGTATTGTATTTTTATTCCCGGGGGGAAATTCAGATTATCACTTTGGGACTGAGGTCAGTTTATATATAAATTCAGAAAAGTATAGTTGTTAAGATCAAACAAGGGTCTTTTTGCTGTAGCTCCTGTATTGATATGCAGTGTGTGGTCCTATGAGATGGCATGTGTTATCCCCAGTGGAGTGGTCTTTTTTTCTCCAGTGCTCCTGGTCTTTGGAGAGCATTTCTACCTCAGCCCTCTGCTGCCAATGCCCCACCACTCTCTCTCTCACACACACACACACACACACACACACACACACATAGAGACATGGCGGCCTGTCACTCCGTTAGTCTTTGCACGTGACGTTGCCAGCAGCTGTTACTGTATGTTCAGCACACTTTATAAGTGTTGTGCATATGAGTGTGTGAGTATACGTGTGTGTGTGTGTGTTGGTGCCATATGTCTCTTTCCCCAGATACAGCTTCATATCAGCTCCAGAAAGCAAAGGAAAAGAGCCAAAAGACTAACAGTCACCCGCTGTACACTGCAGTCAGCACACATGCCATTTACACAGGCACTCAGTAACAGAGGAAAACAAGATACCTACCAATGAGGAATATGGTTAAAAAAAAAAAAAGTAAGAAAAGAAAAAAATATAGAAAGGTTTTTATGCATGCATGTGTGATCCCGTGTGGTTTTTCTAGTTCTGGACCGTGACACTTTATCCGTCCTCTATTAGAATCCCTGAATCCAAACTTGTGGTATTCAATCATTTTGATTAAAAGCCGCAGTCTCTAACAGAAGTGTTGGGAGTGGAGCTGCACGGCGGCCCGCCACGTTTGAGAATTCATATATTTTCATAAACTTTTAACAATGTCAATGAGACACGTCTTCAATCTTTGGCCGCGCGACGGCGGGGCATTCAATCTTTCTTTAGCTTTTCGACAGAAAATTTGAATACAAGTGCAGTGTTATTAATGTGACAGTTCATATGGAGGGCTTCATGGGGGGATTTGTGAGGGGGTTTTTTATTAGTTTTGGAGACACTTGAAGCAGAGAGAGAAGGAAGGGGGAAGAAACACGCTCTGTTAGGTCAAATGCAGCTGGAGGGGCCTTCTCTGCGTTCCCAGCTAGCAGTGACGTTAACATTTTAATTTTGCACGCCCAATTAACAGCACTAACTAACCAGGGACATTAATTTCTGCTGCAGCTTCAATATTAGAGAAGCAAATACATTTTTTTCCCTGTTGTGAATCTCTTATTTATTTATCATTTTGTTTTGCACCCCCACCCTGCTCAATTTTTTTATCCAATTGCAGTCAAATCAATATCGCTCTAATTCTGATTTATTCTGTGGCATACCTATCTCTTCTCTCACTCAGTTTTAAGTGGTTGGTTGAGGGATTTATCAGAATATTGTGCAATCAACAATTTTTTGCCACTTGAGTGGATCAATCTTACCGAACTTAACATTAATCCTGTTATTGATTACCACAGAATTTCTATTCTTTTCCTTTTTGCATTAATCCTAATGTTCAGGTTTATTTGAAAGTGACCCACCAGTGAGTGATTGAAGCAGGATGACTTTGAGTGTATCACATTTGGATTGATAGGAGGTTAAATTTAGCCCGATGCAGTGCAGTGCATCTGATTGCCCTTGATGCCGTACAGGAGCAAACCCTGGCTAATATGAAATGGTTCGTCAATGCCAGATCAATGTGTACATCTTAAATGAACGCATGCTGGCTACATAATCCATAACGGTGGGTAGGGTAGAGCAGCACAGCACTGTATTGAGTGTCTGTTGTCTTTGACACATCTTTGGTGTCATGGGTGGTGCCATAGAGGCGCCTGAGAAACAGGCCAGTCCCTGTTCATATAGCTTTTATTACCATTCTCTGGTTACGTGCTATAATAACGCAGGACATTTTATCAGCATTAACTTCACTGGTGTAGATATCCATCTGTCAATATGACCATATTTATGGGATGTACATGTGTTGTACACGTGTTGTTGCATCATCTGTGTTTGTACCTACATACCATTTGTGCGCACATGGCTGTGTGTGTGCATACATGTTTTTCTATTAAGATTTCAAGAGGATTGATGTTGCTAATAGGTACATGAATTTATATCTGTTGAAATGGATTGAAACTCTGGAGAGTCTTACTGGTGTGTTACTGATTAAAATGAGTCATTACAGTCAGTTAAAGGGTCGGGTACCCAAATCTGAAAAACATCATATATTTTTCCTTGAAATTAATGGGATCAAGCTGCACAGATCATTTTGGTTTATTTGTCCTGGTTTTGAAGTATCTGTTGAATAGATTTTAATTTGTCCTCTCTGAACATATAATTTAACAAGATCGAATATGTCTTCTCACAAACAGTATAAGTACACCATCTACTTTTATTCCAACTTCTCTGTCTGGTATGTTACAGCTCAGTTAACAAGAGTGCCTTCTAAAAATTATGAAATAGAAGCTGATGGTACAAATATGTCTTTTAAATAAACCATGCCAACTCATTGTCCCGTTAGCAACCAACCTAATTAGCTTGCTAACAGAGAGTTAGCAAGCTTGTTAGTGTGGCGCTATTTTTCCTTCTTTAATTGCTAAAACCAGGGTGTTAGTGGTTACTTTGTCAGCTACAGTAGTTCACCAACTATTAAAGCTACTTTTTAATGTAGAGAGCAACACAAACAAAAATGTATTCATTTCCTAGCGTGGCAATTTCTGAACCTATCGGCCTTCAGTGTGATGACAATAGCCTGACATTCAGGCCTCCTCCATGCACCGCAGTTCCAGACAATATTTTGACTAATCTCTAGATCTCCACATGAATCCAGATAAATTAGAAAAAAGCTTATTAAAAACTAAATAATCATCTGGCGATAGCCGATTGGTTCCAAGATTGGATTTCAGCCAATGTATTCTGTCTCTTTTGCTCTCCACACACACTGTTTACCTGAAGGCAGAGATAGAGATCTCAAAACCTGGTGAAAGTATATGAAAACTATTAAAGGTAAGCAAGGATGTATGTACTTTAGTAATTTTGGTGAACAGACCCTTTCAATTTAACTCCTGTTGGTTAACATATGCTGCATAAAAATGTCCCCTTTCTCTAAAAAGGCCAGTATGTTACCCCAAATATCAGTCGAACCCTTGTGTTTATTTTCATCTGCACCTGAGCATTACATGTTTCTTTGTACTGTGTTGTGTGCATGTTCCAGTTAGTTGCACACTGTCTTGCACACAGCCTGTATGATGTTTTTTTTTTTTTTTGTTGACTTGCGGACCCTCCCCTGCTCTGAGCTGAGTTTCTCTCAGCCTCTGCTGTGTATCGCCGGCCTGTTGTCAGCAGAATGGATGGAGTCCGTCCCCCCCAGTGAAAACCTGGCCAGACACCGAGCGCTAACCCACTGGATAACAGATAGACACAGACACCCCACATCCCTTTTGGGGATTTGAAAGGGGGGTTCGGAGTCTGTCTGTGTGTGTTGTGTCTGTGTGTACGTGTGAGTGTGTGTGTTCCGAGAGCGATCCCGTGGTCGTTTGTAACCCTGGCACTCTCATAGCACCTGCTGCCCAACCCAGGCAGCCTAGTAATGATGCAGACTGATGATGTTAATAAGAAGAGGTGCCCCCCTCGGCTACAGAGCTCAGGCAGGACACACATGCCCACTTATACACACACACAGACATACATGCGAAAATATACATACACGCGCACTCACAAAAACAAATAAATGTACATTTAAGCTTTTTGCACCATTCTATAATCACACGGTTCATTCGCACACACATACAGTACGTTACATCCACAATTCCTCAGAAAGCCTCTGTTTGGTTTGTTCAAGGTGGGAGGCGGCTGAGCTGAGAAACACTACCTCCCTATCTGTACAGAGATACAGAAATAATAATGGAAATAAAAATGTGTTGGTGCGTGCGGTGAAAGTCTTTCCGCTGGAAGGAAGAAAAGGGAATTATCACATATAGTGATGTCTTCATGCATGTAGCAATACTCTGTCTCTTTTTATTTAAGAGATAAACATCAGTAATTGGTGGCTGATGTACGGTTTCTAGGCTGCATTCGCTACAGGTAGATATATACAACCGTTCTCTTTTAATCTGTGTGTGCACGGCGGTTTCGCAGGATTCAAATGTTTGTTCTCGAGAGCTTAATCTCTTGTTTCAGTCATGATGTTGCTGTGTAGTAAAACCTGGCTGGAGCCTGGCTAGTACAGGTTGCTAGTTACTATATGTCTCCCTCCGCAGTGTCTTCTCTTTTATTTTGCCTCACAATCCGGAAGAATTGATGGAGTCGCTGTGTTTATTCCGGCAATGTCAGCACAGCCCGCACACACTTCCACTCTCTCTCTTCCTCTTCCTCTGTCTCTCTCCCCTTCTCTCTCACGAGGTAAACATATTTTGCAGAAAAGCTGACGGAGAGCTTGTTTTAACAACCTCAAGGTCAGCAAGTCAAAGCCTGCAGTCGTCACGCCAGCCTCGCTGTGTGTCGGTGGCCTCTGCGTGCGTGTGTGTGTGTACGACTGTGCGCGGATGCATGTGTGTGTTACAACAGTATGGCATCTCCATGGCAGATTTATACCTCACCGTGCACCTTCAATAATTCAATAACAGTGCCTGTGTCTCCTCCCCAGCTCTCAGTGTCATTATAGAACAGGGCTAAATGCCACCAGGCCTAGTCCTTCTCTCCGTCGGTGTCTCTCTGCTGCAGAGCAGCGGCACACACACAATGTGCCCACACACGCACACATAAACACACACTCTGGTGTGCTCCTCTGCTGCCCCACTTTCTGCCGAGCTCCCACAGCTTAGCAGGCTGTCTCCTGTTGCAAATGTTGCTAAAAGCCTGCTATATTTGTCATATAAGTTCATTTCCAGCTACAACCTGGTTACTGTCATCTCCTCTTCTACACAACCGATACTCCTTGGTGACCACCATTGCATTCAGCCATGATGAGCATCAAAATCAGTCAGTTCCGCTGTTCCTTCACCTCTTTTATGGCCTGTCGATGGCTCCTCCCTGTGGTGCGAGGCTGTTTTAACCCTCCTGACCTGTCTCCTAGCCCTGCTTAGCTGAATCCTGGACATCCGTGACTCCTTCGGTATTACGGAGCTCCTTCAATCTCTCCCATCGATCCAGTTCCCCCCCTCTGTTGCTATGTGCTTCAACCCCTCTCTGACCCATTCTCTACTGCCTCATAGTCCTGTCTAGTAATGTGCCCTGTGCAATGCCCTCACCGTGCATGCTCTTATGTGTGTGTGTGTGTGCACGCATGTGTGTGTTCGCCGCTGACCTGAGTGATGAGTGGTGACCCTCTGGCTGGCGCCTGGCGTCCTCCTCACTCCTATTGATTAGATCTGAGGTTTCATACAGTAGCCGCCTCACGTGACTCTGTCATTTACTGTCTCTCCTCTGTCTACGACCTGTCTTGCACACACAGACACACACACAGACACACACACACGTGCGCATACATTCATTCAGTCACTTATGAAGCACGTGTGTAAGTGATGAGCTCGTTCTCGTCTGCACTAATGAATGCGAAAGAGGTTAAAGGACCAGGATCCATATTGCATGTATGAACATACTCAGGCATCCAGGAAAATGAGTTTAATTAAGAGACAACAGATGCAGCATGCTAACTGCTTGTATCATTTAGCTTATAGCTACGGAATGAGTCAGCAGCAGAGTTAAGTGCGAGTGAAGGATCAGAGAGAAAGCGAGGATACAGCTGTCAATGTTAATATACATCTTAGGGTTTGATTTGATTTGATGGAGTGCGATCTGCAAGTCTTTCATTTTTTAACATGCCAGGTCGTTTCCTGCCCTCACAGCCTTTGGTAAACAGCGTCCTCAGAAAAAACTAGACCTTTGTGTGTGTGTGTGTGTGTGTGTGTGTGCCTCTTCCACTCAGTCTTTGCCACAGTAATGCTCAGGTTAAGTGTAGTTGCAGGCTATTATACATCATTAGGGTAAGTAAGGCTCAGGCTGCGCGGCAAGAGAAATGGACTCTTTCAGATGCTTCATTCCTCACCGGCCATGGCTGAAATAGGACCTGACGTCACACACACATACACACACATGCTCGTATGCAGGCACAAACAGCTGCACGGAGCAAGCAGCTAGCCACTTATCCAGTCAGTCAGTCACAAATCACCCTGTCAATCAGGTGGTTTATAGAGGCTAAAGTCTCCTGATCGCGCTAGTCAGTCAGTCCAGCATGCCACTCTACTTCCACAGCGGAAATTGAAGCATTCTTAATGGATGTGTGTGAGTGTTTTATTGTGTTTTCATGTTTTATGATACATGTTAACACCAGCCACACTGGATTTAGAGTGTGGTAATTTCCTCTAACCCTGTCAATTAGAGTCAGGCAGGAACATGGGTTAGATATAGGCCTTTCATTAACATTAGAGATTAACTATCCAGTATGATAGATAGGATGCAGTTTATTTCTGTAATTAATGTTGCATTGATTAATAATAAATTGAACTTTAAAAAAAATAGTTTAATTCCAACTTAATGCTAAGAAAAGAGATTGAAGGGTAAACATCGATTCTAAATCATTTTGAGAATTATTTTGCCATGAAAATTGGCTTTGACGTTGGCTGTCGGCATGTCCATCATAAAATATGAGTGTAAGCGTCATGCTCCAAAAGCCTGTGTGAGTCAAAACCCATGAACACATTGCTTTTTAGTGCAATCAAACTAGCTGTGCAGACTTCATGGTTAGTTTTAGGCAATAGTCAGGTAGATAAAGAGAAATGTCCTCTGTTACCTCTTTGAGCTTGCTGTATTTCTTATGCAGAGGGGCACAGTGGTGTCCTCTGCCCAGAGGATGGACCTCCAGCTGGGTTTAAAGACAGAGGCCGGCTGGATGGCAGAGCCACAGGAACGTGGAGGTGATAGATGAAGGAGGGCAGGAAAAAGACTAATTGTTCTCATTACAGAACAAATAAAAATCAATACCTCTCAAAGCGAGGGGGAGGTGGTAGTGGTCTTGAAGGGCACTGTAGTTATTGCATAGGAGTGGATTTTGTTGGAATTACAAGTGGTGGCGAAGGCGCAGTGGAACCGATCACATTTGAATGCTAATTCCGATAAAGGACAGTTAGATTAATAGATGTGGCGGTCCAGCGCTGGTCCTTCCCCCCATAAAGCGGTGGGGGTGTTTGAGATTGAAGTTTTAAATGCAATTAAATGAGAAAACACAAGGCAAAAAAGGGGAGATATTTCCCCAATTTTTTCAAATTAAAGCAGGAAATTTCATTACCAGGGGAGCATATTTTACACAGGCAATTACAAGGTTAATACATCTTCAACATCCCCCCTTAAAGTCCTCATATATTTGTTCAGGGATTTTGTTCTTGTATTTTAGTTTAATTGGCTATGCAGAGGCTATGCAGAAGGTCTGTGTAGTACTAACACACACACACACACACACACACACACACACACACACACACACTCAAATGCATTAGATTCTTATACATTAATTCCCTTGAGGTTTAGTCTTAAACAAGACCACTGTAACTTTTACCTAATTCAGCTACAAGCCCTGATATAATCTGCTCACTATGACGAGTGTCCCCAAAACTCAAAATGTCCTCACAAAAGTAGTCAAGAGCTGTCACAAGTCAGTCCTCACAAATAAAGCTAAACCAAACTGCATATGCGTCCCCTCACACACACACACACACACACACACACACACACTATTTTTTCATAGAGCGCCCTGGCAGCATATTGTGTGTGCGTGTTGCACAAACAGATAGTGGCTCTGGTCTGGTTTCTGTCTGATACAGATGACAGCATTGTGTGCATGTGTTTCTGAATGTGTGTGAGTGTTTGCCTATGTACTGTGTGTGTGTGTGTGTGTGTTTATGTTTATGTGTGAGGCTGCAGACTTAAAGAGCAGCTCTCACTCACATGTTGACATTTGATTTTCTGAACATAGAAAGCAACAGCATGGAAACAGTGCTCACACCTTTTGTGTATGGAGAGTAAAACTCATCATCAATCGATGACAAACTTTTTAAAACTTTACGAGGCACTTTAAAAAATGCGTTAAAACTAAGAAAAAATAATAAAATCAAATAGAAGAGAATTTAATAGTTGCTTTAGAATGAATTTGTAGGGAAAATGGGTTTTAAATAAGAAGTTTAAAATACCAAAGGGGTCTGCGCTGTAACGTGTCGATGCCAATCTCCTCAGAGTTTCCTCTCTGTCAGGTTGTTTTCCTCTGATTTAGCCTGTCTTACAGCCGTAGGGACACCACACTGTATGATAGAAATTCAACAGTGAAGCAAATTGGCAGAGCCACAGAGGGCGGATCGACAGCGAGAAGACAAGCTGGGAAGGAGGCGGAGTGCAGAGGAGGCAGTGTGAAAGATAGAGCGCGAGTGAGATGGAGATGATGATGGAGGGAGAGAGAGGCTGTGGTGGTTTATATAACATCTCCAGGATGGTCTTTGGCATGCATCAGGGGGCTGAGCCATCAATCACTCCATCTGTGTAAAATCACGAGCTGACTCCAATATTGCTAAATATTTATACTGTCACATACACACAGGCGTGCAGATGAAAAGAGTCATTCATTAGGGCCTTCTCAGGCCTGTCAGCCTGGAGATGGAGATTAGAGAAGCAACCTCCCACCGCGCCTGCCTCTCCTCTCACCAAGCTCCTCAGCCCTATATATAGAGCCATCAGGACGATAAATATCTCCAGCATGCCTCTGTTAGGTAAATACCCAGTAAATATGGCAGGAAGGATAGAAGACTAAGCCAAACAGACCTGTGTGTCTGTGTGTTGTATATGAGTGTGAGTGACTCAACAGGGAACAATAGGGACTTGTCATACAACATTCTGTATGGATATACTGTAGATGGCCAGGCTATGATTTAGTTTGCCTTAGTGATGTTTTGGTGAATAAAAAGGTGGGTAAACTGTTATTTTAGCTGATGATCACAAGCAAAACGACCATTAAAACAATATTGAAATCAGATTATTTTCAGAGAGGCATTACTGTGCTGGAAGAATTTGCTCTTTATATAAATCTGTCCTCATAACTCACCTTGGTTTAGGACTACATACTGTGAGGTCTGTGTCATAGGGTTGTTTTGCCCATAATATACCACCCAGTGTTTGGGGATTTTGACCCAGCTTGAGCCCTACAGCTTGACCTTTCCCCTTTAGTACAAAAATAAAGTGCTGGAATAGCCCTTTAAAGGAATATACTGACAGAAATGGAATATAACTTTGATAACTTTGTTTTCATTAGTGTATATTCACTCAAAAATAAGACTTTGTGTATTCGTTACCTTAGAATGAGCCATTTCTATCTACATACGGACAGTGGCAGAGTCCACCATGTTGTTTCTACAGTTTCCCAGAACAGGCATATCAAGCACTGGCTCTGGATAGGGCCATTCATATTTCTGCCTTTTTTTGCATCAGCCACCATTGTTCTCCTACACTCTTGGCACACGGGATAAGTTTCAATCTGCAACCTCACAGCTAAATGCCACTAAATCCTACACACTAGACTTTTATTGTGTTGTATTGCTATCAATGTCTCACTGCCATCAATCTGTAGTTGCACCACAGAGCGCCTTTTTTTTTTAAATAGAGGAGCAAAGGAGAAAGAAATCTGAACTATATTTACTGATATGCAGAAGAATACCTTTGCTCTTTGTCCTCTATGTACATAAATTAAGGCTACAACTAACAGTTACTTTCTTTATTACTCATAGTGTTGCACTTGCTCACACACTCAAAAGTCACAAACAGTCTGAGATAGTTTGTAAAGAATGAAAAAAGAGAGCTTGATAGAAAAGTGCCTCATCACACTGGGCCAAACTCTGCCAATCTGTGCTGTCGGTTTGTCGGTTTCAAAAAGTTTGAGAAACTGTGGGACGCAGCCGCCCCCAATTTTGACATGAGGAAGGTGAAGGGAGATGGGGTTTCCAAAGCTATTTGACCGTCCGACAGGCACTTCGTGTGGAGCATACTGATGTCTTAATGTCCTCAGATCACTTGTAGAAAAGCAGCAAATCCTCACAATTTATTTGCCAGAACTAAAGAATGTTGGTTTTTGATTGTTTATCAGACAAACAAACAAACAAAATTGATGATGCCACATGGGCAGATCTGACTGTTGTCTGAGATCTTGTAGACAAAACAATTGATCAGTCAATCAATAAAGTACTCATCAGTTGACAATCAAAATGATATTTGAACTTAAACACAAGCTTTGGATAAAGAAACCATCCTCTCCACAACTGATGGCTGTGGTCAGGCTTTAGGATTTAGGCCTCTTTGATTCCCGGTCTTGGCCTCTGCACTGACATCTTCCACAGCAATCTGCTTCTGTCTTTTCGTCTATATTCTTCTTTTATTCTCCCCAAACCAATCCAGCCTACTTCATTTCTCCACCCAGTTTTTTTGAAACTCTGAAGCGAGCCATTATGTTGTGATTATTCATTCCATCCGCCTTGACGGACCTCAGATCAGTGCGCGGGCCAGGCCTTGGAAACAAAAAGACATCAGCAACATCATCTTCACACTGTAATTACGAGAATGGGGGTTGGGGGGTGTGGGGGGGGATTTCATTTTGATTAGCAAAAAAGCTTTTATTCTCAAACTCACATCCATAATTAATCATTAAATCATGGGAGAGTGAGTGAGAGGGATAGATAGGGGGACACAGTGAAAGGAGGATGGAGGGATGGATGGAGGGATGTAGCAATGGAGAGAAAGGGAAAAGGCATGTAATTATCTGCAGAAGTTCGACATCCCCAGTAAATCCACGGAGCTGTCTGACATGGCTAATTAAAGAAGCAATCAAAGGTCCACCTCCAGAGATTCTGAGAGAAAGAGAAGAGAAAGAAGGAAACAGGCTAGAGAGATAGAAAGAGGGCCTAATGGGGAGAAGGGGAAGGAAGGAGGGGGAATATGGGAAAGAAGAGTGTTGTGATCTTTGTTATTGTTTCATATGTCAACCGTCCCTCTTGGATTCTTGGATGAGGCTCTTACACGCCTTCTCTCTCTTTTCGGTCTCTCCTTTTTTCTGCTTGCATCAGGCCATCACACTGTGATCATTTCTGACCTTCATCTGCAGAGTGCAAATAGCTGCAATTTGCAGCATCGGGGAAAAACAGCCGGCACACTCCAACAAAAAGTTGTACATTAGTCATATCTGGTTAGTCATTTTTTTAAAAGTTGAAATGATGCATCTTCTGATGCTTTTCTGGGGCACATAATCAGTGATGTAACCTGCAGTCATCAGGTGTTTCAGGCCTTTCAGCATCAGACGCCTTCTCGCTGGCAGCCCTGCTGAGGTTGATCAGGCCTCACTTTGTGCAACTGTAGCAACCTCCCACACACTCACTCTTTTTATCCATAGCCAACCGAATGACGTCCTAGCAGCCTCTGCGTCGCGGTAGATGACGCTTGTCTCCTCTGTGATGCACTTTCCTGCCGAAGCACTGCATCCTGTACTAACTGTACTGGCTGACCAAGCCGTGTGAATTTAAAAATCCCCTCCAGGAAGTGGTTAGCACTGTTGGCCTATTTATTACTCCTTGAGAACAATTGTTACACTGGGATTTCTTACACCCGTGAATTCCATTACATCTCCAAATCTTGAAGTGAATCTTTTCTTGCTGCAGTTTTCTTATAATCAGTTCTTTGTGTTATGAAATACAGTAGCATGTCGTTGATTAGATGAAT
The DNA here is from genome assembly GCF_041903045.1 of Epinephelus lanceolatus. Taxonomy (NCBI): domain Eukaryota; kingdom Metazoa; phylum Chordata; class Actinopteri; order Perciformes; family Serranidae; genus Epinephelus; species Epinephelus lanceolatus. The sequence continues at coordinate 32,085,696 of NC_135743.1, forward strand.
ACATCTATGTTTTTTTATTTATTGATGCTAATTTCACAGCTGAAACTGTGCAATAGTACTTATCATATTGTATATTAGCTAATGGCCATAAGAGACTAGAAGGTATTCAAAGGATGGAAAGATGAAAAGTGAAGGTGTAGAGGGGATGGTTTCCCTGATGATAGGTTGTTTTTTTTTTTATTCTCTTCACCTTTCACCTCTCTTCCTGTCTTTCTCTCTCTGTCTCTCTGTCTCTGGGGGCACAGACCTGGGGGACATGAGGTAGATAGAGTTAGTGTGGACCAGATTATACTCGCACTGGGTCATCCTCTGTCAGCAGAAAAAAGAGCTGAGAGCAGGACACTGACCTGTGTTCCCTCTGACCAGTGTGTGTGTGTGTGTGTGTGTGTGTGTGTGTGTGCGTGCGTGCGTGCGTGCGTGTGTGTGTGTACACATCTCACCTTTTGAGCCCTTCCCAGCTCAATCTATGGAGCACTACCGTATATATCACTGTTCAGAGTTTGGGGTGTGATGCCATACTTGCTTATGGCAATTCTTGTTTTTCATGTGTTCATGTTTATATGCCAGTATTTCAGATATGTTTTTATAATATTTAAAATCTGTTCCCCCTGATGCATGTGTATCTGTTCCATGCAAGAATTATTTACTCATGAATGAAGTACTTTACTTTATCAGGGCATCCATGTTCCACGACTAGTCTTGTTTACTTATGTCAGGTAGCAATTTCCTGTTTTCGGGAAGGAGTTACGCTCAGTGTTTTAGTTACATAACTTGCTTTTTAGCTGCCAGTTAAAACATGCTTTAGTTAAGCTCTGCTCTAATTTTTCACCTTGTGTGATTGTTGCATGCAGGTGAAACAGCTCATGTGAGGCTGACCTGACGTTATTTATTCTGAAAACGTGACTAAAGTAACTGTTTGGTCAGTTATTTGTTTTCCTTTAAACCCTGGCTGAACTTGTGTTTTTTTGCAAACTGGTGCAGCAGGAATGCCTTAAAATCCACATTTGCAGATTCTGACTTGCACTCACAGCACGTTCACATTTGTGCTCACAGATGTTGAGTCAGTCTGGATATTTCAAACAACATCATTTATTCTCTTAGCTTTTACTACTCACCATACACGCTGAAGAGACACAGAAGAAAACATATAAGAGAACATGTTGCTGGGAGTTACAGTTTCCTGGCCAGACCCAGACTTTTCTCTTTATTGTAAAAGAAAGATAAACAATTTCTATACATTATAGAAAACTTTTTTTTGAAATCAGGAAACACTATAGAAAAAACAAAATGCATAACTTCCTGTGTGTGTCAGAGGATTTATGCTTCCTTTTAAGTCGTCATGAAATTGTTACAGACTAAACATTGTGTTACGTCAGCTCACGACAGAGAATAACAACACATTCATTAACGTCAGCAGATCATGTAAAAGATGTTCACTCTTTCTTTAACGTCCAACTGAAGTCACTGACGGATTAATATTGGCCTTCAGAGCCACCGTATCGGTGTTACAGCCCAGAAGGCCCTTCTGTCAGTCTGTGCCCTCATTCTCTTCTGTTTATTCGTCCTTGGGGTGTGTTCGGTGCGTCTCCATCTCTCTCTCTCTGCCCAGTCCACCCGGTGTCAATCTGGCTGCTGTATAATTGGTTGTTTTTTGGTCGGCCGGCCTGTCCTCCCTGGCGTTGATTCATGGCGTTTGTAAAGGTGACAGTAGCGGCTGTCCCTACCAGACAAAGTAGAGCCATCACTAGCCAGACCTCAGCTGACCTGCTAGTTTGTGCGTACGCACACACTCGCACAGAGGCAGACACACACATACACGCATAGGAAACACATGCAGCTTCGCCTGAGGCCTCACAGGGGAGGAGCGGCAGGTAAGGTCATCATGTACACAACTCGACCAAAGTAAGATCCTAAAATACACACACACATTACAGTGAATAAACACATACACATATGGGTGATATTCTTTTTGTGGTATGCAAAGAAATTTATGTAAATGTATAAATCTCAATGCTGTTTAGACTCATAAACACTTAACATACACTGTCTGTATGAAATATTTAAAGACATATGCACATAAAAGCTGTATACTTAGCCATACTGTATATTACTATACATATCCTGCAGTAATATTTAAAGAAATTCATACACATACATTATGAATAATTAAACACAATGACAGAAACTGCACACTCATTTTTCTATACTGGAATCTCCGTATGGAACAACCTGCCCCTGCATATATAGCAAAGCCAAACAAAAGCAATTTGTAAAGCAAAAGTGAAGGTGGATTTGTGGGGATTGTTGCTTGTTCACCTTTGAGGGAGGAAATTTGAGCACTGGTTGTAGAGTTGCAACAGGAACGAGCAGGTTTATATTGTAATTTGTTAGTTTGCATTGATTTGTATGGTACTATGTATTGTGTTTGTTGTTTCCATTGAGGACCTCTTTGGAAATAAGTGTTTTTAGTAGTGCTTTTAAGCGCTGTCCTCTGGGATTTTTGTGTCATGATACCCCTCTGAGTTGCTGTGCTTTTAAATTCCTGATAAAAATCACATCAAAATATAATAGATATAAAATAACAACAAGGGTTTGTTTATATAGCACCTTTGCTTAACCAATTAAAAATTACTTTATAAGTAAACAATGCCTGAAATCATTGAAATACAAGTAGAAAAATTAAGGGAATCAATAGAAACACAGTTTTATAAAGATAATAATGAAATGCATACACACTTAAATGTCTTAAACACCAAGAAACACCCACATACGCACACACTGTCATATCTAGGCCTTCCCTGGTGACCTGGATACACCCAGAACTGACACTTTATCTACTTAGTAGTGTCACCTTCAGAAGCCACACACACTTACACCGCCTCGTCTGTAAAAATCCCCCCACAAATAACAGCTATATGTGTGTCAGGTTTAGGGGTCTCCATCATGCTCTTTTTAAGGCACCGGCTTCATATCTATAATTGAAGGTAATCGGCTGGTAAAAGGATTGTAAAGGGTTTTGTGTTGTAGTTAAGAATTGATCATAAGCTCTGGCTTTTTCACGGTCCTGCCATTGACCTTGTAATTGATTTGGTGAGTGTGTTTTTTCTCCTCTCATGTTATGGTTGATATACTGTGTTTGACTTTGCTTGCTGTAGTGTCTATTGTGGTTGAGTTTTTGTCTTTAATGTGTGTTTTTTTGCACTTCTATCTTTGTGAGGACCAATTAGGATTAGTGTGTAGTACATAAAGATTTAGGTGAGGAATAAATGTAGCTTTACAACCAGTGTTCCCACAAGTGTAACAACACTAAGGTGTAGGTGTCATGTGTGCTCGCCTGATTACATGTATATGTGCGTGTGAGCTTACATTTGCCATGAGCTGACCTGTGTTACAGCGAGTGTAATTGATTGTGTGTGTGTTGGTGTCTCGGTGTTAAGGTTAATTTCTCTAACTGCTGGTAAGTGCTGTCTGACCGCTCCCGTGGCGGCCTCTCCGAGCTGAAGTAATGCCACTTAGAGGCCCTGGGGCCCCCGCCGCTGGCCAGCCCATTGATCCACTGATCAATAATTGCATCTGTACCGTACACTGAGCAGGGAGGCTCCCCGCACTGACCTGACGCTAACACACCGGCTGGTGTAAGGCAAGGCAGTGTCGCCACACAAATGGTTAGCAAACTGCAGCCCAGGGAACACCTAAGAGGGTCCAGAGGAGTCTCCAAAATCAGGTTTAGTTTAATTTCGGTATCATCTCATTCATTAGGAGAACAGATTCACTTTCATCACCATCATATCCCCACGTAGTGCAATACTTTAAGACTGTGGGAACAAAGCAGAGCAAAAGAATAAGTGCACAGTGAATACAGCATTTCGACTCTACAACTGCTTTTTAACAGTAATAATAAGGTTGATTTCTGGGACACACTTGTGGATCTGTTGGACTGTATATATGACCATAATTCTTAGCAACTAGATCTGATATTAAAGATCACTTTTACGGCATATTACCGCCCTTGCCAATGGTAGTGGCAAAGAAAATCTGCACTTTGCGTTTGACATTTGATTTACTGCGAAATATAGACTGCAACCACAAGATATTGCGCATTTGTAGTCCTTTTTACAGACACACATCCCTCAGTCTTTTCCACTCATCCTATTCTCCTTACTGTTTTCTCTCTGACTCTTTGTCTCTGATGTCTTCTATATTGCTTATTTAGTGGTAAATTCTCACATAAGGGTTGCGGTATACCGGTATTGACAATCACTGTGATATTTAAAAAGGAAATATTGATTGTTAATAATCCACATATGATAATATTGTGCGAATAATCCAGTGCTGATTAAATAATTTCTGTTTATTTACATTCTTGCTTTGTTTCCCTCCCCAAGTGCCAACTAGTTGCCTTTTCATTATCCATTAAATGTTATTGCTCTTTTTGCACTCTTTTGTACAGTTAGTTACAAACTCCTTCGACCTCCCTACATTTGTATTTTGAATGTAATTCATTTGCCCAAAAAAAAGACACAAAACACACAATGAACAAGTCAAAGATTATTTTGACTGATTGCTAATTTTCTATAAATATCGCAACAATAGCCTTATCATGAACACACTTTGCCACGATAATCGAGTTGTGAAACTTGATTTTGTGCCAGCCCTATTCTCACTTGAACCAGTCATCTGTATAGAGAAATAAAATGGCATTCACATACCTCTACAGGATGTTTAAATCTGCTGTGCAGAGAATTAGCATTCATTAAGTGCATATAATAAGTAAAATTCCCCCCACATATACTCTGAGCTCTGTACGAGTTTATCATTAGTCAGTGACTCAGTTTTAATGTAAGACTCTCCTGTCATCTGGAAATCAAAATGACATCACCGCCTGTCTCTGCATCCTTTTCTTCCTCCTGTTGTTTTATTCCTCTCAGGGAGCCTCCATCTTGTTTCAGATCACAGCCAATAAAGCAGCCTGTCTCTCCCTCTCTCTCATCCTCTCTCCTACTTCCTGTTAAAGGAATCAGTCAGTCAGAACACTCAAAACACATATTAAACAGGCATCAGCCTCTCGCCAGGGCCAAATCACGCTGTTCAAATGTTGTTCTTCCACCGGGAGCGCAGGACAACTGAAGAGATGGGATCTGCAACATTAACTTGATTCACGGCTGCGGCGACTGAGTGACACTCCATAAACCTCAGCGGGCTGCCGCTGGGTCCCGCCGACAGCACCCCATGGCTAATGTGACACACACTAGCAACGCATAGCCTTACCACCCCCACAGCACTACACACTCTCAGTCACACACACACACACACATATAAGCAAGCACACGCAGGGTTTGGCATATACATACAAATACGTATAGTAGCACATATTGTACAGACGCACACCAGTAGAGTCTGACCTTAACATTCCACCCACATATTGACACATGCATACAACATGTGAATTCAGAGACTCGCATAAATGCATTAACACACATTCGGCACTAACTGGCAAAACGGAGCTTTACCAAGCTGAACATACACATGCAGTCAGAAGTTCACACACTAATATGCCCCCTCTCTCTTAAAACACACACACACACACACACACACACACACTCATATATAAACAGGTTTTATGATAATGCAGCAGAAACTGCACAACCATTGAGTTATTGTCCTCTCCAGTCGACCTCTCAGCTCGCAGCGCTTTGGCGTAGGCAGTTAGCATCGGCCCTGTAGCTCTGTGTAAATAGGTAACCTCTGCTGCTCAAAATGCCAACTTCCTCTGGCTGTATTCGACAGTGCTGACTCCCTCCACACACTAACTACTGTGCTTGTCACTTGAGATACAAATAGCAGAGTCCGAATTGATATTTACTACACAGACTTGTTGCCTGTGTACTGCAGCGTCACAGTGGATGTTTTTTTTTGTTTGCTTGCCTTTAAAGAATCGTATACTGTTATCTTAAACTACATAAATAAGGATGGAGAGATATGCAGTAGATAAAAAGAGATAAACAGAGACTCATAACACGAGAGAGGAGACAGGCTAGAAGAGTTTAAGACAGACAGAAAGACAAATGCAGCAGACCGATCTAAAGTCTTTGACTTCTGATCAGAATCAGGGAGATGTGAAAAATTGCATAGCATAGTAGGTCACAGATGCTCCAGAATACCAAGAAACCTCCCTCCGAACAAGGTCCTGTTCTGATTGCCCTTTATACTAAAAGTAGACTGTTCCAGAGTCTGTAGTAACGACTCTTACCAGGTATAAAAACACACAAAGAGAGAATTCCTCTGAATGGACATGAGTGAGTGAAAACAGCTTTGTCCTCAGAAAATCACCCCTGTCCATCTACACTTAAAAGACCACACTCTCTCTCTGCTCTCAGAATATCAGTTTTTGTTCCGTGACATCTCGGTTTGTAAATTCTCTTACCATTTGTTAAGCCCATTATGATTCAACAGCAGAAAACACTGGCTAACTCTTCCACTTTTTTGCACAAATCAAAATAAGTCTCTGTGAAAAGAGATCTTGAAACGTCTGTCTTTTGTTCAGTCTTCTGTCTTTTTTAGCTACTCCCTAAAATAAACCTGGCAGTTACAGACAGGTGTGGGTGTGTATCTGTGCAGATTTCATTATAATCACCCAAAGTTATCATCTTCTCATTTTTTAGGATAATATTATAATAAAGTAATAAAGTGCGAACATTAGCACAGGACATTTATATACAGAGATAAGCAATCTTTTGTCACTCCTCCCATCAGATACTGGCCAAATTGAGCAATAAAACAACAATCAGAGTATCTCTTCAAAGCCTTCATCAGACAGGAAATGTGTGAGTCCTCAGCTGAACCTGGGAGCTGCGTTTAACTCTTTGACACACAACTTGACACCTTTGAAGCCTGAATTATGGTAGGACGCTCGACACTTTTGATGAGTGTGGCTTGACAGAAATTAAAGGGCCGTGCAACATTTTGAATTCATGCTTCAGCGAAATGTTTCAGTTATCTCCATGGTAACCAAACGCTATCCTCCAGCTGGTTTGTTTAGTTGCATTGTATTGTCCCTATCAGTATATATGTCCCTTTAGCGTTTTGATAATAACAGTGGAAACTGAAGAGACTTTGAACTTAACTTAACTGAAAAGATACTGGGAGCGCAAGAAAAGGAGGTTGTTAGTGCTTCCATTGTAGGGGTGGGAATCACTAGAACATCTGCAATATGATATTATTACGATACTTAAGTCACAAGATGATATTATTGCCATTTTAAATATATTGTGATATGCTGAGTATTGCGTTAAAATATATTGTGATATATTGCACTTTATTACATTTTATTTCAACTATAAATTATGCCCCCAAAGGAAAATCTTGTCAACATGTTTTATGTAATAATATAAAGTTTTCAGTCTGTTCATCTAACTTCAGTCATTTTTATTGCAGCGAAATGTGTCTAGTGGACTGATCATGATCATATTATTCTAGTAGACTGCCAAAAGCTGATTTGTATTTGTAGTAGTAAAAATTTACATAATGAAAAAAATCAATACTTGGCACTGTGTAACGATACGATACTACCACACAAAAATATCGCAGTAGTATTCTGAATTATTTTTTTCCCCCTGCCCCTAGTCCATTGAACCAAACAAGTGAGGTACAGGGTGAATATGTTTTGGTCCAACAAATCAGGGGTATGGATGAGGAGATGAAGGTCATTATTTTCGGAATATCTGCCAACCGTTTTAATGATGTGGTCACCTGGATCCAGCGCTATGTTGCCCATGGTAGGACACACAAAACACTCCTCTCTGACACAGTAGATGTGTCAGAGAGGCACTCGTGACTACCCAATCCCATTGCGTGACAAAATGTAATGGTTTCTATGACATAACAAAACTCTTCAGATGCCTGACATGAAAAGAAAGTGTCGAGTGACACCTTTTCTCTGTCTAAAATACAATATTCCTGTTGAGTGACACCCATCAAAAGTGTCAGGCACCCTTCCATAAATCAGGCTTAACTTTGCTTACAGTAATAAAGAACAATAGGTGTGTTCCTTGACAACAGCATTTGCACTCTCCGTCAGTTCAGGTCTTTACAGCTCACTTTGATGTTGGACTCACTGAACACATAAAGTGTTCACTGTTTCCTCCAGCGCTTTATGTACAAGCTTGTGCAGGTAGTCCATTTTGATAGCTTATCTGTGCAGGACTAACAGGCTTGCTGTCACCAAAGGACTTGTGGTCACTGCCTACTTGTCCAATCAGAGCAGGAGTTAAAGCTAGCACATATCTGTGTCTGTTTACACTGGAGGAGGACAGGGCACAGTTGGGTCAGAGACTGTTTGCAGCACAACTCTGACTTTCTGATCACATTGTCAACCTTGTGAGTTCAGGACATTAAATGTCAGGGGGAGATAGGAATATCAATGATTGATGAGTTTGTTCCTGTATGTACTGTGAGATCTGTGTGATCTTGTCGCTACCCTAGGGGGTAAACCTCCAAAGCTTCAACTTTTCAGGAAATGAGCTAAAAGCAACAAAAGTTCTTTTGTTACTTCCCAAAAAAGTTGATGTTTTAGCAAGATTTTGATATTTTTAAGGGTAACGTGAGCCCAAAGGGTCGCAGAATCTACAGGCTTCCAAGAGCAAACCTTTAAGTGAAACTAAAACATTGCAAATGAGGGTCAATGTAGTCTTCCCGCCACAATAATATGTGTGTGCTTTCCAGTATTTGTGCAGTAAGTTCATTTGTGCTTAGAAGCCAAGGTGTGAACAGAGTCCCCTCTTCACTGTCTCAAATTCCCATTTTTCTGCATAGATTAGCCTACAAGTGTCTGAGCCAGGCGCTGTTTAAACAATGGCATTTCTAACACTGTTCCTATCACCTTGGAAACGCCATGGCAACCTGTGATCTGAGAGGGCACAGTGTGGCTCAATTAGCACCAGCCGTATCTCACCACACTCTTCCGCCAGCCTAATATCTCCATATTCTGTCTCCTTTCGTGCATTAAGTGACACAAATATGTGAAGTGTTACATCACCTTTTATATCAACTAACTTATAGCTTTTTCTCACAGTGATGGATGCATAAACACAGTAAGTTCAACAGTTGTGGTTACCGAGAACATTAAGAGAGAGGATGAATATAAACAGGCAAGTGTGGTACTGTATGTGCAGTAATTGTCGTGCCTATTTTTGGTCTCTTGGATATGATCCCGACCATCTTGCCACTAAATTATTTTCCTTTTATATTCTGTTTGGACAAAAAAAATCCCTTCTATCTCTCATTATGGCTCCTGTTGTCTTTTCTTTCTATACTTAATTGTTATAACACATGCCATTACTGAAGGTAGATGTCAAGGGCTTTAATCCCTCACCTTTCTACTCATTTTTTTTTTCTTTTCGTTTTAGCAGTCCATGATTTGAATAAAAGTATCAGTAAAATACCCAGACTGTGAAATGTAATGTCGACTGTGTCTCTCTGTTCCCTAGGTATCGTGTCCAAGTCTTTCGAGTGTCGTCTCAAGGGTCAGGGGGCTACGTTTGTGGAAGCAGAACCAGAACCTGTGCACCATAAGAGCACATCTGAGGTATCAGGTCACGATGACTCAATCCAGCAGGTCATCATTATCCAGGGCTATGGCGACGGGGACGTGGCCATCGACCAGGCTCTGGAAGAGTCAGCCGCTGCCACCTTGCAGACACTGGCCATGGCCGGCCAGGTGGCGGAGGTGCTCCACATCACAGAAGACGGGCAAGTAATAGCCTCAGGCAGGGAAGTGGCGTCCGCAGGGGCCCACCTGGCCGGAGGCAGCACCCAGTACGTGGTGTTGGAGTCTGGGGAGGCTAAGAAAGAGCTGCGGGCTGTGGCTAGAGGAGGGGTAGCAGTCGCAGGACAAGGTCACATAGTTCCCGAGTCATCCACAGCTCTGGATGCACTCCTCAGCGCCGTCAGCGAAATGGGCCATCAGGAGGAAATGCAAGGGGAGGCAGCCGTCGTTCACGAGGTCCTGACCCCTGAGATAGCCGAGGCTGTGCAGAGCGAAGCGCAGCCGGTCGTGAAACAGGAACAGGAGGAGGTGCAGGTCATCCAGGAGGCTGGACAGGAGGAGATGCAAGAGGTGCTGCAGCTTGCCGCATCCCAGATGATGAAGGAAGGTCTAACGCAGGTTATTGTCAACGACGAAGGAACGCATTACATCGTGACAGAGCTGGACAACTGCACCTTACAGGTGGAGGAAGGCATGTATGGAGAGGCTGGGGCAGGTGACGGGGAGGTGCAGCAGGCAGAGCAGCAGGCTGGAGAAGAGATGGTGGTCTATCTGGATGGAGCTCCTCATAATATAGTTCTGGAGGAGTAGAGGAGAGAGAATAATGAAATAAGGTACATTTCATCATTTCATCTCAGTTTTCCTTGTTTAATTCCGTTTTTTTTTTTTGTTGCTGTTGTTTTTTTAACATCACATCTGTTTTTGTTTTTTTACTATATTCTCTTGGGCAACACAAACTCAGGTTAAACATCATCTATTCAGAGGGACATTGAAAGAAAAGGGTTTTGGTGCTAAGTGAGTTAACTTGCAATCCTCACAACCACCAAGACTATAATAACCACATGATTAATGCCATGCAACCTAAGAAACTAAATATATTTCCACCTGATATATTTTTGTTTTTGAAAATGCATCTAATATTCTGAAGGTCAAATGGCTCATCACAAAGGAAAATCTGCTTTCTGTTTTCTTTATGATACCTTTGTTTACCACAAGTTTTGTTTGTAATGTTAGAATTTTGACAATGACACGATGATTTGTTAATTCTTGTCTGCTTCCTTAAGTTTTGTCTTTCCATCCTTTTATAGGGATTAGTGTGTTATTAGTTATGAAAATAATAATTTGACGGATTTTGAATATCTCCAAAACAGATCTTACATATGATATATATGTAATAAAGTTGAGTTGATCATTATACATTTCAGGTTCTCATCAACCCCTCAGCTGTTTGTAAGTTCAGCTCTAAAAACCGTCACTGCAGTTTCATTTCTGACAATAAAGACTGAGTCTAATTTTTAACAACTGTGTCCAGACTTTTTCCTTAGTGGTATTTGCGGTTAACTGTCATGTCAAGCACACGTTTCAGCATCAATACTGCGATTACATGTGCCGCACAGCGTCATCATACAAGCAACATGCACATACATGCATCAGCTGATGGCTCCCATCATGCTTGCTGATCACTAACACAGTCATTATCATCACCATTATCATTATCGTCATCATGATCACCATCATCCTAATCGTCATCCTCTCTTCTCTCAACCCCATCAGGCCCATTCTGTTCATTGCATACAACACTCTCATCCTTTTTCCCCCCAGCAGTATTCAGCACTGGAGGGAGAATCAATATTCATTTAGGCCCCTACACAGGCCTGGTTTCTGATGGAGTGAGTGGGAGAGCAGTATGACGGCTGCAAACACAATGGCCGACCGCTGAAAGTAGAGAGACAAAGCACTCATACACACAGAGGGCATCAAAAGATCATCCCTTTTAACACACACACACACACATGCGTCGTGCACGCAGAGCACGAAGGTGGGCTGAGAGTGAAAGCAGTGGAGGAGTAGGCAGGAAAAATGAGAGGATTACAGATGGATGTTGAGAGAGGTGAGGCCAGAGAGAAGTGAAAGAGCAGTGAAATCCACAACCACACAGAGAGAAGGGAGCCTGTAATTTCACATAACACCTGTCTGCATTTCAGCCTGTCTTTGTCTCCTGCTCTCAGCCCCATGTTGCATTTAGAGACTCACACAGTCTTTTCATGCTTCTTTTTTCCTCCATTCAGCAACGATAGGAACATTTAACAGAGGTCGCGCTTTCTGTTTGAGCATCGATACGTGCCTGAGAGCGCCAACACAAGTTTAACACCAAGTGAGACGTAAAAGATGCAATAACATTTGAATGCCTTGTATTTATAGAATGTATCACCATAGTCTGTTTTGAAATTGCTGTATGTTATTGAGCATTAATATCAACAGCAGTGAGTGTATGTGTTGTGGTTGGAGGGGGTTTAATATTTAAAATAGTCCATTTAACCTGCAAAATGGATGTATTCTTTAAATTAGTGCTTTCCAACCTTTTTTGGCTTTTGACTCACTTAAAGGGGAACACCACCTAAATCAAGAATTCAAGTATGTTATTTCCATGGCCTTGGAAAGTTAAGTCAGTATTTGTGAACATGTGCTACTTCATTTAACCTTTATTTAACCAGGTTAGTCCCATTGAGATGGGGGATCTCTTTTTCAAGGGAGACCTGGTCAAGAAAGCAGTGATACAGTCACATATTTACAGTTGACAATAATTAGAAAAACATTAACAAACACAGAACAAACACTCAGACAATCAGATAAAACATTTACAGACTGAAAGCCTAGACTCCAAGGATTTCACTCTCTCTTTAAAATCAGTCAAAGGAATCGGTGTGTGTAAATGTAGTTCAGACTGAAGCTTGTTCTGACTTTTGTTCCTCTGACTTCCTTGTTTCCAGGTTAATAGTGAACTTAAATAAGAAGGAAGTCTGCCCAAAAATTGCTTTGTAAATGAAGATATACCAGTGACTGAGGCGATGATGCAGACAACAATGAACATTTTCATTTACTGTAGAGAACACAGCGATGAGTGAGAGAAGCACAGTTCATAATGAATCTCAGAGCCCTGTGATACACAATGTCCAACAGGTGAAGAGAATGAGCAGGTGCATTCATATAAAGTGTGTCTCCATTAATCAATTAGTCAGTTAATCTTTTCAAAGGCCTTTGTTGGGGTTGGAGCAGAGTAGTAGATTACAGTGTCATCAGCATAGAAATGAAAAGTACTTTTTCCATAGTTGTTTATATATATGATAAACAACAAAGGGCCCAGGATAATGGACATTGAATGGGAGACAGAATTGTGGACCTGCAAAATGTTGTTTTCTTTTTTATACATAAATGGTGTATAAAAAGGTCCAAACATTTTAATAAATTCAGGATCCTACTTGCTTTTGGCCATGTGTTACCGAGCTAGGTTGCTGTCTCTGTCAAGAGACTTGCGGTCCTGTCACAATGGAACTTTTCGACCACAACCCACCAGTTGGGAACCACTGATCTAGAACCCAATTCATTGTCTATAGAGCAGCTCCGGACTTTGTACCCGATGACATCACAAGTTTGAGTTTTAGTGAGTTTTACCACTCTAGTTTTGGGATTTGGGAGAGAGTTGTTCATATTTTCTAATATTTTTGGACTGTCCTAGACCATATGAATAGCATGTATGAATTTTGAAAATGAGTACAGTTCCCCTTTAACACCCCCCCCCCCCCCCCCCCCCCTTTTTTTCTGTCGCTGGGACCCACTGATTTCAATAACTCAAAATTTAAACAGAAATAGGCTACCAGATTCTCCTCGTGAAATGGAGACACTTAAATCTTCATGCAATCATGCTGTATCACATATAAGTGTTTTGTAAGTGTTTAGCTAACATGCTCTTTTTGTGTAGACTCCAATCTCTAGGTTCACCATTTTACTGTATTGCACCTTTTGATGCAAGCCACTAAGTGAAGAACCTGAGCTGAGCTTGGTTCATGCCCTCCACCAACATCCCCAGTTCGCTGTGTGTGCTGGTGTTTTTGTCCTCAATAGGAATGTCCGTCTGCGCCTGTACTCGCACATTATTCTACATGTCTGGCTGAGTGATTGTGTACAGTATTGTGTGCATCTCCACCCTCCTCGTGTTATATCCCTAATCAGGGCTGGATGGCTCATTATTAACTGCAGCAGGCCACTCGTGTGACATGGAAGAGAGAGAAATTAGCAGCTGTCACCCAGTGATGAGTTCATTTCCTGACAGGCCTCTGCTCCGAAGAGTCCTGCTGCAGACGGCCAGACGGCTGATGGAAACCTGCTGCTGATGCTTAATTGGAGAGCCGGAAAAGGGCAGGGGGGGGTGGAGGAGTGGGTGGAGAGATGAGGGTAAAGAAGTAGGAGCAAGGGTGGAAGTTACACATTAAGGCATTAAGTAACAGTTGGAATGTAACTCTTGAATTTACAGCAGAAATTTGACTTCTTTACCACCAGTACGCTACTTTAATGATATTATTATGCCTTTTCCAGTATGTACTGCTGTAGATACTAGTTACCTTGCAGATTAAGATTTTGCATTCTAAAAAAGGATAAAAGAAGAGTGAATATTTGGACTCACATTCATCCTGTGGCTAAAAACATGACTCCAAATGAATGATAGTCTTGCTCTATCAGCAGGATGTGTAAGTGGGCAACTGATTGCTATATCTGTGTAAAACATGATAATGTCAGCGTTGTGTTTACAGCTTGTTTTCGCTGGCCCCAAATAGCCAAAAAGTCAGTTACTGTAGGTTTAAATGTGTTTTCCACACCCACAGTGTAAGCTGTATACTCCGCCATAAATTGTACCAGGTTTATTTTTAGTGACGAGTATAATCTATCAGTATGTTCGTATTCACTTCCACGTAAGTCTGTGTAAGTTCCACGTAGTGCTAGCGTGTCACAGGAGCATCAACTGGTGCTAAAAGGTTAATACCTCTGCACTTGTACTTTGATGTTTTTAAATTGTGGCATTGCTACTTCAAAGACAGGCTGGGTGGGAGTGGAGCGCAGAGGACTCAGTATGTTTGGTGGCACACACCCGCACACACACAAAGAGGCACTCTCTCATACATTGAAACAGTAACTTGCACCCTCTCCCGGGGGCAACGCTCATCACTCTCCCGGGGACAACTGAGAGGGACAGGAGTGTGCATGGGGGTCTCTCTCTCTCCCTCTGTTTCCCTGAGTATGATAAATATAGCAATTCTGTTTAGTCGCCATCTATAGAAAACATATCAGCCTGGGGATAATTTCCTTAATGTCTCCGCTATTAGTTTTGGCTTCCCTTTGGCAGTATTAGCATGCCGGCTGATATGCTCTGCTTGTGTGTGTGTGTGTGTGTGTGTGTGTGTGTGTGTGTCCTCGGGGCTCCAGGTACAATTCTATTAAAGCCGACTTGTTTGTTTATTTCCTGTCTGTCTCCCTCTACATGTGCCCTGCTTGCTGGAACCCCAGATCTTAGTGTGTACATACATCCATGCTAACATCGATAGGCCACGTATAGTTGCATGTACAGTCAGAATCCAATGTTTGTTTTTGTCATTTTTGTTGCTCTGAATCGATAGTTGTTTGAGGCAGAGGTGGAATTGCAGGGGAAGCCACGGTTCAGTTACGGTTCATCTCTTCCATGGGAGTTATTATGGGAAAGGGGGAAGGGAAGGAGGGGTGTGTGGGGAGCCCTGCATGGCTCTTCTCCCTTTCTCTTACTTTTCCTATGTGGCTCTGCATTTGTGTCTTTGATCATGTTAATCCCTGCCTAGCGACCACCCCCCCGCCCTCGCTCTCCCTGCCATAGACTCACTGCCACACACACCTCAGCGCCTGACAGAAATTGACAGCCCACTCTATCCCACACATACACCCCCCCCCCCCCCCCCCCCCTGCAAAATGGCAAGCATTCTCCATTCCTAGCAGCTTACCCCCACCCCAAAAAAGAACAAAATAAAACACCAGGCAGACAGGCAGGCAGTCCCATTGACCGTCTGTAGCACTTCATTAAGAAGAAGCAGTGATTGAAAAGGGATCTGATTAGCTCTCTATGATGAGATAGCAACATTTCAACCTTGAACCAGAAACAACTGTAAGTGCTTTTTAATTAGGCACACAACACTGAGGAATAGCACTTCAAAACATAAAAAAGAGGGAGTGAAAGACAGAGTATCTCTGGCAGAAGGGAAAGTAAATGATGAGGCAAAGAGTGTATCAGTGGGAGACCTATTCCCTCTGCCCTTACAAGAGCATCACTTTTTCAACACCATGCACATCGTGGAAGAGAAACTCGAAATTGAATTGAGCTGAAATGCCCTCGAAACTGCTCCAGTTTAGTTTCTTCTCCATTTAGATTTACAATATTTAAAATTATATAGACCTCTGGAGGGTGAGAAAATGTTATGCCTTAAATCTACCCTCTTGAATTAAACAATTTGACATCCTCAATTTTATATCAGTGGCCCTCACACAGCCTGATTCACGTGTGTAGACTGAGGGAAGTCGGCATGCTACCCCGCGCCAACACGCCACTCTGTTTAAATAGCAGATCTTCACTGTCAGCCAGCGATAACACCTTTCTACATAGCTGCTGCAGCCATCTGCTTCATGTCAGTCGTGCTGTATAAGGGTTAATTCTGTTGATATATTCATTTTATCAAAACAAACAGCGTGACAGATGAAGAGACAAAAAAAAAGATGGTATGATGGTATTTCTTGAGTCAGAAATTATTTCCTGATAAGGTGAAACTTTAATGTTTTACTTTACATAAAGTTGGGTCACTCAAACAGTAAATATTTACAGCAAAGGAAAAATAACCTGTGCCAATACTGAAAATAGGCTGCTAATGCACCAGAGTGAAGCAAAGTGATCAGTTAAGTCTCATATCCAGTTAAATCAGTTAGCATGAATATTTACTGTGACATAATTGTTAAGAGTTTTTCACCTCCAGTCAAGTGTTAGGTCAAACTATAGTCATCACTAGGCTATATAAGTGCAAGCTAACAAAAACAAATCATGTAGGCCTAGTACTAATGCCTGAACATCAATATAGACTAGTGCAAGAATATATTTCCTGGGTTCTGTTAAAACAAATACAAGAACAAGACTGAGTACAGCAATGTTAGCAACTCGGTGAGACTTAGGCACAAGCACGAGAGGCGAGAGGAGATGCTAAAGCACGTGTTTTTGAGCTAAATGCTAAAATCAGCATGCTAACATGCTCACAATGACAATGCTAACATGTTCATGTTTAGCAGGTGTAATGATCACCTTGCTCACCATCTTAATTCAGCGTCTTAACATGAGAACAACAGCTATACTGTAGTAGGCATAGCCCAGTGTGGCTACACATTTTGACAAATAGAGGCTAGGTCTGGTTGCCAAGCTGTTCATTTTATAGAGGTTGTTTTGCTGTATAAAACCAGGTTGTTGGCTACCCGCTTCAGCTAACATTAGTAGCAATAGAAATAGTAATATTTATGCTGATTCAAATAAATATTTTGATCATACTTCTCATTTTTGCTTAGTAACAGTTATGTGAAAAGGAATTATGTCCCAAATGTAAGCCTGTTGTATTCAGTGATTTAAGCAAAAAGTTTTACGGTATTGTGCAAATTTAAATTTTGAACAGCCGATGGCGTTAGGTCAAAATTTAGAGATCACTAAAGTTATGATGGTCCTGAGGTGGATATCAATGCCCCCCATTTTTATGGCAATCCATGAAATATTTGTTGAGGCATTTCACTCAAAACCACAAATGTCAGAGTGGCACTATAGGAAAACTGAAACCAGAGTTTTTAGGTTTGCTCCTTTTGGAAACTTGACTGCCTGTATTAAATTTCATAGCAATCCGTCCAAAAGTTGCTGCGATATTTCAGCCTGAACCAACACTGTGGGGTAGTGGATCCTGGAGCCACTCTGCTAGCAACATTAAAAACAAAAGACTCTTTTAGAGCCTACGTCACAATGACGTCAGTTTGTTAGCTGGAGGCAAAACACAACCCGCCACCACAGGGCTGTAGGCTACATAGGAGTTTTAAAATGTTGTCTCGTTGTGTTATTAGGTGCCAGGACATAAAGAGTCATGGCTCAAAACTTAAATTTTATTGCATACCAGCCGCCACTGCCTATCAGCAAAAACAATGACAGCTATAGTTAAATGCAATAAGATAAAGGGACTGGACGAAGGCAATGATCAAAAATGCTCACGTGCAGCACACACTTCATATGAGGTTAAGGAAAAAGTATTATCTGTTGAAGGGATGGATAATGTTATGTGTATTAAAGGTTATCATGTCCACCTCATCAGAAATTGGGGAGATATGAAAAGGAATATTGGATATCTCTGTAACGCTAACTTTTTAGCACCTTAGCTAACATTAGCTTTGATAGCAAAACAAACCAGAGGAAACTGTTAGAGTGGCGTCCTCCTTTGTAAGATTGGCATAGTAATCAACCACAAAACTGGCCATCCTGTCAAATCATCCATCCACTGAGTGAGAGCATACGGGTCAGCCAGTCTGGTCACATTGGTCAGTGTTTATTTATTCAAGTAAGTGTCCTGCAGAGTGAGTGACCTGACATGGTGCACTTGTAAATTCAGTCTGACGCTCTACACTAAAATCAGAGCTGGTAGAAGAAACAGAGGGTTATATTTCTATATGAATTAACAAACGGGTGCACAGAGTGCACTCTGACACTCCCGAGAGTGCGTGCTGTGGATCACCAAATGGTACATTAAGACATTGCTCCGAATTTACAAATGGCCCAGTTTGTGCCAGAGTGCTCTCCAACACTTGGAATGAATATTTCTGAAAACACTGCTTGCATCATCTTCCTCCAATGTCTAAAACAAGCAAACAAAACGTGTTAGCTATCCCTAGCTAATGTCTGGGGAGAATTGTTTTGCCCCCAGCTAAGCCCCGCCCACCAAAAAAAATCATACTGTTTACTAACAGTAAAAGGGTCTACAGAAAGAGCACTCGGAGAGCACAGTTGGCCACTCAAGGCCAAATGCCCAAACTCACAATGTTAACAAAAGTGAAAGACCAGCTAATTTGTGTTTCCCCCCCGATTCTGGTGTGCTCCAAAATTGAGGGGTTCTTCCTCGGCCCATGTTACACTCTTCCACCAAGTTTTTTGAAAGTCCAGCCTGTAGATTTTCAGTAATCTTGCTCTTTCTTAGGTAACCAGAGAGGAAAATGTATTGTTTTCTATAACTTACCTGAGATGAAAACATTAGCAGTTTATACACTACCTCAAGAAATATCATTTGTGAAAATTACTCGCACTGACAATTTCCAAGTAGCCTCCGACATTTCGTATTTTGATACCTAAAATTATGGCTAACACTTTCTGACATGAAAAAACAACAACAACTTGACCGATATTAATCCAATCCTGAAAGGCTTGTTCCATTATTTTTGCGGATGCTCCTTTTTTGACATTCACAAAGCTGATTGATTGACCACAACTCGGCTGCTGGGAACCCAATTGAAATGTTATTAATATTGCACCATTTCAAAAGGTTGTTGAAAATGTGTTTGTCAGTTGGATGGAAACAAAGCTGTTGGTATTCTTGACTAATTTAACACAGTGAAGCCCCATCCTGTGGTTTCAACTACCTACGTATTGACACTGCTGAAAACTTTGAGCTACAGAGAAAACAGGAAAAATACTTTTCTTAGGGCAGATGTGACAGATCTCAGATGAAGAAAAGATCCCACAGTCTCTTGCAACACAACTCTGTTTTCATTTATTACACTTACATTCCAGTCCAGTTGGACTATCGTCAGTGCGTGAAATGTTTATAAATGGGCCCATGTGTGTTTGCATCTTTACTATTAAAATGATGTGACTAAAATGAGAATGTCAAATATCTCTGTGCATGAGCAAAGTTTTATTTTGCAGCAGCCTTTCCTCTTAGTCACCCCCTCATGTCTATGACTTTCCCTTTACTGTGTTCTGCTTTTTTCTCCTGATGTGCAACGAAGAAGTCGGGCCTCAACTCGTGGGGTGATCTCATTTGCTGGATTGAGTTTTAGTGTCACTGATATTGGATTAGATGTGATAGTACTCATGACGGTGCCACTGGAGTAGTGCAGTCACGAATTTATGGTGCTGCCAATGGGTGGTGTCTGTGTCATTCAACAGGACTCATATTATTGGCTAATTCCCTCATCCCTGGTTGGCATTTCAGCCCTCTAAAAAACCCTACATAGGAGTTAGCCTTTGAGTATAATGTCCTTGGAGAAGAGGAATACGTCATTTGAGAGGATTTATTCCCAAATTGATCTTAAACATATCTGAGCTTGTTATAATTTCACTGGTTTTCTCATAGCAGGATATTTCAAAGCAGGACATAATTGCGGTGTGCTTCCTTCGCAGCCACCCTGACCGTCTGCCTTTTAACCATCTTGCATGGTGAATTGAGCCCCGCATTTGTGAAGTGTAGCCCTGGGAGTCCCCTAGTGGCCCCTGCCTTGCTGTAACAAGCGTGGGGGGCCCCTATGGTAAGTGCTCTCTGGGGACCCCAGCTCTGATCTGGCCCTCCCTGGGGCCCTGTTAATTCCTGCTCTGCTCAGAAAGCCTCGCCACTCTCCACTGCTCTCCTCCTCCTTCTCTTCGTACTGCTCTCCTCCTCTTCTTCATCCACCCATCGTGCTCCCTGGCTCTCTCTCTTTCTGTTCTTTATGTAGAAGGTGTGCTGTCAACAGGGAACTCGGCCAGTCTCATTAAAAAGCTGGTGGAGGTTGTGAAGTTGTGACGGTGACAGAGATGTGCAGATCAGTGGCAGAGTTAGTATCGTGGTTGGAGAAACAGTCCATTAGCCAGACCCTGCTCATATTCGGTTAACATATGATGTGGAAGCAGTATCCAGAGGAATTCATATGGATCATTCTGCACCTCGTGATTTACATTGAATGCCAAAATTCAGTGCCAACACAAGTAGTGTGTCTTACCTGTAGCAAGGAGGGAAGTTAAGTTGTGAAGGTCTATTTGTTGGATGGACTTGTAGCACAGTTTACTTCTAAACAGATGTTCACATTTTTATTATCCGTAACCACAGTCTTTCCCTTACATTAACCAAGTGTTTTAGTTGCCTACTTCTAAAGATACCCAAACCATATTTCATTTGCCATAACCTCAATCTTTCCCTGACCTTAAAGGACTACTTTACCCACAAAATGATGATTTGCATATCAGTTACTCACCCCATGTTACCTTGAATTTGTGAAGAAAACTTTGTTGCTGACATTGGGCGAGACACTGAGTACACCCTGGACAGGTCGCCAGACTATCACAGGACTAACACATAGAAACAGACAACCATTCATGCTCACATTCACACCTTCGGCCAATTTAGAGCCACCAATTAACAGAGCCTGCGAGTCTTTGGATTGTGCGAGGAAGCCGGAGTACCCAGGGTACCTGGACAAAACCCATACTGACATGGGGAGAATACGCAAGAGGGGCTCCCCCACCCCGGGGGTTCGTACCAGGAACCCTCTTGCTGTGAGGCGACAATGCCAACCACTGCATCACCATGCTGCCCAAATGGATAAATGAGACTTGGATTATACTGCACAAACTATGTGAGTTTATACATGGATGTTTATTTTTGCTGTTGTTAAACGCAGCCCCCTTTTAATTGAATTCATAAAGAAGATTTGTTTTTTGTCTCTCATACTGCGTATTCAACGATACTGTAGTTGCCACAATCGCAAATTGTATAGTAGAATTTTAAAAATGTTTCTAATGGATGTAGTAAGCCCCCCAAACTTTGCAGTGGAGCATTATCTGGGATTTTGTCTTTTACGTCAGGGTTACAGTTGTGTTATAGTTTCAAATGAAAGCTGAAATGTTTGTAGCTGTCCACAGCAGCTGCCTGCATCATTTTCTTTCATCTGTATCAAAATCTTTCTCTATCAGTTCAACCAGAGTTTGACTTTTGGCTTTAACTGACAATTGGCAGTGACAAGCAGTTAGAGTAATGATATGTGACAAAGGTTTTTAGCTGGAATCAAACCCAAGGCGTTGCAATTATAAGTACATTAGTCAAGTGAGC
Organism: Epinephelus lanceolatus; assembly: GCF_041903045.1. NCBI lineage: Eukaryota > Metazoa > Chordata > Actinopteri > Perciformes > Serranidae > Epinephelus > Epinephelus lanceolatus. Next base: position 32,107,401 of record NC_135743.1, read on the forward strand.
CGCCAGGTTGCCCCACCAGCTTTGCCGTGCTGCTTTAATATGAATGTTCTATAGCAGCATAGTGTAAAACTTTTGGGCTGTGAGATTTGAAGTTTGGATCCCTCTCCTTGCAAAAGTGTCCGTAAACAAAATCCAGGTATCCTAGTTTTTCTAGATGAGGTCATGCTCCAAATAAGGCCCACATGATCTTCTAACCATCACTTGTATCTTTCTGCAAGCTTTTCTGCCCTCTTTCCCTCCCTTTCTCCCTCCAGTCCCTCCACCCCTGCCCTATGGCTGGGCTAAGAAGAGGCTGGAGCATGGGGGGCTAGGGAGGTGGAGGATTGAGGGGAAGCAGGGGGGAGGCGTGTACATGGAGGGAGGAGAAAGGGGGAGGCGCCCAGATCATGCCGGGCGACTCCACAGGAGTGATAAGAGCGAATAAGCTGTCAGCGTGGGCGTCGGATGGGCCTTATTGTTCATATTTAGATGGAGGAACAATGGCGGGGTGTCAGGCGCCTATAGTTCATAATCTGCTGATGCTGACCAAGTGTCAGTGTGATCCATGAGCACTGAGGCTCTTGAATCCTTAAGCAATCCCCCGTAGGAATGTCATGGGGGAGAGTACAAATGGGACAGCATCTGCCGGACTATAGATAGATAGGTATAGCAGAAGGAGGAGGGAGGAGAGGGAACGGAAGGAGGACGAGGAAAAAAGAAAGGATAGAGAAGGAGGGTGAGACAAATCCGGAGAGGACAAAATAAAAGGCATGAAAGGGAATTCGCCGAAAGAAAGATGGAGCAAAATTTCCCCCGAAAGCGAAAGCTGCTAATTGTGAACAAGTGTGGAGGAAATGGGAAAGCACCTGTGAGGAGAGAGCGATGGATGGATGGGGGATTAAAACGAGGAGGCAGGAGGGAGAAGGAGCCAGGGAGGGGAAGGAGGGGGAAGAAAGAGGGAGCTGATTGTGAGCAGGCCTTTAGCTGTGTGAGCTCCCACCTGCAGGTGAGACAGAGAGGAGAATGGGCGTCAGATTAGAAGGGGGCCCTGAGAGCTCCTTCCCCCACAATGAAGGCTTGATTCTGGGCAGAGAGATGCCCCCGAGGCGCCAGGCGCACCCTGGAGCCGTCACAGCCTATCAGTCGCTTTTCTACACTCGTCTTGATCGAAATGCAACCGCCATGCCCTCGCACTGCTTCAGCTGTGACAGATGACAATTAATGGTGATTCTTTGATGGAGATTTTTGAACAGATCTTATCAAGCTTGAGCGTGTGTGTTTGTGTTTCGTGACAGCACTTTGAAGGATTGTAAAGAGGCATGCAGAAGCTGCACACGCACACATGCACACACTCAAGTCACGTGTTCTTCTGGCGTTCTTAAATGTGTCACAATGAAAATGCCCCCCCAGGCATTCTTCATTTACTGTCACAACTATTAGACATGGAAGGGGAGAAAAATAAGAGATGGTATCAGTAACGCATGAGCTACAGTAATTAGCCTCCTGATGCAAGTATGTGTACGTGTTTGCGTGTGTGTGTGTGTGTGTGTGTGTGTGTGTGTGTGACAGAGCTCTGTGTTAATGCACAGCACACAAATGAATACCAGTATATTCCCACATCCACTGAGGGCTCTCATCAACAAGAGCTTTGTAAACTGGAATCGCTGTTTTTAGGGCCGATTCGTAGATTCTCTAAATTATATATCATCTCCAATGACTCTTAGTCATAGTATAAGCTATGCTAATGCCTTCATTAGTTTATGAGCTGACATGAGATGTAATGGGAGCCTTGTCATGCCGTGCTGATTCCTGCCAAGGCCCCAGATCTTCACTTTCTCTCCCGCCTTGTTCCCCTGTGCCACCACCTTAGCGTTTCCTCTCGCCTCTCCTGAGCTGATGTGTGTGTGTGTGTGTGTGTGTGTGTGTGTCATTCTTTAACCCGGCTTTAACATGTCAAGAAGCTGTGGGGTTTTGTTAATACTTACTGTCATTAGTGGCTTGTTATCACGGGAGTCACAAGCAATTTCACTGTCTTTACATTCTTTAGTGGCTAATAACAGTGTACTCATTTCTACTCCATGTAAAAGCTTTATTTTGTTTTGAATAAAGCATGTTAGTATTCGCAGAACATACTGCTTATACTAGTGGTATGTTTTGTATTTGTTTGGTATTTAAAGCACAATCTCAGTCATAGAAGATTTCAATTAAAGTCTCTGACTATACACGTTTAGAATTACTGTAGATATCATAAACAGATAAAGGCCAATCCCTGCAGGCTGATCTTTACTTTTGTTTTTTTCACTCTTATTAAATCCAATCTCTCCAACTTCACTTTACACTTCTTTTAACTCCTGTAAATTAAGCTCATAATTTCCTGCAGAGATTTGGCATTAAAAGCCGACCAGGAAATGATATGATTATGCCTCTGGAGCTGCTAGAGGGCTTTTAATGTGAAACATTTGTGGAGGAAGTGATTGGCTTCACTGACAGAAGATTAGCAGGAACGAAAAAAGAAAGTGCAGTATGTTGGTGAATGAGAGCTGTATTTGTATTAAAAAGAAATACTTGAGCTGCAGAGTGGTGAATATGACATGGATATGTTGTTACTGTACGAGGGAAACGTACATTAATCTAGATTTATTACAGACTAATTCTGGACGAAACAGCGACATCAAAGTAAGAAATGATTTAGGGTACAGAAAGTGGAATCTTAACCCCGAACTTTGACATCCATAAAGCGTGGCAGGTTGCCATAATCCAGCCCCTGGTCTCACCAGATCTCGTTACCCAGCATGCCCCAGGTTCTTCCTCCCCTTCCCCTTGCACTGTGTTGGCCGAGGTCTAGGGTCTGCTCAGCGTCAAGTGCCGCCGTGCTGACGTCCAACACAAACACACAGCAGTCAGGGTCCGGTTCAGTGGGCGACACTGCAGAGGTTTTTCCCTCTGTGTTAAACGCCACTGACATCACTGAGAGCTTAGCCAGTCCTGCACCACGCTCCCAAAGGCTGAGACTCGCCCCCAGTAATCAGCGGGTTGATCCCACAACACAGACATGCACACACACACGCACAAATGCACATACACAGAAAAATGTACTGGCACTCATTCATTTGCTTGAAAGAGGACAACACAGACATTCAGTGACAGGAGACATGTGTGGGTTTAGTCACACTGGCATTTATGACAACACAATTTCAGGTTGAAATCAGTTCCTTTCAATGGAACTGCTGTAATCAGTGGATGACGAAGAACTTTTGTGAACTTTGACTTGCAAATTTGCAAAGCTGACAAATGAAAACTGAACAATTCTGACCTTTGACGGAACGGAGAGAAGCAGAAAGTTCAGAATGGAAAAAGCTATTATATTAGTTGCACAAGTCACTCTTCACCAAACATCCATCTGTTTTTGTGAGGACATGTGAATCACTTTGACTGTGCCACACACTCACCTGCTGTCTGAAAAACCATTAATGGGAAAACATTAGAAGACAATCCAAATGAATAGTGTTGTGCACATTCACACTTCACAAGAGCAAGGTGAAAGTTCAGTTCACACAGACTAAAATGAACTTGTTCACTTCACAGTTTCTCACTCTGAGCTCGTCACATATTGACGTTTGCTTGTGAACCTTCCAAGTCCAGATATGATGTGAAAGGTACCCTGGGTGCCTTGGTTGGTGACGTCTGGGACCTGTGACAAGTTATGACTTTTGCTGCCTTAACTTTCACTTTTGTCCCACCGCTTTTCCCCCTGATGCCACAGAGCGCTGTTATCAGCGTATTGGCGTATCCTGCTGACATTAAAGGACAGCTTTTTCGTCAGTGTCAGAGAACGGGTTGTCATTCACAATTTGTTCACAGTCCCAAAAAATGAAGTAGTTGACTTTTTTTTGTTTCTATAAACAAAATAAAATCTGGTGATCATTATTCACTTGCAGATATTTCCTAAGACTGGTCGAATGATTCAACTTGATGTGGCATTTCAGATTCGTTGCCAGTATGGCCGACATTTGGAGCTGTTTTTTCAGACAGATTTTTCTGCTGGAATTTGTACTGATTTGTTCATAATACTCAAATAATTAAAATATTGATATAAATGCGCTTAACCAGTGCCGATAGCTGCACTAGCCATGCAGGTGTTGTGGTGAAGTCTGATCCCTCGTCAAATAGCATTTCCCTCCTGTTAAAATGTATAGCGCCCCCTCCCTGATTATGTAACAACAACAACAAAAAAAAAAAAAAAAAAAAAGTTTGGTTCAGATTTAGGTAAGAGGAAACACATGTAGACTGGAAAACAGTGGCATTCTACATGCCATAAATATGCCATAGACCCTAGGTTGCCGTAAAACAGAGTTTGCGAGCATTGTTAACTGTCACAAGAGTGAACAACGCTTACATTCTTGTTTTGTTCAATGGTTTTAAATGGATACATTCAGTTCACAGCTGACTAAAAACACGAGCACATTCAGTGAACACGCTCTTTTAGCACATTCATGCTCAACACTACAAATGAAAGCAGGAAAATTGATCTTTTTATAGGCATCACTTGTATGCAGACAAGTGTAGAGTTGATCTACAGCTGATAAACAGCTGATATCGGCGTAACCCCACTTAACCTGTACTGCATTCATCTCAGAAGAATGAATAAAACAAGAACATCTACTCAGACTGCACAAAAACAGTCATTGTTTTCTGAGGATTCTGTGCCCCAAGTTAGAATAGAAAACAAGAAGCTATGGCTCATCTCTGACACTTAATACCATCTGGCATGGAATGATCAAAGGAGTTTGTCCTATAAAAGCAAGTGGACAAAAGAGCAACGACACAACACCTAATGTACTGTAGCGACTGTATTCCAGGCTGCAGTGTTAAGACACATGAAACTAGGATAGCAACATTATGTACATACTGATGTACAGTACAGGCCAAAAGTTTGGACACACCTTCTCATTCAATGCGTTTTCTTTATTTTCATGACTATTTACATTGTAGATTCTCACTGAAGGCATCAAAACTATGAATGAACACATGTGGAGTTATGTACTTAACAAAAAAAGGTGAAATAACTGAAAACATGTTTTATATTCTAGTTTCTTCAAAATAGCCACCCTTTGCTCTGATTACTGCTTTGCACACTCTTGGCATTCTCTCCATGAGCTTGAAATGAAATGGTTTTCCAACAGTCTTGAAGGAGTTCCCAGAGGTGTTTAGCACTTGTTGGCCCCTTTGCCTTCACTCTGCGGTCCAGCTCACCCCAAACCATCTCGACTGGGTTCAGGTCCAGTGACTGTGGAGGCCAGGTCATCTGCCGCAGCACTCCATCACTCTCCTTCTTGGTCAAATAGCCCTTACACAGCCTGGAGGTGTGTTTGGGGTCATTGTCCTGTTGAAAAATAAATGATCGTCCAACTAAACGCAAACCGGATGGGATGGCATGTCGCTGCAGGATGCTGTGGTAGCCATGCTGGTTCAGTATGCCTTCAATTTTGAATAAATCCCCAACAGTGTCACCAGCAAAACACCCCCACACCATCACACCTCCTCCTCAATGCATCACAGTGGGAACCAGGCATGTGGAATCCATCCGTTCACCTTTTCTGCGTCTCACAAAGACACGGCGGTTGGAACCAAAGATCTCAAATTTGGACTCATCAGACCAAAGCACAGATTTCCACTGGTCTAATGTCCATTCCTTGTGTTTCTTGGCCCAAACAAATCTCTTCTGCTTGTTGCCTCTCCTTAGCAGTGGTTTCCTAGCAGCTATTTGACCATGAAGGCCTGATTGGCGCAGTCTCCTCTTAACAGTTGTTCTAGAGATGGGTCTGCTGCTAGAACTCTGTGTGGCATTCATCTGGTCTCTGATCTGAGCTGCTGTTAACTTGCCATTTCTGAGGCTGGTGACTCGGATGAACTTATCCTCAGAAGCAGAGGTGACTCTTGGTCTTCCTTTCCTGGGTCGGTCCTCATGTGTGCCAGTTTCGTTGTAGCGCTTGATGGTTTTTGCGACTCCACTTGGGGACACATTTAAAGTTTTTGCAATTTTCCGGACTGACTGACCTTCATTTCTTAAAGTAATGATGGCCACTCGTTTTTCTTTAGTTAGCTGATTGGTTCTTGCCATAATATGAATTTTAACAGCTGTCCAATAGGGCTGTTGGCTGTGTATTAACCTGACTTCTGCACAACACAACTGATGGTCCCAACCCCATTGATAAAGCAAGAAATTCCACTAATTAACCCTGATAAGGCACACCTGTGAAGTGGAAACCATTTCAGGTGACTACCTCTTGAAGCTCATGGAGAGAATGCCAAGAGTGTGCAAAGCAGTAATCAGAGCAAAGGGTGGCTATTTTGAAGAAACTAGAATATAAAACATGTTTTCAGTTATTTCACCTTTTTTTGTTAAGTACATAACTCCACATGTGTTCATTCATAGTTTTGATGCCTTCAGTGAGAATCTACAATGTAAATAGTCATGAAAATAAAGAAAACGCATTGAATGAGAAGGTGTGTCCAAACTTTTGGCCTGTACTGTATGTGGGGATGAAAAACTTTAACACATACTCATAAGCAGCCAAATATATTTGCCCCACATGATTAGCAGTAAATTGTATTATGTGGTTCTTCATGAGACCCATGCTGACTTCCCTCCTCCAAACAGTGGATACAGCGGGTCCCTTGGGTGTTCAATGGCAACACATCTGAAATGTTACCCCACTTCATAGAGGAGCCTCTTGCCTCAGCAGAGGTGTGGCAGCTGCCTGTAGTGGTGGCCTCAGACATCACTGCAGGCGAGTGGGGAGGAGGGGGTGGCCCCAGAGAGTACCTAGTGGAAAAACATTGAGCACAGCAGCTACAGTACAGCTCAAGTGCAACTACAGTACCTCCACAGTACTGTACGTGGCAGTCTGGGAGTTAGCTAACTGCCTCAGGGTCAACTTAAGGGCTCTGACTGCGGGCCAGCTCATCGTTTGCATCACACTACATTTCTCCTCTCGTAGTCAGGTCACAACTGGCCAGGAGTACCGGTCGGCATTTGGGGACCCAGCAATATTTGCATCAGACCACAAATCCCAGGTTCCAACACACTTTCTCCATTCTCTGCTGCACTAACAACAGACATCATAGTTTTCTGACTCTCCAGAGGAGGCACATTACAACAACAAGTTGGTGGGAATATAAATACTAGGAGGACATTTTCATTACTCCTTTTTCAGATCCCATGGTTTTTATTTTTTTAAATCTCTGCTGTTGCTCAGGATGCATTTTTGAAGCCTGAGTTCATTAAACACACAGTATCAAACAAAGAAGACTCTTTAATACAGGACTTGATTGTTTTGGGATCTCTGTTGCATTTGTTATGGATATTCTAATCAGTAAGTCAATTTCAAATCAATCCTCAGAATTGTCTGTTGATGAAGCCTTTTATTTTGTAGGTAATGCTTTTATCTTTATTCAACGGGAAAAAAAATCCTGCATGCCAGGTGTTTAGAATAACAAATATGCTTTCATGTATCACTCTGTTATAATTAAGGAGCAAAATGGACATGTATTTACATATAAATGTTGCAGCTTATCACTAACAGGTGATCCTGCAGCAGAACGATTAAGAAGTTAGGACGAGTCGCGGCAAAGATGTCACCCTCTGCAGCCGAATAATCCTGAACCAATTGCAACATTTTTGACTAAATGATGTTCCTCTCCTCTTCACACAACTCTCCTGCCAATTTAAAGGGAGAGCAGCTCGCGTCAATTATGGATGTGCACTATTGAAATGTTCATGTGATAGAGGGTAATAGTAGAGAACATGTTTTATTACTTAATTGAGTGGAGTTCCAGCAGGCCTTGTAAATGAGGAGTGACAGTAGGCGTTATCGCAGAGCGCCCTGGGTAATTATGTTTCGGCTAAGTCTGGCTCGGAGGAGGTGAGACTCTCGCAGTGGTTATAAACAGCAGAGTTAGGCGAACACACACGCACAGAAGCTGTTTTTATTTCCAAGGCAACGAGTTCGGAGCGCGTGCAGTGGGAAGAATGTCATTTATTGTGCTGAATGTTTATCAATTTAGACTTCCATCTCAGGGCTGACACTCTTCTCAAACAGGTTTGCACGCCACAATTAGCACATGTTACGACTTTGCAATCAAAAACAAAAACAAGCGTGTTTGAAGCACTCGGCCCTGGTGAGAGGTGTAATCATGTTCAGGGCAATTACACAGGTTTGTTGTTCTCTACAGCCATGTTATGTACCTGTGGGATGCTGATTGACTCAACAATCTAATTAGGTTTCGTTATGTAGGCTCCACAACCTGTAACAATTGGCAGTGAGGCTGATGGTACACAGGGCAAAGAGGTCGTATTCTTCAAGCACTGAGCACAAAGTGACCACCGCCCCGACATCATGTGTCTTGTTTTGTAACCTGAGACCTTTCAGTAACCTTATGAGAGAAAACAGTGAAGGAAATGTTGTCTTTAGTTTGGCTCACATTTGGATTATGAGGGTGCACATCACTGTTTAAGTAAATCACATCTACATACAATATGATTAAAAGAACAATACCTTTGTTATTAATAGTAATACATTTTCATTTTTTTTTATTTCCCAGCTTATATAAATTGTCTACTGAAAGTCATGTAGACTACTCTGCCATTACATTTGCTGTCTGATAGCATTCACAAAGAAAAAATATATAATAATAATAATAATAATCTGGATTTTTTGATACATAAAATTGTTTGAAAATATTACAAATTGCTATAATTCCCCAGAGGCCAAGGTGACAAATTCAGATGACTTTTTTCACAGAGACAACAGTCCGAAACCCAAATATATTTTATTTATCATTATATATGGCAAAAAAAGGACATCAAATCACCACATTTGAGAAGATGAAACCAACAAACTTTTGTCAGTCTTGCTTGAAAATATTTAAAAGGTATCAACATAATTGCATGTCATCTGTTGACCAACACACTGAAGAAGGGAAATAATAATAATAATAATAAAAAAATCCTCACAAAATACCACAGCTGTGTTCACTTGCCACCACTGAAGGAAAAAGTATTACAGATTATCACCTAAATGATCATTTCAAATCACTACAAAAAAAGATACAGAAAAGTTTCAGATCATCTGCATGGCTGTGTTGGAAATTGCCCCTCCGTGATGTGAAACATTTGACGAATAGGAAAGATAAAGACCTGGAAGATGAACAGTGTATGATGGAGAATCACAGATGTTATGGGGAGGGGGAAGGCTCCGGCCGTGTGACACGTTATCTATGAAAATGGATAAAGCGAGAAGAACAGAGGATCAACACAGTGAGGGCAGAGTCTCCATAGACTAATTATTCCTGTGACAAAGTGGAAACTGTGCCACCATTGTTCCCGCTCCACCCAATCACACATGTTAGCGCTAAACTGAAAAGGAAACTCTCCTCTGAAACGCATATGTTTTTTTCTCTATATAACTTTAGGTGAAGGCAAAAGCGAGGCTCTGATTAAGGCAACGTATGGTGAAGAGAATCTACGGTGTCGCCCACCTTTGGGGCCCTCCTTAAGTGGCCTTAAATAAGATAATAAGGGCGATGGGCAGAAAAGAGAGGACTTTGTCTGCTGGCATTAGTGCGATGGCCGTGTTAGCGGTGATATCTTTGAGGGGGAATAGTGTGCCAGTAATGAGACAGGGTTGCCTTCCCTTGCCGGCCTAATTAATCCTACATTTTCATAGCGTATAATCACTGCCCACAGTGCAGCCTTCTACTGGCCAGAGAAGAGAGATGTCGGAGGAGTCTCTATCTGTTGCCCTATCTTCCTCTCTTCCTGCTCTATCTTTCCCTCTCCTCCTTCCTTCCCTGTGCAATTTATTACACTGGTATCCAGAGTGAAGTGAAACCTCCCAGTATGGACCTATCTGTCATCGCTACATTATCAGGAAAACACACTGCCTACCATATTGTGCTACAAGGGGCTCCGGCAAATTACTATTTTTATGGGACATGATAAAGGAAATGCTGCCTTATGTTCAAATATTTTATTGTCTTAGAGGAAATGGGAAGGATTGAGTGTTTTAGATTGTTGTGTGCGTGTGTGTGTTTTGATCTTTGTGTTTGAGTGTGTATGTGGCAGACAGTACTGATGGATCATGCATCAGTTGGTTACGGTCTCATAAAAATGTGGCTCTAAAGGGTTAAAATGCAATAAAGTTTTAAATGTAATACACTGCCAAATCGTGTCATAACTCTACCATACTGATATGATAATAACTGAAAAATAACCACTTTAAAAAAAGAAAATAATTTTTATTTTTTTTAATTTTTCTTTTCTTTTTTTTAAATAAATGTATTTTATTATTAATTTTACAAATTTAGAGGACCCCTTAATATATTTGGACACTTTATTTTTGCTCTCTGGCCTCCTTGTAATTACATATTATCAGATAAAGAAACTATCAGTATATATGTGGTGAATCTAGATCAATTGTGTTTTATGGGAGCTGAAAAGCTGTGTTAAATATTATATGCTTATTCTGAATAAAGACACTCAAAGCTCATATTTGTATGCACTCTTTATAGACAGCAGTATGTGACAGCGATTGTTTTTGTTTCTGCAATAGCCCCTGGACTGTAAATGCATCGAGGACTGCAGTGTCTCGCTGTTCGGCGGCATTGAAGCCATGTTGCAGAACGATCCCTGAGATGATAAAGAGAGGAAAGTGAAAAGTCACATCCTGTCACATCTCATGATCTCCCGGCTGAAATGTGAGGCCTGCAGGGCCTTGAGGGTGACATCCTCCATATACCAACACACCACGACGCAGTGAATGAAGGAGGTGGAGAAACAGAGGGGGTGGTTTGTACAGAGGGGAGAGAGAGAAAGACAGAAAGGGAGACAGAGAGGGGAGAGGGGTGGAGCGTACGGAGAGAAAACAGAGTGGAGGATTTAATGGTAAATAAGCCTGTGTAGAAGCAACTCATCCTGTCCCTCCCTATCTCTCTGAAATCCTACTTTCCTCTCTCTCCCCCTCTATTTCTATCTCTCTCTCTCAATCGCTGTCGGTGTGAGACAGATACCCCAACCTCAAAGTGACAGGCCCTCAAACGACTTGGCGAGGAAACCAAGCATTAATTAAGTCATTGCCGGACTGTAATTTCCTTGAGAAGTGAAAAAATGCACGAGAAAAGGTTACTGAGACCTTTTCTGTGTCAAAATTACCATTCGTCATGAATATTAATGCACCTAATGAAGACAACCTTTGCTTCATCAAGAATGTTCTGGAGCAGGGTGCCACGCTGATAGACTCTCCCTGGCTGTTTTTCTCCTTCAGTCAGGAGGGGAAACTGGCACACACACACACACAGAGTAATGCACACACACAAACTGAGGTTTACCCATCTGAGTCACCCGTATGCATCTTCTCTTTATGTGGAGCAAAACTTCCTTTCAAATGCTAAGGCGCCATATTTGACCAAACATGCTATTTAGGAAAGAAAGCAGTGCAGTTCATAAAGCATTACTGTCTGTCATGCATTAAAGAACTTAAAGTTAAGAATTTATTAAAAATGTTTTCATTTGTTTATCATTATTCCATGTTTTATTACTTTATAATAATTTTAAAACACCCAGTATGTGTTTTAGTTAGTCTTTTGCGCTCACTACAATAAAGACAGGTTAGTCTGGACATAGAGATTTTGCTGGTGGACTAATTCTTCATCAGTAAATTCAACCAACGGTTTTGTAGGACCCATTTCCTTGGTAGGAATTAGTTCCAATTATGGTATGTACTGGGATTTAGTCTATGGAAAGAAACATTACTGTTGGATTAGATGCAAGTTTTAAGCAGCACACCACAGATTTTACACATGTTTACTCATCACAAGGAGAACTTCACAGACTGAGGAAACAGTGGCTCTGGATGAAGCTAAACCCTGATGATTTAATCTGATTGAAGATGCTATCCAGCTGCATTATGTGAATCGTACACTTTTTAAATTTGACCTCTAGGGACTAAAACTAAGGCTAGCTGTGCTTCTGTAATTTTAATAAACTTTACACATCATATATTATTGCTAAATATTAGCATAGTTAACATAGCCCTTTTGAGCATTTTGGCATGCATAAATTAGTCCTTAGCTCTAGCTAACCCTAACCCTAATGGTGTGTTCACACCAAATGCGATGCAAGCATTTTTGTATGGTGAGATTACATATAAAGTTCATGCAAAGACGTGAGTAGAAATTAATTTGTGCCAGGTGATGTGAATGCAAGAATTACGCGATGCAAATGCACGATAATCATGTTATCGCATCTACGTGCGAGTTGAAATTCATGTGACGCCTTGTCGTGAAAGCCTATCAGCTTTGAGATCTAGTTGTGGGCCGGAGCTCTACCACTCAACGTCAGTACTGCATAGAGACAGATCCAAAAAGAAGAGGGCTTGGAGATTAATACGCAAAGCCATTAGACTACCTGGTAAGTTCTGAAGATAAAGACAGAGACTGAATTTTGGCAACTTGTGTATGCTGTTTTGTTGAGTTGCTTTGCAAAATGCTAGTAATTTAAGTAAAGTAATTTAATGCTAGAGTAATTGAAGGTGGTCTTTTATTGTGGAAAGTAAACAGAAGGAGTGAAGCAGTAATGTCCTGCTGTGACAGAATGAAAAATAATAAAGAGTACTGCCGTATTGGTTCACACCTTGCATGGAGCCTCCATGTTTACCCTGTTAACATCACTTCAGCTGTTAGTCATAGTTTACTGCAAACCAAGTTAGCCATTAGCTGCCTTCCTCAGTTGGTTAGCAGTGAAAATTTGCTGGTTGCAAATTACTCCAATAAACACTCCAAGAGCCATAAACTGCTGCAAGTCTTTGTCATCTCAGCCATAAAGTCTGACCTTCTCTGTCCAGGCAGCTCCTAAACATTGTTACAAATTGATTGACACTGAGCTTGAATGAGAAAATGAATACGTAACAGATATAAAAAACAATTAACCACCGTAACATCTTCACTGACACCCCCTCCATGCTGCTTTCTTCTATTTACTAACTCTGTTTGACCAAACACAGAGGCATACTTGTCTGGACATGGAGTAACAGGAGGTGTTTTAACATGAAACTGTCAAAGATTGTAACTTTAAAATATTTATCTGATTCTGGCTTCACCTGAAATAACCAGGCAGGAAACAATGAAATGATGCTTTTCCGAGCCGATCCTACACACACATGAGCTGTAATCGCCACTGCTCAGCCGCCATCTTTGCCCTCCTTACTCCTCAACGTCTCTCTCTCCCCTTGACACATACCTCTCATTAATTCAGACCTGTCACATTCACACACACACACACACACACGCACACGTACACGCACACACTTGTAGTGTCTCAGCAGAGGCTGACAGCTCAGTGTTGAGTGACAGCAGCTCTGTCTGTCTGCTACAGGAAGATCTTCTGCTGCCAACAGTTTTGTAAAGTAACCCTCGACTGTCACTGCGAGAGAGGGAAGGGTCATCTATTCATATGTCTGCCTCCTCAAACCGTAAATAGCTTTCAGTGATGTCTTCCCTCATCCATTATTAACTGCTTTTGAATTAATGACAGTCTTTCATTTGGCACATGTAACTCTGGTGTGGTTGTTTGGAGTTGACTTACCCATCCAGTGCCAATCTTACACTGTCCTCTGATAAGGATGATTTGAAAATTAATGTTTAAGGAAACAATTTAAGGATTTTCTCATACAAGAACACTCCAAATTGTTGGAAACCTAATCCTTCTAACTCCCACCTGGCTTGTTCCTACCTGAAACCCTTTCATAAGGGCTGAGAAAAAAGGTGAAAACTTGTTGCATCCTATTGATGCCATGCCAAATAAAACACACTTGGGAAAATATCTCGTTTAAACTTGGAGATGCCGAACATGAACTGGAAAAATGTCTTCCTCAGATGTGTTTGCCACAGTTTAACTCTATTTTATGGTCCAGAAACACAACTAGATATTTACTTCCCTTTACCCAGGCTGTTCTCATTTTACTGTTCATACTTACACCTACTAAGCTGTATACCCATGTAATTGTGGCTGTGATTATATGACCTATGTGCTGCAGACTGTCTTCCGTCATATGATAAGAGCGTAGGAGGAAGTCAGGTTCTGCAGTATAAAGAGCAACAAAGTCTGTATAGGAAGGTAGTTGGTGGTGGATGGGTCAAACAGGAGACCAGGGTTTGTGAAACTAAGTCAGCACTGACTTATCTTAAGTTACGCCATCACGCTACGAAGTACATAACTTGATTTACCTTACAACATGTAATAAAGCCCTCTGAAATGAGACCATGTTCTTGCTCATCACCCAGGAGGTGGATGACTAGAGCTGTGTTATTGGCAATACTTGATCAAGTGCCTGTTTGGGAACCCTACGTGCATCTGATCGGTTCATTAACCAACCAGTTTAAAGAACAGTTTGGGCTAAACACAACCCTGATGGACAATTGGTGTTCCATTCAACTAAAAAGAACTCACTTTGACCTGCTGTACCTCTCAAAACTCCTGCAAATGATTAGACTGGGAAGACCTCAGGTGTGTGCTGATAAGTCAAAATGTTGAGCTGGATCATAAAAAAATATAAAAATTCCAAGGCCCTCAAGTTGAGTGTGGACCAGATGTAACGTGGCCAGAATAGCATTGTCTACCTGTTTATAGGCTGATAAGCAAAAGCCAGGGGACCAACAATAGTGGTCTCCAAGCACTTCATCACTGGCGATGTAAAAACAACCGGGCAACAGTTATTATTGGCCTCCGAAGGTTTGGAAATCAACATGATGGTTGGACAGTAACATGGAGATACAGGGCACTGCATATTGTCACGTTATGGGGGATAGCCGATCCCACTAAAATTCTCTCATGTCTGAGCTGTAACTATTCATCACTAATTCAACCCAGGTTTGCTCAACCTGTATTGTACAAATGCAGCATCAGCATGGCAGTGAGAAAACAGAGCTCTTTGAAAACACAAACAGCAGTTATTGGTTGATGTATCGGCTATTAAGAAGGCCAGGGAGCTGCTTGGCAAGAATTACTTATTTAATGAGTAAATGGATTGAACGTGCTCTTGGTTGAAGCCAAAACATTTTGACTTTACACTTTTATGATGACCGGAAAACCTTTTTTTGATGGCAAGATATTTAGCTGTAACCCTTGCTGGCTGTCGGTACATCTTAATGGGCCAATCATGAGGTGATTTTGGTCATTAACCCTTGTCCTGAACTGGATTGGATGCAGATTGGACGCTACTTTGTTTTGGTGAACAGGTGTCTGTGTTTGGAATTAAACGTTCTTCTAACGATGTTGTGATAATTTGGTACTAATGTGGGCTAATGTTTTTTGTGTTATTCTCTGGTTTAGCAGTTACGTATATGGACCCACAGCTGCAGACTGGAGAGGATGACAAGAAATGATTTGTTGCACAGTACCATCTGAGAAGCCATCATTGCAAACTATTTGGAAAAGGGTAGGCACTTTCAAAAAATTCTTGGCAGGTAATCGGATATACCAGCCAACCTATCACTGTCTATCATGAAAACCGAAGCCAGTCGGGAGAAGAGCAAGAAAATCTTTTCCATCGAGAAATGCCTTCAGTTCTTTGCTTTTTAATGAAGCAGTACTCTTCAGTTCTGATGCTATTGCAGCATCTATGCTAACCTCTATAGGAGCCTCCACAGATGTTTTGAACAATGACCTCGCCATGTCAGCATACCAACACGCTTGTAGCTGCCAGTAGCTCCTCACAGGATACTGATTTGTTTGAACCACTGAGATTTTGACCCAACACAATACTTGAAGTCTGACAAGATGGATTTTCATGTGATCTTGTGATACTGCAAGGTAAATGACTACAGATTAACACGTGAGAGCAGTCTCATATGGAGGGGTCAAACACTGGTTGAATGGTTGTTCAGTAGGCCCACAACATGCAAGTATTTGACCCAACAGTTTTCATCATAACAAAGAAATATTGTAAAAACTTTTATTGGGTCAAATGAGGTCAACTGTTGGTAACAACCGAATATTGACCCCTGCTCCCCCTGACATGTGACCCAGGAGAAATTCCTGATAAAGGCTGCATGTGTTAACCAAATATTCAACCATCCAAATCATATTTTCAATGTCACATTGTAAATCAAGATGAGAACAGGCCAAAGGGAAAGAAAGAAAAACACCACCAAACAATACAAAGCACCCAGAAGTGCAAGGTACATTGCCAATTATTTTCAGATGTTTTCAGCTAGATTTGTTTCTTTAAGAATCCCTCTTCATTTTGTGACCTGTGTGTTCATGATGTGGATTTGGACTGAGTTCAAATTTTACTACTAGGACTATGGAGGATCTCTGGCATCCCCTAGGTGAGAAGAATAAAATTGTGATTTGCAGTCAGAAGTTCTGCCAAGGAAGCCCATAGCTCGAGGGCTCAGAGACTCACAAGACAGACAAGAACATACAGTAAACTGGTCCACCGAACGTCAGAAACACCGTTTTTTTTTCCCTTCATCATTTGATCTGTTCCGCATCAGTCTAAAAGAAAAAAAAATAATTGGCCGTTTAGAGGCACAAAAAGAAAGTTTGCCTTTGTTGTGAATCTGCATAAGAGTCACCACCATACATTATCATGAATAATACATCCATATCTCCTCCATAGCCACGGGTGGTAGGGATTAGATAAAGCGCCATAAATAAGCTTCAAAGCCCGCTGTATGCCGTTTTGTTACACCTCGCCATAGAGGCCTTTCCTTTAATCACAAACTTAGCCTTAGCTGGTGGGGCCCTTTTGTTGCGATTGTGCTGGTGTCGCTATTAGTGCGGGGCGGCCCCGTCTGTACACACGTATTCATTTACCTAATTAACACGGAACTCACACTGGGAGTCAAATGAAAGCTACCGTAGGGGAGTCACAGAGAACAAAGCCTGGCGAGGAAGCTTAGCTTCCTACTGTTGCTCGCCACCAGAATCACTGGGGGGAAAAAAAGCAAAGACACCCGGATGGGCGTTTGGTTAACTGATGGTTTATCTAAAGACATAGATGATGAACTGACACCATTCTCTTAAAAATAAGTCGTTCTTGTTGGTTTGTCATTCAACTGCTTCTTCTACAAATTATATATTGTAATAGAAAAAAGATAAAATCTGATTATTGTTTTTTGTTGGTTTTGTTGATACCAGTGGAAATTATATTTGCCAACATTACAAAATATGTAACCAGAGTGTCTTTACTAACTGTTTAGGTCATTAACTTTTGGAAAATACGCTAGCTTGCACATACATAGTATTGAACTGACTGTGTTCACATAAGATACCATAAGCAGTGGTCTGGGAAACTTGTAACGACATTTTAAACATCTATTTGACAATTTTAATAATGTTTCCTATAAACTAACACCTGCCTTAAAAGAAGGAATGTCTCCTAGAGCCTCCACTGAAAAGGTCAAAAGGTCACCTCACCTTAACAATCTTGACTTCACTTTCAGAAGTTTTCTCTTAACAAGAAAAACATTTGGGGATGGTTACTATCTATGTGGCATCAAAATCCAGAGACATCAACTACCCCTGACTTCAGTCCAAAAACATCTGAAAACCTGAAATAAGTGAAAACCTAATTAGTGGATTGTCATGCAAATTTCTTTGTAGATCTTCGACAGACAACATGAAACATGCCTCTCTCTGGCATCTTGCTATGTTTTATATTCAAAAAGTATATATGGCTACTTCAACACAATGGAAACACACATAATTAAGATTTTATTTTTGGCGACTTTTCAAAAGTTGGTCTAAAATTTGCTTGACAGTTGGATGATACAGCCTCGGTCTCTATCACTGTTTATATCGCTCTGTTCTCTGTCTTTCTCTTTGAGGTGCAGGACTCACCATCTCGTGTTAATTTAAAGGGTTGGATGTCTTTAAGGACTGATTATCTTTAATTAACACAGTGAGATAGATGCTCATTCTATCTGCCTCTTATCTCTGCCTTGTACTCTGTCAGGTTATTTTCACGGCTTATCACCAGCTGCATTGCAATAACATGGACTACCTGGTGTGTATTGTGTGAAACGTTATAATGTAATATTGTTTTCCAAAAATGGATTCTAATTAAGTTTCTAGGATTTTTTCTGCTGTTATTTACATAAACTAATTATTTGTTATTTTTAGTTATTCAGGAGGATCCCATACACTGATGTCCCAATGACTGCCAGAGACGAAAGAATTAACAATATACTGTATTATCCAAATATCAACAACAACACATGGAGGTACTTGGCAGGTGGACTTTGTTATATGATTAAGAAACTATTTGCAAAATAGTGTTCTCTAAAAAATTGGTTGGTTGGTCAGAAAATCATGAGTTGCTATGTGTAACTGTCCATTTAAACCCCAGATTACTTTTAGCAAAGTCTTTGCTGAGGTGTGGAAATTTCGACTATGGACATAATTTGTGAGGAAAAGGCTGTGTTAGTGTAATGATTCTAGTATTAGAAGCATTGAATAACAATGATAAAGTAAAAATGCTAACACATTTTACTCTAAGTAATCAACCAAACAAGCTACATCTCCATCATATCAGGAGTGGACAACATCAATTTAATGATATTCAAGCATACTTTAAGGTGTGCCAGTATAGGCGGATAATGCAACAGGTCCTACAACCCATGCAACCACATAGATCATTTGTTCCTACCCTCTTATAGACCCACAGGGGTGTCTGTGAAATCAGCGTCCCTACCAGTGGCAGGAGATTAACAACAACAACAACAACAACAACAACAACAAAAAGACATATACTGTTAATGGACATAGTTTTAAACATGTAGTTTATGTTGTGAGATGTTGGCAGTTTGGTTAGGTTTAGGCAATAAAACTACTTGGTTAAGTTTAGGAAAAGGTCATGGTTCAGGTTATAATAGGCATGTTTGTTATATCCCTAATGTCACATATGTAACGTTACCTAACTGATATCACATGCAAATGTTTACATTACATCAGTTAATTTAACTTGACATTACTCAATGCTGCTTTTGTTTCACACGGGACATTAACAAGTGGCAACAGGTTGAAAAATGAAGCCAACGTGGAGGTGCAAAAAACTGCAGTTCTTCGAATGGCCACTTGAGGCTGGCTCCAGATTTCCATAAACTGCTATATGAAAATATTCAACTTTCCAGCAGAAATAAACATGTTAACAGCCTGGTACAAAAAAACAGTTTTGATTTCTATAACCAGTCTCAACCGTCAAGACAACAGTATGGTGGGTAAATTTATATACAGCGAGGCGTCACTACAGTTTGTGAGCCAGCTCCTTGTCCAAATATGCTCACTTTTGGCTCAAAAAAAAAAAAAAAAAAAAAAAAAAAGTTAGCATTAGCTGAAATCTCGAACTGAAGGCTTCAAAACAGGAGTCCACAAACCAATGGGTGATGTCACGGTAGCTACGTCCATTATTTTATACAGTTGATAGACATGAACAGCAGTCTCCTGTGTGAAAGTCCTGTGTTTGTTTCCATGGACTCCAACCTCCTCCCTATATCGATTTCGTTACTCTATATACTACATCACCTGACTTCTTATGGGTTGTAATGCTGATGTAACAACAACCTATGGTGTTGTTTTTAGGGGAGGACAGTCTCTGATAATGAGGCAGATGTCACTTCATATTGTGTGCGTTATCACACTATCCTGCACTGTGGCAACTAGGTGAAAATTTTTACAGTAACGAAAGAGCAGTATTGGCACTGTCAGAGAGCAAATAGAATCAAATAAAGATGGAAAATATTGGGTGTGAAGGTCAGATTTTGCTAGTAAACTCGTATATATATTTAAAGTCGCACCCCATTGGATACCAACACAATCTTTCTTTATTTTGTGCTATAAAAATTTCAGATTACATAAAGAGGTGAACACATGTTGTCTGTGATGTACACACACACAAAACCGCAGAGATTAATTACGAGGGGTTGGATGTTGCATCAGCAGCCAATTATCACCTGAGTAGAGTCGCTTGGCCTCAGTCGGTTCGCAGCCACCCTTCTCCCTTCTCACGCCTCCCTCGAAATCAGCTGCCCATCAACCGCCAGCAAATTGGATGAGGAGCCAGGAAACATATTACCACCCAAATACACAGTGACAACAAATCTGGGATGGCGGTAATAAACTCTAATCTATCAGGAAGAATGAGGGGTGAAGGATGCAGCCTGGTCGGAGAGCTGCAGCACAGAGAAGAGAGTGGAGGGACATGAGAGCACTGAGTGATGTGTTTAAACTTCATTCATCCGGGGAAAGTCAGCAGTGTTGTAGCGGTGGCTGCTGGGTGGCTCCATGGGAGCAGCTGGGGGTTCAATGCCTTATTCAAAAGTACCATCAAAGGATTACCTAGCTGATGTGGGAATTTGAAGCGGACCGCAACAGAAAATCGTTGTCAAGCTAAAAGAAGCTCTGATTCCTGTGGAAGAGGAGAAAGAGCAACGTGAGCAGAAGTGATGGACAGACACAAGGAGAGACAGACAGAGACACGCAGAGTGAAGGATGGAGGACATTTCATGAATGATTTCAGTGAACCCGCATTCGCCTCTCACCAGTGGCCTGACCTCCTCCGACTTGGATGATCATTGTTGTCATGGAGACTGGCAAAACAAGTGTGACACTTCTCTGCTTTTTTCCCCCCTGTATCTGAGTGATGAAAATGAATGTGGCCCTGGGATCAACACGCAGCCATATTGGCAAAAAATCAATACTTTTTCCCTCTGTCTTGCATCGGTCCAGTAAGCTGTAACATATCAATCCATATGTGTGCACAGTCTACACTAATCCTCCCTGTGTGTGTGAGTGTGTGAGTATGTGTGTGTGTGTGTGTGTACGCGCGAGGGAAGAGAAAAATGTTGCATTGAACAAAAGCTGCCCAGTGTGTTTGAACTGCTCCATTAAAACAATCTTTGTTTTTGATACAGAGAAGGAGAAAAAGAGCAAGCTGACTGAACACAGACTGGATGTCAGTCTAAGATGGAGGGGTTTTTGTTGTTTTGTTTTGCTTTTCTTTAAATTCTGTTTCTCATTACTGTGCCGAGCCTCAAGCAGTGAGGGGAAAAAAACCGAACCAGAGCAACTGCGCCTGAGCCCAGGGGCCCCCAGGAGCCACGGGGGGTCCCTACTTTGATGGAGGCCTGAGCATCATTAGAACAGATAGCATGATGGGGTCAGAAACACACTGCTACCACTGCACCGCTTCTGCAAACTCCTAGCAGCACTTTCACTGACAAACACAGACACCAAAATGTGTTTCCATCCAGCTATATCTGTGACTTATGATGTATTGAAATAGGAAAAATATCACAAAAATATTTTTCGAACTCGCTTAAGGCAGAAATGAAGAAAATATGTGCAGCTGTGGGCCTTCAAACACACTGACAGCAAAAAGGTTGAGTTTCACTGCACTTAAGATAGATAGATAGATAGATAGATAGATAGATAGATGACAAGGTTAAAACAAAGCCAAAAGAAACCAAAAGAGCAGGACTTTGGAATATATGGCGACGGATTAAGAGAAAGCAGAAATTAATTGTGTAATCCATTGCGGTTCGCTCTGAAAGTTCACTGTTCATGAAAAAATTAATGCGAGCTAGCGCTTCCTTTATGGGCATAATAAAAATTATACTGTTGTACTTAAATTTTTTAATAAAGTGACTGCGAACATTTAGGGAGACTGGCATATGTTAATAAGACTGAGAGGAGCGGGCTGTCCAAACAGCGCTGGGGAGGAACAATCCTGCTCTAAACCATCCCTGGTCCTCAAAGGTCAACCATATTTTTATAATAGCAGCCCTATGGCCAAATCTAAATCTGTCCTCTGAATATGGTGCACGACCGATGAGGTGTGAGAGATAAAAGTCTAGTACCTGCGTCTTTATAGGTGAGATGGATAGGAAGATGGGACTTGTGATATGCATTGTGTTTTATAGGCTGGCTATAGGTACATTTCTGTCAAGTTATGACATGCGGAGGCAGCAGTATTCGTTAGCCTCAGTCATGGTACATATAAATATAAATATATGTATGTAAGGACTTGACAGATGCATATTTTTAGTAGCCAATGTAGATATGATGCATTAAAACAAGACTACAGAACTTTTGCTGAGCAGCAGCTGCCACACTTACGACTCACTGTTACTACAGCAGAGATTTCATAATTAGCTGTTTTCAAATGTTTCCTAACTCTTTGTGACACAAGAGAACAAAAATATGTACTGAATGACTGAATCACCATGATATTGCACAAACACAATCACTCCCGGGTAGACAACCAGAAACTTTTATGAATTGCATAAAATCGGCAAGCTTGTTTATATCTGTTGTCATTTTTAGCCGTGACTGTAATATTTTACAGGTATGTAGTTAAACACTGTGGTCCGACCTTTCTGACATTTCTGTTGTGCTTATTTTATTTACTTTGATGCTTTGCTATCATCTTTGATAAACCAGATCTACCGGCATGGAAGCTAAGCTATGTAGCCTATGGACGCAAATTTGTGTTTCCTAGGATAGTGAAGGAAGGGCCCGCCTTACTCTTCCTCTGACTGGCTTACCCTGACATTCTTACCCTAACCCTTACCAATCCCACGCCTATTGCCTACACCTAACCAATCCAACCAATGACGGCAACGAGTACTGGCCAATCATAGGACGAGGAGGGCAGGTCTTTCCTTTGCTATCCTAGGATTTGCACATTTGTGCTGTGGATGGGGCCACAGCAGATCAGTAACAGTGTAAGTGTACCTTGTATTTAAATATTTGCTACACTACTTACACACTAACCAATCAAGGCAACAGCGGACCAGCAACTCAGTGTTCTGCTAGGTAAAATGACAGTTTTTGTTTGCAGAGTTTGGTGGCTTTGAGATAATGGCTTCAATTCCTGGTCAGAAAGGGCTGTCTGACGGCAAGGTAAAGCAGTGAAAATATTTTTAATATAGCGTACACTTAAACTGATATTGATTTTTTTTTTGGTGAGTCTTTTTCAAGTGGCCAAAAACTAATGAATGAGGCAACGCTTAATCAGTGCTGTTTGATTTTATAAATGTAACGCAAGGATTTTCCAACCAGAAGTTATTTGAAATAAACATTGCTATTCGTTCTATACATAGTTTCACTAGAATTGCATTGCGAGGCAACAGCTTGGGTCCATTTACTTCCTGTCAGCTGATGTCATTCACATACACTGTAAAATATTCCAACAGAAAATACAGAGGGACCAATTTAAAATGTTGTTAAGACTGAAACGGTCTATGAAAAAAGTGGATGTAGCCTTTGGGTCTGAAAGTGCAGCCAACGCGTGAATGCTTTAAACTTGCATTCTTTTTAATGATGAGCAGGGAGTCAACACAACATGATGTTCATTTTGTTGACAATGGTCCCATTTAGAGTAAAAATGGAAAATAGAGTGAGGTATGCTTTAGGGCATGGTTACCTTGTGACTGACAAGTCGCTACCACTGCAACCTGTAAATCAGGATAAAGGATCAGACCCACCCCTCTATCCAAGTATGGTCAGTTCTGGAGATGGTCAAAATGCTGAACTCAAGCCTTCAAACCAATTGGTGACGTCACAGTGGCTTTGTCCACTTGATAAAATCTATGGTGCTGTGTGATTTCCAGTCATGGAAAATAAAAAAAAAGCCTGCGTGAACAAAAGTAAGAACTTGACCAGAACTAACACGCAGGACAGTATCATTTTTTCCCTTGGTCAGTGTCAAATGGATTGAACAACAATTGTGAAAGCAAATGATGTTCCCTGCAGTACATGGATGAATATTATTACTGTGTGAAGCTTTGACACAGCGGCACATCAGCAATATTGTCTCACCACTTTTTCTCAGCTTCCTTAGAATGGCTTTTTAATCATTTATTAGTCAGTAAATATGAAATCATTCAAACTGCATCACGTACATCACATCAGAGGCAGATGATGGTTGACACCTGAGTTTTAGTACAGGCCCACTTATCTGTAAATTTCCCAGTGTACGTGTGTGACTGCAGGTGTGTGTTTACACTGTATGTGAGAATGTATGTTGGGTGATGCTGTGAGGATCTCTGATGGGTTGTCTGTGCATATGTGTGTGTGTGTGTGTGTGTGTGTGTGTGTGTGTATGTGTGTATGTGTGTTCCCTGGCGGTGATGAGACCCTGTCTCTGACACAATGCTGCTCTGTTAAGGTCAAGCCCTACAGAATGTCAGGGATGATGACACGCACTGAAAGGTTTCATCTAATCCCTCCATTTCCCCTCTTCCCCTCCGTCCCTCCAATCTGTCTCCCCCACCTCCGTCTCCAGCCCGCTCACTCACAAGACAAGACAGACATATACCGGCCTTCACCTAGAGTCTACATCAAGACTCTTTGTGGGTGTGTTTGTCTATTTGTGTGTGTGTGTGTGTGTGTGTGTAAATAGCGTCAAGCCATGCCATCCCACTAGTAAGGCCAATTCAGAAATGCCTGAGGCCACTGTCTCTGTATCTGCATGGTTGGCCTGGTCTTTACAACCCACTGTCAAACATCTTTGCTGCAGTCTACAGTGGCTGCACATTTACTGATACTTAGGTTGCTTTAATATAGTGGAGCTTAAGGGTCCAGTGTGTAGGATTTAGGGGCAGCTATTGGCAGAAATGGCATATAATATCCATAACTATGTTTTAGTTAGTTTATAATCACCTGAAAATAAGAATCGTTGTGTTTGCCTTACCTCAGAATGAGTTGTTGAGCCCACCATGTTGTTTCTACAGTTGCTCAGAATGGACAAACCAAACTGTGTTTTCATGTTACTTCTCCTACGTGCTTGAAAATGTTTCAGTTCTGCAACCTCTCGGCTAAATTCCACTAAACCCTGCACACAGGACCTTTAGTGAATGCAACAGTAGAACACGCAGTATTCATAAAGATTCCCAGCATGCATTTGTTAGCCTATACAATGACTGACAAGAGATCTTTATTTCAGAGATTACAACAGCTTTGAAAACCCCTTTGAAATTAAATCAGAAATATGTTAATGTCCTGATGTCAACTTTTATACTCACATAAGTTGATCATCAATTTATGTCACCATCTGTCCTGTAGTTAAAGCATTTAGCTGACATGTTCATTAAGTGACACCAGCTTTAAGTTCTACGTCACAACTGAATAATGGACTTGAGTGCAGCTCTTGTGCAAAGTGCAGGAATAAGAGCTCTGTGGGAAGGCGCGAGGAATCCTATGTACTTTCAATTATTTCCATTTCTGATCCCTTCAGATCTGTTTGAATTATAACTTTAATTCCTCTTCTTTTCACCTTCCCAAAGAACGCCTCTTGACAGTCTTTGGTTTGCATGTGAAAGCAAATCTAATTCTCTTATTTCTAAATAGCGTCAAATTAATTCAATTAAGCTGCCACGAAAAAGAATGTTATTTACACCTTATGAGATTACCTGGACTTAATTTCCTGGGGTTTTAAATAATTGACAAACAGCATGTGCGTACTTAACTAAGCCTCATATTATGCGCACAGTTGAACATGTCATCAGTTAATCTTAATGCTTTTTACTCCTACATTTTCCCTCATTTTTCCCTCTTTCCCTCGCTCGGCTGCTCCACAGTTAACACTTATTAAATTAGCAGTCATCCAGTGATCAAACAACAACCCTTTTCCATCTAGCCCACTGAATGACGGCAGAGGTCTCCTCAGCATCTGGTGAGATGCCTAGTTTGGTACAGATGAGCACAGAAGCCCTGCTAATTATGATATTACAAATTCCAGTAAACCGTTTTGTGAAAGCACAACAGTTTGGATTTGTTTTGTTGTTTTTTCTCTTAACCCAGGTAAGCAAAGAAACGATGCTGGATTCAAGATGCCTGGCTTCCACTGCACCTTCTCAAATTGTCATTTATCCTCTCACCTCTGTGGATTGGGTCTGAAACAGTAGAGGAATGGCGGAGATGGAGAGAGCAGAGGGAAGGGGGGGAATGAAGGATTATATAAAGAAGAAGCAGCACTTGACGGTAACTGGTTGAGATTAGCGCCTTAGGGGTACAGCAGTGGCTGTGATTTTGATACTGCGCCCCCAGCTAAACGCTGAAGGCCGCCTTGCCTAGAGGAGTCTGCCTTCACCCACAGGCAGTCAAAGATTGTTTTCTTACCAGCATCTCCTCCTCCCCTGCCCCCTCCTTCTCCTCCACCCCACAGACACCTGTCATCTCCAATGTCAAAACTCCACACAGAAAGGAAAAGACAACGCAAAGAATAAACAAAAGAAACATGCTTTTTTTAAAGGCACACTCTGCATACAGATCGGTGAGGGTGAGGCCCAGGCTTCACCTGCAGCAGCCTGAGCCAAACGGATTCAAAGTCATGACAAACGGGGCTCTGCTGGCTATTTAGGGTGAAGTCGAAATGATAAAACAACTGTATTAATCTTGCACAGTTATAAGTAGAGGTTATCAGTTCAGTCAGCCCCCAAAATAACACATTTGTTTTCACATTTTTGAGTCTTGATGCAAAACACTTTTCAGCTGGATTTGATACAAGTTGTGTTTCTGCTGGAACACAGTAATTATTTGCAAGATATACAAGCATAAGTGTCTTAATATTAATAAAAATGGTACAGAAATGTAACAGAATTCTAAACAAAGCTGTCATTTCAAATCTTTCTGAGAAGTTCACCACACTCACAGCACAATACTAAGATGCAAGACTACAATCAGATTAAATATAGAGAAAATAAGGCTTGGGTCCAGTGCATGAATTCACTGAAAAATAATAAAGGATTACGTTTCCTAAACGTGTAGTGACTGAGAGCTTGGCTTTATCATTAAATGCTTGCACCGGACCTAGTAAGTGTGCAAAGCCTTATTCTCTTTCTCAGTATCCCTTCATCAGAAATTATTCCCAATTAAAACTACCAAACCAAAAACAATGGTAGGGTCTCCGTACCAAAATGCTGCTCTTGTTACCAATAAATTTCCTGTTATTGTAGGTGTAGCAGACGGTGTGCGGGAGTTCTTTGTTCTATAATAGCCAGCCAATGGTCTTCTCCTACACACCTGCCGACCATCAGGTGTGCTAAAGTTTTGCTTTTCACAACTTACAAACCAAAACTTCTGCGGCGGAATTGAAGCAATGATCTGTGGCTGACAATAATTATGATTTGGTTTATGTGATAAATTAGGAAATAGTCAGCAGACATCATTAGTTTGGAGAGAACATTGGGAATGCTCCAATTAGCGGGATAATCAGACTGAATTTCCTGTTAACAAAAAAATCTGAGAGGTGATAATGAGTCAGAGGTCTGGAACCAGGCTATTATAAGGACTATTTGTTGGGATTTTCTTTTACTTTTTCCCTCTGTGAAGATGATAAAAACTACAAGATATAATTTGAACTCACGCTGACTTAGAAAGGATTTTTATCAAATTAAATATGAACGACCTTTGCCACTTTGAGAAAAACAAAACCACCTGAGAAGTAAGAAACAGCAAAACGATGCAGGTGTGAAGTGGCCTTTGTCGTCTGCGTAGTTAAGCAGAAGTATGAGATGACGTGACACTGGCAGCCCTGCCAGGCGGTGTTGTTGCAGCCAATGGGGGGCAGAGGACACAACAAAGAGTAATGGCTGCTACATGCAATCAACCTCACAGCGATAAAAACACACCGCCACGTTTCATCTGCTCTGTTTTTCTCTATTTTAATTCCTTCTGTTTGTTTGTTTGTTTGTCGACCTTGCCGTGTCAGCTGACCTTCCTCCATCCAGGACCCTGAAGAGAGGGGAAGGAAAAAAAACACAACAATAAGAAGGACGCTGACATTTCTGCACAGAGAAAGAACAAACAGCACATACAAAACGCCCCCCCCCCCCCCCCCCCCCCCAGACAAATTTACTCAAAAATATGTGTGTGTCTTGAACGTCCGAGGCTGTCCGGCTCCCGGCCACCATTGCCAAGGAAGTGTCATGGTGTCGTGACAACTTCAGCGACTGCGGTGCGATGGGTGACCCTCGGCCGGCGGAGGGGGGGCGCTGAATCCTCCACCCACCCTGGATCCTGACAGATGTCATATACCTCCTCCATGGGCACCTTCTGTTTCCTGTTCACCTTTCTCCATCCTGCAGCGTTAGGGCTCCTGTCTCCACCTCGTCAAAGCACACACACATACACACACACACACACACATGGAGGGAGAGAGACAGACAGAGAAGGAGAGACAGAAAGTTTACCGATATAGGTTTTAAAACGCCAATATTTTGGGATTGACATTGCTGATTTTGAGTCCAAAATAAATGCAAAGACTGAGAATATTTTTGCAATAGAGCATTACACCATCACATCACACTAAAGCCTGCAGTTTTATTAATAAAAGCCCAACACTGGTGTGAAACATCAAATTAATTCTCATCGTCTGTTTGCACTGAGTCTATTTATGCCTTTTGTTTAAATACTGCCTGCTCAACTTAAAAGGCAAACGTGCATCCCGCGCTCGCTGGCATTCATATCGCCTTCTGAGAAGACGTTTCCTGTTATTTACCAAAGGCTTTTCTCTGAGAACAGTTGGTATTTTAGTCTTAGCACACCCCACTCAAAACCTGTTTGCACAGATTTTCCCAATCATCCTTCAGACCATAGTTTGACAGAAACACTTCAACAAAATGAGATTCTGCCTCGTTACATTGTCTCATACTGTTACATCAAAAGTGTCACCAGCCCACTCCATGAATAACAAGTCTAACAAACCAAAAGGCCTTATGATATTAGATTTCCATAAACCTTCTGCTGGCTGCCTCCTCGTAGGGATTGTGTATCATCCACTCAAAATGCTCTTCTAGATGGAAATGCGCGGACTAAATCTGATCATGGCGCTAGATAATGTTCACTTCTCACTCCTGAAACACAGACTTGGGGTAAGGAACGAAGGGGATCCTGTGACTAACCCATCAATCACGCTGACGTTGTGCTCAAGTGATGGATATTCTAATTTCCCTTTTATATACAGGTGCACAGGATGGATGGATGACGATTAATGGACGGGCAAGGCTGTTTCCACAAAACAAAGAAAGACGCAGCATGGCCTGCAGCGTCACTTTGGAGGGCAGGGAGCTACAATTTCCCCGTGTTTTTGATGATGATACCTCACATTTGGGACCTGATTTCCCTGTAAACACATGGAAACAAAGTATACATCCTGAGGTGACAAAGGTGTTGCTAACACAACAATTGTCTTCCCTCTGTGGGGACCTACAACAGGTTCCGCAGTCACTTCTCTGACAGCCCTCGACACCCTCACCTCACCTCATTTTCACACAACCTGTTTCTCGCGTTCTGTCATTGCTATCACCTCCATAATTATTCCTTAACTTTCACCCCACCTCAGACTGCTTAGACCGTAATTTATTTAAAAACATCCCCCTCTTCCTCAGGCCAACTCTTTCGGCACAGTGCGCTTATCTGTCAAACTCTTCAAAGCCAGAGTTGTGCCAAACATCCTTTTGATAGAATCTTTTGACATATTGGCGCTGCAGGCTTGAATCTGTGAAGACATCTCCTCAACAATCTCTTATCCTTTCTTTTCAAGCAGAACTTTCCCTCTATGTTAGGCTGTTAGGCAAACACCTCTTTCATAATGGTCCTTCCATTAAATAGTCTCACCCCACTAACTGGTTGAAGTCATCAGTGACATAGAGGCAAACCAACTAGAGTGTAAGTGTAGATTTTGGGGGAACGCAGGGGACACATCATCCTTAGTATTTAGAACATGGGTTTTTGTCCCCCCAATTAAAACATTAAGGTGACAGAGGACCTTTACTTTGTCAAAAACAAAAACATTTCCACCATAAATTGCTGCATGAAAATGACCAAAATGCAGGATATTAAGGGTTTGACGCTCAAAAATTCCTAGAAGGACCCCAAAACTCCCCACTTCATATGTGTCCACCCCAATGTTGAAATGAAACTCACACCCTTGAACTAGAGGAAGTAGAAAAGGACGTAAAGTAAGATCACTCAATTGAGAATCTTGAACAATCTCTCGTCATGTTTTCAACAAAATGCGTGGTTGAAAGTGATTTATTTTATGCAGCCAAAAGGTTAGAGTCAGTATGTTTTTACTGCAATAACAGCACAAAATGTTTTGTATTTATTTCAGCGTACCTGCTGATTTACTCTAGCTATTTTGCACTGACTACCCTCACTTTTGGTCTCTTAATGGACGTCAGTTGCAAACTATTTCCCCCGTGATTTCCAGTTTTTCCCTTCACAGCTGACATTGAACATGGGCATTCATAAACCATCCGGCGCTCGAGACTTTTCATAAGACTTAACAATCCAGCCTGAGATCTCTCTTCCACCTCTGTCCTTCTCTCTCTTTCTCTATCTCACTTTATCTCTCGCTCTCCATCCCTCCTCCCTGTCCGAAGCTGTCCTCCCAGCCATCTGTCATGTGATGTTTATGGGCCCTTTTGCTTTTGTGTCCTGATGACCACTGTCACAGAGAGCTACCCATTACCGATGCGGCCTGATGAACGATGTTACCCAGACGCATTGCTGACACCCCTGTGTCCTTGGCCGCAGAGACGCTGCCTCGCTAGCCAGCCCGGGCCAGTAAAGAATGAGGACAGGGGAGACCTGGGGGAGCTGGACTGAGGACCTGTCCGTCATCCTGCCGACAGGATGCTCATATTCCCCCACTGTCTTTCCTCTCCTCTTTATCCAGCCAATGGAAATATAGGGCTGGTCAGCATGGCAATGGCGATGATGTTGTCATTAATCCTGAGGTGGTGAATAGCGCCCTTGCCTTTCACCTGAATATATATCTACATCTGAACAGACACAGTGAGGGACCCTCGCTCCCCTCCAGAGGCTACAGAAGGTGCCCTAAAGGGTTAATGTAGGTAGAACGAGATGATGAATGTTGCCAAGTGTGATTTTATCTGTCAAATAGAAATGTTAGTGCTTGTTTTGATCTTTTATTCACTAGGTTTGCAGGTAGTGCAGCGAGCTAAAATAAAGTCACATTAAACTGTGTTGTTAGTGGCAAGTATAAACTGTTCTTAATGCTGAAGCATGATTTCTAAATTACGGGCTTATTTGGGTTGCTGTTGAACTTGGCTACATTTACCTGCAAATTATGATCTGTCAAATATTGTTATTTACAATAGTTTGATCTACATGCCTGGATGTTTTCTACTACAAGACTAATTCTGTGATCTGCAGGTCAAAGGGTGTCTCAGTGTTTCTGTTAAAACCAGGCTGAATTTGGCTGATGAATCAGAGATGTCTAGATTACATCTAAATATTGTTTTAAGCAAGCTTAATGTTTCTTTTATAACATGTTTTCTAGTTTTAATAGACTCAAAAAGATGATGGTGAAACACCTGTAGGATGCAAACAAGATTAGTAGTCCCCAAACCAAATCTCAAGACCCCATTACGGGGTTGCCGGAAAAATCAGAGGCGTCATGAGATTTAAAAAAAAAAAAAGATAGGTAAGAAAAGAAAAGCAATTTGCAAAAAAACAAACAAACAAACAAACAAACAAAAAACAAAAAAACACACACAAAAAAAAAAGAAAAACATGACCAAAAAAAAGAAACACCAAAAAAAAAAAAAAAAAAAGAAAAGTTCACAGTCTTCCTTGGTAAGTGAAAACTCAGAGGGGTCATGAGATACAACCATTAAATAAGTGTTTTTTTTTTTTATCTTTCAATATTTTCTATTTTCAACAATGACAAAATTATACAATACAAAGACCGTTAAGACAAGATGTAATAAAAATGATAAAATAAGAACCAAAAACAAAACAAAACAAAAAACAAACAAAAGATCAGCAATAGCAGTAGCCACAACCAGATATGGTTTGTATAATTATTATTATCATTATTGTTATATTTGTTACCCCAGCACTTATTACTCACCCATTCCTCTTTCAGGTATACTGCTATTAGGGACCAGTATTCTTGACCTTTGAACACATATAATAGTCTCTACAACAGAAAAATGGACCTACTATGCTATATCATCAGGGGGCTCTTCATCTAACATTTTTTGTAATATTTGAGGCATGGAAAACGATTCCAAGAATACACCTGTACCTATGTTCATAGTTGGATTCTAGTGCCAAATTATTTTTCTTTTTTTCTCTTTATTTTTTTACTCTTATCTTTGCCTTTTACTATAAAACACTGGATAATTTAATATCTTCAGGCCTCCAAAGATTATATCAATAAATTCTATAAGGGGGTCACAATAAGATATTCCTTCATGTTGAAGGGCCACATCTCAAAAAGGTTAGGAACCGCTGACCTAAATGTCTAAAAACCTTTTAGTTTTCAACTTTTAACATACATATCTAAACATCTATTGACCTGCAAATCACCAAATCAATGCCTACTGAGTCACCAAATGTGTAGATTTCAGGGGGAACGCGGGGGACACATCCACCTGAGTATTTTGAACATGTGCATTTGTCCCCACCAATAAAAACATGGAAGTAGCAGAGCACTTTTACTTTGATAAAGTTAAAGACATTGGCACCAAATTGATGCACAGACTGGTGTATAAAAGTTCACCAGAATTCAGAAAATCAAGTGTTTGATGCTGAAAATGTTCTGGTAGAAGATCCCCAAATCCTCCATTTCATAAGTGCCACCCCACCCCACCCCACCCCCACTAATGTTTAAACAGAACCTATGACCTTGAGAATCACTACAATGTTTCAAAAAGGTCATCCTTTTTTAAAAAAAATCTGTTGGTTTTGACTCAAGTCTGACGAAAAATATGAAACAACACAGGTGATTCTAACAGAGGAAAACAGCAGAAAAGATAATCCTCTCACAATAGTGTAACATAATGTGAACAATCTGCTGGACAAAATAAAAATCTCATTTAATCAGTGAGGCCTTCTCTCCTCTTGTGTCACCCTCCCTCCTTCCTTCCTCCCTCCCTCCCTCTCCGTCTCTCTATGAACGTCTTTACTGGCCGGTGAAGCCGCTGATGAATTCTTAAGCAGATCACACTGATAATTGTATTTCATAACTGTCAGTTGTGCGAAGGCTGCCAGTGTGCCCAGGAGCTATTTGTGTCTCAGTATGTCCTCCACACACCTTCCTCCCTCTCCCTCCTCCCCCCACTCTGTCCAACCCCCCAATCACCAGGGATGTGCTTACTGTCTCCGGCCTCGAATTACTCAATCAGGAGGACACATTTACGGATGACACCTTTATTACAATTAATCAGGGGAACTTGATTAAGAAAGTTATTCCTCCCCTTCATTGAGACTTACACAAGTGGCTCTGCTGCATATTGTAATTTATGTCCCACTGAGCTCTCACGCCGCTGATAGACAGAAAAGCCGACAGATTGCCAGCCATACTGAGACACATGTGGACGTGTGTGTGAGGGTGGTTTATGTGTGTGTGTCTGCGTGCAACCCCCGCGCACATCGACATATCCAGAAACACATGCACAGACACAAACAAACACATTCCCCAATCATTCTGTCATGCACAACTCAGGTTTCGCAAAGAGTTTAATAAATGACTTTAATTGGCTGTAGAGATGTGCTCGCTAAAGGAGGTTTGAATATTCCATTCCCCTTTCTTCTTGTCTCTTTCTTTCACTCTCCCTCTCTTTAACACACACACACACACACACACACACACACACACTCCTGAATGAAGCCATCTCTTTACCTTTACTCACAGTTCCTGGGTCTGCTGTGGCTAATTAGTCGAGTGGGGTTTTAGGTTTGGTAATTAGGCGGAGGTAGGAGTGACGGGGGCTCAGGGAGTTGAGGGGGTCTGACTGACTTGCACAGAAAGAAACTGGACTGTCTGGATCCTGGCAGCACTAAGCAGCCAGCCAGTGTGTCCCTTAGGCGCCTGGAGGTAGACTACCATCCCACAATATGAGGGTGATGTCTTTGTTACGTGCCACATGTTCCAGCGATGGGAAACTGTGGAAAAAGAGGGTTTAGTGAAAAAAGGAAGAGAGAGAGAGACCTTTGAGAATTTTTGCTACTCTGAATGTCAACGTGCAACAATAAAAACCAGCTCCGTGCTCTGGTCTTGGATTGAAAATTTAAATGGATTAAAAGCTACAAGAAGTTGTTATGTCAAGAAGTTTGATTTCAGCGTAGGGATTTTTTTGTGATTCAACAAAACAGTAATATAATGGTGAAAAATGAAAACCTCTTCTTTTAAAACAAGAGTATGTGACCTTTGCTGAGCAGCGGCCACTGTGGCCACAAGTGACAATTACTACATAATGGTAGATGCTAAAACATAGTGGAAGAGAAGCACAAATACACAAGAGGACAGCAAACTGACTAAGCAATGTCAGTTATACGGAAATACCTGCATAGTTTGCTAACATTAGCTAGCATCAGCCAGTATACAGTAAGCTGAAACAGCAAAACCCCTGAGTGCGCTGGAGTTAACAATGGTGTAATTCCATTTGTACGAGGAGGAATTTTTTATCACTTTTTTTCAAAAGTTGCAGTAGCTGTATGCGACATTCAGAGTATATCCAAACCCCTTTTACACAGGCTGTTCAAGGCGGGAATGTTGTGCCAATATTCCGCCTCAACATTCTACATGGAAGGAATGAGCACAGAGATTTAAAAAGCAGCAAGTGGCGAACTCAGAGAAGAAGATCATCGACCATGATGGCCACAAATGGGTAAACAATGAGGTCCGGGAGCTCCCCAAACCACAAGCAGAGGATGACATAGACTGCCCTCTCATAGAGATGGTAAAAATGATTGTAATTGTTTAGAAAGCGCTGCCAGATGCCTATGTTGTATATCACACTAAAGGCCAATGCTGTTGTGTTACACGTCACACCCGCCATGCCTCTTTTATTTCCCTAACACCAGCATGCTATCTAAAATCATACGTTAGGGCTGCGTTATGCTACTGCTGTTTGGTTTTGTGTAAAAAAGCAACATTATGAGGGTCTTTGTTGCATCCTATAGCGGATTTTCTGTTGAAAAAGGGCTTTAGATTCAGAGTGTAGGGCGGGATAAGGCCCCCAGGAAGTGTGCCGGGGTTTGAAGCCTATTTTCGTAGTGGCCAGATGGTGGAATTACAACTTCTGGGTCCATCAATTGATGTGGGGCCCAAAGACTTATTCCTATTTATTAACATGGTGAAAGAGACATCTGTAAATCAGTGAACATATTTTTTGAGTGTCACAACCTAATCCATTCGGTCCAATAACATTTAGAAAGTCTAGAAGAGTGGTACAGTTGAGTTATTTTATCCCCATTCAAGTTAAACGAAGCACTAAACTGGAAGTTAGCTAGCTCAGCTGGCGAAGATTCGAGTGCACCTGCTCTTAGACTGCACATTGTGGAAGCAGCGCGGATCATTCTGATCTTTCTGTTCTTTATATATAGCAGTTGAACCATTTTGGCTTCATGCACCACTGCGCAACTTTCATAGGAATGAATGGGGCCCTGCCTCCAATGCTGTATCCAGGTCATCTTTATACATCCTGGATATGGTTTTAAACATGGAGATGGCAGAGGTGGCAGCTAGCAGTTAACAGTGCTAACTCAATACACAGCCCTAACAATGGCAACAGTGTTGACAGAAGGTGTGATCAGCTGTAACCACTGTGAAAACAGTGCAGAGCAGCAGGACAAGCTAGCCAGTGGAACAAGTGGGCCGGACTGTCTACCACAACTGCAGACAGAGAAGCTCAGATAAAAACACACACAGAGGGAGAGTGACTTCACTCTCTGCTCGGGACGCCATTACTCCACTATATCTTTACATAGTGAATAATGGTTTACTGCACTGGTAATGCTCTGAATGTCACATACAGAAACTTTAAGTTCACCAACATCAATAAATCTCAGAAATCCATCAGTTAAGTGTCTTTTCTTAAAAACACTGATTCACTGGTTATTATAAAGTTGCATTAACCATAAAATAGCCATTCACAAAACAAAGCATATCTTAATTTACATAGATCACCCTCCATTGCTTCAATGTACATAACAATTTAAATTTAAATGGTGTGTTAATGACCCTTTCTGCAGAGAAGCACCACAGTAACCCTTGACTAAAATGAGAGCGACACTTAGCATAATGCCTCAAATAGAGAAATGTTTCCAAACTTTCACCATCACACAAAACTCTTCTCTAAAAGACCCTTCTCTATCTTTAATGTCTTGTTTACGCTCCGCAGTTCCAGGTTGCTTCAATACGTTGCCAGTTAGCAGCCTCCGACTGCAACACAATCCAATTAAATAAAGAGTGTTGTCTCTCCAGGTTCCTATGTTCTCTAATTGGGGCTGTGACTGCTCACTAATCAGCGGAGGTACAGGTAGGCCCTGGAGGACGCCGAGACGAGGCCTCTCCTGTTAATTGAAGAGATGCTAAACCTGGCCTCCTCCTCGCCGTGCAGCATGGATGCACACAGTGCTCGGGCGTGCTAACTTCATCTAGACATCCATGTGCATCGTCACCTCTCTCACCCCTTATGTGGCTGGCATGTACAAGCTTGCTTTTGCATCATAACGCCTGACCAAACAGTAGCATTACAGAGGTGATTGCAATTATTAAATGATTACTGTTTGTTCTGCTTGTGAGATGAATTCAATGCATTTCACAGCAGTTTCATTTGTTCTTTGAGGGTGATATGAATTTAGATCAAAGCAGGTCACTTTAAGTCTAAAAACCTTCTGCAGGCATAAATTCTAAATCTCATGTGTCAAGCTAAAGGTCATGGGTATGTGCAAAACGTGCAAAACTTCTACCTGAATGAGTCCAAATTTTATGTTGTAGCTTTTAATAAAGACAAAGCCAGCCAAGAAAAGGAACTTAAGAGAAGACGTGACATCTGGGAGAATTCAATACCCAGTGTTGTTTCTTTCTAATGATATATTTTTTTTTAACAAAAACATTATTTTCTTGTTTTTGTGATCAAGTCAAAACTCAAAAATGGTACTTTAATATTTTTATTGTTTGTAATTAATGCCCACCACAATTTGTTCTATTTTGATAACTATCCCCAATCAAAAAAAAAAAAAAAAAAAAAAAAAAAAAAATCTGTACAAGACAGGTATTATATGACATCAAACATCAGTAATCACTGTAACTAAACCTGAAACTGTTAGCTGTCTATGTCTAAGAGTAACAGTGCTGTTCTCACTTCCTCCACTATGGATGTAAAATGGCCTTGGCCTGGTGTGTTTCTGATTTCCTGCACCGTCTGGTGAAGGTAGCAGCTTTGCATGCTGGGGTCACACCTGTAACGTATTTCACACTGGGTTATATTTTGAGTGGCCACCTGGATGAGGAAATAACATGTTCACAGTGCATGAACACTACAGCCCTCCCTGCCAGGTAGGAACAGGTGTTTGTTTTAGACTACATACTGTACATTAATACAACATGGACTGCTTCGACATACGGGAGCTCGTTTCTGCTTCTTGCTTTTTAAGAAATCTTGGAAACTTTTCACCTATTAAGGCTTTTCAAGTCGTGGTAAATACTTATCTTTCAAGTCCTATCTTTTATATGACAATATTAATCTGTATTTCTTTATGTAGAAATTATCTGCCATGTGAGTAAACTTCCCAACCTACGCTGTGCTGTTTCGTTTCTTGTTTCCCGAAACTTAATTAAATACAAAACAAAATGGAAATGAAAAAAAAAATGTCAAAGGGCATTTCACAATACATTCACTATGAGTGTTTTTTTTTTTCACTCGCAGTGTGGAAAAGTAATGGCATTTTCTAGTCCAACTCCTGGTTAGCTGGGCTAATTTTTTTTATTATGTGCAGCTTCGGGGCATGTGAATGAAAAGATTGATTGTGTGAATGCCGTTTCTGTCAGCCACAAACAGGCGGTAAAATACCAAGCACACCTGGAGCAGCACTCACTTTTGACAAGCACATACCAATGTAAGCCCCCATTAG
This sequence comes from Epinephelus lanceolatus, assembly GCF_041903045.1. Taxonomy (NCBI): domain Eukaryota; kingdom Metazoa; phylum Chordata; class Actinopteri; order Perciformes; family Serranidae; genus Epinephelus; species Epinephelus lanceolatus. The sequence continues at coordinate 32,145,337 of NC_135743.1, forward strand.
AAAAACAATGAAGTCTATCATAAAACATTTATGGTAGATAAAGTGCCCAAGAGTGCTAAAAGCAAGCACATTATGGCAGCTGGTCTAAATTAATTTTGGAGGTGGACTTGTACCAGAAGGTGGGCACACAAGATTAGGAAAAAATAGTTTCTGGGTGGAAACAGAGTGTACTGTTTCTGAGTTTTAATCAGAATATTTCTCCAATATGATCATCAGTACGTAGTCATTAGTTAATGTTAATATTTATTCATATTAAATCAATAATTACAAATGATGTACAGCCTCACACAAATAATAAAAAATACCTTTGTACTGCATCATTTCCAAAATCATGATAACAGAAAATAAGTGGCTCATTTTGTTTATTTGTAGAAGCAGCGTGTAGACTTAAGAGTGTTGTATAGATCATCTGACAAAAATAAAGAACATAATCTCTATAAAAAATAATTAAAGCTCAGATGTTCAAGTATGATTTTTTTAGTGCATTAACAATCAGTGAAATCACAGCTTACTGTTGCTAACAGGGGGTGGTGCCACTTCCACCACCACCTTGCCCAGGTTTTTGCCAGCATACATGTAGTCCACAGCCCGGAAGATTGACTCCAAGCCTATGAACCTCCCCTCCTGTGCCAAATCCCCCAAATCCACTTCACACACTAGCTTCCCCTTTGCAAACATCTGCATCATGCTACCCAGAGCCTCCCTGTAGTCACTGAGAAAGTGGGGCAGGAAGAAACCTCGCATGCTGGCCGACTTCTGGAGCAGCTTGACCGGAAGTGTTCCCCCTTTGAAGGGTGGGATCCCTGATGCAGTCTGGTACCCTGAGATGAAGCCGATCACTATCAGCCGGCCCTTGTTGGCCAAACAGTTCACTGCCAGTTCTAAGAGGCTGCCTCCAACTGACTCGTACACCACGTCTACGCCTTGTGGGTACTCCTTCCTCAGCGTCTTAGCCAGGTCTTCTTTGGTGTAGTTGATCGGCCGGTCGCAGCCGATGGATTTGAGGAAGCCCGCTTTCTCGTTGGATGAACAGGTTCCGATCACATGGCAACCGGCCTGTTTGGCAAACTGCACGGCAAACTGTCCTGTTCCCCCCGCAGCTGCCGTGACCAGGACTGTCTCACCTTTGGCCAGGTCGCCCAGACGTTTCAAGGCGATGTAGGCCGTGGAGCCACTGACCAGCAGGGTGAGGAACTCTGGCTTCACTGCAGGGACAGGCACACTTTCCTTGGCTGGCACCACTGTGTACTCGGCAAACGCACCACTGCTGAAGTAGGCCACGGTGTCCCCGACGGTGAAACGGGAGCTGGCACTAAGGCCGAGGCCGACAACCTCACCAATACCTTCAAAACCAACATCAAAGGGGGGCTTCACTGAGGGGTCGTAACGGCCTGCTGAGTAATTAATATCAGAAGCGTTGATTCCCACAAAACTGAAACACAACCAGAAAAAAGTGGATTAAAGGTGAGAAAATAAAGCAGTTAGTTGTGAATAAAATGCACATGTATTCACAATCATGTACAAAAGCTTTTATGCGGTCATTAGTGCGAGCGCACATTTACTGAATTCTCTCTGAAGGTCAAAACTTCAACTTCCTTCTCTAGACATGTCTGCACGGGGCACAAACACTCTGGTTTGTTTTGGCAATGATTCCCTTTTCTTTGGAGGAGAACAGTCCTGCGTTGACAGGGAAAGGCTTGTATCACAAAACACATTGCATGATGTCATGATTCATTGTCTTCAGAGACACCCACAACAAACTGCACTTTTAAAATCTTAGATAGTTGCTTCTTGCCTCAACACGAAGACGGCCGTTTTCATCTTACTTTGGTAACATGTTGGGAACAAATATGTGAGAGGGGAATGTATAAATAAATCATTTACTGTCTTTTAGAGCGGCACGCATGCTGTGCCTCATTACTGTGCATGTCACACGTGTACTTTGAGCTTGTAGATAATGCTTCTGTGGCTTAAAGATGGGTCACAGTGATAGAATAAAACACCTTCATTTGACTACTTTACATCTATAGAATCAGTGTCCTCACAGGAAATATGTGAACATCAAAGATACGATTGCAAAAACACTGAGCCATGTGAGTTTAATAATTAAAATGAGCTGATAATTGTAGCAGCAAAGTCTGTTCACATATGCACCTTTGTTTAAATCTAATAACACAGCATTCGCCAATACGATAAAATGACATAGTGCACAGCAAACTGTAAAAACCAACACTACCATCAAATATTAAAACATGATAGGTATTATTGATACACATATGTAACACTTGGAAGAAATACTAAATGAAATTTCACCGTTTCAAGGCCTGTATTATTTATTTCTAGCATAGCTGACAATCAAACGTATACAAATTATTTGTTTTAGGTGCATTCTGATCAAAAATAATTAAAAGAAAATGTGGAATACTGGACTCATGATAATCCAGATCAAAAAGCACTTCATGCAATTTGATACCACCTCTGTCTTTCATGTGTAGGTCACGTATTTGTATAGACTTACTCAAAATGACATGGAGGTGTGGAGGTGCCAAGCACTCTGGAGCACACAGGACTGTATGTTGCAAAGACCAGCATCACTGATATCATCAGTAACATCTACTAATGAAATTGTTTTATTTCTTTCATACAAAGCAGTCCACCTCTTTCACTGCAGTCGTGATCTTTGCAATGATCAGTTTCTCACTCTAAATTCATCATTTCACACTTTCTCACGCCATGTTTCATTAGAATTGCACTGATGCTGTGCAATATGGAATAAGTGGTTCTCAATTTGGACAATACGACAAACAAATATATTTATTTTTCTTTAAGTTAAAACATCTTCACTGATCCCAGGACTGTGACGCATCACTAGTACAGGCAACCTAACAGTCAAAGGTCTTACGCAACCGATCTCTGTCAAGGCAATAAGACACTAATGCACTATGTGTTGCACCCAGTCTGATGAAAAATATATATTTTATTGGCAGTAAATAGCACAGCAAACCCTGAGGTGTATTTGTGTGATGCTAATATAACATTTGAAATCAGATCAGGAACACATACAGTCGGTTATATAGTAGTAAATCAAAATTAGGGTAAGATATTACCTCCGGCTGGAATCAGAAATAGAAACAGAAATGTTCCAAAAGAGCATTAACTTATGCTTTTTTCCACCTTGCGTGTAGTTTATCAGTTTATATAATAATCATGTAGTGAGTGTGATGGTACAGGAGGCATGGAAACTGACTTTAGGTGCCTTTATTCTCCCCTAACTGTGAACACACTCTCTGCTGCTGAGAGAGAATGAGAGAAATGATGCTGCAATTCCCGCGCCATGTAACACTGCATCTCCTTCTCCATCATCTCCATCTCCTGATGCCAGTCTGATCCCCCCCACCCACCCCCCATGACTTTCTGTTTGCAGTTTGGTGACGTAGAGAGACAGGAGGACAGAGAGAGAGAGAGAAAGAGAGAGAGAGAGAGAGAGAGAGAGAGAGAGAGAGGGAGAGGGAGAGAGAGATGCCGAGATGGATTGATAGACAAATGCAGAGAGGGCGGAACTTGGAATTACAGTACAGCGCTTATTCCTCACGTATTTTGCCATCTTGTGATGATGATGATGATGATCGCAGGTGCTGGACATGGGTAAATCGAGGTAAGCGCAGCCCCTTTATACAACTTCTCAACATTACTGTGATAGATCGGCATCAAATAATGCTCCACTGATAGACTCATGACACGCTTTGGGTCACCTATTGCTATTCCGAGCGCGCAGGGAGAGAGCAGCAGCAGCCCGGTGTCTGTTTGTGCCTCACCTTTCAAAAACAACAACTTACCGATTTCTGACGAGCAAGTCCGCGTCTCCGGGTGTCGGAACCGCGACGGTTTGCAGAGAAGCGGCCTCTCTGAAATTAGGACTAAGCTTGTTCACGACCAGCTTTCTCATACTGCTCGGTATGGAGGATCCTTTAAAATCCATGAAGTGCGCTGAGTAGGACATATCTATGATGAAGCGCCGCGCAACCGGATGAACTCCTGAAAGTGCGTCGGTGCCTCTGCGCCCCTTGCCGATTACCGACACCGCTCTTCTTCCGTGTCTCACTAGCAGCAGGCTGGACATGGCTCCGAAATGTGACAAAGTTCACGGACAAACTTGACGTACGTTTTATGGCAGCAATGAGCCCGGCTGCCATTAGCCTGCGCTATAGGCTTATCCCCCCCTCTGCAAAGCGTGCAGGCCGGGCCGGGCAGCGCCGCGCTAAACGCGCCTTGAAACAAAAATAAAAGCCGCGATGCTTTGCAGCACGCCTCTGTTTGTTACGCACAAAAACAACAAGCACTAGAATCGAGTATTTAGGATTAAAACGTTGCACTGGTGCAGCCTTGTAAGTAGCACAGCAGCGCCCCAGACTTGTTGTCGGAGTCCCTCCCCTTCCCGGACACAACACTCACTTCCTAGTAAGGTGAAACAAATCAATCCTCGTCTCCTAACGTATCCTCAACCCGTTTTCCTCCCACGAAAACAAACACCAACCCCGTCGGATCCTTTCAAACATGTACACATATAAATCACACCGCGTGTTGTGCCATTACGATCCAGTTTAATTCGCGTTTTGACTCGGAGGGGGGGCTGCTGCCGAAACATGTTTGTACCCACATGTACACCTGTAACCAAAGCGTGGATCAGCGAAATTTAGGAGTGTGTTGTTTGCATTCCTGTCTGCATGCACGTTTCATTTATGTGTGATCATCTGACTGTCATTTTCTGGCCATTCAAAAATCATGTATCACTATTATCACAACATATTGGACCATTGAACCCTCGTCCCACCCCCTGTGGGAGACCTCTAACTCGTGCTGTGTCAGTTGCCACGCTTTTATGCGCTAAAGATGACATTTAAGTTGTAAGAGGCTCATACTAACACAGTGGGACTTGTTGTGGTTTGCGATGCATGTTTATAAGTTTGCTTTCAGTTGATCTCCCGGTAAGTTCCGAAAGGATCCTTTCCTTTGTCGGAGGTTTGGGATTTTTTAAAGCAAAGGGAGAAGGAGAGAGAGAGAGGGGAAAACAAGACAATTAAAAAGATTGACAGGTAGGCTCCTCTGTCAGGGGTGACGCTTGTGGAGAGGGGAGGAGTAAAAATGTAGCAGGAAAAGCCACTCGATGCGTCTGTCTATCAGTTGAGACTGTCTGAAACAGCTTCTGGATCCACCGCGTTTCCATTTTTTCTTTTTTGGGAGACCTCGGATCAGTCCCTGGAGTTTTTCCCCCCTCTTTTTGCTTTTCTAAGAGACAAATATTTTAGTCCATGTCGATCTGATCTGTTGTTGGCGAAGCTTGGATGCGCCTGCGTCTTGTTTGTTTCCCCTCTCTCTCAAGTGATATCCTCTCCACCGCATCAGCCACCCCTCCAAAAAACCCGACTATGTCCAAGATGCGATGAGATGAGCGGTGGAAATTATTTCCACGACTCTTAAAAACGTAAGTAAGAGAGAAAGCCCCGTTTATTGTGTTTTTTTTTCAATGGGAGAGAAAGAGGGAAGGAGGGGAGGGAGGAAAAAGTCTCCGCCGGACTGGTGAGGCTGGATCCGGGCTGAGGTGGCGTGGTGGTGACGGGACTGACATTAACCCATCTAATGCCTGTCTATCTATTTTCTCCTCTCCCCTTTCTCTCTTTCAGGTCTCTGGCAGAAGAAGAGAAGGAAACACAAGGATACATTACTTATCAGAGCTGTGCGCTGCGCTCACACGGGACTTATTTGTTTTGTTACCGCCAGAGTTTATTTATTTTTTAGTTTTGGTGTGCGTAAAAGGCGCAGCAAAGTATCGTCCCCCTCCAAACAGCACTGGAGATTAGGGAGATTTTTTTTTCCAGGGGGAGTGAACTGAAAACTTGGGTTTCAAGGTGCTTTGTCGCTGCTGCTGCTTCTTTTTTTACCCTGCCATAAAAGACATGAAGGAAGATGATCTTTGATGGACATGAAGGTGTCAGGAGCTGGCCGAATCCCTTCGTAATATTCGTGCTCATTGTCGAAGCCGACCCAGCTATTAAGTCCAAAAAAGAGCAGCCAGTTTGAAAAGAAGACAGCTCCGAGATCAAACCCCCTTCCCCCGAAAAACGGGATGATTTTCCAAAACTGATAGACTTGATTTGTTTGTAATTCCTGCATGAGAAGCACCGTGGAAAGTGACGGTCACTATGCCGAGGAGAAAGCAGCAAGAGCCGCGGCGATCAGCAGGTATAACCCGCCCCTCCATAACGACCATTTCCCATCCCAGTAGCCAACTAGTTTTTATTTACAACTGCAAAAAGAAAATATCGCCTCTCACATCACATTGTTTAGCTGTGCTGCATGCTGAGAATTATTTTACAACTGTTTAAATTTAATTTGTTGTGTTATTAACACAGCGCGCAGCTCAACCCCTGGCCCACACTTGTGTTTTAAATGTGTCTAATTGCGCAAATGACGCACATATCTGCGCAATGCCACTTTGAGATTTTTTTATCCCTCCTTTGCCAGGAAAGTTCTCTTAAGAATGGTGAGATAAACTAAATGGCATGTTATGGGGATAAAAGGGAGCTTTTGAGGTTCAAGAGTGAGTAATGATGAATAATTGACTGGGAAAGAAGGGGGAGAAAACTGGTGAGAGCCGGTTTTTCCCTTTCTTTCAGTTTTATTAGAGGATTGCCATCCTTGATTTGATGCGTGATTGATCGCCTGTCATGTGGCAGTCTTTGATCTATTCATCCCTGATAAACATCAATAAATCCTTCCATGAAGACAGGCATGCCTCTGGTAGCTTTAGCCACTCGAACACACCACCCTCCTGTTGTCTTAACCAGAAACTGAAACGCATAAAAAGTTGTAAAATAGGGTGGAAATTCAACTCGTTTTATTTCCAGGGGAAGGTACTAAAAGCAGATGAAAGCACGGCGTGTGTGTTGGATAGATCACAGGGAAAATCAGCCCAAACACTCCTTTTTTTAATCAGGTGTTTGAATGCTTTTTCTTCAGAGACATACGTTGAGTTTTTTTCACACGTTCCCATCCAAATTCACCCCACATTCACTGTAAGAATCAGTCCAGTAATGAAATCAATATCCACTGCTGGAGGGGAGTATAATGTTTGCAATGTGACCAACTGATAAAACCAGGTCTTGGCAGAGGACCGACAAGGTTGACTTCTAGTGGTTTGGATTTGGACTCCCCCCTTTTTCCTCTCGTCTCCCTGCAGCCTTTAAACAAATGTAAATGAGTGACAGGGGTTTCTACCTCTGTGCTAATGAGGCCGAGCCTTTGAAGTTAGGCATTAACAACTGGAGTGAACAAAAGACAGTTACAGAATTTTAAAGAGATTTTGAAATATGAGGTGCAAAGCGGGTCGAACAGGAGGGCCAGCCGACGAAGACTTTGAACTCAGCAGGTTTTATCATTTTAAGCAGGGAGCTGGTGATGATGGTGGTGGTTGTGGTGGTGATGAGGATGAGGAGGAGGATGAGAAGGAGTGTAGGATGGAGAACATTCAACCGGTGCTTGCTGTCGAATTCTCTCTTTCTTCCTTGCCTTTTCTAGCAAAGCGCTTTTCACGTGGCCTACGCTGCAAAACAGGATTCAGATTTAGATATCGAGCCTCACTTTACTTTCCTCAGTGTGTGTGTGTGTGTGTGTGTGTGTGTGTGTGTGTGTTTTGGTTTATGTTTTGGCGAAATAGCCTACTGGAAAGAGTCGGCCATAGTGGGAGCAGAGTGACTTCTGTTAGGTTTCTGCATGTAGATGGAGGCATGAAAACATGACATCGCTGTGACCCCTCCCTTCCCTCCCCTTCTCCCACCACGCTCACACACTCTTTCTCTCACACACACACACACACACCATTGATCCATTACACTGTCCACTGAGTGCCATGCGCATCATGGGTTGTAATGGTCAATCACAGCTTGGCAGACGGGATGTTTTCCATTCTTCCATGAACATGACAGTCGGTCAGAGATAACGCCCTCCACTCCATGCTCCCAGTAGCAACAAATAACCAACACACACACACACACACACACACACACACACACACACACACACTAGGCTAGCCTGATGCTCCACTGGGAGCTGGTACTGACCTGTGGCTTCCTCTCTGTGCTGCTACTCAGAGAGGAAATTGCTCATGGTGGGACATGGAGCATGGAAATAAGAGCTCAGACAATTAAAACAACAATAGCAGACTTGTCTCGACAGGTTTCTTTTTTTTCTCACCTTGTACCCTTTTTTTGGGAGAATATTATTTGTTATGTAATGTTTATTTTAGTGTTTGAAGGCCACAAATCTGGCACAAAATTTTCCACAACACCAAAGATGGCGAAAGCCATAATTGTGGATGTCTTTGAGTTGAACAATCAGTTGTACAAATTTTATTTTTAGATAATGAGGGCAGGTTCTAATTAAATGTCTGTCATGGTCGTGTAGCAACAACTGAATTTTTGCATTCCTTAAATTTTAAAATTTCTTAAAAATTCTGATTCATTTTAAAACAGATCTTACATATACATAAAGACAATTCTGATTCTGACACAAAATTACATTTAGATTTTCAAAGAGTCATTTTTTAAACACGCTTTTCTCAAGTAATATTTCAAAGTGTGTGTGTGTGTGTGTGTGTGTACGTGTGTGTGTGTGTGTGTGTAGGGTTAACATTCACAGAAAATGGCCACAAGGACAAAAGGATTTTTTCAGACAATATATAGCTTTCATTACACTTGTTATCTTCTCATAGTTTTATTTAAGAATCCATGTATAGTTAGAAATCCAAGTGGTAAAGCTGAGATGGAAAGAAAGCCTGAAAACCTGCAGTACAGAGTGTGTAAAAAAAGTACATGTATATTTTCCTCTTTCCAATATGCATTTTATTGTGCACAGATGCACAATCCTGTGTGTGTTATTACACTTGTAGCCTCACCTCGTCATTAAACGACTGGATTTAAGGGTGAGGGGGGGACAGGAGGGAAGGCTGGAACAATAAAACAGAGTGACGCCGTCTTTCATCCAAGGCAGGCTTAGATAGTCTTACAGGAGGAAGACGTGGAGGAAGAGCACATAAGATAGTCGCTCTTGTTTCTGTGGAGCCACGATGGTTAATTATAAGAAAGACTGTGTGTGTGTGTGTGTGTGTGTGTGTGTGTGTGTGTGTGTGTGTGGGTATGGGAGGGTGGCGGTGGGGGTAAGGTTGCTTCCCGTTGGCTTCATTAGAGAGAGCCCTAATTATCTGTGGAGCTGATGGATTTGTGACAGGCCCTAACGATTAATGCTGACAAATTCAGTAAGGTGTCAAGTCCGCAGCTGCCTTGATGTAATCAAGTTGATATTATACAGTCCCCATAGCCCCTAGTGCAGCACCAACTCAATTTGCCTGTGCAGGTGACAAATGGACTTTGCTACCTGACTAATCACGTCAGGAGACAATGCCAGTTAATGACCTCGGTAAGCCCTCACCCCACCCCCGCCCCTGCCACTCTTATAACCTTGTAATAAGCAAGTCAGACCAGCTACAGCACATCGCAACCTTTCCCTCTCTTTTTATTTTCGACTGTCTCGTTCCTTTGTTTTCATTCCAACCCCTTCAATTACCGGGCTTAATTTTCATGTCGAAGTAGCGGCGCACTTTCTTAAAGTTTCCCCTTGTTTTCGGCTGGAATGTGAGGCTGGAAATTTTTCAAACTGTTGCGAGAGATTTATTTATTTTTATATTAATGTCACAGCTCAGGCCTGTTCTAACCACTTGATGTATCAGCACTCCAAACTAATCCCAGGGACCGTTTTTTAAAATGCAGACAACCAGTTGATGTTTTTACACTTTTGCATGTGTTGCAGCCCCTGCTAGTAAATCACCAACACATCATAACACGGTCTCCACGTACTTTGGCTGAGCGTCCTCCCAGCTCGGTGCTGGAGCTGCCTTGCTGAAGGCCTCCAGTTTATTTCCGAGCTGGAGAATCACAGTGCCCAGGGATTAATGATTTTGCATGCCCGGGGTAGCTAAGATTACACAGCGACCTTTGTGCTCTTACTTGACGATGCTGTTATGTGATATTCTCCCCTCGAAATAATCAGCATGCTGAGATTTATGTGGCCCCCCCCACCCCTTCTGTCTACACCAACGTCCTGAGGAGTGCAGCAGTGTATAGCCTCTAGGTGTGTTTTTTTTATTTTTACTTTTAATGTTGCCAGATCTGCAACCACCCTCCTTCCTGAGAATTAGAACAGTCCTGTTTTGATAAAAAAAAAGTTGCTTTTCAGCAAAGGAACTAGTGTCTGTGGCCTGAAAGTTGGAGCGGCTTATTACATCCGATGGCTTAAAGGCTCCACAGCTTCTGAGAAATGAGGAGTTTATGTTAGAATTCAATGAAAAAAGTGTGTGTGTTTGTGTGTGTTTGAGAGTTAGAGAGGGGGAGAGAGACAGAGGCGAAGAGAGCGTGTGTGTTTGTAGCTTAGCACTGACCGGTGTTAGTTTTCCTGGAATGAATAACTTGAACGAGTGTAACGGTAACCACGCCGTGTTAGTCATCCTCTTTAGCAGGGCCTGCCTTCAGATCCCCTCTCAGTTCCCCCACCGGAGCACAAAAACAACCTCTAACAGCAGCTCCACATATTTCTCACTTCTGACTGTCATATCTGTTCCCTATTCCCAATCAAAACGAGGGATATCGCACAGAGCAGGAACACGTATTGATCCACAGTGGCCAGTTTTATTCCCTCCACCCGTTCAGTTGTGCTGTATGTTTCCTGGGCATTCCCTTTAGCGTGTGTGTGTTTGGCGGTCGGACTCGGCTAGAGGTTACGCTAATTGGAGCGGTGGTGTCGTTAGCAGGTGGCATCGATCGACCTCGTCGATAGCCACTTTTGCTCCTGCGCCACCCTCCGAAACTATTAGTTAAATTTACATCAGGGATTTGAGGCAGTCAAAGGTCAAACATGCTCAGCTCGCTCTTCTAATGCCTCAAGTCACCACAAGTGCCCCTGTGTTTGTGTGTGTGTGTCTGTGTGTGTGGTAGTTGTTTCTTAGTTACATGCATTAGCTATGTTTATTATCCGTGCAGACACAGTCCTTTTGCACACAGAAAATTCTTACATTCCCATTTACATCACAGTTCCAAGATCAACATGAAAGGTTTCTTCTTAGTATTGATTATCAGTGAATTTCTAATATAATCAAATGGAAGGTATTAGCAAGGTTTAAGCAGCGTGTGTTAAGCTTTTTCTGCTCACAAAGATAAGAATATATTTCACACCATAGCAATAACACCCCTCCTTGTCTCTTTCTCTTTCTTTCTTTCTTTCTAATTCTTTCCGGGGCATTCTCAACAAAAGCTGCCCTCAGGGCACGCTGCTACCATCACTAGCAGTGTGTAGCCCCGCTGCACTTTAGACACACACACACACACACACACACACACACACACACACTCACACACACCGTCAACCATAAACACAGACAGTCAGACTGACAGACAGACAGATACATACACACACACACCTACACCTAATGCTTAAGTGCAGCCAGCATGTCTCTGTGGGAGGTCATAATGGAGGTGGCTTAGTATGATGGGAAATCATATCATTAAAGCAGCCAGATGTGCTTTGTTGCCTGCCTTGCAGCACATAAAAACAGCAGCAAGTCATGGGATCCAAAAAAGAAAAAAAAGAAAAATCCCAAGTCTGAGAAAATCAAGTCTGAAACAGATAGAAAGCAGCCCTCTGGGACTGGGCTGACAAGCAGTCTTACTCCTGACTGCCATAGAAAAACAATTTCCCCCAAATAAAGAATTTTTGTTCTCATTTTTCAATGTTGCAGCAGCATAACAAACTCGTTTTTTTTTGTTACTTTCGTGAAATTCAGATTGGACTCAAAGCTTTGATAAATGGCGTGCTGCTGCTGTTACCAGCTCTTTGTTAAGTGTGCTTAATTACTATGTAATATTTGTGTTGTGCTGAGTAATTACATTTTGTTAAGGCTCCACAGTGGGGATGTACGGCTTAAGAGCTCATTAATGAAAATTTGTTCGTATGTTGTGTTTTTATTTTTTTTGTTTTTGCTTCTTCTCCGGCACATAATTTAAGACATGAGGAAGATAAGAGGGGAAGCGTTCAAGAGAAGTAGTCGTGCAACATTTAAGGCACAAAAATTGACATCTCAAATTTTCTTAAGTAAAGTATTACATTTGCCGAGGGTAAATTTGCTCTCTTGATCAGTGCCGTGCCTCCTCGAGAGGCTATGGGAAAGTCTGCTAGAGCCAAATTTAACATGTTACTTCTATCAATAAAAGATGAGCAATTACAGAATATTTTGTCTAATAAGTATTTGAATTCCTCGGCGCAGGAAAAAAAAAAACATGTAGCTTACCCACTCATTACATCAGTTAGCAGGGGGAGTGAGAGGCAGCTCTTTGATGCCAACAAACAAACAAGACAAACGAGATGGGCCCACTACAGAAGAGCAAAAGCCCTATCCAGGGACACCCAACCCCTGCGCACTCCTCCCTCTCCTCCGTCTCTTCTTCCTTTATGCCTCTCTACCTCTCTCTCTTTCTCTCTCTCCGTCTCTTTCACGTACCTCTCATCTCTCCTCTCATTTCTCGGCACTCCCTCTCCCTTTATTTCTTGCTCTTTTCCCCTCTCCAGCATGTTTCTCATCTCACATCCCCCTCTCTTCTGGATAAATACTCGTTCTTTGCCACTCAAAAGCAAAGAGAAAAGAGAGAGAAGTGCTGGTGGTGGTGGTGGTGGTGGTGGGGGGGAATGAAAAACGGTGGATGAAAAAAATGTTTGTTTTTTTCTTTTTTAAACTGTGCTCCTTTTTTCCCCCCGCTGGTTGTACCTCATCAGACAAAGTTAGAAAGGAGATCGTCTGGGAAATGAAAAGCTGAGGGAAAGGAAACAAATGAGGGGAAGGAGCGAAAGACTTTAACTGTGCATTCTTGATTTTTTGGAGCTGCTTTTCGCCAAATCCTTAATCATCTCAACATGGTTTGAGCGCGTAGAGCAACGTAATGAAACAGGTCTGGCAATTGAGGAAGATGGGAAGAGTAGATGTTCGATGATGGCAGCGGGCACCAGTGTTTAGTCCAGCAGCAGTATCAAAGAAGATGGTGTTAGTGGGTGGGGGTCTATGTGGGTGGATGGATGGCAAGGTGGTGGGATGTTGTTGGAGGGAGGGAAGGGAGGGGGGGGCAGCTTTTAGGATGGGTATTAGAGCTGACAGATGAACGGGACGATGGACAAATTCTCCTGCAACAGCTGTGACTGCCGCCATTATCCTGACAGGTGTCAATTAAGAATTACTGCCCGGCCGGCCGAATGCCCCCCTCCCTCCCTGCCTCCCTACAACACCACCCCCCTCTCCAACCCTCCCACCCCCTTGTCCAGCTGTCGGCGCGCGTTCGAAATAACACTTTACCCTTGTCAGTGTTGTCACAGGCCCTGCAGCCCCGGTTCTCTTCCCCCTTTTGAAACGGCGGCCAGTGGCAGAGGCTCACTGATCAATAGCTGGGCGATCATGGTGATGTGTCTGTAGGTGGATGAGTTTCCAGTTTTGTCCATTTGTAGTAACTGTGATCTGCTGTTGGATCTTGCTCTGCTGTCAGGTAACTAAAAATGATCAGAAAAATGCGATGACGCACGCATCCAAAAACTGATGATTTAACTTCATTTCATTGTGACATTTAATAACGCTCATTTCTAAAGATTTAGATCAGGACGCAGTACAGTGTTTAACTCCATTCTACAGGTTAAATGGCCCCTTCATTACGTCCCTGCTCTGTGTTTGTGTCTGGGTGCATTTGAACACAGTGTGTGGTGTGTTCACCTTTTGCTCAGCAGCGGCACCACAGTAACCTAGATTCTGGTTCCCTTGTTACTCACTGTGTTGGCTAATACAGGGCGGCTTTTATTCCACATTGTAAAGTGGGGAGTTGAGGTCAATGAGTGAGAAAATGAACAGTTGCCATTGCCCATCTCGAAGGCTGCCTTCCAGTAAACCCGCTGGCTGACAAACACATTTTGGGGTCGGCAGGCTTCTGGCTTTTCAGCAAAAAAAAAAAAAAAAAAAGGAAATTCAAGCGTGTGTGTTCTCCATTTGCCATATTTTCTCAATTTTGAGGGGTTTAAATCAGTGCGGTGGCATGCAGTTTAATTTCCCTTTAATTATTAAAATGTAATAGAAAGCATCATGTGTGTGAGACTGCGATTTCATTGGCCAGTGTGTATGTGTGTTAGTCATAAAGAGGGAGACATAAAGTTTAGTGTTACATACCTTTATTTCTAATTATACACCATATAATTTACCCTCACATGCACATGTGTTCTATGAATTTTAAAGTTATTATCCGGTTGTGTGCCACGCTGTTGACACTGTGCAGTTATTACTTGGTGTCTGTAATAAATGCAGTTTTCAGTGCCGGCGCAGAATAAACATGAGAAGCTTCAATCGGAAGGAGGAAGCAAAAACAGCAACGCGAAAAAGCAACATGAGAGTGAGCGCAGAAGGCTCCCCAGGAATACACAGATGGATTTGCATGTTCACTTGGGAGTTACAGTTTTGGATTTCCTCCCTAGAAATCATTTGCCACAGAAAATAACCGGGGAAGATAATATCAGTGTTATTTCGCTACTCCTGCTTTATTTGCATATCTCTTGTTTTAAATAAGGCAACCCCCTCGGAGTGAAATTCGGTTTGTTTTTTCGGAGCTTCATTCTGCATCACCTTTTTTTTTTTTTTTTTTTTTACTTCTCAACCTCTCTCCCTCTTTCTCCATTTAATTCTTTCTTCAGGCCTAGCTCCTCTCTTCTGTCTCACACTGGCACTAGACTGCTCCGAGCGATTATCAAACCTGAGAATATTTTCCATCCCCATGCAAATCACCCACCATGCTCTCTTATCGTTCCTGCTTTGCCCCTCCACCCCACCCTACCCCAGCCACCCCAAACGGTTGTGTGTAATCAAAGTAAACGGCAGCTAAAGCTAAAAGGGAAACGCTCTTTGTGGAGATGGATGGAGGGATTAAATATTAACCGGATGCGGCTGACTTAAGGCAAGTGTTTTACATAGCTGCTCCCGCCGCGGATGCCGCGCATTGATCCCCTCGCCCTGGCGCCTTTACTTGTTTGGCTGCCTGCCGTTAATTTTTCACCATCATTTCACTGGCCAGGCCTTTAGAACGGAGAGCGAGAGGGAGGCCAATGAATGGTTCACCCATCCACCACTGCCCCTCCCCTCCCCGTGCCTTTAACGGGGGCAGGTGAGATGGATGATAGCAATTTGAAATTTTGTTTGTGCGTGTGATCATGGAGATTGTTTTTGGTATTACCATGGTGTAACAATTCCAGTGATTAATTGAGGCGAATGCTCGGCTAGGATCGGAGGAGTTGGGGTAGATGGGAGGTTGCGGGTTTCTGCACCTTCCTCCGCTCTTGACTTGTGAATGTGGTGTTTATCAGCTGACCTTGGAGTCCAACACTGCTGCCTTCTCGCGCACACATACAGCAACACACTCCCAGGAACCCGTCTCCACACACACACTGCCCTTCTTGTCAAATCACTTCCTTCATTTCCTCATGCCTCTTTCTTCCTCTCCTCCAGCTGTGATTAAAAGAGAAAATCAAACTGCTCAAACTTTGGGCAAGAAGGAGACTAAACAAAAACAAAATGGCTACAGTGGCTACACTATTCATGTAGATGGACATTAGCGGGAGGAATGCTCTTCCAGTGGCGGCAGCGCTGTGTGTCTTCAATGTGTTTGTTGTCTACATGTGTATAGCAATATCCTGTGGGTCACAGAGGCAGCTTGTTAACAGGGGGGGGGGCTCATACCAGTGGTGGTTCACCCCCCCTGCCCTCCACCCCCCTCCTCTAACCACACACACGTACACACAGTTGTACTGGTGCTGTTGACAGCATTGTGAAGGCCTTCTGGCATTTATAAATGCAGTGTCGCTCCTGCAGTGGAGCTCTACCCTGCAGTCGTCAGACATGGCCACCGCTCATCACTCAGCCCTAATGATGCCTTGTGCACCCCCCCACTCCCATGCACACACACACACACCACCGTGAGTGCACATCTGAAGGGGTCGAAGGCAGGTCGTGACCCCCAGGTGGCCGCAGTCTGGACGATTGCTGCACTTCTTTGCGGGTTTGGTTTGATCTCTCTCCCTCTCTCTGGCTCAGTTTCTCTCCTCCTCGCCTGACATTATATTCCTTTTAGGTTCAAACAGACACAAGCCCTTTACAGCGGGTATCAATGTTTCGGTGCTGGAAGGTGCAGATAGCTGATATTTGTAATGCTGCATGGTATTAATTTGACAATTTTCATGCCACCAAAAATTCCAAATAGTTTCTGTTTCAACCAGAATTATATGATGCTAAAATGCTCTAAGCCAATAAGCCAATAATAATAATAGCAATGATAATAATAATAGCACTAAAAATATTTGTTTACCGCATCACTATTAAATACAGTTAAAATAGCTTATCTTAGACAACAGAGTTGTGTAACCTTTTAGTAATAAAGGTGATGAAATATATCCATCATAATGGACCTGTGGGTCATATTTAATAAATGCTAAATATTGATAAACAAATGTATTAATATTTCTGACCCGACTCCTTTTTTCCATCTTTGTCTTTTGGATCCTCACCAACTTCTCCTTCCTTTTCATGCTGTTTTCTTTTTTCTCTGCTCCCTGTGTCTTTCTGTGTCTCTCGCTCTTTTGCTCTCCTTTAGTCAAAGTAGCCCTGGTCCCCATAGCAACACATAGTGAACTCTTACTCATTAGTGTGTATGCAGCCCTGCTGAATGGCCTGAAATCCTGTTCCTCATTCCTGTGATTTCATACCAACACATCCATCACCTCACCGTGATTTAACCCGACCGGAACTGAGTAACTGCCGGTGATGATATTTGGACATTTGCTTGATTCTAAATCAATGTGTTTGTCTTGTAGTGGTGAGTGAATATGTGTGTGTGTGAGATCACATGAAGATTGAGAGGCGACACTGGGAAACGTCCCTCCGTCACGCCTGACTCACGCTCGGCTGTTTTTTTTTTTTTTTTTTTTTTGGCCGTTAAATCTCCAGAGCGCTGATAACAGGTCAGCCGTTGAGAGAGAAACTAGAGGGAGGAGGGATGTAGGGAGAGACAGAGGGAGGTGGGGGGGTCGAGTGAGGAAGTGAAAGAACCAGGATATGATTAGAGAGAGAGTAAGAAAGTGTGTGTGCAGACGAGAAAAAAAAAAAAACGGGAAAGAGAGAGATTGGTCTTCTTTATGCTGGCTCACCCATTGCGTGGGCGGTGCATGGAGTGGAGGGGTCAATGGGATGCCGTGATAGGCTAATCTGCCAGGAAGGGAGGGTTAGGGCAGGCCTCACGGGAGCAGCTCATTGGCTAGACTCATTTGCCCTGTGAAATAAAATCTCATCGCGTCTTTGTTTTCATTTTTTTTCCCACTGTTTGAAGATTGATAGTGCGGGTATTTGCTCTGAAATCTCTTTTGGAGTGTGAATATTTATCTGCCTGCATCTGTACAGTATGTGCCCGCGTAAGTGTTTGTGTGTGTGTGTGTGTGTGTGTGTGTGTGTGTGTGTGTGTGTGTGCGTGTGTGTGGCATACTTTTCTTAGTTCATCCCAGTTCCTGTGGGAGTGTGTGTGTGTATGCTCGATGTTTCCAGAGCTGTGTGTGCTCGTCCTCCAGTCAGACACATGGATGACAGATGACCCAGTGGGAGACACCAGCCATCCTGCCCAACCGGAATCTTTCCCCCCTCCCTCTCCACCTATTCCCCCCCCCCCCCCCCCGCCTACTAAAGAGTGCATACTTTGTTTACTTCCTCGGCTTTTCGCCATAAATCCTGGATCCATCTCCAAGGTGGCGTTGCCCCCTTTTCCTCGGGTTACGGCTTTGTACACGATCATAATAGCTGCATCACTGCGAGTGTGTGTGTACGGGAGAACAAACCAGCCGCAACCTGGCTGCATGCATGCCTGTCTATCGCTGTAGGGGGGTGCAAGGAGGAGGAGGAGGTGGGAGCTTACTGGACCAGAGGAAACCTAAATCCTCATATAAAAAGGCCATGCACTCAGCCTGGGCCGAAGGAAGAGGGGAGGGAGAAAGAAGGGAAGAGTGAGGGAGACAGAAGCAGGGGGGAGAGAGAGAGAGAGAGAAGGGAAAAAAGTTGATTTCCTTTTTCAGCAGAGCCATACATCACAGGGCCTCCCAGCTGCAGTGTCACAAGCTGACAGAATGACATGTGTCATTTATCAAAGGGGCCAGGCGGGGGCCTTGGGAAACGTGCACCACAAAGCCTGAGAGAGTTCATTCCAACGCTCAACCCTCCCTCCTTCCCTCCCTCCCTCCCTCATCTCTACTCCCTCAGCCCGCCCCAGCCGTTCACTCTCCTCCTCGTTTTCTCTCCTCTCTGCCCCCACCCGCTCCGACCACCTCCACCCTCCCTGCTCACTTTGCCTGGTGCCAAAAAAAAGGGCTCTGTAATGTTTTCTGTCTTCCCTGTACTCACACACTGCTGCCGAGTGTGTACGTATGTAAGTGTGAGTGTGTGTTTGTGAACGTAGGGTTGCTCCACTGAATACAGGCACTTGCTTTACCTTAAAGCCAGTGTCAGTCCAACTTCTGAAAATCTGAAATAATAAATCACATTTAAAAAGCCTAAACCTTCAAGCTAACAGTTCAACAACCTGGACGGATTTGTTAAAGTCATTCATAAAATTATCACCATATGATGATATAATAAATGATACTTTAGTCCTAACGTTTTGGTACAGAGAGGTATTTAATGCGACAACTTGGATTAATGAAATGTGTGTGTCTGTGTGTGTGTCATGCTCCTCCTGGATAGGAACTTGTTTGTCTTCCTGTTTCTGATCTGGCTAAAGACAGTCTTTATCTGTCTGATTATTATTATAGCCGTAATAGAACATAGCTGTTAACTCTCTCCCCGTATCATTCCTCTCTTACTTTGCCATCATTTTTATTCATTTTATCTCCTCGTGGTCTGGAAACATTTATATGCACACACATGCACACACACACTCTTCATACCTGCTACTGAAGAGTTGTTTGACAGAGAGATTACAGCTTTCCCGGCTGGTCGGGCCCCAGTCGGAGGTCTGCAGGGTCACGGCACTGAACGCTCGGGGCCCGTTTAAGAACGCATTACGTTGCAGAACAGCTTGTACACAGGAACGTCTGTTGTAACCAACGTGTCAGTTACAATAGCAAGCGGTGTCAGTCCAGTCATGGCATGCCTATCTACAACTTTTTTTGTGTTAATGTCTTACCTCACCGCACGCACTCCATTTCCAGCTTCCTCTCATCCATCATCGGCTCACCTTTCATCCCAACCCTTCGTCCACCCCCATTGTTGGCCCCTGCTGGGGTTAACTCCATCGCAGCCGCTTGCAGAATCAATAAACTATCTCACCTGGGTGCCCTTGCCTTCCTCCACCATGGCCAGATTAGACTTTTAAGAACACTGTAATCTGCCCCTTGACCTGTTTGGTTGTAGAATGCCTTCTTGCAGCATTTGTCCACCACCAAGCGACATCTTATTTGGTTGAACATTTCTTGTGAGTAAGTGCGACCAGAGTAGAGGTAAAATCAGCTTCAGTTTATTTTGAAATATATTGAATTAAATCATATAATTCCCAACCAGTGTTACCATTGAGTAGCTAGATCGGCTTACCATATCACAGTGAATAAATAAAAGTTTTATGTCTTTTAAAATGAAGTCAACGCAACCTGGCAAGGACCTTTCCACAGGTCAGGATGTATAAAAATGTATGTAGAGGGACATCTTTTTCTCCAGGCATTCTAGGGATTTCAGATACATAAAATTTTGATCTGTCTTCCAAGCATGCGTCTTCTTTGAAAACTGTGCCCACTTGCTCACTTTCGCTTTCTAATACCAGCTTAAACAGAGTGTATTTCTACTTGTAGCAGGCAACACGGCTGAAAAACTTTGGGTGAAGTTCTCTGTTTAATAATTAAAAATCCAACTCAGGGCAGCATGAGGTGGCGAGCTGACAGAGAGAGAGAGAGAGAGTGAGTGAGTGAGTGAGTGAGTGAGGGGAAAAGAGAAAGAAAAGACAAAGTTGTGGGGGAGCCCTCCTGACAGTGTAATGTTTCCTTGCTTTGTCTGCGGGGGTTAAAAGACATGGTACATCATTAAGAAGAATATTCAGTGGCGGTGTCACTGAGGGATGACCTCTCTAACAGGTCATTGATAGTTCACTCTTTAAACCCCTCCCCAGCCCACTAAGTACCCTCCCGTCCCCCCTCCTCTGAACACACAGCTATAAGTATGAACTCAGGGTTCAGTTACAGTGGCCATTTTGATATCTTTGTTTTCCTTTTTTCTCGTCGAGAAAATCGTCTTGAGCAGTAAAAGCTTTTCATTGATTGTAACGTGCAGCCAAGTTTAGCTAAAGCACGACAAAACAGTCTTATTCACACAGTTCTGCTACAGTTCTGAAGCACATTTTGGCACCTACGGGCTACTCAGCTCTTGTTGATGCTAAGTGTGTATTCAACAACTTCAGTGTTTATAAGGAGATCAAGAATGAGAGAAGTAGCTTTGAGACGTAGAAAAAAACCTAGGCTTCGCTCTTATTCGGCTTCTTCCTCTCTCTTTGTCCTATCCTCTCTGTGCATGGTGTGTCTGTGTCTGTGTCTGTGTGTGTGTTTGAGTGTGTGTCAGGGAGGTGGGGGACCGGGAAGACGGCCCCTTTTTCATTTGTCTTCATAAGCCTCATTTATTTTTGCAGCCAGATGTGAGCTGACAGACATCACTCAGTGCCCCCCCCCCTTCTTCCCCCGTCGGCACCCTTGAGCCCCTTTTCCCCATACCCCACCCGCCCACTAGGAGGTCAGGCGAGCACCCCACCACCCTCCATCCCCCCACCTTCAGCATTACAGAAGATGGATGTGTCTTTAAAGCAGAGATTGATTGTGGATATCAGAGTTATGGCGCCATTCATCACGGCCGATATTATTCAGACGAGCGGGATTGAACAAGGAGGTGGGACTCCTGAGCCCATGGGTGGGTTCTGCGGGGGACAGCGTGGAGGAACTTTAATAGATTGTAGATGAGAGTGTGTGTGTGTGTGTAGAATGTGTGTGCTTATGTTCATGTACTCGCTTGTACCTTCATAAGTCGGCCTCGCTTGGGAATTCTGGCATGTGCTTGCGTCTGACTGTTTCTTGTCTTTATTCTCGTCAGTGTCTGTGTGTGTGTGTGTGTGTGTGTGTGTGTGTGTGTGTGGAGCTGTCTGCATTGATCTCCAGTGATGTGATCCTCCTTCAGAGCCCGTTCTCATCGGACTCTGATTTACGGCTTCATTAGGATCCCTGCGCTACCTCCCCTTCTTTTTGTCTCTCTGCTTTCGCCAGGTCACTCTTGGAGACACACACTCACAGACAACACACACTCTGTAGAAGAAAAAGCTACAGCTAAAGGACTTTTCATCCCAGCACCTTGTATAGTTTGTTTCTGTTCTGTTTGTCATCTTTATGAATAATCTCTTATTATTCATCAAGGCTCGGCACCTCATTGTGCCCTGAGAGTTGTGAAGTGCTGTGGCGGTTTTTGGAGGTGCTTCCCTACCCCCAGGCAGCCCCACTCGGCTGAAAAGAGCTCTCATTGTGTGTGTCGTCTTTTATGGCGCTGTCTGAAAAAGAGGGATGCACTCCAGTCGGCATTCAAATGCACGTGGTAAAGCAGCCAGCAGAGCAGGACAAACACCACAGGTTGTAAACGCTTTGAAAAGGAGAGTGTGTATGAGAGTGTGTGAGGGAGTGTGTGTGTGTGCGCGAGGATGTGTAAATGTGAGTGTTTGAGTGTGTGCAGGCTCTTGACTGAAAGGTTTTCACTCTCTTTACCTCCACTTTTTCTCTCCCGATACAGTCCGCCACTTACTTTACTCCTCTTTTCTTTTCTGTCTACCTGTCGTCTGTAGTTGCCTGAAATGACTTTCTTCTTCCTCCACTAAGAAAAGAACCTCAAAGTTTTCGCTTCTCATGTTTTTAAAATCCCCCCCACCCCACCATTATCAGGAGTCAAGTCATGCAGAAATGTAAAAAATAAGAAGGTAATCACACTTTGTGCTGGTGCTTTTGTCGTCAGTCCGTGATGGAAATGGGTCTAAATATGAGATTAGAACCTGCCGGTGACTGATGCTATTAGGCAGATATGCCATAGACTTTACTATCTCCCATGAAGGATTAGCGCAAATTATACTGGGAGACAGGCTTGATTTCTCCTCTGCCTGGCTGGATGTGGGCATTTGAGGCACTCTAAGTTGACAGCGTCTGTCTCTGCTTAGTTCTCCGAGACAGGTTGTGTGACAGCTGATGCCAGGCGAGGGCTTAAAAAGTGTGTATGTGTGGGTGTCTATTTGTGTGTTGGACAACGTTTGGTCTGTGTGTGCGGGTGCGAGTGTGTCACTGTGTGTGTGTGTGTGTGTGAGTAGGAGAGTTATAAACTGACAGGCGAGTGTGTTTGAATGTGATTGCACGTCAATGACATTTTTTTTTTTTTTTTTTTTTCCAGAAAACAGGTTCTCTTTGAGTAGGGTGACAATTGGGAAAGGCTAATTTTAAGCTTGGTGGCTTCCTCTTTAATTCTACACACTCTTATCTAGCGTTATTTGAAATAATTAAACTGTCTGTACGACTGTCCAGGTGAAGCTGTTTTTGGAGCTATGAATAAGTAGGAAAGCTGGTCAGACGCCTGACCAGGTGCTGGATGTTTAAATCCATTTGCAGGAAAAAGCTAAAAACAAAAACCTTGATAACAGGACACATAAGTTTCTCCTTGTATCCAGATGCTCACTTTGCTTCAGAAAGATCCATCATGACAGCAACCGAATGGCATCCATCACGCAGTGCGTAATCCCAAATTGTTTGAACGGTGATGTTGATATAAGTGGAGGTAGGTGGTCGAGCGGTTTGTTCACCTCTCAGGAATGTTTGAGGGAACATGCAAATGCTCCCTGTTTTAGCCCTGCTGTCTCCTCTCGGCCTGCTGATTTAGGAGGGTGACATGTCCTTTAATGTTGGGTAATAAACTGGAGGGGTGGATTTATAGGCTCAGGCCTTGTTTTCCCCCCACTGTCTCTGTCCTCTGGCTCCTATGACGACAATGCAAGCTCCACCCTCAAAGCATTTAAGGTGTTTTCAAAGCTACAGTAGCTTTAGCAGAGCTGTTGGTTTCCATCTTAGCTGTTAGTCATATGTCACGCAGAAATTTGACAGAGAAAGTTTTCCGGTACACTGGGTATCTAGTGCTACAACAGGCAACCGCACACCGCTGTCCTAAATAATCATTAGCAAATGTAATCATAATCCTAAATAAACTCAACAGATTTCGGTATGAATGAGTTCTAATATTACGGTGTGCTGCAGCTCTGCATGTGGTTTGTCCAAGTGGTGTTGCCATACACCAGCAGAAGCCATTGCTAAACTGCCATGTGTAGGTACAAACAGTTTAAAACACTGTCTCTCTATTTCATTACTGTCAAATCTTAAGTGAAAAACTAGAATATGATATTTGTGTTGCGTAGGCAATATCACTGTCGACTGCTGTAATTTTGGTTAAGTGTTAGTATGTCATAAAACGGTCATAAAAAAGCCATAGTGTGTGCACTTTTCCTGTGTGGCCTTCAGTCATATGCTGGCTCCTAAAATGGCACTGAGTCATGAAAACTTGGAGGACTCGTGATCCAAAAATTTTGTTACTAAACGCTCTAAAATTGTCACTTTAGCTTTTCAGTTTCTAAAAATGTCTCCTGGGTGTATTCCCTCCCAGACCCCTGTGAAGGGTTGGGTTGCAGAAGGTTTAGATTGAAAATGGTCCCTCCTAATGTCAATAGGTGATTACAGCCCTGCTGGGGAATAGTTACCAAGCAGCTCTAGTCATTTTGGATCAAACCTGCCATGAAGTACAAGTTAAAGACAAGTTCAACCCCAGAACAAATGTATTTCCTGCACTAAATTCCTGACCAATGAAGGAGATGTATATCATTGTGATTTAGCTTTGCTTGACATTTTAAGTTGTGCAATGCAACCAAAACAATGCCTTAATGCAGCAATTCACCCTCAGAAACAAAGCAAATAATCTTAACTGCACATTTAAAAAATGCTTGCAGCCCATGTTTCGATTCAGCTCGTCCCTACTTCTCCACATCCTCAGATTTCTGCTTTTTCTTCCCACTCATCCTCCTCCTCTTCTCTGCTCTTTCCTCCTCCTTAGTTTGTGAGGTATGATGCACAGCGGTGCTTCGCTATGTCAGCAGGATTCAAACAGGTCAAAGTGTAGAGTGACTCAGATAGGTGTAGCGTCACACCGATATACTGTATACTGTATGTTTGCTGATATTGGCTTCTTGTTGGAGCTCGGCCAGACATGGCTGCCCACCTCTGATGTGGTGTAGTGAAGCCTTCTGCCTGACTACAGTAGGTGAAGATGACTGTGTTAGTAATGTTTTTATTTCAGGTGTCTGACCGGAAAAATGCACCTCAGTGTGGTGTGGGAGGATTTATTCACCAACTGAAGTGTGTAAATCCTGCAATGAAACCTGCGCTCCCCACTTTGCAGAGCTGCTAAATCTAAAGGAATGTCATTAGTTTGGCTTTCACAAGACTTTTGGAATGGTATGATGGTTGAAATGCTATTTCAGATGCTTTTCTAATCTAACTAGAGTGCATTTTGAGTGGCTACGCATGATAATGAAATCTTTTCAGCATGATGGATGTCATGTCGGTACCAGTATCAGCATCTCAAAAACCCATATCGGTCTCCTCTACGCAGGATGCTCCAAATCAGTCTCATCCTCTCCTCGACACAGTTTGACTGATCAGTCCGAGGCCTAGTTTGCTGCTGCCAGCATGGGACTCGATGTTCGTTTCTCTATTTATTTCCACAGCCCATGCGTTTTTCCCCATATAAAGACAGTCTATGTCCGACAGTGTCACCGCGTGATGGATTGCATAGTCCTCTTCTCTCAGGAAGAGAAAGAGGGGGATGGTGGAAAGGAGGAAGGAGAGAAGGAGGGAAAGAATGAGAGAGGGAGGAAGCGGAGTGGTGCGGTGCAGCAGTGAAGGACATGGCAGCTTAGCGCTGGCCAAAAAGACTGTGCTGAACACCTGCTCCTGTCTCCAACGCCCCTTCAACCTCCTCATTACCTGTCAATCTATCACAAGGCAGCCAGATCAAATGTCTGCAGCAGCCAGGACTCGCGCAGGGAGGGTAGGAGGGAGGGAGGGTGGGAAGGGGGGAGCAAGGAAAGAAAGAAGGGAAAGAGAGGGACAGATTGCATGTCTGAGAGAGCAGAAAATGAAAGGGAAGTAAATGGAGCAGCTGCGTGTGCATATCGGAGATCTGTTGATAATTTGGAGTAAACTTTTACCGGAGTGCAATTATTAAAACTTCTGAAGGTAGTTTATTGGGTTGCTAAATTTAGAACACGTGAAATACAAACAGTTGTCATGCCTTGCAAATGTTTATCATCATTATTGGAGGGTTAAAAGATAAGTTATTAGAAATCAGGTTAACTAAAAGTCATATACAGGGGAGACTTATAGGTGCAGCTCGTGTAACAACATCATATATTAGACTAACAAAGAAAATCCATTCTGTCAGGCGTCAGTTTTGTATTAATTTTGTCCAGTATATCACAGTCCCTGCTCTACAGAGAAGCACTTACACTCACCCTGCAGCACCGCTTGGCCTGTGATTGGCGCCTCTGTGTAAAAGAGGTGAATCTGTGACAGACATGTGCCTCTGTAGGGAGGCGGGGCCTGTGGTTTCAGATTACAGCGACAATGCTGACAACGTGTATGTGTGTGTATGTGTGTGTGTGTGTGTTTGTGTGTTGTAAACAAAGTGAACATGCACTTATATATATATATATATGTAGATGTGCATTTTTATGAGCGTTTGTGCAGATATACAGGTTTATTTTGTTTGCCACTGTGCATGAATTGTGCGTATGTGTTGGTACACAAGAGTCTACATTTCTACATCGTGTGTGTGCTTTAAAAGGCAGACGAATTTGAGCTCATCAAGGTGCATTAGTGCACACATGACCAGTCCCAGCCCTCTATTTCTGATCCCTTTCAGTCCCTACTCTCTCGCTCTCTCCATTTCTTTCTCAGTCTTTCTCGAGCTCTCTTGCCCCTCTCTCTCCTTTCGTGTGTGAGCTGTGGTGATTTACGGTAATTATCCATCGTTGGGTCATCTATCAGGCCGGCCGTTGCTAGGAGATGGAAGCAGCTGCTGCTGGCTGTTGTCTTGTCAGGGACAGTGCATGTGTGTGTGTGTTTGTACATACTTGTGTGTGTTGGTGTGTGCTTCCTGGGATTTAGGTGAGGGTGCTTGCATGTGCTTATGTGTGTGTATTTACTGACAATCATGACTGTGTGTGTGTGCAGGTAAAGTGGTCCATCCTGATGTGGGGATTTAAAAAGCGCAGGTGGTGTAGAAGACAGAAGGAAGCGAAGGCGTCGACGAATGGAGGGAAGGATTATAGGAGGGAGGGAGACTTGGGTGAGGGTGGGGTCAGAGGTTGAAAAAGGCCAGGTGGAATTTGAGAGTGTGTGTGTGTGTTTGGGGGAGAGTGGGCAGCTTAAAAGGCACAGGTGTGTGTGTGATAGACAAGGGAGCTGTATGATAAATGTATCCAGGCAGATGGAAGTTGGAAGAAGTCGGGCCTTGGGGAGTAGTTTTAGTGGCTGTGAAAATTGCAAGATTGAGTGTGTGTATGTGTGGAGGGGGGTGGTGAGGGAGCCTATTTTCTATTGGCAGGTGATCGTCACACAGATGGGTGCTGGTTCAGATCCCTGCTGAGGGGCCTATTTCTCTTCATTTTGCCGTTGTAATCCACCGCAGCCCTTTGTGTAGCAGCCGTTTCAGGTTTCATGATCTACGCACGCCATTCATGTTGGAGCAGACTTTAATGCACCCAAATCCTACACACACACACACACACACACACACACACACACAGAAAGGTCAAACATTATAGTCTTAACACTGCATTCAGTGAACATATGAGGGGGAGTTTTCAAAGGAAGTGCAGGAGATTATGATCACAGGTAAATTGGAATGTAGAGCTTAGACAGAGATTGCAGAAATATGTACGTATATGTGATGTAATTAAGATCCACAGCTATGGAACACTATAAAAGTAGTTACAGTATACCACTCATCATAAAACATTATCTCAGTATAAGAAGTAGGGGTGGGACGTTACACTATTTTATTAAGGTTTGCAATAAAAATCACTCACAATAAGCTGATCCTGGCAAATTTCCATTATCGGGATAATGTGAATAATGTGTCCAGCAGCACGGTCCAGGTGGGACACAGGAGTCATGTCCCACTAAATATTTATAACAAAAAAAAAACAACAGCATGAAAGTAGAAGAGGACTTTTATTTTGACTTAATTAAAGAGACTTGCACTGTAAATCGATGCATAAAATGCACAAAATGGTGCATACAAATTCACCAGAATGCAGGAAATTCAGTATTCAGTGCTCAAAATTTTCTGGGAAAGGACACCTGAAACTTCCATTTGCCTGCATATGCACCGACCTAAAGAAAAAAAAAGAAAGATATAAATCATTAATTCATCAAGAAATTAATAATGATAGTAATGATACTGGGAAAAATGAGTATTGAAACTAATAAAACATTCAGATTCGATGTGTATTTGACATATTTGATAACACTAGTGTAAACTTACTTACGTAAAAATAAACCACCTGAATAAATAAAATTTCAAGCAATAATTAAAATAAATCGCTACTTTTATCACCAAAATTGAAAATAATAAGAACAACTTTAATAATATCAAAGAGCTAATTTACAAACTCATTAAAAAGATCATTTAAAATTACACCTGGAGTGTTTAGACTGTGAGCTGATGAGACTGTCTCGTACACACTTTAGCATCTGAGTAGTTTCACTGAAGTTTTATTTGCTTGGCAGATCTGTAAAAGCCAGCTGGATATAAGCCACACGTCCATATGAGCGACGGTAACTGTAAATACAACCTCCACTCTCGGCTCTCCATACCGGCCTAATTAGCGCCAGTTAGCATTTGTCATTGCGTTTAGGGGTGAAGATTAGGAACACCTCTCAATTAATCTGCAATCAGCCTGTTTGTTAATTAGCTAACCTGTTCTAAGTGGCCTTCAGGGCTCTTGTGTAATTAGCTAAGCTGCTGGGAAGCAGGTCTGTGTGTTGACATTGACCCAAAGCGTACACACACACACACACACACGCACACACACTCACACTGCCATATATATACTGTTAAGACACACCGATCTGCAGATGTCTCCAGTCGTGGTCAAGAGGGACAAGAACCCGTGGCTCCCAATAAATTACATACAAAAACAAACCAGTGCCTTCTGTGTGTTCAGGAAAAACAAATGCTTAAACACACACACACACACACACACACACACACACACACTTCCTAACATACTTTATTAGTTGTCGTAAGCGTGCCATGCTCATCCAAATATACATATTTACACATCGTCATGCTCGCAGCGATACACTTCCACTGATTATTCCTCCCTTCCCTCCACAGCAAACCTGCATCCCTCAAAAGCATTCTTAGAAAAGGCAGGAGGGGGAAAAAATACATACTGTACTCCCCATGCACGTACACTCTTTTGAACATTTCATCCTTTTCAAGTGCAACAACATCCCCACCAAAATGAACAGCTTCTCCATTGCTGTGTCGAAGCATTTTTTTTTCTTGCTCACTTCAAAGCCATTTGTTTACTCTGCTGCCTCCTGACATTGTCTGTGGTAATTAAAGGAGCGCACTGAAATTTATGGTTTAATTATACAGGCCTTGTTATGCAGAGAAGACCAGGATGGGCTGATATGCTCAATAAAAATAAATAAATTCCATACGGGGTTTATTGAACCCGCGTTTGCACGGAGGGTGCAATCGTTCCAGCCACTCAGGTGTGTGCGCGTGCTATTGTGTTTATGTGTTCATGTGTATGCATATGTGTGTGTGCATGTTTATTTATGTATTGCCTCGCAGGACAGCAGCAGCAGCTCAGTGCGCCGTGTGAGTGGGTGAGAATGAAATTTAAAAAAAAAAAAAAGAGCCAGATGAATTGCAATCGATTGGCGCTGGTTCACTGTATTGATCCCCCAGCATGTTAAAGCCTGCTGTACTCCATGAAGAACACTCAGTCAGTCAGTGTGGGCTCACCCCCCCCCCCCCCCCCCCCCCCCCCCCCCCCCCTCAACCACCATCTCCCCACCCTCCTCCACCCCTTCACCAACTAACACACGGCTGGATATACTGTAAATGTCTCCCTGTGTTGTTACTGCATGCATGTGTAAAAAGCGGAGACAATTGAGCTTGCAGCTCCAGCTTCCAGTATGCGTAAGTGTGTGTGTGTGTATGTGTGTGTGAGACTTGGTTTTGTGCATGCACAGTAATGGAGAGTGATCTTGGCTGTGGCCCACAAGCTGCTTCTCTGAACTGATCTTTGAGTTGGGTATAAATAGCGCTTGCTCTATAAATAAAACAGCAGCACCTTTCACACTCACTCTCTCTCACTTACCACACACACACACACACACACATTCAAACCTGCCCACATGCCTCTTGTATCACCTGCCCGTACACAATCATAGTATGCATAAATACTCACCTAGACCTCCCATCAATTCATACATCACTCTGTGGGGGTCAGATAGAAGGATGTCTGTGGGTCGTATTGACATATTTTCATGAGAGCATGACCTGAACAAGCTTAGCGCTGACTCCCTGCCTGACCTCTGACCTCACCTTACTTTACAAAAGTGTGCTTGTTTTGGTATTTAGCTGATACTTTATTCAAAGTAACATTAGCAAGTAGACGATCGATATTCTCCCCAAAGTGGTGATAAAACAGCATTAGCCGATAAAGACATTGAACCTGAACCCGTTCAGTAACAGAACAGTCCCTCTGAGTTCAGGAAGAATTCTCTCCCATCTCTGCCTGGCCAGTAGTTGTCAACAGAGCTGCAATGGTTGCACAATTAATCAATTAGTTGTCAACTATTAACTTAATCGCCAACTCATTTGATATTCAATTGGTGTTAATAATTCTTTTAGTTAAAAAAAAGGGTCAAAATTCTCTGATTCCAGCTTCTTCAATGTGAATATTTCCTGGTTCTTAACTCCTCTATGACAGTAGACTGAATATGTTTGGTTTGTGGATGAAACAAGAAAATGAGGACCTGATCTTGAGCTTTGGGAAACACTTTAAAACATACGTACTCTTAGATCCTCTTCTGCAGTCCAACTTGCATCACCATCTGCCCTCTTGACTACCATGGGTTCCAGAGCCTTCAGCCGTTCTTCCTCCCGCCTCTGGAACTCTCATCCCCACGACATTCGCAATATTGACTCCCTTTCTACTTTCAAATCCCGTCTAAAAAGGCATCCTTTCAAGATGGCCTACTCGGTCTGATTTAATGGAGACACACTGCACTGATGATGACTTTATGATGATGATTTTATACCTAATTTTTATAGTTAAAATTTCTGTCTAGTGCTTGCTTTTTTTCAGCTGTGTCTTGTAAGGTGTTCTTGAGTGCTCTGACAGGCGCCTATAAATAAAATGCATTGTTATTATTTTTTCACGATTTTGGGACACTTTATAGACCAAACAACTAATCGATTAATCGATAAACTGATTGCTCGACAACAAAATAATCCCTAGTTGCAGCCCTAGTTGTCGAGATGTGGGCTTCAGACTGGCAGGCAATCCAACATTGCCATCCTGCTTGCAAGGCAAAACTCACTAACAAACTGCTCTCTAAAACATCAGTGCTGTGACTTTACATAATGCTACGGGCTAACTGTAACTCAACGTGACTTGAAGTGTTTGCACGGAGCCACCGGCACAAACGATCACCGGAAAGGCTGCTGGTTGACTCAATGAATATCAATAATACAGAATTCCACCACTAATCCTGTTGGCACAGCACTTATTCACATTCACACCACTTTCTACATCAGTCCATAATGTAGCTGTGTGTCTCAAGAACAACATGTCCCATCCGCCTGCTGTCTGCTGAGCTCAACTCAGGCTAGAAGTGTTTTGAAATGGGGTGGGGGGGGTGGGGGGTGGGGGGGGGGGGTGAGAGATAAATTGGTACAGCGAGCTGGAATGCTGCAGCAGTTATTTAAGGCCCTGTAGGTGCTGCCTAGGCCATATGCTCCCATTATTCCGCTTGGGAGGGGCCCATGTGGGCATGTGAGCAAGGCTGGAGAGAGGAGGAGGAGGAGGAGGGTGGGAGGAAAAAGAGAAAGAGGGGGTGATGGAGGGGAGTGAAAGGAGAAAAGGTAGCTGAGGTATTATTTTAAGGAGAGCCCTCCTATCAAGCGTAGGAGGAATTTTTTTGAGAACGGGATACCTGGAGAAGCCTGAGATGAGATGAGAACGAATTAGCTTCTAACGTAAATGATCGCCTTCACCCTCAATATCCGGCTCTCTCACCGTCGTCTTTGCATAATTCATCTCGTCAAATTTTGAGGTGTGACAGAGTATAATTCATGAACTCCTGAACTTTTCAGGTTGATAGCTTTTCCTCAGGTTAGGCCTTTTCAATCATGTTCATATCGTGGCGCTGCACTTGATTCTGTACGGCACACCTTCTCATGGGTGTTTGATTTGTTGCTTGTTGTATTTTTCCAAAAATAAAAAGGGATGTCCACAACTCCATGTAACTGGAATGTTTTAGACTTTTTAGACAGACTTTGGATCCTCAAACTTCATATTTTAAGAAATCTTTTCTTCTGCTGATAGCTTAATATTTACCTTAAACAAGGCCCAGATGCAGCTTTGTTGTTAGCTTCATATCTCTTTCTCTCTCTTGTTTCTCTCCCTCTCTCTCTCTCTTCTTCTCCCTATCTGTACAGTCTCTTGTCAAACTGAGGCCTGTGTTCCTGATCAGGGCATTGCTCTCATGTTAGCCGCTTCACGGGAAGCACATCCCAGCATTCCCTCTGACACGCCAGCAGCAGCATTACCATAATTGGCTTTTCTACATGACGGGACAGAGGAAATAATAATGTCATTTTATTTACAGCCCTCTTGTCCCGGTCCGAGAGCTATCACCCCCCCCTCCTCCCTCCTCATTCCTCCTCCATCCTCCCCTCCCTCCTCACCACACTCTTTCTCCTCTCCACACATACACTGACATACACCCCTCCTTCTCCCCCTCGCCTCGTCTATCTCATCTCCCTCTCTCCCACTCTCCCTGTGCAGGGCGCGAGTCTCGTTCTGCCACGGCGTGTAGGTCAAGCGATGGCTTTTTGATCAGCTCCTGTCCAAAGCCATCAGGGTTGAGAGGCACGTAATGGAGAGCGGGGTGACAAACAGAATCTGGGGAAGGAATAAGACTGCCAGTTTCCTATTAGGGGCCGGCCTAAACGGCCTCGGCCCCCCCACACCCACCATCTAACCCCCCCAGCATTCTCTGCTGCGAACCCACTCCTACACTGCCTAAATCACATGAGTGAAGGGGCCCGTGATTGGACATTAGTGCCGCAAATGACTGCCGTGATTGCCCCCTCTTCCCAAACTCACATCAAATAAATAAAGAAATGTGTGTAAATAAATAGAAGGAGGGGTGTTGGAGAAATGGGGCTGGTGGTGGAGGGTGGTGGTGAGGGGAGGCTGACTGGTTTCATCCCCTTCTTTTCCTCTCTCTCGGTTCAATCGCCTCTCTGCCTTTTCTTATCTGGTTTGTTTGGCTTTGACATCGGCCAAATGGTGAAGCTCCGCGAGCCTGACAGAGAGTTTTATTGATTAACAACCGGCAGACTCTCAGCAAAGCAAAGGGAGAAGGCAAAAAATGGGTAGGGCGGGAAGATAGCAAAGTTTTGAAAAGGAGTGATATGTTTCTGCTTTGCTCGCTGCCAAAACGCCTGACGTGTCTGCTGGTTGTATTCATTTGGTATCGTTTACAAAAAATAAAGTCCATACACAAAGTTGAGCAGTGTGTGAGGGGGAATGTTTTAGAGATGATCTGTTCTTAGGTGATCATGTTGTCCCGTTGTGAGGCCCAGTGTTGTGTCGAGGCAGGATACAGGGCGTTCACCACAGACTTTTCGTCAGAAAAAACATATCAAAGTGACGTCTGTTCTGCAGAATAGGCTCTGGTCTGGTCTCTTGAAACAATGTTAAATGCACAAACCTGATCACAGATTTCAAATGCAAAATCTGCCATCTTCATATATTAGGTACATAACAGAATCAAGGGTGCTTCATGAGTACTTAAATTGTGGTGGTCCTTCGGGAACTCTCTTATTTAAATAAGAATAATAATAATGAGGCAGAAGAGAACAAAACACACTTGAGCTCTTATCTCTAATAAAATAAAGGCCTGTCCCAAAGTGTATTTGGTAGCCTGAGACATGAAAATCTTTGATAACACCTGCTTTACAGCACCGTAAAGTGTCAATCCATTTGTGCATTATGCATTTTTAAAAAGGCTCTTTATAACATCCAAAGGGACTCCTACAACCCTTTTTGGTACTTTACATATTTGAGATCCCTTTTTGCTAACAGTGTATTAACTATATGTGTAGGTATTGTGAGATCAGTGCACTTGAATGCTAATTCTGGCTTCCTTGGTGTGTGTTGTTGGTGATCTGGCATGGCTGGTGGCGGGCTTGATCGCTGCCTGCTTCTGACAGTGAGTCTGCAGTGCTATCCTGGCCACGCTGCCGCCTGTCTCCTTGATGGCGGCACGTCCCCGAGCAAAAGTGACAGGCGCTTTGGCGCCCGTGCAGATGGCCCTGCTCACAGCCATCACCCGCTCGGCAAACCAAACCGCCAGGGACGGCACGCCAGCCCTGCCCCTTCCCGAGCCCGCCCCTTTGCTGCTGGTGTTGCTCTGCATATGTGCGTCCAGGACGAGAGAAGGAGCTTAATCTGGTCGCCAGTCAGAATCACACATCTTCAAGTTGCAGTGACTGAACAGATAGAGTTGATGTGTGGCTCTTAATATTTTGCTCTTCCTCATGCTTCAGATTTTTAGCATCCTGTCAGAATAGATGCAGCATCTCAAAAGAGACGAGGGGGATCATTTATTTCAGACTCACGTTTAATCACTAATATTGTACATTTATGGTTTGCGAAACCGTCCACTTGCCGCCTGTGATTTTTACAGATGTCTGTCTCTGCCAGTCTTTTGTCTGTGTGCTTTTGATATCTCCCTCTTTGTTGTTTCCATGACAACATGGCAGGACAGGCATTGATTGACAGGGATCGTCAAAGGGTTCCCTGGCGACCTGCTCATTGTTCGAAGCCCCTCCCTGCTGCAGTCTGTTTTGTCACTCACCCAGTGATATTTCTGATCTGCTGCTTCTCATTCCTGCTGTCTGTGTGTGTATGTGTGTGTGTGTGTGTGTGAGTGTGAGTGTATGTATTAAGCACTGCCAGCTATCGGGGTTTAGCTATTTTTTGGCTGCAGCCGTTGTGAGTGACTCACATAGGTAATTCCTACTGTATGTTTGCACTGTTCGTGTGGGCTCGTGAGGAACGAATAGCCGTTCCTGCAGGATGCTTTGTATATTAAATGGCTGATATGTATTGATAGCATCCTGTTCTGGAAACGGGTTAGCGAGGGGGAAGGCACTGTAACAGAAGACACTCTGCAGATGTGTTGTAGAGAGTACAGCACATAATGCTAATCTGCTGTGTTAGGGATTTTCAGGAGTTTTAGAAACTGTCTCGGTCTCAGTCTGTCAGTGGGATTGAAGCGCAGCCAGGTTCTCCTGTAGTGCTCTCATTTCACTGAAATCCTGTCAGGCGTTAGGGGAGTATGTTGCTCATTTGGAGAAGGGTGTATCAGTAGCACACAGCGAACTCAGACTTATAGGCAATATTATGGTCGGTGGGTTCAGGTTTGCACTGTAAGAGCAAACATGCATGAGCTGCAGAGTGCGTAAAGTACACACGTAGGCATGGGGAGGTGAGCATGCAGGCAAACAGGCACTTACCGAGGCACTCACACGCACACACATGCACATCATCGCACAGTCACAGTCGACGGTGCAGCTGCTCACCTCCCCCACCTCCTCCACCCATCTCCTCTCAGGCAGCAGTAAATGTTGCCAGTGTATATATATCAGGTATTATGTCCACTTAGATTATGATATGACAGGTTAGCGTGCCGTTTGAAGCTGACAGCACATCTGTTTCATCAGGAGAGACTGATACTGGCATCTAGGACACACATCTCACCATGCAGGAAGGAGATAAAGGAAGAAGCTAGGGGGCCGTCTTTCCTGTCTCCCTGCCTCCCTCACCCTCTCCCTCTCTCTTTTTTCTCCCTTTTCTCTTACACCCCGTCTCCCCACCCACCAAGCCCACCACCTCCTGCTCACTTTTTCTTTCTCCCCCACATCTTTTCGTTCACTTGATCTTCCCCTAACCACCTCCTGTCTCTCCTACTTACTGATGCTTGCTGTGTCTTCCCTAGCATGCGAACACACTCACACACATACATTACGTACACATGGTCTGGCCTCCTCTCTAATTTGCCTTTATAAATTTTACTGGTAAACCTGTTACATCTCAGCCTTCTTTAGTTCCCTTTTGCTTTCCATTTTTAATCCGTCTTTCTGTTAAGCACAGTCCATGCCATTTTGGATCACAGAACAGTTGTAGTATTTTTGAATGCCCCAGACTCCTTCCTTCAACAATCATTGTGACATTCTCCATCCAAGCGCCATTGTTTTGCCAGTTCCTGCTTAATAGCACAAATGAAAATGACCTTCAGCTCGTCAGAGTGGGTTTAGGAAAAGCTGCAATATCTCCAAATTAGCGTTTTGTTTCTTTCCCTCCCTGATCAGTTGCATAACCTGAACATGTGAGCAGCTGAACTTCACTGACTGGATGAGTGAAAGGCAATAAAGCTTGGGGAGGAAAGAAAGAAAAGAGAAAAGGGGGAGTTGAACATGCAAGCATGCAGCTGGCTAACAAGGCCAAACAGCCAGTCATTTCCTGGGGAACATGAGGCATGTGCAGAGGAATAGGGAGTTGGGAAGGAAAAGGACAACTGTCAGAAGCTCAGTGATTTATTTTTCCCTTGGAGGCTTTTTTCACCACTGGCTTTCAGAGCCACATGTGTGTGAAATACACACAAATTCATGCATGCATGCATACAGACACATGGACACACCAACAACGGATGAGAGTAAAAGCCTACGTTTCCCATCGTTGAGTATTCATTCCATGTTATTTTGACTGTGGTCCTGTTGGTGTGCTGTAAATCTTTAATTTCACTGAGCTGACCTCTTTTTATTTTCCTCTTTCCTCCCCCTTTTTGTCTTCTCTGTCTTGCTCTCTTTCTCTCCAGCGTACATGCCCGAGGACGAGCTTAAGGCAGACGTTCACGATGAGGAAGAGCACCTGCAGGATGACGGCCTCTCATTAGATGGCCAGGACACTGAGTTTCTGTGCAATGAGGAAGAGGAAGATGTGGATGGAGGCCAGCCGCCTAGTTACAGAGACTCTCCACTCAGCAATGGCACTAACCCTGACGCTGGATACGGGTCCCCGCTCAGTGATACCAGCGATCGGCTGACGGACTTCAAGAGCACCTCTTCCAGGGATGGTCAGGAGAGGGAAGGCATGGCTTTGCCCTTCCGCCCCAACAACGGCCTCTCTTTCCAGGATAGCCTGGCACAGATGAAAGCCGTCTATGCAAACCTCATCTCAGATGCCTCTTGGTCCAGCATCACAATGGACATCATGAAATCCAAGCCTGCTGCAGCTGGCAGTGTCAACAGTGCCCTCACCACTCCAGAGCCTGCCCCCACTGCTTCTGTCTCCACGACTACAACCACAAACAAGAGCAGTGCGGTCAACTTGGCTGGCAGTCACCATAACGGCAGGAGCTCCAGCACCACTGTCAACCACACAAGCAGTGCGAGTGGCAACACTAATGGCACAGCAGCTAGCTCTGTTAGCAGCCACAGTGCAACCAGCTGCAGTGGGAGCAGCAGTGGTGGGGCTAGTAATGGTAGTGGTGTAGCCTATGACTGGCACCAGGCAGCTCTTGCCAAAACTCTTCAGCAGACCCCCTACCACCTTTTACCAGAGCCTAGCCTCTTCAGCACAGTGCAGCTCTACCGGCAGAACAACAAGCTGTATGGTTCTGTTTTCACTGGTGCAAGCAAGTTTCGCTGCAAAGACTGCAGCGCTGCCTATGACACACTGGTAGGTTTAACAGTCCACATGAATGAGACGGGCCACTATCGAGATGACAACAAGGACAAAGAGGAGGATCAGGGAAAGCGCTGGTCCAAACCACGTAAGCGCTCCCTGATGGAGATGGAGGGGAAAGAGGATGCCCAGAAGGTGCTGAAGTGCATGTACTGTGGCCACTCATTTGAGTCTCTGCAAGATCTCAGTGTTCATATGATCAAGACCAAGCATTACCAGAAAGTGCCTCTCAAAGAACCAGTGCCAGCCTTGGCCACTAAACTGGTGCCCACTTCAGCTAAAAAACGAGCGATTCAAGATGCTATAGTCTCCCCATGCTCCCCAGACTCTATCCATGCTAGTAGTGGTGGTGGTAGTGTATCCCTAGGGGATGTTGGCAAAGACGCAAAATCTGCAGCTAACCCCTATGTTACGCCAAACAACCGCTACGGCTACCAGAATGGTGCCAGCTACACATGGCAGTTTGAAGCTCGTAAAGCTCAGATCCTCAAATGCATGGAGTGTGGGAGCTCTCATGATACACTGCAACAGCTGACTGCCCACATGATGGTTACTGGTCACTTTTTGAAGGTTACAAATTCTGCATCCAAGAAGGGCAAACAGCTGGTTTTTGATCCAGTGGTGGAAGAGAAGATTCAGTCTATCCCACTGCCACCGACCACCACCAGACTCCCTGTTCCCAGTGGTGTTAAGTCCCAGCCGGTGTCCCCTGCCCTTTCCTCATGCTCAGAGGAAAAGAGGGAAGGAGGTGAGGATGAGAAGGTTGAAGCAGGTGAGCCAGTGGAGAGAAAAATCAAGGAGGAGAGAGATGATTCAGGTGAGAAATCTGAGTCTGATGCCACATCATATAAATACCTTAGAGAAGAAGATCTAGAGGAGGCACCAAAAGGAGGGTTAGATATTCTTAAATCTCTTGAGAACACGGTATCCAGTGCCATCAGCAAAGCCCAGACAGGCACACCGACATGGGGTGGCTACTCTAGCATCCATGCAGCCTACCAGCTGCAAGGTGCCATGAAGAGCCCTGCTACTGTTCTACCCCCAATGGTCCAGAGTGTCCAGATGCAGCCAATGTTTAACAGTGGGCTACGAGGCCTGGTAAATGACCCCAACTCAGTCATCCACTCGCCTCGGAGCCCTTCCTCCCCTACCCCCCTCAGGAGCAACGTCACTGCCATGGAGGAGCTTGTGGAGAAAGTGACAGGGAAAGCTGCCACTGTGAAGAAAGAAAAAGAGGAGAAGATGGTGAGCCTGGAACGATGCCGGCCCCCGTCCTTAGTAAAATCCCCCTCTCCTGCACTGAGAGAGCAGAGAGAACAATTAGCATCTCCAAATGACCTTTCTGTAGGTAAACCATCCGGTATGAGAAGTAGCAGCCCAGGCAGTGTAGATTCAGAGCTCATCTGCAAGAAGGAGCCCAAAGAGAGCCTTGTAGATGGCCACAACAACCATTCTAAGAACGGCTCTGAGGCATGCCAATCCCCAGTAACTAACGGCAACAGTCTTGGCATCATCACCGATCACTCACCAGAAAGTCCCTTCATTAACCCTCTCAGTGCACTCCAGTCAATCATGAACACACACCTGGGTAAGGCCTCCAAACCAGTAAGCCCAGCTGCAGACCCACTATCTATGCTTTACAAAATCAGCAACAGCATGATGGATAAGCCAGCTTTCAACCCAACTCCTCAGGGCAAGCCAGCTGAGCCCGTCAACCACTATCAGTTGTATGACAACAGTGACCAGCCCATAGACCTGAGTAAAAATAAATCCACTGTTAATAGCAACAATAACAATAACAACAGCAGCAGCAATGTGCTGTTGACCAACAATAATGTAAATGGTAACAAACCCCTTATTTCCCTCCCTGACTCAGTGTCCTCTCCTCTGAGAGAGAATGCTCTGATGGACATTTCCGATATGGTAAAAAACCTCACTGGGAGACTGACGCCCAAATCTTCAACTCCCTCCTCCATCTCAGAGAAGTCGGATGCCGACGGCAGTGCGTTTGAGGATGCCCTAGAGGACCTCTCCCCAGTGCAGAAGAGGAAAGGGAGGCAGTCCAACTGGAATCCCCAGCACCTCCTCATCCTCCAGGCACAGTTTGCCTCCAGCCTGAGGGAGACCTCAGAGGGCCGCTATGCCATGACTGACCTGGGCCCCCAGGAAAGGGTCCACATCTGTAAGTTCACAGGCCTCTCCATGACCACCATATCCCACTGGCTGGCTAATGTCAAGTACCAGCTGAGACGGACTGGGGGCACCAAGTTTCTCAAGAACATGGACTCGTGCCAGCCCGTGTTCCTCTGTGGTGACTGTGCCTCCCAGTTCAGGACTCCCTCCTCCTACATCAGCCACCTGGAGTCTCACCTGGGCTTCAGCTTGAAGGACCTGTCCAAGCTGTCAGCTGAGCACCTTCGGGAGCAGCAGGCTGCCTCAAAGGTGATCACAGACAAAATGACATTCGGCAGCCCCCTGTCAGCCTTGACCACGGCAGAGGACGACACAGGCTCTGTGTACCAGTGCAGACTTTGCAATCGGACATTCGTCAGCAAACACGCAGTCAAACTGCACCTCAGCAAGACCCATGGCAAGTCTCCGGAGGACCACCTGGTGTTTGTCACTGCTTTGGAGAAACTGGAGAAGCTAGACAAGATGGAGAAGGTTTAAGCGGGGTCTCGAGCTGAGCGTAGAGACTGACAGCTGTGGAACTGACTAGAATTTCATTGCACTAAAATGACATTGTTCACAGTTACTGCACTGGGCCGAACTGAGCCGCCAGAAAAAAAAATCGGTCTTATTATTTTTTTGTTGTGATAACTGCCTGACTGGACCATGTCTTTTCATGTTGATTTGTTTTTGTTCTGCCAAGCTTTTTTACACTTATTTTGTAATATATTTATATGCTATTTGTCTGATCTGTGCATGTATTTTAGTGAATCAAGGTTAAACACAAGATTTTAATCTTTTCATGGCAAAAATACAACTACTGCTTCAATGGTAAGAGTGGTGAGTGGAAAAAGAATTAGTGGAAGAGAAAACTGTATAATACTTGATATGAAGAAGGTGAAAAATTAAATGTATACACCAAAAGAATGAAAGAATACCCTGAAAGACTGAAGTAGCACCTTAGACAGTTGAATTTTGAATTTGTAAAGAGACCATGTTTTGAAATATCTTGCATTTGTCAAAATCAGATTGATTTCAAAGATCAAGGATTATCATTTCCCCCCTTCTCCTTTTTGGGTTCCTGTCACTGCAATGTTTCTGATGATGAATGGCCTGCTCATAAATCTGTCAGTGTATTAGAAAAAAAAGAACATGTGAACATTTGGAAAAACTGAAATGCTGCTTCTGGTTACGAGTCAATCAGTGAAAAATGAATGGCCGTCAGTATGCAAGTTTGCTCAAAAAACTTTTCCTTGTTGTGAAGTATCACCTTATAGCAATTTTCCAGTTGTATGGTTTGTTACATCATTCTCTTTCTAAATTGTGTCGCTTTATTCAACTGTAAAGAGAACAGTCCGTTACATGTAAATGATTACCAGTGAAAATGTCAGTACTCCATAAGACATATCTTACCATTTGAAACGGCTCAACATTCTTTGTATCTTAAGGTGTGTGCATTCTCTAACTTTTATATTGTCATTTTATATACAAAAATGATAAAAAATAAAAACAGATGGTGTATATAGATATATGCTG
This sequence comes from Epinephelus lanceolatus, assembly GCF_041903045.1. Classification (NCBI taxonomy): domain Eukaryota; kingdom Metazoa; phylum Chordata; class Actinopteri; order Perciformes; family Serranidae; genus Epinephelus; species Epinephelus lanceolatus. The sequence goes on from NC_135743.1 coordinate 32,186,367, forward strand.
TAGAGCTACAAAATGTCCTTTTTTTAAAGAAAATACAAATTTAGCTTCTTTGGCTTGGTTTACAGAAATGATTTTAATTATACTTGCATCCAATTTGATGCATGAAATGGTGTGGAAAATAAATAAGCGATGCACAATGACTATACATTTCAATGTTTTATCGACAATATTGTAAAAAAAAAAGAAAAAAAAACTTTTTAGCACCGATTAGTTTGTTTCATTTCTTTCTCAATTGTAAAATAAACCCCAAAGCAGTTGTTAACAGTCATACATCTGTGGTTGTGTGTTCATTTGTCATGGCGGTGCACCCAACTCAACATAAAATTTGACTCTGTAGCATGGCGACAGATTAAAGCAATCATACCCATGTCAAATCCTAACTCAGTGTAATAGGATTTACTTTTTGGGTTAAACTTAAGAATGGCAGAGGTGAGATCCAAAACGCCCCTGTCTCACTGTTAGCACATACTCTGCAACAGGCCTGCTTTTATGTTTGCAAAAATTTTAAGAGGAGAAGAAAAGTCACTTGTGTCATACTTGTAACTGATGACTGAGCCACATCATACTGCTGATGATTATTATAATGATGAAGATGACGGGGATGATAAGCCTGTAAGGGTGCCTATTGTACTGTAAGAAACTCATGCTAGGCTTGTGACTGGCCTTCGGAGGGCCCGTTCTGAAAGAATCAGTGTTATATTAATGACAGCAGTGTACTGTTGTACTTTTTTGTCTTCTTGGAACAAAATCAGATGGGTGTCTGTTCTGCTTGATACAGCCTCCTGACTGGCCACACTGTACCAACCAATAATTAACACAACTGTTCATTTGATACAGGAGGAAGCTGCAATGCTGCTAGCAAGAAACCCCTGCGTATCTTAACACTGTGCATTTAAAAAGTGACATTGATTTTCGTGACGGGGCAGTGGAGAGGTGTTACTGTGAATCTTGGCAAGATGGAGACTGTAATCAAAACAGAGCTATTACTTAAATTTAAAGTTGCTTGCATCATTCATCAGAGCCAGAATATAATGCACATGTGTGCAGTACATGCCACATTTTCAACACACCTGTCTGTACTTTAGCAGGTTTCTTCAGATAACACAACTTCGCAGGATGAAGTGTAACTTCAGCATTGTTAGCACAAACAGGTTTATTGGCTGAACCTTTTTGATTTCCACAGCCAGCTTGTGATTGTCTAAGATCAGTGAAAAAATGTGCAGTAAACCATTACCGTTTTCCTCCTCACTTCATTTACTTTGTTCCTGTCTCCTCTAAATGATTGTTTGCATAGTTGCTTGCCGAGCATGACAGAAGATGTCTGCACCTTTTTGGCTAATCAAGCAGCTTCTACTGTACATCATCCAAGTCCTTCAATCTCTTCTGTTGCATTGTGGCCACTGCTTTTTCTCACCACTTCTTACAAGCACTCTCTGCTTTGTGTGCTGTTTTATGTTCTTAAGCTTGAGGTCTCACTCCTTTCAGTGTATACCACGGCCTTAACATTTAGCTTTAGCGAAAACTGAAAGTGATTCGTTGTGTACAATGACCTCTGGATGACCGCCCAGCAAGTTGTGGGGTTTTCTTCCTCAGGCAGCCCTGCAGGTGAAGCGTCTGCATCAGGAATTTGATCTCTCATCTCGCCCTCATGTCTCAAGTTTCTGATAGAGTACTTACAGTGCCAGCCTTTGTATGGATGACGCCATGCTGCAGTGTTATGACTTCCATTCCTCACACTCACAACGTGTCTCGTGTCGGCTGAGTCAGTCACACACACTCGCTCTCCCGGCTATATTAGCGCGAGTGTCTTTGTGCAATTACACACCTCCTCGATCTGGCTGCACCTCGCTGTGTTGATACATGGATTCAGTGACAAAGGAAACACAGGCAGAGGGCAGATTAGCCCGGCTGAAGATGCAGCTTCCTCGGAAAAGGGGCTGCTAGAGTTGGGTTATAAAACAAACAAGGCAGATAAACAAGCAACATTTGGAGGAGATAGTGTTCCCTGCACACCAGAAATAAAAAAACACCTTGTAGGTTTAATACCCCACAGCTAAACCTGTAATTTTGCTGTGCCGTCAGATAGCTGCTGAGCCGATAGAGACTCTTTCCTGCTTTGTTAGAGATCAGTGCACTGTTTCCTGTGCGTATTCTATGTAAATTACATGCGATAATCGCCACGCACGGCACAATGCTGGTTCCCGTGGTGCAAACGGAAACCGAGGGTAGATAAACGCAGGCTGGGCAGATTTGCATAGCCTTTGTGTTTTGGGCGCTGCTGAACGTGAGCCCTGAGGATTGGTAGGGATTTCCTCAAGGTTTTGTATAAGTAAATGCCTGCTTCCTCTCAGGGCTGGGACCATTATGTACAGCAGACAGGGGTGGGTGTAGACAGAGGGCACAAACGGAATAACAAAATTACCTGGGCTGGTGGGAACACGGGGAGGGAGTATTAACCTGCATAACTCGCATCTGCCTCTGCCGAGATAGAACAGAGGTGTATTGGCGTTTGCATGGGAATGTGTACTCTACTTCACGCTCTGATTCTGTACATTACATCAAGCATACTGTGTATATTTGTGTCATCTGTTAGAGGCAATAACAGAGAGGTGCCACTCTGTAGTTAGGAGTCACAGACAGGGAGGGCATATTGATGCCAGTGCTTCTGATGTTTGATGTTCACCTCTAAATCTTCAAGGTGCTTTATTACCCCCAATGTATGTATGCTCAGTGCAAACACACACTCACACCTGTGGTTTCAAACAAGTCTTTTGTTAGGCTTCATATGTTCATGGTCCTTGTTCCTGGTTCGTCTATGATAGCGGCATGAAGATCATTGTCAAGCGCGAAACAAAGACAAAGTGCCTGCTGAGGATCCCAGTGCGCACGTCTGCCGTCTGTAAAACCTCCAACTTTGCACACAACTCCGACGTATGGTTTAATACCCTTCCAAAATACCTCAAACCAAACAAACAATGTCTGACAGGGAATCACCAAACAAAGCCACGACGACTGAGAGCCTTTGCACTGGATCAGAAACTAAAGTCGGAGAAATCTGTTTGGATCCCGATAAAACTCCTCATTGTGGAAATTCCATTCAGGAAGGAGTTATCAGTATTCACGTTTTTGCACAAGATACCTGCCTCTATTTTTATGTTGATTTGAGTCAGTTTGAAGGCTTGATTCAATTATGTTGCTCTGCTTCATACTGTAAGATGTACAGGATCTGCAAAATTCTACTCTACATATGCAGTAACCAAAACATGTCCTGCATAGTGTCATAAAGGTTGTGTTTGTGCCGCAACCTTCTTTTGGATTTGGAGACAGTGTAATCACAGACACTGAAAAGGGGTGTATACAATATTACAACTGATTTCTTTTTTATTAATTTAGCTGTTAAAGATGTCAGGGTACTGGAAAACCTGGGTCCTTAAAGCCTTATTTCCAAGTATGTAGTTTTATCAAAGATTTCCCTACAGCAAAACTTTTGCACACCTGTAGCATGACAGGTGCATAGGAGGGGCCAACTATAATAGAGCAAAGAATTCCTGCATAATGTGTTTTACACTTGCAATGATCAGAAATTTAGGCGAATGTCCACATTCAACATCATTACATTTTGGTGGAAAAAACTTCATCAGGTAATTTTGAATAATAAATATTTTAATATTTTAGTTTTTTACATTATAAAGGTCTCTGCGCTGACACATTGTTCCCAATAATTTTCTGATTATTGTAAGCATAAAGAGACAGTCTGCGGGGGCGTCTTTGCTCTGTCAAGTGTATATAAGTGTATATAATTTTGCATTTATGTTCTGCACAGGAAATGTCTCCAAAGGGGTGATGGATGCATGTTTCTTTACATTCTTTACATAGCACTTATGGCTCAGTAAAAGCATTTAAGATATAATGACATTTTGAATCTACAATAAAAGATTGAACTCTTTTTTCCACCAAAGATTTAAGTACTTTTACATCGCTTAAACCAGGCCCTCTATTGTTGGGCATTGCATTAACTATACAGGTAACCTGATGGGGTCCATTACAGTCAGCACACATTGTTTTTACAAAAAGCTGTCTGATTTGTTTACATCAATTTATCCATTTGCCTCTTTTTGATTCAGATACACTGAAGAAGACTACGTCATTTCAGGCACTACAGTGTGATACTCACCTCTCTGTTACCGAGAGTGCAGCACTCCAGCTGGTGTCAGTAGCGGTGTATTTGTATTTCTTTGATGGACACGCGGCAGTCTTTCATCAAGGTGGGTTCATTTTGTGGTGGGAGGGTTGATGTGACAGAGTTGTCTTTGGAGAATGATGGTGTTTGACAGCAGCAGGCTAACGGATGTAGGAGATCATCTGAGTCTGCCAAACCTTTAGTTATGATGTGGTGGTGGATGAGAACTGCAGGTGTGTGTCGCCAGGCCCTTCATCCATCACAAGCCTGGACAAAACACAAAGAATACAGGGGGGGATGAAATGTTTCCTCCATCTTGGTGGATGAGGGATGTGGTTTTATAAAACAAGACGTGATGCCTATCCATTCTCCTCTTACATTGCACTGTAATTTTTTCCTTGTTTCTCTTTCATCCTTTTTTCCCCCTCTTTTTTGTATCTTTGCTTCTCCATTTCTTTGACTTGTATTTAGACAAATAATAAACCATGCATGTTGATATCTCTGAGATTCCTCTTTAAATATATGTTACATATTTTTCTATGCACATTTTTCTCTCTGCATATCAGCTAATCCATCTCTATTTGCCTGATCACCCGGGGACGTGTCTATAGCTACAATAACAATCCACATATGAAAGATTAATGACACATTTCCCATTATCCTGTGTGTATATGTATGATTCAGTCATTGACCTCCCAGTGGTTTTCTGAATATGAGAACTACCATGTCCCTGTCATTTCCTATTTCAAATCAAAGAGGTCAACATAGAAAATGTCTCAAAACCAATTTGTGTTTCAAAAAGACCCTTGAGAAATAGTGGCTTGTGTTGTGTTTGATATGCACAAAGACACTTATCCCTTATCTATCTTTTCAGTGAGAAAGAGAAGGAGATAGAGGGTGAAGTGCTCCAGGAATCAGTGCTGCCTCCGTGAGATATGATGCTGCTTGATTTTGATCATTGACATTTGCTTTTTCATGCATCCCGAAAAACAAGGCCTCCCTTCCATTAAGGAATTATTCAAATGACCTTCAACAGTGCATGTTTTCCTACAGTTTTGTTGTGGGAATATGAGAACACATACTGACATCTCAATTACTTATGCAAGGCTCAGAGTAGGCCCAGTGGATGCAATCACCGTGTGTGCAATCCTCAGTCACTCCGAATCACAGAGGCTCCCGGACAGACACACATAATTCAGACAAGTCAGACAGGATTTGCATACAAAGACTAAAAACAAAAAAAAAAGGGGGGGAAAAAAAGGAGGGCATAAATAAAAAATGCACCATCTTGAGCGGGAAGAGAAGTTAGAGATTTGAGGGGAGGGAGGGAGGAAGGGGAGACCGGTAAATTGTTTTAAAAAGGTCTTACATGTCATGTTGTGTATGTAAAAGGGTTAGACCGATATACAGAGCTGATACTGGCCTTTGGCATTTGGTTTAGTGTTGTATACCTCTTAAAAGAAATGTACTTGTATTGGCAAAAGTAATATTATCATTGTTATTATTGACAATTAAATATGTTATGTGGGTTTCAAATAAAAGTTTAATTGAAAATTTTCTCATTTTAACAGGTAACATTTGGAGGGAAGATTATTTAATTTTTTTTAAAGCACAAAAATCAACATATTTGATGTATTACATATACCGAGTAATACTAGTGACCATATTGGTCCCACTCTTCTATCTAAGGACCCTCAGTCGTCAACCACCACACTCTCACACTGGACCCGACACTGCTGTCCATCTTTATCCCCTTAAAACCTGAGTTTTTTTTCCCCTTCCGCCCTCCTGGAGGTGACACACTGTCTCATCGTCGCGTGATGGGTGGGGGGTGGTAGGGGAGTGGGTGAAGGGGTAGAAGGGTTGGGGTGGTTGAGGGCAGGCGGAGAGGTGGGGTGGGGTGCAGCGGAGGCTAACCCGGCATCACGTCATTAGCGTTGCACGGCGGAGATGCAGGGGCACCCTGACACATGTCACGGACAGCCAGCCGAGAGCCCACGTATGAAGCTGACACGCTGCGCATAATTTATCCTGTGACACGATCTGCATGCCGAGTTGTTGATCTGTTGTGTTTGGTTTGGACATGGGCGCTCTGGCAGTGAAGACAGAGGGGGGGTTATTATGCAGGTGGGGGGGTGGGGGGGGGGGGGGGGGGGGTGGGAAGAGGAGAGCGAGGGCGCAGAGGTGGCAGTGTGTGTGTGTGTGTGTGTGTGTGTGTGTGTGTGTGTGTGTGTGTGTGTTTGAGGGGCGGTGGATGGCGGCATCTTGGTGTAGCACACACTGAAGGGGCGACACATTTGTCATGTCCACTGAGAAGCTACATATACATAAACAAGAGCATTCAAATTCACTAATACAGACACCCAGGCTCTAACACGCACCCACACACACACACACATTCACGCTTTGGTGATATGCGTGTTGAGTCACAGTGAAATCACAGCCATAATCTTGTCCCTTAAGACATCTGTTCATGAGTAAAAATGACTAATATTGTTGACATGACCCTCTGTCATTTCATTAGATGGGATTGTTTTCCAAGCTTCAGCTGCAGCGTGGTGTTAAGGCACCGCTGACACCGTTTCTCATCAGCTTCACATGATTTTTGCTTCAGTGAATAAAGCATTAATTAGATATGTTATATGTTGGCATGTTTGTGCGCTGACTGGTGCTTTTTGGTAAATCAGTAAGTAGGTGTGGCTATAAAGGCCACGGCACATATGGGTAGATAACGACCATGTTTAACTAAACTTGGTAGATGTGCATGTGTGTTGATGTTTTACAAATTAGTTAATATGAACATTAACAGTGTAATATCAGTTAACTTATGGTTAGCGTTAACTGTTATTTGTGAATTGCTATGTGTGCGTGTCTTTGGGAAGTGCTCATCATGCATCAACTACTCCTGCCCCCGCCTTCTTGCCTGGCTCGTTTACATGAATTATGCATATGACCAGTCTTGTTAGAGGAGCCCCTCCCTCATCATGCTCCTAATCCCTGCCGTTGCCGCAGTAACCAAAATTAGACATGACTGTGAGGTACAGTATGGGCCCTCTGGGCCTTTTTCTGGACAGGCCTCATCTCGGGCAGGCATGGCTGAGGATGTGTAGGTCTTGAGGGCCTGTTGGTCACCTGTCCACTGATATTACTGTACTGATGCTGGTGCTTGATGGGAAATATTAATTTAATCTCAGCTCAGTCTGTTGCCACGAACCCTAAAGCTGGTCAGACAGTGTATGGATTCGTACTGATCAGTCACTATTTGACGTGCATTTTGAGAGGGTTCACAACACCGAATTACTCACCTGAACGACCAGCTATCTGGGTCTTGGACTACTGGTGGGCTGTCTTACAGTTTGAGTAGTTCCACGATCCAATTTCCTTCATGGCTGCTATAAAAGGATATGTTACACCCTGTAGCAAGTGTAGGTTTTTTACCAACAAGTCCTCCAACCCATACAACCATGAGGTCATGTGTTCCCACATAAAATGCAGCCTTTTCCCGGGACTTTCCACTGGAGTTGCATGTTAGGAACCATGTGAACTTTGAGTGAACTTTCCTAAACCTAATCTCAGTAACTTTACGTCAATTATGTAACTGTACATTAAGAAGGTAATGTGATTTGTTGGCTGCTTATTGTAGGATATCAGCACTGTTGACGTTGTTTAGCACTGTTTATGGAGTTAGAGACTTAAAAATAAGTCATAGTTGACTTTTGGTTTCACAGGAGACATGAACAGCAGTGTCCTGGGTGAAAGTCCTGTGTTTTTTGACCCGCCCACCACCCTGACCATGTCCCTACATGGACTTTGTTGCTCCTTATACTATGTCACCTGACGTCCTCGAGGTCGCTGCCTGTGGCTACTAAACATAAACAATTAGCTGCTGTACAAACGACCTATGGGGCCCCATTGAGGGAAGAAAGGCGCAACATTACATGTTGTTGCTAAAACTGTATTCTTGAGACTGCTGTGATATGATAATCACATTAATCAAACGTTTAAACAAGGCTTCAAAGTTCACTAACAAGCCTGATTTAATAGGTATGTTTTACACATTCCCATGTTAGACCTGTTTCTCTTTGACCCCCCATTAAAGATGCAATCTACAACTCTCTGCCCCCTCAACCTATAAAACACTTATGTGTCAAACACATAACTGTGATCCAACCAAACTGATTCACATTAATCAGGAGCATGGAGTATGTAGAGCATCTCCAACCGCCATTTTCAGTGTTTCACCACACTCTGCCGTGCAGGTTTATGTAACAATCATGGGATTCAGAAGTAAGATTGGACTGTGATTGTGGAGAAAGGTTTTGCTTGTCTTGTTCTCCATGGAAATCCATGCCCTGACACATCTTTATAAAGCATAACCACCTTGTACCCTAGGAATTCTGTTCATGAAATGTGTTTACATATCTGCAACACACCATTTAAGTCCAGTACTAACGTTTAGGCTGTGTCCCCAATCACATACTTTTTCTTGTTAGTTTTAGTAGGTACTGCAGCTGCCCTTAGAAAGTATGTACTGTTGCATGCAGTATGCACACAATTGAGACATACTATGTTCTCATAATATTATGCCCTGAACTTTGACTCCCTTTCTTGTATATCCATTACCTTGGAGATAAAACAAATGCCACTCACTGAGTTTGCCAGAGACGGAGACAGCTCTGCTGTTGTTACTGTACAATGTATGTAGTTTCTTTACAATGTATGTAGTTTAACTTAAAATTTATAACTGCACAGATTGCAGATTCTAACATATTGTATTGGCGACAGTGAAAGTACGACAGCAGGTCTCAGTCATTATTATTTTTAAAGATATTTCCTGTTGTTGTTTGTAATATTTATAATTATTTTGTTCACTTCAACAATCAATATTCCTATTATTGCTATTCAACTGGTCATCCGTCATTGCAACATCTGACAGCTGTCAATTAGCTGTCAAACAGCTGTCAATGAGCTGTCAAGCTGTCATCTGTTTGCGGCTCAGTTGATGTGACTTATTGTCCACTGCACAGAGGATTGTGGGTCAGAATAGCCAAAAAAGCATGGTAGGTTGCAAACAGCAAAATCAGACTGGATGTAGTAAAACATCCTGGTATTTTTGTCATACTGCATTTGACTAATTATGTATTGGAACATACTCAATCTTCATCTGGTATACCATATAGCATGGTAGTACGGGTATTGGAATGCACAGTGAGTGCTACTGCAGGAAGATGTGTGCCCTTAATGTAGTGAAGCAGAAATGAAAGGTGTGGAGGTCGTGGTGGTGGGTTGGCATGTAGCCCATCCAACTTTCATATGGGAGACCATCACAACGCTACGGTGAATGTTTACCACTTCTTTTTGCTAACCTAACTACAGTCATTCCCTACCGTAACCAAGAGTTTTAGATGCCCAATCCTAACCATCCCTTAATCATAGTTTATTTGTCATACCTTACCCATACCATGGCCTTGCACAGATACTGCAGAAAAAAAGACAAACTTATTTCAAAAGTTGCTACTGGACAGGATTTTGCAGAGTCAAGATCCTGACTGGCAATAGGGTTGTACATGGATTTAAGTGAGAATATGGGGAACTGTGTTAATGTTTGCGGACCCACTCCAGCAGTGGACCCTTAGAATCACGACAACCTTTTACCATGTAAGTGATCATATGCAAAAGCAAACCTATTTTCTATCTACATTGTATTCGCATATTTGAAAAAAGGCAAGCAAAGTAAAATACAAGGGTTGTAAATGTGACGCAGACTGTAATACACAGTCAACATCTGACAGAACGATGCATCAAGAGTTCCATGAATTCCAACGAGTTTAATCTAGAATAAATTCTTGAAGGTTCTTTATAAGACACTCAGAACATTAAAATAGTATCAACAATTACATTGCTATATAAAGATATTGTGAAGTAGTGGTTTACTGAGCGGACAATAAAGTCATGCTACCTCTCTGTGTGCTGTAATCTGTGCTCTTATGTCTAATGCTGGTCCAACTGCGTGTGCGTGTTAGTGCATTTAAAACCCTGTGTCTGTATCCCATTGGCTGGCTAATCACCGCCACTCTGCACTGTGCTTATAAAACAGTTACAGGCAGTTACTTCTGGTAATGGTGACAGCGACTTCCAGAAAACATAACCGCTAGCCTCCAGTTCCCTCCCAGGTTAGCACTGTTAGCTCTGTCAGCACTGCTGCTCTTGTTAGCACTGTTCATGCTATTAGCACTGTGTGCTGCTAGCCAGTTCAGCCACCTCTATGTTGAGATCTGTTTACAGACCATCCCGGCTCAGACACTGATATGCTCCGAGTGTTGCATACAGCTCCTTTAAAATGGACTATTTTATTATTCTACAGAAAATCTTCTATAATATTTGGCTAATGGTGATTCAAAGGCAACGACATTCACATCAATTGAAACCAGATTGAACCAGAATTTTAAAAATTTGCTTTAGGCTTTTCAAGCTACGAACTAAGTCTTTGAAACTGGTGCCAACAGAATAAACGTTTGCTTGTGCTGAAATACAAAAATGTGGTGACATAATATAAATTTAGTGTCAGACCCTGATTACAACAGACAAGACACTATCTCACACTGGACAGAATACAGACGCTCTAATCTCCATGGGCCTCGTGGTGGTTCCCCCCTGACCACAACTAGTCAATATCACTTTTGTTAATATTACTTTAAAATCAGACATGTGGCAACAGAAATACCTCCAGTGTGGTGTGGGGGGATTTCTTCAACAGTCTGGGAAAACCTGCAATGAAAGCTTTTTTTATGGAGAGTTTTAGTGTCCTGTAAAGCTCTAAATGCTTTTTCTAAGACTTATATAAAATGATTATTTCCCAGAGGATTTGGACCTCACGGGCATGTATTGTACATTCATTCCCTTGCTGTAAAGAACTTCAGTGTGTTTGTTTGGAAGCAGTATCCCTGCATTACCCCCAACCAGCTCAATCACTGCTCCCTTGTGACCCCCCATTAACATTATTGGTTTTTGTAGTCAGAGGTTGCTGACGGGGTTTCTTGGACTGCAATGAAGACAGAAGACTATCAAGAGAGGCCTTTTTGTTACCGAGATAAATAACTGACATACGGACTTTGTGTGGCATGAATGCTGTGGTCTTTATTCCTGATTCCATGTATTAAAGATTAATTCTTATTTGCGGGCAAAATTGGATATGACTCAGTACAACTATGGCAGTAGATTTCTTCTTCAAATTTACCACTGTAGGTTTTAGGGTAATAAAGTGAAACCTTTTACTACATTAGGCATTTCTATATTCTCAAAATGTCACTGTCCTCACTTTGCTGAGGACCCTTAGGTGTCCCCAGGTCCGAACATTGACCACTGCAGTATCAGTTATAAGAAACAAAAAGTAAAATCAAGGGAAAATGAAGCAGACTGCCACTGTAGGCAGCTTGCATGTAATTGTCCCGTTGTTATTTCGAGCCTGTTAATTTCACAGCACCAGTTGGAGTTGTCCATCTGTTTATCAAAGGTTAACTGCCTCCACACTTACCAAGCGTACGTTTCTCACAATCCTCAGAGTTTACAACATGCAGCGGATTGTCTCTGAGGCATCTGAAAAGTTTGTCCTCTCCTCTGATAAAAGAGTAAGTGACAGGTTTTGTCACAGTACGCCTGGTATAAATAACTGAGAGAGAAAATGTAAACTCAACCTGAACTTGTGGAGAAATTAAAGCGGAGGATTGAGAAGTTAGAAAATAGCAAATATAAAGATGTTCACATTTATTATACATTATTTATATTATTAATATAAAAAAAGGATTGACAGGTCAGATAATTAAAGAGTACAATTACTGTATATGATCTATTTTATATCGCTTTCCCCATGGAGGAGTCTGCGGATGAGTGAAAGCTTTGGTGAATGTGGAGAGTACAGATGGGCAGACAGTCCAGTTAATGGCCATGCATCACCGTAGTTGTAGGAAGGTAGGTAGCTGCAGTTCCTGGGTGTTGATTTAATGGACAGCCTGTCACTTCCTTGTCACTGCACCAAGATAATTTTACTTCACCCGTTGTGTGTATGTGTGTGTATTTTCAACAGCCGTTTCCAATATGAATGCTGTTTAGGTTTCCATATATGAGCACAGTAATAACAGCACAAAGAAAGAGGCTTTTCACAGTGTTTCCAGGCCAGTGCTGCAGAGCTTTGTTGTGACAGAGAATCATGTAATCCGTCTGCTTGAAACACACTGTGAATAATGGCTTAAGGCAAGTTTTTACAAAAGTCCTTCCCCATACCAAATTTCGGACCAGAGAAAGAAATGGTTGCTCTCGCATGGCACTTGTTGATAATGTCAGGTTTGCTTGGTATTTTTTGCCACGTGAAATACAGCTGAACCAATTCATGCAACTGATCTGGTTTCTGGATCCTCATGTGCCACATGAAACTGACAAATGTGCAGCAATGGAGGCAACTACTGTGAGCACCTTAAATGTAACTGATAGTCAAACATCAGTAAGCTGTGTTTTTTGCAGCAGTAATATGCAAACACACAAGAAGAAGAGTTTAAAAAAGATGCTGGTTGCCATGGTGACTTTTTGCCCCCCAGAGTTTGTGAATTCTGCTTCCTGTTCCTGAACCGTGGATGGAAGTGACACCATGTGACTGCGTTACCAACACATTTTCTCCACGACTAGCCCCACCCAGCCTCCGACATCCGGCACCCAATACCCCCCCCCCCCCCCCCCACCCCCCCACCTCACCACCCTGCTTCTCCTTTGTTAAGCCAAGCTCGGAGTGCCATAGACACAGATGAAGGCGTGGAGAAAACACATGCCAAAAAGGCCCCCCTGCCACTCTCACTCTTGCACAGCGACAATGATAGGCTGTCATCACACAGCGATCAGCACTGTCACCCACAACATTGCCGTGCACAAACACACACACGTATACAAGTGTGGGCATGCACACAGACACACACACACACAACACAAACACGCATATACACAGGCGTACACACACACACATACACAGGACCCACGGCTGTGAAAATCCGCACCAGCCTCGACAACACTGACAACCAAGTCACTGCTGTCACTTCAGTTATTTTTACACTGGGGCCTGACAACACATCAAAAATCTCTCTCGCTATGGGAACAACATGAGACCACTGCATCAAGCCCATTAGACGCCACGTGTCACATCAAATATCTAATTATCTGCTATTCAATATTCCCAATTAAGTTAGAGATGTTCACTATGCACATTCACACAATAATTCACCACAGTGTTGTGTATGCAAACTGAGATGATAAGGCTGGCCTAGCTGTAAAAAAAGAAAGACTGGAAAAAAAAACAGCTGCATTGCTGTCCTGGTGACAGTGAGAAGGCTGAGGTGGATCCTGGAGAGAGTGATCGCTTGCTGTGGTTCAGTCCTGTTTTCTGCAGATACAATCTGACCAGAAACAAAGAGAAAGCGAGACACAGACAGAGCCAGTTATTCTCGTATTTTTTTGGTCCAGACTGGTGGAGGAAGAGTTAACTTTCTTGGCCCTGGCTGCTGTCAGCAAGCAGAAGGCAGCTATGTGATGAGTCTGATTGGCGGCCGATGGCGGTGAGATCAGTGGCAGGGCTGTGCGATGGATGCCATCTTGGCCGGCTTGTGATGTGCAGTTTGTCGCCCGGGCTACACTAGGAAGGAAAGCCTTGAAAATACTGCTGGCTGTCAGTCAAAGAGAAATGTGGTGTAGTTCCAAAAAACCCCTTCACCAAATACCTTTTTGTTTGCTATCTCTCCTTTTTGCAGCCACTAGGACGCGATGCACAGTGTTACTGTAGTAAATAAAAAGGTGAGTAAACTCAGCTGTTGGTAATAATCAGAAGGATAATGATTAATGAAGAATCCTTGTTTAACATAGGATACAGCTCACCAATACCACCTGGACATAATTCAAGTAAACTTAGAAAGGGGGTAAACACAGTTAATGTGGGTCATCATTTTTGTTCTGCTTTGAACGGAATCATTTTAACACAAGAAAATACTAGCTGTCACAGACTACTTAGACAACAAAATGGGTTGGTTGCCATTGCCTCTCAAATTGATCCATGTGAATATTCCTAAAGCAACTCATATGAGCATGTCATGACCCCAAGAAACCAGTGTTGACTGCAGGAAGGAAACAGGATACAAACTGCAGTTTCTGATGTTGTTACACACTTTGGCCCCGATTTATGATATGACCGTATGACAGAAAACTGGGGGTATGGTCATTTCTACACAAAGCTCAGCATTTATTAGTGTGGACGTGAGGGAGAGTTTGAGTCAGTGTGGACTTGCAATGCAAGTAATGGCACCTAAAAGGGTCATCAGGGGTAAACATGGCCAAACAACAGCATAAGTAAGGGCCAAATAGTACATCTGAGGAGTGGTGGATGGGTCCAACATTCATCAACTTTCACACAGGAGTTTGGTGTTCACTTCCTGTATGAATGTAAAGCTGAATTCTGCTAATATTTTTCTAAACCTAACTACATGCTTTTGTTGCATAAACCCAATCACATGTGTGTTGGCTAAAGGTAACCACATACGTTTGTTGTCGAAGGAAAAAAACCACAATGATTTCATTTTTTGACGTGTTGTACCCAGGTAGCGCATTTATCTTGAAAGAAACTGAATGCAAAGTGTACATTTCCTGTGAAAAGGGAAGTGTATTTTGAAAACAGACAATGCATGTAACAGGCTGAAGTTGACATGACGTCCCAGAACATCAACAACAGACACTACCTTGCATGTCAAATGTCGACATGGAAAGTCCACGAAAGTCCAGGCAATGACATCTGACGAGGTCGGAGTGAGAATGTATTGAAATATTATAACAATATCAATATTATGAGATGTAAGGGCTAATGTTATTAATACATGTAATCTATAGGTTAGTATATATAATGTATTCATGAATTATTCCAACCTCAAGTTCAATTTCCTTTGATGCCACTTTTCAGGCAGCCAAACAGAAGCAATTAGTTCAACTGGACCTGGGACGCCAACGTTTTCATTTCTAGCGCAGAGAACTTTCTCTTCTTGGCCATGTTACGCCTTTCCATACTGTAAACTCAATGAGTGAAGCCTCTAAACTGAGAATATACTGGGCTGGTATATTTAAATGACAGTTGTTTTCAGCTTCCACACTTATCAATGCCCGATCATTCCTGGCAAGATAAGAATGTTCCATGAATCACACGTGAACCCTTTTGTTAGATGATTTCTGTGCTCGGATTTGAATCGGTTTGTATATTAGACTAATATTTATAAGGCCAACCATCCGTCCTCCTTAAGAGGTTTGTGGCAATGTAAGGTCAATATGTCTCTTGTCCTTTTCTCTTTACTGCAAGAGAAAAATGTAAATACACAGATCATTTGAAGGCAAACAACTACTGCTGTAATTTTTCAGTGGGGACAGTTTTAGAAAAAAAATTATGCTTAAAATATCAGTTTTGAAAATCATCCTTTATGAAATTGATAGGTTACTATCTTGAGTGCAGAGTACATTGTTTAAATTACAAATTAAATACATTTGGTGCTGTCATTAATGGGTGCAGATTTGGCTATGCAGAGGATGCAAATCTCCACCAGTCAACTGGCTCCACACACTTCAGGGAAAACCTCTCAACCACCCCACCCCCGACTCCCTCACCCCATTTTTCCCCATTAGCCCCTTGTTTGCCATGACAGAGTGGGATTAAACACTGTGTAAAATGTTACACTTCTGAGCAGCTCCCTTTTTAAATTTAGTGACAAAACAGGCAAATTAAGCCTTTGCCCCATGCAGGCTTGCCCTCCCACTCCCCTCCCTCCATCCACCCCCCCTTGTACGTTTGTAGCCTGAAGCGAGTATCACCGCCTCATCACAGACAGTCGGAGGAGGACAGTGGGGTCAGCTTTGCCTGCAGGCACGGGGCCCCTCGGAGCTGCAGCAGCCGCTCATTTCATCCCTCAACCAACATCTACGAGAACAGAGGCCCCGGCTGTATCTGCTGACCAGGAAGTAACACAATAACATCAGCAAAGCAAAGCAGACAAATGAGCACAGGATCAACGCCTGGCAACATGAAAGAGGTTACTTTGCCATTAACCTCTGATGGTATGTGGAGGAGACATTTATGACATTTAAAAAAAATCTGGTAACACTTTAAGAGGTGCTCATTTGAGCATTATTAGAAAGAGAGTTAACGCTGCACGATCCAACCACTGAGCACTGCTGCCGATGACCCCAACACAGCATAACACATCTTCTAGTGTCTCTCATTGTTACACTTCTGAAAACATGTACAAAATCACAACTGCAGTAACAACCAGTTTGGAATTAATTTAATGTAACATTGTGGCCCTCTACAAACAACATTTTCTAGTTAAACGCAAAGAAAGAAACACGACCATTTTGTTTTGCTTCTTTTATTCAGCCAGATATTGTACGCTATCTGTCATTAAGGTAGCTTGGTAGCTAATTAGCTACGTACTAAGATGATGACCTGAACTATGAATCTTTTATAGACAGCTCTGAATGGTAAAATGTTTCTCCAGCTAGGGGAAACAGATTTCTTATCTTGTGAAATATGTCAACATCTAGATGAATTGGGACAAAATTTGGTTCAGATATTAATCTTCCCCAGGTCAGGTCAAAATTTAAATTTGTCCAATACTCTTCAAAACTAATGACATACAAATGAGTGTTTGTTCCACTTAGTGTTCATTACTTGCACCGTCACTGTGAGCATGTTAGCATGCTGATGTTAGCATTTAGCTCAAAGCAACAAAGTAGCTCCAAACTTTGTCCTCTTTCTGATGAAGCATCTACACCATTTTGTCTTAGCCTGGCACATCTAATCATTGCCTAAGATTTACACTATGTGCTATTCTAGCAGATGTGACTGTCATCATTAGCAAAAGGTTTTAGGGCTAATGATTGTTATGGGACTAGAGTTTTGTTTTTTAATTGTATAGCTGAATGAGGTGTGAACCACATGAAGCACTGTTGTCACCGGTGGAATGTGATAGTCAGAAAAGATTAACTTATGCAAAACAAAAGACTAAAGCTTGAATTAGACACTTCATGAACAAACTGAGAATTATCCCACATGCAAACCAAAATACTAAAATTTGTAATAAGATGTTTTTGTCTTGAGAGTTCGGAGCTTGAAATGAGCTCAGATCTTAAATACTGTTGGTGTCGTACAACTTTTTGATGTGGTTATTAGTCAAAAAGTACATCTTATACAATTGCAAGGTGCTGCTAGAAACAAATTTATTGTACAAGAGAAGGCATCCCCAGCAAATGGGAAGCACTTTGTCAGTTCTCTGTTAAGTAGATGCTAATTATTATTAACAGAAGCCAGAAATTAGATGTCTACATTGTATGTTACAGTTAATCAAATCAGTCAGCGATCACTATTTGTTAGTCACAACAAAATATCACTAATTTATATTTTCCCCTGGCAAAACCTAACATTCATCTGTAGGCAGCACAATTGGCATTCCAAGTGTCTCCATTGTTTTTTGGTAGCTGGCTATAGAAACTAGACGAAGGGCATATCTATATGACTTTGGTCCTTAATGAGGCCTGTTCTGGCTTTTTAAAAACTGAGACAAGGTCCTTATCAGACGCTTTCTCCCTTGGGATTGTCACCCTTTGCGGAGTACGTTTCCACGTAAGAGAGATTTCCCTGACACAAAGGCATCTCTCGTCTATCTGCAAAGCTTCTTGAAGTGTTTATCCACCAGAACTGACAGAGAGCTGACTTTAATTAGCACCGTCTCTCTTTTTAACCCCCCCCCCCCCCCCCCTCTTTTCACCACCCCCACTCTCCAACCCCCCCACCCTCCCCTCGTCATATTGCATAACTCCGAACTGAACCGTATATTAGGTTTTATTCACTGATGTTTTTGAAGGACCAGTTCATAGAGAGAGGGAGAGCGAGCCGGCTGCTCTCCTCATTTATGGCACATAATTAAAACTAAATGACAATTCCACTCTCCTATTTAATTAACCACTTTAGATAAAGCAAACACACATACAGTATGGTACAGAAACGCGTATCGCACACACACACACACTCTCACAAGCACACGTGCACACATCCAGAAGGCACACACACACACACAAACCCATCACACAGAAGCAGGTCACACCCCCCAAGTCTTATTAAACCCCATAATATTTCAATCTGGGGCTTTACTGACTTTGATAATATTCGAAAGGGAAAGCCGCCCCTCCCTAGACGCTTTTTTGGGGGGGATGTCAGTCAACTTGACACCCTGTAAATACTCTCTCAAGCTCCTGTTTCAGCTATTCCCCCCTCTGTCCAATCATTTGTGAGTTTTCTCAGTGTTAATGATGAAGGGTTTAATTCATCATAACAGTATTCGCACAACCTCTAATTAGCGGCAACACTCGTACAACAATGCCAGCGTTATCTCCTCATGCAAATGAGCTCTCAGTCTGTTGCGTTTGCTAATTTTATGAAACGGCAGGGCGATAACCACGCAGCCTGTGCTAATCTTCCCTGCGTTTAACCCTGGTTTTCTTTTTAATCCGCCATCCATAACAAACAAACAACAAACAATAATCCTATTATCGGCGTGATGATTCTTCTTCTTTTGACTTTTTTTTTCTTTTACTCTAATTTAATCTCAGTTATGGGCAGAGAAAAACACATGCACTTCCTCTATACATTTAGATTTTTACTCCAGATGAGCGTATTGAGCTCATCAATACAAGTCCCCTGATAGAGGCCTGGTGATAACATCCATATAATATTATGCCATTGAAAATGAATGGTTAATTATATGCCATGTTGTGCCTTATACCACCGTGGAGCCTGGAGTATAATGGATAAAATTCAATTAGCACCAGACTGAGGTGTATTAAGGCGTGTGCAGTGCACACATTTATCGCTATATTCTGAAATTACACTCATGATGTTCATGTATGTGATCAAAGCCAGGCAGTGTGTTTATTGTGTTTATTGTGTGGATGTGGAGTGTGTGTGCTATGGTGGCCGGTGGTGGGGGTCTGGCTTGTTATGGCCCTGGGTTCACTAACCTTG
The DNA here is from genome assembly GCF_041903045.1 of Epinephelus lanceolatus. Classification (NCBI taxonomy): domain Eukaryota; kingdom Metazoa; phylum Chordata; class Actinopteri; order Perciformes; family Serranidae; genus Epinephelus; species Epinephelus lanceolatus. Next base: position 32,205,632 of record NC_135743.1, read on the forward strand.
TCCATATTGACAGCTCCTGCTATTAGGGGCCAAAACTGTGAGGGATCCCTGCGGTTAGATTAGTGAGAGATGAATGCTCTATGCCTGAGTGTGAATGTGTGAGTCCGTGTGTGTGTGTGTGTGTGTGACTGCTCTGATTACCCACTCTACCTGTTGTCACTGTGGGAGAAAATACCAGATATTGTCTCATTTGCCTCAGCGACACAGCAATAACACTATCAACACCTGTGGCAGTTTATACTCTAATTTGGCCATTCAAATACACTCAGATTCTCAGTATGACATCTTTAGTTAGCATCGCTAAGTTGTACTTGATGGATATTTCATCACTATGACTACATCAATTTTGTCCAGACCTACCTTCTGTTAAGTTGACACTCTGCTGTGACAGGTCATTTTCAGTGACCTCACAGAGGAACACCAACCCTCATTTCACAAAGCCATTAAATGGCCAGTGAGAACACACACTGCTACTTCATATATGTACAGACAGTATATCTGGGCTATATTTTACTCTTCAGAATAGGCCATAACATTTCAGACTGACATATTTTCTTTATTCTGTATAGTCAGAGGCGGATCTTTGAGCATGAATTTGCACATCCGTATTCTCTCATTGGTTGGTATTTATTGTTATTTTTTGTTAGCTTAGTTGTTTATTTGTGTTGTTTTCTTATTGTCTCTTGCTCTTAATATAATTATATCTTGTTGTTTAATATTGTAGGAAGGAGCAACAGTGTCCTAGGGCGTCGAGTGTGCTAGGTCTGGCGCTTTACCTAGTCCCTCTGTCCTTTACAAAAATTTGTTCAGCAATGGTGGTGGAGGATCATGGGTAATATAGTAGTATGTAGTGTGTTTGACTGAGCAAAATTTTGGATACTAGATTTGTGTAATAACATAATGGCATCAAACCAAGAAGCTGTCAATGACATGCTTGCCTTCATTAGTAACAGTCGTCATCATTACCTGTTGAGGTGAGGCCTTGAGACGATATGTCAACGCACTGTTGTGTTTGCATAACTGGGTCAGACTAGACAATTACAGGGCTGTAGGGTGCTGGTGTCAAGGGTGAGATGTTAAAGAGGGAAAGGGGGGTTTGTGGGGGTATGGAGCAGTGCGTCTAATGGATTGAGCTTGTGTTGATATGGCTTCTGCCGACATCCTCCTTCCTCTCTGAGCCCACCAGCCATTCCCTTAAAGATGTAATGACATCTCATAATTAGCATAATGTCCCAACTTGTCTGCTGCTTTTAGCTGTCACACTGTATTTGTCTGAGCCCCAGCCAATTACAGCAGCGATGCACCGCGGGGGGGGTGGGGGGGGGCTACAATGGAGGCAAATAGAGGCTCACATGATCGGCCACATCCCACTGGCTGTTACCCTCAATGGAAGTGTAATGCCCTGTTGACAACATAGGACTTGACAATATGCTTGGCCATGCTTAGATATTCAGTCATTAAGCATAAGATCACTGATGTTTGCTTTGTATTTTAATAGAGGAATATCAAATGGTTAGCATCACTTAGCACTGATTTGACCAGTGTTACTGGCCAAACCCTTAAAGACAGGTTTGTGTGTGTGTAACGTAGTCTCCTACTGTTTGTTAAAGGAAGTGAGACTTGGCTTGTTTGAGATGAGCCAGGCCTGCGCAGAATCGATCACCGGCAATTGTCCAAAATGCAAGCCGGTTAGATTTGTGTCCGACTTCATCCCCAAAATTAAAATAATAACTTGATACCAGATGCCAAGATAGTGCCTAGTTATTCCAATGGAGTCACCTGGCACGTACGCCAAAAAAGTTTTCTAGCTTCCAGGTTTACTTCCGCAGTATGTGGACCACTGAATATGCATGGCAGCTGTCAGTTTCCACTCAGCTCACTGACTTTACATTGTGATGACGTCAAATTATTAATTTGCTTTTCTTGTCTTGAGGAAACTTTTACAAATATAAAACAACCATGGCTCAAAAATTCAGAATAGAAAGATTCGTAATGGGCCTTGTAGTGGTCTATGGGGAAAATGCTTTTCGGGCTGCAGGCGATTTTTTCGCTGCAATACTGCCAGTTGCCACTGGGTAAAATTTGCTGCAAGGCTGAGTGGCTTTCCTGGGGACCTGCTTCATCCCAACTTGCTCTGACATCATGCAAAAATGGACAATGATGTTCTCATGAGATCGTGGCGGCTGCAGCTTTTAGAACCAGGCACTGCAATTGCTCTCCACTGACTGCAAGAGCCAGGGCATGATGGAAGATGTCTGGCTCTGACCTGATCTAACAGCTGATTTGTTTAGATGTTGACTCAACAATATGATGTCTTATGTATACTTTTCATTTTTGCTGAGTTGGAGAGCTTTTGGTTTTCTTTGTCTGATTTGAAGGTTTATTCTTTTTATAGAATATGCTGCATGTTGGGTGGTTGACGGTGATGTTTAATAGTCAGAGAGACTAAATACATTCATCACAGATCATAAACTATACATAATCTGTACAGTTTAATTATTTATGTATTTGCATCACAAAGACTTGTAGTGAGTGGAATGTCAGGAATAACATCTGAAAACCACAGCTTTTTGTCACCGCCCCTTGCTGCTACCTGGTCTCATCCACTTTCAAGGCAAGGTGCAGTTTTTCTCGAATGAGCCTATTCTCCTGCGTGCATGTTTGCGTAGAAAAGTATCGTAATCGGACCGATAAGTGAACACAGTATGGCGCATGCTTTTCTGAAGCTATAGTAGTCATCACGTCAGTCAGAAGTGTTTAGATAGGCTCAGACTTCAGCTTAACGAATGTAAAAAGGGCCGTGTTTTGTGTTAGCAGCACAGAACAAATAAAGCACCTATTTAATGCAATATTACCCTGACATCTCCCGGAAAGGAAAAGAAAGGAAAATGTTAACACTAAAGACAAGTCTAATAAACAACCAAAGCAACATGAATTATTAATATGACATGTTAGATCATGGACTTTAGCCTGCATTGATATAGGAGTTTTATATGAACGCAGTGGTGTCAAGATGAGTCAACCATTAATTTTCATTACGCAATATATATTGTAGAATTTTTTTTTTGCAAAGTCCTACTCTTTTTCAAATATCATGCATGAAGTCATTGAGCAAGCTAGTTAGCTTGCTCACTGACAGGGCACACAGTTTATACAAAATGCGTATTTATACCATCAACTTCTGTCTCATAACTGTCCTGGATGTCAAACCAATCCCAGTGAGCAGTTCATACACAAACAGAGGAGGTGTATATACAGTGAATAGGTTGAAGTGATCAGATTCTGTCTTCAAAGCAAAGTTTGCTCATATCTCCACACATTTTTGCTCCGTAACTGACACTAGTCTCAGTTTTATATAACTACAATTTAATAGCATCTCAAGAATTTGATTAGTGTGATATATTCCATGCTGTCGTGTTTATACAGAGAGACAACCAGCTTGTCAAGAAACTAAATAAACCCGCATCCTACGTGTCAGACGCTGAAGCTGCTCTATTCATCAGACTTGTTTTAATCCATCTCCATATGATTCCTACCCTATCCACCATACATCCAAGTCTCAGCAGCCTTATATATAATGTATCTGAGCAGAAAAGAAATGGAGGTGACAGAGTCAGTAGTTACTATGATCAAATATCATAGCTGGAGGCTAACTGGGCATCAGGGCCCACTGACAGACACAATCCACAGGGAATGAACGGATAGAGAGAGGGGGAGAGAGAGAGAGAGGGTGTCTGTAGTATAAGGTAAAGGATGGCTGTGTGTCAGTATAAATCACCATTGCGGAGGCTAATCTCTCAGGGTCTCTGGCAGGATAAATACTTTGCTTATAGATCCAACACGCCTCAGTCTCCGCCACTCATTGGGCACGCTCAGTAGGCACAAGGCCTCCCTGGGCACGGTGCTGGCTTTCCCCCCTAAATCATCCCTCATTCTCATCTTTTTTCACTCCCTCCTTTCAACACTGAGAGGCTGAGAGGCCGGCTGGGTGACTGGAAGAGGGATGAGAGAGATATCATTCTCATTTCTCTTTATTTCCTCGTGCTTCCTCTCACTGCGAAAAAAAAAAAAAGAAGAAAAAAAAACTCCTTCACTCTCAATAAGTCTTTTAATCTCATATCTGATCTTAAAGTCTTATTTTTCCTGAAATGAGAAGGTAATTTGGACAGCCTGGATAAGATAATTCCTTCTGTTACTCAGGCAGTTTCATCTGTCACAGGATTTGTGTTATAAACGCGCCACAATATCTTGAAATAGGGCAGAATATGCAGATTTCTCCACTTGAATCTAGTAAAACAAGAGGAATTCTCGTCTCTATCTTGCCCGATGACAGATTCTTTTCACTTGTTTTACAAAAAATAAAGACTTCACTGAAAAGTTAGTGAAAGAGATACCTTTTGCAGTATAGCAATCACTCAGCTCTCCCTTTTCTCTCCCTTAACTTTTCCAGCACACAAGTGGCAACGCTGAAATAAAATTAGCCTCACTCCATTGTTTCTGCAGCGACAGGGAGCGTTTTCTCATTTCCAGTACAGTTCACTCCATTGTTCAATCCCTTACATTTGCGACTGCCTTGCTCTCCATTTTGTACATTTTGTATTTGCATGTCCCCTGCTTCACCCCTTTCATCTCTGTGATGGCAAGGTATAGACATCCTCCCCCCACTGCCTCCCTTCCCCTCCCCTCGCCTTCCTCTTCCTCTCCTCCCCTCTTCATCCCTCCCTTGTTCCCTCTCTCGGTAATCTGGCCCTGTCTGTAACAGTGGAGGTGCTGCCTGATTGAAACAAACGGCCACTGATTGCTGATCAGCCAGCTGTAAAGCCTGGCAAGGATATGAGCTAATGAAAAAATGGACCTGATTTGAGAGGCACCGAGCGTCGCTCACCCTGCTAGCCCTGCTGTCCCCTGCTGTTACCCTCTATCCCTCCATCCCTCCCTCGTCTTCCTCTTATCACCCCCTCCACCTCACCCTGTCTGCCTATCATTGTCAGCTATCCTTACTGGGAGAGAGATAGAAACAGGGAGAGAAGTAAAGAACTGGTTGGGGCTGGTTGTTTAATAGAAGTAAAGAGGAATGAGTGGACTTGCAACAATGGTGGGGTTGTTTTCAATGATCTGTGTGTGTGTGTGTGTGTGTGGTCCTTAACTTTAATTTTGAAGGACCACATATCCTCAAAATGATCGAGAGATGACACAGAATGTAGACATTTTGCCTGCCCTCCTGTCAAAAAATAGATGGTGTTTGTGGGATCAGACACAGTGTCTATCAGTAAGTAAAAAAACACATTATTCACCAGTTGGCTTTATTATAGCAACATAAAGAAAGTGGAAAAATAGAAATAGAAATTACTAATCGCTCCACAGTATCTGATATGTTTTATATTCTTGCTTTAACATCCAACAAGTCATTTTTTGTAATAAAAGTACAAAGGGTGCTATAATAGCATACAAAGGGAAATTTGTGCACATAATGGACCACTTAGGCCACAATGAACATCTTGTGTTTATTTTTGCACATTTTGATAATTTTCCCTCCCCATTTTGATGCATACAAAGGCACAAAGTAGCACACTCTGACCCCCCCATCTTGTAGGGTCAGCGCTAAAGTGGGCAATAATTGCCAGTGGCAACTCATTAGAATTGGTGATTTGGTGAAAGTAAAGTGGAAAAATAAGAGAAAACACACAAATAAATGCACGCACATACACTCGCTGTGCACGCAGGTGCATATGCAAGCGCACAAAAGCAAGCCCACACACACGTCTACAATGCCAAGACGATAAATTAAAATCTTCATGACCCTGTGTACACAAAATTAGCCACAGGGCCAACAGACCTGCATTAGAGCAGTGCATAGTAACAGAGAAGAACTCTAATTGGGGGTCATTATTTAAGCTGAGAGAGGAAAAAGGCTGAAGACTCTCATTTTCACTCCTCTTTCGCCTTCTTTTTTATTTGACAGGCGCAGTAAATTAAGAAAGTGGTGATATTTAATACCTTTTAACCTCCTCAAGACAGTTTTCTGATCAATTACTAGAGCAGGCTGTAATTGTTAGCCTGGATAATGATTCCACATGTGAGAGAGCAGCGCTAAGATGAAGCCCTGAGTGCAATTACCTTAAACCCCTCAAGTGTACTGGTGTCTGGAGAGGACATTATGGAAAGAGAGAGTTAGTAAGACAGGCAGAGAGAACCTGCGGAGAGAGACAAAGTAGAAGATGATGTGAGATCATCTGACAGTGAAGAGTAAAACCTGCTCACATTGGCAACAGAAAACCAGTGGTGGACTCAAGCTGTCGGGGGGACAGGGGCCAGAAAAATGAAAAAGGGCACCAGCTGCAGTCGTTGAGGCACCAGCTTGCAGAAATTTTTCTAACTTGCAGGGGAGCCTATATGGCACTGCATTGTGTTTTCTCAATTTTGAAGCCACCCTACAGGGCACTGCATCTTGTTTTCTTCACTGGAAATGAGTCTCGCTCACCAGACCTTTCTCAAGAAAAGAAAGGTCTGGCTGCACCGACTCTCACTTTAAGATTTTCTTTCAACCAATCACAATCGTTCTGGGCGGTGCCACGGCAACGGTGCGCTTGCAAAAATATTGCCGGGGGGAAACAGGTTTTGGTGTAACACGCCCACAAATATATCGCCTACAGGATGTGAACCATGGCAGAAAAATGGCTACATCCCCGCAAGATCAAACACCGCAAAAGTTAGTAAAGGACGTGTTGAAAACTGCTACCGGAGGTGGTAGGGCGGGACTTCAGTGGGTGGCTCGTTCCGCACAATGAGAGGCTGATCTATGCAGCGAACTTCTGCCCACTCAGACTACTGGAAATAGACCATAAAGGGCAACTTGTTATCATTTCTCCACATGATCTCCTTAATCTTATTTTTTCTACCATGGGACCAATCAAGAGGGCATCTTTTGCAAGTGTTGGTTGTTATTTCCAAAACAGACTTTATGTCAGCTGTGGGTTGAATTTCAGTGCACTCTGTGTTTAGTGTAAGCAAATGTTACCATGTTAACATGCTAAGCTATAGTGGTAAACATTAGCTGCTAAACAATCAGCATGTTAGCATTGTATTTGTGAGCTTTTTAGCCTGCAAGCTTTCAGGATGTTGCTCAAAGCACCACCAAGAGTAGACTATGGTCTCACAGAGCTACTTGCATCTTGTTAGCATCCTTTAGCATTTCATCGTTGCCCACAGGTTTAGATTGGCTAGAGAGCCAAATATTTCCTTAAAAAATAGTTGAGACCAGAAACAGAGCTAAAAGGAAAGTGAAAAAACAGAAACACGACTTCAAACAGGCTGTTCTCATGCACTGTTTGTATGCTTTCCTATGAAAAGTTCTGCACCAGAATTCGTACATATCCTACGTAATCATGAGCCATTCGTGTATAAACCACATATCTGGGGGGGCTGCCATCATGTGACCAATGCACTGATGGGACTAAAGAAAAAATAAGGAAGCTGCCTCTTAAGGATGGAGGTTGGGGTAGTGGATGGGTGACCAAACACAGGACTTTTCACAGAAGACCAGTTTTCAGAACCGTGGGAACTTTGAGTGAACTTTAAGTGATTATAAGGTATGTCATCTTCATTTTATATTTGATATTCAAAGTTGGTACACTTCCTTTGGAATCTGGTTCATCACATGAATAAAAGAGATGGAAAAGTTGATAACTCTGCACATGATGAAAACCAGGCTCTGTTGAAGACACATCACTTCTCTGTATGTGTTGCCACATGCTGGCATGTTGGCACTTATGGCAATGTGTTAACATGCATATTTGTGTAGGCTATCCTTGCATATGTACAACTTCTGCGTTGTGTTGGAATGACATGTCTGCCATCCTTTTATTGAAAAACCTATGTGGGTGTCCCTTTCTTGGCTGTGAAAACTGAATGTAGCCAAGCAATTTAAGATCAAATTACACCCTGTGAAATCTCGTGCTTGGCCTGACAGCCCTCCAAACACTAAATAAATCACCTTTTTACTGTGGAGGAAACTGCGTGACTCAGCTGCACATGAGAGCACTCCCATTTTAAACAGCACGTTTTTACACAACACCCAACAGTGGCTCTCTGTTTTACCACTGGTTGCTTTCATTCACTATAGGTGACCAAATAGGAAATGTACATTCACATTAGCCAGAGTTTAAAACAAGCTTTAGCACCCTGTCAGTGGTGGAGTGTATTTTCTCACTGATCTGCATGTTTGGTGTCTCAGTCTTGGAATGCAACACAGTTTGAATATTCATGATAAACAGCAACAGAGAAGAGCCAAAATGTCCCACTTGAGTGGAAGCACCGTTGCTAAACTGAAATTCACATACTGCTGTAAAATTTAGAGGCACACTTAAAGTGTACTCAGAGTAAAAAGTTAGGTTTGATTCAAAATATTTTTTTGAGTATGGCTGCAGGTCTATGTAAAGGGAAAAGAGGACTGAAAGTTTGAAGCTAGGTTGAGGAATAACTCACTTGATTCATCACAGCTATGACTGGCCTGTTTCTAATCCTGTGAAATATGTATTCCACAATGGATTTGTTTTGAAATGTAGCAAAGTACAGGAGTCAAAACATACATTTATCCTAAAGTACAAGAATACAAAAGAGCTATTGCTTTACAGCTTTCACAAAGCCTTAATTTGTTACTTTCCACCCTTGAACTGCTCCACTGTTTTGCATAAAGTGCAAGATTTATCAGGGGAGGTGGAGAGAATGTGAACAAATAGTGAAAATTCAAACAAACAGAATGCTTGATTTCTTCAAATATTGAACAGTTGGTGGTGTTATCTGGCTCGGTGACCCAGCGCTCATAGCAGGCAGAGCGGAGTGGCATGGCCTGACCTCCTGTCTGCAGCAAGGCTGGCTGGAGGCTGAGGAGAGCCGAGAGAGAGAGGGAGAAGGGGAGAAGAGACAGGCAGAAAAGGACGAGGGCAAATAAAATACCAGACGCCTGCACAAGAAACACACACAAAACTAAACTAGCATGAACCCGCTGCCACCCTCCTTTCCCCCCAACATCAAATATGTTAAGGCCATCTGTTTTTTTACACAAGTAAACAACAATGCACTGTCAATAGCAACAGGGGCGGTTGAGTACACTTGTTTAATATTTAACAAAAATAAATTACTGTAGTTGCAGAAGTTAAAGGTCTTACATTTAGTATTTTTGAATGGGGTGAATGGTATAGCCTTTCTCGTGCCAGTGGTATTGCTAGCGCCAGCATTTTTCAATTTAAATCCACATTTTCGATGAAGTCCATTCTCTCTTGTTCCATCCAATGTATTTTTGGAGTCGATGAGGAGGACAAACATGTTGTGGAAATATTTTCCCATCAGCCCTTCACTTCCCCCACCATCTGGTGTCTTCAGAAAGTCAAAAAGCCTAATCTCTGTTTGTAGTGGCTAAACAGCGCCCTTTTTGTGTTGTAAAGCAACCTCTCTTTTAGACTCACAAGTCAGTCTTTAGACGCTTTGCTTAACTAAAGACTGATGGCTTTCTCCCTGATTTTGTGTTTAGATGAGCGGATACAATTTCAGAGTTTAAAAAACTCCCTACGTTGCAGAACCAATAGTAAATCTGCAGGGCGGTCCTTCAGTGGCTCGCTGAACTCTTGTGCTTGTAAACATAGTCCCACTAGAAACGTGTAGCGGTACAAAATGGCTCAGCCACGCTCACAGAAAACGCCGTCAGAGTTAGTGGATGTTTGTCATGTTTGCGGTGACACATTCTTGCCAACTAAAAGAAACAAACATAATCTTTTACAAGGCCATGACTCATCTGTCCGGACGGACTATAGAGGGAATCGCCTTGTTGTTTACAAATACTTCCAGGTAAAAAACCAGCAGAGCTTTTAGCTATATATATAGCCTGTATATCACATTTTTCACATCACTGTATCACCGTTTGGAATAATCCAATGTTTGTAAAGTCTATAAACACAATGATTGAACAAACATTACTAACGTTATTTCTTAGCCATTAGCGGTGTCTGTAATAGGTAATAACTCATTAAATGGTCTGTGAAAAAAATATTTTTTCCAGCGGATATCTTAGTTACAACATGATTGAGCTAGCAAAGCAGTTTTGTGTTGCTATGTGTGGTATTTATTCAGTTTTGGGAAATCACGATGTCTAGAAAGCACCAGTGGCTACAGCTGACAGGGACAGCTAACAGCAGCAGCAAAGCTAACATCAGGACGTCATCTGTTAAAAGCTTCCCGTTGTCGGATATGACATGAAACTACTCCAGCTAGCTCAATCATGTTGTAACTAAGACATCCGTTGGAAAAAATATTTTCTTCACGGATGAGCACACGTTTGATAAAACGGAGTTAAATCTCTCGGCATCCATTTTCAAGCTCTCTGTGTGTTTGTTTCCTTGCGGATGAGAAAAAGGGGAGCGCACATTTCCGAGAAGGCGTGTCCTTTTCAAAAATGCAAGAGGCGTTGCTTTGTTGCCGGCTGTTTTCGCCGGTGTGTTAAACACACTTTAGAAAGGAGTGTCCCCAGACTATCAGAAGGCGGAGATCTCTGATTGTCTGGTGGCGAGACTACCTCTCTCTGTGCTGTAAAGTCATGGAGCTGTCAGATACAGTCGACATCTCCCCATATTGTTAGAGGTGTATAAACCAGGGTTGTCTTTTTTCAAAAACTCAAGTCTGAACAACATCAGACTAAGACCTGATTCATCTGAATTATTCAAACCTAATCCATATAGTCTTAAATATGACCCACAGGAGCGTTTGCTGAATTAGCACCCCTACTGGTGGACAACAGCATAGATGATACATGACGGTTAACAGTCCAAGTTCTAAACATGTGGGTAATGTTGTGAAATGATTGCAGTTGTACTAAAACGTGGTTAGGTTTCGGTAACAAAACTCTTTGGTTAGGTTTAGAAAAATGATTAGGGTTTAATGGCTTAAAATAAGTACGTTTGTTACTAATATAGTAATGTAATGTGATGTATATCACATGACCCACTACGACATTTTAAGTTGCATTGTTGAAGTAAGATTGTCTTTTGTTTTCACGCAGGAGATGAGGAGCAGTGTCCTGGATTAAAGTCCTGTGTTTTTTTGACCCATGCATCTCTGTCCTTCCCACCCTAAACAAACTTTGTTGCTCTTAATATTACAGCGCCTAACTTCCTCCTTTACTACAATCAAAATTACTAACAATAAATGTAAGCATGGGTCACAATTGCTGCTTGTACAAATGACCTTTATGGTTGTATTTTGGAGGCCAGTCTCTGTACGTATAGCATAATGTAGCTCCTGACCATGTCTTTTCATTGTTGGTCAGAGAGAGTCTTTCCCTAGTCTATATATTTTCCTGTATGGTGTCAAACAACTGCACTGTAACCATGTTACCACAAAACACTTTTTATAGTACCTTAGAACTGTTATAACCTGTATGGACATGTACCTCAACCTTTGATTTGTTTTTTTTGCGTTTCTACCACAGACACTTCCCTTATGCAGGAGAGGTTGTTACCAGATGGTTATGTGTCCAGAGTTGTTATCAGCTGTGTCACTGCTCCATCCAGTCCTCGCTGTATTTCCTCTTCACTGGTGATGCAGAGGAACATCTGCACCTCGCTGATAGTTTACTAACAGGGTTGCGCAAGTCTTTCAGAGGAAAAAAGAGCAGGCTGGAGTGTTTAGAGTCTCTGTCGCATTTGATGAGATATTCTAAAACAGAGGGTTTAGGGTTTGTGCATTGAATGCTTGTCAAACAAGTGTGTTTATTGAGCAATCAATGGATTGTGATGTTTCTAGCTCCACCTTTTGTGTTTGATCAGTGTGCTGGGTACCTGAAGAGAGGGGTGATGAAAAAACATGACTGAATGGAATGGTTTTGCTGGTAGTATCTACAACTTATGACAATGGAAATGCAAAATAATCATTCTAATGTGTAACAAACTGAGCTGATCTGAACTGGATGGTGGGATGGGAACAAGGCTTATGTGTCTTGAGATTGTGGTGTGACTTGGAATTTTCTATTGAGGCTCCAATTCTGTTATTATCCTGAAAATCCTCTCACATTTAAGACTAGACTTAAGACTTTCCTCTTTGATAAAGCTTATAGTTAGGGCTGGCTCATGCTTGGCTTGTACCAGCCCCTAGTTAGGCTGACTTAGGCCTAGTCTGCCGGAGGACCCCCTATAATACACCAGGCACCTTCTCTCTCTCTCTCTCTCTCTCTCTCTCTCTCTCTCTCTCTCTCGTGTCCTATTACTGCATCTTGCTAACTCGGCCATTCTGGATGTCACTAACTCAGCTTCTTCTCCGGAGCCTTTGTGCTCCACTGTCTCTCAGGTTAACTCATATAGCAGCGGTGCCTGGATAGTGTGACGTGTGTGGTTGTGCTGCTGCCGTGGTCCTGCCAGATGCCTCCTGCTGCTGCTGCCATCATTAGTCATTAGTCATACTTCTACTGTTATTATACACATATGATTATTGTCACACATGTATACTATCAGATATTAATATATTATTATTAATTATAATATTATTACTTTCATTAATGTTGTTGTAAGCTACTGTCATTACCGTCTGTCCTGCATCTCTCTCTCTCTCTCTCTCTCTCTCTCTCTCTCTCTCTCTCTCTCTCTCTCTCTCTCTCTGTCTCATTGTGTCATACGGATTACTGTTAATTTATTATGTTGATCTATTCTGTACGACATCTATTGCACGTCTGTCCGTCCTGGAAGAGGGATCCCTTCTCAATTGCTCTTCCTGAGGTTTCTACCGTTTTTTTCCCCGTTAAAGGGTTTTTTTTTTTTTAAGGAAGGTTTTTCCTTATCCGCTGTGAGGGTCCAAAGGACAGAGGGATGTCGTATGCTGTAAAGCCCTGTGAGGCAAATTGTGATTTGTGATATTGGGCTTTATAAATAAAATTGATTGATTGATTGATTGATTGATACCGAAAATATGTGAATGGTCCACAACTGACACAATTCCAATGGGTTTCATATCCTAGTTTATAGACTGTGATGGTATGGGTGAAGGCCTTTTATGACCTTCTGGCAGTGGTCCTAAGGATGTAGTCAGATGAGGTTGCCCCACTGACGTTTCTCCACTTGTTTCTGGGGCCTCTGCTGCGTCACTTGGGTGCTTCTCAGATGCTTCTCAGATGCTTTGGTATTGTATTTATGTATTTTTCCACGGCTTTACTCTAGGCTAGGGTCCTCCTCCATTCTAATTTACTAGCTTAATTTATTGATAGGTCAAGTGGGCAAACAATGGGTCAAGCTGAGTGAAGAACTCTGCTGAACCACAACACAAACTACTTCAGATTGTCTGTTATGCTTATGACTGTAAATTTTGGACTTGAATAAGTTATTACAGTTTGGATATTACAAGTTTTTGTCCTAGTTTGTTGTTCGAATTGTGAATAAGAAGTGACAGCTTTAAACACCATGCATGGATAAATAGCTAATGTCTGTTTCTACACAGGAAATATTCAGCCACAGTATTATATTGTCCCTCTCATTTTGGCAGTGATCACTACCGAGGCCCCATATATACTTTAATATTACTGCTAAATATTACTAAAGCAGGGGCGATGCGAGTCACATTCTGCCATTGGTTTCACATCATGCTGTTGATTGGTAATTGGTGGCAATAATGTTCAAGGGAGCACAGCAATGCATCAACAAAGAAGAAGAAGACAGCTGGCTTGTAAACATGAATTTACCAGACGCCTGCACAAGAAACACACTGTTTTATCTTTCTCATTGTTAATAATTATTTTACTACATTTCTTGTTGTTTAAATGGTTCGAGTGAATGATTTGCCAAATTTTTTTTAGAAATAAATCAAGTGCTTAAATTGAATTGAGGTCAAATGTCATGTACTCCAGAATAATAGAAAATAGAAGCATTGAAAAGTTTTTTCATTCATAGCCATGAGAAAAAATCTGTTACAATTATAAGCCCCATAAAACATTAAACTGGGGCTTTTGCAACATTGTGCTCATTATATCATACCCTGAGTTTTTGCATTGCTCTTGTGATGTGTTTCTAATACCTAATGAGCAGCACTTTTAGTGGTCAATAGTGAAAAAAAAAAAAAAAAAATTGTAATAGACAACAATTCACAGCCTTAATGGCTGAAAAGTCAAGTGACGTGGTGGAACAAGTCAGTGAAGTGATGCTTCACATTCAGCAGAGTTGAAGTCCCTTGACTCTCCTGCCTTTATAATAGAAACAGACGAGGATGATTTACCTTCACAGCCACTGAGATGATCCACGCAGCAGATGTTTTACACTTTCTGACCATTTATTTGTGGAGCGAGAGGAGGGGGGGGGGACTTAGGAGGGGTATAATTAGGATTTATGGAGTGAATCTGCAGAGTTGCAAAGGCGACTGATGATCCCTCCTGTAAGAAGTGTCTTTGTCTGCTAGGTGAGGGATAACGGACGGCGCCATGTTGACAAGGGCAAGGACAAGAAGCTGGATGTTTTAGCGTTGCTCACCGGGTCCCTCATCCGCTTAGCACAGATGAACACACAGATATGCGGCAATGCACTGCATGCCAAACACACACACGCACACATAACATAAACATGTCCATCTATTTAAGACAAGGAGGTAAATACACAAATTGAAACACATGCACATATGCACATAGAGCTTACAAGCAGCCTTAAACATGTTATAAGGCCAAATAGACACACACACGCACACAAATACATGCTGTATGAAGACACAGTAATGCAGTAACATGTATGATGTGTGTATGTTTTTTTAAAATAAACACCTTTGCACAGGCATGGCATATGCAAGAAAAAAATGTGTGTGCCCACACACACTCCTACAGTGTGTAGTCTGTAGTCCTTTGGCCCAGCTTGTCTCTCTTGAGGTTATGGCCACACCAGATCACCCTATTCCAACTCAAACACATTTGACTAAAGAGGAAGTCCCTCTTATGTAAATGCACTACTTTTGGTTGAGTATTTTATTTCATAGCCAAGTTTCGTGGCATCACATAAGTGCGACTACAAAGTACCTCCGCTAAATTCGCCTTATGGGGAGTAGACCAGATGACTCACATTTGTATTTCTGTTTCTCTCTCTGAGCCTCTGGCCTGTGGCCTGAAGCTTGCCAGCGGTCATTAAATTGGTTATTTACAGTAAACAGCGCTATAATCCTGTCACAACCTCTCCCTCGTCCTTCCACAAAGCCTTAGCCAATGTTTGGTGGCGAGAGGAGCGAGTGTTAAATGGGTATTGAAGTGACGTTATCTGGATTTCTTTCTCTCTTTTTTTCCTCCGATGGATGTGGAGCAGGGTTTGTTTGTCTAAATGTTAGCACTTTGGAAGAGCTCCACAGCTGTGGGCGCCTAGATCACATTGGAGGTTTCACTGCACACACACACACACACACACACACACGCACACACACTGCTCACTCACACTCTGACAGGCAGCCATGTTGGGCTGGCAGCTCAACAACACAAAGCTTTTATCTGTCAGTGGTCAAGCCTGACTGAACCCCCGCTACATTATAGGCAGTCACACACACACACACACACACACACACACACACTGATGCTCTCTCCCCAAAACACACACACACACTTTGAAAAAGTGCCATTTCTATTTTTTTTCCCTTTAAAACCTGGCTCAAATCTGCTCTTTTCCGGAAATTAGCCATCTGTGCTGCCCGTGAGTGACAGAATGTTCATATCAATCCTTCCAGGAGATGATGAGCACCCCGTCTGCACAGACAACACCCACACACACCCACAATGACACACACACACTCACACACACACATGGCCACATTTCCAGGAGCAAGTCATTTGTGAATTTGTTTCTACTACGGATAATGGCATAAAGTGAACCTTCCCTTTGAAACAGATTAATTTGGTTCTGATTCCCATGGCCACTCATACAAATACAGTACACTGACAAACAATATGACCACATGCCACACAAGACAGAGAGTATGTGGTAGAGAAACAGAGAGCAGACAAACATGCAAACACTCTTCCAAGATTCCTGCAGGACAAAGATGGCTGGTGGTTAATGAATCTTAGTTAACACCATTAGATTGAAAGATGAGCGCTGTCCGAATGCGCCTTCCTGTGTATGTGTTTTTTTCCCCCTGTCTCTCTTTCTCTATTTTTTACGCTTGAATTTCGACGAATGGCTTTCATCAGCAAAGCGCATCTCATTAGCAGCGATGATGCGCCGTATGTTGATCATCATCATCTGTGAGTGGACTGATGAGCGATGAATGTCAGCCGTAATGGAGGCGACGACGCTGCGTCCCGTAAAACCCACCGCGACACACTCATGCTAATTACTCCATATAGCGCCGTTAGTGGCAGCAAAACGGCTGCAGCGGCACCAGTAGGAGCAGAAGTGGAAATGACAATCATAATGAACCATATCAGGTGCATCAGTTCACTAAATGCAAGCTGCGTCTGGTATGAAAAATCACCAGGACTGAATTTCTAGATACACAGTGCAGAAATAGTATCACTGATGACTGACAAGATATTATTATCTGGTTACTGTGATAATGGAAAGTCACCTAACTTTATATTTAGAGGGAACACTGATCCTAAATAGTCATCTTTTGTAATGGTGGCATGCCTCGTATCAAATACATTTGTTCAAGTAGGCCACTGTACTTAACTACAATTTTGAGGTACTTTACCTGAGTGCTTCCATTTCATGCTACTTTATACTTCTTCTATAATTCATTTTAGACTAATAATTGTTCTTTATACCCCACTATATTTATTAAACAGCTAAAGATATTGATTACTTTGCTGGTTAATCCTTTACATACAAAACATTATGATTAAATAAGACACATAGTTGAGAGTAAATAACAGTTCAAAAAGTAGTTAAATTACCACCAGATCAGCCAACTACAATAGTAAAATGCCGTAGAATCTAATAATATATAGCAATCACTAGGGTCGTTCATCTGTATAACAAATACTTTTAATACTTTTAGCACAAACGTAAGTGAAAATGTTGAATGCAAGCCTTACTTGTGACTTTCTTCTATTGTTACTTTAATTTAAAGGAGATATATGTGTTCAGAGCATGTCTAGGATTCAGAGTCTTAGCCAGGATTGTCTGCACACAGCTACCAACATGAAAGTGGCTTCAGGTGGATTTATACTTGCGCGTCAGCTCTATGCAGAGCCTACGTCGAAGCCTACGCACGTGGCCTACGCCGTTGTGAGCATTTATACTTGTGTGGTGGTGTGTCTGTGTCACTCTGCAGTTACACCTCCAAAACACTAGTTGGTGGTGTGGTTTCTGTGAAGTGGTTTTAAGTTTATTTGACTTAAAACACAACCCAAAACACACATTAAACATGGCTTAATGGTACAATTTAAATTACAAGTACACAAATTGGCTTCTCTTTAACTCCCAGCACACAATTCCCCCACAATGCCACATGCTAACGTTTTTAGCACAAGCCTATGGCATTTTACATTGTATAAATTAGCCTAGTGGCTAGTGGAGTTTTCCTCCTCTTACAAAAGTAACATTACAAAATTTGGCTCCATTACAACTCACAAGATTCACCGACAAAACAATGGTCTTATAATAAACACGTTTTCCAAACAAATGCAACATGCTAACGCTATTAGCACAAGCTCATGGCATTTTACATTGTATAAATTAGCCTAGCAACTAGCAGAGATTTCCTCTACTCATATGAAGCTAGATAAATCACACACAAGACTTAAAATAATGCTATTTTGTGGAGGCTTTATTGACTTCACAATTTATTGTTTCTAATATGTGAAATAAAAGTAAATAAAAGCTTAATTTCAGCTTTAGTTTCAGCTTGCAAAAATAGACAGGAGGTCTACGTTGCCGCGATGTGTAGATGCATTTCTGGGGAGGTGCATGTCAGGCTACGGTGTAGGGTGCTGCGTAAGACCTACGTCGAGGCAGAGCCTACGCCGTAGGTATGGCATCGATTCACAAAATAGAAATCTTGCTATAGCTGGCAGCTAGCTGCTAACCATGCTAACAGTACAAACACTGGTCACAAGAGTAACAATGCTGGCAGGGCAGAAGGTAGGTATTACACTTTTGCAACAATACCGCCATTTTTATCACTGGAACCCCCCCCACAGGAGCGCATTTTAGAATGGCGCCAATTAGCTAACCAGTGGGATATGGACTCACAGGCACAAACATGCAAGCGCAGCCAGACCTACTAACACACCAAAGACAGAGGGAGAGTGACTCCATTCTTTGCTCAGGACACCATCATTCCTCTATATCATTACATTGAAAATAGTTTTCCATGCTATATGCTTTGAATGCTGTATACAGAGCCTTATATTAAAAGATCTAAATACTCACCACAAACTATTTACGCTACTGTGAGTAGAATCTAAATTTATATCTGACATTTTTTTGTTTAATGTTGATGACAAGAGCTAAAAGATCAAATCTATGTTCACAGCAATTACACATCTTATCCAGCAAAGCAAGGCTTTCATTAACAATGCAATGCAAAACATCTTAAAAGCTGTTTTAAACATATTTCATACATTCATACACATTTTGATGTCACAAAATAATCCAGGAAGCAGATGTAGGTGGCCCATCTCACTACTCATACAGATTTTCAGTGTTGATTGAGGTCCACTGGCTGTACTGTATCTGGTAGAAGCGGCCTATGAATACTCACTGTCCAATCGTGCCGCCACCATGCACCGGCTCTTGCTCATCACAGGTGCTTCTTTTCACAGGTGACAGAAGGATGCCGAGATGGCAATATTTTTTTTCTTTGTTTGAGGGCGTTTGTTTGTGATATCGCACCTCATGCTAACTTGCAAATTATTGAGAGCCAGGGTAACAATAGCAGACGACTCTTTTGTCCTCTCACCACTCCGGCTGCGGCTGCTGATGCTGTGATTCTCCTGAAATCTCCTTTGGCTGCGACACAAATGAGACAGAGAGAGAAAACACCGTCTGGAAAACACCCTCAAGGCTCCAGTCCTTGAACCAGTGGTCAGCCTGGAAGCTGTGGGAGATTTTGGCCAAAACAACTGTTATTGTTCAAAGTGTTCAAGTGCAAGTTGGAATTTCATGTCTACTTTTATGTGAGCAAGTTATGATAGAAATACTGTTGGCCGCCTTGCTTTTGGTTGCTTGCAAGTTTTGGTGATTTATTCATTTGAAAATACATAACAAATTGGCGGAAATGGGAAATATAAATGTCTTCCATTTGATTTTCTGTCATCTACAAACTGAAAGCTTTTCAAGGATTAATAAATCAAAAATGTTCCTTGATATATCCATTGCAAATTTTCATTATAATTTAAAGCAAACTATCAAAATAAGCTCTTCCCAGAGTCCATCATTTCTTTCTGTTGCTTTCATATGCGTACTCACAAAAGTCAGCTGGCCTCTCCGCTGTTGTTTTGTCTAATCTGAAGGCTCCAACTTCTGTGAGAGAGGGTGTTGGAAAGAAGGAAAGAAAGAAAGAGTGTGTACCTCCGCTCCAGTTTGGAGAGATTTATGAGTGGACCAAACCAAAGAGTGTAAGAGTGTATACTCAGAGAGAGTTTGGGAGGAGAGATTTACGATCCGCCGTGCGGGTCATAATTCAAAGTTCACGCTCACATATATCACATTTTGAATCACATAGATTATGAGAGAGAACAGATTTATCATACACACAGGTAGCACATGTGCAGGCTCCAAAAAGCAGAGAAAAGCAAAAACAACACACGCTCACAAACTCATACACCAGATGCTTGTTCATTTTAGGGAAATGTGATGCTTACACACGGTAAACCTGGTAATATGATCACTTTGAATTACTGTGGGTGATTGCCTTAATCTATAATATGCAGTAAATTTAAGTCTTCTTCCTGCATTCACGTTAAAGTGCAGATCATTTATCATCAAATCGTGTTTTCATTACCCTAACAACTAACTGGAATTTTGGATTATATCTTAATATGTTATAAATAACCTGTTGTGACATATACATACAGTTTTTGATTGCAGTAACATCCGTTTGGGTAGCACCTTTTAATCATTGTTGGGGGAAAAAAATGGAGGACCACCTACATACCTCATCCAGTCCAGTGCAAGCTCTTTTACAAGTCTATCTTGATGTAAACTTTACTTTTCTATTTCCTATGATTTACTGTTTGGAGTGTGTTAAATGTTTCATGCGCCACAGAGGCCACTCTGCTGAAACCTATTCAGCTCTGAACACACAAGCCCATCTATTTCTGTTCCTGTTTGTTAAATATTAACCACACATTCCCGCTGTCTCATCCACTGTGTATAGGTGTATGTGTGTGTTTGGGAGATAGAGAGAGCTACGTGTGCGACCTTTCTATTTGTGTCCAGTGTGTGTGTGTGTGTGCATATTTGTGTGCATCAAGTGTTTTTTGGATGTGTGTTGTCAGGGTGCATTGGTCAGTGTAATGACGATGAACTTCCTTAGATCAATCACATCCTGTGACCTGCTGGTCTTCCTCACGTTTCTATGACAAAAAAAAAAAACACACTACATAAACGTCTTAACGCTGTCATTAAGTACTGCAGTCAGCCAATTCTACTAATTAACAGCCACGACAAAATTGCGATGGCTGGTATTGTTTTCACCTTGTGAGACTGTGTGTGTCATCATGACAAAATGTGGTCCTGGAGACACCTTGTAGTGGGAACTACAACAGAAGCGGTTTTGAGTACTTTGCCAGCTGTTTATATGTCTGTCTATGCAGATTTTGTCAACGTGATAACATCGCAACCATGCAAGATGCAGTCACAAACAGCATATTTATATATCTTAAACGTGTCTGCAAGTGATCTTTAAAGAGGTACCCCAGTAATTTAGTATTAGACTTTCAATTAAATTGGAAGATTTGAGAGAGAGAGAGATGAAAAAATGGACATTATCAAAAATGCAGAGGTTGACATATCCTGACTTTTTGTCTCTAGAATATGTAAAGCAAGACAAAAAACTCACCACCACAGGGCTGTAGGCTACACAGGAGTCTTAAGGCTCATTTATGCTCAACGTTAAATACGGATCCGGATACGGACGGAGCCTTCTGTCCGTGCTCTGCGTTCATTTCGTCCGTATTTCTGCACGTTTCCATAAAGCTTACGGATACAGGCCAAACGGAGCAGTACCACCGGGAACCGTGGGGGCAGTGTTGCTGTCACTACCCGATACTTAGCTCTGAGACACAAAGAAGAAATAACAATTCAATTTCTTTCATCGGTAGTACTAGAGAAAAGAATTCTCCATCCTCCAGTCGTGATTATTTAACGGCCTCACCGACCACCGCCTCCTACATCGCTGCCCCTGTTTTTGTCTTTTATGCAAGAGGTACATTATCAGTATCTCCTCCACAGTCGCCATGTTTGTTTTTGAGTTTGTTGTTGTCATGAACTTTTGACTCTGGGCTGCCTCCTGGTGGATATATTGGTTAACATCCATGCCAACGTAAAGGGCACATGGAAGTATGTGGGCAGTGACGGTACATCGTTTGAAACGGACGTATACATTTTCGTACGTAAAGGGAGCATAAATGAGCCCTTAGAGTGTCGTCTTGTTGTGTTGTTGGGAGCCAGAATAGAAGGAGTCATGGCATAAAACTTAAATTTTATCACAAACTAGCCGCCACTACCTGTCAACAACAACAAAAACAACTATGGCGATCATTAAAAATTCTCGCATGTGCAGCACACACTTGATATCAGGTTAGGGAAAAAGTATTTACTGTTGTAGGGATGAATAACGTTATGTGTATTAAGGGTTATCATGTCCACCTAATCAGATATTGGGGAGGTATTACTAAGAGGAATATTGGATTTCTCTATCAGACGTTTTAGTGTGTTAGCAAATATCAACTTCAATAGCAAAACAAACTGGAGGAATCCATTCAAGTGTTGTCCTCCTTTGTAAGATTGGCATATTTACCAACCACAAAGCTTCAGCAATACTGTCAACCATCCATCCACTCAGTGAGCACATACGGGTCAGCTAGTCTGGCTAGAGAGTGAGTGACCTGACATGGTGCGTTCGTAAATTCAGTCTGATGCTCTACATTAAAATGAGAGCTCTGTTAGTCAAAGAAATGGAGCGTTATATTTCTATATAAATTAACAAACAGTTAAGTTGATCACACATTCACTCAATTGGCGCTCTGCTGCTCCGTTACCACAGTTAGAGTGCGAAGACTGCAGTGCTCTGGTTAACCGGACGGAACATTTCGATAGCAATTCCAATTTATGAATGGTCCAGTTTGTGCCAGAGTACACCCTAACACTCGGAATGAGTATTTCTGAATGCACCCTCGCATCATCTTCCTCCATTGTCTAAAACAAGCCAACAGAACTCACTAGCTAGCACTAGCTAATGTGTCCGATAAACTGTTTTGCCTCAAACTAACTTAAAAACGTCTTACTGTTTACTAGCAGTAAAAGGGTCTCAGAATATTTCCGTGGGTGCTTTCAGTGTCATTTGTAATATCTTATCCCATTTCACTGTCTATGGAGCTACTCCAGACTTTATACTTAATGACATCACAAATTTGAGTTTTAACACCCAACTTTTTCTACATTTGGAAAGAGTTTTTCTATGTTTATTGATAAATTCGGTCATAACATTTCTGAATTGTAAAAGGATGTAGTTCCCCTTTAACAACAACAACATTTTAAAGTCATGTAAGAGCTTCATATTAGTTACAGAAAAATTGAAAAATTTAAAAGTTGAAACCAGGACATCAGTGGGAAGACTGATAATACAAGAATATTCTTGGCACCAGTGACTCGTACTCGTACTCGTACTCGTACTTGTACTCGTAATCGTACTCGTCTTCCTCCGCTTTTCTGGGTCCGGGTCGCGGGGGCAGCAGCCTCAGCAAAGAAGCCCAGACAGTCTTCTCCCAAGCCACCTCCGTCAGCTCTTCTGAGGGAACCCCAAGGCATTCCCAGGCCAGCCAGGCGATGTAATCCCTCCAGCGTGTCCTGGGGCGGCCCCGAGGTCTCCTCCCGGTTGGACATGCCCGAAACACCTCCCAGGGGAGGCGTCTGGGAGGCATCCTTACCAGATGCCCGAACCACCTCAACTGGCTCCTCTCGAGAACCGTCACCTTATTGTGGTGGAGGAGTTTGAGTGCCCTAATGACCCTAGGAGCTGTGTTGTCGGGGGCATTTCGCCCCTGGTAGGGTTTCCCATGGCAGATTGGTTCTGGGCGAAGGGTCAGACGAAGAACGGTTCAAAAGACCCTTCATGATGGAAAATAACAAGAGTTGGCGTACCTGGCCCAGAGGGTTACCGGGGCCCCGCCCTGGAGCCAGGCCTGGGGCTGGGGCCCGTGGGCGAGCGCCTGGTGGCCGGGCCTTCACCCATGGGGGTCCGAACCGGCTACATGGGCTCATCCCCCTGCAGGCCCACCACCCGCAGAGGGATCCAGAAGGGTTCGGTGCAGTGTGGATCGGGCAGCAGACCAAGGCGGGGGCCTTGGCGGTCCGATCCTCGGCTACGGAAGTTGGCTCTGGCGCCAGTGAAAGCAGGAAAAACAGGGCAGAGTAAGGTAGACTATCCTGGCCCCACAAAACAAAATGATATTATTATTATATTTTGCAGTGCATATTTCATACCGGATGCCATTCACTCAGCAAAGCCATTGTGAGAGTATCTGGGGCCACAGGCTCACCGCTTCACCTCTCAAGTGTTTATATTTCAATACTTTTTGTTTCATGTTGTGCACTTGACTCAGGTAGAAGAAAACAGCGAGAATTCCCATTTTGATGATGCAACGTTACTTTTTGTCTGAACCCTCTCACTGGCCTGTGTGAGACAATTAATGAGAGTGTTTTGTTTTCTGGAGGCTCAGTTCTTGTAAAAGTCACTGTGATGAAGCTCTTGTTTTTTTATCTTGACCTTGTTGGAGCCTCCATCACCCTTCCAAATTAATATTCAAAAGCCCTTAATTAAAAACCCGCCACCCCGTCCTCCTCTGGAGCAGGATAAACAAATCTGGGGCTGTGTTTGTTCCCTTCTGGCCCATCCTATACTCTATTTTAATGATTTCACTTCAACCTCAGAAAAAAAAAGAGAAAAAAAAAATGCAAGATGGCACGATGCAGCAGAATGTGACATAAAAAGATGAAGACAAGACATAGCTGGGGGTGAGTGAGGAGAGAAGTGGTGGCAATGGGGGGGTGTACTGTATTTCAGAGTCGTAGTTAATTACAAAAAGCATTAATGTTTTATTAACCCCTTATCAGTAATTAATCATGGGTCTTTGATGTAAAGTTCAGCTTACAAAAGCACCAGGAAAAAATTCTCTCATCCATATTAGCCCATTAAGCCGGCTGGTATGGACCAGTCTTGCTAACTGCAGAGTGCAGGACAGCCTCCGCAGGCATTAAAGCATTTGTTTTGACAGCGCTGTTTGTTTTCTACTCCCAGAAGCCATTGCAGTGCACCTCCAACTCCCACTAGTCTCTCACCAAAGGAGCCGGTTTGCATTTCAAATATGATGGAGCTATTGCATATTGTGCACAAAATTCTACCTTTCCCCCAATGTTTCTCTGGATCCTTGTACTGTATGTAACATGTTACACTGGACTGGCAGACTAAATTAGATTTCCTCTGATACAATGGTGAATTATGTACAGTTTTTCTTAACACAAAGACTCTCCCTATGTCAGTGTTACCCAATGTACAAGACTGCTAATGGAATCCCATAGGAACATCGTCTGATCCAGTTAAGTGGTCGGGCAGTGAAATAACACTAACATGTCAGGAGAGGTTCATTTTCAAAAAGAAACATGCCTAGAAAAAGAGCTAATAGGGCACTATTAGACTTTAAAGGTGCATTATAAGCTAACGTATGAAAACATAACAACACAATGTGTGAAAATGTGGAGGTTAAATGTTTCATGAGGGGCAACTTTGAAGTCAAACCCAATATGTTTAATATTTTGCATTTTTAAGAAAAATGTATATATTTGAGTAGCTTGTTGTGCATCACAGTAAACTTCAAAAAAAGTACATTTTTAAGAGACTCTGATGACTTCAACATGATATTTTATTCGTGATGCACGTCTCCAAATAGGTCTAAGCAAATTTATATAATTTCTTGAGAACTTTTTCTTCTTTCTTTCACCACAGTTTCTTTTTTATTTAGACTAAATCTACATGTAGTTTGGAGATGTAATAGTCAGGAGATTCAACTAATATAAAATTTTAGACGTGCTTTATACCAAGGTTGCAGGTTTTGCTTCAACGCTGGGGAGGAGGGACATATGACACAGAAGGTTTGGGGGTCCTTTGCCAGAACATTTTGAGAATTAAACACTTATTTTCATGCATTCTGGAGATTTTTATGTATTTTCTGCATATTAATGTCTTTATTTTGTCAAAATAAAAAGTCCTCTCCTGCTAAATGTTTTTATGGAGAGGCAGACACGTGCACTTTTTAAATACTGAGGGGAACACGTCCTGTACATTGCACCCAAAATCTACACGAATGCATCACACTGTAATATAACATCTAATAAATACAATATAGGGAAAATGTAGTGGTTAAATTTTTCAGTGAATTACTGTGAAGTAAAACTGGATATGATTAATATTTTGTGTTTTAAGTAAAATGTATCTATTCAAACTGTAATTTGCTTGTAAGATAATGTACTTCATGGCTCCAATCAGTTACACTTAAAAGTGTTATTCCTAACACAAGCCTGCAAAAAGAATGATGCAACTGAACATGAGTACCTGAATTTTGTTTTCTTTATGTTTCACATCTAATCTGCACTGGTGTATAAACTGTCCTGAGTTGGGAAATGGATTGTTAACACCCACTGAGAGGGAGATGACCGCAGCCTTTCACCTAAAACCCCGGCCCTTCTGTCTCTCTCAGGGTGCTGTCTGGGGTGATCCAGAGGTCATGGGGTAAAAGAGAGGCCAGCTGGACTATGAGAGGGTGATCATGAGGTCAGTAGAGCCTATAAACAGTGGTGTGTGTGTGTGTGTGTGTGTGTGTGTGTGTGTGTACATGTGTGCATGTGTGAGTGTAGGGGTGTTGGAGTGATATCCGGGGTGAGAGTCAGGTCAGGTTGCCTATGTACACTGAGACTGGGGTGTGCTACTGGGGTCAAGCAATGGTCACCGTGGCTCACTTTGAGAAACTGTTTGTGTGTCATGCTTTGGTGTAAACATGCAGTCAGACAAACACAAAACACACACTATCCTCCTCACCTGTGTAAATCACTTAGCAGTTGATGGACTGACAGACACATTATTAGCACATCCAGACTGAAGTAAATGTCATCTCCTCTCTAGTTTTTCTTCCCCCCATCCTCCGCTTCATCCACACACAGAAACCCAAACACAAGCATACACACACACACACATGACTTTTCCCACATCCAGGCAGGTTCTCTGCTCTGCAAAAGTACAGACAAGACACCGGAGGCCATGTTACCATTGTTGATACTTTTGTTGTTATTGTTCCTGCCCGTGTTGATTAAATTAGGAAATCCTTTAAGTCGGCAGAAAAGAGGGGAGCGTTGTTTTATTATTAAAGAGGAAAGAGACACCCCGGCAAACATTGCGCCGGTTAATGAGAAGTACAGCAGAGTGCTTCAGGACTTGGAGATTTCAATAACATGGCAGAGCATCCCCCCACCCCCCTGTGAGGAGGATAATACAACAGCCCCCCCTCCGTCTGGTTGCTCCTTCCTTGTTTTCCTTGCTGGCAGAGCAGACTGTAGGTGCTGTCTGAGAGACAAATGTAGTTCAACAGCCTTTAGGTTTTCTTGTTGTTTTCTCCCACCCTTTTTAAAAAAGGTTTCAAAAGATCAGAGCTTGAACAATATGAGTTTTGGAAAACAGATACAGATATTAGAGGATATTTTAGATATTTTATGCGATCTTCTTAGGAGTAGTGAGTTTGACAAATTTCATTGTTAATATTAACACAAGTATTTGTGGCTACATTCAAAATTTTGTTTTTAGCAGAGTGGAGGCACGATTTAGAGCATCTTTTGACACTAAAATAGTCCACTGGAACCCATCAAAGATCACAGTAAAACATATCCACAGACCTTTGAGTTAAGACCTCCTCACAAACGGCTAAATTCTGAAAAAAAAAAAAAAAGTTATCAAGAAAACTTCATTGCAACATTCTTTGTTAACTTGACCTTTGTCAACATTTACAAAAGGCTCTTCTGAGATAATCTGCAAGATTTATTCTGAAAATAATTTCTTTTTGCCGTTTAATCTTTTAAGTAGAGCTCCTGTTAGACAGCTATAGTGCACGTTTAACAAAGAACACAATATGAAGTAAAGCACTTTGCCACTTCTTTTCATCTGCAATTTCAAACTTTTAAAAACTGACCTATCAATTTTTAAAAACATCTTTTGAGTGCACTATTCCAGCTTTTCAACTTCGGCATTGTTAGTTCACAAGAGATAGATTTCTGTCAGTTTCGACTGCAGTCACTTCACGACAGACCACAACAACACGAAGAAATACCATTTCAAGAAGAATGGGCATCTCATCTTTTTTTTTTGCCTTCCACTGTCACACAGATTGAAGCGTAGGTGGGTGCCATTGTCAGGGCAAGGTCACATATAGTGCATGTATTTTTTGCATGTGTAGATGCATGGGAGTGCTTTTGCTTCTGTTAGTCAGAGTGGGTATGTGTGTGTGTGTGTGTGTGTGTGTGTGTGTGTGTTTGCCGGAATGTGTGCGACTGCATCTGTTGTTTAGAGGGTCGTGTCAGACTGTGGATTCAGCAGACGTACTGCAACTGCATTCCCTCCTACACGACTGCTGTTTTCCCATACAGGCATGTGTGTGTGTGTGTGTGTGTGTGTGTGTGTGAAAGACACCACATAATGTTTACATGCACACACTCTGAGTCTTTGACCAGGCAGGGCAGTAAACAGACAGCAATCATAAAAACATGCTGTTGATCCCACATTGTGTTTAATCAGAGGAAGCCAGCAAAGGAAACTGAACATATATCATTATAGCTGTCTGTCAAAGGTGGCAGTACATTACCTTCATTCATTCTGCCTTTTAATATTGAACCTTGTAGTTCTATTGAATGTTGACTGATTACTAAAAGCACATATTATAGCTTCAGAAGAATATAGGTTTACACACTCTAGTAGGACATACAGAGTACTTTCAGAGGACATGAAGATCCGGATTACATTTCTAAACCTGAAACAAGGGTTGCCGCGCAACCAGTTGTAGGGTATACTGTGGTATGAAAATTGACCGTGTACATTGTTTATCTATGGTATTGAAAAACAATATGCAACCAGATGGGGAATCTCACCTTTAAGGGTCATTGTAACGTTGATTGATAATAACATTGTGTAGAACCACGTACCACGAAACCATGATATTATCTAAGATGGTCATTGTAAAAAAAAAATCTAATTCCATTGTAACCCCACTTGATATTAAACTTTATGCATTATTTTTCTTGACAATCACTTTTACACCGTTATCACCAGATATAACAAGTCAGTAACACTAAAATTACAAGCCGTGGGTTCTGATTGCTAGTTAGCCAGGTATAGTGTTGGGCTTGTTACTCTAAAAATGTAATATATTACTCATTACTTTTTTCAAAAATTATAATATTACTTATCCACTGTGTTTATGAATAAAATTGATAGATTGACTGATTGATTTAGGGGTGTCACGGTGGTGTGGTGGTTAGCCCTGTTGCCTCACAGCAAGAGAGTTTGCATGTTCTCCCCATGTCAGCGTGGGTTTTCTCCAGGTACTCCGGTTTCCTCCCACCCCAGTCAGAAGACATGCAGGTTGGGGATAGGTTAATTGGTGACTTTAAATTGCCCGTAGGTGTGAATGTGAGCATGAATGGTTGTCTGTCTCTATGTGTCAGTCCTGCGATAGTCTGGCGACCTGTCCAGGGTGTACCCTGCCTCTCGCCCATTGTCTGCTGCGACCCAGCCCGTGACCCTCAAGAGGATAAGGGGTTACGAAAATGGATGGATAATATTACTAAACCTTTTTGCCAATAGTTATTCGTTAAGCTACTCATTATATTACTTTTCCGTTACACACCATACAATTGCCTCTGTGTAAATGTCAGGGTAATCGCCAGTAAGTGTAGCTAAGGATAGATAGCATGCAAACGTTTTTTGTTTGTTTTTTTACCTGGGGATCTTAAGTTGCCTGTGACCGATATTTTCCCAAGGCTTTGCCCGAAAGACGGAGAGTCACTCGAGAAGCAACATTTCATCCACCACATATCCAGCCTTTGCTTCAATGGCAAAGGCTAACCTTAACATTCGGTAGCTCTGGCTAAAGAAGCTAGGACTAACTAAAACTTTGTTACTTCTTTGCAGCCTGCAGCTGTCCACAGTTAACATCCAGTTTTGGTTGTTTAGCCAGTGTAGCGCTACGGCCGATGTCCATGGTCGAGGAGGGCTCACCTTTTGTTGGGTGTATTTCCTGGAGCTTCACGTTGTCGTGCTGTCAGTGTTTCCATCTTTCAAACTAGCCTGCTGCCTTGTGATGTGCCTGCGTGGTGCTACTATTACAAAAATGAGTCCACTAATGTAATGTATTTTAAGTCAGCAGTGATAACAAAAGTAACAAGGAGTAAGGAGTTGGTTGGTTTTGGGGTTACTATAATATTCTTGCTGAAATTTTATTAGTAATTAGTTACACTACTCATTACTGGAAAAAGTAATATTATTATTGTAAAGCGATAATGCTAATACGTGTTTTAATTAAGAGTCAAAAATATGAAGCTATGACCTGCAGCTTGTTAGCATAGCTTAGCAAAGAGACTAAAAACTGAGAAACAGCAAGTCCCCTGTAAAACCAATGTCTTTTTTAAAGTGTGTTTATATGGACTGAACAAATGAGGTTTAACGTGATAACTGTTGAGCTTTAGAAGTGCTGGTAGGTGGATTTTGTTACCTTGGATGGAGTCTGTTGTTGCTAGTTGTTTACCCTTGTGTCGTGTCTTTATGCTATGCTAAGCTAAGCTAACCAGCTGCTAACTAATTGATACCACCTTTAAGTGGTGGTATCAATCTTGTCATCTGACACTTGGCAAAAAGTGCATAAGCTTATTTCCCACATGTCATACTATTTCTGTTACTTAGGCTTCATTGGCAAAGGCTAAGCTTAACATTAGGTGCTCTGGCTAAAGGAGAGGACTAATAAAAGCAGCACAACAGTAGGAGAGGTCGGGCTAAAGCAGTATGACTAAAAATACCCCAGACTAAATGGACTAATGTCTCCCTTTAACTTTCTCTTCACACTGTGCTTCCTCATTCCACAGCAAGGTTATCAGTGAGACACAGTGCTAAAGGTCAGACAAGAGTCCTCTCTGCGACCCATGACCCTGTCATGACCCAGTGACCTCGGATTCATCAGGGCAGTGTTAGTTCTGAGTTCACATGGGTCATCTACTGTTCAAAGACACACAGACACTCCATTAGCCATACACCCTTAGATTATTATTCCTGGTAGGGCTGTCCTGCAGGGTGATATAAACTGTTGTATAAAAACAAAGGAAAACACATGTCGCTGCAATTGTCTCCATGCCAGCATTTATACCATTCTGCAAAGAAATGAAATGTGAAGTGTTGACTTCTCATGATGAATTATCCCTTTCTGCACCACTGCTTTGGAGTTTGTGTGTTTGCGTTCAGCGAGCATTATAATATGCCATTTACATAAAATAGATAAATGTCACATACGCTGACAGCGATACAAATATTTGGTGCTTCCCTGGTGTTTCAGGTTGACAAATCTACAGAGGCCACCCCTTGACCTTTTGACCGTGCCGGGCCTTATGGGTAATGATGATACTGATGGCCTGACAGCCAACTTACCCAGTGGCCATCTGGAGCAGCTGTCATAGTGGCTGATTGAGAAGGAGACCCACCACCGGCCATGCATTGATTTTTTACCGGGAGCCCACCCCTTTCTCAGGCTCCCTCCAGTCGGACCCTATAGCATCGTCCTCACCGTGAACCCTGACCTGAGAGAGAGTGGAGCTGGAGGTCACTGTCAATGCCCCTCTCGCCCACCTCCAGCACAGCATGCACTGCATTCTCCAGACATACACACACACTGAGACACACACTTACATTCATTCCAAACACACATACATGAAGACGGACTATAACAAATCTTGTTAGTGTAAATGAGCTGCTAACTGTAATATTTAATGTCCATCTTTATCCATGAATATAGCTTATTAAGAAACTTTTCTGCTGATGAAGAAGCACCAAATGAATGTAACTAAGTACTTTTACTCAACTACTGCACTACATTTCAGAGAGAAATATCACACTTAATAAAAAATCTGATTTACTATGAATTCATAACATAACATAAAATTTGATACATAGTTATAGATAAAACAAATGTATGAAGTTAAAATCAGCTCCACTTTGTCCAACTACATGAAGAATACAGTACTTTTATGGTTATATGTATCCAGAACGATTTATTATGATGTTATGATTATATAATTATATAACACTCACAGGTTCCATTTTTCCACATAGTGATCACTTTTATTTTTGAAAAAACATTCGGTACATTTTGCAAATAATACTGCTGTATGACCATGCAACCCTGTCTCCTACAAATAATGTTTCAATGTTACTAAACTACTTTCGTAATCACTGCCTGTATTATTGTCAGAAACGTTTCTGTCAGGTAATGAAACACTACATTCACGTACCACGCAGGATTCGCAAGGAGGTGGCTAGGGAGGATGGAAGTTGTACAAAGTGCATGACCTTGACACCTGAACCTCAGGTTCGTGTCCAGACTCCTGTCTCAGGTTTAGGCAACAAATGCTCTTTGATTAATTTTAGGGAAATATCGCAATTTTGGTTAAATGTTAATGACAAAGGTAATAAAAAATACTGCTGCAGTCATCACGAGTGGATAGCGTACTGCTGGATTGTCCATTTTGGTGGAAAACAACTGAAATACATTGTCAGTGAATGTTTAGCTGTTATTTTCAGTATCGACATTTTTGTAATTTGGAAGATATGGTAATTAACAAAATTTCCTCATCATGTGAAGAACACATAATTCGCTTGGTATTAGGGTCCCCTCAAAACACATTTGCTGTTTCAAATTATTTGTATACCAATATGATTTCTAGGAGACAGGGCTGTACTGTACCATAAACCTGCAATGTTTACAGTTTGACTTTTGGTACATATTGATACTGCAAACTGTCCAGAAAATGCCCAAAAAATTCTACTTCAGTAGAATATCTTCCTTCTCTCTCTACCCTGACCCAGAACCCATCCTTGTAAACAACTAGACATTAGCAGCAGTCTGACCCCCAGGTTTGAGCTTTCAGCTTCCTTGCTGCTTTAGAAGTCGTCTGTTATGTAAGCAATACGATAGTGATCTGCTGCCCTGACTGAATGTTGAATGTGTAGAAGAGGAGCAGAGCAGGTTGTAACCATGTCCATCTTTTCCTACAATACCCAACCCCCCCCAGCACACCTCCAAACACCCCCCCCCCCCCCAACACCCACCACTTAAACAGACACCTACACATACCACCGCTGCCGTATAGTGATCCGTATAATCCGACAGGCTCGGAGAGTGACTGATAGCTATTGTTGTGTTGGAAAGCTTTTGTCACCTGACAAAGAGCTCTGGCTTTGGCCCTCATCCCTCTGCATCATCCTCTTCCTCATCCTCTCTCTCACGGGGATATGGAGGGGCCTCAGCGCCCCATCATGATGACTGATGGAGTCTCAGGCATGGGTGGGGAGGAAGAGGGTGGGGGTGACGGTACACTCAAAGGCTATCTTCATCACAGGGAAACATACAAGGCTGTTTGTGGTATTAAAGTGGCGAAAATACTTTAAATACAGTTTGTTTACTGTCAAAAAACAGGACACTGAACCATCAAATCTCCATTGAGAATTACAAGCTGTCTCGATTAACACGTTGAATAAGGTATCGACATCATAGAGGAGGCTCTAACCAGCCACCGGCACGTTTCTGCTGCTCTGACACTTTTATTTTCGCTCATTTCGCTTGTTTATTGTCGTGATAATGAAGTCACAGTGTTAGTGTCATCAGGAGAAATCTAGCGTTTTGGCCTGGTTCCACTGCTAATGTATGCAAGAGCTACTTTTCCTCTCTCATCATTGTCAGCGAGCCACTCGCCACCAAAATGGCTCCTAATTGAGCGAACTGGAAACAGTAAGCCAAGAGCTGAGCTGTTATTATATGAGATTCAGTATACATGCTGTGGAGTTTTTAGCTGTGAAATATGCTCCTCAATATGTTTCTGTGATCACCAAATCATTGCACGTGATAAAATGCTTTTTGTTTCTTTGTGACAGTGAGGATTTCAATGTACTGTAATGAGTGGGAGTGACTGAGCACTACTGACAAGCTTAAAGCATTATAAATGTTGGAACAATGCAAACTGGCAGACTGAATGCTTAAGATTTCTGGGTTTTTTTAAGGCAAAGACACATCTTTCCTCCTTTTCCTTTCTTCTTTTCTCGCTCCTTTTCTTGTATTCATGCCATTTATCTCAGTGGCCTCTTGCTGCACTGTGGGAATAGCAGCAGCACTTGCGCCATGTGTGAGACAAAGAGAAAGGTCTGTTTCAACACCATCAATCCCACAATCCCACACAGTGATGAGCGAGAGATAGTCACCATCTGTGGACGTGTCTCTCATCGCTTTGCCTAAAAGTAAAACTGCACCCAGTAAAAGTTAAAGTGTGAATGCCTCAGTGTGGCGTTTGTCTAGGTGTTTTGGAGATACCTCCCACTATATTCTATATCGCCTTATTTTTAAATAGCGTGGCTTTCGCAGTCCACATTGTGTTTAGTAATTTTGTTAAAAATACAAAGACATTTTCTTCCTCCGTGCGTCTGTGTCACTCTGCCTCCGCTTTTGCTGTCTGTTTTGCCCTCTTTCC
The DNA here is from genome assembly GCF_041903045.1 of Epinephelus lanceolatus. NCBI lineage: Eukaryota > Metazoa > Chordata > Actinopteri > Perciformes > Serranidae > Epinephelus > Epinephelus lanceolatus. Next base: position 32,239,612 of record NC_135743.1, read on the forward strand.
CTCTATTCCTCTCTTCCCTCATTCCCTGTCCCTGGCTGCAGCGCAGCAGCCATTAGCTTTACAAATCCAGCCTTTGATCTCTGATTTGGGCGGGTGCCTAGCAGAGGAGGGGTACTGGCTGCGTGTGTGCGTGTCGGTGTGCGTGTGGACGCGTGCACGTGTGTGTGCGTCTAGCTGTCTATGTAGGCCATTTGAGGTCTAGCTGGCACTGCAGAGGAGGAGGGTTCACGACCGGTCCACTTCTGCCGAGGTATTACAGAGGGAGTCGATTTCCAGGGAAGAGGCCGTGATGATAATGCCGGTTCATTTGCATTTGTACTGAGCGAATAAGCTGCCTAATGGTTTAAATATAACTCACTTACCGCTCACTCCAAACTCCAGTTCTCTTCCCTGTACCACTGTTTCTCCAACACCCTCCATCCCCACCCTACCTTTCCTCCCCCCATCACTTATCTCACCCTTCAGAGCCTCTCGTCCTGTCTTATCCTCGCCTCATCTCTTCGGAGAATATCTCCTTTCCCCGGCCATTTGCCCAGATATTACATTATTGAACAGAAATCACTTTTAGCACTTTGGCAACAGTCAGGGACTCCAAATAGGTTCTAGACCACTGTTATCATACATACTAAGTGTTTTGGTCAAGGCTCATTATTTAGATTTTTGAATGCTGATACCACTACTAGTGATGTCAGATTGTAACTGATGACTTGTCCCTGGTTTTACCAATATTGAAGTGACTTTCATCAAGGTGCTAAGGCAGTATTTAAAATATCATCAACACCACTGCACTTACTGAGGGGAACCTGATGAAATATTTAATTCTACTCAGACAAAAACCTTTTAAAAAGACAACCAAAATCATATTTATTTATAATCATGTACTATAGAATCAATTCATCACAATTAATCAAACAGTATCATAGCCATCAAATCAGAAATGCAGGACACTGAGTGGCCATTATCTGATTTTTGATAAAAGGATAATATCAGACAAACGATATTTTCTCCAACCTAAAAATTGAGGTTCTAATTATGAGTCTGGGCCACAAAAGATCAGAATTTCCTTTACTCGCTTTATCTATCCATCCACTCGTCCACCCATCTGTCCATCTACAGTACCCAGCCTTTTCTTCTCCTGTTCTTCCCCTCTGCTGAGAGGTAATGAATGGCGTCCCTCACTGCGGCGAAATCACCTGTTTCTGCCTCAGCCTTCCTCCGCCGCATTAAGTGGGAATTTATGGAGGCGGCTTCCCATTGAACAAAACCATTTCTCTTCCAGTTTGGTTTAACAGCACTCTTTATTCCCTGCAGATTTAAGGATAGGAGGTGGGTAGGAGGGGAGGGGGGAGGGGGGAGGGGGGCAACACCATTAAGGGCTACGGCCCTCCCAATTTCTCTCACACGTACATTGGGAAGGCAAACAGCCCTGAGCGGTCTGCTCCTAAAGAGACCTCTGTGAATAGATAGATGCCTGATGGATCAAGTGGAGTGCTAACACATGCAGGAGGACTGTCCCATTTCTGGCTCCTTTACATGGCAGGAGCTGCTGGATTTCAAATGGGACTTAAAGTCGGGGCAGTTTTACTCCTCTCCTAAGAATAGAAATGTATAAATGAAATCAGAGGCAGGTCTGATACACAGGGGATATAGCAGATGTAACAGCAGGCCACAGAGACGTTTGTCCCTGATAGTGAATCTATTACTGAACCCTTTATTGAAATTGAGCCGACATGCTAGAGACCCTCTAATATCATAACCTATAAAACTGTGATATCTTATAATTATTCAGTGGCAGCGTATTTGGGTGAATCTTTTAACTGCCAATGACTGTGTCATATGTAGCTGCATTAGCGTCTCATTACTTTGGCGATAGGGAGAAGATTCCTTAATGCCTCTCGACAGGCCATGATGTAATTACACAGTGTTTGTTGCAAGTCAACATGATAATTTGTGTTTCCAAGGGATCTGTCATACGCCCGGGACGCCGGGCGCATAAATGATTCAACCCCTCATAAATGTCCTGATTGAAAACAAGCTGTTGCCCAAACCAACTTAACTATCTTGTCATCGCGGCACCTCGTGGCCTCAAAATACACACAACCCAAAACAAAAAAATAAATAAATAAAATAAAAATCCCCAGTGAAAATTCATCACAATGTTTGGTGCTGTGAGGCAGAATTATGCATGAAACTATAAGAAAAGCTTACCTTTCACTTCTCCCTCTGCCTCTGTGTGTGTGTGTGAGAGATCCAGATAGGGAGGGCACGATGTGGAGAGAGAGAGAGAGAGAGAGAGAGAGAGAAAAGTGTTTGGTGTATGTGTGAGACTACTCTGCAATCCCCCAGAGGCTGCCATTGTCGAATTTACCCATTCCCACCCTCTGAGCTCGACCTAACAAGACTACACAACATCTGCATGGGGGCTGCAGAGTTTATGTACATGGTGGAGGGTGTGTGTTTGTGCGAGGTGGGTGTGTATGTGTGTTTGGGGGCGTTGATTTTTTTGTTTTTGACTATCTGTTTTGAAATCTGTGGGGTGGGCAGGGTATATTAAAGGCAGAGCGAGGTGTTCCTGCGTAGCCGTCGGCTCCGCTGCACCTCTCTAGCATTCTGACTGTGACCCCAGCCTTCGGGTGTGTGTGTGTTTTCATTCTCTTTGTACACACTCTCTAAGATGTTCTCGCTCTCCTCCTCTTTTCTCCTCTTTTCTCCTCCTCCTCTCCTCCCTCCCTCTCCCCTTGTGTTCCTTGCAGAACAGAGCCCCAGATACTGAAGATATTGCCCCTGGTTTATTTGGCCTGTCTATGCCTCTCTTTTTTTCTCGTTCTCTTGCCATATATATCTCCTGATCCTCCTCTCTCATCTCCTTTCTTTTTCCCTTTTATTTATCTTCTGCAAGTCCTCTCACTTTGCGATCAATACGGTTTTCGCTTGAAGCCTCGCGGCCAATATGAGAGGAGCTACGGGATTTTTTGAAGTTGGAATGCTAAACATGTTAAACAGCGGAGATGTTTTGAAAATTTGGGATCATCGGAGAGATGTTAAACGTCTGAATTTGTTTTTCCCAGTTCCCGGCTGCATACTGTATGTGCATCAGACGTTATAGCTTTTTATCAGCTATCTTTGATCTTTCTGTAGCTTTTTATATAATGTTTCTGATTCTTGCATTTGAATCTATTAGTGGATCACTAAATCAGGGATGTAGCAGTTATCGTTACAAAATGAACATGTGATATGCATATTTATATATTTATAAATCTACTTTGAAAATCAGTTTGCTTCATTTGAAACCAACACGGCATCACCCGACCTTTCCAGGGGCTTTTGAGCTTTTGCATGATTCCTGCGTGGACTCAGTAGTTCAAATCTTGAAAAGAAAAAGTTGACTTCATAAATGGGTCTTTGGCTTCATTCTGGGGTGATACAAGGCCTTTAGATTTGGCATGCTCAGTCCCTCATCAGGCCATATCTCTTTGTTTATCCTTGAGCAAGATACTTAACCCCTAAAAGGGGAATTTCTCTCTTGAGATGGTTAAATAAAGTATAATCATTCAAAAATCATCATGGAAAACAATGACTGTGTAAGCAAAAATAATATTTATTTAAAAAACACAGAGCTGTTTTTGCTTATTAGATCTACATGTAGCTGACATCAGTTTGATACAATTTATTATATCTATACACATAAAAAGATCATGCTTGCTCCAGAGTGCAGGCTGAAGACCAAAGGGGACAGAGCTTTTGCAGTCAGGGCCTGCCCGAGGATATGAGGCTGTCTGAGTCACTGGCTTCGTTGAAGTCTCTCCTTAAAACGTACTTCTATCAGAAAGCATATCCTGACTTTATCTGAGCTGTCCGTCTATTTTATTGCTGTCTTATTGATGTTATTTCCCATTTATTATCTTGATTTTAGTTGTGGCCTTCCTTATTTTATCTTTTACTTAGATGACATTTGTTTTTAGGACAAGGATTTGGCGAGTGGTAATTGACAAGGTTTTATCTTACTATTTTCATTCCAAACTGTCCAATTATGAATTATATAACAACAAATGTTCTTAATAAAGTGTTCACTGTTGACATTTTTTCAATTCAGTTAAACTATACTAACTATTCCACAAGCAAAAATATGAGTAGATGGGTTTAAATGAAAAATCAGCTATGGAGGGCAATGTCTGATGAGTGCACCCATTTTTAATGATATCAGCACATTAAATGGCTGTTATCAGTGGTTATCAGCCTGCTACACCAACTAGTATGTTCAGAAGCCGTAATCAGCCCATTGAATGGGTTCAGTTTCACTTTTGTCAAAACAACATGGTTAGGTTTAGGGAAAAGGTTGTGGTTTCAGTTGAAATAAGTTCGCTTATTACGTTTTGTTATGTGATGTAACATTACCTAGGCAGCCTAACACTGACTTTGGACGCAAACAGTGGTCTCATAGGTGAAAGTCCTGTGTTTGTTTGACCCATCCACCACCCCAACCTCCTCCCTACACCATTTAATGGACTGATAACGGTGTTCTAAACCTACTACTAGGTGTAGCAGGCCCCTTTCTTATCCATGTGTATGAGGCAGTTACAGTAGCCACTGATAATGCCTACTCAATCTAGTGATAACATTTGAGATGGGTGCTCTGTCGGTCAGTTAGTTGGTTCACTACTTTGGTTCAGACTGAAAGATCTCAGCAAGCATTGGACAGAATGTCGTGAAACTTTGTACATAGATTCATTCCAGTGACTTTGCTGATAAATGGGAAGGCTGTCATTTTGATACTAGTTTTTTATGTGAATTGTTGTTGCATTGGAAGTTTGACTACCTTTGGAGTTGGGAATTTCTTTGCTTGATGGGAATATCTTGACTTCCTGAACTTGATTTTAATTCAACATAACCCCTGACACATTAATAGCACATATAAAGAAGGGCTCCTTTGTTATCCTCAAGCAACCTCCCTCTCCCTCCATCAGTCTCTCTACTTCCTCTTTGTTCTGCATTTTCTGCACCTGCTCCTCTCGCTCCTACTGTTGGATGGACGGGCGGAAGGCTGCTACATCCCTGATGACTGTCATCATCATCGTCCGTGTGTCTGACCAGCGTTGACGAGCCAGAAAGGCAGCGAGCCAGCTAGCCAGACAGCAGGGCTGTGGAAACAAATGCAAACTGCCCTGTGCCCCCCTGTTCGCATCCAACTGTCAAGCAGATTTTATGCAAACTTTTGAAATGTCACAAAAAACAGAATCACTTGGGTTGAGAGTGAATAAATTGGCTTCGTGAATGAATAAAAACACAACCACTGGACTCTGAATAATTAATAAGTATTGGGCAAGTTGTTATTGCTCTATAGAAACAGATGTTTATCACCTAAAAACCTCTTTTTGAACCAGCAATGAGGCCTATGAAATCATGTATTTGACAAGAATATATTTATTGCAATTTAGCATTATTTCTTTACATTCCAATTATTTTAAACTTCAAAAAACATTAGAAAGCTGTATGGAAATTTGGCTGAATATTACTAAGACCATTCAGCTTTTCTAAATTTGCGAAAACAGAAATGACATAACACTTGGATCAAAACCCAGCTTGTGTCTAAACTGAAAAAAAAAAACTTCACGTAAACCTGCATATGCAGATGTTTGTACAGCAAGTACACTTCCAGATCCAGACTATTTATATGCACACTCTTACTGATGAGACAGGAGACAGAGGGGTAAACATCAAACCTCTTCTCTGGTGGTCGTCAATATAACACTCCTACAGCAATCGCGGAGATTATTAAACATTGCGTTTTAAAGTGTGACACTGTGAGTGATGTAGTGGGGAACAAAGAGAGAAGAGTGAAGGAATGAGGATGGGGGGGGGGGGGGGGGGGGGGGGGAGGCAGATGAGACTCAAGAGTGACGGCAGAGCGGGAGAGAGAGAGATATTCAGGCATCACTGCTTTTCCTCCAGGTGTCTTTGGCCTGCATGATTTCATCTGCGAGGCCATAATAAACTTCCTTAATGAAATAAGTAATTAACATATTATAATTGTGCAGCGGATGATTTTGACAGAGATCATTTTCCATATCTAATGCTATGCTAATTTAATCTGTTCCCCTCCTCTGCCCGACACGACCCTTTCTGTGATTAAGTTTCATGGCATCTCACTTTCGCTTTTCCTCACCTCTCCTTCTTCATACACCCCCTCACACCCCCCCTTACCCCTCATCTTCTTTCCCTCTCTCCCTTTACTTCCTTTCTCTGTCTCTTTCTCTTTCTCTCTTTCTCCAGTGATGGATTGACTCCTCCACGGAGGTTCAGGGCCTTGTTGTTGTGGAGTTGCAGGCGGAGGGACGTGCACAGATGGCGGGGGAACTGGAGGCTGGGGGTGGAGGGTGGAGGCCTGGATCTGTATGTGTGGTCTGATCTCAGCTCCTTCCTCCGCCTCCTCTGCATGGAAAAAAAAAATGGTGAGCATGGAGCAGGAAGCGTGGGAGGTGGGAGTAACAGCGTTGATTGAAATATAGCCATGAGGTTGTGGTCATATGCCTCCATTGTTTTTAGCCCTGAGTTTGGTCATTTGTTCTTATAGTTTGGAAGAAGGCAAGTGATATTAAGCAAATGTCATCAGTCTTTGATGATTTCCACAGGACATTGTTGTGATAAAAAGGGGGAGAACTTCTACAGACAAAAAGCGAGAAATATGAATGCGCAAATTTTAAATGTATTCTCACTAGCCGTGTTTCCAAGAACATATATTCCTTTGCTCAGTTTTGACATATCACAGTAGAAACGTTGTATGGAAACAGCTCAAATTGTTAAACCTCAATAGCACAAAAAAGTTCTATGCTCACTCGAGGAAGATTTAACATTTGTCAAAAAAGATGCGCAAAATGATACCGGAAACACCTTTGCCAAATAAGTTCTGACACAAATAAATATTTAACTCACATGATGCCAGTTTCAACCAATTCTATCTGAAATGAAAGAATTTAAACTTGCTCAGTTCAGACAAATTCCTGCGGATTCCTCTCTGTTTTTCTCTTGTAGATGGGTTAGATGGCCAAGGCCACTCATTTTGTTTCTGGTTCGTAACATCTACTTTTTCTACTCTGTAGCCATGCATAAAGCATAGCCTATACCACCAATTTCTGACAAAACTACACTTAACTGAGACTAATTTATTCAACCTAAACCACTTGATGGAAGCATGTCTAATTTGCATTTCTTTTTTGCAACATTTCAAAAGTTCGTTTCATATTCCCTTGACATTTTTATAGACACATCTACAGTGGCAAATAAAGTGATAACCTGAAGTGCAGATTGTGTGATGTAAATATGAAGCAAAGTGCCCTAGTTATAATTCCAATGGTAACCTAACCTTTCTAGATAACCAACAAGGTAGATTGCCATAGTCAAAGACAAATCAAAAAGGAAGCCACGCTATAGTCATCATGTTAGAAGAAAACTTGACAAAGTTTTTTTTCACATAACAGGAACTCATTTATTAAATTTTAATACCAACAAGGTTTTCATCAAAACAAATGAAATACATTAGTGCAGGAATTTGTAGAAGCAAAAGTCAAATTCATAAAAGTTTTTAATGGACAAACAGCAAACGATCAACAGGCTGAAAACATTACAATCTCTTCTGTTCCACTCTGAAAACAGACAGAGAAATGGAACGAAGAGGTTCAATGGGACAGAGGGGTGGATGGGAAGAGTGGGAGGCAAGGGACGAATGAAATCAGCCAGCTGTGGTTTGATCCATCCCATGTGATGGCAGGACCCCCCTCTCACACTCCGTCTCTTTAACTCTCTCAGTCCCCAAAGTCTCTCTCTCCCCTGGCTTCTCTGAGCAGAAGGAGGCACCCACTGGGGGCTCTCCATTTTCTGTCACCCATGAAATGATGCGTACAACACCAGCAACTACCCCACCCCCTCCACCCCCCTTCCTTTTCCCCTAAATCCAGCGCTCCCCTGCATATAGAGAAGAATATTCTCCACCCAACTCCCCAAAACACACAAACTGTACATACATATCTTCTCTATCTTGTATTCAATGATGTGGACTGGACCACAGAGGAACTTCCAGGAGAGTCAGTTCATGAAGGAAGACAAACTATCATTATCTTATTTCTTTTTTCCTCAACACCTGTGGCTGCACTCATGAATGCTTTCCTAACATGAACAGTGTCAAACCGTCACATTTCCAACTTACTGGATCTTCAGTGGAAGTTCTGCCTTGTGCTTACGTCATCACATTTTGATGCCTCTGTAAAGCTTTATTGATACAGTTTAGTTTTTAATATCAAATTGAAATTGTACAGTTTTTCACATTGGACAGATGGCTGGATGCAGACTCGAGTCATGTGACTAGACTCAGCTCAGACTGGAGTTGCAAATTTTATGAGGAATGATGACTTGAAAAGGTTTGACTTTTTATTAAATATTTGCATTTTCCCAGATATTGAGAAGTTCTGTTTTGTTTTTAGAACATGATTGGCAGATTTCCGGTACAGTGCACACAAACTTGGCAACCTGTAAGGACACAGTAGACCAGCAGAGGCCAACACATGAGGCAGCTATCATTGTGGGGGCAAGTCCAAAAATGATAAAAATGGATTCAAGGATTATGCTGTTGTTGACAGTAGTAAGAAAAGAATGCAAGGTCCGCTCAAAAATCAGTGAAACAACTATCAAAACTTCCAATTTCGTCCTTAGTTACAAACCCACAAAGAAAGGTGGCAGCTGGCGGTGCAGTGGTTAGCATTGACGCCTCACAGCAAGAGGGTTCCTGGTTTGAACCTGGGGTGGGGGGGCCCTTCTGTTCAGAGCTTGCATGTGTACTCCCCATGTCAGCATGGGTTTTCTTGGGTTGCTCCGGCTTCCTCCCACAATCCAAAGACATGCAGGTTAGATTAACTGACAACTCTAGGTGTGAGTGGTTGACTGTCTCTGACTGTGTCAGCCCTGTGATAGTCTGGCAACCTGTCCAGGGTGTACTCCCAGCCAATGTCAATTGGGATAGGCTCCAGGCCCTGTGACCCCTAACAGGATAAGCTGTCACAGAAAATGAATGAACAAAGAAAGCTACGTGAATGTATCTTTTTAGCCAGCTTATTGGATGGTCAAATATTTGGCCAGATCCACAGAATTTCACATGACTTGACTTATGACTTGCTTGTCCTATGATAGGACTTGACTTGTTTGATTCTCACCACAGTAACTTGGGACTTGCTTGAGACTTAAAGGTTAAGACTTGAGACTTTCTTGCACATGCTTGAAATCCTCCCACCTCAGGCAGGATGACATGAGCATCTATGGAGAATGTTATGATCCTTGTACCTGAAAGCTTTTGAAATCCTGTTATATTAATTCCAGAGTGTCTATCTAATGCAATGGCTTTGAGTAAGTAATTCAAACCATTAGTAGTGCTCCAGAACATATCCTGTAAAAAGATTTCTCCATGCTCATGTTCGGAAAGTGGTGCTACAAAGGCATGGTGAGTAGAACAAACAAAGGGAAAGAAGGGTAAATAATGAATAAGCAGTATTTTGTAAAACAATTTCCCCTATTCTAAGTTGAGCACACAAGAACAACTGAGATGTATAAATATTGTAGTACGCAGAAGCTTTGTCTGCCTGAATACACAGCGTACTGTGTGTGTGTGCGCATCAGAGAGGGAGAGAGGTCAGGTGGGGCAAACAGAGGATGAGTAATGTGAAAGAGCTCAGATGTGAACGTGGCCAGTTACAATGACTGAGTGACAGGACACATGCCACTGGGTAATGAGAGGTTCACACCTGGATGTTACCCTTTCTTTCCTGATACCAAGAGACCCCTCATACACACATACATGTAGACAGAACCCCCCCCCACCCTTCGACCTACCTCCGCCTCCACCCCCGGAGCGCACCATGAAGGTTAAAACCTTCCTCAATGACAACTCCCCCACTGTGCCCGGGACACGGCAATAATAACAAGGCAACAGTAAACATGTAGTCAAGCTACAGTGACGCAGCCACCCTCCGGGCCAATCAGCAACTTGTTATACAAATGTGGAAAAAGGTCAGAATGTGGAAATACAAGATGCAAATTTTATTTTTGATATAGATGATGTCCTAAATTGGTTGACTGATAGAGCCCAGCCTTTGGGCCAAACAACGCATGAGGCTGTGAACATAATTTGACTGTGTGTACATCAAATAATATGCCAGTCAGCCTTGCATGTGTTTAAATTTGTGATCAGTGTTTTAATTATTTTTTATTTGATACATAGTGATGCTTAAACAAGAGCAAACTAATGACAGTCTTTCTTTCATCATTCTGATTGGATGACCTGACTGTAATTCAGTGCTGAAATTTTATTATTTATTCCAAGGGTGATTCTTGTGCCAGAGAATGCTTCAAATTACAGTAACACTAAGTACAGTGACCAGAATTTAACATTCACAACCAGTAACAACCAGAACGACCAGTGGGTTCCCTGGGTCAGGGTCACTCACTGAGCCCAGTGTAAGAAACAATAGTATTAAATATCTGGCAAAACATACAAATATACATGATACGAAGTGTTTTCAGGAATCAAAAGCAAAACCAGTGCCTAATAGAGTAACAAGAGAAGCTAAGTACAAGAGTTACTAAAAACACAACATGGTAGAGAAAGCAGACTGTGCCTGATAATCACATAAGCCCCGTTTCCACCAAACACTTGCGGTATGGAACCTTTGGAACCGAAAGTACCCTTCAGACATGGTACCTAGACCCTAGCATTTCCACTGCAAACTGTACCTTTAAATGTGGGCAGGGTTGTTGTCACTCACTGCTCTGTTCAGCACTCGCTGTATTTCCTCATTACCGGTGACACAGAGGAAAGTCTGCACCCCGTTTATCGTCCACAGAATGAGGCTGCACGTCGACATTTTCAGAACAAAATAGCTCAAAATAAAACAGACTGCAGTGAGAGTCTCTCTCCATGGCATATTTGAAAATAGCAGGTTTGTGCTTTTAGTCCTTCTCAGGCAAGCGTGGGGGTTAAGTGTTGCGTTGGCCCGATGCTATGAGATGCTATTCTTTTCTCCGAGTGAGGATTAGAATATATGCAGCCAAAATTAATACATATAAACACTTGAAGATCCACTCATTACTAAAAGTGTATATCATATAAAAACTAAAGTGATGGCCCAAGTTGCAATATAGAATATTCAAGGTGTGTTGATTGAGTCACGTTGTCAGCTTGTGCACTGAGTGCATTAATGTTTCACCTTAAAAATCCCGGCAGTCGACACAGTGAATGAAGTTATATTTCGTCAGACTCCAGCTGCTGTGAGAGGCAGCAAAACATCCTTTCATTGCATATTTACAGTTTACTAATTAAACTCTCCACAATATGAACAGTGGCTTTTGCCTCAAAACTAGCCACAACTCAGCCCTGAGCAGAGTGACGGTCCGCTACTGACCAATTAACGGACTGCAGTGTTCACAGCTCCACCTTTTAGTATCAGATCTGTGTGCTAGGTATCCCAACAGAGGGGTATCAAAAATTGGTAATGGTTAGGAACGTTCCGTCGGTACTATCCAAAACTTTTTGCAATAGAAATGGAAGAAAAATGTGCCAAACTGAACCGCACCGTACCGAACTACTCGGTGGAAATGGGGCTTTAGTTTACTTAGTTATATACCACAACATCTTAGAGAGACACACATTATACTTTTAACTCCATGACATATATTTGACACACATAGTTGCCTTTTACACAAAAAAACACATGATATGATGCAGTATTGGATTATGAATCTATCCAGTAATGTATAAAGTATTTAAAATTGACTCCATGTTGACTACTGCAACACTGAATTGCTCTTACATGTATTTGTTAGTGGCATTAACAGAATAATATGATATTCTATAACACTCTTCATGATGAGCACTTCTACTTTTGATACTTTACGTGCAGTTGGCTGACAATACTTTTGTGCTTTTACTTAAGTTAAATTTAAATAGTAAAGGGCCTAAGTGCTTCTTCCACCACTGCTGTCACCACAAAAACAAAAATAAGATGTTAACAGCACATGCTGTCATTTCACAACCATAGATGCACTTGAAAAACAACAACAGCCAAAGTTTTTCTTAACCTCATCATGGGATTTGAAGTGACTCCGAGTGGTGTGAAGCATTTCACAAAAAAAGACACAAACATGGAAATGGCTTCTCTCAAGACCACAGACTATTTCCTTTATGAATGTGCCAAGCTGAGCACATACTGTATTTTCCCTTCTTTGAAATTTCATCATGCCGCACAAACGACCTTTACAAACAACAGGTGCTCACATAAAAAAACGCAGCGAAAAACGGAATCGATCACATCCGTTTCTACATCTTCCTCCCAATCTTTCTCTCCGTCTCTGAGACAGTGACATCACTGGCTGTCGCTTCAGTCAAAAGAAAACATTATCCAACATGTCACTCTATACATCGAAAGGACAGCAGGGAGAAAGTGTGTGAGGAAAAAAAACGGACCATGAATGTCTCTCAGTGGAAATCAACACCTTTAAAAGGCTTTGAACAGGTACAAATAATGGTGGAACAACCAATACAAGTGGCTAAAGGCCAAGGTAAACTTGTACAATATAATCATCAGACACGCACTTTCCTTTAAGAGGTAAAAATAAGGCATTATATAAGACATAAGCACATTATACAAGGTTTTGAAGGATGCAAAATGTTTTAATATGATGAGAACGTGTTACTGTGGCAACTAGATAATAAATGAAACGATATTAAACTGATAATTTACTTATATACCACTGACATTCCATCAGAGTCCATTAGAAACACAGATTAAGTTTTCTTACAGTGTAATCACCAAGAGAATATTACAGTCAAGGTAATGTTAGGTCATTAACTTTACAGCTGCCCATTTCCAAAATATTTAGCACATTACATTTAACAGCATGCAAATTCAAACGTTGGCAAACAAATAATTGAGGAAAAAAAATATAATTTTTGGCTGCACATGAAACCTAACCATCATTTTATCCTTTCTTTTCCCTTCTTAGCACCCCTTCTCCCCACACCCAAAACCATCTCTCAGTGTGTCTCTCCTCTTTATCTCTGTCTTACTGTTTCTCTTTGGCTCGGCTCTAAGGTTCATGGGGAGATCTCAACATCCCTAAATCATCATCAGAATGAGAAAGGAGTCCCAGGGCTAATGCAATGCAGATATGTTGTCTTTTGTGTCGGAATATGAGAAAAGGAATTTATGTGAGGCGCTCGGTGAGTCAGAATTCATTTCTTGCTCGAGCTTTTGCCCTGCAGTCAAACGTAAACTGACTGCAGACTCAGCTGGCTGACTGAGTGAGGACACACACAGACATGTACACGCACACAGCCGGGTGCACACACACACGCACATGCACACACACACACACACACACACACACACAGAGGCGTGCAAAGTCAGCCCACTCAATATACACGTATGGGCTCTCTCAACACTCAGCACATCCATACACTCGTTTTCGTCTCAATAGACTGTGTCTGTGTGCTCAGAGTGGCCTCTCCATCCTTGAGTGACAGGTGTACATGGGTGGCACAATGGCCGCCAATATTGTCCAGCGACCATGGTAACAATGGCCAGTCTCCAGGGAAATGTGGAGCCTCGCAGTCTCCGGCCGTCAGACATGAAAAGAGAAAATTTCAGGTGGCGGTGGGGGGAAAAAAAAGAAAAAAAAAAATTTTTTTTGAGGGTTTGTGCTAATCAACATTGCCGGCGGCAAGTGCTTTGATAGGGAAAATGGATTCTGATCCTTGATTATAATATAGGGCACAATCTGAAACAGCTCAAACACACTGAATAGTCTGAATAAGCAAGCTGGAAACCAAGAACATGGTCTCTCCTTGACCATTACATACATGATTGTGTTCATTTACCACATCTAAGGAATAAACAGAGTAATCCACTGACAGCAATATATCCCAAATGCTCACAACATCTGATTTTGTAGAATACACACAGGATGCATAGAGATGGGGTGAATATTAACAATGAACAGGTCTCGCTTCAAACAGTATGATTGTGCTTATGATTGCACTGAAACATAGCCTCGATGATCTTCACTGATGACGAAAACTGCTCAAAGGGACGACTGACAAACTGTGGGTGTTTGTGTGTAATGTGTGTGAGAGAGACAGACAGAGAGACAGGGGGAGAGAGAGAGAGAGGGAGACAGAGAGTGATGTACTCTTATCAGTCTTCCCAGTCCTCAGCAGCAGCAGATAAACAGAAGTGTGAAGGGCAGTTGCGCTGCGGGGGGCTGATTGACATGGCTGGCGCCCAAAGAATTACACACAGACACACACACACATATGCACACACATACACATTTGCCTTTTGCTTTCTTCACTTGTGCAAATAACCACAAATGTATCATCTAGTGACTGTGAGTAGCACATTCAGTACTACTGCTGTCCAACAGAAAAATGATAGAACTGAATGTATGATTCACAAGTTTGTTTAATTCCAATAAATCCTGCAATAATAAATAATTTCTAATCACCTGTGGTGTCACGGTGGAATACTGTAAACAAAGGAGACTGTGATTTAGACCAGTGTTCCGAATCTGCTGCCTTGTGAACCCCTAAAATGAAGAAATGTAACCGCTGAACTTAGTGAGGACATAGTTAATGAACTATTCAAACAAAGAGACATTTTGTCTTTTCAGATATTTTTGACTGAATGATTTTTAGGGGCTCTAAAGACTTTCAATTATCCTGTTTTTCACAAGAGACAAACAAAAGTAATTCTCTGGTACCTCTGTTATACCTCTAGTATACTTCTGGTATTTTGTTATATTTGCGGAGACCATGGACGTCGGAACTATTTTTTGAGATGGGGGGCGGGATTTTTGTTGGGAGGGGCGGGGGAAGCACGCACACTTATCAATGATTAAGGATTTGATTTGAGGTCATCAACTTAATCAAGCCATTTAAGGAACATAACAGCATTATTTGTAACCTTGAATGAAAAAAAAGAAAAGTCTGCGCTCCTGATTCAGGGCTTTCATGCATTTCCAAAAGTGGACCTTCTCTCAGTTGACCTACTGATGAAGATTTTAAGCATGGTGATGGTCATGGTGTTGCGCAGCCAAGTTTTCAGCCTGCGCAAGGCTGAGAAAGAGCGCTCGGATGCCGCGACAGATATGGGCAGGGCCAGACAGAGCTTAATGACCTTCTCCACCTCCGACAGCGTGGAGCGGGTTTGGGGCTGCAAGGTTTGCAGGATGGACACAACATCCTGGATGCCAAGGCTACTGTATGTAGTCAGGCAGGCTGCATATCACATCAAAAGCATAGATCTATGCATTAAAGATATGAAAGAGATAAATGTAAGTCAGACAAATTGAGTTTAAATTCAGATTCTTTATTTTTTTAAAGCGTAATGCAATGGGTGGGGAGGCTGGGGTGCGGGGGTGTGGATGGGAGGGGGTGCGGGCGCACCCCCTGCACCCCTAGTTCCGACATCTATAGCGGAGGCCGTCTGGGATCGTAATCCAGTGCTAATCTGCTGTGTCCATAATTTGTCAAGTAAAATATCCACTGCAATTTACCTGCCATAGTTTCAAAGCTCAGAGGTCATGTGACACTGAGGTCATATTTTTTAAAAGGCTTTTTGTTTTTTTCTGCACCTTTTTTTCTGCCTTTTTCTGATTGAAAGTAAAGATTAACATATTGATTTGAAAGTTACCTAAACCCAGCCCGGATTGGCACTCACTGTCACCAACCACAACTTTAAAATGACTAGAAAACAGGCGACTCCTTTTCGTAGATATGGATGTCATTTTGTATGAGATGGTCCAGATCCTTGTCTGTTGCCTTCATTATCTGAGATTTTTGCACCTTTCCTCAGCAACTTGCTATAAAAACAAAACCTTGACATGATATTCGTGGATAGTGTCAATGAATTTAATAAAATACAGACTTTGCATCGTGCCTCATGAAACAAAGATGTGGGGGGCTAACTTCTAAATCACACCTGGTAATAGCCTACTAGACCCATAAGAATAGGGCTAAAGTGTGAGAGAACAACCGGAAGTCATCCCAGGTCATCAAATACCAACGAATTGTCATGCCCCCTCTGTGTTTCAAATGCCATAGAGATCAAACATAAACACGCGGTTAATGTTGTAAAGCGGCCATGATTAGGTTTAGGCAACAGAACTATTTGATAAGTTTAAAAAAAAGGTGACATTTTGGCTTAAATAAAGAGAAGTAACATGAGTTTTGTCAGTTGCCTAATGTTATGATAAAACAACACTGACTTTTGGTTTTACACTGGACATGAACTGTGGTCTCCAGGCTGAAAGTCCAGTCTTGTTTGACCCAACCACCTCACTTTACACCCATCCAGCACAGACGTTCTTGCTCTTTATACTACGTCAGTTGCTCTCAGCATCTACTATTGCCATGGATAGGTTACATTTATTTGATGGGCCGTTGCATTAAGATGCTGAAGGCTGCCTGCAGTGCAGATATCACACACCTAGGGGAATGACAAAGTGGTGGTATTTGACACCCTGGAGAGATGGGCTGGAGAGAAAACCTTTCTTATACCTTTAATCACCTTGTAACCCAGTGTCTAGTGACTTAGGGGTCCCGTTTACAGGAACCACTGATCTTGACGACTGGTAGCAAAACATTGGCAAAATGTTCTATTGTTTTTCAGAACACTGGCCTTTTACTCCTACAACAACCTGACATTGCCAGGATCTATTCTTTTTTTTAAAACCCCTTTTGCTTTGGAAGAGAAGTACTCTCTTCCTGTTTTGTGCTATAAAACAATCTCCCTTTGTGCAATATGGCAGTTGGTTTCCTACAAAATCTTACATCAGCTGCAGACAACATAAAAAAAAATGCAGCATAGAGGCCGGCTGAAGCCACCGTGGTCTTGTTTCTTCATGCTTGTCATAGAAATATCTCAAAATCAATGATATCATGCGTTATTTATGTTAAAGTGTGTCCCATAAATTACCTGTATTTGTGATGTATTGCAAATGAAATCAATCACATATATACAAGCTAATTTAAGCTACACTATGTGTGTATGAGTGAAGATAAACGCTACCTCAGTACCAGCAGCTGAAAGCAAATAGGGGATTAAAGCAGAGGGGAAGAAAAAAGAACTAGCCCATGTCTCAGGGAGGACAGGGGGGAATGGAAACAACTGGGAGAGTCTTGATGGACAGCCAGAATGTACCTTGAATGTGTGTATTTTTCTGAATATGTGTGTTTGGAGATGATTTTTGCAGAACGCATGTGCATATACGGCTTTACATGTGCCACCTGCGTGTGTTCAGCATGCTTATGCATATTGGTTTGCGTTTACAAACCTGTGTGTGTGTGCGTCTGCATGAATATCTTTGTGTGTGTGCTTGTTTTCAGTGTGTTAGCAGATTATTGAGCAGGCATGCCCCGTGGCACCATGCTGTTCCACACCAAACACTGAAACCAATACCTTTTTGTCGCTGATAAAACTGGATGGCCAGAGATAGGCATGCATATTATCACACATGCACACACACACACACACACACACACACACGCAACCTATGCTCAGTCAGAGCTACTGTATGTGTGTGTGTGTGTGTGTGTGTGTGTGTGTGTGCGCGCGTGTGCACTGGGCTTACAGGGGTTTGCTTTGTGTGTGTTATCTGTGCATGTGTGTGTGAGTAATACACTCCCACAAAGACACCATACACTCTCCCTCCTACTCTTTCCACTTCCCCAGAGACAAAGTCCCAATTTCTCCATTGCCTGCAGTCAGACAGAAAGACGAGGGGGGGGAGCAGGAGAGTAAGAGAGGTAGCGAAAAGAAAACCCAGATGCTATCAGCCCTCAGAGAGTCGCCAGGGTCATTGTCATGTGTCAGTCAGTGTAACACAACTCTCCCTGATAAGCCGGCCGATTGCGACGATTGGCCGCGATGGGTGACAGTGCGATACCGTTCTGTGCCGGCGCTCCTGACGAGACACGAAATTAACCCCCAGCGCTTTGCCGATAAACATCTAAAATGGTTTCGGGACCCCAGGGGCTAATGGGAAGAGACGGGAAGCTATCAAAATATCAAATGTGCGTGACAAGCGGCACAAGGACCAGGTCTGTCAAACACTCGCCTCTCCGAGTGTGATTTAACTCTCGTGTCTTCCCCACAAAGCCTGGCAGCACAGTGCTGAGAAATGAGCCACTCGTCACCCCCTGTCTGCACACTGTGAAGTCATATTTTAATAGACATATTTATTTAGGCAAACCGATGTGGGGTTCCGGGTTTTAATTAGGTAAACAGCTCGTTGGAAGGAATCAATGGCGATCCGTTAATGAAGGTCGGCCCAGGCTAATAGCTGAGGCCTTCTCTGTCTCACAGCATTGAAATTCTCGTGAAAGGAGTGAATGCAGTCATCTTTTTCTGTCTGGTGCTGTGTGGGTAACAGATAGCTCTATTCTGAGTAGAATATGTTTAGTGTGTACCTGGGTGTGTGGGGGTTTTTTTTGGGTTCGTGTCCTTGGCGGGATGTTTTAAGGACAGGAGAGCAAGTGGTAGCAGACAGAGAGGCCTATATATGTGTGTGTGTGTGTGTATGTGTGTTTCATGTGTCTCAGCTGGGTGACATGTGAAGGTGATGGGTGTCACTGGTGTCCCTGTCGTCTGAGGGCATGTCTCTGCCTGCTGGCTCCGACACCAGCCTGACTGACTTATGATCAGGATTTATCATCTTGATTTATGATGAGCCTGGTTTGTCCCTCTCACAGCCAGGGAGATGGGGAGACCTGCCCTGTGTGTGTGTGTGTGTGTGTGTGTGTGTGTGTGTGTGTGTGTTTGTTTGTGAGTAAGAGCTTCTGAGCTGGCCTAGGCACTTGAATGAGTTTCCTCTCCACAGCTAAAATTCACATTCTAACAAGTCATTAATATCACATTCACCAAGTTTGCTTGTTTTACAAATCTACACGATAGAAAAAATGTGACTCTGAAAAGCAAGCGTATAACACTCTTCTCCCTCAGCAACTAGGAGGCACTGTTTTTTGTTTGAACTGCATCCAGTGTGAATGTCTGTAATGATGAATGTGAAACAGGGTGTTGCAGGAAGTGAAAATGATTCTCCAGTGTTTCCCCAGATGTATAACGGTTAGAAAACATATTTCAAGACTGAGTGTTAATTGAAATGACTTATTAAAATGTTTCAAAACTGTGAACGCAAGGGCCCGCATAGAGCTCGCAATGCATGCAGCATGTCACCACGGCAGCTATGAGTCATTTTCCCTTCATATTGTGCTGTAACAGGCAAGCAGAGTCTTGACTACTAAATGCCAGGCGCAGGGACATGGGGGCTATTTAGTAAACATCTTTCAATTCCATGCCAGCCGGCCGGCCAAGCAGCCAGGCAGCCTCTTAGCTTCTCTCCCTTCTATGTTGGGATGCAGAGAAACAGGCCGTCTACAGACCCGAGGGATGGAGGGATGAGAGGGGAGAGAAAAGGAGGAGGAGGAGGAATGGGGGAAAGAGACAGAGAAAGAGAGAAGGAGGGCACTGGAACACATCCACAGATTAACCCTCACGGAGGAGATGGAAAATAGAGCGGAACTGAACATACGTGTGTGTGTGTGTGTGTGTGTGTGTGTGTGTGTGTGTGTGTGTGTGTGTGTGGAGAGAGAGAGGGAGTGAAAGGATGAACGGCGACATTCAGAGGCGTCTGGGCACCACAACACAGAGGTGCCCATTTTATGCCTCTGCCATGCAGTGGACATCAACAAAAAAAGCAACAAAATACACACCTTTAATTCCCCAATGCGACCTTCTACCCTTCCGTCTCTCCCTCCCTACTCCCCTCGTTCCCTCCAACAGCCACGGCTAATCCTCTCCTTCACACTCCCAAATAAAAGCAGCAGAGAGGGGAGGAGAGGACAGGGATGGGGGGTTAGTGCAAAGAGGGGTCGCTTGTCGCATTGTGCCAAGCCTTCATCCATAGATATGGTATAGAGTTCAGTTCAGTAGAGAGGCATTGTTTGAATGACAGGAACATGTGTCTGTATGTGTGTGTATTCACCACTTTGCAAGGCCAAAAATTTGTTCATACAAGCATGTGTGGGGACTCGATTCTTATCTGGGAACAAAGATCCTGCACCCATGGGGTCTGACTTAAGATAGGGTCTAGTTTTGAATTAAAACCAGATCAAGGTTGAGGTCAGGGTTACGGTTAAGCATGCAGTGGTTATGGTTAAGCCCTTCAGGGGAAGAATCTAAGTACAATGTCCTATCAAGTACACAATAGTAGTATTTGTTTGTATGTGTGTGAGTTGGGGGTCAGGGGGCTTCTCCATTGAATGTTGAGCACCAAACACTAAGTGTCTTAATCTACTCCTATGGATAACATTGTAACCTAACACACAGTGCAATATAGTTTAAACTTAAGGGTTAGCATTTAGCTGAATATCACTTACAGCAAGTATTTTCATGAGAAACCTCTCACTAGAAGTCATTGTACTGATCTCAAACTACACCTGCCAAGCGTATCACCATGCAGAAGGAAGCATGTGCGTTACAGGCAGAACTTGACACGGCATCCCAGAACATCACCAACCAATGCACCCAGGGTACCTTTCACATCTGGACGTGTAAAGTCCATGACCAAACTTTGATATGTGCCGAGGTTGGAGTGACATGTGTTGGTATTTTTGATTCAGGGGTGAACTGTCCCTTTAATGTGACTTGGTTTTTGGCACACAAGAGCCAGAATATGACCATTTCTGGATGTAAAAGCAGGTTTAAAGTTGAAAACCATGAAAGATGTAATAAAATCAGAATTGTACTACTCTTCCTGTGATAGTTAAAAGATTATAAGAACTTTCAGATTGGAAATTTAACATGTTTAATATACTTTCACAAGAAAATTATAACAGCATCTATTCACAAGTTATTAGATTATCTGACAGTGATTAAATTATCATTTGCTACTTTGCTCAGAATTGTATAAGGATTTAACCTTACAGTACAAGTCTCCAAACAAAGTGACTGTTAACTTGCCTTTGATATAATGCCATTGCTAGTATTGTACATCACATGTTCCTTTGCTTTGGTGAAAGCTGCCGTGCGTGCGTGTGTGCGCATGTACGCTCCCTGTATCTGTAGTTGTGGAAACAGAGCGGGCTGTACAGATCCAGATACACAGTCAGATACACAGGGGAATAGCTGTGAGTGAGTACTGTTGGTTTGTTTGACAGGGACCTCTTACCCCTGTCTCTCACACCTCAGATAGAGAGAGACAAATACACCAGGATGGCAGATAGAGGCAGATAGCAGTCGAGTGAAAGGGAAAGCAGAGAGAGAAAAACATAAAGATAGACCACGAGGTGTTGAAGACGGGCCTGGGGAATAGGAGGCGTAGCATAAAGGAGCAGGAGCAAAGCACCAAAGGAGGGGCGACAATAAAAGGGTTGGGGAGAGAAGGAGAGAATTAAGGGAGGAGAGGGGTTAGAGAGAAAGGGAGGGGAAAGCGAGAGATAAGGAGGGAGAGAAAGCTTGGCACTGCACCGGGTAGTGGAGGGTTTATTATTCTCTGTAGCACTCAATCAAACGCCGGCCCTCTGAACAGAGAGCAATGCTGGCGAATCATCCTGGGGGCTTTCTCTCTCTCCCTCTCTCTTTCTTCCTCTCTCTCCATCCCTCCCCTCCTCGCCCTCCCCCCGCTCTCTCTCTCTCTGTCTTTTTTTCCTGCGGTGTATGAGTGCTATCCATCTGTCAGCTGTCAGTGCCAGTGAGAGATATACAGAGCTGTCACTTCGCGTCAGCCCGGGCTTGGGAGGCCCTCTTTTGCAGCTGCCGCTCTACACATACTTTCCCTATGGCAGCACAGGAGCGCTGCCATTAAAGCACAAACACTAGCACACAAACACTGACATGCTGGTCAATTAAAACTCCATATCAAGCAGTCAGTGTTATCCATGTTGGATGGATGACAATTACCGTGATTATTACTATAGTTATTTTAATGTCGTTAATACTATTTTATGACTTTCTCACTCTGAACAGTATAAGATAACTGCATGTCTTTGCAGTGAAACATTAAAATCTAATATCAGTCATGAGTTTTTAAAAGATATCACTCTCCAAGCTATAGAGCGCCCATGTGAAACCAGAACTCCCACATTCTGTTCCAGAAGAAATCTCATTCGAAAACCCATCGACATTTGTAATGTAACTAAAAAATACACCTCGGAACAGAACATTACTCAAGAGTGTGTTGTGTGGTTCACTCCATAAGTCTGCGCAAGGATGGCCTTTAACAAACACCATTTCCCACAAGCCCTTGACCATTCTGGGTTAAGCGTCATGGCCCAAAAGCAAGGGTGATTCCTTTGGTAAGTCAAGGGGCCGCAGTAACAAAGAGGACTGAACGGTGTTGACCATTTTAAGCCCCAGTCAGACAGCATGCAGTTCAGCTTCTCGTAACTGTTTTTAATGAGAGTGAAGCACTTTGCTTAATGTCTCAAGTTGAAAAAACTTCAATTGAGAGTGGAAAAGCGCCCATCAACATTGGCATGGGTTTTTTTTTCATTTTCCTGTGAATGGATGAATTGAGGGGCGGACCATCTGTGGTGGTGATGACAACTAACTTGCGATGGCTGTTGCTGGATCGTCAGAGCTATATGACATTACCAACTGTAGTTGACTGCAGTTGTTAGCTCAGTCGCTCAACATTAAACCTTAACATTAGAAAGTAGTTAAGGCTACAATTTGTTTACATGTGTCTTGCAGCTTGCACAGGGCAACATTGAAAGTGAACTAACTTTCTTAGCTTGACAAACCATGAACTGTACGCTACTTAAAATTAGTTGCTTCAACGCCTGCTGTTTTTTTGTGCAGATTATGGTAACTGTCATATAGCTCTGGGTATCCAACAACAGCCACTATGAATTGGCTGCTAAAAAGTGCTTTGTTTGTTGGGGATTGATTTCAACAAAATGCAGTGCCTGAAATGGGCCGATACTCACAACTACTGAGTACCGGCACTTCTGATTTTTGTCTATACAAGTACCCTTACTTCTTATTGCATACGACCACCTCCTGATGAGTTGGTATGCACCCCAAACATTTGTGTACCTGCATCACTGCGTAGGCACAAATGACACAAAAGCAAATGACTTAGATGCTGTTGATACCAGTTGCAGCACCAACACTAAGCCTCCCCTGCCAACTGCCAACTTCTATGGCTTCCGTGACGCTTCAAACCATGGGCACAGTCCACCCAAATGCTGGACAAGGGACCAAGGTGACTAAATCTGCAAGGCCAATAATTAGCTCATCGTGAAAGATAACAAGCTTGGATGTCTGATTTGCAGAGAAGTTAAATCTTTGGGTGTAAACTGTGGACAAGTACTGAAACTATCGACTGAATGGGGTGAGTGTGTGGTGTGACGCACTTTGGCTGTGATAAGTACAAATAACAACTAAGCCTGGGGAAAAAAAGATCAAAGAACACAAAGAATCACTTGCTCATGAAAAGGCTGCTGACATAGGCCTACTGAAATGTGCTTCAGAAGCAAGTGAAAGGCAATGCAACTAGATTTTTTTCAATAGCATTCATAAAAAGTTTTTATCAAAGAAAAACTCCACTAAAAAGAACCCTCTGTATGGTCCTTTTGTATGGTTTGTATCAATTAGCCATGCCATGTTACCTTGATTTTATTTGTCTCGCATGCTTCCACAAAAAACAGTAAACATACTGATTTATGGATTGATTGGGAACCACATTTAACAGCAGCAAAACTATATCAAAACATCAGTAACCAAACTCCCACACAGCTCCTGCAGTATAATCCAAGTGTCAGATATCTAGTTGTATGCTCTGTACTTCCCAAACACATAAAGTTGGGTGAAAAAATTTAACTTTGAAGTCAGGCTGTGAAGAGAGCATAGATAAGTTTCAGTTTTAAACAGTAATGTTTTTTTTCCACTGAAAATGCATGTGTTTGGGAAATACTGTGCACAGGTTAAGTGAGACTTATTAAGTTAGATTATACTGCACAAGTTGTTTGAGGTTTTCAAGTGGACAAATGGTCATTTTATGGGTGAAGTATTCCTTTAACCAAATTTCCATTTTCTTACAATGTAAGGAAATGAACATTGTATGTTATGTATGTAATGAAATGCTTGCAAAAATACATTTGAAGTGGGATGTTTTACCAAGATATGTGTGTAAATATATCTAAAACACATGCATTGATCATGTCACATGACTGCTGAATTAGAGTAGGCCTACTGGCACCTTTTGTGGTCCAGTTCAGGCACTGCAAATAAGGCAGTGGAGAGCGCCTCACGCGCTCTGTCTGATCAGGGCCTTAGACAGCAGAGGTTACAACTAAAAATTTGGACAAATTATTTTAGTGTAGGTGTATAATGTGGCTATGTATAGACCCTTTTACTGTTAGTAAACAGTATGACTTTTTTGGTGGGCGGGGCTTAGCTGGAGGCAAAACAATTCTCCTCAAACATTAGCTAGTGCTAGCTAGCAAGTTCTGTTGGCTTGTTTTAGACAATGAAAGAAGATGATAGTGGTGCATTCAGAAATACTGAGTCTCAGAAAGACTCAAATCTAGAAAGATTTTGAGTCTGGCCCTCACCGATACATACTTCCTACCTAAGGGGCAGCACTAACTGAGGCATTTCAAATGCCGCTGTACGCAATTGGATAGCACGATAGCCAATCAGAGCAAAAAACAAGGTGACGTATTCATTGCACTAAGCCCCATTTGTTTGCTGACCCGTGGGGCTAACTGATATATTCTGCTTTTGCCATATCCCGTCGGCAAAACAGCGAAAACGTCCTTCCTGGAAATGAAGGCTTCTAGGGCAGTCTTCTGTTCCTCTCTCAAGAAAAAAGATTAGTGTAGTTGACTTAGTGTTTCTTCCAAAGCTAAATTGAATGGACGCGGTCCTTCGGCAGCTGCCATCTTGGCTGTTTACTTTTCGACACAGTGCAGCGCTGTTGTCACCATGTTACGCCCGCCCAGAGCCCGCCTCTGTCAGATAGACTGATCTGATTGGTCCAATTGGCAATTCAGCGGGCTCTGCTCGTCGGGGCCAGATCCCCGTGCGGTGCAAATTCGAATTTGCTAGGGGCGGGGCATCTGGATTTCCAGTTTACAGTAAATACTTTTTCCTTAACCTAATATGTGTATGCTGTACATGCGAGCATTTTTGATGATCGCCTCCGTACAGTCCTTTTGTCTGATCGCAATTCACCACAGTTGTCTTTTTGTTGACGGGCAGTTTCTCCTGGTATGTGAAAAAATTTAAGTTTTGAACCATGACTCCTTCTTTTCTGGCTCCAAATAACACAACAAGATGACATTTTAAGACTCCTACATAGCCTACAGCCCTGTGGTCATTTTTTGCCTCCAGCTAATAAAATGACGGCTCTAAAAGGGTCTATTAAATCAAGTTACAAAGGCTGTGGTATAACAGTTGTACATTTTCATGGAAGCTGCAGTTTTTTGAGTAATAATTGTTGATCATTAAAAATCATGAACGTTTTAAATTTTTAATAGCAAGTGGTGTAGCGGATGTCAGCTGGTCTTTGAATATGGCAAGTAAGCCCCAGAAATACAGTCTGTTTCCAGAAAGACCGATAAAAGAAATGATGAATGAGAGACTGCAGCGAGTTATGGGAGCTAGCTGAACAGGATGTTGGCTATTTGTTGGTGTCTTAGTACCAAATATTAAGCTCTGCAAGATCTGGTTTGACAGACCAATCAAACTGTGATGCACACAAAAGCACATTTTAAAACCAGAATATTACCAACCATGTTTATATTAGCTCGCCTTTTCCATACCTAGAGTTAAGTAAGTCAGTTCTTCCTCAGTATTTAAGTGCCTTAACTCCTTTGGGTAAAGTTGAAACATATTGATCATCAGGTGTCAGTAAAACAAAGTCTTGGTGTTTAATTGTGTGTTTCCATTGCATATTGGCATCCCATCCAAGTCCCGAAAGGAAACTGCAGGGGGTTTGTGTATGTATGTGTCTATGGTTGGTGGTATCAGGGTTAAAACAGGACAACTGCAGTGCCAAACTCAAGTAGGGTTAAAAGAGTGGGATGGAGGGGTAGGTGGTGTTGGGATGGATATGTGTGTATGGGGGGGCAATTACACAAATTAATTGCAGGCCTCTGCTGACACCACTCAGGAAGAAGACATGAAGGGTACACATGTGTGTTCTATGACAACAAGAGAAAAGGGGATGTGTGGAGCTTCCTTCCATGCCTTCCATTTGTATATGTTGACAAGATTGCCGGGTTTTTGTGCCTATTGTGCCACTCCTGCCATTCCAGCGCCAATTGTGTTGGGTTTTCGGGGCTCGTTATTAGAGGGTGACAGTTTCTGGGCGGAAACAAACACGACTCTGACGATTAACACCATGTCACCATGTCAGCTCATACGGTAATCCTGATATTCTGTCTATCGCACATGTGTGCAGTGAAAGGGAGGGGGAGGTGAGAGGAAGGGACAGTGAGAATATCATAGAAATAGAGAGGGGGAGAGAGGAAGAGG
The DNA here is from genome assembly GCF_041903045.1 of Epinephelus lanceolatus. Lineage (NCBI taxonomy): Eukaryota > Metazoa > Chordata > Actinopteri > Perciformes > Serranidae > Epinephelus > Epinephelus lanceolatus. Next base: position 32,266,191 of record NC_135743.1, read on the forward strand.
CACAGCCGAGATCCCAGGAGAGACAGATAAAGCCGTGTCGTTCATTGAGGACATTGTGTACGTGGCGTCGTACTGTAATGCAATGTTAACATTCCTCCCAATCCCGGGCTCTCCACAGGGAAGAGCGAGGCCTGCTGGGGGATCTGTTTAGTTGATCAGACGTGCCAGTGCTCTCGCCAGGCAAGGGAATAGACTAGTGTAGGATACAATAGGAGAGCAGGGCGTGACAGACTTGGATGAGATAAAGGATACTGCTGAGTAGAATTGCATTGTAAGGCTGAGCATGAATAACATAGCAGGCAAAGGACATGATAGTGTACTATGGTATTTGGTGTGGGTTAGAGTGGGGATACAGTTAAGCAGGGTATCATGGGTTAACAGACAGTAGATTAGGGTAAGATATCCAGGAGGCAGCAGTGGAGGAAGCACTCTGGAGCTGGTTGTACCAGCTGTTCATAGTTTCAAACTCACCCTAGTTCTGACAGTGGACTAAATTAAAATGTGGTTGCACTGCACAAACTAAATTTTATTTAGATGTAGATACGTTGTTACTAAATATTCATACTTATTAACTGTTAGGTGTAAATGTTGTGAAGCTTGTTTGTTTAGCAAGCATTGTTTGAAGGCACTTTTGGAACTTTGCTGGGTAACGAAGAAGCAGTAACATCCAGGGCTGAAAAATTAATCCAATAAGCCAAGTGCCAAAAAAACTGCAGTTTCTTGAATGGCCACTTGAGGTTCCTGACTCCAAAAGCCTGACGACACTAACACTAATTGTTTTTCTGCCACCTAGTGGTGAATTCTGCTATTAGTTTCAGGTGTCAGATGACCAGAAGTTGAAATAAAGGAACAGGAAGTAATAATTGAGATGACATGCCGATGGACTTTCCCACAATCCATTTATATCTGCTTTCATCTTACATCTTTCAAGGAATCGTCTGTATGTATATTGTTAATTTGACACTTACCTTTACATATATTTAGATATTTGTTAACTTTACGCCATTTAACACCATACTGTGACGTTAGCGAGAACATCATGAGAAAATCCTGTGTGCGCTGTCGTGACAAATTAACTGTTACTCTGCACTGTAAATGTTAGGCTAGTTTAAGTGAGACCATTGCTATAATCTGTCATTCATGTTTTTATTATATTACATTTAGAGTCGTAATCTGAAGAAGATGTTGACACAATTACCAGTAGTGCTCTTGCTCAGTAACGAGAAGAGAGAAAGACAGTACACCCATGCAAAACCCCATGTTAAAATACTCAGCTTCACAGCAGAAATAAACATGTTTGCAGCCTGCTACAAAAGGCAGTTTTGGTCTCTATAGTTAACTTCAGCATTCATGGAAATACAAAGGGGACTGTCTGCAAGGTGTTACCACAGTCCACCTCTTATTCCTCCACAGCTCCACCCTCTTGTCTACATCTGGTCACTTCTGGCTCCAAAGTTCCAAGATGGCGACAGCCAAAAGCCATAACTCGAGATACAATCTGTGGTAAGTACTTTAATGATATTTCATGATTCAAGTATCCAATTACTTTTGTTATTGAGTAATTAGTAAAGTTATTTAATTACTCTTTCAGCTAGTAATGTGTGATGAGTATTGATTACATTTTTTTAAGTGACTTCTGACTTGCCCAACACTGTTGGTAATGCACTAGCTCGTTGAAAGCATCAGTAATTCATCAGTAATTTCAAGCATATGTTATAAACATACAATCATATATGTAACTATCTAATGTTATCACATTAGTCAATATACTGTAATATAAATACCCCCAACAAAATGTGTTCTGCTTGAGTAATTGTACTATAAACTTAAAATAATTGTTCTTGAGATGTTTTGTTACTATGATATTGGGCTACACAGTAAACTTGACATGACAGGCCCAGTATAGTATTATAGAGTAGAATGGCATATGGTATTCAATAGTGTGGCAGGATAGACTGACTCAGGCTACGAGTGGTGGGACAAAGACCCAAAAACAGTACAGTATGATTGGATGAGGTTGGATAGGAGGTAAAAGCTTATTATTGCATTGGACACAGTAGCTTTGCAAAGGAAGGTGAAGCTAGGCCAGTTTATCCACGGGCATTTTTCTATCAGATTGTAACTCAGCAGCACTCCAACTGCAACTCCAACGCCTCTGTGGGCAGATTGGCTTCACCTTCACACTCTCAATCAGCTTTTCTATCATAGAGGTGTCACATTAACATACATGCATGCACACATGCCATACAAAATAAATGGCAACTTGCAGATGGGCATGTTTGTGTGCGAGTAAACACACATACACACACGTACACACACACATGCTCTCTACCCCCTCCTCCAGCACCTCTCAAACCCATTATTGGCAGCAGTTCAGTGACGGCTGTGTGACTGCCAGTACTGCGGATCTGCTCCTGGAGCGAGCTCTCCCCATCAGCGCTGGCTTGATTACCCTGATGTATGCACACCCAGACACTTGACAATCTCTCAGCATTTACATATGCAGCCTCAGCACTCCACACTACTTCTGATCTGAGGTGTATGTGTGTGTGTGTGTGTGTGTGTGTGTGTGAGAGAGAGAGAGGGTGTGTTTGCGAGATTTACTGTGTGTGTGTGAGAGTGTGTGTGTTCATAAGGCGAGTGGGAGAAGATGAGGAGAAAGGAGGAGAGAAATGGCAGCTCTCGCTCGCTAAACGTAAAACAAACAAACTTTAATCCGACGCCGAGCCCCTGCTCTTCAAAGCCGAGACGGAAGTAAGAAGGAGAGAGAGAGAGCAGCCTCACCTAAGGGCGCGCGACGCCGTAAACACACAAACAGAGCGTTTACCAGCCGGCCCGTTATTCACTCTCATGTCAAACACATAGCACTCAGAACTAACTACCACACACACTACCGGGGATAGAGCTGTGTTAAAACCCTCACAAAAGCCTGCACTTGACTGATGTTTTTCTTTCTTTTCACATGAAAAATCATCATACAAACAGCCCCCCTCACCCCCAAACCTGATTCAAAAGGGCCTGCCTCTTGTTCTTTCTTTCTTTCCATCTCTGTCAACGTGAGGGAAGTGTCGATGAGAGGCAGAAACAGAGAGAGAGAGACAGAGAGAGAGGAGGTCTGGGGAGTTGCACTGTGTCGATCCTTTTTGGCTGGCGCTTCACAGGGAAACCGGGCTCGGCTGATCATCATTAAAACGCACACAACTTGACATGTTTATTTAATGGCTGCTCCCGGCAAAGACGGCAAGCTGCTGCTATCTCTCAACGTCACATGTTGATCTACCACCGTTGCCATGTGTGTCTGCGAGTGTGTGTGTGTGTGTGTGTGTGTGTGTGTGTGTGTGAGAGAGAGAGAGAGAGAGACAGTGTGTGTGTTGGCATTAATCTTCTCATATGTGCCTTTAATTTCCTGTATGCTGTATATGAAGATTTCTGTAACGTGTGTTACTCTGCACTGTGCAAATACTGTAAAGTCAAGTTAGGCCACTCTGTTTTTGGATTAAGTGGATTAAAGTGGTTGTTTTTCATACCATTGCGATATTTACACTAGATTTTACTGTGACTGAGCATACAATACAGATTTCCAACCACCCCCGAAATCTGTAATCTAAACAGTCCACGCCTTTAGTTAACATGCCAATGCAGCGCCACCCCGCTGCTCTCTTGATTTCTCTGGTTACTGACAGCTTCCATAAATACCTTTGATGGCTTCAGATCACATCGGCCAACAATCCAAGAGTGCCACACATTGCATGAGTGAAGCACTCAGTGATCAGAGAGGGAGAATTTCTTCATGTTCTGCAGTTAATGCAGTGAAGGGTCAAAAGGCTGATTGAATTTGCATCCGATTTTGTGTTGTGGATTTTATTTAAATACATTAAAATGCATGGCAACAAATGTTTTTCTTTGGATTTCACGGTATATTAAATCTGCAACATTTTGCAGGGTTTTATTTATTTTATGAGATAGTACATGCAACTTTATATCAGTGCATATTTAGTAGGCTACAAGCCAGACATGTGGAGTATATGAGATTTATATATGACAGTTGTACAGTATTTTTTTCTATTTAAAGTTACATAAATCTGCATTAATTGATGTTTTTGCCTCTAGGGGGGCAGTGCAACAACCTGCAAACCATAGCCTATGAAAGAATAGACAAGAGTTACCGTGAAGTCACCCACTGGTTTCTGGACTCTTGTTTTGAAGCCTCGAGTTTGGCATTTTGGCTGTCGCAATCTTGGGTGGAGGGGTAGATCTGACTCTGGATCTGACTGTAGCAATGCCTCCCAAACAGGCTGTCACCCAAGCAGCCCCGCCCTTGAATATGTGTAACTTTAGGCCATAATAAAATGTAAACAATTGAGTTATATAAAAATTCATGCCCCATACAGTTGAATAAAAAAAAATTTAGATAGAGACCAAAACAGTATACATGTTTATTTTAGCTGTAAAGTTGGGACTTTTAACATGAGTGTCTATGGAGATGGACTCACTTTGCTTTCCTGCTTGCTGCAAACGCAACATTACATATTGTAAAAGTCACCTAATGTTAAAAATAGTTAACCTATTTAAATGTCCAGCATCAGAGGACCACTGGCATTCATTTTGAGTTGTGTGTCTATCCACCTGGCAAATGTAAGTAATATTCAATCTCCTTTTACCTCTGGTTTGTTCTCCACCGACCGCTGAGGAAAATACCTGGCTTTTTAGCTGCTAAATGCTCCACTCTTTTCACCAGCTAGCATCAAAAGGAAGCTAGCTTTGTCTGTTGTTGCTAAGGAAAAATAGCTTTCTGTTGCAACTTGGAACAAGGTTAATGAAAGCGCTGATAGTGAATCAAAGAGATAAAGTTGTAGGCCGTAAAACAATGAGCTGAAAGATGCTAAAATCTTTTGTGTAGCTGAGGGAAACCTGAGTAATTTTTTGAAGGTTTATCAATATGAGTGGCACCTTTCACCCTGCATATAGTCATATGACCCATAGTATTATGTATTATCTAAAAATATTGATAAGTGCAGCTTCAAGAAAAATTCATGGGTAATATTACAGTAAAAAAAGTAAAACACTCAAGCAAAATTCTTCACTAATACTAAAGCTAATGCCATGCAAAATGTATGGAAGTTGGCTTTTAAAATGTCCAATTAGACTACATGAAATAACTTACAGCAACTAAGCATTTGGGATAACAACATAAAATGCGGTCTCTTTGCTCAATGAGTAAAACAAAATGTGAGAGAACAAAATGTAGTGCAGGGCGAGGGCTTGTGGGTGAAACAGTAAAGATAAAAGAAGAGTGAGTGAAGAGGGATCAGAAGTATAGAACAGAGCAGATATGTGTGTGTGAGTGAGCGACTGCAGGGCGGATTAAGGCGACACACTTCCTTTTTTGTTTGTTTGCGTGTGTAAACGCAGTTTTGATGAAATATTAATGGTGCCTTCCAAAATGCCTTGTAAAGGATCCTCTGTCTTTGACTCCTCCATCTGTAGCACCTCAGGTAGGCATTTAGTATGCCGCTCTCTCTGTCAGGAGGGAACCGGCAACCCCTCCATGTGTCGAGCTGTCAGTGCAAATCCGCCGCCACCCCGCCCCTTCCCCCACCCCTGTGACACACCTTTAGTCCCACAGTCTGGGCGCCTGCCGCCCCACCCATCCACCTACCTAATCGCCAGTCAGCTCTCCCACAATGAAACTTTTCGCAACACACTTCGTGCTGTACTTCTTCTGGTGACAAGCACACATCAAATAAAAGATAGAATAGAAGAGGTGTGTGAATGATTGATACGTTTTGACATTTTAGTTCATATTTCCTGATGTAAATCTCCCCGAATAAACTAAGATGTGCTTTCTTCTGACTGGGAGCCTGATGATATTGATTGCACTTCAGAGAGCTGCTTGATTGGCAGCTGCCAAAGGATCTGAGGATCTTATCCCACCCGTGCACCCACCCAAGCATCATCCCAGAGCCCCTACAGAGGAATCAGATACACCGACAGTCCCTCATCTCCCTCTGCTCCTGCTAATGCTGCCTGACTGGGGAAGGGTAAATGATAGCGCCTGTCGACAAACATGAGTCTTGCTTGTGGTTTGGCGATGAAGGCCTCACGTCGGAGGCAAAAGACTCTGACACTCATTGGCTTTCTCAGTCTTGTGTTGGTGGAGGTTGCTTAGAGTAGCCTGTCAATCCGTCACTCTGCTGTAATTAGAAAGGTGAAGCATCCCACAGTGACATCATGAGTGGTCAGCCAGATACCCGCAAGGCTTCCTGTCACAGGGAATGGCTAATTATAGTTTTTACAATACATGTTGGGGGGCGGGGTGCTTGGGCATGCCACGCTTCATAATAGGCTTCATTTATAACATAGAGATGCACATTTCAATCTTGTGACTTAAGGCTGAGGGGCAGGAGGCAAGGGCAGAGCAGTGTGTAACAAATAGTGCTTTTAGTTCGACATCTTTTTTACATGTGTGCATGAACTCTTGCTCTTGTATTTTATGTTTTCAAGAGAAATGGTAGGAGTATTCCCTGCCCCCAAGCCTCATACAAAGACAGCATAAAAAATATATATACAAAGAGAGAAAAAAAGATGGCGACTGTTGCCTGAGGAGGTATGGTTGTCATAAAAAAGCTGGGTTGGGATTTGTTGGTGTCACTCAATAAATCAGTGGGAGTTTAATTACCAGCCCGGTGTGGAGGAGCCGTGACAAGCAAAATGTGTGTGTGGTTACGTGTGTGTGCGTGTTACCTCTGTGTGTGTGTGTGCAGGTTGAGAGCGGAGAAGCCGTGACAGGCGCTAGCTCTGTGAGTTAGCATTCCTCTGGGCCGGACCCTACCAAAAGCCTGACAGGGCAGAGCTACAAACTCGCACACACACTCACACTCACACACACACAGGGCCGTACCATTCTTTTGCTGGAAGGGGGTGGGATAGGTGTCGGAGGCGGAGGGGTCTGCTTACAGAGTTTCAGCTCAGTCTCTCAGACTAATCCCCCCTCCATCCCCATCCCCTACCTCTGCCCTGCACACCACCTCCACCTCCTCCTTTTATGAACTGTGCTGGGCAGGAACTTTGGAGGCTAATCTCTGCCTCATAGTCCAGCGCACACCGACTCCGACCCTCGGCTCTATAATCTGTAACCAGAAAAGAGTGAGAGACATAGGGAGAGAGAGGGAAACAAACAGAGAGAGAGGCAGCGGGGGGTGAAGTATGAGAGAGAAGACGGGAAGCAAACAGAGATGTAATGCAACATAAATACGGAATACAGAAACAGAACAAGTGACACAAACTCAAATTGTTGCTATGCCTTCGCTGGCATTTGAATTTTGGCAGTCCTGTGTTGTTATAGATACTATTAATGCATGACTTCAAATTAAATTATTAATCATTCCATTGTGATTTCAGTGTGTAAACATGCCGTCAGTGTGGGAAAACTGACATTTTCGCTTTGGCAATGTTGCACACAGGAGTCCAATAAAATCTTGAAAGATTGAACAAGAGGGTGCACCCATTCAGAAAAAAGAGAGAGAGAAAAAAAAAATAACCAGGATAAAGTAGCAGGTAGAATAAAAGGGTGGCTGAGAAGCAAACACAGGTTTGACAGAAGTAGGAGAGGTGACGATAGGCAATAGGTAATGTTTTTCTTCTCCAATTCCCTTTGAGGTAACATCCAACAATTTGAAGGTTCAATGGGCAAGATTACAGTTCTGGTAGAGATGAGTTAAAAATACAGGGTGAGTTGTAACACTGTCTGCGGCGAGTGAATGACACACACACTCACGCGTACATCAGTGTGCTGCAGTGCCGTGCTCCGTGCTTGCTGTTATTGGCTGTTTTCAACTGTAGCACGGATGAAAAGAGTCAGCATTACAGCTGTCAATTCAGATGGAGATCAGTGGTGGGAATGAATGAGGAGACAGCAGATAGTGGCTCTGGTTTGTCTACACACACACACACACACACACACACACACACACACACACAGAAGACATTAACGTGTGCATGAGTGCATGCATGCAAAGGCATTTGCAGATGCTAACCCTTAAAAATAAATCCTAATTCAAAATCCTCCTTTTGAGCCCAAAAGGATTCTGCTGTCACTCACTGATATTTACCGATCGCTGTTGTTCTCCTGACTCTTTCAGACTGAAAAACAATGGCAGCTGCAAGTGTGTCTCATCACTCAGCACTTAAAGTATCCAATTTTGTCAGTTTGCAGAGAGCTAAAAAACCTGCCAATATCACACACACACACACACACACACACACACACACACACACACGCTTTTCATGTTTTTGCAATTGATACGATACAAAGTATTCAACGTGAAACTGACAAAAAAGAGAAATTTCCCAAAGAGAGTAATTAATTTCCTGGCACCTCATGTTTGGGAGGCTTGTAGGGGCAAGTGAAACAATGAGCCTGTAAAACAGCACTCCACTGTACTGTCGATTTCAATGCTAACAGACAGATGCCAATCTAGCTCTCTCTTTCTTTCTCTTCCCCCTCCCTGCTAGACATGTGTGCTAGTTGGCTGAGAGACATTAGCATTTGTTTTACCCCCATCCCATGTGCTAGAGCCTGAGGCACAACAGTCAAAGAGACACCACCACCTCCCAATATCTCATCTCATCTCTCAGTATGTGCGAGTGTGAATGCGAGACAGAGTGTGCTCTCGCTCGCAGACATAAAACACACACTGTGGCTATTGATATGTGCTGAAAGATTTGAACCACGTGCTCTGTGTGATTTTATTAGATATCAGTGATTTTGCAATTTGCATAAGAAAATTCATGAAGGCTCATTTTGCATTTTTTGCTTTGGCAATACTGTTCTGATGGATCACCATGCCAATAGGGACCTCAAGTATGAGTGTGCTAGAGCCAGTGCATGTCCACGTTATAGTGTGTATGTGCTAGTGCGCCCCCTAGCTCCCAGCTGAGGCCCATCCCCTTTTTTTTCTCTCCTCCTCCTGCTGTTCCTCTCTTGCCCTACATATCAGTCCCGGAGAGAATAGACCCGTCTAACACCCGGCTTCACAGAGACACTGTTTTGTCATGTTTTATATCATTCTACTAATGGCAAGAAAAGCAGGTCCTCTGACTAAAGACTGCAGTATCCCTAAAGATCTCTGGTAACAAATGCTCCGCGGAAAAAAAAAGAAAGAAAGAAAGAAAGAAAGGAAGAAAAAAAAAACGTGACGACTCGCCTTAACTGAGCTCTCTGTTCTAACCAGCAAAAGCTCTTGTTTTGTAAACAGTCTGAGAATGGCTGTGTTTTTTTGATCCGTATTTGTAATAAAGGAGAAAAAAAAAACAGACAGACGAGAGAGAAGAGAGGGAGAAGAGATGGGAGGAAGAGAGAGATAGATTCCAACAGATGGTAGATTTGGCGAGGCCTCTGCCATGCAGTTTATGTAAAAGCCTGTCTGGAAAGAGCACAGACCCCGAAGCATCTCTCACATATTGAGGAGTCCCAATCATGGACTGGCTGCAAAGTGAGATGCCCCTAATGTCAGTCATTACTGAAATACTACTCATTTCCCTTTTCTTTCAATAAAAAGAGACTTTGTTGTTTTATGCAGTAAAACGATTCGACATTATTGCATTTGTTGTTTGAAAGACGTAGAGAGTGCTCACTCATTCACACACAGACACAGACTATAAAATAACCTGTGTGTGACCTTACTACTTTTTTTCTATGGGGATTTAATCCAGCATCAAACATTTAGAATGGGGTGATGATTTTAACATGTCAAACAGGGAATGAAAACATATATACATGTACACACTCTGTCCCTATTTGGGGTATTTGTGTACATTTCTGACCCTGTCAATTAGAGAAATTTGACTGAGACTAAGGCAACAAATGACAACTATTTTCATTACTGATTAATCTGCTGATTTTTTTTTCAATAGTTGATTGAAATGTCCAAAAAAAAGTGAAAATATGAAATATGAAATGCTCATTTCCAGTGTCCAAGAGTGCCCCAAAGTGACATCTTAAAATATCTTGTTTTGTTTGACCAACTGTCAAAAGTGTAACTTAAAAAAACTACATTTGAGAACTCTTTTGTTTACTATTTTTGTCTGAAAAAAAGCATTAAACAATTAATTAAATATAAAAATAATTGCCCATTATTTCCCCTTTGATAAACTAATAGATTAATGCAGAGTTCTTTAACGTTGCTCAGGCTAAGAACCCCTTAAGTTAAGGAGAGATGTAGCAGGGACTTCGTACTAAATATATCATATAAAACTGAGTTGCATATATAACTGGGTCTACAATAACGTGTAGGGCGGCCTAAAGTGCCATGTGTAAACATGGCTCACGAGAATGTTTGTACACTTGGAATAATAATACAGCTAATAGACCAGTGTGTTAGCTAACAAGTTCGCCTCGCTATATGGACAGGTGCTGCACTGTGATGTAGCGTTTGCTAGCTAACGCGATTTTACAAGGATTCTTGGGTAACAGTTAGCCTGTTATCAATGTTGTGTACTGTAAACTAAATGTTTTGTTTTGCTTTTTCTGATTTTTACGAAAAGGCCAAGTTATCTTTGGTGATAATATGTTGGATTCATGTTAACATGTATTTCCATACAAAGTCAAATTTTTGGACCAAAGAAAAATGTAATAAAACTCCAAATAAGTTACCAAAAAATAATTTGGCAGCCTCCTGCTACTGTTTCATAATGGACTTTTATTCAAATTCTACTATAACTTTTTATGTGATGCAGAAAGTGTACATACACAGACAAATCAAAGCCCCAAAATGACCCCTTATCACATCATATTATTGTTTGAAGTGTGATTCAATCATTTATCTGAATTTCAGTGTTGGTGTGCAACAGCGTTGCTGGCCAGTGACTAAATGTTTTGGCACAGAGTGGGCGGACACACATCCACCCACACACACCCACACTCACAGCCCCAAAATGACCTATTTGTGAGCATGTGTGACCTGCGACTGTCGATCAGTGCAAATTTGTGAGGCAATGAAGCATGCAGGAGAGTCCCGTCAGAGCAGAGGCTAGACATCACCCCACCATCCCTCCATCCAGGGGAAGTGAGTGTTTGTGTGTCTGTGCATGTGTGTGTGTGTGTGTGTGGTGTAGGGGGGGGGGGGGGGGGGGGGGGGGGGGGGGGGAGGTTGCACAGGGTGGAAAAGGCACCAATGAATGTAAAGAGGCAAAGGGAAGTGAGGATGGAAGAAGGGCAAGCGAGGAAGAGGAGAATCACAGCGAGTGAAGCTCATCTAACAGGGTGATTTAATGTCATCTGCCGGCTCGCTAAAGCCCCCCCCCCCCCCCCCCCCCCCCCCACACCCCACCCCACCATCCCTGAAATGTTGAAAAAAGGACTTCTATTCAAGCCGGCATATTTTTATTCCTCCTCTTCTCTCTCATTTCACATGGACTGCAGATGCCTTAATTGTGCTCGCTCTTCAAGGCAGCCTTTTCGCTTGCTCTTGATAAGTCTTTGATATTCTGTGCTTCACTAATTGTAGTCGCTGCAGTACATCTATCTTTTTTCAATTTCCTGATAATTAGCCTCTAACTCTTTCATCTGTCTTTTCAAGTGCACTAAATCTCCTTCTCTAATGAAAGTTACACTGAACCCAACAAGGTTGACGGCTGGTAAAGGAAAAAAGGAAAAAAAAAAAAAAAACACTGACGTCTCTCTCCGTCTCTCTCTCCGTCTCTCTCTCTCGCCGTGGGCAGGCCCTGTCCTTGCGTCTCTAACGTGAAAATATTCAACCAAAAGAACACAGGAGCCGTTTAATAAGAACATGCTTCAAAATGACTCCGGTTTAATGGATGGGAGATGCGAGGTGAGCGGAAGAACTAACCTGGAGCGATCTGCTAAAAAGATCAAAAAACTCAAGAAATCACTCAAAGCCACTGCTGCACTCCCAAAAGACCACAGTCCTATCAAGAGGCTCCGAGTAATGAGCTAGATTGAAATATCGCTGAGCGAGGGGCTATGTTATGTATATGATAACATATTAGCACAACATCATTCCAGTGTGACAGCCTAGTTTGTACTCCAGAGCCCACCCTCAACTTCTGCTTTGGAAGAATTTTATTCTTCCTGTATATTCAAACCCGGAATCAGAGCAGGAAGATAAAAAAGCCAGAGAGGTACACTGAGATAAAGGCGTTTTGAAGTACAAGAAGTGTTGCTCTAATAGTTTTATGTCTTTTGATTCAGTGTTTCCATGGCGCAAATGTGTTATTGAGAGCATTACTAAAAGAAATGCAAACACAGACGGCATGAGAGGAGAGCAGAGTGGAGAGGAGGGGAAAAAACAGGCATCAAAATTGATTTTTCAATCATGCTTGCTGTTTCAAGAGGGCGTCACATGTTCTAATGACCTCATCCCTCTTGTAGTGATGTGAGTTATTTCACACCGGGCCATTTTAAACTAAGAGGAGTAAGGTGGGTGGGTGGGTGGGTGGGTTGTGTGGGTGTGTGTGTGTGTGTTGGGGGGGGTTAGTGCTGCCGCTAAGTAGGGCTCAAAGCGGTGAGGGGTAGTAAAGAGGAGAGGTGGGGTGGGCTAAGGGAATGGTTAACAGGGTCATTTAGATTGGATGGGAGATCGATACTGAGAGGTAGAGAGGAGGTGCATCTCTGTCACTGTGATGTGTGGCTGCTGTGTGATTGTTCTGCAGATTACGTACAAGGGAGGGGAAAAAGAAAAGGGAAGTGCTGTCTGTGTGTGTGTGTGGGTGTGTGTGCGCTGGGAACAATCATGTCACCGTCCTCCAGTGATTTAAAACACATTTCATGTTTTTTTGTTTGATATTCTATCCCCGCAGAGGAGGAAATGAAATGCAATGTGCAGTGAATGTTAAGCTTATCAGTTTTCTTTAAAGATTATCGCTTTTTTTTGGTGGTGGTGGAGGAGTCAGTGACACTGAGATGATTACAAGTGACCAATCTATTCATTTATCTAAAGGTGATGTGATGATAAAGCGCAAATTAAATCATGCTTTTTGAAAATATGTATGTATCTCTAGACGTGGTGAGTCAGTGGAGAGGCAGTCTTGTGAGTGGGAGGTCTCAGGTTCAAAGCCACAATTAGACAAATGAGCAGTGTGTCCCTGAACAAATCTCTGAACCACCAAGCTCTAATAGAACTGTGTGACAAAATAATCTCAACTCAAAGCTTGTGAGGTAATGTTTGAGTTTGAGAGCTGGCTGTACTGGCAAGACGCAGGTACAAGAACTTTACAGGGTGCATGTCAGGCAGGTACTAAGAGTATTTGGCGTAGGAATCATGGGTTCATATTTGTTAACACATACTCTGTCTTGTTAATGTGTCTGTTTGTGCGTGTTTGTCTTGTTGTTGCATGCAGCAGTTTGCGCTCCAGTGCCGCCTGCAGCATTTCCTGCAGCGTGTTGCGGCCTTCCAGCAAACATGCAAGGCCTGGGGGCAAAAGCGTTCACACAACATCAGTAGAAGGAGACAAATAACATGAAAGCAGATTTATTCATGATGTAAATTCTTACATTTAGCCTGTCACTGAACAAATGTTGGTGCAAATTTTGCCATTATACCATACATGTACTTTGCAATTGATCTTGTTGCCGTTCCTTCAAACAGTAGCCTGGATTAACCATCTTAGGCCCTGTATACATGTATACAGATATGTAAAAAAAAAAAAAAAAAGGACCCCCCCCCTTGTTTAAAAAATAAAAATCTGTCCACATAACCAACATTTTACAAAATGTCTCCCTCTGTTCTGCAGTTTCCTCACGATGCAAAGACAGTGAGGTGCACAGCCTAACGCTACCTCTTCAGAATGATGAGATCTCGTCACCATTGCTTCCCCTTCGATATATGGACTGATGAACTCAGTTAACGATGCAAGTTTTCCTTCCACTCCTCATGACAACAATCCCACTCTCAAAATTGCCCCACGTTCTGCTGGTTCGACTGGCTTGATCCAAAACTGTTGTTGCTGGTGGATCAAACAACACCGGGTGCAGCAGACCGCACTGTTCATCCGGGAAGTGGTGTCGTTTAAGTTTGAAGTCGTCTTTTGACCGAGCAGTGTTGACAAAGTGTAAACAAACCATAGTGCACCATTGTTGTCATTGTTTCTGTTGCATGCCTGTGACACAGAGCAACAATTGACATGCGCACCATAGCAATAATGTGTAGTCCTTGTTCAGCTTCAGCACTCTAAAGCTTATTTTTAATAATTAAAAACCATAAGTAAAAAACAAAAGTCAAATCATGTAATATCTCACAGATCCCCACAGGCACACTGTGTGTTTCTTTGGCTTTACAGGGGTCAGAGGTCAGGGTCAGCAGCAGAGCAGCTTGTAGGGACTCAGCGTGTTGATCAAAGACCCCTCTGCAGGCAGGATGCTTGCTGACACAGCTGCTAAGATCCAGTTTGAAGGACATTTTCTGTAAACACACGCAACGCAGAGCAACACCACTCACTTACTGACACTAATATTTCTGTGTCTGACTTGCTTGGTGTGGCCTCTGCTGTATTAATATATGAAGACATTTACTCTAATATTTTCAGTCGTTTTTTGTTTGCAGCTACATAGTTGTCTGTCCAGTTTTTAAAAGACAAGATGGAGAAATATGTATGTGCAATATATTACAAAATGGAGCACTTACAGAGTTATTTTCTTAGTGCAGTGCCATTCTTAGCATAACCAGCTCAATCTGTACGGCTGATCCTCAGCTCCCAAAGCAAAATCTAGATCGACTGCGTACTGACATACAGCTACAGGATAATGTAAACTTTTGAAATGTGTTTTACTGGATGTGATCATCGAGTATCTCCTCCAACAACAGCCATGTGGCTAAAGGCTTAATCTCTTGGTAGGCCTTGTTATTTTCTCTCAGCCCCCCATATCTCTATTAAAGTGGCTCCGCTCTTAAATCAAAATAGAGGGAGGGGGAGGAGGAGGGGGAGGAGGGGGGTTAACAGGAAACACAGCTCTCATCTCTTACACTCTGTCCCTGTTTTGAGGGTTGGGATGTGACATATTTTGCCTTTTTTTTTTCTTTCTTTCTTTTTTCATTGTCCTTCTGCCTGTGCTGGGATGTGGGAGGCGGATCAGATATCCTTGCCTTGGGTGTTCGCCAGTGCCGCTCGTTCATCACGCTGCCCTTCCTCCCTCCGGGGCTTCTGGAAGCAATGGACGGAGGGATGTACGGCCAGGGACGACAGGTGTTCATCTTCCAAAAAACACACCAATCAGGTGTCCACGATCTAGCCTTCTGTAATTCGATACAGGTCCCTGCAGCTCATTAGTAAATCTGGATCAGAACGCTCTGCTATCGTTCCCTCTGTTATTTTACAATGAAAGTGTGTTACCACAGCAGGGATACATTCTGGCATTAGTTGACCATTTATTTTAATCGTATTGCACAGTGTTTGTGTCCTTGGGAGTCCAGCATGTTAGTCGGTACACAAACCCAACCCTGTCTACTGTTATAATGAGGCTTTTTGGGGACTAAACTTTGAGGAACTCTGCAGGGACTCTGGCAAAGTCTCTACAACTGATATCATTTGCAGCTGAAACTGTGACCCGCTCATATCGATAACATTTCTGGAGACTGACAAGATACAGAATTATTTATTATCTGCGTGGTATGATGGAGTCATATCAAATTATTGTCAATTATAGAAGCATAGTAGGGATTTTTGGCACGACTTCACCTACCTCCAAGGTGCATGGAGAAGGGGAAAAAGTCAGACGAGGTAAAACTCCAGCAACAGTTTTACAATGCAGAACAAATTTAGGGTTGTTCTACACTGCAAAGGTTTAAAAATAAAGTTTTTCTGCATATTACAGGTGCTGCTGGAGTTTTACCTCTTCAAAAATAAAATCCCACAACTACAAGAGCAGTTTGCGTGTTTGTTTGTGTGTGTCCCATTATTCCTCCAATGCCCTCCTAACTTGCCCCAAAAAGGGTACAGGAAGGCAGCCTTTGCATTGTTTGTTCTCTCTGTTCTTTTAAAAGATTTCACTTTTCATCCATCACTTTCATCCACTTATCTGGGGCCAGGTCACGGGGGCAGCAGGCCAAGCCAAGCAACCCCACAAGTCCCTCTCCCCAGCTACCAGTGGCGGTTCTAGGCCCGTTTCAATGGGGGGGGGGGGGTGGGGGGGGGGGGGGGGGGGGGCAAGCTAGGGCCAGTCCTTTTGATACAGGGGCACATACAAGTAGGGTCAAATATTTTAGTCTGAATAATAAGATACATTTTTTTTTTTTTCTTTCCAAACCCTGTAGGGGGGTCTGGGGGCATGCTCCCCCAGGAGAAAATTTTGCATATATTTGATTTAAAGACATCAATCTGGTGAATTCTGAGAGCCAAGTTATGATGGCAGAATATGCCTAGATTTCAACATCTTTGTGCTTTTTATGTGTGATAAATGTTCTATTGTTACTGATAAAAACACTAGTGGTATGTTATGGTGAAGGGTTACACTTAAAATACGGCTAAGGATTAGTGGTTAAACATTTCAGTATTCAAAAGAAAAATCACTGACATACTGATCTGCCTCTGGAGGGCTATTTTATTATTTTAAATCGTGCAGACAAAATATTCTTTTAAAACTCTCTCACTCACAAACACAGTCACAGATATGCAAAACAATACAAAATACGCAATACGAAAAGAAAACAAAAGGTAAGACTCAAATTAATTACACACAAACAGACACAAATTACTGCTTCCCTCCGTCACGATTTGCAAGTATGGCACTCTGAATCAGAGCATTTAATTTTATGCGGCTTCGAAAAGAAGATATCAAAAGTCTTCTGGTAGTTCAATGCCTCTGGGACAGGCCCATCTATGGCAACCCACTGGATCCATGGCATACGTGATCCAGCTGGAGCGCGGGTGCCGGAGCTAATAGCAGTCGTTCAAGTCAATGTAAGCTGCTTCTCCAGCCGCGGCCTCGAAGCGGCTCGGCTTGGCGCTCCGCTCCGCTCCAAATACGCGACGGGTCTATTTCTGATGGACGCACGTCAGTTTACACAGACCAAATGAGTCAAACAGGAAGTCAGGCGCAGAAAAGACGAAAGTAACAGGTCGATTTTCAAAATACCCATGAAAACTCTGGACCGTATTTTACATCGCTCCATGAACATGATGTGACATGTAACTATCATGAGCCAAATGGGGAAGAGAAAGTTTTCAGAGCTTGCTTCAATCGTACTGTGTGTCGCCGTGCAGGTGTTTTCAAGAATGCCTCACGAAGTGGATGTCAGTATTCCTCAGTATTCCGTTTAGAAATGTGTCCTCTCTATCAACTCAAGCTCACGTTAGGAGAGCGACATCTGTGGTGAGGCCGGGGAGGGTGAGGGGGAGGGAGGGGGAGCCAGAGAATTCTCAGTACGCGCTCCAGAGTGACGTTCATTTTACCGGAGGCATTTTATATCTGGCCAATTTTTGGATACTATGGTGGGGCAAATTAGTCAGTGTATGGGAAACACTGTATTTAAACACTGGAAAACTCACGCCCTTTTCTTCCTTGTGTGGTGTATTTTGCATGATCCAGTGGGTGCGCCTCTTTAAGTGGTCCGACCGGCAACCTGTTGAGACGATTTAGTTCCGTGTTCTGCGTTACCCCTCTGACTCTTCGGCGGGAGGGGCCACGGGGGGGGCCGGGCTCAGAGTTACGGGGGCACTGTAACTGATGTTAAATAAATATTCTGCAGTTTTACTTTGGAATCCAACATTTTGAAATCTCCTTTACCTTATAATCTGGAACTACAACAAACGTTTGCATCATGCCAAAAAAGAAGCACAAATCACTGTTGGTTAGTCATGATGCTGCCATATGCAGGAGATTGGAATGCAGTAGGGAATCTCAAGAGAAGTCAGGCAAGAATTCGGAAGGTTTATGGTGGATTTGCCATTTGGCGTTAGCAAGCTAATGACCAAAGTCAACCTAACATCACGATATCGCTGCCATCTTGTGTTAGGGAAAGGGGGTGTACATTCTGTGGTCTGTACAATTCAGAATCTTGAGTTTTGAGTTAAATTCACAACCTTGAGTTACACTTTGATTAAAGAATATAGAGGCCAACGTGGCGTTTGATTATTTTGAAGCCCTTTTTGGTGATCTAAGGCAAGATATGGGAGAAAAGTTGCCCTGATAAGGCCTTGAATCATGCCTTAGGTTGCCTTACATGACACAGCTACCTTTGTGCCAGCTTGTAAATAATTTAATTAGTACAAGTATGAGTAAAGTACTTTAAACTGGCCAGGCCTGGGTCTATATCATTGCCAAATTGCAAAACCAAACATGTGGGCTTGAAGTATCACTATTAAAGCAATACTATGTGACTTATTAGTATGAGATTTGTTTACTGTGCTCTCATGTTGAAATCTTACTTTGGTGACCAGGGTCTGTTATGGTTGACATTCCCATGGGTGTTTACATGAGCCATGTTGATGACCACCAGCCACTTCTTCCTTTGCGATTCCTCACCTTGTATGATATTAAACCGGAGACTTTTATTTGTCCAGTCAATTTAAAGGGAAGACTGGTCCTAAACGTGGCTGACATGGGACCTTCTTATCACTCACTATAACAAGATGAAAAATGAACAAAATTATTTCTTATTCCAAAGACATCAAGGCAGCTTTCAATCTACTAAGAGCAATAAATGATGAAAGAGAAACAGACGTGCGATGATGAATCAGCAAGTGGCTTGTGACAGCTGTGATTGACAGTTTTCACCAGAATGAGGGAAATCAGGAAGTCTGTGTTTGATGATCAAACCCGATGAGAAAACACCACAAAACTGCAGACTTCTTCAGAACTTCTTTGAGAAACATGATGGAATATGATGAAGTCCTCTCATGTTTGACACGAGGTCAAACTGTGTTAAACACGCAGCATCAACATCACCTGCTGTTTGACAAAATACCTGCAAAATGCCTGTTTCTAAACTGACATGTTGCATGAAGGGCCCACACGAGTGCCTGATGCGCTGACAGTGAATGACACTCATTCGCTAACCTTCGACCACTTGGTTTATAATGAAAGTGTGAGTGTGCGAGCACATCCTACAAAATATAGACGTTGCAGGGCAGCAGAGCGCCTCGCATCTCAGTGTCACTCATTTCTACGGCTTATTTTCAAATGCAGAGATCACATCAGCGAGGCATCACGTAATTGCACTGTAATTAATCTATAGCTGAAGTGGTTCCTTAAAAAACTATGTTGTGAAAAGTACAATGTGAAATGTTGTGATGGCTGTCACCGTGCAGCCGGCGTACGCGACAACTCAAAGTGATGTGAACTCTGAGCAGCTGCTGGTAAAGTAAGGAAAAAAGTGAAAGAGAGTTTTGTATGACGGATAATTTTGTTATTCATTTCCGTGCTAACTTGGACTCTTCTAAAAAAAAAAATACAATGTTTCAGACTACCTAACAACAATGTAGGTGTCAGACCGGACTTTTAGGGACAAATAGCTGCATTTACTGTACGCCTTTTTTTCTCCCCAATATTTTGAGCTAATTTAATTTCTTTCTCAAGGGTGGGAAAACTAGCTGCCTCTTCAAACTTTCAGAGTATGTAATTTGGTGTAAAACAGTAGCACTTTAGGCGTTCTCCACCAGTGAAATTAAATGGGACCCTGCGGGGTTGTGTTGTAGGGTATTAAGTAATGTTTATTGATGTTTATTCTCCGAGCGAGCTGCGTGAAAAAAAAAATCACTCTTCAGCTTTGATTAATTTCCCCCCTTGCCTCCACGTAAACGATGAAGCTGAAGCAAAATCGCTCTTTAGCCATGACTAAGAGAGACTACAAGTGGAGCATCTCTCTTTAAAAACCCCTCATGCTGTTTTATGTAAAAAATGGACTGTGACCGTGAGGACTTTTTTTTTTTTGAAAAATGATGGCTGGAACCCTGCAGCACGATTCATCACCTATGAATTTGAACAGCTGGTATGTCTTCTTTTTTACTCCTCGTGGATGGAAATCACATTTAACAAGACCGTGGCCTCAGTCAGAGAAAATTCAATCTTGTTTTTGTCATTAAAATGGGAGGCCAAAGATCAAACGTTATAATCTAAATCTGGCGACTCTGGGCATCACATTATGTTAGATTCATCAACCATCACGTATCAAGATAATTAGACCCAAATGCAAGCGATACAT
Source organism: Epinephelus lanceolatus (assembly GCF_041903045.1). Taxonomy (NCBI): domain Eukaryota; kingdom Metazoa; phylum Chordata; class Actinopteri; order Perciformes; family Serranidae; genus Epinephelus; species Epinephelus lanceolatus. Next base: position 32,286,347 of record NC_135743.1, read on the forward strand.
ATGATTTTGTTGTTCTGCGGAATAAGAAAACACCTTCTCCACCTTTATTCACTCGCTTCAGGTCTCAGAAATATCTATAGTGGAGCTTCTGTTTGTTTCCTCTTTGAATCACCTTTTCCTAAGTGTTCCTGTGTGTTTCTGCTTGACTGGCTGCAGGACTGACACCTCTCCCCAGATCCGAGCATGTTCAGTCGCCGTCCTGCTTGCCCCCTGTGCCAGCCTGTCATCTTGCCTAACCCATCACTCTCTCACAGCACAAGTCCCCACCTGTCACACACACACACACACACACACACAAACACACAAACACACAAAGTAACTTCTCCTCTTCACTCAATAATAAAATAAAATGAAACACATAAAGCAAACAATGGCCATGTTGCTATGGCAACTTCAGGCTGAAACCGTACATTTTCATCCTTTTCCCTTTAACCAAAACATGCGTTCTCATAAACCTTTGAACTTGCTCACAATATAAAGGGAAACACAGGCACAAGTTAAGGGCCACTCATGAGACAAATATACTGTAATCTTGATGTCTTTTATATACCTACCACTCTGTATTGCTCCTCGTTTGCTATTTGTGGTAAAAGGTCCTATTTGATGTAAGCTATAAGCAATGAGAGGCAGTGCTTTACGGTGAATTTAGAGCAGCTAAGAGGCGCTGTTAGGCATGACGCGGAGCACAGTTAAAGCCTCTGAGCTGTTCTAAAATCACTGTGAAGCACTGCATTGAGTGGCTTATTGCTTTTATGAAATGACATTATTCTAATGTTATTCTTCAGAGGGTTAGCCTGATTCATTAGCATGACTTTATTGGACTCTTATTAAAAATCAGATATGTACCTCTTCAGTTGTGTTCAATATGACCTCCAATATGCTTGATGTAATGCAGATTGATGACATGTTTATTGCAGCTCAGTCCTGGACTGGAACAATTGATTTAAGTGCAATTATTCTTTTATTATTAGATTTATTTATTTTATTAACTGAAAGCTGGATTACAGTTTAGGTATTGCTAATTATCAACCCAATGTCAATCAAAAGCTGGAAAAGCACCTTAATAATGGTGCGTAAAACACATACGTTGTTGACTGATGATTCTCAGTTTGCCTTATGACTCAAACCCTGAATGATTTTACAGTCAGAACTGAGGATTGACATACTTTTAACAAATTTTCAAAATCTCTATTAAGATCTATCAAGATGAATATTATTGGCTTGTTAACAGTAAACGTTATGAGTGTTGTGATTGCTGCTTCCTGATGTTCTGCACCAAGGCACCAAGACTCATTTTCAGTCGCCCTATATTCTGTACTATTTATCAGAAGCAAGAAAGGCTATAGGGTGCACTATATGAACATGCAATACATGAAAGTGGCCACTGTCTCAATAAATTACACATGCAGCGCGGTATAAATGATTGACACTTTAACACTCATGATACATTCTAGTTGTCCATTTTTAACACATATGGAAGTTACTGTAGAACTGCAGTACATTGTAATACTAGAACTGGTTGTAATGATAATGGCAATTAGTTTTTTATGATTATTAAGATAACATTTGCCAATGATTTATCAATATATTGGGCCGGACATTTTGTGCAATGGCTTGCTCTGCATGATTTCTCTTCCGCATGTCAGTTTTAATGTAATTTCCATGTCATGTTCTTCTCTGTCTGTACCGCCACATTTACAGGAATGTTGAATTATGTGTTTCGTCCTTTAAAATAAAGAAAACAAAGAAACTAAAACCTCCTTGACTTGTATGTTCTGGCTGCTGAGGTTGTAACCCTGCAGCAGATGCTCCCTCAGACACACCCACACAAACACACACAAACCGGAAGGCCTTACAATCAGAGACAGCTGTGGTTGTGAGAGGCCAAATCTGCTAATGACCCCCTGTCATATTCATTAGGGAGCCTCATCAGTGTCTGCATGGCTGCAGTGATTGTCGGGCAGTTTACCGCCTGTCGCTTACATGCGAGAGCCGCGTCCACCTGCGCTGGTGGTTACAGGTGTTTAAATGCTGGGGTGGATTATTCTCCCGTATCCTGTCTCACCTTCAAAAAATCACAAACAGACCATTTTCTTTTCTCTTCAGTGTCCTCAGTTTTAACATCCAAGTGCAACATTTGCTTTAAAACAGCTCACGTTTGAATTATTAAATCTAAAAACAGTAGCAAGAGCGTTTTTTTTTTTTTTTTCAAATAAACTTCATTCCAATATTAATTTAAGAAAGATAACACGTTACTGTGTTATCGACTGGCAGCCAACATTATTGCTAAAATTATGCAGAAACCTAAAAACATTGCTTGGACACATTACCAGCCAACATGTGAACCACTGTGCTCAACCACAACAAAAATGTAGTGCTACCAACAGTGTTGGTGATGGGTGGAGGAAGTATTCAGAGCCTTTAAGTGAATACCACACTGTAAAAATGCCCTGTTACAAGTAATATTTCTGAATTGAAAATGTTAAAGTATATGATTTCAATCAATATTAAATGTAAAAGTACTTAATGCAAAAATGTCCCCTGTGACTGTTTTAATATTACACATTATAACATTAGATTAATATTACTCATACATGTAAAAGCTTGGTGTTACATTTTATTTTACATTTTTTTATGTGCATTTTTACATGAAAAAATATGATTTAATGATTTTTTTAAAGATTAATTTTGTGGCTTTTTGCATTTATTGAATAGGACATGTTGAGTGTGAGAGGGAGGAGATGACATGCAGGCCAGGTGAACCAGTGGGCACCCCCATTTAATGATTATCTTAATGAACTTCTTTTACTTTTCTGTCAAGTGATGAATATTTCTCAGCTCTACTTGTACATTTGCATATGTTTTGTGTGCGAGAATCTAAATCTAAAGCTGCCAAATAATTGTAGTGGAGTAAAGTTAAAGAATAAAGTAACACAAGGGCAAAATACTCAAGTAAAGTACAAGCATCTTCAATTTCTACTTAAGTACAATACTTGAGTAAAAGTACTTAGTTACATTCCACCACCAGTGTTGGTAAACAGGAAACTGACCTCAAAGAACAGAAAAATAAAAATAAAAGCAGAAAATGTCTGTGTTTTGAAGAGAATCAAAGTGTAGTGTTCATTTTCCCGTTTAAGACCCTGTCCTTGCAGAACCTACATCAAGTAACCTCCACGACATCACACAATGAAGCAAACAATGAAATCAGTAGTTGAGTAACTACAGCAGCAGTCAGACACCAAACCAACGCAACACCCGCAGCAGCGGTGAGTCAAACTGCAGCACATCACACTAAAAAGAGAATTTCAGTTCCAAACTTTATTCATTTTGTACAGGAAGAGAAAAGTGCTCGATGATGCATTATTTGTAGCAGGAGAGAGTTGCATCAGACCTCTTCGTTCTGACTGAAGTCAATAAGAGCCATGTTGCCTCATACTGTCCCTTCCCCCCTCACCCTCAGCACACAGCATTGTGGGATATCCTGTTGGTTTATCTTCCTCTGCTGCTTGTCTGTTGGTTGTCTGAGCATCAGCCTTGTCCATGTTATGTTCTGCTCTTTCTCTCTCTGCCCTAAAAGAATGACGGGGCTTTGAAAGGCTTGGCTGTCACGATCCTTCAATAGCAGCCGGCTAATTGCTGACCCTAACAGGCCCAATTAGCTCTTACAAGCTCGGCGCGGGGGCCCATGGGAGCCGTCTGCACAGACATGGGGACGAGACGTGGCCACCGCCGCAGCGTCTAAAGCACAAAGAGCAGCCGCACGGCAGCAGTGTAGCCGCGCTGCTTCTCTTGGCTTTATTACCCGCGCCGCCTCTCTCTCCATCTTTCTCCATCTCTTTCCATCTTTCACCCATCCTTTAGTCTCTGTCTGCCCAGCCGGGCTCTTTGCTGAGGCCCCTCAGAGCCCTCCTCAGAGAAATCTCTTGAAGTTCAGGGAATCAGAGGCAGAGAGGCGCTCTGGGAAAGCTGGCTGAGCGAGAAAAACGGGGCTCCAGCACTGAAGCTGGTATCACGACAGCAACAAGCGTGTAATCAGGCCTCTTTTAAAGTGGCTTCTCAAAGAGCATGAGGGCTAATGTGCACAACTTAGACTGATATTTTCGATAAAGCCCCACATTTAGCAACTGGCAAATATATCAGGCTGGCTGTTCCCTTTTGAGTGTGAAATGTGATAAAGACATATATCTCTCCACTGATAAGGAAAATGCGGGGAGGAGCTGGAGTGGTTGGCACACAAAAGAGGTCTGTCAAGACACTGGGAGTTTGGTGATTTTACAAGCCATAATTCTTCAGCTAAAAAGAAAAAAAGAGAAAGGAAAAAAAAAAACTGCAGAGAGGAAGATGATTAACGTGGGCCGGACTGCTCGTCCCTCATCTATTCTGTTATCTTCATTATTTGGAAGGCATTAAAAGAGGCCAGGGATGGCAGCTTGGGGAGAGGGGCTCAGGAGGTGGGGGAAGTTCTATGTGCTGGGATACTAATTACAGTGTCCACTAATAGCGCCTCAAGTAAACCAGGCCAATGCATCTTGCTTGATGAGAACATGCATCAACCAGCTTAATTGAGAGTAAAATGAGGCAGGCGTGCCACAGGACCTATTAATCAACATTGATGAATGAAAGTGTAATTAGATGTGGAAATACAAAAAAAGGGGGGAGAGCAAAAGCAATCGGTTAACTTAAAGTTAAGGCTACAGTTGTTAACTAACACGTTGCAATATTGCGCACATTAGGCTTTATCTTGCAGACGCCGCTCCCTGCCCAACTTTTTTTTCCCCCTTCATGGAAAAATGTACAGGTAAGAGTGTGTTTGCTGAGGCATCATTTTGATTACGTAGATATTGTACTTCCCGCGCATTAATAGTGAGTATTGCTGCACCTGCAATACAGTCTGCACCTGCTTCACAATACACACTCTACAGCCTAATTAGTTTATTCAAACCACCTCCGTCAACTATAGTTCTTGATGCATTCATCTCTGCTCTCCTCCAGGCCATGATGATCAGCGCTAATATGGTCCACTCCCTCTTACACTACCACTGTTACTTCCTGGAATGGATTAAGCAGGTGTGACACCTGAATTTTCCGAACTATCCATATAAATAACGTCTCGTCTGTGGCAGTGCACTCGAGGCGAGCAGCCATCATCGTTTTTTAACATGATCATGTCAACACTTTCAAGGGTTACTTAATGTCATGAGACTTGGGATCTGCGTATGATGTAGCGTGACATATTCAGCCTTAATCTGTGTTTATTGTTCATCATATTTATCTTGTGTTGCAGCGTTTTCGCTCCCTGACATTGACATTCATTGCCGGTCCTGCGCAGCCCCATGAGCTATGTGAATAAACACAGCAAACACAACACCCTTGAAACGCCATAATCCCTTTTGTTTTGGTGGAGGCTCTTTTCGCTGTGTATGCAAGTGGGAAAGCCTCTCTGTCTTTCCAAAGACACACACACGCATACACACACACACACGCATACACATAGAGACATACAAACAAACTCGCAGGCACAAATCAACACATGCACACACGCACACACACACTTTCCTCCCTGCTCACTTTCCCTTTCAAAAGCTCTTATCTATTTATAGACTTTGATATGTAAACCTATGAAATCTTACCTCAGGCGAGACAATCAGGCCTGTTCTTCTTCAATCCGCTGGAATCAAAAGACAGAAAGGGGAACAAAAAAACAGATGAGAAAAGCGAAACACAAAAGAGACACAATGTAAGAAGAGAGAGGCAGAGGCCTGGTTATACTATAGGGTTGATAATTACAGCCAAAGACAAGGCAGATTACGACGACGTTTTCGCCAAATGCTTCCTGAAGAGGAGACTGACAGAGGAAGCAATGTGTTTTATTTTTGAACCAAACGCTCACATTGCCTCCCATCACTTTGCATTAAAAGAGCAGGACGGTGTTGCTCTGCTGGTGGAGGAAGAAAGGAGGCCGGCAATCTGTCATGGGACGGTGCACCCGATGTCTGAGACGCACCGTAATGAAGTGGACATTGGGGGGAAATAAACGCGGCAGATTTACCAAATTTGGTGAGCGGCAAGTCTAACGCGGCATAGCAGCACGGGGCATGAGAGGTCAGCTCCATTTTCTCCCGCGCCCACTGACATCATCTAAAATGGCCTGGCTGAAATTAGCCTAACCCCCGGAATGACATATCTCTCCGCATAAGCCAGGCGGACGCGACGAGCGGCTGAACGTGAAATCCAAATCAACACATTGTTTTTGCAATGTCAGAAGCAGCCAGGGAATGACCATCACTCTCTGGCTTGGGGATATTTGTTGTCAAAACGGTAGCTCTGCAAACTGTTTGAAATAATCTAATCCAGCGAATCTTGACTCGTTAGGGTCATTATGCAGGCTTGACCTCGTTCTGTAGGGATGGATCTCAGCACAGCGAAGGGGAAGCGCAGGCGGACAGGGGCTGTCTGCAGAAACACGTGGAACTTCCTCCGTCAATAAGTGTGACGCATGTTGGCTTCAGAGACGGGTGGCTGCCTGGTGGAAGTAGCACGACACCCGTTGACTTTAGAGCCATTTACGCCCCCGGCACCAAACAAGACAACACAAATACAGTCAATTGTAGAGAGAGAAAAACACACATTGTGGGGCTTAAGAGCACTGAACTATTGTTCCGTGGAAACAGGGGCCCTGCATTATAACACAGAAAATGTCTTGTTGAGCAGTTATGGATAACACAAGACATTAACTGTGTGTTGCATTCTGTATTTATTGATCTGCACCTATGCTCGCATGGCACTTATATTCCATGAATACATTTTGCAACACTGTTTAGCCTTGCACATTTACAAGGCCTTCAAATACAAATTTCAAAGTAAAATTAAAGTAATTTTTATAAACTGCAGTGCTGAAAAGTAACTTAAACACATTTTTACTACCATATACTTTTACTCCACTACATTTATTTTGCAGATTAGTTACTAGGCTTTTTTTCAGGTTTGTCTTTTATAAAGAAAACTATATAAAATAACACTGAAAGGAGCTGTTGTGTGCTTTTACTTATTGTTTTTATACCCTGGTATTGCTATTTTTATTTAATTAAATTATCTGAGTACTTCCTCTGCCACTTAAGGTAAAGCAAGTTTTGTTTTTTATCTTCAAATGATAATCATGCATCCTAAAATTACATTCATATAATCCAAAAGTGGTCATTCTAAGAAATCTTTTCTCATAATGCATACATTTGTATATAGCTGGTAATACTTTTACTTTTCCATTAACTTCAGCACATAATTTTGATAAACGATGAATTATTTTGACATAAAGAATAATGTATTTTATGCCAGACAGAAAAATGTGAATACAATTTAATCGCTAAACAAAGATATGAATAAACTCAGATGTAGGTAGACCTCCCTTCTGCTACATCTCTGCCGCAGACTGCTGATAAACTGTTGATTTTACCATCATCTCCATCACTGTACCCTTACATGGCCAATGGAAGAGGCAATCCTCTTTGCTGTCTCCTTGTGTCTCAGAAATAATAAATACACTTTTTTTTAATGGCTGACTTTATGTTGCTTTTGCAGCAGAGCTGTCGCTTGGGTAGTAACACTAAAGATGCAATCACGGCGGTCGGCGGGTGGAAGATGGACGAGTGAGCGGGACAGGTGGACAGGTGAGATAAGGAGGTTTTGTGAGAGGCAGTCAGGCCTGGATTTGTGTGGCTGTCCGCTGCCGGACGCTTAATAGCTGATGGCAAGCTGTGATTGTGATGAACATTTTAAATCTCCAGTCCAGTTTACCTTGACCTTTTTCCTTCTTCTTTTCTGTTGTATCACATTGCTGGTGCCTCATCTGTTGTGGAATATTAGTGTCTTTGTTTCACTGTGCGCGTCACTTGGATCTTAAATGTGGGATTTATGTAATAGTCGGACTATTTTTACAGGAATAAAAGTATGACATATTTCACAGTCTGTCTGTCTCGCCTGTTACTTTTACATGAATTCTTGTGATACTGGAGGGTTTTAGCTGCAGGTTTGGCCCATCCATATTACAAAAGAAACATTTGCTCACCTCCCTCTGTTGGTATCTACCCATGTAGATACTTTTAGTTTGATTTGTGAGGGGTTTGAGATATCAGTCTCTTAGATCTCTGCTGCAGCACCAAAACAAGAGATACAATACAAAGTTAAAAAGCATTGAAACATTACAAATAAAAACCTCAACTGCTAAATCTCTTACTGGAAGCTTGTTAGGCCATTGTGTTCTCACTGGATCAGTGGTTTCAAACTTTGTTGGCTTTAAAACAAAGTGTTGTCTACTTGCCACCCTTTGTCATAGATTATGTTTTTGTGTGGTGGACATTTAAACCAAAGATTCAACCATGAATATAATATATTTGTACATTTTAAACACATGATATGAACATTTCTAAAGTGACATAGTTCAGACTACATGTATATGAGCTGTTTCTCATCAACAGGAGGAGGGGATGGTGGCGATGGGATGTCATGACACTTAGGCTGACAAGCAGCGAACAAAGGCAGATCAGTGTTTGAGACCAACAAACAAGAAAGGTGGGTAATTTTTCACAGATCAGGACATTTCAAGCTGTGTTTGTTGTGACATAACTGGGTATTTTTTCACAATAGGTCAGTACATTTCCAGCTGGGGTTGGAGTGACAAAAGCAGGTGTTTTTAACGAAATGCCGGTACTTTTCCAGCCGTGTTTTCTGTAACAAAACCGGGTCTTTTTTAACGACACGTCAGGACTTTTTCAGCTGTGTTTATTGCAACATAAGTGGCATGTTTTTTAATGACAAGTTGGGACATTTCCAGCCATCTTTCTTGCAAAGAAAACTTGGCTATTTTTTGAGGACACACTGGGATATTTCCTGCCATGTTTGCTAAAACAAAACTGGGTATGTTTTTTGCAACACATTTCCAGCCGTGTTTGTTGTGGCAAATATAGGTATTTTTTTTAAGATATGATACGATATGATACGGTACGGTACGGTACGATAATAGTATATGTGTCCCACAGTGGGAAAAGTTTCAACATCAATGACACTTTGGTGCATTTCCAGCCATGTTTGTTGCAGCAAAGGCAGGTCTTTTTTTAATATCAGGTGTTTTCAAATGATAGGATTTTGGGACATTTCCAGCTGCATTTGCTGCAGTAAAACTTGGGCATTTATTAATGACACACTGAGACACTTCCAGGCATGTTTGTGGCAATCAAACTGGGTATTTTATGCCAAACATGACCTTTTCCTAACCCTAACAAAGTGGGTTTTGTGTTTAAACCTAACCACACATTAACCACAGTGTCGTCAGAACATAAAATTAAAAACTGAAATGTGGAGAAAAAATTCAACATGTCGAATCATATTGTCATACCAATTTAATGCATGAAATGTACAAATGTAATATGTTTGCAGGAATGCCACTGTCACAATTCAATTAAACACTAATTATATTACCAAATTTTGTGTATTTTGGTCCCAGTCTATGAGTTATCTTTTGACCAATCAGATTCATCTGGCAATCTGTTGGGGGGTCGTGACCCAACGGTTTGGAAACAGAGTTCTGGATAATCCACAAATCATTCTGTGGAAACTTTGCTTAAGGACTATTTCTGCAGAAGAAACCAGTACCAGTGACTCAGCTATAATCTGTAATATGTAAAATAAGTTAGATTTACTACTGTCATGCAATTAATTAATCAATTTATGTCCAGCACATGAAAGCTTTTTACATTTCCGATGATAAATGCCTGCTGTCAGTTTTTTTCTGAAAAATTCTCCAGTGCACAGGGGCTCTTCTGTTTTACATTTATGGCTGTATCAACAGGCATTGTAAAAGAGGAAGATGGAAAGAGAAACAGAAGAAGAGCTGGGCTGTAAGCAGCCACAGCAGCTGTGGCTGATCAGATAATAAAAAGAGCTCCACCTCAAAAAACACATACTTCATCAACAGAAAATCCCAGAAAGAAGACATCACAGTGTTGGATACGGGCCACACTGTTTGACTCTTTGAAGTGCAGCGCAATATATCTTATAAATGAGACAAACAAGCAAAACAATACAAATCTTACACAATGGTAAAATGTTTCGCCTAATGTAAAACAACTGATACAAGTGGTGCAGAGAAGTGGATTACAGTCAATCTAAAATGCATAACAGGTCCGTACATTTCCACTCAGTCTCTCGCTGTTTAGCCTCTCGGAGAGTGATCGATGCTCTCTGGCCCACTCTGTGATGAAAGAGTCATCTTTTTGTTTGCTATTGCTGGCGGAATTTGAGCGAAGTTTGATGGATGTGGGTGGACTTGTCACATGTGGGTGTTATCTCTTTGTTGTGTGAAATGGAGACAAAAGAAGAGGAGTGGATGAGAAGACTGTGATTTTTATCTCTGAAGTGCAAAAATGTTTCTCGGCGCAACACGGGAGGGAGTGGGAGAGAGATTAGAGCTGTTGAGGAACAAAAATAGATTGATCAGATAGCATGATAAGAATAACGGAGGGCTTTGTTTGTTAATTCTCATTGGGTTTTTTTCTGTGTTGTGTTTAACATCTCCCTGATCCTCCCCTTTTGTTTTACCATAGCATCCTGTTATTTCATGAGCGGTAAATATGGAAACGTCTGTATTTACACCTTGTAGTAATTAGTCTCCTTGCCTCCATAGATTAAAAAATAACCTAATTAGGAATATTATTGTTTTGCTTGGCTCCACACCTGTGCTACAGTCTCTCTGTGTGTATAAATGGTTACTGTGTGTGTGTGTGTGTCCTGGCCTCCAGGGTGGTGGTCTGCCTGCCTGGTGTGTGCTCCCGGCTGCAGGCCCTCCGTGACTCACTAAGGGGAGTCAGACGTGGCCTCCCAGGCTGTTGGGAGCGGGCAGAGAACACACCCAGGATTTACCTGCACTTAATCCCCATAGAGAGGTCAGGTCTCTGTTCCTGCAAAATCTCCTCCCTCGTGTGGCAGAAAACACCTGCGATACATTTACTTCTGAGAACCAATGTTCTTAAAGAGGCCCCACGGGAGCCCAAAAACATGTGTGAGGGGGGAAACTGTTTGTTTGTGTTTGTGTATATTTATAATAAAAGGGCTGAGCCATATGTGCGTGTGCATGCATATTGTGTGAAGACAAGACTGGAAAGAAAGCAAGACTTGACATATCGCAGCAGACAGTTCAAATTACTTTTATGACTTTACTCTATCATCCTGAATTTGCCAGCGCAGTCTTCTTTTTTTCCTCTAACCGTGTAACCTTTTACTCAAATCTGACAGATGTGGAAGTAATGATGCCTTCTACAAGCGAGGCCTCGTAGTCTACAGACCTGCGTCTCCAAAGGCGCCAACACTACCTGAGGGCTCTGATAGAGATGATTTCAATTCTTCTCAGCCACTTAATGATGGATGAACCTGCAGCTGCAGGAACATTTGACAAGCCGCTGTCAGCTGTGACAACCGGGACTGAGTGAATGAAGGAAGGAAGGTAGGAAGGAGCAGATACACACACGGAGACGTGAAGACAGACCACAGATGATGGCAGATGGAGTGAAGGGGAGGGGAAAGGGGGGGGGGGGATTGTAAAAAAAAAAAAAGATCGCCGTTCAATCTGTGGCATTGACAATATGATGTCAGCCCCTCGCTGGGGAGACGTGACAGGCTGGCAGGTGGGCTGCTGCTGCTGTCTGTGTCACTGACTGGGAGATCAGGGCCGACATGCAGAGATTCTCCAGGTTCTGAAGCTTATGATTGCAGCCGAGGCCACGGTGACACATGAACTCACAGTGGCACACACAGGCGCGCGCACGCTCGCGCACACACACACTCGGCGGGTGTAAAGTTACATCGCCTATCGCTAATTACTGCCACAGAGCCAGCATTCGGAGCCGGGGCTCCAAATTACACGGCTCAACCACAACAAGGGCGATGTGCCCAGCAGTCATTTGTCAGACTAATTATTTGTCTTGGGCTTGTAATTGCAGTGAGAACAGGTACTCAGGTAATTGTGTGGTAAGCTGCAATGTTAAGTGATGCTTTCCCTCCATTTTCAGGCGAGATGAAAGGAGTAAAGACTGCAGTTGCTGAAATACGTGGTTCAATCCGGCCTCCCAGTCAGGCGTTGAGTCTAAAAATATATGCCACGAATGAGTCCCAGCTTTTTGAGAGAAAGAGAAGAGCACCTTGATGTTAGGATCATCAGCATGGGTAATGGCTCTTTCCATTAGACCGGCTACTTCCTGAATATATGTAAATAATCAAGTCCCTGGTGTACGCTGCATAATAAGTTCATTAATCACAATCCACAGTCTATGAAGGTAAAATGCTATGGATGTACAAAGGAGAATAGTTAAAATCAGTCCAAGTCTCATATCTGTGAGCAATAGTTGTGGTAATTCAAAGGAGCACATTTCCACTTTGTGCAGTATTATGCGGCTGCATACAAATATAAACACACAGGCCACTGTCATTTGCAGTGATGTTTGGCTCACTAGCACTGTCACCTATCATCATAATTATGACTGTGCTCTCTCTTATTCTTATTTCTAAATGTGTATCCAGTGATTCCTCACTAGGGTTACGCAGGGCCGACTGGACATGATGTCAGGTTGAATATTATAATGAGCAAAAAATAAATAACTCATCGAGAAGTATAAACAGAGGAATTTTTGTATTTGCCCTGAATCCAATAGCGGCCCTCCCGCTGTCTGTGAGACTTGTCTGATCTGGACAATGGTCACCGGATTCCTCCGCGTCTCTTCCTGACGAGCAAATCAGTCTCACCACGCAATCGTCTCCAGCCATCTTGTAATGCTGCTCCTGTGCACAATATTGCCCAGGGGCCTCCTCGTTCTTTTGTGTCAGGGAACACGCAAGCTCTTGAAAAAGGATCCATAACTATCAGAGACAGCCGGGGCGCATCGTGGCTGGCCTCATGCAGAAAAGGCCACTTCTACATGAAAAGGTAGAGACATAACAGAGTCCTCTACCTTCCCTCACCTTACTTTAATGTGGTGCGTGGCCTGGTCATGTCTTTTTCATGTGTGCTGGGGCAAGAAATGTCGGCTCTATCATTAATATCAACAGGCGCGCTGGCAGTCCCTTCTGATAAACAAAATGTTCTCTCTCATGAACAGAATGTGTTTGGGTGTCCGTCAGTATTCAGACACCACCTTTAGCTTCCACTCCAGGATTAAGTGTTTTGCAGCTCAACACAGTCACCGTCTGTGTAATGTGCATGATCAGTGTGTCTGTGGAGGATGAGAATAAGGAGTAGGCGTGTTTTTTTTCCTCTTTCTTTCTCCTTTTCTCTCTCTCTCCTTCTCTCTTTCTTTCTCTCCTCACGGAGGAGACACCACGGTGCCATCTGCTTTGCATTTGTTTAACAAAGATTTATTGTGCAGCAAGACACTAATCCAAAACACACACACACATACACACACATCTCGCCTTCTTCTCGTCACAGGCCGCGAAGAAAAAAAAGTGAGGGATGTGGGATTGGAAACGCTTGGCGCTCTCTTTGTCAACTCTCACTCTGACGAGAGGAGAGAGAGCCGGCTGGCACACAGAGGTAGGAATGCCAATTATGGCCTCCTCTGCCTCCATGTGGCACACACCAACACGCCGATTTGGAGCTACAATTATAAACTTGTCATACACGTGTTTATGGTGAGGTGGAGGCATAAAAGTGCACGACTTTGAGCAAAAAAGAAAATATAAAAGATGAAATCAAAGCAGGGAGAAATTGCTCATCTGTAGCTCTGCAATGACAGAATTCATTTGTACTGTGGCGCAGAAGGTGTTACACACTTCAGCATCAAACGGGTTTGAGTAGGCAAGGATTATCTTCTCCTCATAAAGGGAAAACAGGTCAAAGTGGCTCTCAAGAACAGCTCGTATCATGTCAGCTTGGGAGGCAGGGCGATGTAACTTGGCCTGTTACTCCTCTCTGTCCTGTCCAGGTGAACCCTCGTATCTGCTGACTCCTCCTGCCCTCTTTGTCACCCGCATGCCAGGTAGAGAGGCAGGGTCCCGGGGGCAGGGGCTGTGCGCCCCTTCGACTGGAAAAGGCCACCACAGAGGGTTGGTAGGGCCCCTCAGAGACGACAGAGAGGTTAGAGGGCCCCTAGGATGCGGCGGTGTAGAGCCTGTCGAGCCGCTTTTGAAACACTCGTCTGCATGTTACCCCACTCCAAGAAAGGGCCGGGGGTCCCCATCTGCCAACTGGTACTACCAGGGTGTTCATCATTTAGGGGCTAAACACCGAGAGGCACAGCCATACACACAAAACGGAGGCACATATGAGCATGTGTTCTTATGTATATGCACTTGTACAACTAAACAAACACACCCACTCACAAAAAGCACAAGTGCGCTCACACACACACACACACACACACACACACACACACACGCACGCTCAGTCAGGATGTATCCCAGAACCCCTATCCAGTGCCAGTGTTCAGTGCTGAGCCCTCCAACCTCGGGGTGAAGCCCCTGCCAGTTCACCTGCCAGGGCTGGACAAGCAGAGCACTTAGCGCCCCAGAAAGGCCACCCTCACCCCCACCCATCCACACCCACTGTGTTACTCAGGGTCAAGGATGCTTCACCCGCGCTTCCGTTCCCTCTCTGCCAAGCATCGCCCAGTGTCACCCATACGCAGGGCTCGACAACCCACGTTCTTTAAGCCACTCACGCTCTAACTGCTACATTTGTAAGAGATTACTTCCTGCAGCTTCTCATCTACAGCGACACGTTAAAGGGTTCTTCTTCCAGACTGGATTTTTATGCTATACATGAAAATAAATAGTATAACATATTAACAATAATTTTAAAACTATAATATAAATCAACATACTACTTTGCTAAAAAAAATTAGAGCATAAAGGCACAGCAAAAATATTGAACAAATTGCCAAAGGCTACGATGTATGTGTGTAACACTACAGAACAGGGAGAAATACAGTAATCAAATGATTCCATTTGTGTGGTTTTCCAAGCCAGAATTCATTACTTTAACGGCGGTATTTATTGCCTTGAGAAAGAATGCCTCAAGTTCTCCCCCTGTGCTAAATTGGCCTGTTGTTGCTGTGTGCTGCATGCTGTGCAACATTGCATTGCTGAGAAGAAGGCCTGCGAGTGAAAAGAAGAGACATGAATGAGGAAGAAGGCTGAGATGAAAAGAAAGATATCCACCCTGGGAATGCAAGCAAACAAGAGGATGTGGCCAGTTTTTCTCATGACCCCTTTCTTTAAAAAAAAAAAAAAAAAAAAAAAAAAAAACCAGACTCTTTTTTCTTCAACTCTTTGTATTAGCCAGAGCTTTGTACATTTCACCCCCCATCAAAATTGCAATCAATCACGTTGAGCCAGCAGGATGGTTTCATAAGGAATTTGACCTGATTAATTGGTGCTCTGTAGTACAAGACAGTTACACAAAACTAAGACTGACAACATGTTGTAAGGCAAATGTTGTAGGTGTTTGTTGTTGTGCCAAATAATGGTTAAAAATTATTCCTATAAAAATCCTGTTTGAATTAAGCTCAGACTTTTATCTTGAAAGGTAACACATATTGTGCTTGTTAAAATGCTGCTAATACACTATATTTGTATGGAAGTTAGTATTTTGTCATGTAGAAGGGGAACAAAGGAGAAGAAGAGGAATAATGTGAGTTTTGCTAGGAAGTTTAGCATTTGTTTTATATTACAAACTTACAAACTTCCTCCAACTGTATTTTTTCTGAGGATAAACATTTTCTTTACTTTACTGTAGGTACTTTTGCAATGGAACATTAAAGGGCCAGTGTGTAAAATGGGTTGAAAACCGTTGAAAACAGTGACATCAGTGGTCAAATTCTAGATTGCAGGGCTCACTCGCTCACCCCTCCCATCGGGTAAATGATGGTGGCCTCGTAGGGACAAAAAGCCTTGCGCACGAGTTTTGCAGGAGTAGGTCTATCTAGCGACGAGGTGAATGTTTATTTAGAAATCTAAGCCATGTTACGATATTGTAATGAATCCCTCACGAGCAGGAGACCAGAGGAGCGTTCGGGAAAAATGCCAGTTTATTTAAGCACTCCAAAAACTCCGGTAACACTCCAAGGGGTAAAAGACTCCGTCCCAAACTCTGACTCTTCTAGCGTAACAGACACACTTCATACACACATACTCGTTTACCATAACGAGTGGGCTCCCCCTCCCTCTCTGCTCCACCAATCTCCAGCCTGCACACTGACTGACAGCGTAGCCGGTAAACAGAGCTCAGCTGTTTATTTAGCCTAGCAATATCTCCGGACTATAGTAGCTGCAATGGACAACTTTGAACGCGAGTTTCTTGTAGCGGACACAGACCCAGAGCCATACCTGTTTGAGCCAGAGCATACAGATGAGGAACTCCATGTGTTTGATGCTGAGCAGGCGAGAAGAGAGGCTGAATGCACAGAATGGGATTCGGTGCTACCATCGTTGGGGAGATATATCACCAGGAGGAAAAGCGCCGCAGAGAGTGCATCACAAGGAGTGCAGTTGCATCTTCTTTTCTTCGCAGATGACGGTTTGGGTTCATTCTCTCCTGTTGCGTGGTAAGTGTGGTCCATTCACAAACTTTTTAACTAAAAAAACTTTTCACTACTCTCTATCGACGAACTACTAACACTCTTTGCTGTTTCCTCCTCCTCCTTCCTTCCTTCCGCTGTCTTCGTTGGTTCATTTATACACGCGAAACGCGTTCTCTGGCTGGCTGGATTGTCCGCTCGGTCTGCCTTACATACATGGCGGCGCAAGATGGCGACCTCTCTAAAGCAAGGCCCTTGCTATATATATATATATAAAAGCATAATTATAAGGCTACAAAAACCAAACAAATGTTATTTTATAGCGATTATACACTTATATAAACATATTAATGGGTAGAATATTCAGATTCAGATTCAGATTGACAATAAACCATGCCAAATATTACACACTGGCCCTTTAAGTAACCTTAATCTAGCGTAAAGTGAATGTGTTGTTTTTATATTTAGCAGCTTTTTTTTGTTGCATATTTGCACTTAAAAAAAAAAAAAAAATCCTTCTCGAGACACGTTTTAAAGTAAATACTTACTGATACTAATATTTTGTTTAACATGGTTTTACCACATAATTGTGGAAAAAAAACATTTATTAGGGGGAGGAATCAGAGCTAGGCCACTCTTTCCCCCTAACTAAAGTTAGTTTCGCTTTCTGTATTCTCCAGAGCTGCTCTTATTCGCTTAACTGTGTATCAAGATAGCTGGCGTTAGCATTGAAGGAAACATCGGAGAGATTCAGCCAAACATGTTTGAGCCTGTTGTGCATCAAAATCAGCAACTGGCAGATGTATCAGACTGGTAGGTGTAGTTTGCATCCTGTATTTATGTTGTTTGTTAGCTTGTAGGCTTACCGACACTGGCTAAGAACAGGTTGACTGTTAATCCGTAAATGTGAAACATATAACGATATCTGCTACGATGGAGTTTTTGGTAGATAGTGTGAGGAAGCAAAAGGGACGTTAGAGACTTACGGCAGCCAGGTGTGGCCAAGTGCAGCCAAGTGGCTAACTTCCAATTTAGCATTTCACTAACATGAATGAGGATAAAATAATTTTATCGTGCAGCTCTTCTAGACTTTCAAAATGTTATTAGACCAAATGGATCAAATCCTGAAAGTGAAATGAGGTACTTCCTGGGGGTGTTGTGATGCTTAAAAAAATGTATCCACTGATTACAGACGTCTCTTTCACAGTGTAAGTCTATAGGAAAAGTCTTTTTTGGCCCTGGCTCGAAGAGTGTTATTCCACTTTTGGCCACTATGTAAAACTGGCTTCAAAGCCCATTGTTCCTGGGGGCTTGGATGTTTCAGGGAAATGCACAAACATGGCTCCCTTCAGTAATGCACTGTGCACAGATACAAGTCAGTCAGACATTTTAGCTGACGTTAACATAAGGAAAAAAAAATTTTTAGTGGAGCAGGACTGAAGCAAAACATTTTGGGGAATGCACTAGGCCTATTACACTTTTTTTGCAGAGTTAAATTATAAATTCCTACTGCTCTCATGTCTCTATGGTAAATATGAAGTTACAGCTCACTATGAGGACAGGAAGTTCATGCACTGCCAAAACTGTCTGGTAGCTACATATGCCTCCCGTAAAATCAAGACATGTGATCTACTACTGTGATCTACTACTACTCAATCATGTTAGTTAGTGAGCTTTGGAGGTGCTGGTAGGCTGATTCCTTACTTTTGGAAAACCTAGGCTAGCTGTTCTACGAGTTTCCAGCCTGTATGCTAAGATAAGCTAATCGGCTGCTGACTGTAGCGTCATATTTAGCATGCAAACATGGCATTGTTATTGATCTTCTCATCTAAGTCTCTACAAATAATCAAAATGAATGTATTTCCAAAAGTGTTGAAGTAACCCTGCAAGTTTGTCTGCAGGGCTGCCATGCAGCTTGCTATGGTAAAATGTACTTTGTGACTTTGTTGTTTAGTGTGGAGAATTTTGTGACTGAGGTTGTTACACAGGAACAGAGAGCATTTATGCAAGAGAGACCTTGTGAATGCTTTGTTCCTCTATGATAGCAGGGACATTTTGTTTGGTGCCTTGCAATGAACTGCTGAAAGACAAAAACAGTCTCAGGAAATGTCCTTGTCCACTATACAAAGCAGCAAAGACTTAGATTCACCACACAAACATCTGCATTGTGTCAGAATACAAAGCAGAACTGGATTAATAGATAGTAAAAAGATTAGTAAAATCACACAAAATAAAACTGTGAGAAAAATGTGAACCTTTCATCTTTTGTGTGCAAATCAACAGGGTCAGTCAATAAGTGTGTACACGTGGGAGTAGGCTTTGGTGTGTGATGTGGACGCAGACTGAGAAGGGCAGATTGAGGATGGCGATTGCCGTTGGGAAGAAACTGTTGTTGTGGCAGGTGGTGCTGCACTGATGCACCAGAACTGTCTTCTAGAGGGTAAGATGTCAAATAGGTGCTTGTCTGGCTGGAAAGGGCCAGCAGCCATCTTTTCTTTGCCCTTTTCTGTGCTCTGCCATCCTACAGGTCTTTGATGGAGGGCGGGCGGCAGCACACTAAGCTCTCAACTCCTCAAATGACATCCTGCAGTGTTGAGAAAAGGAAGAGGCATTTATGGTTGATGTAGTTAGACCACGCTCAGCAGTGACATGTTGACATGTTGGCCCAAGTAGACGTAGGACGGACATCCTGTGTTGGGGCTTGTTAATTACATTGGAGATGTTTGCATCCTATTTAATGGTGTTGCAGATGGTGGTCCCCTAGGAACTTGAATGACTCCACTGTGTTCACAGTAGAGCCATTTGGGCCTGTGGGTTCTTGTGGACGTCCATCCTTACCTCCACCATCTGGACGGTATTAAGCCAAAGATCGCTGCACAACAAGACAGCATCCTGGCATCCTGCTTGTGTTTAGGCCTTTAATATAGAATCATTATCAAACTTCAGAAGCTTGAATGGCAGTTTTGAGTATTTGTGTACCAAAAAGTTGAATGAAATGTGAAGTTCCTTTTTTCCATGGATGGATCAACATTTAAGCAGGTGACATCCTTTAAATGCTTCGCTCTGTAAGTAGATGATGATCTATCTTTCAAATGTGTTGAGGAACTTAAAAAATAAAAGGTAAACTCTCTGTACAGACAGAAAAAATATTTTCCTCTTTCCGTTAGGCAACAATAATTCACCTCCAAATTTTGCCTGTACTAGACAAAGATGATATTATTTCAGGAGAGAATTCATGAAAAGTGAAAAAAATATTTAATTGACAAGTGCACAGTGAAGTTGAGAGATGTGTTTAGTCTTTGGCGTTTAAATCCCATCTTTACGTCATCGAATTTAAGGGGATAGTGAAGCTGTGCAGGGTATAGGATACCCCGACGGAATCTAGAGCCTATGCTGTAATCTGACGTGCACCTCCCAAGAAATGCTAACTACACATTGCAGTAATGCAGAGCCCCTGTGTATTTGTGCAAGCTAAAAAAAAATATTTCCCTAAGTGGAAACAATAGATTAGAACAAGATTTATCCTGGCTTCATATGAGTAGAGGAAATCTCCGCTAGTCACTAAGCTAATTTATACAATGTAAAATGCCATAGGCTTGTGCTAATAATGTTAGCATGTTATATTTGTTTAAAAAACATGTTCAGTATAAGACAGTTGTTTTGTCAGTGAAACCTGTGAGTTGTAACAGAGCCTAATTTTGTAACGTTACCTTTGTTAAATGTTACTGTTGTCCCTGGCTTCATATGAATAGAGGAAATGTCCACTAGCCGCTAAGCTAATTTAGACAATGTAAAATACCATAGGCTTGTGCTAATAATTAGCAGGTTGTATTTGTGGGGTGAATGTGTCCAGCAAAAGACAGGTGATTTGTCTGTGAATGCTGCGAGTTATAGTGAAGCTAGTTTGTGTAGCTTCTGTCTCTATTAAGCCATGTTTAATGTGTGTTTTGAGTCAACTAAACTTTTCAGCACTTCACAGAAACCGCCACGAACTAGTGTTTTGGAGGTGTAACTGCAGAGTGACACAGACACACCACCACAGAAGTATAAATGCTGACAATGGCGTAGGCCATGTGTGTAGGCTACAGCATAGGCTCTGCATAGAGCTGAGGCACAAGAATAAATCCGCCTTTAGACCTTGGTGCTAAAAGTAATGATACTGGAGGAGAAACAGGGGGAGGAGGGTTTCATCAGTCCACACTGAAATGACAGCTGACAGCAGCAGAGGGGAGAACAGATTTAAAGTTTAACAATGACAGTATGATTGGCTGATGAGATTGTGGCAAAATCTGACTGGTTTAACTGAAACACTAACATCAGATGATCATGAACAAAGCCGAACAAGAGGGAGACATATAGACAGAAAAATGTGAATGAATGAGTAGCATAAAGACAGTCTTCCTGATTTAACTTAGGCCAAGCTTCATTTATATGCACGCTTCACCAGGTTCCCAAAGTTAAAACAGAGCTTGGTGAAAAGACCTGTAAAGTTTTGCTCCACTGAGGTGCAATAAACTGCAGCAGGAACTGAATTCGGATAAACAACAGTTTTTGAAATTTTTATTGAGTCCCTCACTGACTGTACCTACATTGGAATGAAGTGTAGACTGTGAAGGTTACAGTCTTTTATACCGAAATGGGAACTTCATCAGTTCACAGATGGCGCCCATTGAGGCCCTTCTTCCTCCTTTCACCTTCTTTTTGTCCTCATGTTACTTTTCAGTTTTGTAAGTTTTAATGTTGTGTAGATAGGGCACCTGTACAAGAGAGTGAAGTGCTCTCATTGAGCAACACTGCCTAAATGATATGATGTTATTTGTCTAATGTAACATTGAGATTAAAACTCTTTTACAGGGCAGCAGCAGCACATAGAATATAAACAATGGAGGTTACAAAAAGATTAAAGTACAAGCTAATGTTAAAGTAAGTAAAATATGAAGAGAACAATAAAGTGACAAACACATATGATGCAAAGGATAATGTAAAACTGATCAAAAGTGATATCCATCAATACACTGCTTCAAGGAACATAGAATCAGATTTGCAATAGACTTAAATTCTTATGAATAATTACATAAATTAGATAAACAAGTCCTAAAGCAAATAACACTGATGGTCACAGTCAATAATTTTGTACAAAAAAAATAGACTAGAAACACTCACAGATCAATTCACCCTTTGTTGGCCTTCTGATTGGTCTGCTGACCCACCAACCAGAGTGCTCCTCCCCCACAGCAACAGTTGCTAACGTACTGGGGTTCACCAAACATCGCCCCAGGCTGTGTTCTCCCAGGCTCATTGTTAATGGCATCACAGTGAAACGCAGAGCTTTCTAGCTGGCAAACGCGGATAAATCAGCGATTTATATTATTTTAACATGGTTAAAAGGTGTGCTTGGGGTGTCTGCAACACTGACTCGAGATATCCAGAACGTATTCCCAGAGTAGGTTTTTTTTTTTTTTTTTTTTTTGTTATAATAAGTGATGTGATCCAACAATGTTACGCTAGCTACAGACTGTTGTTAGCTCGCTATGCTAACCTGTAGGGCAGGCCTCAGACAGGCCCAGCTCGTAACGTTAATGTTTGTAGAGAACAACATTGCTATTTATAGAACGTCAACCAATTATTACTGTGGTGTTAAACTTGAAAACACTCTCAATATAATGTTAACGTGGGGCGAGACCTCGGGGACAGCTCACGTTAGTGGCCATGGCTACCATCAGACATCGGGACAAAACAACGATTTTCACCAGTTTTCGGATATGTCATGTAATGCCTGTTCACTCAACTGTAGCCATGTTTGTTCTCTATCACTGACACCGCGTTTTGGACAGAATGATCAGTTCAATTCGAATTATGAGAAAGATAAATCTTGCGGTATTTTCCATTGTTTCCTATGGGAATGAACCCCTGCAAGACTAGTTTTGTCAAACCCAGCAACAGTAACCAAGGAGGGTGGGTCTTGACAAAGGGTGAATTCTCCATGTCCGAAAAAAAATATATAAAAACTGTGAAAACAGATAGGATCCTGAAGTTTGAATTACAACTGACACAACACAAAAAGCCCTTTTTTCTTGCTCAGTATGCACCTTAGATACCAACAGGAGATACAGATTCTGAGCATGTGAACAGCTATTGCCAGCATTGTTTGAAACAACTGCAATAGTAAGCACAAATACCAAAAATCACTGTATAAATCACCAATGTACCAATGTATGAACCCAAATACTGTACTGACAGTGAGAGTTGGCCCACTGTCGCCCAGACCACAGTGATGAGTACGGGTAGTAGACTTTGTAATGAACCTCAGTGCTCCATGGTAAACAGAATCTAAAGTGCATACGATTATCATTCATTATCAAAAACAGAAAGAAACATGGCAATGGTGAGTTTTTTTCTTCGCCTCAAAAGAACTGAAAGACTTAACTGTAGCTTCTGCGATATGAGGCTGGAAAAAACAAAGTCATCAATTACAAATCCCAAACATTTGTTCTCAAAAAAAACCATCTCTACACACTGAGAGGTGGTGACAGCCGGTGAAGGCCATTCTTTTTCTTAAAATTCACGAGCAACATTAGTTTTTTGTGTGTTTGTTTTTCTCTAGCACTGATGCTCACCGTGTGAAATCATTCAGTGTGAGTTGAATAACTTTAAAATGAAGGCTGAATGAATGAAATAGGTTGTAGCTCATCTGACACGTTAGCTAAAGATCTCTCATTGAGAATGCAAAGGGTATTCAAAGTTTGAAGCTTCCTGTTCCCATTGATTTAGCCTGAGGCCCTCAGTATTTCTACAGGATTCCACACGATGCTGGAATACGAAAAAAAAAAAGTTTTATTCTGTGGAAGTAAATGAAATACTAATTAAAACTCCACACTGACAAAACGGTGACATACAGTAAAAGATATGAAGACAAATGCAGATAGAAGGTGCTACTCTCTTTGGTCCACTGTCACAATAGACTTGCTACTAAACTGCTTTGAAATTGCCTGCAAAAATATTATCCCTCTGTCTTTCTTTTATATGCAGTTTTTTCTAGCACAATCCAAGCCCCAGGGACAACTGAAATTGCACCAACCTCATTTACATTACATGTATTGGTAAATCCTGAACAAAACTGAGAAAAAAAATGCCTCTTTTATTCTTTCAGAAAGCAATTCCTCTCCCTTCGGTGCAGTTTCTCTGTTTTTTAACACTTAGAGGACACATTGCATTTTGGGGTGAATCAAAATAGTGTAAAATGTCTTCTTTTTAACGCATCAGGAAAGCTGCAAACAGGCCTGGCTGCGCGCTAACGTTAGCGGGGCATTAGAGACACACAGGGGAACTCTCATTACATCGCTCTCCTCATCCATCTCACCTGAAAGAAAAAAAAAATCTCTCATAAACACACACATAGTCATATACAGTACATGCACACAAACACTCCTCACACACCTAATTAAAACAACAGCAATATGGTATAGAGGAGAGAACGGGTCCAAAGGGAGATGGCCTGCAAAACATGCAGTTTCATCCATGTTGTTGTTTATCATATTTACATCCGTTTTCCCGCAATGCTCCTTCCTCTTGCTGTCTGTACCCTCCAGTTCTCCATCTTCTGTTCGAGATTAACTTTCCAATCCTTTTCTGTCTCTCCCTTTGGCTCTCCCCTCCTCTAATTTACCCTCCAACCCGCTGCTTTTGCCATGTACAATTACAAAGGGGAGTGCTAGTTAATGCGCACTAATAATGTTCAAGCTGAGAAGGTTTGTCGGTAATAATTACTTCCTGCAGAATGAGTTATAGTCGTCACAAGATGTGTATAAATACCTACTGTTGTTCTGCCTAATTTTCAATTTCCAATGCGATGTGATTGTCTCCTGGTGCTAAGTAAATCGCTTTGTTTTGTGTGTGAAATTTGTCACAGGTGACAATGAGGAGAGAGGAAAAAGAGATATGTCATCTCATCTCAGATTTATGCGAGAACTGAAAACAGTTATTTAATTCTAGGTTTGTAATGATTTCATTATGATTTTTGAGCCTTTGCGCACAACGGCAATTAATGAATCGCTGAATCTCATCACAGGTACACAACAAAAAAATAGCCAATAACTGAGGAAGAAGGGGGGGGGGGTGGTGACGGCACGTCCCTCCAAAGTGGATCAAATTCCAATCTTAGATTGCCTCCTTGGATAATGTGGAAATATTAGAGAAGCCTTGATCTAAAATGGAGCATGGAAATGAAGTGGCAGAGGGAGCCCTGAGGACAGGCAGCAGACACAGCGCTGGGCCAGCCATACATACCTCTGGGAGGCTGCGAGCACAGCCTGCCTCTCCTATGTAAATGTCCCATTCCACACATTAGTCATACTGCCTTCACCGTGCACTAAAGTGTGCCTCGCCCATCAAATCCTGCCTGCCTCCATGAAGATCCCTCGAATGTTCCACGGTTAAACCCCAGAGGCCCTTCCTACCCCCCCGCCACCCCCACCTTCAGGACCACTGATTGGTTAGATACCCCAGGTAAATGGTGAAAATTCTAATGGGACACTTGAATGCTGATGTCAGGAATTTTCTGATATGGGCCAATTGATGATATCTGTGAACAAAATACCTCTAGATAAAGATGTATTTTCTCTCTGCTTTTATCTTGCTTAGACTGTTTTTCATGATAAATTCCATCATAAAAAATCCCTGATTGTCTGAAACAGTGTCATAAAAAGTGGCAAATATATGACAGAACAGCAGATTGGAAAATCAGAATCAACATTTACCCTTGAGTCACTATTGATCTCCATAACTATTGACTTTCCCATGACTGTTGATTTTTTTTTAGGTTGTAACCCACTGTCAGTCATAGTGCCTTAAATTACATGTTACGAACCAACACACTGGTCCCATTACCCTCCTGAAGCCTTATGAGCTCCACCTTATGGCTCTCAGCCCTGCCCTATCCCACACCATCAGTCCCCTCTTCTCCCTGCTCTGTCTCTATTGTTGAGCGGTGAGGTCTGGGCCAAACTGGCTAATTTATTCCACGATTAATTGGTCTCGGGCTGTATGGCTGATTAAAACCTGTAATCGCTTACAGGGGAGAAAAAGGAAACGGGGGGTTGGGGTACCGCTGCTAACCAAATGACTCTATGAGACGTCTCACTGTCCGGCCAGATTTACAATCTCTGAGATGAAGCGTTCAATCTTTATTGTTTCATCTGTTGATAAGTAGTGAATTTTGTGAAGTTGTAGCCAACAACCAGACTGTTCAGTATTTCCATGCTTTAACCATTGGCGTCATTGGACATTATTTCTGTAGCTTGTGTTAGCATATATTTGTGTACTTTGTTGCGTTACCAAGGCAACAATAAATGTTCAATACAAGCTGTACCATACAAAATTTAAACAGTGTTTTTTAAAACTGCCCTCATCAATATTTTCATATTAACACTGTGTAATTTGAGACAGGTCACTCTTAATGGCAAACCCTTCGAAAGTGATCACTGAACTCTATACAGGAGGGTGGTTTTGGTTCTGGTTTTATGACCTGCCACAACTTTTCTTTTTGGTACACTCTCTTGCCACCAAGGGACCAGGTTTGCATATGGATGGCAGGGGTATGTCCCTACCAATATTTTGGGACGACAGAATTGTCCCTACCAATGTTCGAGCAAACTCATTCGCAGTATCCCCATTCTAACAGTTTTTCTTTGCAAGAAAATACAGGACAACTCAATGTCTGGTTTTGATTCAGTAAGGGACAGAACATTTTATTTGTCAGTACGGGACGATCACACATTATGTCTGATCAAAAGTGTTTTCAGTCAGTTTCAGTTTTCCACCTTCAATGAAGAGAAGCGCATAGTCGGTTAAACCTTACCACAGACATAGAATTGTTTGTCAGATGACCTAAAGGGAACAATACTAGACAATACTACACAGCGGACAACAGGGCAGGTTGATTTTTTTTTTTCTTGAGACATTATGACTTTACTTTATCTTTGTAATATTACAACTTTTTTCTTGACATATTCTAACTTTGTTCCCAAATTTTCAGAGAACACAGATATATGAGATGGGTTTTGTACATGCAGAAAGCTTGCTGAAACACATATGAGCTATTAATGTCAGTTACTTCCCTAAACAAAAGACACAAAGGAGGATGAAAAGTAAACGGTGCTGTTGACTCAGTAGGGATTACATTGAATGAGAAAAGTTGATACAGGAGAATAAATATTTGAAAGTAATACAGAATGTCTAAAAGCCTTACTGCAATATATTTCATTGAACTATATAAACTGGAATAAACTGGTGCATTTAACCTTACCAGAATGCAGGAAATGAATGCTTGACGCTCCAAATTTCTAGCTGGTAAATTTGTTGTAGCATTTAGCAGCTAAAGAGTAAGACATTTCCCTCAGGATTTGGTGGACAGCTAAACAGAGCTAAAGGGTGAATGCAGGTTGTTCACCTGCCCGGGACCTGGAGAGGAAAATTAGCTTTTACCTACTACCCTTGTGTAATGCATCAGATTTCAATTATTGAAATTTATGTTTCCATGTCAAATAAACTTAAGAAAATAATATAAAAAGGAGAATTAAAATTAGACTAACATTCGCCAGGTGGCCAGGAACATGCCTCCAGATGAATTCTGATGTCACACTGCGCGTGTTGAATGTGTAAGTAAACAATGTTAGCATGCTCACCTCAGCAACTTTAGAAGGTGATAATAGGATGTTGCAGGAATGAGTCCTAAAACCCACAAATTAGTTAGTATTTTTACACTTCTGGTTATGTTGTCTTAAAGTCAAGATTTTTTTACTGGGTTTAGATGCCTGAAATAAGGACACAAGTTAAGAGATTTTCACGCTTGGTTCTACGACATAAAACACATCAGTAAATAACCCAATCATGAATTTAAAATCTTTTATGGGTCTTAAAAAAGATGGTACCGTACAAGTGGCTAAATAAGACTACAGAGCGTCATCAGGATGAACGCAGCTTTACAGCCTCATTGTGATGGCAACATTGAAGTCATGCTAGGTGGTGTAGTTCGTTCATAGCCTCGTGTTAGCTTTTTACTTCTGCTGATTGCATTTACGCCTCAAAAATCATTTGTGAGGATTGTATTGCTGAACTAAACATATAAGGATCATAAACTTACCAAAATAAAGTCATCCCTGCCCCACCATATGTAAATGTTTTGTTTACATATTGTTTATGCTGCCCCCAAGTGGCCAAAAACTGCTGTTGATGCAGCTTTAAGTTTGTAAATTTGCATGATTTATATCAATGTAATTATGTGTACATACTCTGAGAGTGAAAGTAATCTAATTATGACTAATGCAATTACAATTTCAATGAGATAATTACTATTATAATGGACTCTTGGGCATAAGTAACTTATCCTGGGTTGTCTCCAACCCAGTTTGACCTCTGACCCCAGATTGATCTGCCTCTCTTTCTGTGCACAGACAAACAAGTCAGGAGTCAGATATCACAGAGATTAATATGTTAGCAGTGTGACAGACTCTGCCACTTTAATCATGCTTTGCTGATAACTACAGCAGGTGTCCAAACTTCAGACTCCTCAACAGGATGTGATCAGTCTCTGTCTCCCGCGGTCACTGACAGTAGTTTGCTTTTCCTACGATCTTCGAGCATTTCCTTAATGGCCAGGTTGCTGGCTGTGTTGGGCAGACAGGGGTAAGGTGATTCAGCCTGATTGCTATTCTAATCAGGCTCTATATATGCTGGACTCTTGGCTCCAAACCTCCCGACCAAGTTAATGTCATTAAATAAATAATGAAAGATATGTATTATCTATCACTCCATCCAACATGGGATCATCTATGTATTATGCATTACCTTCTCTAATTTATTCATTAAGACAAAACGAAAGTCTTGTTAGCCTCATTTCTAAGACATGAGCCAAAGCCATGCTACACTCCACGCTGATACACTACTATTTATACACAGCCACACAGGACTGCAGGGCTGTTTGCAGCCTGAGCAATAAGTCCATGGGAGATTAATTGAAATATAGGAATAAAAAAATAATTAAGATGCAATAATTCATCTATTTGTTGATGCTCTTTTTATTTAAAGCATGGGAGGAGGGGGGGGGGGGGGGGGGGGGGGGGGTAACCTGCCTGTGAAAGCTAATTTAACATTAACTTTAAAACTGGTTTAGATAGATAATGAAAATGATTCAATTTCGATTATTCCATATAATTTTGCATACTTTTCAAGCTTGTATCTTTCCTTTTGTGTTTTTGGTAATTAGTTAGCAAGTAATCTATTTATTACTTATTTTTTTTAAATGCCATACACAAATATAAATGTTGCTATAATTCCTGTCAATGTGGGTTTTTTACCCTCTTTGATAGTCTTGCAGAAGTTATTAGGTAAACATATTTAATTTCTGTGTGCAAACACTTGTACTTCACCTGAGTTTGCTATTGGACACTTCTACTTGGAAAATATTGTACTTTTTAATACACTATCTGAAACTTATAGTTACTGGTCACTTTTTTAGATTAAGGTTTTACACACTTGAACTAGATATAAGTACTACAGTTGTAAAAAAAATAGTAGTATGTTTTAGAACAATCTGAAAGGGGTCATGATTTAGTTTTGATATTATCTTTATTTATTTATATTTTATTTTATCTTATTTAATTTTATTTCATTTCATTCTATTTTATTTTATTTTATTTATCTATTTATTATTTTTTTTTTTTTTTTATTTTTTTTTTTTGCATTAGTGATTTATTTGACAGTGAGATATGGACAGGACAGGCAGGGGAGAGGGAGAGGATGACATGCAGCAAAGGGCCCAGGCTGGACCACAACCTGGGCAGCTGCAGTGAGTTACCTGGATACTCCTGAATACATTTTAATTCTCATTGGTACAGTTACTTTCGGAAAATATTTTGACACAGCTGTTACTCACATTAAGGATCTGATTCCTTGTTCCAACACTGTGTGAATGTTGATGACAGCACTGCCAGAGCGGAAAGGTGCTGGTGATACTGAGTAAGTATGTACATATGTTTCTATACTTGAAGGTACCATTTTTTTCTTTAGGCCTGCTGTATTTGTGTGAAAACCCCCATACCCCACACCCCCCACACACCCACTCCTGTTCCCACACTACTGCTCCACAGTGTGCAAATGTCAATAAAATCCATAGCAGGTTAATCTCCCACCAATGGAAACATGAACACTTTATCCAAAGCCGCATATGTTTCACACCCAGGGTCGATTTACTGTATGTCAGGGGCGATATTAGCATTCATATTAGCCGCTCTGCCCATGTATGATATTCGTCATTGCCAGCCCTTTAGCACACCAACACAGTTCAGGGATGCTTATCTCATGAGCCATAAATTAGGGGATGAATTCCCTCCGAAACATCGAAGGCGAAGGATGGAGGATGGAGTCATTGTGCTTGTGTGGTGTTTTGACACTGTAATGACACATGTTTTACAATCACCCCCTTCCCCTTTTCATTCGGAGGAGTGGACCTGTCCGCTCCTGCTGGAGAGAAATGGGCCTCTCGGACATTACCACCTCCTCCCAGGGGACACATAAATGAGCGAGTGGCAATAGGGGGAGACTATAGGAGGAGGAGGAAGAAGAAGGTAGAAGTGGTGTCCAAACACTGGAGGAGGGAGGGAGTTGTACGTGTGTGTTTGTGTAAGTGTGTTTGTGGGAGTTGATGGGATGATGCAGAAAGGGAAAAGAGAGAAAGAGTGTTTGTTTTTAATTGCAACCGGGGCTGCTGCACAAGCACAAAGGTGCATCATTACTTACCTGACAGAGCGCCACAATCACAGGCCCTCCCTAATAAATACTCGTTACTAAAAACTCGAATATAAATAAAGTGAAGGTCACATCTGAGGGAGGCGTGATCTAGTCCAGAGCTAGGTGTCTTACCCATCAACCCAACCTCCCTCTCTCGTTCTCCTACTCTGTCTCTCTTTCTTGCTCTTTCTCTTGCGCGCTCATTACAGGAGAAGCCATGCAGTGCTGGTTAGGAGAACGTGTGATGAGCCTTGGGAGATATACTGTATCCACTGGGAGGGAGAGAGGTAGAGAGAGACTGAAGGGGAAGGGGAATAGATAAAAAAATGCTGACTTGTCTTCAAAGGAGGCAAAAATAATTGAAATGGGGTGTGTGTATGTGTGCGTGGGAGGGGTGGGGTGAGGTGGCGGGGGGAGATTGAGTGGCTCCATGTTCGAGTTGGTCATTAATTGAGGAGGAATGTGAAACACTGTGTGGTCCTCCGCCGACACCCTCGCTGACACACAAGGGGAGATTGATAGAGGAAACGGTGTGATAAAGATATGAAAGGAGGGAAGAGAGGGAGAGAGAGAGGGAGAAGGAAGTGAACAGCGAAAACATAATAAAGTGGAGGGGACCGTTGTCGGGGCCCGGCTGGAACACGGCAGAGGGAGAAAGAGAGAGAGTTCAAAGTGTGCCTAGACTGAGTCCTGTCCTCGCCGTGTCCTTCCTCGAGCCCCGAGTCACGCATCGCTCATCTTGTCACATTGAACTCCAGATGCTCCTACCCTGGAGAACGCTCCGGCCGTGGCCATTTTTCTTCATTCTCGCTAACAATTTGGTAATGAAATATTGATTTTTAGTTAGATTCATATTGATGCCATTAGCTTTGCATTGATAAATCACGTTTGGCTGCTTGTCTAGCATGGCAGAGCAAGAGCCAGGGCGGAGAGATTACAATCAAAGCCACTGATGTGTTAATTTGATGGATATTTCCCCTCCGCCACCCCACACACACCCCTCCTTCTTTCTTCCTTTATGTTTCACTGCGTTTCATAACATTGTGTTTTTTTTTTTTTTATTACAAAGCACCCCGTGAGGATATTTATGTCCATGTCCATTTCTCCTGAAATAGCCTTTCAGCCGGCCTGCCTGTGGCAGCACCGCACAGTCTTAAAGTCATTTCATCTCTTATAGACAAGACAAGGATATGAGGGACTGTTTCACACCCATTGAGTCAAATGAGGCAAACAGGAGAGGGCATGGCTATTTCTACACTCTGACACCAACAGAAAAGCTGCACAGTTTATGAGAGGCCTTTTTTTGCATGTGATAACCATAATCTCCTAGGGGTAAGAGATATGGATTTTATTCAGTTTTTCAATATTTATTGTCAAAAATATTGGCAATATATGCGAAAAGCAGGGAAAGCAGCTCTCAGGGTACATTTTTTAAAGCAGGGGCTCAGCTTAAATGCCTCAAAATGTTACAGCTCTCTTAAGCGTTCCACATGCTAGGTTGGGAGGATATAACATTTGAGAAACATTAGAATCATTTTCCAGATTAGGGCGGTTTTTAAATGAGTCTCCTGCCGCAGCTTCGCCTTCCAACTGCAATATGTGTCTGCACACAGTCATCTTAATGAAAGGAAATGATGGCGTTCACTTTAATGACGTGGAGTTCAAGGACTGCTTATTGTTCCAGAGAAAAGCCATCTTTTTTCACGGTAATATGAGTCTTTCTTTTCTCTCTCTTTTTTTCTTTTTTTTTTTTTGCACAGTGCAATTTCATTTTGAGAAACAGACACCGAAGGTTAAATGTGCTATATAGGTTGTCAAAATATGAGAGAGAATTCAGGATGTGAAACAGATATATTGATAACGTCCCCGCGCGCAGTTATCATTTTTTTGATAATGCTTCATTTTGACTTTTTTTTTTTTTTTTATCTTTCTGGGCGATTATGCAAAACAGAATATAGTCCTAATTATCACAGACACATGAGCCACTCTGTTTCACTCTAGTTATAAAGCAATCTTATTGCGGATGATCAACACAACTTCTCCCTTCAACATCCTGCACACATTTCTCTGCAGCTTTTTAAAGAAATGAGCCAATGACAGTCCAATTTACAGCATGTTTACTGTGTGTGTCATAAAACAGCTCCTCGTTTACATTTATTCTCTAATTTAGTGCTCTGTGTGGAGTGAATCTCCCACATGCTACTTCTCCAAATATTTTGGTCCAAATGTGATTTTGTTTGATAGAATGACAATAACTGGTATTAAAGGGAGGCAGATGATTCCCAGACGTCTGGGGTGCTCTGACATTTACTCGAAACACAATTAAACCCCAGAGTTATGGCTTCTTTAGGGTTCCGCGCTTTCCCTTTGATCCCATAGTGCCCCCCTCTCCTGTCGTGGATTATAGGGCCAAACGGGCTATTTGGGGAAAGGCCAGTCAGGTCCAAATGGGGCTGGTGGAAGAACACAGGCTCCACTGGCCTCGGGGAGCGCTTCGATATGACTGCAACAAATCTAACAGTTGAACTGGCTGCCCTCCAGTTTGGCTCCAACCCAGTTGATACTCAGTGTCATTCCTTGAAATAATGTTGAAAATAACACAATGAGCTAGCCGCAATTGATCTAATGATGACCTATGAGGAGACATTTCTGGTTTGGAACTCCACCTAAAGTTGGAGCTCTGTTTTGGCTTCTGACAAGTGTGAGCCTCTCTGTTATGATAGTTGCTATAATTCGGCCCTGGCCTGATTCCCATCATTCTAAACTTCCATCAAGTCTGAGATGCCTGTCTGTGCTCCTCATTGATTTGGCTTAGAGTCCCCACCTCTCTGGAGAAATACCCCCAGCTCAGGAGGATTTACTATTGATCCCCACTTCCTGCGGGGTGATATACCTCCATCCACACACACATTTAGTTTCGAGCTCCCTGACAAGGTGTGCGGCGTAGATATACAGAGAATATTATGACAGAACAGATAGACTGCGAGAGGAAAGTTTTTCCCTGAGAGGCTACTCGGGGAGAGCTGACCCCTCATTCAACCAAGAGTGAAACACCTCAATTTAGATTCTGCACGCGCTGATCGATGAGTCTTTATGTTGCACTGCCCTTTACAGTATTGTACTACCAAGCTCTTTATTACTTTAATGCCTTTCTAGTGATGTCATCCTGAGGTCATGCCCAGAAACAGGGGCTGTCAGTGGTGTTTTGATTGGCAGAGGCACCGTTGAGGCTCAGCCAATGGTGGCCCGGTGTGGCAGCTGGTTGTCATGAGAATGGGTAGGCAGGGGAGGGGCTTCGTTAGCGCCTCAGCCATGCAATGGAATCGATATCTACCCCCCGAGGCATCGCTGCGTTCCCCTGGCCAGCCAGCAGAGAGAGGACGGCAGCAATGC
Organism: Epinephelus lanceolatus; assembly: GCF_041903045.1. Lineage (NCBI taxonomy): Eukaryota > Metazoa > Chordata > Actinopteri > Perciformes > Serranidae > Epinephelus > Epinephelus lanceolatus. The sequence continues at coordinate 32,320,081 of NC_135743.1, forward strand.
TCACGCTCACTCCACAGCTCCAATACTACAGCTCACAGCCGCTAAATGAGTGGGAGAGAGGGGGAAAGAGGAGGGACGGGTGGGGGGGGGCCGAGGTGGAGGGGGTCTGAGGAGAGAAGACAGAGCAGTCAAACATTTCAGGGCCCGCCATTCCAGAGTAATGAAGCATAGCAAGAGAATATACCTCTGCAACATTTGATAAAGATGGGCTGACACACCAGTCCAAATAGGTTCCTCTGTACGCCGGCACATGTCTATCCATCACCGCTCCGCATTACAGACAGGAAGAAAGGAAAGGAAGGGGGAGGGCAGTAAAGGGGAGGGGTGCAAATAGACAGCAAAGAGAGTAAGAATTGACTGACAGTGAGAGAACAGGTGGGGAGGCAAGGGTGGATAGAGGGAGGCAGGGTGAGAGGAAACGAGAGAGAGGGAGTCGGTGTATCCTTGGCAGCTGGTGGATCCTATCAAGGCCGATTGGTTGGTGAATGAGGCTCGGGAGGCCCGTGTCCTTGTACCCACCGGTTTGTTTTTCCGCTCACTCCCTCACTCCGCTCCTGCAGCGAAAGACAATAAAGAAGCAAATGAGTAAACGTTGCACATTTTACGTCCTCATCATCCCTGCACTCTGTCTCTCCATCTGTTACTGCCTCACCAGCGCCGTAAAAAAAAAAAAAGAAAGAGAGGACTAGAAAGAAGAAAAAGAGGAAGAGAAAGACAGCGGTTATGTTGTGTGCCTGCCTGGAGTCATGCTTTGGTAAAAGTTTTAGTTAAGCTGTTAACATGAACCTTTGAAACCCTGCTATTAAGTCTCACTGCTGAGAGGGGAAGTAAAGTACTGTTTGGTACAATGTTTTTGATGATATGAAACGTCAACAAGTACATGTGTAAGTCTGACCTTGTTCAGAAAACAAAACAACATGAAACTTCTTTAATGTGGGGAATAAGCCAGACATTAAATAATTTAATCTGAACCTGGCCTGTCTGTACGGAGAGTCATTATGTTGAATGCTACATACTATGTACTATAGCTGGAGATCTGTAGTCATCATTTGTCGTTTAATGTGTTTCTTTTGGTTTAAAGAGCATCTGTTTAGACATATATGTCAACTTTTCATGAATGATGCTAGTCAAAAATTTGCTATATTTTTTTTTGTCTGAAAACACCTGTAAAGTATTTTCACAACATATTCTCACTCCAACCTCGTCACATATAAACGTTTGGTCATGGACCTTCCAGGTTCCGATACGACGTGAAAGGTACCCTGGGTGCGTTGGTTGTTTACATTCTGGAACGCCGTGTCAAGTTCTGCCTGTTACATGCATTGTCTTCTTTCAAATACACTAATAACATACTGTCTTACAAAATAAACGCACTACGTCAGTAAACGCTAACTGACGTTTGTTTTTATCTCCAACAACTAATGTACTTGGTTGGGTTAAGGCAACAGAAACAAGTAGTTAGGTTTAGGAACACGGTTTGGCTTTAGAATTTTACGGGACGCGAACCCACCTATTTGGACTTTTGCCGCCTTGACTTTGGTTCTTATCCTCCTTGTTCCCCCTGACTCTGCTGAGCACCACTAAAATATAACAGCGACTGGTCGCGTATCATGTCGTCTCTGTCTGATGCTGCAAGTCACTGCCCAAGTGCTGGATTTCAATAACTTCTGACCCAGGTTGGTTTTCACAAGAAATCATTGTAGCCTTCATTTCCGAACATAATGGTTTCATCTAGCCTATGGTATGACAGAAAATAAATAAACATTAACTGCAACACATAAAGATCAACAGGACTAAAAGTTTATAGCCATGCTAACAGCTCTGTGAAGCCGCACTTAGGCACAGGTTTGCTTTGAGCTAAATGCTAATGCATGCTGACATCCTCACAATGACAATGCTAACATACTGATATATGAAATTATGTTAGCATGCTAACATTTGCTTATCTCACTAAATGGTGCCATGCCATTGTTTTGGCCCATAATTCCAAAGCCTCAGGAGTCCAAAAAAAGTCCCATTAGACTGAAAACCCATTCATGTGACAGCCCGTTATTCCGAAAACAAGTGCCCATTGCTTCAAAGGGCCATTTCTCCAAAAATGTGCCACACACTTTCCCAGACTGAAGCACCTGGCTAATTATTATGCAAGATGATGCCTTGGACTCTAACCCTACTCTGCCTCTGATTGACTTAGCCCTAACCTTAACCAATCTCACTGCTGTATGCCTAAACCAAACCAACCCAATCAATGAAGGCAACCAGTATTAGCCAATCAGAGGCAGAGGATGGCGAGTCATGGCTTTTCCGTAGTCGGATAGTCTGACAACATAATTCTGCATAATAACTACAGATGTGTTTTAGTTTGGGAGAGCGTTGTCAAAGAAATGGCCACTCGAACAATGGCTGTTCGTTTTCGGAAGAACAGACTCATGTACAAATGGGCTTTTGGTCCAATGGGACATTTCTTGGATTACTGGGGCTTCAGAAATCTGGGCTGTCTGAACAATGGGCAGTCCCCCAATAGACAGGGATGTCATTAGTTTTCAAGCTGTTTATGTTATAAACTCATGTATTGGACAAATTACTATTGTTACCTAATGATGGCTCTAGAGGAAAAGTCGTCCTGACATGAGTGTCTATCAGATTTCATGGCCATTCATACAACACTTATAAAGATATTTCAATAGATTTACTCAAATGAATATTCAATGACAACCTCTTGGTGGCGCTACAAAAGGAGGATCACCAAAGCCAGTAGTGTACATCCTCTGGGAAACATAAAATGAATTTATTTGAAAATTGTTGAGATATTAAGTGGGGGGCAAACTGACTAACAGATATTGGCATCCCTACAACCACACCGCTAGTGTGGCTGGAAAAATCCAAAGGTAATAAAATGCCCCAACATATTTGCAGGTGGACAGTAAATGGGAGGAAACGCTGAGAAAGCTCACGTCCACTTACTCAAATTGCAGTGACCTGTGATCGTCACAAGCTGGCAAGCAGAAAGAGTTAAAACACTGATAGTGTCCCTCCACATAAGTCAGTGTAAGAACCATTCTGTCTCTCCCATCCTATTGTGTCACAGTGGCCTGGAACTGACACAAATAATAACCCCATATTTTCACAGCGGAGACGATGAGGTGGAGCAGTTAAAGTATAAATCCAACTAACCTGCCTAAAGAGGAGGTAATATGCTGAATCTTAAAATAATATTACTGCCCTGTGAGTTTCATTTTTGGCTCCAGAAAGAGCCTTTGTAGAATGTTTAAGCTGCTGCAGCTCCAGTCACGAACTTGTAGCGTCGTCTTCCATCATTGCACAGTTGTAAATATAGTTTTGAAAGCCAGAAATCTCAACACCTGGCCGAATAATTGTTGACTCAGTTGATATTGATCAACAACCATAACAAGCCCCTGCTGACATATCACGGTTATTTTGTGCTATTGGACAGTAAAAACTTTTCTTTTTGCTCCTTTCAGCGAATTCATTCTTTTCACAGAAACCTGTGTTACTCGGGAGCACAAACAGTACGACAGGAAGAGAGAAGAGAGACAAATACAACAAATAAGCCTTGCCATAACATAACACAACATGGCTGCGCGTCATCCCCAGGAGGTTGTACGCGGAGGCCCACTGCCTGCTGGCCGGCCAGGTACGCTGCTTTGCTCTCAAGTCTTGGGGTGATTAATGAAATCTTAACGGCAGGCCAGACACAAATATTCATCACCTGGCTGCCCCTATTGTAATGCATGTGGAGAAGCCGGAGCGTGACAGAGGAGAGGGGAGACGAGAGCCGGCCCAGAGACAAAACACAACATGGGGCACAGGGATTATTACCAGGCCCACGGAAACAACGCTTTTTGTTCTCCTCAACAAAATGGAGGCATGTGATTTATGGACAGCCAGCATCTGTTTGGAGCAAGGGGAGACACAGATTCATGTCTGCTATTATGGGCTGTCCATGTTACCGGGGTGAGAATTTGAAAGAGGGGGGTGCTGTTGGTTGGGTTGGTTGGGGGGGTGGTTGCAGCCGTTAAGAGCAAGACCTTCTGGGAAAGTACACCGTGTCAATTCCTTGTCGTACTGTGAATCTGTGACATTGTAGCGTGTGGGTGAGGTGTTGTATTACATTGTATATCACAAGCAGATGTAGGCCTATGAGCCACCCGGGGGTGGTTTTTTGGAAAGAGTCAAGTGTTTGGTGGGTGGGACTGAGAGCGAGACGCACACGGAAAAAAAAAAAAAGTTTGATACACCAACTGATAATGTGTTACCACGCAGAGCAAGAGGGAGGATGAAATCTATTGTATCATCACTCCTCGCAATAAATACGGCTTTGTGCGCAAGACTGATATGATCATTTTGATTTATGACACACATGCAAGACTTCCAGGAATCCCTGAGACTGTGTGTGCACGAGGTTGTGTGTGCGGATTTTTTAGTGTCTTTGAGAGCAGCAGAGGCAGAGGGACAAAGAGACATACATAAATACAGATAGAGGGAATGAAATAGCCAAGCAGCGGAAGTGAGACAGAGTGCAGTAGACAGTGAGGGAGATTGTGTGTCGGTGTGTGCAGTGTAGCATTGACTCCTGCATGCTCCCAGTGATAGATAGTGTCAGGTTAGGCTGCTCAGTGGCAGGTCTCACACTGTCAATGCTATGGCTGTGGGGAGAGCAAGGGCCTGAAATGTTTTAACACCCATCGCTGATCCCTGTCAACATACACACTAACACACATGACATCAGGCGGCGCTGGCTGATACGCGCTGTGTATATGTGCACCTGAGTGTGTGTCTTCATGTGTACACGACCCCCACGCGCTTGTGTGTAACATTGCACACTTCACATTCTTTTGTGCATAGCATCATCTTGTCTCCTCCCTTAAAAACTAAAAAAATACTTAACATCTCCGAATCACAGCCTTAGAAAACAATTATACCAGCCCAGTTTTTTTTGTTTTGTAAGGATCTTTTTTTTCTCCTCCAGGCAGCAACAGAGAGAAAAAAAGCCCCTCATTGTTCCATTGTTCACATTGTGTCATTCTTTGCCTTGGAACAGCAATTGTTTGCTGCACAGTTAGGAACACAATGGTGTTCACATAAAAATGAGCCACTTAGCTCTCACACTAAATTGCAAATTGCATAGCACTGCAGAGGAGAGTCAGGCTTTCCAAATTCGCTTATTCACATTTTCCGCTCCTTACCAGCCACTATAAAACCAGCCGCTTCTGCTGAGGTGGACAGAAACGGTGACAGCCGTAGCGCACACTGTATCTGTATCCTGTGTTTTGATAGAGTAAGAAGAGAGATATTCAATTATATGGGGAGAATTGTATTATCATTCGCCATAATCGCTTGGAATCAAAATCAATATCCCGTTGCAAATAATGTCTAACAACAAAAATATAGCGATTAACCGTAAATGCAGACACGTGCAGCACAGTTGTTGGAGTTTTAGGGAGGTAGTGTGTTCAGTGTGACATATACGCCTCCAGTGGGAAATCCTTTCTGTTTTCCGTGAGAGTCCTATGCTCACTTTTACTCTAAATCTTACATAGCAAGTGTATGCTTCTCCCTGCTTGCATAGCAAAAGGTGGCATGTTGCACCACTGCAGCTTTAAATCTGAAAAGTGGCCATGAGGTGCTCCCGGTGACGAGTGACTGGAAAGTATTGTGTCATCTGTAAAGAAGAAAAAAATGGTGCACAGGAGTGGGTGATTTTTCCAGGCGCTGTTAAAAAATAGTTTTGCATGGGTGCCTTTGCTCTCCTGTTAGTAAAACACGTCTCGGAGCCCTCCCGCTGCCGTGACCAAGAATGAAGTACTCTCTTGGGCCAGACAAAATCAATTCCTCACTCGGGCAAATTTCCTCCTTCCCTGCTTTTTTTTTTTTTAGTTCAGCTATTTGTTTTTAATGCTGGCATAGACTTATGGCTTGAGGAAGGCAGTTATGCCAAACAGTATAAACTGCTCCTCCTGACAAACATTCAGAACGCCATTGAACTTTCATTCATTTTTGGTGGTGTCAGCCTCAACTTTCCAAGGCTTTGTTATGAAGAAGTAATGTTGTGAATTCCACAGTTCCTCAAATGTGGCACACACCTTTTTTTTTTTTTTTTTTTAAGAACGCACATCTGTCTATGTCTTCCCAAAGCCTACATTTATCATTGAGATCTGTTTATTTGAATGATCCCCTGGATGAATTACCTGAGCCGCTACATGCACAGCATTTACAAGAGATAAAGGTCTTTTTTTTCCTGTGGGAAATCAGAGTCACTGACTCAGTACCCAACATTGCCATTAAATCAAGTGTAATCTTACGTTTACAGCCTAACACTTACCCATAAGTGCAGCACTTGTGTCATTAATTGATGTCGCTCACTCAATCATGATGTACATGTTGTAGAATGTATTTTTCTTTTACCAGAGCTGATTCATAGATGTGACTTTTAAATATACAAAATGTACTTGTGCTTTTCTCACTCCTCTCTGGAGTTCTATAGATTGATTCAGGGACTGGCACATGATTAGGAAATGATTTAAATGTCTTTCCTTCAAGTTGTATGCAAGACGTTTTTGTTCTAAACGATCTCAAATGCCAATTTATAAGCTATAAATGTGAAATATGAATTAACACATTGGCACAAGAGGAAGGCCATTGTACTAAGCACAATTCCCTTCTTGATAACATAAAAATCCCCTTGTGAGCAATCATCTTTGTGTATTTGGCCGAAGTCAGTTTCACACGGTTTCCAGCTCCTCCTCCTCTCTTTCTGCGTCGACCCGGGGTGATTTCCATGAGAATCAATGTGGCGATTAATCACAGTGTTCCTCCACTCCCAGATGTCATTCAGGGCCTTTTAAAGACATCAGCGCTCTGTGATGTTTATGGGAGGAGAGAGATATGTGCTTGGCAGCCCAGCCCAAAGACCCAAGTGCAATCTCCCTCTGGGACACTCATACAGTCAGGCAGCTACTACTGTCCTGGATCATCCCAGAACACAGTCAAACTTCCTCCTCTAGAGGCAGACACAATCGAAGCCAGGCCTGACCGACAGCTGTACTCAATTTCTGATTGATGGTGTTTATAAGAAGTTTCCAAGACAGCCCTACACGCATACTTTCTGCTGTGTATTTGTGAGTTTTGGGTTTTTCTTCTTTACCAATGTGGTTAATTTACTGTAAATGAATTGAAACTCTTTTTTACTGACTGGTGTAACTTTATAGTTTTAAAGCATCATTTAAACCCTATCAGAGGTCGATAGAACTATGATTTTTAATTATAATAATTTTACTAATTAGTCTCATTTCTGGGTAAAATATGTATTGTGTGCTTTATGTGCTGTATCATTTTCAAAAACACAAGAACTTTTTACACACTTCAGGCCACACACTCAATAATGACCTCTATCAAACCTTTAAGCCAGCGCCCATAAGGAATTTTAACAAAATTATAATCACTTTATAAACTTTTTTTAACCTGCTACTTCATATCATAACCCAAGGCAACAGAAAGTGTTCTGACTTTCATATCCCCCTACTTGAAAATTTTCAATTTTTACATGCAATAATATGACCTGTTTTTGATAAAAACATCATCATCCTTTGATTAATCCAAAACAAAATGTTTGATTTTAGGATGGGAACAATCTCTCACAAATCAGAGGTACAGAAATCAGGTTAAAAAAAGTGTGCATGAATTGTTAAAGAGGCATAATTGATGGTTTAAAGGCATATTTCATCTTCTTAAACAGGGATTTTTCCATTTTTCATACACCCATTTGACTCATTGTGTGAGGCTAACTACTTATTTGGCCTCGCACATTGTGTGAGGCTAAATAAGTAGTTATCTACATATAAATGCTTTTAATTGATACATCATTAGAAGATCAAAATCCTCCAAAGGGCAGGATAACCAAAACCCCAATCCTAACCCTAACTGTAGCCTGACCCTTAACTTAAAGATAACAACTAGTGATGAGCGAGCACACCATTATCTGTATCTGTATCTGTTCAACCAACTAAATTATCTGTATCTGTACCCGTTATGGGTGGAGTTTATATTGAGGTGGGTGGGGCTTAAAGTGAAAGTGGGTGGGACCTAACTGGCAGTTACTATTTTAAGTCTGTAATTGATATTGTTTGATCAGAAGTCACTATATTTATCAGAATTGAGCTTCAGATTTTTGAAACAAGATTAAGCGAATAAACACAGTAACCCAAATGAGGATTTTTCTTCATCATGAGTATGGATATTGACACATTTTACTCGGATTATACACGTACAAATTACATTATCTGTACCAGATACTTGTTTCATCCAAGCATTCGTCTCAACCCTACCAGTAATTAGAAAATGATATGCTGCAATACAATATGCCAAAAATATTTTATGTGGTGACAGCGTAATTAATCATTAACTGAATATAACTGATGATGCTTGTGGTGTAAGAATGGTTTCTGTCTGCTTTAAAACCTGCTGCTGGGCCAAAATAAACAAATTATCGGCATTGCTACTTTCTCTTTATTTAATGAAGTAAAAACATGACTGCCTCCACAGGAAGTACTGGCAGAAATGAGGACAACAAAAGCAAGTGAAGGGAAATTCCCCAACATGAACTGAGCTAAAAGGTTAAGAATCCCGAGCTCTAACAGGTCCCTGATAATGAAAGGGAAAGCGCAGGCTTCAAGTGATGTCTGAGTGAAGGTGGTGGGTGGAGGGGTGAGCTCAGTTTAAAGAGTCTAGTGAAGTCAAAGACGTGTTAATAAACAGTTATGGAGAGCCCCGGGGGTGGGGGTGCTTGGGGGTCGTGAGGATGGAAGGAAGCAAGAAGGGTGAAGGGGCTGGGGAGGGCAAAGGGGGGGTGCTGGATGGGGTAGGGGGGGGGGGTCAGGATCATGGTAGTCAAACCGCTGTTTCCTTCTGGGGAGAAGAAAGGAGTTAATGACACCCTAGAGCTTCCCACCCCCACCCGCCGCTCCTCCCTCTCCTTTATGGAGGGTGAGCGACACACACAGCCCTTTCGGAGGTGAGGAGGCCAGGAAGACAGCCATGCCGTCCCACCGCCCCGCTAGCGGGAGGCTCTAACAAAAAGGAAGGAGGAGGAGGCGCGATAACTGTGATTATTATTACTAAATATAATATAAAACAGTCAGTGCGGGGGCACGGGGAAAGGGATCCACCCATCCGCCCACATGCTCACTATTGAAAACTCTGTTGAAGATGCGGGGACAGGTTTAAAGACAGCGCCTTTTCAATGCCAGGGGAAAAGGGAGGGGTTAATGAGGGGCTTGGTGAAGGAGCTTATGGTAGGGTGAGGGGTGAGGGAGTGGGGAGAGGAGAGAGGGGTAGCAGGGAGGGATGCCTGGATGCCGTGTTGTCAGCAGAGGAGAAGCAGGAAACAGACCTGGAGACAAAGCTGAGACAAGGCGACAGTGAGCATGTCTTCTACCCCACAAATGAGGGACAATCAGTAACAAATATGTCACCGTGTTTTGAGCTGTAATTGTGGCTTCCTCTCTTGGCCAGGAAGTGTAATTTTTGCAAAGGTGAGATGCATCATTTCTCCAGGTTTTGTCAAAATGAGGAGGCAGGGGTGTCTGAGGAATCACATGTGATGGAAAGAGTAACAAAGTAGCTTCCACTGCTGTGCCATTTTGAAAATACCAGAATGTAGTCGATGCAGGATGATATTTTTTCACTGTTTTCCTGCCTGTGATTTATCATGAACATCGTTTCCCCAAGTTTCTTGAAAAGTGGAACAGTGGTGACAAACCAGTGAACAAACAAATAAACTGACACAAAGCCTTTCTTTGATACATGGATAAAAGAATGAGTTAACCTGATTTCCTAGTCTCTCCATGATGAAATGACAGCCATGGCAGCATCCTGACAGGCACAGGAGAGGTGTTGACCACTGGAAAGTCAAGTTGAGACAACACCGGTGCAAGTCAAGGTCACAGGAAATCAGGGGAAAGACACCAGTTAAGTGCTGATGTGCTGTGGCAGCAGCCCTGAGCAAAGGGGCACTAAGTATGGGACGGTCCAGGCTGGAGTCCCAGGGCTATAAATCCCTCCTCTCCCTGTCCAGAATTCATTAATGGCCACACAAAGTGGCCAGTGAAACCAGATGGAGGGAGAAATGAGGGGGGAATAGGTGTGTGCGTGTGTTGGGTGGGGGTTAGCGTCTATTGGTGGAACACAGTGGGTCCTGGGATAGGGGATAACTGGTTCTCCTCCAGTGTAGTGTGAAATTATAAAGCGTTACCTGCTTTAATTTTCCAAATACAAATTAAATCCTCAGTAAGCTGACTTTAAATCAATAGTTTCATTTAAGGGGCCGCGTGATTTAACAAAAATGAAAACTAGCTGGTCTGCTCAATGGAGCCGGGTCATAAATCACAGGGCTTTGGGAGGCAAAAAGCCGATTTGACTTGTATATGGAGCGGCCGGTGGCCAGGGGGGAGCGCAGCGGGGAAATGAACTCACGCTTTATTAGGACTCATATTGACCTGCCTCTCCTCCACCAGCACCACCTCTGCTCTCACAGCGTTATGCTGTATACACCCCCGATTGAAAACCAAGAGGTGTTCGACTGGAAAACATTTATTCCTTGAGTCACATGCGACCCTGAGTGAAATTTTCTGTTTTTGCTCCTCAATTCTGGCGACTTTCTGGTTTAAGAGGAAAGAAAATAAGAGATAAAACAATCCAAACTTTTAAAAAGGGGGAAAAGGTAAACTTGAATCGAATCTGGAAACAACAGAAACAACAAATGTATTGTCAAAATGCAAGAAGAAGAAAAAAAAAACATGTCTCACCGGTGAGGTTTTTATTTGTACATCAGTTGTGCATGCCAACATCAAACATTTAATGTCAGCATTCTTCAGAGACACAGACGAAAGGAAGCGAGATGCAAGGCTCACATTGTCATCAAACAATCAAACAGTCATCCGCTTCTCCAAACAGCTTGCAGCTCAGCTCAGCTGGCACCAGACACTCACATTACAATAAACATCTCTCCTAATGTTGTGCTTACACCACGCCATGCTTACACAGACACAATGCACACAGACATAAAAAAATAATACTCTGTTTAATAGGTCGGCCTGACAGCTGGAAAATGGAAGTCAGAACAAGTCACACACAAAAACAGCGCACACACCGTCACGCAAAGATCAGCACTAGTTGAAGTCGCTCTTGCCATCAATACTTTGCCAGAGGATTATAAAGGAAGAAGGCCATGAACATTATGCTTGATTGTGAATGAATGGTTCAGGGCGCCACAATAAATCCATTATCAAGTTGTTATGTCATACTTAAATTCTCCCCCAAAGTGTTCCCATATATCTTGTCAGTGGTTCATTAGCCATTTGGACAGGTAAAGCTTTCTGAGTTCGGCCCACAGCTGACCCCATATTCTGCCTCTGTGTTCCACTTAAAAATAATGGACATCCCCTGTCCCGCATCCATCAATCACACGGCAAGAATCCCAGGGAAAATAGTTGAGAGGGTTAGGAATTACAGTTACAGTGGCTTTCTGACTGGGGATAGATTAGCCAGGCATTAGCAGTGTTTCATTAACCTTGCGTTAAGTGACATCCTCATATGATTAATGGACATTATTAACAAAAGGAAGATTGTATTTCCGAAAATGAACCTTTTGTGAAATGTCCGCTGCATTGTTAATAGCTTTGTTTATTAATCATTCATAGGAGAGGGCCTTCATTTCTGAGGTAGTGATACATAGAATGGCTATGAAGGAGACTGACAGCAGCACTGAGTGAGCTCCATGCAGAATGCAAGCGTTTGTTTGTCTGCCAGTCCACACCATTTGCATCTGAAGTATTCAACAGTTTAATGCAAGCATAAGCAATACTAAAAAGAAACTTAGTACTGCACTTAGTGTAATTTCAGGCTATTTGTACCTTACTTAAATATGTCCACTTCTACATTTCAGAAGAAAATACTGTACTTTTTATTTCACTACATTGCTCTAGAGATATAATATAAAAAGCACATGAAATACAATGCATTATTAAAAATTAAACCAGCTGTCCCAAACATTTTTGGCTTGCAAGCCCTTAAAAAAAACAGCATGTAGTTGGAGCCTCTTGTTTTGTTTCAAATGTCTGTCACTTAGCGGTTTTATTCCTGGTTTCATTTAAAGAGGAACTTCAAAAATTATACATGTGGTCTGACGCTGTCCAAAAAAATTAGTAAACACCAACAACTCTCTCCCAAAGAGTACTAAAACTCAAGTTTGTGATGTCATAGAGTATAAAGGCTGGAGCTGCTCCACAGACAATGAATTATAAAATGTGTTTTAGATGACACTGAGAGCACCTGGGGACTGTTGGTATATGGGCACATTTTCTGTTTCGTAACTGAGAACACTACAACAGAATAAAAATCATGTAGGTAAAAAGAAAACATCCACAAAATCAGTCTCCCATTCATTGTCTATGGAGCAGCTCCAGACTTTATACCGAGTGACATAACAAGTTTCAGACTCACTTCTCTGGTTTTTGGCTTTAAAAGAGAGTTGCTCATGTTCACTAATATTGTTTGATTCTTCCTAGGCCATCTAAATAACATATTGGAATTCTTAACTTAGGTGGTGTTCCCCTTTAAATGTACTTAATTATCCAATATTTCACAAAAAATACATAAAAGATTTGAAAAAAAATGTATACAGATTCATGTAGCATGACTTTGTGCATTTAAAATAATGTCATCATCATCTCATGACCCTTCAGATTTATCTTGTGACACTTTGGAGGAGCCTGACCCCTATGCTGGAAACCACTGGACTAATGCGTCTTTCCCACTGCATGGTACAGCTCAACAAGTTGTAGATCGTATCTCGTACCCGTACTTATTTTGGTCTCACTTCAGTTGAGGTTCCAAGCGAGCTGAGCCAATAACCAAAAAAGTTGAGTTCAAACACTGCAGGCCACTGATTGGTCAGAGTATCATCACCAAAGTTGCATGACACGATGTCATGGACTAGCCCGACATTTTTAAATAGCCAAGCTACTCTCAATTGACGAGCTGCAGACATTCCTCTGTTTGGTTGCCAATGAAAGGATTCCACAAGTGTCGCGTTAAAGATGATGTCACAGCAGTTTCATGTTTCGTCCCAGTGACAATCAGTTAAGAATCCTGCCTACATTCACGGGGTATTATCTGCAGTGATAAAAGAAATTTAGAAATGTACCTGGTTCCAAAAGTGTGTCAAGTTGAGGCCAATCAAGCTGTGCCATGCAGTGCAAATGAGGCATAAGTGTACTAAAATGTATGTAAACTAGTTCAAACAAAAACAACTCAAACCACTACAACAGTAAAACACTAAATATGAGTTGATGCATCAGTCACAATCAATATCATGTATACTAATATATCAGTCTGAATCTTTGTCTTTAAGTACATTTTGCAGATAATATGCCTGTGCTGTTAGAATTTTAAATGAATGACTTTTACTTACTTTTTCTTAAGGATGTGAGTACTTCTTCAACACTGATCATCATCATTTTACAACTGTCAATCACTAATATAACACAGTAGTGAATCAAATTTGACTTATTATAAAGGCTTTGACATTTGCTGTTCTAACAACCAAGTGTGGGGCACACAGGAGGTGATGCATTTGACATTTTAGATGAATTATGAGCACTGATAACCACTGTGGCGAAGCATACAAAGAAAAGAGCACCACCTATAGAAACTTAAAGGGAAAAAAAAGACCCCACAGATGCTCCTGGATTGACACGTGAAACCACAAAGCAAAGACATCACAGCAACGTACGGAGACAGAACACGAGCATTTTGAGGATTACCACTTAAACTCTGCTTCCTTCTCTGCTGCTGTATGTCACAGCGAGCTGTCTGTCCATGACGTTGGCCAGAGAGGGCGAGAGTTCACACCAGAGACGGCCTGTCCATCACCTCTCATCCTGCCGGGCTCTTCTGAGGGTTGCTGTCCTGCATGGTGAGAGGCAGTGGGTGAGGCTGGAGGTGAGGCAGCAGGTGAGACCAGGGAGGGGGTGGGGTGAGCGGAGGCAGCAAGATGAGGGGAGGGCATGAGGTGCTGCTGTCCGGGCCTCCTGTCCTGCTGTCTGGAAACTCTCCAGGCCACATGGGAGCTCACGGTGCTGTCGGCGCTGTCGGATGACCTGACAAACCGGGCTGCCGTCACATCTTCAGTGTGTGTGTGTGTGTTTATGGGAGGTATGAAGTGCAGGTTCGTTTGAGTGTACATCTGTGTTTGTGTGTGTCCTTGAGTGTTTGTAGCAGGCGTTTTATCTGCGCTCCTTCTGGGGTGACATATTGCACCCTCCTGCAGCTTAGGCTAAAAAATATATAAAGCAGCATAAAATGAAATAAAAATGCAAGTCTAGCCGTCAGGTCTGACAGGATAAGCAGCTCAATCATCAACTTGCCGGCTGTCAAATCCCCAAGCCAGGCACAGACACACACACAAGCCTGATGCAAGAGGTTAGAGAGCCACTCGGGTTGCTTCAAATCCGTGGACCAGCTGGAAAAATAGGTATAACCCTCCTTTTCTCAGCACGTGTGACTGTATGAATGTGAAGCATGGTGTTGATGAAAAGAAAAGTGAGATCTAAATGTTAGAAATATCAAATGAAATGCAGGATGTGTTTGCATGTTAACGCTGGACTCTACTCCCTTCCTCACCACCTCCTCGTCAGCCTGTGGTGGAGGTCTCGCTCCTCCTTCTCCTAACCCTCCTCACCCTCCTCCTCTTCTCTGTCCCACAGCCTGCTGCTGGGCTGGAGGATGACTGACGCTGTCATAACGTCTGGCAGTCAAACAGACCCGCTCCTGACGGGTGGCGGCAAACGCAATGTGACACAGCCAGCAGTATCTGGTTTCTCCTGCACCGACTACATTTCATATGGCTCAGAGGGGCTTAGAGCGGCCACGGGGAGGGCGTCTCTCTCTCTCTCTCTCTTTCTGTGTGTGTGTGTGTGTGTGTGTGTGTGTGTGTGGCTGTAGGAGGTAATCGAGCAGATGTCAGGAGAGAGTCTGAGAGGGGATGTGTACACTGAGGGACGACTGAAACCTGTCACATTGATTTTCAGTGGTCTGGTAGCATGGGCGTGTGTGTGTGTGTGTGTCTTTGTGGAGTGTGTAGAGTATGTCCATGTTCAAAGCAGTGTGTAACAGAGCAAATGTAATCACACTGTAGGAACACACTGTTACATTCACTTATAGTGTTAAGTGTAGAAAGCACAAAGAAAGAAAAGTACGAACACAAAAGAAAGGATAAATAAATATTTGACTTTTGAAAACATCTATTTCAGCTCGTGCTCATAAGAAAGTAGAAATTGTAACATAGGCAGTTTGTGAGTCATAATCCATTTTTCAGAGAGCAAATTTCACATTTTCTCCTATATTTTTTTGATAATGATTCCCAATTAACCCACCAAAAAAGGGGAAAAAAAGGACGCTCCAATCGTTCATGTCTGGCAAAAAGAAATAGTTTAGTACAGATTTAAAAACTGCCTCCGCAGCACCGGCGTGAGGAAAGAATGATTAAAAGAAATCAGCAACACCCATAAAAAGACAATTTTGGTGGGATTAATGAGTGTGCTTCATGACAAATTTGTTTTTTAAAAAAAGATCTTTCTCATTCCATGATCATTTTTATTTTAGGAACCAAAAATATTAACCTGTACAAAATGTCCTACCTGGTTAGCTGGAGCATTTATTTTCTGAATGAGACGTTTAAAACACAAATCATCAGGAACACCATCAGTTTTCGCCATATTCTCAGATTGCACTGTAACTCCACATGTTCTACAGACAAAATGAACCGGAGGGGTGGGGTGGGGGGGGCTCTCAGATGAAATGTCACAGCTATATATCCTCAGGCTCATTTTAGTGTAAAAGCAGCCACAGTACGGCTTGTTGAGCAACATGGGCAGAAGCATGACATCCGTTCACCTACCTAGCTCCTTCTTCTCCCTCCTCCTCCTCTATGAATCCTAGAAGCAGAAGATTCCCAGCAGAGGAAACACAGACGCTCTCCAGGTTCTAGGTTAAATACAGACACCAACAGCCGCCACAATGCTCCTCTCAACCCTCTTCCCGCCATACATAGTGTGCCATCTTTTGGCCGCTCGCAGAACTGCTCGCCCTGCCTCTTCTCTTTCCCTTTTTTTCATTCTTTGCAGGAAAAGATCATAAAATCAGTGAAATAAAGTGAAATGGTTGTCTGGGGATGGATATGTCCCTTGCAACGTGAAGTGGAACTTGAGGAAATCGACGGATCTCCTGCAGCTTTGCGGAGGACTATTGCTGCAGGGCTCTTTTTTCCAAACCCTTACAATTTATGCAGGCTCTCCAGCCGTAAAAACACACATTTCTGCCTTCTGATGTCTCACACGCTCGCTCCTGATGAGAGGATTGGACGAATGAATGAGCCGAGAGCTGAGAGTAATTATGGCGGTTAAAAACAATTAGACATAAATATTACAACTTCGTATAAAACCACGAGGACTTGTGTGCGTATACGTGTGAGTGTGTGTGTGAATGGCATGCATGCATACACTTGCACACAGCAAAATACAGAGAGAGATAGAGATATTCACCTTCGAAGGGTCACTCTCCTCTTCCTGGCTCATTAAAAACAGCCCCATTAGCAGTGTTCCTTCAGAGCCTGACTGCCGACAGATATGTGAGCGTGTGTGTGTAAGTGTCTGTGTGTGAGTGTGTGTGTGTGTGTACACTGGATTGTAAAGACATGCAGCGTTTTGGAGGCCTCTGGGCTGCCGAAGAATACATTAAACAGCAAAGAGCCCCTCTCCTCTTCCTGACTGACTCCTGCTGGGACTACTTAGCATTTCTGGGGTGAAAACTTCTCCAGCAAGGTTGTCAAACACTATATACAAATTACAGCCGAGCTAAATTGCTCCTGTATATAGTTATTTAACTTTTGTGGTGGCTCATGTGTGTTTTTGAGCGTGTGTTTGTCTTGGCCCAATGAAGGCTGTATTCCCTGGATACACTGTACGGGCAATGTCGCTGGAAGGGAGAGAGCAGATTTGTAAAAATTTGTGAAAGAGACGTTCAAAGCTGTGAATCCCACAAGGGTCCAAAACAACTTCACAATCGTTTGCTCATGAAAATTCTGGAGGATTTAATGTGTTTTTGGGTCACAGATGGTGAGAGAGAGTAAAAATATCTCATTTCTTTGCACTCATCTTATCGTGATCCGCCGAGAGTTAAGCTGAAAAATTAAATTAAATGCTAATCACAATCAGTTCACATGTTAAGTTTGTCCTTGTTGCCTCATGAAGCTAATGAGTGAGGTTTGATTGGCAAAGGCCTGATCTCAGATCAGCGCTGGAAGTCGGTCTCCAAACTATTCCTCTTCATTACAAGTGTCCCGGTGGTGTAATGAGAGGTGTTAAGGTGTCTGTTCTGCACCTTGTACTTTATTGCTCTATTTGTAAGAACCACTGAATATTTTAGACCTGTAACTCTGAAATTTCACTGATGCAAGAAGTGCTCTGACGCCTTTAATTAATTAAGATTATAAGTACAGAACATTCCATTACATGTTAACAACCTGCATTCGAAATTTAGTATGAGAACTAAGTATCAGCAACATTTATTAAAAGTATCAAAAGTAAAACTAGTCAATCTGCAGAAAAGTGTCCATGTGACATAAGATTATTAGCACCAGAGGTGGACAAAGTATTCAGGTCTTTTACTCAGGTGAAAGTAGCATTAACACAGTCTAACAATACTCTGTTACAAGTAAAAGTCCAGCATTCAAAATCAAGACTAAGCATTAAAATACAATTTAAGTACCAAAAGTGAAAGTACTCTTTATATGCAGAATTGCAATGTATATATCAGTGAGTTATAATTAGTGGGGCATTAATGTATACATAACTTTAACTTTGCAGCTTTTAAGGGAGCTATTTTTTATATTTCATTCATGTAATGCTGGGCAGGCAGCCAACCAACAGTAACACATAATTAGCTGATTTATATTTTGTATTAATCATCTGAATCTGCAAAGTAACTACTGACTGATGTTGTCAAACCACTGCAGCAGAGTAAAAGAGCAATATTAGCTTGCCCCAAGGTGGTGGAGTGGAGGTATAAAGTAATGTAAAATGGAAATACTCAAATAAAGAACAATTACCTCAAGATTGTATGTAAATACAGTACTTGAGTAATGTTCTTAGTTACATTCCACCACTGAGTACAAATGCATCAAGGTGTGAGTATCATATTGCAGTTGTAGCTGTTGTAGACGGAGGTACTTTCACTGCATTAGTTTGTAGTTTAGTCCAGTGTTTCCCAAGCTAAGGGTCTGGCCCCCTTCAGAGGACCATAAGATAAATCTGAGGGGTCATGGGATGAGAGCTAAAACCAAAGCTTTGCTGCACAAGTTTGTATAAATCTATGGAGCTGTTTAAAAGTGGTATATGTTTATAGAGGACATATCTGTTTAGTGGAACTGCTGACCACTCATAGGCAAAATCTGACAAGTACACGTCCACACGTTGTTAGTTTATTTGTTTGTTTGTTTTTTGGTCACAAGCCCTCCAACGTGTGGTAATCTTAAAAAATGTGTATCCATTTTTAATTTTTTTTTAGTATATATATTTTTGTCCATAAAACATAGTTTAGTTTATAAAGATGTGAATTTAAAATTATGTCTTCAAATTTGTATTAATTTAGGTCGAGACTGAGAATTTACATTTGTAAGAATTTAAAAAATGTCCTGTAAAATCATTAATGTAAAAAATTGTAATATTCAGTTTTGCCTGTGAAGGCAATCATTATCACGATTAATTTAATCCATGGTTGACAGTTCAGTTTTGGTTTTATCTATCAACAGGATTATCTTAGGATAAACTGTACAGCATTGATGGTGAGGCAAGAGGGAAAGAATTGTGTCCATATAGGTCCTTAGAAAGACAGTAATACCTGTGTGTGTATGTGTGTGTGTGTATGTGTATGTGTGTGTGTGTGTGTGTGTGTGTGTGTGTGTGTGTGCATGTCTTGTAGGAGTGATAACAAATCGCCCCGCCGCTCACCACCACCAGTCATCCATTAAAACTGAACCAGGATTCAAATACTCGACCCATCAGAGGTGCCAATAACGAGGAGCCCCGTAGAAAATTACAGGGGAATTTAAGTATGCTGGCTAATGGCATTGGCACCGACACTTTGCCAATACACATTTAGCAGTGTGGTGGTGCGGCTGGCCCGGGGTGCCGGCGGAGACTGA
This sequence comes from Epinephelus lanceolatus, assembly GCF_041903045.1. Classification (NCBI taxonomy): domain Eukaryota; kingdom Metazoa; phylum Chordata; class Actinopteri; order Perciformes; family Serranidae; genus Epinephelus; species Epinephelus lanceolatus. The sequence continues at coordinate 32,339,360 of NC_135743.1, forward strand.
CACATCTCTCTTGAGTCTGTCCAGGCGGGAGATTGGCCTGTCTGTCAACGGCCAGGTCCCTGCCATTACCCATGATCACCCCCAGCTCTTCTTACCCTTTTAACCCCCCACCCCTGCACTAAAATACCCTCTCTTCTCCCTTTGTCCACAACATCCCTCCGTGTTTTCCTCTTTTACTGCCACCTCTGTCCTCCATCCTTGTATTACAGCAGTGCTGCGGTGGTAAACAAAGAAGGTGTTTAAACTCTGCCCTCCAGTCGATGATCTTAATGAGACAAAACAACCGACGTAATAAAAATCAGATAAACCTGCAGAAAAGCATTAATTAATGGGCTTTTTGCCTTTTAAAACTTTAATTGCTCTAACACTGTTTAGCACTGTTTCTTTTGGCTTACATGTAACATTTAAATTACTCTGGAGTATTACAGTACTGTCGGTAATGATACAACACTGGTGAGAAAAGATATTGCTAATGTGGCAGTGTTTACTCGCACGTAGTTATTCAAAGGGTATGTGTCGAATTATTTTAAATGAATTAGATCTATTGAATTGGTAAAAAAAAAGAGAGAATATAAGTCTAACTCAAATTCTTAGCTTTTACATTTCACATTTTACTCCATTTAATTAAGTCTGATGTGTTTCATATGCCAACTTTTCTGCGTTGGTTAACTCACACAGTGTTTTAACATAAAGCCAGATAAATATTACTGAGTTTTCCTTACTCAAAAATATGCAGTTCACCCAACTCTTGAGGAATGGTTGGAAAATGTTGCCTCATTTTTTTTTAAGTTTTATCAACTCAACAGTTTTTAGAGTGATAATGTTATCAATTTACAAGTACATTCAACATAATGTCAGCTTATACATGTAAAGGTTACGTGAGTTTATTACATTCCTGCATCCCTCTCTTCCTTCCTTCGCCCCTCAAAAGAAGTATTTGCCGTTAAATTACCTTCATATTATGACAATTTGTAGCTACAGAGGCTGATGCTGAACCACCTTTGTCGCATACTTGCTATAGGGTTGGGTGACCTCCCTGTAGAAACACATGGGAAAAGCTCTCTGCCCTTGAACAAGGTTGGAGACCATCACTAATTACCAGCGTGGAGGGCGGAGGGCTGGTGGAGACTGTCGTTTGATAGAAACACAATGCTCATTTTTCACACAATAATCTCCTCCATGTACAGATCTAAGCAAAGGAATGATAATAAAATGCCAGCATCTCTTCCGGCCCTGTTATCCTCTGTGATTTGGCTTTGCTGGGTGCAGAACTATAGCGGAGTGAGGTTCAAGCCGCTGAAGGAGAAGCAGAGATGAAGGGTATCGGACAGCATTTGTTTGAACAAGAAGGCCCCCCCCCCCCCTTTTTTTCTTAATCTGCTGCGATGCTCATGTCAATTGGTAAAGGGGGTGTGACCGATAGAATAGATTTCGAACTTAAAGGCTTTATACGACCCCCGTCTTTAATTCTCTGTCCTTGTTGTCTTCTTGCAAAGGAGCAGAAAAAAGTAAAGTGTAGAAAAGGACGACTGAAAGATCTCTGCCAAAAGTGTAACATGAAATTTAAGCTCCAAGAAGCAGCCACAAGCATTAGCTGGTTAAGTATCAGCAGCAGAGAAGGGGTAATGAATGTAGAAGGGGAGACATATGAAATGTCATTAATGTTAATTCTAATCACTTTTTGGCTATTAAGCACAAATTAGTGAAGGCGATGTTAAATGTCATGGTCTGTCCTGGGATTCATATAAGAGAGGGTGGGGGCCACAGAATAGGTTCTCATTTACATACTTAAGATCCAACTTAATTCTCACAAGGGGTGATGGAAAATGAAGCCGAGTCGTAAACCGATGACGATGACACGCAGGCCGGGGAAAAAAAACACAAACGTTTTCTGGCGGCTGATTCTTCATTGTTCGTGCTCAAGGTTATTTTCTTGAGCTTGTCGTCGAACGTCATTCCCTTGAATAATTCCGCTCAGGCTTTTCCTCCCTCTGGCTTTAAGGTTTGTGCTATTTAAGACCAATCATGTCAATGTGGAAAAGAATTAATCCTGCTTAAAAAATATATTACATGACTAGAATGTATGTTAACATCCCCCCTGATTCTGTCTCTGGATATAGACTTTAGTTTGGTAGAGCAGGAGATAGTTGAAGTAAATAATCATGTGGGCTAGATATCAAGAGGAGTTCATTGTCAAGTTCACTTATATACTCACAAGAGCTTGTTTTCATGTAGGTACTCTGTATCTGTCAAGCACTCCAATCCTGGGAAAAAAATCAAGGCAGCGAACAATGCAGCATTTTAAAAGCAAGTCGAGCCAGAGCCCCACAAAAACCATGTCATGTAATTCATTGCGATAGATAGATTAACCTCAGTGCACCGCAGAGGCCTCTGCATTGTTGTCCACATTGTTCTAATGGCAGCCCACGGTCTTTGGGAATATCCTGTGTTTTTTTTTTTTGCTGCTCTCTCTTTCTTTCCTCTGTGGCTACAGTTGACTGTGGGAGAGTAAATAACATTTGATATGCATAAACAGCCCCTTCCTATTCATTACTGTCAGAGCGTTGGAGTGCAGGAGGCGGAGGTCAGCATGTGAAGGTCCTCCTCAGGCAGGAGAAACGCCTGTGGTAGCTGTCACTCCTCCACTCCCCCCCTACACCACCACCACAACTCAACCCCCAGCACTCCCTCCATCACCTCCTCTTCCTCCCCCTCCCTCACTCCCCTATTAGCACAGGCTCCGGGTCATAACCTTTCCGTGGCATTTTGCGATTCCACAACCCTTTGATTAGTGCAATATTTACATATTTCACAGTGGAGAGGGCGTTCTTGTGTCGCAGACACTTGAAGTGTTGTAAATGCGTTTGGCCTTTTGCCTGGGAAATGCGGAGGAGTCGGACTCTCTGGTGGTAACCGTAGTCAAGGCTGCCGTGCTGATATACGCCGTAGTGTGTTTTAAGTATATTTACCCCTCCACCGCCCGCACTACCACAGCCATTGCACATGTACAAGTGCCATTTGGTCTGTGATGTGGCCCTTGTCCTCCTGAGGAAGGCCGTTTAGCAGCCATTAGAGAGGAATAGTGCTCCCTAGTGGCAGATATAGATCATGCCCTCTGACTCGGACAGTACACAGCACAGCCACAGAGGGTTACATGCAAAGAAGAAGAGAGGACGCTACTCCGGAGGGATTACTGCAGTTCATTCTTACACGCAGGAGCAGCACAAGAGATACCAGAGAGACACGGATGAGATGCAAGGTGTGGTCAAGGCCAGACATTCTATATAGCGTACTGTAACAAGGGTTAGATGCTGGCTCTCTGTTAGTTGTTAACAGATGGATTTTTTCTTTCCTTTTGATGGATGTTTGTTTGCAGAGAAACGAAGCCATTCTGGTACGAATGAGTGCAGTTCACATGTCTCTTTCAGCCTCTTTATTGTGTGTCCTACAGTTAGGTCATTGTGGGGAGGTGTAACATTGCACATTGCTGACTTATGTATGTGATACTTCCATCGGATGGCACCAATGTAAGATTTTTTTAACAGCTAGATGTCAGCCAGACATTTTTAGTTGTCATTCATTTGTTGATTAGAAGTTGTTAGTCTTGCTGGAATTATATCCTCAGGGATGGCAATGTTGGCCATCAACTGGCAAGTCTACCACTTGGGTCTTTAAGCTAAATTATCTCTACAACTATTTGTTGATTTGCTAGAAAGAATTTCCTTCACACATTCATGCTCCCCTCAAGATGACTTGTAATCACTTTGGTAATTTCTTCACTTTCCATCTAGCACCATCATCAGGGCAAAATTTGGCCAATACTTTTGTTTATGACCAAATACCCCAAGACTTTGAAGCCAATTTGACATGGTGGCTAAACAGTCTTCACTACAACTTCCTTGGTCTGTCATGTGATGCCATTGGGCTGAAAAAGACTTTTTTCCCATGGGAAAGACGTCTCTAAATCAGTTTATCAGCAGCTCTTTTATACTGGTGGTGTATGGGAAAATGTTTTTGGGCTGCAGCAGATTTTTTTGTGGTAATATGTGTGGCCGGTGGGAAAATTTGGCTGCAAGGTGAAGCAGCGTTCCTGAGGGCCTGACTGGAAGAAGCTGGCTCAGCTAGCAGAGGTTATAGTCATAACTTTTGCTCAGCCGGCTCTTTGCTCTTTTCCAACAATACAAAAAAAACAACAGGTAATTTTATGCACTGGTGAGCAACTTTCATTGGAATGATCATCCTGTTCTCCATGCCAAATACCTGCAAAGCCAAAATTTTATTAAGCCTCACTTAATTTCTGTTTAATAGTATGCTAACATGCAAAACTAAGAACAGTACACATTATGCTAAAAATAGCACGTTAGCATGCTCGTGCTAGCAATTAGCTCAATCAGTGTATTTATTTGTTATATGAAATCATAAAATATGATTTCGTTAAAATGTAATTGTCAGTTCCGTCAATATATAGTAGTGGTGGAAATAAATAAATATCATGTCTAGAACAAGGGCAGGTCATCAATCAGTATCCTTATGGCTTGAAGCTCCTCCTGAGCCTTTCAGTGCTGGCCTGGTGTAACCGGTACCTTCCTCCCGACCTCAGCAGGGTGAAAAGGCAGTTATCTTAGTCGCTGGGATCTTAAATGATTCTCCTGGCCTTATTTTGCAGCGACTGGAATAAACAACCTTTATGCAGGGTAGAGCAGCACCTATAGTGTGTTCAGCTGAATGAACTACTCTTTGCAAGTTCTTGCGGTCCTGTTCAGTCCTGTTTCCATACCAGGAAGTGATGTGATATGCTCTCAATCGTGCAGGAGTACACGTTTCTAAGTATTTGAGAGGATTCCCAGAATGTCTTCAGGCATCTGAGGTAAATCTCAGAGCTGCTAGCGTCCATAGCTGTAGACTCTTGTTCTTAACCTCTTAAAGAAGCACTTGCAAAAATTTTGATCACCTGTTACGGTGGAGCGTCTGGGAGCTACTTCATAAAAACTGTTGTCCACCCACATCTAAAAGCAGAACTGTCACCAACAGCCAAATTCATACCATTCAAAAGCAGAAGCGCACATTTTTTTCTCTCCTTGAACTTATTCTTGGTGATGCATTTGTTTGAACAACACAATAATTGATGACAGTATTTTGGTGAAGAATGAAAAGAGAGAGCTCGAGAGTTTAAATCCTGCCTACTTTGTTACCACAGTGCTGCGTGAAATGGGCTTTCTTGTCAGATTTGGTTTGGATAAAGTTATAAATATTGTCAGAAACAGCCCCCTAACATCCATGGTCAAAAGGTGTGGAAAGAGGGGGTTTCTTACACTGCTCAACATCCAAACAGCATTTCTTTTGAATGAATGAAATGCCACATCATTCAATTAGTCACATGATATCCGCCACAATGAGTGTCAATCCAAGAATCCTGTTTCAAAGACCTGTATCGGATGAACCCAAGTCGCAGCCACACATAGATAAAAAAACAGACATGCATTTAACCAAGTGAAAATAAAACTTAGTATATCTTCTGTTCAATGACAAAAGTTATCCGCAGCTCTAACCCCTTGGTTACAGCTCTGTAAAAGCAAAGACTTCCAAAGAGAACAACAATGGCTTTCTTGCGACATAAAGAAGTGAAATAAGAAAAGCACATTATACTGTGTTCCTCACCACACCTATCCATCAAATCTGACTCAGCCTGACGTTCGGCGTATTTTCCGCCTCAGTCAGTCATTCAGTCAGTCAGTCAGTCGGCTTCTCTCTGCTGTGTGACAGAAAGAAGAGATGTCAGCGAACAGGTTTTCCAGGGAGCTCAGGGCCGTCACGTCTGCCTTCGCAGTGACTGATGAGGTTGGGAAGAGTGACGGGCAGCTGCAGTCTTTTCTCAGCCCGCGGGCCTGCCTGGCATTAACGTTATGTGCCATGTTCTCAGAGGGAACCCGTCAGTCAGCCGTCGCTCAAACCGACAGACAGATGGTGCACATAGACACCGAACATGAAAGAGACTGGCAAAGTAGCAACGAATCCCTAGGTGGTCCCTCGTAGTTGAAGGGTGAGGGTTTCTCATCACCGTTGCTTGGCAGCTCGACTTCAACCGCACGGCCACACATGGACATCAAGGTGCCAACGGGCCCGGGCGAACATCAAAGTCGCTATCCATCAAACATGTCACATGCTATGAAAGGGAACAGCTTGCAGTATGGCTTGGGTCTGATCTGTTTTCACCTCATCTCCATGAATCATGACCACTTTGGCTTTCTTCTGCCGGTCATGGAGACTGTGTGTAAAGCTAATCAAAGACACAAGATTTTAGAAAATAGATGCAATACTGTATTGTAGGCTATAGGCAATCTGTAACATTCACTTGTTTGTGTTTTTGGAGTGAAGTTGCAGATTCAACTAAATTTGTGGCATAAAATAGAACGAGAAACGCATTACTCCAAGGATGCTTTGAAGGTAGAAATACTTCTATAGGAACGTGTACATTATAATGAGACACTATGGGAAACAGCACCCTTACACATTTTGCACAGTGACTGCACTATAGAGCTGCTACAAAGTCCCATCTTTATGCTGCCTCTGCTTTTCTACACAGAACCAAACAACGGTGGCATCATGCAGCCATAGTGTGTGATTTTACATAGCATGCCAGCATCCTGGAAACAAAAGAGGCATGACAATAGTGACATGTAACACAACAGCATCTGCCTCTGGTGTGACATATAAAATATGTGCCATCAGCACTTTCTAAACAATAACAATGACATACATGGCAATAACAATCATTTACTGACCCTGTTATATGTGTTATATATATATATATGTATATATATATTTACTCAGAGGATAAGGAGCTCTCGGACGTCATTGTCACCCTAATTTGTGGCTGCTGCTCTCCTTTGAGTTAGCTGCTAACTGCTTCTAGCTGCTTGTTAAATTTCCCATTGGTGGATCACATACATAATACATTGTCACAGCAGCACACCTGTCCCATCCCGTCTATGGTCCCATCCTGCCGGCCGGACATTTACACGGACATTGATTCGATGCTGCGACTACCTCCGCTGCTGACTTTAAGGCAAGAAAATACTCGCCATTTTCTTGCCTGTTATACAGAACAGCGAGGTGGGATAATGACTTGACATTCTCCCGATGAAAAGTCAGTGTAAAAGGGGCTTAAGACTGAGTGGTCAGACCCACCATATTCATCCATCCAACTAAAAGGAGACATATCGCATTATTTCAAAAGGCAGTGAAACATCTTGGACACGGATTCCGCAGTCAAACCAGTCAGGTTGGCTGCAGCAGGTACTCTGTCCCCGCTGTTTCCATCCTCATGGTGTGCCAATGTCGGACGGTGGGTTTCTGCTGCTGCTTGCTGTGTGTTCTTATGTCCCCTCACACACACATTTTTATTGACTGATTAATTGGCACTGGGTATTTACATTGCTGTTGCGTACTTACTATGAATACAGTCCATCTGATGCTGGTTTTGTTACTGTTTTCGCTGTTTCATCACTACTACAAATCAGCCACAAAATAAGTTTGAAAAGCTGGAAATCAGAACAGAAGTACAAAGAGATGTTGCATAGAGATGAAACACCATCTCATCTTGTTGCATTGGTGTGGACCAGCAGGTTTTTAGAACATTGCAGAACGACACATTGCAAGTAGTTGTTGTTTCACCTCGTCTCGTCACTAGTCTTTCTTCTGAACTGGGCTTTATATGGTAGGCTGATAGTAGATGACTGTGGTTTGTCTTACGCCCCTGGCTTACAAAAAATGTAACATCAGCTGGTTGAAACTGTCTGTTGAACAGGAGGTGAAAGATCAGTTCATACAGATGTGGCAAAGAGAGATCAAAAGTATGTATAACTGTTCTCTTTATTTTGATTTAAAATAGGAATTTAACAGGAAAAGTACCTATCGTATGAAAACCAAATGTACAGATAGGCTATTTGTAAATTCAGGGTGAACAAAACCAGGTTACTGGAAGATATAAAGACCTGGCTTAAGGCTGGAGGGTCTGCAACCTTTGCAATGAGCTGTCTGAGAGACAAATGTCTCATTATGATCATGACAGAATATAACCATCATGAATAATAGGTTGTCAACCTAACCTTAAATTTAAACTGTCTTTGAACGTGGATATTCATTTTGTTCAGATATACAATTTATGCAGATGAGGCTGATTATTGAAGAACGGTCCACCTTTGATCAGGTAATGTACACTGTACAGTACCTAATTCCTGCTGGATGCTATTGTGTATTTTGGTTGTGTTCCACACTGTAACCATAGTCAATAAATCAATAAATCTGACTCCAGTCATTTAGAGCTTCTCGTTTTCCTGACCTTTGTGGACTGTATGAGGAAACATCTCAGAGAGGAACATATGAAGGCCCCATTTAGTGTGAACATAGAACTGCCTTGTTACAAGATGCTTGCCAGGTGATGAGTTTAGGGTAAAATCCCAAGAACAGTTTCAATGATTAATTTGAAACCATAATTGTAACAAAATAAATTGTAATCGTCAGGCTTTTGTTGACTGTAGAAAATGTGGACATGACTGACTGGCTCTTTTCAATACTGAGGATTGATATACCAGCACAGCTTGTGAGCACAGTGCTGACAGTAACAACTGATGACAGCGAGTGACCATGGCAAGAATAAGTTGTGTGAGAGACACAAAAGAACACAAAATATGCTCCGTGTTTTTTTCATCTTGTCAATATTCAGAGACTGCTGGGCTCTTTGTAAAATTTCACACCGGCAGTGTGAGTAAAAGGGAAAAAAAAAACATTTGCAAACTGCGAATCTGTGAAGCTTTTTCATCTAAACTTGGACGTGTTCAGTCACAGTGGCTGAGGTAAATTTAAAACAAACAAGGAAAACCAGATGAAACAGCGCCAACAGGTGCCATTTTGTGTGTCTTTATTGTGGACATGACATTACATCTTTTTGAAATGATGTACAAAAGTGTAACAGAACTGAGAATGGCTCAGACGAGGTAGAGCTTTCACATCGGCTTGCTGGCATGAAAACTACACAGTATAAAAACAAAAACAACCCAGAAAAAAAAAATCAAATTAAACAAACGCTCCTGTCTGCCTCTGTCCTCTAATCCTTTTTGAAGTGATAATAAATACAGATATCAACCAAATACATTTGGAATAATAATGTCTTCTAAGGTAAATTAATCATGAAGTTCATAACAAATAAAAAAAAGCAATACGGACACAAATAATACAACTTAAGAGGCATGATAAAAACCCAACCAAAGAGAAAAGAACAACACCTGCCAGCCCCTCTGGGAGGGCAGCCATGACTAGCTACTGAACAAATCCTACAGTTTAGCAAAGAGAAAGACTAAAAACACACTCTTACATCTTTATGAAAAAATAAGCACTGCTGCACCTAGCATTATCAAACTTTCAATGAGGAGACGTAGCTAAAAAGCTGTGCCACACAGCCGTCACAGAACAAATCATCTGTCATTTAAATCTATGGAATCATCCTATCAAAAAAAAAAAAAAAAAAAAAAAAAAAAAAAAGCCTCTAAACCATAACTGACATTGAAGTGTGTTAGCTGGCACCATGAAAAAGACATTCTCAAAGAAACCTTAGCTAAAATCAGACAAAATGAGAACGGTTAAAGCAGTAACCTAGTCTAAGTGCACTAGTAATGCCATTTGGTTTCTACCGCTGTATATAAGGGTTTGGTAAGAGTGGATTACAGATATACAGTTTATATTACATACACTCACTCCTGCTTCATAGTTTTTCTAAGTCACACTTCGGAGTAGAAATTCATAACTGAGGAGTTAATCTTAAAGGGAATTCTGTACAACATTGGTATTAGTACTACACTACCTCGAAGGCTAGAGTATCCGTTTCAAGTATTTTCACTACCCACACCTTCAGTATACACATTTGTGTATTATTAGGCATATTCAAGCACACAACATTGTATGCATAACTCAACAACCCACTGGTGTAGCAACCATTTCGTCGTCATGGCAAAAACTACTGAGGTCTCAAAATAGATGGGAAGTACAGTACTCTGTATGCTCCGTAATCTTTAACTGGTTTGAATTTTGATTTGAATGCGTACAAAAATGCCTCTCCACTCCTGGTCTTTAATTCTGCTTTCAACAGCCATGCTTTTCTTCTTCTTTTCCCCAGCGTGTCAAGGCATGGCTTCTTTTTTTTTTTAAGTTGTAGAGGCCATTGAGGGAGAGAAAACCAAGAGAGCATCTCCTCCTAGCAAAAACCAATCCTCAGGCTTCATACCAGCCGATAAACTTAAAACAGGCTTTCATTGCAAAGGAGGTAGGCTAGTATACAAAGCATCTAGAGGGAGGCTGGAGTACACAGGAGTTAGTCAACCTCTTATACAGTACTGAGAGGTTTGAAAAGAATGCACATACACACACATAAATGCACACTCACATGCACACACGCACACACACACACACACACACACACACACGCACACACCTGTGTTAAGGCTGTGACGGCTGTACAATTCAATGGGCTTCAAAACATCTCTATCTCGTGGATTCATACCTGAACTCTCTGGAAGCCTGACTTCTCGACCTCTGGCTGTTCTCTCTACGACCTCGTCGCTCTTTCCTCCAAGAATGCAAATCTTTACATCACCATTTAAGAAATTAGACTGACTGATATGGGAGTTTGGCTTATTAGTCTGCTTGAACGCTTTGGTAACAAAATCAGCTCCATCTCTCTCTGTGGCTGTTTGCTCTGTCGGATGTGGAGGCTATATTACAGCCAACATGTTGAATTATACGTCACTTTTATCTGTTTAACAAACCTGCCAATTCTGAAGGAACAGTTTGGGATATTTTAGGAAACCAATATCACTCTCATGTTTGTCCACTAAATGTACATCAATCATTAGTTTAACACAAAGACAGCCAGTCAAATTGTTTAACTGGTATTTTTCAACATGGACCCTATTTCGCCGTGTTTTTGTGTCTGAGTAATGGGAACGAGAATTTTTGAATTGGTCCAGCATTGAGAGCGCTGCAGCCAGCAGTTGCCAAACCAGTTGGTGTAATCATTTGGGGCAATTATGCACGGTCAATGTATGTCCAACAAAAGTGCTCAGATTTTCACAATAAGAGCCTGACAACATTATGGAAAGGATCCCGACAGAGGTCGTCGTCCTTGTTAAAGAGTAAGATTTTTTCTGTTCAACCATCAACAGCCTTGAAGTTGCCATCGCCAAATTTACCAGACTCCATTTAAATGATTAATTTTAAAGTGCACAGAGCCAGCATCATTTCAAATCTAACTGGCTGAATTACGGGTTGGCCATCATTGGTACAGTGGAAAGATGAACCAAGAGGGCTTTTGGGAGTTTTATTTTGTCTCTGTTACTTTAAATGTACTGTGTTGTACAATAATAGAATTGCTGCTTATTTAAATGGAGTCTGGTGGGTTTGGCAATGACATTTTCAGGGTTGTTCCTGGTTAAATAAAAAGGATCTTACCCTTTAACATAAAGGTCTACATCTGTAGGGATGCTTTCCAAAATGGTGTCAGACACTTCACAACAATCTGAGCCTGTTGTTGCGAAAACAGGCACTTTTACTGGACATATATTGATGGTGCACAATTGCCTATTAACGTTACATTGCAGCCTGTATTGCCGCTACAGCCTGCAAAAGTCTCACCAAGTACTGGACAAATTTCAATAATTGCTGTTACAATTAGTCACTTAGACACAAAAACGTGAAAATATAGGGTTAACATTGAAAAATACCAGTTACCTGTTAATTTAAAAAGGCCTGAATGGGAAAACTGGTTTTCAATAGGAAAAAAGGAATGGTTAGAAAAGTCACAAAAAATTAACCTAACTTTGGTGCTAAAGTACACTGTGCTGCTGCTTCTACCAGAGACATTGGGTAGGTTTTGGTGCAGCTGTGTGGGCCCAGTTTGAAACAGGCCGAAAAGTCAGTTGCCCTTTAGCAACATGATGCATCTATGCTGGCTCGCATTTGCAGTACCATATTATCTTACGCAAATACACAGGTTGGAGTTTAATCTGTGCAAAGCAGAGCCAAGCAAGCGTCTTCCTGTTGCTGTTTTGAAGTCAGTCTAACTCAAAGTCAGAAGTGTCGGAAACACTCCTTAACATGATGGAGTTATGGAGGGAAACTGCCTCCACTCAGTCCCTTCCTCTTAAATGGACAATAATTGAATGGCCATAAAAATGGTACGCTCATTTATATTGGCTATTAAAAAACGCACCCTCTTTTTAATGAGCACTAAAGCAGACACCCCCATTAGCGCTCTCTCTCTCTCTCCCTCTTTAATCCTACCTCTCTCCAACTCTCTCCCTCCTTCTAATCATCAGCTACACAGCCTCAGAGTGGTCACTACACTCCTAACATTACACTCTGGAGTGGAGGGAAGTGAGTTTAACACACTTGTGCGCGCGCACACACACACACAGACACACACACACAGATGCAAGTCTTCATCTTGGTGAACCCAGAGGGAAACGAACTTGCGATGCATCAATTGACTGTTGATGAATTGCAGAGCATCTTCTCTCTCGTCTCATCTCTGATGATTGGTGTCCTGAGGAATGCACAAACTCTTATACAATAAAGCTAAAAAAAAAGAAAGGGGAGAGAGGAGGGACAACTACAGCAGCCATGCAATGCCACAGTCCTTGATTAAAATGCTAGCAGTTGCATTCATGTTCAGCTTTTTCCGCTTCTTTTCATTGAAAATGTAGCTTTTCTTGTAAAGCTGCACTAGGCAACTTCACGTGTTGGTACCTCTAAAACGCCAGCAAAAGGTAACTCTTTGAATTCTGAGGGCTTCTATATTCAGAAATCCTTTACGGTGATGTAAACTACACACAGCTGGTTCGTTCTTGCAAACAGATGAACTGATGAAGACCAACAGAAGCAAAAGATTGATCGTTGTGTGTCTAGCGTTCCTGCTGAGGAGAAACTTTATATTTCATTTCTTCTTTGTGGATAGCATTGCCCACTTGTGTGCACACCTGACACCTGAATTTCTAACAGCAGTTTCTCACCAGAAACTCTTTCAATCAGTAGAAAAGCCACTCCCCTCTGCTGCAGCCCCACGTTTTGATTTTAAAATTGCCTAGCACAGCTTTAACTATCTTCTTATTTTAAAAACAAAATAAAATAAAAACAACTACAAGAGCCTTCATCGTAGAAAATTCATCTAAGGTCATTAAAGGATGACGGGTGGAGAGGAGAGGCTCAGAAAGTTTATCATGAGTCTCAGGTCCTACATCCAGTCCTCTGATGTTTAGGAATGGTGTTTTCAGGTTCCCTGACTAGTCTGGTCCCAAGTCCAGATCCTGGTCTATCAGACGGTCTACTGTTTTTGTGGGGTTGGTGGGTGTTTGGCAGCCAGCGCTCCTTGCTCCTCCTGGCTCAGCAACAAGCTCCTTGTGTCTGGGTACTGGCTGTTGTCAAAAGGCATATGGTGGACACTCTGGACGTGCGTCTTTAGGTTCCCTTTCTGAGAGGCTCGGTATGGGCAGAGCTGGCAGCAGAATGGCCTCTCCCCTGAGGAACACATACACAACACACAGATTCAGTTGAAAGGTCAGGTGGAGCCCGAGAAAGGACGTCATACATGGAATTCGAGAGGACAAGATTTTTAAATATACAGGGGATTTAACAAGAGACAACGATGTGAGCCACGGATGAGACTTGCTGCGGTGGAAAACAGAAATAAAAAAAGAGGGAGAAACAAGCAAAAACACAGACAAACACAAACCAAGACACATGATGGCATTCAACTAGAAATAGGAGAATATTATGCAGGTTGAGCGCAGCGTTCACATTTCATTTTTTACACCTAATTTCACTTAAAAAGTTAACTTTGCCTCTCTATCCTGACCCAGATGGACAAACTCTTCCACTCTCTTCCCTGCCATCTGGGGAAGAGCATCCAACGTCTGAAAAGTCCTACTTTTGTCTCTGTGTATTTCCCTCAATCACCCGAGCCACCCTTTGTCCCCCACACACACCCTTAAAACACTCTGCACACACCCTTTAGACTCTCTTCTAATTAGACTGACCTACAATGGCACAGACACCTCTGCAAAAAAAAAAAAAAAAAAAATATAAAAAACCTAATAAGAAAATAAGCAACACACACCTGAACAAAACAAATGAGATTGCCATTTAATTGCACCTAATTATCATTTTGATAAATGGAAGAGTATCAAAGCGGGAAAACAAATGACTCCCCGTGCCCCTCCCGCACCCTTCTCCCTGAAGAAGAAACAGGGAAATATAGCTGTTATCATACATCATCAGAAACACAACGGAGAGAAAGAAAGGGAGGGGGGGTGGAGGTGGTGAAGGAAGAGAGAGATAAAAACAAAAAAAGGTATAATTAATCACACAAAAATCTGAGAAAAAAAAAAAACAGCTGGAGAGACGGTGAAGGCGAAACGTGAGAAGAAAGCGAGAACCTCCACGACACCGTCCTGCGAGGAAACATCGCTGACGGGACCGGTGCACTACATTATAATAAAGGTTATCGTCACCGTAAAGCAGCGTCAACACTACATCTAATTGGACCCCTCCGCCGCGCCTGCTCCCATCATTCATAGTGTGCGGTAAATCTGAGTCCGTGTGGGTGTGTGTATGTGTGAGATGTGTGTGATTAATTAAGATGGAGGCGCAGCGTGTACAACCCAGCTCTTCTTCGAATGTCAAAGCAGAACAGATTTACTCCTGTGTTCCTCCTCCGCCTCGACGCTTATCTCAATGACTGACTCTAAAAACTCTTTAAAGACATTAAAGAAGCTACAGGGAATGTGTTGCTATTTTTTAAGTTTGCACATGTTTGCTTTAAAGCCCATATAGGCTACACTTTTCTTACTCCTAACAAAGGAACAACTAACACTCATTTTCATTACTGGTTAATCTTCCATTTATGTTCTCATTAAATTGATAAAATGTTAGAGTTTTTCTAAACTTTTTATGAAGTTTGAACTGGTTAAAGGCTGAACAGCTGTTGTCTTATATCAATTTGTAACAAAAAAGAAATGAATATAATGTCCTCTAGAGCCAATCTACCTAGATTACCTTTGAAAAAGGTAACTGATTTCATTGTATATATTTTAAAGTACAAAATTCAGTGCAGCCAAAGACAAAACCACACTTGAATAAAACAAAGAATAGGTGAAATCATCAAAATCTGCAAGAATCTGACTGCAGTACTGACAGTGTTTTAAAGGTCCAGTGTGTACGATATAGAGGGATTAAGTGGCATCTAGTGGTGAGGATTGAAAATTGCAACCAGCTGAAACTTCTCTCGGTTAGAGTTCCTTTTGTGTTCATTGCTCACAAGGTTTTTAACAGGAGCCGATTTACCTGCAGAGCTCTCTCCTTCTCCACAACAAACAGACCAGGGGTCTCATTTAAGTGTAGGATTCATACTAAAAACTACAGACAAAAGCCAAAAACGCCAAAAAATATTCAACAATTTCTACAATCAGACTTCCACTTCACCAGCTGCATCACCAATTTCCCGTTTCGAAACTGTTCGTAAGCATGGGTCATGGTTTCTCTTATCAAATCAGTTTTTATATCAGAACATTTGAGAGGGAAGTGGTGTACGCCTCTTTCAGGCCTCGTTATATGCGTACGTGATGTTTATAAATGAGACCCCAGGTGATTTAAATGGATAAAAACACTGCAAAAAGCATAAACACGTTGCAAATCAGTGTTTCTCCTACGATGTTTGCCATGTTGGAGACAGGCGGCTAGCCCAGCACCTGCTAATGTGTGCTCACCTTTGTTCTCCAATAACCTATAATTTTTTCTGATCTACACATTCAGAAGGTTTTAACAGGAAGCGGAATTATCCGCAGAGGTCTCCTCCTCTCGAGGACCAATGGACCCAGTGACTTCAACCGGTAAAACCAATCAGTGTTTTTCCAACGTTCTTGTCACGGAGGTACTTCTAACTATGGTGGCACTTTAAATGGCCCTATATATTTCTTCTGATCTAGATGTTCAGGAGGTTTTTACAGGGAGCTAAATTCCCCGCAGAGGTGTCTTCCACAAACGGACCAGGTGATTTAAACTAGTAAAAACACTGAATAAAGCAGTTTCATGTGAAAAATCAACATTTCTCCAAAGCTGTTTGGCCACTAGCCCAGCACCTGCTAATGTGTGCTCACCTTTTTCTCTGATAATTTAAGATCCTGATGTTCAGGAGGTTTTTAATGAGAGGTCTCTTCCTCTCCAACGAAGACTGACCTTGGATTTATACTAGTAGTAACACTGATTAGGCACTGGCAGTTTCACATAAAAAAAAAAAAAAAAAAAAAAAAATCTGTGTTTTTCTAGCGCTCTTGTCACAAAGGGGCTTCTAACTAAAAACACAAATGCCCCCCCCCAGAGCCATTGTTTATTTTGTCCATTCTGGGCTACTGTAGACAAGTGGATGAGGACCCGCTCCCTGAAGGTATAAATGGCTCAGTCTAAGGTAATATAAAGTTCTTATTTCCAGGTTATAATACAGAGAAGAAAACATACTTAGTGTATTTTATTCAATTCTTGCAAATATATCCCCCTAAATCCTACACACTGGACCTTTAAAACAAAAAGTGCAATTATTATTGTATTGAGTGAAACTTACAAGCATCTGGCAGCCTTTTCCACAATTATTTAAAAAACCTCTACCCCTTCAGGTGTAATTAAAACCAAAATGATTTTTTTTCAATGAGGAAAACTGTGATATGTACACTGGATACACACGCTGGTGTCAGGTGTGATCCAGCAGCATGTGAGAATGCCAGGTGTTAATGCCAGGTGCAGAGGGTGCCACATGTGACTGCTACACATGAAAAAAACAAAACACTGACAAAAGGATCGGAGAGTTGTGGGACTGACACAGACACACATGCGGAGGTGAGACAATAATAATGCAAAAAACATGCAGAAGCAATGGGGGAGCCCAGTGGTTAGCCATTGTGCCACATACTTGTTTGGGAGCTTCAGAAGCGGTGGTGTGAGCGTCAGTACCTCTGTGGAGTCCGTTAAAATCAAACCCAACTGTGGGGGGAGAAGGAGGATGGAAGGGGGAGGAAAAGGAGGAGGAGGAGGGGGAGGAGGAGGAGGAGGAAGGGGAGGAGGGCATTCGGTTAAAAGCTCTACCAGATCCACACAAGCAATTTTTTCCCCCCTTCCACCACCACCACCACCCGCGCACTGTAGCGTTTGCCACCAGCACCCTTGCTAATAGAGGGGACCTGGCAGTGATGATGATGGTGATGATGGTGGTGATGATGGTGATGGAACCTGGTGGAGGCAAGTCAGTGATTTAATATGACGCATGTTAATAGAGGCCTCAGGGTGGCTGGCCTTTTCTGTGTGTGCACGTCCATGCTGAAGACAACCGTCGGTGACAACATTAATTACAGCCTCGGCGAGTGTTTACAGACCCTATGCATGGGCGTGTGTGTGTGTGTTAATGCAGTGTGTGTGTGTTTACAACAGGGCTTGGGGGGAAGCTGAGCGCTGCATCACTTACCATTTGGCCTCTGTCACTTAGAATCACTGGCTGTGCCACATATCATTCACACTCTCTATAAAGAAGCTACTTATCTCACTGTCTACTGTGATCACTGCCGGCCCGGCTGATGGACATGACAGGACAGGAGAAGGAAGAGGAGGAGGAGGAGGAGGAGGAGGAGGAGGAGGAGGAGGAAGTGGGAAATTGAAAGGGAGGACAGCAGACAAACCAGAGAGGTAGGGGAGATGAAAAGGTGAGGAGGAAACAAGAGAGGACAAGGAGAGAAAAAGAAGGGAGAAGAGACTGTAGATGGGGAGAGGAAATGAGAGGAAATGAGGAAGAGGACAGGAGAAAAGGTGGAAGGGGGAAGGGAAAAGGAAAGGAGAGATGAAAGGAAACAACAGAGAAAATGGGTGAGAAAGAGTGAGAAAGAGGGGAGGAGACACTACTGGTGGGAAGAGGAGAGGAAATGAGGAGAGAGGAGAAAATGTGAAATGAGACAAGAGAGGAAATCAGAACAGGAGAGCAGAATAACTGAAAGAGAAATGAGAGGAAACGGCAAGAAAAGAAAAAAATAGATGAGAGGAAACGAGAGGAAATGGGGAGGATGACAGAAGGAAAGGTGAGACAAGAACAAATGAGAGAGGGGGTAGAGGGCAGGAGAGACTGCAGGTGGGGAGAGGAAACATGAGGAGAGGAGAAAAGGTGAGATGAGACAAGAAAGGGAAATAAGAACAGGAGAGGAGAGGAAAAGGAAGAGGAGAAAAGAAAAGTCAGATGAGAGGAAACAAGAAAGGAAATAGGGAAGAGAACAGGAGAGGAAATGAGAGGGAAGGAAAGAGAAGAAGAGGAAAGGTGAGATGAGAGGAAACAAGACAGGAAATGGAAGAAAGAGGGGAGAAGAGTCTATAGGTGGGGAGAGGAGAGGAAACAAGAGTAGAGGAGATTAAATGAGATAAGAGGAGAGGAAATAAGAACAGGAGAGCAGAATAACTGAAAAGAAATGAGAGGAAAGGAAGAGGAGAAAAGAAAAAGTCAGATGGGAGGAAACAAGGGAGGAAATGAGGAAGAGGATGGGAGAAAGGGTGAGATGACAGGAAACAAGAGAGCAAAAGAAGGAGGAGTGGAGAAAAGGTGAAATGAGAGGAAACAAGACAGGAAATTTAAAAAGGAAAAAGGAAAGGAAATGGAACAATAGGAGAGAGAAAGGGAAGGAGGGGAGAGGGGAGGAAAGTACACTAAGGAAAAGTAACGAGGAAAAGGAGAAAGTGTAGGAAAAGGCAGGGTGTCTAAATCAAGCAGTTTAGTGAATGGCATTGGGACGCATGCAAATGGATTCATAAGGCTGGCGTGGACAAATGCTGTTCTGCTTCATTAGAATGCGCAATTCCATCTCTCTAATTGACATGTGATTAATAATGTATACAATTTGTCACAGGTCAGTATCCGGAGCAAATCATGTTTCACTTTAAAAAATAGAGACAGCTGCCCAGCCCAGGGCGGGGAAGGACTCACAGACTGGCTGTCACACTCAACTGAACAAAAAGATCTGTTTTGATTTATTTTGGAGAAAGCAGGAACGTAGCGATGAAATATTGTCCAGAATGTGAATCCCCATGCATATATTCTCTATATCTCATGTGAGCGTTTCTGGGTGAATAAATGGCTGCGAGGGGGATGATGTGTGTGCACAGGTGGCACGGGAATGAGTGACTGTTGAAGGAGTGGCCAAAAAAGTGGGAACATCCAGTAATACATGAATAACAAGTAGCTAATGAGGATTTCTTACGCACAGTTTGGTAAGATGTCATTGTTGTTTCCTTTTTGTTTGCTGAGGTTGTTTGTCTGTGTCTGTCACACCTTCACCTTTAAATAATTCTTTTTTTGACTGATGCTTTTGCAACTTGATTACCAACCATTTTTCACCCATAACCCCTTTAATTACTGCTCGAGTCCTAGAGTCCAAGGAAATCAAGGGCCCTATTTGATAGCACCAAAAATATACTTGACGTGATCACCTAGATGCTTCATTATATCTTCTAACTTTAAGATAATTGTTTGATGAACCATGAACTGCTTGATTTTGAACATGATGTGTTTTAAAAGTTACTTCTGTAGGAACGTGTCATGTAACTGACCCCAAACTGAAGTAACACTGTTGTACATTTACTAAGTAGTAATGACATAATTGTTCATGGAAAGCCAATATAATATGTGAGACATGATTTATTTTCTTATTTGGTGTAATACCACAGCTTCATCCTCATGTTCATATTTTGGGCGCATTCACACCAGGATAGTCTGGGGGGGCCTTGGTTCGATTGGGCGGCGAATGGCGAAAAAATTTCACACCTTCATTTGGTTCGGTTCACTTTCACACTGCAGTTTTTAAAGTGGACCAAACCACCTGGACAACGTCACACTAGCCCTTTTCAGATAGTAATTGTGCAAATTTGCAGGAAAGCCCAATCAGTCTTCTTTCAGCATTGGCAGTATAAAAACAAAATCGGGGAGTGTGGCAAAATGTCACCTACCTACTTTTGTTTATACAGAATGCTCCTTTTTTGGGGCAATGGGGGGCGTGAGCAAGTAACAAAACGTGTAGCTCAGCGTGTGACGTAACCAGTGACGTAGGAGGGAGGCCACGGCTGGTCAGTCCTTCTGCGATTCTATCATAAGTCTGCCCGTTCTTCATCGTTCTGTCATTTGATGATTAATGGCCTCGTCGTTTGCGAGGGCAAGGAGGGTGCACAATTCTTTGTCTCCCCAGTTGCTCATCTTTACAGTGTCTGTCAGGTTTGCATTTCCCTCTTGCTACTAGCTGCTCACTGATTCCTGCTATCAGCTGTTTCATGTTTATCCACCACCAGTGCGTCGCAACAGCTCCTCCCACAAGTCATCAACAGCCCCTCCCAATGCGGAAGGCCGCCTCGGTCTGTTTAAACTAAAAAGGTTCCGCCAATATGACTACCCTACGAGACGGAAAATTGGGCACCTCGGATCAACTTGCCAATCCGGCTCTGTGTGTCTAAACACTCGCAGCTTCCCGGCAAAATGGCCCAACATTCGCGAAAAATCTGGCAGTGTAAAAGGGGCTTCAGTTACAACAACTGCTCATTTGGGGGCAGTATTGCCCAAAAAGACCACTGACCAGGAAGAAAAGAAGCATGAGAAAGAAGAAAACCCAGCTCATCGATTGGCCAGGACCGAAAACGGAAACCCATCCCCTTCAGCAAGCTGGGTCACCACAAAAACAATGGTGCAACACCAAATTTACGCCGTCTTGGGCCCATGAGACATTTTCCAACTTTTTTTTTTTTTTTACCTGTGCTTCTCCCACTTTTTTTTTCTACCAAAATGCACTAAGCTCTACGTCACTTACTCTCTTTGGTTCACTTCCTCTCTTTGGTTCAATGGATAGTCCGTTTGCATTTCCCACTGTAAGCGAACCGCACCACTATTCACTTGCAAGTGAACCGAGACCCCCAGTTTTCAAGCAGACCAGGGTTCGCTCGTTTGGTCCACACCAGAGTTCGAATGAGAGTTCACACCATTCCAAACTAACGGAGCTATCCGTGGAAGTGGACCAGGGTTCGTTTAAAGCGGACCAAATAGCGCCAGTGTGAATGCGTCCTTTGTCACCTTAATCATATCTGAAAGCTCAGTTTGTGGGTTGCCACTCAAATACTTTGCTTCATATTTGGGTTTTAATAAGGTCAGAAGGAAAGGAAAGAACTTTTTATGCGAAAACGCTTAACTTACTATCATTATTATCATTTTTACATACAGCAGTGGAGACTGGGATCCCAACAACTTGAAAGTAAAGGCAACTTTAACAAAACACAATGGCTAGAAGTTGTGATTTAATTTACTTAAAACGCGTCTTAGTGAGATGTTTCCATTGTTTTGTCAAGCCACTGGAATCGTGCACGTATGCAATCTGTGTTCCTTTGAGTGTGTTTGTGTGTCACTGTCTTGTGGCTGTATTTACCTGTATGGGATCTCATATGAGTACGCAGGTGGCTGGGCTGACTGAAACTCTTCCCGCACTCGTGACAGAAATATTGTCCCTGCCGCATCAGAGACCGCAGCATCCCTGATCACACACACACACACACACAGGAAAGAAAAAACATATGGTTAGACAAAGTACTGAAGAGCAAATCTTAGAAGAGTTCAAACATGGGTTCAATATAACAGTGGCCAAAACATCAAGATACTATATCCTCCTGAGACCCTGTGTCCTCATATGAGGACATCACAATTTGGGTTTATTGACCTTATACTTCATTCTACTTAAAGCCATAGTTGGTAATCCTGTTCAGAAACACTTTTTGTTATGCTGGGTAAAATGGTCCTTCCATTCTGAGAGTAGTCAATACTCTACTCCAGCTGCAGGCCTGTAAAAACTCTCCAATCCCTGCGAGTCGGTGTGAATGTAAAGAACCAATCAGATGCAATCAGATGCCTTTATGTCTCGTCCTGCCCGAGCCCCCCTCCGTCCCTCCCTCCCTCCTCCCTGCGCGCACTCATCACATGTCACCATTGCCGGAAATATTCAGCACACTCCTCAGCAGAAATACCGAGTTAGCAGGAGTTTGCTGCACAATGGCAGAGAAAATGCAGCCAAAAGTATCACTTCCAGCGTTATTTGTAACGGCTCGCCCCACTAAACAGGCTGAGAAAGGAAAGTTAGAGGCAGAAAAGGCTGCGATGAAAAAGGCTTTGGATAAAGTGAGAGGACAAACCAGACATCAACAGCAGTCCAGCTTTTGAACGGTGGAGACAACTGAGGGAGCTGGAGGGCCTGAAAAGTGATGCAGAGGTTGCTGTCTTTCTGTTGGACAGGTAATTATTTGTTTGCTTTGGGGGGATATGTTATTTTACTCGGCTCTCCTCTGCTCTGCTGCTGACTCCTACTGCAGGATGCGCGTTCAGGCATGTCTGGGCTCGTGGCTTTGGACGTAGCACTGATGGGAGGGGGAGCAGGGGGTGGAGCTTAGAGGAGGTGCCGCTTTCAAATCTTGCTAGCTCTCCAACATTACCAACTATAGCTTTAACTCAGACCTGCTGTCCTCGTTCTTGGACGCTTTTTTGTGCCATCTAGTGATAGTAAGAGCACAATACACTAATCCAAGTTAAAACAAGACAGCAGCCACCTCTGCCAAGTCAGTCTGCAACTGATCCTGACACAAAAGTGGACAAGGTCCAAAACCTGATCACATTTTATAGTTGAAACTTTATTTATGATTAATAATGTTTGTAGTTTGATATGGCAACAAATCTGACCAATTTTAGCAACAGTAACAAGCAAAGACACCGTTACTTAGGAAGTACTTGTTTGAAGACATTTGGACTTTAGTATCGTCTCGTTTCAGGAGATTGGGACTTTATTATCGTTGACAATGTTTTGTTTTTTATACTTATCAGGCCCTACTGATATCAAATAGCTCAGAGAATTTGAAAATGCATACCAAACAAAAGTTCAGGTCTCAGGAGGATACAAATCAAACATAGGCCATTGATGGTCTGTAAGCAGGTACAGCCGTGTTAAGATAGTTCTAGAAGTTATTCAATTTAAGTCAACGTTTTTTTAAGATGGCCAAATAGTTACATGGCCTGTGTCAGAAATTCCTCTCTTTTTACTATATTGCACTAAATATAATATCCACCATTTTGTTAGAGTTTCAGAATTCTAAGAGGGAATATCATGCACAATACAGTGCCCTGAAAAATCCCCACAATGGAATAAAAAAAAGCAGTGCTCATTAAGGTATACACTGCTTTCTGCAAACAATACCACCATGACATTTGCTGCATTTTATAGATGCTAAAATTACTGTTGTACTTTCAGTGATGACACAAAATGATAAAGATTCATAACTATCCATAATCTAGATTTACTGCTCACAGTAGAGTAAATCACTGTGTCTATTCTTAGACCACAGGTGAGGTAAAGCAATGTTTCAATATTAATCCATCCGCAAATTTCAAAGTGTGTCTTTTCTTGCTACACCTATTCATATCTCAGCAGATATTGTACTACAACAGGTTTTTTGTGCTGTTGGCAGGTGCGATTTCTGAAAAATGCACCATTCTTGAAGGAAGGCAATTTCAAAACATAAGCCCTTTTTGGCACAGGTGTCACAAATGGAACCCTAATTTTATATACCAAAAGGCAATTTTTAAAACATTATAAGGGGAAACAAGTTACATGTTCACATTTAAAGGCCAGTGTGTGCTTTAAAGTCCCACGTACAATTTCACATCGAGAGTGGTGGAAAAGGTGGACATCAGCCTGAGTTTATTCCAAAGCAGAAGACATTTCCACGTGTTTGCAGAGATTGAATGACGACGTAAAGGTCAGTAATGGGCAGAAAGTGAGTGGGTGTACATAAGCACAGAGCCACGGCTGCAGCGGTGGAGGTAGGTAGCGTCAGTAGTGGACTCGCGCAGGCATCATTAGTATGTCTAATGTGTCATTATGAGCGGCTAGCTCCAGGGGCTGGACTGCAGCTGTCACACAGCATCATCTCAGAGGCTGACAGCCAGACACACACAGCACACACACACACCGCATAAATTACAGGCAATTAAAACGCCCCGGCTGTGATGTGCCCGCTCCGCTGCCCGTGTGTCACATGTCAGGTGTGTGTGTCTGTATGTGTGTGTGCTTCAAGAGTTGTATATATGTGTGTTTGGTCCAAGGGAGGAATGTGAGGCATAGGTTGTGGTGCACACCGGCGACACAGACAGACACACACACACACACACACACACACACACACACCATGACACAACAACACTCCCATTACATGCACAAGTCAGATTAACATGTTAATGGCCTTAAATGTTGAAAGAAACTTGTTGAATTTTGATATATTTAAAGCTCATAAATCCTGTCATGTGACATGACACGAGTAATTGAGAAATCAGGACTGTTTTTTCTGTGTGTCTCTTAGTGGAGGAGAGGAAAAGATTGCATCATTGTAAGTGACAACTTTTTTTCTCTGTAAGAATTTACGCAAAACTTATAATTTATTTAAGCTTGTTGTTCAAACAACTGAAATTATGCAAACTGAAGTAATATATAATTCAGTATTATTACAACACTTCAGTAAAGTTATTCCACCTGAGATGAACTGATTGACCTTTACATATTTTTTTTTTTAATTGAAACCCCCTATATAATACATATAATACATTTCTTAACAAGAGCAAATTTCTGTTAATTGCAGGTAACAAAATTCAGTTTAAGAATTTAAAAAAATATTTTTAATAAAGCTACATCAATACATCAGCAGGCCCATAGATCAGCCAATATTAGCTCACTGAAAAAATATTATGGATGTATATGTCAGCCGAGAAGAAAGAAATGCCAAACTCGGGTTGAGGGAATTTAGAAAAAGTTTTGCCATCACATAGTTTGTCCACTAGAGAGCACTTATGGCCTGTGTCCACATAACGTTTTCTTTTAAGAGCCAGCATCTTTTTTCAATTGTTCTCAATAACAAGAGAGTGTATCCATTATGTAACCACGTGCGGCCAAAGAAAAAGCGCTGCGCCCAGCAAGTTTTTACTGAGTACTCCAGCTTTTTTTGTGCGGATGCTCCAAGCACTTCTAGTTCTAGTGTCATTACTGCCACTACTGTCTATCCCCAACTGTATAATATGACAGTCAGAAACTATCACAACAGACAGACAAGCCTATTTGTGTGAGTAGATGGGCCAGACACTCATTAATGTCGCTTGCGAGTTTTGTGCTTTTATCATCATGCGCATCGTAAGCTTGTTGTTAACTGTGTAGTCAACACTGTAGTAATGTAGCATCGTTAGGTTAGCTACCTAGCTAATGTTAATATCAAGATGTTGTTGTCATAGAATCAAAACCTCAACCTTTTTTTCAAATCAAAGGGATCAGTATCGAGACTGCAAGACTGGACGTTAATAAAAAGTTGGTTAAAAAAAAACCATTTTCCCAGATATCAATACTAGTATCGGCTGGGCATTCGTTTTTAATCATTTTCAGTCCAATTTGAAAACAAAAAAAAAACCCTGACAGTTCTTTACTCAATATAGTTAATGGGAGTTCTGAAACTATATGGAGCCAATATACTAAAAATGCCACTTGGAAATTGATTGTTAATGAAAATGAAGCCTTAATGTGTTTGCTGAAGCAGGCAGAATGCAGAGATTGGCTCAAAGAGTGGCCATTCAGCATAAAGAAACTTGCTGTTATCGGGTGAGGAAAACTGGAATGACTGTATTTAAGACAGCAAGAGAACCTGTCAGTCATGTCATAATCATGTTTTCTGGTGTGCATATAAATTTGGTCAGAGCAGCCACAGGGACAGCAGCAAGATATATAAAGAAGATTTAAGATTTAGAGATGGTTAGATCCATTTCACAACACTGTGACTACCACACACACATTCATGCACACAAACACATACACATGCACTCCTGTGACCTCTCCTGCTGACAGATAACAGGCCTGGGGGTTTGGAGGTGCTTTCGTTGATGGGGGGGTCTAACTGCACATACACCCCAAGCATAAGGGCTGGCATACACCTGGGCAGTGCCCAATAGTGGTGTGTAAGTTGGTGTTTGTGCGTGTAGAAAGTGGTGGGGGTGTGTGTGTTAGAGCAGCAGGACAAGGAGGACAGCGAGGCGGAGGAGGTGACAGAGAGTGTCTCTGGCAGCCCGACTGCTGGCCTCTGGATACTCTACTTCTACTGTGGGCCGCCAGCCCTTCTCACTGATGCACTAATGAAAGACAAGACAGAGCTGGACGAAAAACACAAGCAGACACACACACTCATACACATGTTACAGAGAGAAACAGGAGAAAGACTCAGTTGCTCAAAAAAGGTCACTTTATAGCATGTGACTCAAAGGGCTAAGGCGGATCGTGACGATATGAGCCTGGACGGGTGACAGCGATGTCATGCGTCTGCTTTGGGGCTGTTGTCTTTGACCCCTGGCTCCATACAGCCCCACTTGACCTTAGAGACACAGCTGAAAATGGGCAAATAATACGCGTGTTCGGTAATGACCATTTCCAAAGCAGCTGGTGGGGTAATTATTCTGTCTCATCTCTCTCTTTGCCTCTTATTTTCCCTCTCTCTCTGTTTTGCCTCCCTCCATTCGCATCTGTACGAGTCTCTCGTCAGGCAGAGCCGTGACCTAAACAGTTTGTGACAGCTTGCTGGGAGAGTGGAGCTGGAGACTAGGCATGCCTTGCAGACCTGAGAGCAGCAAAGGTTCTCTCACGTCTCTCACATAAAAGCACACACACACACACACACACACACACACACACACACACAATCCTTTTGCATCTAAAAACCCAAGCACATATGGACACACATGCACAGACACACATGCTGCCCCAGATTCAGCCTTTAATCATACCTCCCAAACATGCAAGCACATGTGTGTGCCTGTTTAATGGATCTCCTCTTTATTATTCAAAATCTTGTCAGAATGGAGCAGTGTATGTGTCTGTCAATCACTTCCTGCCAGATGGCGAGTTAGTGCGAGAGAGTGAGTCAGCGTGTGTTAGAGAGGATAAATATGTAAACCTAACTGAATATGGTTTATACGTTGAGTGTGGATCTGTGTGGATCTGGGTGTCATTTCCTGGTTCAGCCTGTCAAGTTTAGGCAATTCTACTCGTGACAGCTAAAGACAAGTCACTGCGTACCATTTCTCTTCGACTACTGACATTTGGCATTTTCTCCAAAGCAAAGATCCTCTGGGCATTTTGTATGTGAGCTGATGATGAGGGATTGCACAGGACTTTCTCCAAGAGAACATATTCTGATTGGTGGTATTACAAAGACTCAAAAAAACATTATTTAGCATTGTGTTGCTGCAAATTTTACCAAATACATTTGTCAACAAGTCAACAAATTGAACAAAAATTGAAATTGCTCCCTACCTGTGGGATCCAGCAGTGTATTGGCCGCACCCCAGCGGTGGTAGAGGGCAGCCAGTTCATGGGGGTTGTAGTTTTTGAGGAAGCTAAGGATGTCAGTTGGCATCTCAGGTGTCTCTGCAATTTGCTCCTGCTTCACATCTCCACGAGTTTCTGACGGCAAAGAGGAAGAGGAGGAGGAGGAGGAGGAAGAATTCAGCAGAGTGCCTCCATGTGCCTGGGAGGCTCCGTAGTTGTGTCCTGCCGTGGAGCTGTGGGTGATGGTGCTGGGCCTCGTAGCGTTGGCCCGGTTCTGGCTATGGGAGTTGGGAAGTGGCTGATGAGGGGAGCCCCTAGCTCGGCTGTACTCTGCAAGGCCATGTTTGCTGGACAGCATGAAGCCAAGGCCCTCTTGAGGCATTAAATAGCGGTCAGACACACGGGATGCAGTCGCAGAGCTGGGGCTTGGGACTGAGGAGCGTGAGAGGGCAGCAGTGCTCTTCTCCAAAGAGCTGGAGGAAGATGATGAGCCTCCCCGAGGATACATGTCCACTTTGGGTCTGAAGCGAGACTGATGACTCTGGTCCTCCATGTGTCTGACACTGCTGCTGCTGCTGCTGCTGCTGTTGTTGCTGCTGCTTGGCCGGACGGGGACCCTTGCAGCTTGGTTGCCTGAGGTGGATGAGGAGCCCCGGGAGAATGAGGAGGAGGGGGTAGAGGATGATGATGATGATGATAATGATGATGATGATGATGGCATGGCTGCCTGACTGGCTGGCCTGCTCTTCTTTAGAACCTCACTGGAGTAGGTTGGGGGCCGGGTACGTTGGGCACGCATCAGCGGAGGCAGCGGTGGACACTCCTTTCCTTCCAGAACTGGCGGGGGACCAGTGCGTCTCTTGAAGGATAGTAAGCTGTCTCTGGAGCCCTTGGAGTTGTTTTTCAGGGCCCACTTAGGAGCCAGATTGGAGCTACTGCTGTTGATGCGGTGAGCCACAGTCTGGTGCATCCAGAGTACCTCAGGGTAGCGAGTGGAGTGGGAGCAGAAAGAGCACTTGTGGCTAGGGAGGCTCTTCCTGTCTTGGGTTAGAGAGATTATGCCCCTGCAGCCCTCAGCCCTCACACATAGATCCACAGGGGTCAAACTGGGATTGAGCTGGGAGGATCGAGCTGAAAGGTAAGCTGGAGGGGATGCAGAGTTGTTCAACCCCTGGAGAAGAGCTTTCTTCAGCTTGGGATATCCACTTGGGGTGCCTCTGTCCGAGCTGGAGCTCGGGCTGGGTATTGGGCTGGGTCTGTCTCCGGGGGCAGCCGGGTGTTGGACACGAACATGAGTCAAGTAGGCCTGCAACTCTGTGGTGACAAAGTCACAGAGGCTGCAGATGTAAGGCTTCTCATCTGTAGAGAAAAGGAATGACAACATAAAGGTCAATAACTGCTAAGTAAACCTTTAGGATTACACTACCAGCTGAGCTCACTCCTACAGCTCACTGTGCCAGATTCATTATGTTCTATCCAGATGTAGTTCTGCTGAGCAGCCACCAGGCTGCAGTACTGGCCAGCATTCCCATTTATCCTTATTCAGTTCACATGTGAACATATCACATGTAAATAAAAACTGAAATAAAATTATTACTTCAACTATTACAAGGACAATGACCATATCAACATAAACATAAACAATGCACACTTATATTAAGTCATTTCAATATTGTTTCAAGGATTTGATATTTGTTCAACAACAGACAGTGAGAATGTATAAAGATAAGCATTTTCCTTAAGGTTATCATGTTCAGATATTAAAATGCCTCAGAGAAGTGTTGATTCATCTCTACAGTAATGGTTGGAATGTATTATGGTCTATGGTGTGTGAAACAATGACACCATGATATCAAACAGTGTAATAGAGTTGAATAAACATATTTTGACAGATTTAACAAACTGAATATTATATGGGTTGCATAATCTCAAACGATGGTTCATTCACTGTGATGCTCCTGTGCTGTAATCCCATAATATTGCACATTTACTGTATTGAGTCAATATCACTGATTCTTGAAGTGTAACTCTATGAATTCCCCACAAGATGGCGTCTGTGACCCATCTTTCTTTACAAGTGAATTTAAATGTTGTGTCAGGAGAACTTTGGATCTCCCAGTGTTCAGTTTCAGGAATTCAGAGAATTAAAGATATAAATAAAAATAAGGATTATGGAGTAGAAGTATTTGTATTGCCAGTGGATGTAAATTATTATTATTGTTACACATTAATTTACAGAAAACATTGAAATTGTTGGAACACAAAGGTTTTGAACATGAACTGTAAAACTAGACAGCACCTGGGTCACAGATGCATGATATCACCTTACACCCACATACATGCAAACTATTCCACAGATCAGATTCTGTAAGTAGCACATTATATTACTCCCCACCACACCTCCCCTTTTTCACAATAACACCAGTAACCTGCCATCTGTTTTTCATTTGGCTTCCTGTTGGCAACACTGGCCAACACACACAGCTCAGACTCTGCCAAGGTGAAGCCCCGGGGCTGGGTAGTCTAGTAGGGAGGGTGGTTAGACTGATGTGTCCTGTTTATCAGGCTGATATTGGTCTTTCATTAATTAATTATTGACCAGTCAGAGTCAGAGGATTCAAAGTAAGCGACTGAATATCCTGATTATACATGGTTTTATACCCAAAATATTCTTAGTGCCCTTCCAAAGGAAGCATCAGTCTATAATCTCTAACTACTCAGAGCTGATGATCATGTCAGTATGTGCTTGTACACTGTCACTTCTCATTTGCATTCCAAAAAAGTACCTAAATGGCTGAAAGGGACATCAGAGTATTTGCGACTAAAGCGTCCTCTGAGTGTCTCTTTCCCCACTGCCTGCATCCCTCTCCATCGGGAGGTGACTCTATAAATAACCAATCCCTCAGACATCGGGCAGCCTGGCTGGCTCAATGGTAAGAGGAGTGGATGAGTGACAGTGGAAGTGTGACAGGAGGTAACCTTAGAGATTAGGGAAGAGTCAGAGGGGACACAAGGGGGAAAGGTACCGAGAAAGACGATGGATAGACGGACAGAAGACTTTAGATCCTGACAAGAATAATCTTTTGGTAAATGCTGAGTTCTTATACATTTTATATATAGGCCTATTATCACATGATTGGCTTTGTCACAAATGTTAACAGAATTAATCAAATAATAGCAAAGAACCATGCTTCTTGATGTTGCAGGTTTTGTGTCTGTTATATACATTTGTGTATATTGAGCTAGAAAGATCCTGTATCCCACATACAATTTCTGAAAGCAGACACCAGGATGCCGGTGGGCTGGAAGAGAGTGAACGCTATACAGCACATTTATTACTATAAAGGAAGTTAACCACGCCTGTAACTGCTAGAACACAGGACTGTTATTGTGTTTCATAACTAATCAGTTGTTATACAATAAACAACCTCAGTAAATACAAAAAGGAAACATGGAGACAGATTTCCATGGTGAAGACATGAAAAGGAGAGCAAAAGACATATTCACACACAGATAAGGGGGGTGAGGGGAGTTTCCTGAGACAGGAAGACCTGAAATAGCACACAGCTCGATCAGGCCTGAAGAAATGTTACTGCTATTTTTGAATGTCTGTACTAACAGGGAGGAATGGAAGCAATCACTACAATTCTTTACCATCCACTATCCTAACCTGTACAAACAGAGTCCCCAGTGAGGTTGAAAGTTAAAAGACAAAGACCAGAGAGCTCTGACAAACTGTGTACACAGGAGTCCTTCGTTTAAGATGATTATGGGTGTTTTGCCCTTGCATACGTGGGTTTTCTTTTTTTGCTCGGCAGTGTTTATTGGTTGTGGAGGTGAAAAAAATGATAGGCATTCCAAAAATGCCATCTCCTCGGCTGACATGCCACTGAAAGGCACAAAGTTTCACTTAACTGTTAGCTTTATTGCTCTGTGATACAAAATAATTACACTGTTGTAAACAGAACTTTCAGTGGCAGTTAAAGTTTATTGACCATATTTGATAGTATTTGTGTGCAGCACTCTATAGAAGAGCTAAATTCAGATGTCATTCTGACTTTTAGCCACACGGTGGCTCCAGTTCCCTCTCCATAGAGGCTGAGCTGAGGAGCTGCACCTACACAAAGCACATTTCATCAACAGATGTTTACTACAGAGTGACAGAGTCAGAGGCCTGGAGTGGGAGGCTTGAAAAGGGCTGCAGTCATTTCTGCCACTGAAAATCAGCAGAGCGTTCTTCTATTAGTGAACTGGTGAATGTACCATTCATTTACTTAAATGGCATTTACAGTTTTCTATTGTTATGCTGGAAAGTTGAGTCAGTATCTTAAAAAGACAATAAGAATAGGCCTACTCACTTTGCAATGGTGGTCCTAAGCATGACCAAAACAGCAACAAAGGGATTTTCAAGGCCATGGCATACATTTTTTGACTTACAGCCAAAAGTACATGGACTTACAGCCAAAAGTACATGTGACCGAATGATTGAGATGGAAAATTACGCTGCAATTAGCTCTTCCTCAGTCCTGCCTCTTTTCTCTCAGTGCTCCAATAGCAGTAGAGCTTGGAACACAACAGGACCTCAGTCAACTTTCCCCTTTCCTGTTATACTTAGACATGTATGCACGACGCTTGTCTGTTAAAAATAAAACCAAATTTTGAAGATAGTTCAAAGATGTGGTTGGGGGACTGTCACAAGCTTTACAGACACATTACATTGTCTCATCTTAAGTTAAGCTATTGTTAGCAAAACGCTAGCTGGCTAGCTAACGTCAAAGATACTCTATAACAGAAGATACCCTATTACAAGCTGAGCCGATGGTACGAAATGGTATACACTTCCTGTTTCCTAAGTAGGCATGGTTGTCTCTCCTACGCATACCCCAACCTCATTTGGAAGTGTAATAAATGTGTGTATGGATGAAATCAGATTCAAAACAATAAAACACTATATACACTACAAATTCAATGTTTGTTCCTTATTGTGCCAATTGTTTTTATCTGCTAGCTTAATGTCTGATATCAACCAAGTGTAAGATCTTGTCAGTGGTTGCCAGATCTTGCGAGATTATGTTGCTGAAACAGAGACATGTATCGTACAGTTAATTTTCTCCTCCTCGTGTGTCTGGAATAATGCCATTTTCACGTAAGAATGTCTAAAAGGGTTGGGGCTTGTGAAAATGGTCCCAATAGGCTATTTACTTTAGTGACTACGGGTTAAAGGGAACACTTAATCTGTACTCATGTTTACTTTTCCCATTGGAATGAACAGACTCAGGACTTTCGCTGGTTTTCTTAAGTGAGCCATTTCGGTTTATCAACAGTCTCTGCTAACGTGTACCTACCTGGAGAGAAGTTAACCTAATGTCAGATTAACAACATCAGCTAGGTTTGCTTCATTCCTTATTCCTGTGTTAACGTTAACAAGCTTTGGGAAAGAACAGGTAAGTTGGTTGCTGACATATTTTAAAGATGACATGAATTACCCTTAGACAGAAAACATCAAGTCTAAGGTTCTTTTGTTTATATTATCCCTGTAAGGCTACATGCTGACCTAAAGTAACTTTCTGCAGTAAATAGATACTAACATTAGGTCAGCACCATGGTCTGACTTCACTAATAAATTAATAGAGTACTTAGTGATCCCCAGTAGGGGAAAGGGGGACACATACCCAGCAGTGCAGGAGCAATGATGACTGATAGTCTTGTCATCCTGAGTCCCTACTCATCCCTTTTTGTTGAGACAAGAAGCCTCAATTTGTATCATTTTGCCTCATTCATAACTGTTAACATGATGAATCCTACCATCTCATACTGTAGTCCTTGCTGTCAGTGTCTTGAAGCTATATTACCTGACTCTCAGAAGCTAACTAATAACACTGCAGCACCAGAACTGGCATCACCATGTTTCTTTTTATCAAGCATGTTTGACTTAGCTACAATAACTGAGGATCAATCATTTCCCAATATTCCACTGCAGTGCCCTCCTCAGATTATAGATTATCATTTCATATCAGTACAAGGCAAAATACAGGACAAAACCAATGAAAGAAGTTTTGGACCAACCTGCAATCTCTCCAGAATTTGCAGTACCCATCTCTGAGGCCTGGTCTCCAAGGGCAGATGCTGGTGGAGAGTCTCCATACCCCGGGGTGCTGGGGCGGCTAGGGGAGCCTGACTCAGGGTCGCTGGTGGAACCCCATCTGTCGTCTCTTGCAGTTCTTTCCTTGTCTCCCACGGATGCTCGACCTCCATCCTTCCTGTGGACTCGCTGGTGAACCATCATCTGATGACGACTGCGAAACACCTTCCCACACTCAAAGCATTCATTAGACTTGGAGGAGGATGGTCGCCGTCGGTCCTGGCGAGACGAAGGCCGGTACTCAGAGTCGCTGAGGCTCTCCGGTGTGCGATCCCCTGAAGAAGCATGGCTTCCCAAACCAGAGCTGCTGCGGCGCCCGGAGCTGCGTTTCTCTTGACCTTGCAGGACATAACGGCTGCTCTCTTTCTCAAAAACAACAGCAGCTCCAGCGAGAGCCTCCTCTCCCATACTTCCTCCCCCACAGGAGGCTTTGTAACTCTGCTCCACTGGCTCAACAACCCTTCCTTTAGTAGCTAATTGCCAGGCCTGGTAGCTGCAAACTGGATCTAACTCAGGGATTCTTTGACCTAGCATCTTCTTCTCATTCTCCTTCTCTTCATCCAGGGTCTTCACAACAGGTTGAAGGTTTAAGTAGTCAAGGTAACGTCTCTTTGCAGCTGGTGAGTCCTCATCATCACTGAGACTGCACTGGCTCTGGGATTTCCTGCCATAGCCGAAACTATGGATTTTATCATGGGCCCTCAGGCTCTCCTTGTTATGAAATAGGTTCCCACATTTGGAACACATTTGATAGATGGATGTAACAGAGCCTGTGACAATTTCAGGATCCTGGGCAACGTCATTGATGGTGGCAGGATGCTCAGTGGAATCTGCTTTTGACCGTGACCTGGATTTGGTGTTGTGCGTTTTCATGTGTGATTTGAGAAACCAAGCTTCACGGAACCGTCTTCCACAAATCCGACAGCAGTGGTCAAGAATCCCTGCATGTTTCTTCATGTGTGACTTGAGAAACCATGCCTGGGAAAAGACCTGGCCACAAGTCTCGCAGGGGAAGGTCCCATCACTCTGGGGTTGGATGGCATCAGGTTCAGGCACAGCCTCTTCCTTGACAGGGGTCTCCTCCTCTGCGTCTGCTGTTATGTGGACCTTTTCAATATGGCTCAGGAGCTGATCTTCTCGTTGGGCCTCGTAGCCACACAGTCGGCAACAGTAAGGCCTCTGGTCGGTAACAGACTTCTCTCTTTTCATGCTCCTCCCAGGCACTTTCCTCCGACTCTCCTCACCACTATCCCCATTGATCATCCGGTTACAGGCTGAGCTGCTCTTAGTTGGACTCGTACCTCCATCAAGACCCTCTGAAACACTCATCTCCTCCTCCTCTGCACCACCCTCTACGTCCTCATTGGAGTGGTGGGTAGAGAGCGTGCCCAGTTTGTGGCTGCGGATGTGAACTTTGAGGTTGCCCTTCTGAGAGGCCCTGTGGTCACAGTAAGGGCATTTGTAAGGGCGCGCACCAGTGTGGCGTCTCATATGTTGCGACAAAGAGCTGAGGAACGGGAAGCTGCGTCCACAAACGTTGCAGTCGAAAGACCCAGGGATTTTGTCATCCTCACCCTCAACCTCTTTACCAGGGTTGACCTGGTCTCCAATCAGCTTCTCCTTCTGAACTCCCGCCCGTGTCTCCATCACCTCCACACGCTCTCTAGTATTCATTGTACGAAATAAACTTCCCTGTCTACCTGGCCTTTCACAAGCTCAAAAAAACAGAAACTACTGCTATCTGCAGTTAAACATCTAGGGATGTCTACTGCACCTTTGGTGGTCAGTTAAAATGCTATCTGCCTTCAATCATACAGAGATCAAGCTGCTTACACAGCAGCTCATTTAGCACTCTCCAGTTACTGGATACAACACCATCTATCCATCTTCATCTAGTGCTGTCAATGAATAAGTGAATCAAACTATCTGTGTGCCTCTGGCACCACAGAAAGCAATGCATGTAGCTTTATCATTTATTCAGACACATGCATCAAATGTGAACTCTTTTGCAGGGTAAATAAGCCCCAGCAAATAAATCATGAGTGAGATTTAACTCTAATCTCTTTCTCCGAATAAAAGGAAGGTTTTCAGTCAATTCCAGGTCATCATTGTCCGTGGATGGATGTTCTGAGAGGTCTTTTCATCAGAGTTGCTATCCAACCACACTTCCTTTCTTCATTTTATTGGTTTCTCTTCATTTTTCAAGCATATTAGCAGCTTCCAGGTCATGAAACAGTGAGCTCTGTTTAACACGGCTTGCACATGCTGTGTATCATTCACCTGAGAATGAAAGAAAGAGACAAAGTGGGGAAGAAGGTGAGAAAAGAGACACAGAACATGTAAGTAAAGCCAATCTACTTCAAAGGCACTTTCAGTTTTCATACACACTCAGTTACCATTTGCATACACGGCTATGCTTGCCACAGTAGGAGGACGGTATGTGTCATAAAGATTTGCATATGATTCTGTAGTAATGTTGCCATGAATTAAAAAGCAAGACCTCGGGTTGGGGATCATCATAAGGGAAACCACCAACAGAAATAGAATAACATCCATGATACATATTGAAACACGTACATTTGCGCTTTTCAGGCACGACTGCAAGCGCTAACACACAAGCAACTTATGACTGAAGGTGTTTTATAGATTCACTTTACACAAAATCACTGAGTGTGATAATCAAAATCAAGCAAGACACGTATTTATTCACAAATTTGTTTGTTTACTCCTTTAATCCTCAAATTCATTGTAACCTGTATGATTTCAAATTTGCCAAAGATTATATCAGTAAAAACTGAGTGTAGATGGGGAATTATCAGGGATACAATCTTCTATGTATCTGTAGCTTACACTGTGCACTGACACTATGCACGTGCATGTGTGTGTTGTGGTTGTGCACGAGTCGTGCAGGGCTCTGACGCCACACTGGCTGAGTCGACACTTTACACAATCAGGGTGCGGGGGTGGTGGAGTTGGGGGGGGGGGTGCTGTGTTCACATCAGCAAGATCAGCAGTGCCACCATATTCCCTCCCCATACTGGCCTCACGCACCCGCCTCAACTGACACTATCACATGACAGGGATCTTAAGTACACAACAGGAAGTGGCTCTTCAGACAGTTTGCTTTGCTCTATTTCTCAAACTGGAGTTGAATGGGGTCGGGTGAGAGAGTCAAACAGAAAGAGAAACAGAGAGGGTGATAAGAGAAGAAAGTAAACAGTGTGCACTCATTTCATACTTAATGTATTTTCAATAGGTGGAATAATTTGCATATTTTAACAGTTTTTCTGTTAGTTTGCTTGTTTACTGTTGTTTTGAAACCTTAAAATCTGCTTGTAATTTATATACGTATAATGAACTGTATTGTATTACATATGTCAAACTTGTCAAATGTTTTCACCACCTTTCTTTATTATGACCTATTAATAGTATACCTTGTTGCAAAGTCTTAATCACTCTCACGTCATCACTCAAGTTAAATCACATCTTTATTCTTTTCTCCCTCTCAGCTCATCGATACTATCATTACAAAAGACCTCTTTCTGTTCCAGCTTTGTTGATTAAACTGACACATTTCTTACTGGAGTACTAATTTCAGCAGATGCTAGAGCCTGAAAGTGTGGACTATATGAAATGTGACTGACAGCATTATTACAGGCTATTATATAAAGTGCCAGAGCCCATAAGCTGAGTTACTGCCAGGCTCTAATTATAAGTGGATAATTGATCATAATCATAAGAGGATAAGGTAGTGGAGGAGGGAAGTTAGCACAAGAACAATCATATGTCTTAAACTCTCGTACTGAAAATGACTACCCTGCGCCAGAGCCACCTATCTATCTGGAATGATTTATGCTATTGAAATCAGCGCGCCCTCAATGGTTCACCATGCTTCCTCCTGGAGTGCTTAGTAAGCTCAGGCTCCCAGCTAACAAGTGCTGTTCCAGCCAATAGTGCAGCTGTGGCTGACATTACTTTGAAACAAAATGTATTTTCAGATCAAGACCTTTTTTCTGTCTAAATATAACATGCAAGGCTTTATCAATGTTGACTTAAAAAAAAAGGATAGAGCCTCACTATATCTGCTTACATTTCAAAACTTGTACCTTATACATTTTTTAGCCACATTAGCGGTGTCACTCTATGGATGTTAGTGACATTCTGTTGGTCAGTTGGTCCACCACTTTGTTCCAGGCTAAGATACTTGATGGACTGCCATAAAATCTTCTACATACATTCGTGTTCCCCAGCGGAAGAACCCTTATGGCTTTGGTGATCTCCTAAATTTTCCTTTAGTGTCACCAGCAGGTCAACGTTTTGACATATTCTGTTAAATATCTCACTCTCCATGACAGATTGGCATAAAATTTGGCAGGCATTCAAAGGTTCTAGGGGATGAATACTGACTTAGGTAATCCCTGACTTATCCTCTAGCACCACTCTGAGGATCATGCATAGACATATGTATAAAGTAACGGATGTAGCTACTGTAACATCACCTATTGGTTTGTGGTCTCGAGTTCTGCATCATTTCTCAGCCCCAAAGGCTGACGCTTGGCTTCACATTTGTGGTTGTGAGTAAAATGTCTCAACGAGTATTGGATGGATTGCCCTAAAATTTGGTATAGACATTAATGTCAACTTTGGGATGAATTATAATCACTTAAGTGATCTCCTGACTTTTCATCTAGAGGTATCATCAGGTTGAAATTTCAATTTGTCCAATACTTTGGTTTAAGACAAAATACCTGCAAAACTAATGACATTCGCATCAGTCTCAGCTCTAATTTATGTTTTCGGTTCTAAATCAAAATGTTAGCATGCTAACATGCTACACTAAGATGGTGCACATGGTAAATGTTATACCTGCTAAACATTAGCATGTCAGCATTGTCGTTTTGTTTTTACAAGTATTGGAATTTGTATTGCATGCATTATTGTCATGGTTGTGATCTGTGTGCCTCCTGCAATCACATGACTCAGAAAACCAGTGTGTGGTTTTCAGTTTGAATTATTTTAACACAATGACTACATTGTTACAGGCTATTATATTCACACAGGTACAGTGTTTGGTGGGACTTATGTGCCTCAGTAACATACTATATTCATAAACTGTTTATGACTGTATAAATACCTCAGATCTGACTGAGTTCATTTCATGACTTTATGAGCTTCTCTGAAAAGATTAGAGATAAAGGAAAGGCTTGAATGAGGAACAACAATTCTTGAGAAAATTGCGTCCAACACATGGCATGATAGACAATCAGGTGATGTTGGACATAAATCAGCAAACTAAGGAACACAACCCCTGTCTATCCATCCACTATAGTTTTCTCCTCCATCTGTTCCATCTGCTCTCTGCCTCCACATCCTAATGTTACTCATTAATACTTAGTAGTTTCTTCCAGTTCTGGCGCTAAAAACAGAGGATAATAATCTTATTTCCTGTTTAAATGGCCTTGCTGATTGGGGGTCAGGAGGGCCGGGGGGGTTGAGACTATTCAACAGTAAGCCTGTCATCCACCAGACAGTCGTATGTGCAAATTGAAATGTAATAAGATTAACCACCAGAAGGGAAACAATACAGGCTCCTCGCCATAGAGGCAAAGGGGGGAAAAATGACAAATTGGCTTAAGGGTGGAGGAACCGTCCAGGAGAGATGGACAAGATTAGCAATCATCTCAGTCATCAAAAAAGAGAAGAGGCATCAAAGCTCTGTTAAAGACCAAAATGGTAGCCACTGACATCTTTCAGCTAACGAGCCTCTCAAACACAAAGACACACAGAGATTAATAAAAGTGGAGATAATGTGAGTAGCTGAACTGAATTGTCTTTTTGTCTTGCAGGAAAATGATCACCTTTTAACACTTAAGACCAGTCCAACCATAGTTAGGACCGTCACTGGTCTGATATCAGACACATGCCATTATTGGACACTTAAGCTGCCCTACCATGAGTCACTGGGAGTGAGTGCAGGCCTACACTCAGCTGATAATGACTGCTGTGTCAAACAAAAACAAACTGTTCTTTTTCCCCCTCCTTCCATGCATGCTCAACCTCTGCTGTTCTGCTTTTTGAACGCTGAACCGAAGCGGCTGAGGTCCCGCAAGAGGAGGAAATCCACTCTTATTTTCCCATCCCATACACAACCTTTTCACAGCAGCCTGGCTATTTCTGTTCCAGAGACTCCTGAGGTTCACATCTGGAGTGAGTCTTGAAACAAACAGTGTCTAACAGTGCGTGCAGGCAAGCAGAGAACCTGCTTATAGCTGTAACACTGTTCTTGTTTCACACATTAGTGCTGTCACAAGGCCAGAACTTAAAAACTAAGATTAACATCAATACTACCGTCATGAGACAGTGCAAAACACCAAACATGAAGTATATTTTTTTTTGCCTTTCTGTCTCTTTAAATGAAGCAACTAAAAACCTGTCAACAGGTTTAGGACAAAAATAATCAAGCTCAAAACTAAGTGGTATGTTTGACTTTTTCTGTGCTAATCATTATTGCAGTCTGCTCAATTGCCCCCTCTAGAGGCCACAAATCCAGCTCACACATCACATTTGGTGCAACAATATTTAAAAAAAAAAATTTAAAAAAAGTATTCAAATTCGGTTACAAAACAGAAGCACTGCAGTCTACTATTTAAAGAGCATTTGAACAAAGAGTCATGCAAAGCTTTCGCAGAAGGTGCTAGGCCTCGCTGTTTTGCTCCTCTGTGATGGAAAACACTGTCATCCAGCCAGGAAGCACCTTCATCATGGCAATCATCTCAGAGGCAGCCATGACACAAATCTCCTGCACCCAAGGGTGCGGAGATTGGCTTTCATAACACACTGACTCACTCACGCTGTCACCTTATCACTGATAATGACTGTAGGTCGTTCTCGTGTGGGACATCCTTCAGCTGTGATGGGCTCTGCCTCCCTCCCACACGGAGAGAGCGCAGAGACGAGCAATAGAGGTTAAGAAAAAAATACACAGCCGGGGAAAATAAAGAGTGGACCTCTTGTTTAAATGCACACACACACACACACACACACACACACACACACACACACTCATGCATACATGCAGGGGAACTGAGGAATCAAGAAGCAAAACAGAGGGGGCTTTTAATGTTGTCCACACACATCTTTTGAAAGTCTATATGTGCACACTGTGGGCTTTTAACACTGTTTCATACAGGCAGCATTGAGAGCTTAACGGCCCATACAGAGAACTGCTCACACACGCGCGCGCGCGCACACACGTTGCTTCACGGAGCATAACATACAGAGAGCACTTTACAAAAAACCTTGCTATCCTCTGTTCAGTTGCTCATAAAGTGGAGACATTCAGTGCTCAGAGTGGGACAGAGGGGATGGTATGGAGTCTTAAACACACACACACACACACACACACACACACACACACACACACACACACACACAAACAACACACACAGTGCAGAGCCAGTGTATTCTCAGACCAATCAATAATCCATTATGAACAAACTGCTCTTCACCTCACACCCTGCTCTAAACCGGCAGACAAAGAGGTCTGCTGCAAGCTCCACCATGAAGAGAAAGAGAGGGGTAAAATACAGCTGGATGCACACACACACACACACACACACACACACAAACGCTCAGACACCTACAGGCTGTTTGCAAAACACACATACATTGGAGCTTGAAGACATTTTTAGGGTGACAATGTGTCAGCTGTGGTGCACAAAAGAAGCTTTTCGCAAACTTTGTGACTGACAGGTAACATTCTGCTTCAACTGCTGCAGAGTACTGTAGGTTCAGTTACATCCCATTTAGTCACTTTGAAAAACACCACACGTGTTTAGAGGTAAATGACACTTTCAAGTATTTTTACAATGTATTTCAAAAGATTTTGCATGTGTACATTATCCCTACATTGTTATTACTGCACTGTTTAAATTTATGTACAGTACTCACATACTTGCATGTAACCACATCTGACCATGTATGCATCTGTGTACGCATGCAACTCTTTAGAGACTATATGTAGATGGATGTGGTGCAGCTGTGTGTTATGTCAGTTTTTGGTTCAGTTTTGTGCAGGCTGCTCACAGATTTAGGTCGATTCTGACTCCAGATTGTGTCTAGACCGGCAGCTCAATAAGTCTGACTCAAATGTGGCTCTTTTTTCACAATTGTGACTCAATTTTAGCTCTAATTTTGACTGTGGTTTTGGCTGAGGTATGACTGATTCTGGTGACACGGTGCACATTTGAGTCATTTTTGTTTGACTCTGTATAAGTATACACAAGGAAAAAATATGACAGGATCTTATCTTATGAGGTTTGCTAGTTTGGCTGTAGTTTGATGTGACCCCTGTCTAGTTTGACCTCACTTGTACTCTAATGTAGGAGCAGTTTAGGTTTGATTGGTTTCACTCTGGGCTGAGTTATGTTATAGTTTTGGTCTAGTTTCCCTCTCGTTCCTGGTCTGTCAGAGCAGGTCATGCTCATAAGCAGGGAGAGCAGTGGGGGGTTTTGTGGCATTGTTGGGGTCTCCAATTCCCATCCTATCCCTAGTTCCATCCCTGCTCCCCCCATCCCTTAAACCCAGCCAGAACAATAGAGGGGGTCCACGCTGTCTGTCCCTTCTCAACACCCCCCCACCCCCCCCACTCTGATAAATAGGCTGAGAAGGGATCCTGCCTGCCTACTCTATTTGCGTGAGAAGGGAGTTTGGATAGAAAGGAGTCCACTGGGTCTCTGTGTGTGTATGTGTGTGTGTGTAGGAAGTGGCAGGTGTTTGGGTCAATACTGTCACGTTACATTTTGGTGACCGGTCCATGCTAGTGGGATTAATGGACGGGTCAGGAGGAGAAGGGGACGGTTCTCAGCCGTATAGAGTACATTACACATCAGCTAAACACTTTGTTATAAATGTTGGGAGTTTGACAGAAACAGCTACTGTTTACAATCACTGGTCTTCAATATGACTGATGTGCACCTGCAAGTTGCTCTCTGACTGTCGCACTGTGTCACTTAGTCCTATTGTGTGTTTTCTGATCATCTTTTTTGGATCTTTGAATAGAGAGGACACAAGTTTCAAAATGAGTTTAAATGAGACTTTACAAAAAAAACAATCTGTCACCATTTCCAGAACTAAACGGTGCATTTATCTGTCGATAACAAATTTAGAAACTTTTCCTTTTTGCATTGCTTTATACATTACACTGATCAACAAAGAGTGATACCTGCTGCTATCATTTAGCTCTGTTAAAAGCTACATGCTCCCATGGGCCCCAGCCATCTTCAGCTTCCTCTGAGACTCGGTGTGCATGTGTGTGTGTTCATGTGTGTGTGTATGAGCGCGCCTCCCTGCCCCCCTCCTCCTCAAACTCTGCCTGTTTTTCTCACACCGCTCGTTAACCCCTGGGTGCTCCTGCCCATAGAGTCCCCCCCCCCCCCCCCCCCCTCCTCCTCCTCCTCCTCCTGCACCACAGCAGCATTCCTAACACACACACATATACACACACACATTGAGATCTCCTGTCACTGTGCAACGTAGACTATGATCTAAAGTGCCTTAGAATTTTTAACGATAAGCTCTTCTTGTTTAGGATTGCTGGTTTTAATCCTTCATCTCCTAACTGTGACCTACAC
The DNA here is from genome assembly GCF_041903045.1 of Epinephelus lanceolatus. Classification (NCBI taxonomy): domain Eukaryota; kingdom Metazoa; phylum Chordata; class Actinopteri; order Perciformes; family Serranidae; genus Epinephelus; species Epinephelus lanceolatus. The sequence continues at coordinate 32,382,631 of NC_135743.1, forward strand.
CTTAATCTAACCATAAATCTTAATCCAAAACTACTAGAGTAGATGTAGAAGCGATCAAAATATGCTTATGTAGCAGGATCTGGCTCATTTTCCGTATGGGGATAGACATTTAAAGGAATACTTTACCTACAAAATGACCATTTGTATATCAATTAGTTATGCCATGTTACCTTAAATTTGTGAACTAAACTTTGTTCTTCACGCATGCCTCAATGAAAAACGGCGAACATATTGATTCATCGATTGATTGGGGACCACGTTTTTCAAAGCTCATTTATCCGGTTGCATGCACAGTACCCAAACACAAGCATTTTCACTAAAAAAACTTAGTCCTAGCATCTGGCTTTTAAGACAGCAAAGATATGTTTCACTTTCAGTTCAGTTTTAAACAGTAAGAGTTTAGTGACAATGTATGTCTTTGGGAAGTACAGAGCTTCATCTGGATAACTGACACTGGGATTGTACTGCACAAATTGAGTGACAGTGCATGTTTTGACATGGATTTGCTGATGTTAAACGTGGTCCTCGATCAATCAATAAATCAATGTTTGCTGTTTTCTGTGGAGGCATGTGAGAAAAACAAATTTTTCTTCACAAATACAAGGTGACAGGGCATGACTAATTGATATACGAATGGTCATTTTATGGGTGGAGTATTCCTTTATGAACCTTTTTAAGATTAATTTCTAAACAAGTCGTTTAGAGAGTTACTATGGTGCCTGAGAAAAGACGAGACGTTGCATTGTTTTCTGTTCAGATCCATGCAAATGGCTGCAAAACCACCACTTCCCTCACACTGAAATCAAAGACACGCAGAGGCAGTACGGGCCAGAGAAGCATGAAGTAGAAACACATCAAGAGCAGAGGTGAAACAAGCGCCGCCACAACTTGTTGGTGTAATCGCGGCCAAAGCAGAAGAGGCACTCGTGGTAATAGTGTTCGATTGAAATCTAAATTGAAACTCCTCCATCTCTTTTCACTCCATGTCGACTGTCCACCGTTCTCAAAACTCTCCCTGTCTCCTAACTCCTCTTCCTCTGCACTCCTCCATCCATCTGCAGCCCCCGAACAACCCCTGCAACTGAACCTGAATCAGTCTCTCTCTGAAGTGTAATTAGACCGGTGACCTCAAACAGTCTTTCACACTGTCACACTTTCTGATATAACCGTTTTATTTTGCTGTTGGCTGCAGCAAGATGCCCCAGTGGTTTGTGAGTTTACACACACAAACACACACACAACATGGTGGAATGGATTTGTTCCAGTGTTGCTTTTAGGAACAAGCTGAGGCGTTGCATCGCCACTCTGATAGATTTTTTTTTATTCTGTGCATCAACGCAGTATGTCTGTTTGAGTTTTCTTTGACTAATCATTTACTTGCTTACTTGTTTTTGTTACTTGCTGTGTGCCTCGTTTAAAACCTGTCTTTACCTCCAGGCGAAATCTGAAGAACACATCCTGTAAGAGTTGTCAAGAGGAGATATGAGAACATAACAGGGCAACAGATCTGCCTTTGACTCTTCCTTACCGCCTGCACACACACACACACACACACACACACACACACACACTCACTGGCAGGCAGGATGGGAGGGTTTCCACAGAAATCTCCTGATGGCTCTACTACAGAGAAAATGTGTGGGCTCCAACAGGCAGTTGTTGTTGTTGCGAGGTGGTTCACACACTGCTCTCAAGTACAAACACACACGCCAACAAAAAGACACACATACACATTCTAAAGGAGCACAACTCCAAACAAAGTAACCTGTGGGTAAAATCCAATTGAATCCCCTGGAAAATGTGTTATTGCGCAGAGTACACTGGATTAAGTATTGAACCCTCTCTGTGTGCATATGTGTGAATGTGTGTGTTACCACAGTAAATAAAAAGCAGAAGCTGTGTAGATTCACTCTAAATTACCTTTGGGTGCAACATGTAGGCACTATAAATCCATACAGGATTGTCATAGAAACATTAAAGGACAATTATTGTGATACATTATAAGATAAAACTACCATAGAGCATAAGGTCACAAAAATGTCACTATTGAGGTACAAACCTAAATAAACTAAATCAACAATGAAGCTCTATTAGTGTAATTTTCTAGCCTGACATTGCCACACAAATCGCAAATGTGCAAAATATTGCAAAATATCTCAAGGCATATTATCAAAGGCTGCAGACCAAAATGCCTCTGGACAAAACTGGATAGTCAATCAGGGCAAAGAAACGTGACTTAGCATTGAGCGGCGGACAAATGTAAACAGACTACAGCGTGCAGAGATGAGCTGTGATAATATAGCATCAATAGCCCCATTTCCACCAAGCATTATGGTACGGTACAGTTCAGCACAGTACACGTTTTTTCTGTTTACCATTGGAACTGTCTCCATTTTGGTCACCCCTCTGTTGGGGTACCTAGAACACAGATCTGGTAATAAAAGGTGGAGTTGTGAACACAGTCAGTCCATTGATTGGTCAATAGTGGACAGTTACTCTAGTACAGTTTGTGCAGCGCAGACTTACGGTGATTGCTGTATGGAGCAGTTAGTGACAACAACCCCACTCACATTTAAGAGTACAGTTTGCAATGGAAACGCTAACTGGACCTAAGGTCTAGGAACCATGTCTGAAGGATTGCTTTTGGTTCCATAGGTACCACACCAAAAGTATTTGGTGGAAATGGGGCTAATATGTCTGTGAGCGAGTACTTTAATTTAAAATTATAGTACTTCAACGGAAAGTTCGACAACATCTGTAGCCATCTTGGTTGTTTTTGAAAATGCCTCAAAAGTGCCCTTCTTCACTAAGGTAGTTTTGCTCGCTGTAGTGTCACAAAAGTGTCACAAATTACATTATCACGTATTTTGTGTTAAGTGCAACGGCTCCACAAGTTATCAGTCATCCTCTCAAACATGCCCCATATTGGATAAACGGTTGTGAGGCAGGCCCAACTGATCAGGGGCCAGCTGGACATCTGTATGAATGGGAGGAAACAAGACAGATCTGCCAGAGCAAATATAACATATGCTTGCAGATTTTTCTGGTTCCCAGGCTACTACATCTCAGCAATAATTCTATTTATATTATAGTTTATGGGTCCAATGTGTAGGGTTTAAAGGCATCTAGCAGCAAAGTTGCAGAAAGCAACTTCTCCCATGTGCCAAGTGTGTAGGAGAGCTACGGTAGCTGATGAGAAAACTGGGTTACTGTAGAAACAACATGGCAGTCCCTGTGAAAAAGGACCAGAGAAAGAACAAAGCATATTTACCGCGCAGCAGTGAACTATCACATAAATGAAACGTGTCTGCTAAACAGCTCAATGGCTAAGGATATATAACTTTAATTCATATAACAAGTTGTTTTCATCTCACTCTATCTTGACTTTTGCTGTTTTTTTTTACTTTCCTCACTTCTGTTTCTGAGACACACTGCCAATCAGAGTGAATTCTCTGATCAACGGGCTCTGCTGACTCAGATATAACATGATGAAATGGTCAAAAAATGCCAACGGGGGCCAACAGGGACAGACAAGAGGCACACTGCACCAACTAGGACAACAGACGCTCACCAACACTTGGTGTCAGGGCCTTAGAGGAGAGTGGTTTTTGTTACCTTTGGACAGAGCCAGGCTAGCTGTTTCCCCCTGTTTCCTGCCTTTATGCAAAGCTAAGCTAAGCTAACAGGATGTTGGCGTTAGCTGAATATTTGACATACAGGTTTACGAGCGTGATCTTGATCTTAGTTCCCAAAAAGTCTTAAATTAAATGACATACAACAAAACAAGTTTACCATCCACTGTAATAAGTCGCCTTTATGTTCACTATGATGTCCGACAGACATACTTTGAGCTCCCGCAGGATTATTATAAAAATAATAAAATGACACAATAGGAAATATAAAATACCACAAAGTTCAATAAGGTCGCCACAAACTCATCACTGGCCATCAGAAGTCCCTCAAGGAATATTCTAGGAGTGTTTTTGTTTGTGTGTGACCCAGTGTGTGCTGAAACATCTGTCCAGAATTTCATAGCCAAAAGAAAAAGCCCCACACAGGAACTGGGGCTGCTAGATGAGAATAACAAACGTTGTTAGGCTTTTTATACGGGACACAGAGTTTTTCTAGAGAGCGCGCTGAAGCTACATGACACATTTCTTTCATACACAGGCTGACAGGCATTACCGTGAGAACGAGCTTATGCGGCTACGTGGTCATGATGGATGGCTGTATAAAAAGAGCCGGAGATCCCATCTGGGTCACGTCTTATCAGGCTGACTGATTCACATTGATGAAATCATGCCGGCTTGTTAACCCACTGGGGTCCAGAGAAAAAAAAACTCTAAACTAATACTGAGGGAAAACAAGGCAGCATCCGAGGAGAGAGCGAAAGAGGTGCATGTCAAGGAGAGTAGAAAAGGCAGAGCAAATAATGAGAGGGAGGGCAGCAGAGGGAAGATAAGTGGTAAATAGTGATGTAAAGTCACGGCAGGAGATAGATTGGGATAATAAGAGCTGACTGAGAGGGAGATTTGAGAGATTGAGGCAGACAGAGAGCAAGAAAAAGAGAGAAATGCAGGCCGTGGGCTGCACACTGCAGAAAATGTCCATCATACAGGAGTACTCTGACTTTTTTGGGGGTACTATTGATCACCGCTGTCTGATGAGAAGAAGGGTACAAAAAACAAATGTGTCATTCTGGTTATTAGCTCTGTCTGCTGTGTTCTCACTAAAACTTTCTTTGACCAAGCATGATTGGAACACTCAATACCAGACTACACGGCTGGCTGCGACAGATATTCTTTGCAGTGTAACAACAGCACAGGAAATTGGCAAAGATTCACTCTCTCAACATTCATCCAATAGTCCTACTGAGACAATCTGCTAGTATAGTTACACTCTTACCCCCCCTCAGCCCCCATTCAACCCACACTGTACAGTGCAAACGTGTGCAACAGTATGCACAGCACGTGTGTGTGCATCAGGATTGTGTGTAGGTGTGTTTGTGCGAGGGTGGGTGCCTGTGTGTGGGAAACGGTGAGTTTTCGAGAAAATTTGAGTTACTTTTTCCTCTGTTTTGACAGATGTTTCGGTTTAAAAAACATTAAAAAATCAAAGAAAGAAAGAAGAGTTGGCAGTTCCAATCTCTGTGCCCAAGTACCAGTAAAAGTAAAAAAAATCACTGTAATGTCTAGAAAGGCTGAAAACAACTGTCTCCAGAGGTTTGACTGGAAAAAGCCAATTTCGTGAAAGCAGCTACTGAAAATAACATCGGCTGCTGTGTGAAAAGTTTCCCTGCAAAAAAATGACAAACAACAAACACACCTACGTAAATGACACGCATAAAGTTCAAAATAGGAAAATCTTAGTTGAGTGACATCCAAAGGCATCTGATGGAAATGATGTGCTGAAGGACTGTAAATGCAGCAAAAAGAGGGGAATAAACTCCTTTATGTCACTGAATCAGCCATTCCTCTGCTTCACTTTCCCTCCTGATGCAGGTGGGTTTAAGAAAACCAGATCACAGCATCTTGTCGGTAAACAAGAAGCATTCCTCAACCCGCCTGTTTGCAATAAACTCACCAGCACAACCCGATCTGCACCAGTTACTGTGTTTAGACAGTAGCGGATTTACCAGATCGACATCTGGAAGCATGCAGCACCTACAGTGGCACTAATGTGGGGCTGACAGCCTGTCTGGTAATAGGCTACATGATGTCAGTGGGATATTAATGGTAACAAATTGCTGTCAAGTGAAAGCTGTACAAGTTTTTATTTTAAATGAAGGAAACTGTCCTTCATATAGGCTTCGAAACAGGGTATAGCCAGGGGTTGTAAAACTCTTTCACATGTATATGTATGGCACTTTTTTGGCTTTACTTCCTGAAAACACTTTAGGAGACACTAACACACCATTAAGTTTAAATTACCTTTAGTTTGGTATAATATTTGTTATTATAATGAGCAGTAGAGTAGCAAGCCTCTGTAGCTGCTCTGTGTTAGTTACTATGAGACACCAATAATCAATTACTAATGGTCATTCTGGGGCTGACCCTAATATTGAGGACAAGCTGCAGTGTGCAATGTTGGCAGGCAGCTGTAAGCCTCTCCTCACTCTTCAGCACAGACTGTCACATCAATGCAGGAAATAGGTGTCGGAATTTGAATGCAGTTTGTGGGCTTTCAAAAAGGAGGAAGGAAATAGCGTGCAATATGTTTACATTAATAAATCGGGCCATGTCAGTAATTATTAGGTATCAGGCTTTCATTAAAGGAATAGTGTGTAAGATTTAGAGGGATTTAGTGGCATCTAGTGGTGAAGATGGCAGATTGCAATCAGCTGACACTTCTCCCAGTTAAAATTTCATAAACGTTTGTTCAGGAGGTTTTTACCAGGAGCCAATTTATCCGCAGAGGTAAAAACAAAATGCAAAACAAACACACCAGATGATTTAAACTGGTAAAGACACTGAAAGAAGCAGTTTCACATTACAAATCAGTGTTTCTCCGATGCTGTTCGGGATGTCAGAGACATGTCGCTACCCCAGCACCTGCTCATGAGTGCTCACCTATTTCCTCTGATAATTTCTAATTTCTGATCAGGGGGTTTTTACCAAGAGCTGGATTATCCCCAGAGAACCCAGGGATTGAAACCAGTAATAACACTTAAAAAAGCAGTTTCACATTTAAAAATCAGTGTTTTCCCAATGCTCGTCATAGAGGAACTTCTAACTATGGTGGCCAATGTGAAAATTTGAATGGCCCTATCTAGAGCCAGTGTTTGGTCAACAATTGGCAGTAATACTAGCAGTACCATAAACAAAATGCTTTTTAATTAAATGCAAATTTTAGATATCTGCAGTAAGAGTAGTATTCATTGTCAAGTTTGTGCAAAGAATATCAGAATATACCAGAATATCAGCTCTGCTCTGCACTCCACTTAATGTTGAGCTATTAATTCAGAGGAGCAGCTGAGGGTAATACAGGAGAAAGCAAATGTTGCATCAAGCAGTCATGTTTGCGCAGCTTCCCCCTGGAGAGATCAGACGCCTCCAACGGGAGTTACCTGCATCAGCCGGGTAGCAAAACAGCCATTAAGGCAGCCAACCAGCCAATCGGCCGCCGCTAAACACTGACAGGCCTGTTACACAAGAAATAAGCGACAGAGGATTATGCACACTGTCATTCTCTCCACATCGCACCAGTGGACCAGCTTTACACAACACACTGTGCTGGGCCCAGACTCAAAGACTGCGGGATGGGTTACTTAAAATGGAGACAACTCGCTCCTAGAGACACACAAAGAGAGCGTATTGTGGTTAACTCACATGCATTTGTATGAATCTAAGATAAGCAAATCAAGTAGTGCCGTGGGTTGAGCTATCAGAGAAAGAACAGGGATGGTGACAGTAATCAATATTGCAATTACATCCACTATGGTTTGAGATGTAATGAAAGGATCAGAACAAGCACTGTGTCAATACTGTAACTGTAATTATGAACCGAACTTGTGTCATACAGTACATACAAGAGATTGATTGTTGAAACAAGATGACAATGGGCCTTTATTGCAGATCAGACAGACTGTTATGTATCTGATATTGTTGGTACAGACTGTATTGTTAGATCCATCTCAATTGATGACATATTAATTGTAAGGTTAATCAATACCACACTTGTTGAATTTGAATTTTGAACTAGTCCCACTCTATTAATAGTGCAACTTAACATAATAACATATGAACATAGTAGTGTTGCATTTAAAGCTGTTTCAAGGGCTTTCCCAGTCTGACTGTTTGAAATTCCTCAAAAGGTTTAAATATGAAAAATGGCATTTTTAAAAATACTGAAATTTGGCACAAAATTCCCCACTGCTTCTTTTAATGAGTTGGCAGTACCAGCCTTCAAAAAAAATCCTAATTCATACAAGTATAGCACACACACCACCACCTCAGATCTATCTGGGACAATGATGCCTGTGGAGCCTGCTGTCCAGGTATTTAAACCTAAGCATACCAACTGCTTGCGGGACTCCAGGCTCAAACCTAGTTGTGAAAATCAATATGCATTTACAAGAAGTCATATTGGAGAATGTGCAGCAGGCAGCAGCAACCTGAAATAACCATGTCAGAGTGGTACAACCATAGCATCTGTAGCTTGGTGGTAATGTACAGATTAAGATGGTCTCAATGTGGTTTAGCTCAAAGTAACACATTAAATGACATGATGTTTTTTTAATTCCCCTTGTCAAGTCTTTTTCTAGATGAGGAGTCACGGCCATGTTTAGGCTGTGCCCCACCCGCGTCTCTGTTTTAGTATTAGATTAAGACTCCATAAATGGGTCGGATTTTTCTATGTGACTTATTGGGGTGTGTTTTTTAGGGAAGGCTGGCTTTTGTGACCATTCTTAAGACTATTAATTGGGTGATTCTATGGAGTTGGTCAGGTATAATCTGATGGGATTAGCGGCTATGCTCTTTAAATAGAGTTCTACGGCCAGGGATTAGATGATCACAGCCAGTCGGCCTCAAGAGCAACAGATTTTCATCTCTATGGTTTTAGTTTAAGGGGAAAAAAACGTCGAAGCAGGGTGATACGAAGGATTATGATGCAGTGTGTGGATGTCTGTATCCTCAACTGAAAACATCATGGAATACTGAAATGAAAGTTGCAAGGTTGCGAATAAAATTAAAGTCTACTCTGCAGGTCTCACATATTTTGTTTCTGAGCTGGTAATACTGGAAAACCTCCAGTCTTGGGATGTGTTTAACTGGGATGGTGTGTTGGGACTGGGGGTGGAGGGGGGGCATTACCAGGGGCCCCTACCTTCCTCCCCTCAACTATCCTCCTCACATCTGGATACAATGTGGGAACAGGGCACTGAGGCCAGGGGGGTAGCTGAAGGGAGGGTGTGAGTGTGCTGGGGGATTCTTTACAAAACATCAAGAGCCAATGGAAAAAGGTGGTGGTGGTGCTGCTGCTGGTGGATGTGGGGCGGTGGGGTTGTGTGTGTTGTGGTGGTAGTGGTGGTGGGAAGGTGGGGAGGGGGGTACTAAAAAGCTCCCTGTCTTTGGTCTCTTCTTCCCTGTGTAGTTGACTGCAAGGCCCCGAGCAATAGACAGATAGAGAGGCAGCTGGGAACTGAGGTAGGCAGGAAACATAATGTGGGAGCAGAAATCCAGACAAGGTAAAAATCTGGTGTTTCTCTGCTCCTAACAGGGTAAATACACAGTATATAACAAGCAATCACTCCAGGTTTAGAATGACATACATACACTACATACAGTTATTGTGTTCCACTTTCAATGTGAAACATTGGAATCAAAGAAACATCACTCACAATCAGGGTTTCTGCAGGGTTCACCAAATTAAATTTAAGATGTTTTCAAGCATCCTAAATACCACATCAAATCCAATTTAATGCCTGTTTCACGATCATGCTAGCCAAGAATGATGGAAAACCAGTAGGGATGATATGGCCTAGAATTATTTATTATCGGATCACATTTTTTTCAGTACTTTACAGCTGCACACAACAATAATTCCTGGTGATATAAGTAATCAAATTATGGGAAACGGGACCCTGGTAGGGAGCATAAAATGGATGGATGGATGGATGGATGGATGGATGGATTAACCAATGACAAATGATTCATCCATTTAAGTTAATTTACATTTTTGCTTAACCCTTGCCCATAGCATCCATGCACAATCCACTGTCACTACAATCCCACATTTATCTTACAGGTCCATAATGTCCTTCAACAGCCTGCAATCAGATACAACGACATTTCATAACTAACACTCTGTCAGACTTTGTGCACCTCAGTCTGTAACCAGACTGTGATGTGTAAAATTGGTGGACTTCCCCTTGAATATTATGTAAAACATCTAATATGTCAACCAGAAATGCCAACGTTAACAAAGCTACTTGCTTGAAAAAGCATAATGTCAAGTATCGCTCAAGGAAGTAATTGAGGGGAGAGTATTTGTGTTATTTCTGTCTGTAACAGCCGTTCTTTGTGAAACGTGTTTATATGAATATGATAGGGAGATAGAGGAATGAAAAATGAGGAAGAATGAGCTTGTACTTGTTTTTCCTTGCTGAAGAGAAACCCTCAGAATAGATGATAGATGCACACAGCATGCAACCTGTGCATTCATCTTGCGCTCACGCTTGGAGTGGAACTGTATCTCTGATCCACATGTGGATTTGGGGTGAGCTCATTAGCCCCTGGGCGACCCTCCTCCTGCTCTACCTCCTCCTCCTCACCTCTGTCCTCAGTGACCCTGAGGCATGCTTGACCCTGTCAGACCCCCTCTACTATTTCCTATACCCTGTTTCCTAACTCCTGTGCATTCGCTCCACCACAAAGTAGCATATTACTTACAAAAACAAAGCGAGTAAGACTGTAAGACTGTCGTAGTATCTCTGTCACAAGTCTTGCCCTAATTTGGAATTTCTAGCTCTTTCATCTGGCTCATAATAAAGCTTTTACATTGCACAAATATGGTCACTTGGTACCATTATTCATTCTTTTGACTCACTTTGAGACAGCCAACAGTTTCTGGAAGCAAAGGAGAAGTCAAACTGCCCCCTGTATTTCCATATGAGTGGGTCTGCACTACCTCTTTTTCTCACAGCAAAAGAACACAACAATAATGACATGCAGGCACGTCAATGACAGCCCTGTACCAAAAGTTCAGCTCATTCAAAAAGCAATGCAATCGCTTTTAGTCATAGTTATTTGAGAGCATGAATTTGTTGTATTTTTATGTTGTAATCCCATAATTGAGAAAAGTAACCATGTATGTCTCCTCTATAATGATCAGAAAAGCATTTTTGACAGAATTAAATCCAGACTTACATCCATCTGTACCCCCTCTCTCCCATACACACACACGTGCATGCACACAAACACTCGCTAAAGCGCATCGCGGCAAGGTTAGGCTGACATCAGCGACTAACGATCAGTTCCTCTGTGGGCTCAATGATTAGCTGCAGTAGCCTGGAGACTTTTCCAGCTTGTTTCCCTAAGTTGGTCAGACATGCAACATCACTGGCCTTCAATCTGCACTAACTACGTCTACTCTCTTCCATTCTCTCTGACTCCAAAAAGAGAAAAGACTTTTACAGACTAATTGATGATGCTAACAATGTGGTGAATGTGGGGCAGTTGAGGTGGACACCGTCTGGGGGAAGTTGTTTTCATACTCAAATGGAGTAACAACAGTAGTTCCTTGAGGGAGATTAGCGCGTGGGCGTGTGTGTGTGTTTGTGTGTAAATGGGTGGAGTAGGTAGCAGTAACATATTTGCATCAAAGTGAAACTGAAGTGAGGAAGACAGGTTGCAGATATCTTTAATGTGGTGATCCAACAAATTCCTGTTTTTTCCTTTAGTTTACAACTGAAGTTCTCATTACTCCCTACTCTGATGTTTCTGCTCCCTACTTCCCAGAAGTCACTTCTCAATCATATCTTGCACTATTCTGTTCGAGCTCCCATGGGTGACACTCCTTACTTTGTCTGCATAGCCACACTGGCCATCACCACCTATGCTAACCACTTCTTCTCTTTATTCTCAAACAGCTGCAACAAGGCATGACTTCCTGAGCATGTGAGCATTTTTTCTTAGGAGAGAACCACAAAAATGTATCATTTTAGAACTACTGAATGTTTGCAGACTTTTTCATTCCCATTAGGAGTGTGTTTATTAACTGGAACAGACCGGTGTGAATGCTAAAAAGGAGCCTCTCTGCTTCGGAAACAGTTCACCCAACCCCCACCCACCCTTAATGCCCTCTGGGCTGCTGTGAGTTTGGATTAAGTTTGGGTGCCATGTCCCCTCCCTACTGAGCCCAGCCGTCATCCCTGCAAAACATACATGGGGAGTTTGTGTGCCATCGAGTGGTGCATCAAAAAGAAGGCCACAGTCTTGCAGATAAATAGACTAGATTGATAAGGTAGAAAGAAAGCAAAGGCAAGAAAGGCTGGGCTTACAGATGATAAGGGAATGTGATGCGTAAGATATATCAAAATACGCTTAACCGGATAAATATTACAACTCATCAGAGTGCTTTCTATGATCCTAGTTAAAAGATTTATACAGACTGAAACATCCATTTTGTAAAATAAAGGGTGAATCAATGCTAAAAGGTGTTCATATAACAGAATTGACATTATCCTTTTTAAACTCCCATTTTAATGCTTTCTAATTAAGGTATGAGTGCATGTGTGTGCCTGTGGTGTGTGTGTGTAAAGCAGTGGATCAATAATGGTAGTCTACTATGGTGACATCTGGGCTGGACAAAGAGTGCTGTTCCTTCCCCCGGCAGCTCTCCCCTTCTCTCTCTCCCTCTGCCTCTCAATCCCTGATCACAGCCACGTGGTTCTCTGGGCTATTTCTCCCAGCTAAGCTTATTTCTCTTCTTTAATCCCACAGCAATCACAGCAACAATGCCAAGCATCGGTTAACAGACGCAGGCAAAAATCTATTAACTATGATCACTATGTCAGCTCCAACCTGATAAGCACTGCTAATGAATCCTGCACATTCAGCTCAGCACCGTGTGTTCGTGATTGTTATTTCATTGGATCATCAATAATGTGTAAGATGGAAAATCAACATGAGTGCCAGTGATGGATAATGCGGCTTGTAATGTAGTGAATGGGCATCCATTTGGTCAGAAGTGAAATTCTACTTTCTGTGACAAAAAAAAAACACAACACATCCCATTCAATTCATCTGATGGGATCAGGAGGAGCTCTGAGGCTGCTTGCATCACTGCAGGCCCAGGCTGCTGCGAGTGTCCTCACTTAATGCAAACAGAGTTGTACTGATAAATGGGGTCGATACCCATCCCTGATTATCAGATCATCAGCCACTCAGTGTGGTCCACCTCTCATTTAAATGATGCTTCCAGCCTTTGCACTGAAAATGAAATTATTATCTACTGGTGCATTTTCTAGTAGTAGTGATAGTAACAGTCTGACCATGCAAAGTAGTCAAAAAACAAATATTGTATATATGAGATAAAGAGAAAAAAGCTTCATGCACAAACACAAAAAGTCATGACACACAATAATTTAGCACAGTTGCCAATTTTGGTATCTGTTACACATCAAATATTTTATTAATTGACACTTTTTAAGTATTTTTAGTTCGGGTAAAAGGAGCAGTGTGTGGCTGAAACTTCTCCTGCTTAGGATTCATCAATGTTCATTGTTCAGGAGGTTTTTACTGGGAGCTGAATTATCTGTAGAGATCTCTTCCTCTCCAGAACAAATGAACCTAATGATTGAAACTGCCAAAAAAGCACTTTATAAAGCAGTTCCACATTAAAAAAAATCGGTGTTTTTCCAAGGCTGCTCTTCGCGGAGGAGTGGCTAGGGTGGCTGATGCAAAAACATAAAAACACAAAAACACAAATGGCCCTATCTAGAGCCAGAGTTTAGTTTGTTCGTTCTGGGCTACTGTAGAAACATGGCAGTGCAACATGGCGTACTCTGTAGATGAGGACCTGCTCCCTATGGAGACAGGACTGGCCTATTCTAGAGTACCTAAATGTTCAGGTGCTTATACACTAAAGAAAACAAACCTATTATATTATATTTCTGCGAATATATCACCCTGGACTTTTAAGATACAATATTCCAATTAGAGAAAAACATGTTTGGCTAAGTACTTACTCTAAAATACATTTATTTCTTCTTTCATTACTAAAACAGCCAGGACTAGTGATCTCAACATTGAATGTGCCCTTTGTTCTTACTTCAACATTTAGTGTCAACTTTATTTCATGTAAGCTCTATTTACACTAATAAGTGTGTTGTCACTCACTGTTTGCATTAAACTGCCGATGATAAACAATGGAAAATATGGTGATGTATTTAAAATGTCGCCTTTTGCAATGTTTATTGAGGAAAAAAAAAAGCCTACAACTAATTAGCGTGGGTTGTTTCCACACCCACATTCAGCTGTTGTTCCTTTGGGTAATGACAGGGGCTGTATAAATAACAGTCATCTTTTTATCTGTTATTCAAAAACATCAGTATGAGGCTACATTAAGTGATTACAGTGAACAAAATTAAGTTTTCCTTACCTTAACCGACTTCAATTTCTGAACATCTCCTCCTTTATGCTAATAGACTGTTTATACATTTGTCTTTTAGAGGATTTTTCATTGTCTGTTTTGTCTGCTTTCAGCACAGTAGTAGTCTGTGACTGCAGTGACAGCCACATTTCCAAACTTGATAAACTGCCCCAGATATATCTATATTCACACGCTGTTATATGTATACTGTTTTCTATTCTGTCTGCATAGCGCTCTAATGATCAACTAGTCTGAAAATATCCTCATAGTATGGCTTTAACAGGGGAGTAGTTGAGTCCCACGATGGCATGCTCTATCAGAGGGGTTTTCCGCCACTTCTGGTGAAAATAAACAACAAATTTTTCTCATGGTGGTAAGTATGATGATAACAATCTTCGCATGAAATCTCAACTATTGGCAGCTGTCAGGAAAAAGTACCAAAACTTATGCAACACCAATGCCACGTTCCTCTCCCCCCTCCCCATCAGCATGGGCCAAGGCTAAAAGGGCCCTGAACCCCGCCTCCACCTCCCCTACCCCCCACCAAGTCTGACCCTGCTCCTATCTTAATCCTCCGATTACTACATCATTTTCTTCAGGTCTAATTTAGACAGCTATCAGGCCTCACAGCTCACTACCTGGACAGTGCTTCTGGGCTTGGCAGAGCCTCTATTGATCCTTATGGGTGGGGAGGATGAAAGTGTGACCCAAATAAAAGGATTAACTACCCACCTGTTAGCAAAGTTGCATGAAAATTGAGCTACCAAGAATGTTTTAGTGATTACTAAATGGACATATACATGTATTGAACATGTGTAGGATGACAGTAGCAGGGAATGTAAATTCCTTGTGATTATCCTAGGCAGTAAGCAATATGTTTCCCATGGAGGGCTCATTTATAATTTAATCCAGGAGCTTGGTGTTTCTAGGCTAACACAGAGAGATTGCCCTTTCAGAGTGGAAACCCCCACCATGCAGCAGGGAATCAATGCCGTTACCACAGAACAGACACTAGACTCCATAGTATTTCCATTTTTTGTTTCATAGCCCAAAAAAGGAACAGCTGTTGAAATGGGTTTGCACTTGTTGTTTGCTGCCTCTCTCCATAATCCAACCTCAATATGCCACAGAAAGTTATTTAAGCCTGCAAAGGCAGTTACATCTTTACTTTCATGTAGAAAGGATTGATATGATCTAAGAAGAGATGAGATAAGGAACAAAAAGAACAGGACTCTCAGCCTGACTGACTCAGTGTCTGTTTTGTGACTTGATGTCTTCGCTTTTGTTCATATTCATTCTCATTCAGAGCCACCCAACATTAACATGGGCGGTTTGGATAGAGATGAAGAAGTCAAGAGTCAGAGCAGGGTAGCAACTACACTCTAAAAAGGACTGAATGGATTTGATCTATGACATAAGTATGCAACTAACTCGCTCTGGATCTCCTCCAGACATGAATTCCACAAGGTGCTGGAAACCACCCACA
Source organism: Epinephelus lanceolatus (assembly GCF_041903045.1). Taxonomy (NCBI): domain Eukaryota; kingdom Metazoa; phylum Chordata; class Actinopteri; order Perciformes; family Serranidae; genus Epinephelus; species Epinephelus lanceolatus. Next base: position 32,398,211 of record NC_135743.1, read on the forward strand.
GAGACCTCAGTCCATGCTAACACTTGTCAGTACTACATTACAAAAAACAGGAGATCTACACACTTAAGCCACTCCCATTAACCAGAACAGTACAGAGATACTAACTAGGAGATGCACCTGCAGGAGTAAATATAAACCTGTTGAAAAAACAAGAGAAAAAGATTATTTTGCCGACCCTGATCACAAGCCCAGTACTATTCTTGAACCTGCATTTCGGGATCTCTTGGCCACTTAGGGGCAGCAGAAACAAGCTGTAACGACAATATTGACATACTGTAGTATTAGGCTGCATTCACACTAAATATGGCGCTGCAGCAATTAGCCGCAGGGTTGTGCGGTACTTTGGGAGCGCCACTTAAAAGGCCCATTTGTGGGAGTGTGGAGGGTGGAGAGAAAGCCAATCTCCCCATCTCAGCAACAGAGTATTTGTCTTCAGTCAGTTTGTTTATCTTGGCTTACAAGATCTGTAGGATTCCTTTTGATTATAATTACTGTAGTATTTCTACTGCCACAAAAGACAAACACATACCAACAAAGCAAGCGCTCTCCTTTGAAGGATGGTACATACAAGCCATTATGCTGCTTCACTGTTCTGTATAAAAGGTACAATAATTACAAAATGGGGGGACAGCATTGTCTCACCTTTAAGGTAGCACTGGAGATAGTAACAGTGCCAAAACAAGGCCTGTATAAAAGAGACAACCAGCAGGAAGCGACCATGGGCGGAACAGGTGTGACGTTTTATGACGTGTTATACGTGCTATCCACCGTGGAAGATTTAAAAACTGCGTGATAGCAGTTAGCAGCTAACTAAAAGAAGAAGAACAGCCGCTGAAAATGTCCACACATTGGGAAAACAAGGTCCAGGAGCTCCTTCCCCTCCAAGGAGAGAACGAGGTCAGCCGCCATATAACAGGGATGGTAAACGATTTGTTATTGCCATGTTGATGCCATTGTTATTGTTTACAAAGCACTGCTGACATGCATGTTATATGTCAAACTAGGGGCCGAGGCTGTTGTGTTACATGCCGGCGTCACGCCTCTTTTGCTATTTTTAGAATTTCTTTGCTGGAAAAACGAAACAGTGAAGTTGCACGGCAGAGAAACCAAAACAATAGCCTGAAAATCGCCATAGGTCTCTGTGGAACTGAGGGGAACTGCAAAGCTGGGTGATTGTTTCCTGTGCATTCACCACTTTGAGCAACACGTTCCATGTTACACACAGTAATCTGATCCATTTTTGATATTTATTTTTATTATAGCAGCTTTAATATTAACTGCTGAGTCAGGCAAAATGAGCAGAACCACCAACTTATATCAATTAGTTAAGAAAAGGTTAAAGAAAAAAAAAGTTTGCCCCAAATATAGCTCAGTGATATTACCTAAAAAATCTCCTATAACAGAGTCTTTATAGTGCTGAATCCCCCCTCTCAGTTGGTGAAGGTAAATGACTATGTCCATGGTGAAAAGGCACAAGGCAGTAATGAGTAATGAAAACAGCCGAGTTAGTGCTGCCATTCAGTAAAGGGCCTGCTGCTGTGGAATGTGAGGCACCATTCATTCACATGGGTTAAAAATGCATTTCTGCCACCACAAAGCCCTGCCTTGTCCTCATTGTTTCTCACCACACCAATAAAACACTTCCACATTCTGAAGGGAGAAGACAAAAAAAAATTAAATTGCTAATTTTACTCCTACAGATACAGGAAAAAGGGGGGGTGGGGGGTGTGCGAGGGGTGGTTGAACTTTGAAAAAAAAAAAAAAAAGAAGAAAGGTCTTTGGAGGAGATAAACAGTCATGGCAGAGTTGAAAGTTTGATCACGATAAGCGCGGAGATGGAAAAGTAAGCACACGAGCTGCTTACAAAAGACAAACAAAAAGTCCTATTGACAAAAGCCCAATGTATGCGGCAGTTATTCAGCGTATGAAAGGAGACACAAGGGTGGAAGGCAATCAAATACAAAAAGCTTCGCTCGAGTCATGTGTGAGCTCTCGAGGGATCTGTTGGTGAATATGAGGCATCTGCGACAGGCTCTATTAAAAAAAAATATCCCATTCTGCAACTGCGGCAGGAGCTTGATCCAACATGAATCACATTTGTTAAAGTCAACTGATAGCCACAGCATGTCACATTTAAACACAGGCCTAGTCCTCTTTTGCTTCGCTTGACAATGCTCAACAAGTGATCTCAGATAGTGTTTGGACACTTGTATGACATAATCATCTAAGAAAAAAAATACACCCACACTGTGGCTTTCCCTTAAGCACATGTGAAAAAAACAAGCATGACCTAAAGTCTGTCAGCCATGAAGAATTTGCCTATGATTTCCCAAAAGCCTCACACACACACTAAATGTGTTTACCTTCAAATCTATTCTTCTATTCACGGGTTGGAGAACAGGTGGCGCTCTTAAGGACTATTTATTATCCAACAGTCAATTTGGGGAAGTTGGATCATTTATTGTTGTGCAGTGTTGCATTCGCTGGAATATCCACAGAGTGGGAGCAGCAGGCTGTGGAAGAAATGTTTAACATAATGTCTGAAATCTGACATAGGGGAGACAATGTAATCCTGTCTGCAAAACAACACTCTGTCTCTTCCTCCCTCCCTCCCCACCTCCCTCCCCTCTCTATCTCTCTTTCTCTTTCTGTATGCGACCTTACACACAAGAAAACACTGTATCTTTACACAACTGGGGAGAAAGACAGAGCACCACAGAAAGACAATATCAAAGGAGAGGGTGGAGAAATGCTGTCAAGTACAGAAAGCTCACAGCTGATGATCCCAAGCTCACTGTGAGTTTGTAAAAAGATCATTACTGGAATACTACAGAGTACAATGTTCATATCACCAAGTTAAAAAAAAACACCAAACTCAGTGCACACAACAGGAATATCATAGTGTGTGTGTGTGTGTGTGTGTGTGTGTGTGTGTGTCAGTCTACTATCTGAAGCCAAAATCCCAACAACACCAGATAACACAATGCCCAAGTTTCTCTCAGCGTCATTTGAATACCTTAAATTATAAACAACATGAATGTGAGCGTGCTTTGACACAGGTGCGCGCGCCCGTACATGCACGCGCCCACTGTCTTCTCTCTCTCTCTCTCTCTCTCTCTCTCTCTCTCTCTCTCTCTCTCTGTATTGCAAACTCTGCTTTTACATAACTATCTCCTCTGATACTCCAGCCTGCCCCTGAGGGAGGATCCCCATGACAATCCCATAATATACCTATAATAGGTATCTTTAATGTTTAACAGCTTTTATTGTGACCTTTATGGATTTCTGCTGCTATTATCACCTATGGCATGGCTATTAATTCCACTCCTGCTGCTGCTTTGGAAGTTTAAAGCGCTCTTGTGATACTTTATAACACTGTTACGTCGGCTGTAATATCAATATCAAACTCCTTTGAAGAACTTCACCCTTCCTAAATTTGCCATATGATTGCTCTTTGTGCGCAAGGTTCCACTCTGTTATCAAACATTCCTCAAAATGACCCTTATCTCCAGTGTAGCACATCCACTTCTGCTGCCCGTTTTTTGTAATCAGTCCTCTTTAACACTCTTAAAGGAAAGCACTGGGTTAAAAAGCAAAGAGTGTGTACTAATAGCCAAAGCTCGCGCTACAGCAGCAGCAGCCCGATGAACGCACCCTCAAAATAACAAACAATGATAATTATATACAGTCACTTCCTTACCAGTTAAAGCACCGCTGAGCTCAAACACACACTCACAGTAGAAAAAAAGAAGGACCGGTGCAGCTCTCCAAAAAAAGCAAATATAAAGAGTCCAGATCCGGCACAGATAAGAGGAGACACACTGTATCTTCCAGTGCGGCGACTGACAACAGCGACCCGGGGTTCAACTCTGGGAGAAAACAGTGCTGAATTATTATGATGTGTGGTGAATTCCTCTCTCCTTGTGTTAGACAACAGTACAGGTTCCTCTCTCTCTCTCTCTCTCTCTCTCTCTCTCTCCCTCTCTCTGCTCCCCGCGCTGCTTCTCTGTGTCTCTCGCTCCTGTCTCTTGACGTTTCACTGGCGCTGCCTTCAGGTGTTGTCGGAAATGTCGCGACTCGGGGAGGAAAACTGGCAAACGGTGGGAATTCCGGGGTAAATCCAGTATGGTGATTAGCTTATTATCTCTATCAACACAATATTTGCGTACAGCTATCTATAATTAATATTTGATATAGCCTACCTATCTTATGTGTCTTGAATCAGGGGTCCAAGATGAGGGCATTGCATTGTGGGATACTAGGCGTGTTAATAATATGCTATTGTGAAAGAAGTATTCAAATTTAACTTAAGTAATAGTACAAAATTATTAGCATAAACATGAAAGTTAAAGTACTAGTTCTGCATAATGGCTCATTTCAGACTTATATATATGATATTATTGGATTATAATACTGGTGCATTCATGTGTACAACACTTTAATGTTGCAGCAAGTAAATGTGGAGCTTTTAATTTTTTTTTTTTTTAAATTTTATATACTAGGGGAAATCAATTTTTTCATGCTGTTGTCAATGCTGGGTTGTTTAACCTATAATAATATATCACACTTTATTAGTTGACTCATATTTTATATTAATAATCTAAATCTACAAAGTGATCAATAAATGTGGTGGAGTAAAAAGTACAATATTGGCCTCCAAAATGCAGGGACGTAGAAGTATAAAGTAGCATAAAGCTTAACTAATAAAATAGTTTTGCCTTAAAATCATACTTGAGTAAATGTACTTCCTCAATTACTCAACTGGGCGGTCAAAAGAAAATTAATCAGCAAATTTATTTTGATGAGCAAATAATTGATTATTAATGAACATTTCCTGCTTCCAAATTCTACAAGTTGTCATATTGTGGAATATGATTTTTGGACTTTTGGTCAGAGAAAACAATGACAAACTGTAGAAATGTCCTCTTTTAATATTTAAAGTAGATTAATCAATAAAAGTTGAAAAAAACAATCAATAGATCATCTAGAAATAATATGTTGATTTAGATTAGAATGTAATATTTTGTTTGCATATAATGCATATTAATTTAGTGAAGTCTGACTTTTTCCAGGGATATTGATTGGGACCTGTGCCCACTCCATTTCCCATGATTCCCTCATCTATTTAAAGGAAGTGCCCTGAGACGGCTCACATACATGGTCTTGTGATAAAACACATGTGACCATCCGACATCCCTAAAGTCACATCAGAGAGTGCGGCTCCCTTTCCTGTCTCAGATAAAGAACGCACTTCTGATCAAACTCCTGCGATTCAATCATATAAATATCGGAGCTTATGGGAGCACCTGAACGCAGCACGAATGGAAAGAAGCCCTGTGTGTGTGTGTGTGTGTGTGAGAGAGAGAGAGAGAAACACCGAGGACAAGATCGAGGGCGAGAGAAAAAAAGGAGAAGCAGAAAAGTTTGTCCCCGCGGTGTAGTCCTTGTCACCAAACCTCAGTCCACACACAGAGGTCACACCATTTCACCACGTCTGTCTCATGTATGTCTCCATCGCTTCCTATCAGCGGGATCAGCTGCTGTGTTCATGTGCGTGTGTGTTTATCTAAAGTGTCCACAGAAGAGAAGAGGCGACGTTGAACAATTGTCCCCAGCTCACCAGCACTCCCTCCACCATGCATGCGCACTGGGCTCCGTGCGTAAAAAGACGTGTGTTTTTGGCACGGGGGGGGGGGGGGGGGGTTTGATAGCACTATCTGTAATCGGGCTCACTTTTGCCCACATACCCTCATTATGGTACACTCACCTGTACGTACACGTCCTATAGTGGAGTTAAAGAGAGCGCAGAACACGTCATTAATTCGGATTGTCTTGCACGAGCCCCCCCCCCGCGCAGCTTAGTCCCATTGTGTCCCTCTGCCATGACAGCAGGCTCACATCCTGTAGGTGCATCATCATTTGAGGGGGGGGAAAAGTTACATGCACAGACCCCCCCACCCACTCACCACCCCATCACACACACACACGACCCCCCCCCCCCCCCCCCCCCTCCCCTTACTCCTCCCTCGCCACATGTTTCCGCACCCCCCCTCCCCAAACACACACACCGCATGCAGATGAGTTGTGAGAGCTTGAATTGGCGCAGAGATTGAAAGAAGAAGAAGAAGAAGAAATGCGACACAGCAGAGATCTTCCAGCGGTTTCAGATCCTCATATTAAATACATGAAGAGCAGTTCCGGCTGCTGGCACCTGTGCCTTGCTCAGTGGCAGTTGTGCCATGTCTATTATGTAGGACACGTCTTCCTAATATGGATACACCCCCCCTTCACCCCTCCCTAACGTCCACCTCCACCCTGTGTGTCTGTCTCCGAAACAATCTTTCAAATAATAAAAAAAAAGAAAATATCCATCCATCTTCTAGATATCCCTGCATTGTGCCATTTCTTTTTTTATCCCTCTCACACTTTTATTGTTACCACAAATCTGTCTGTCCGATGCTGCGGTGATAGAGTGTGTGTCCAAAAAAAAAAAAAATTACTCAAGGAAGAGATGAGTGTGTAGCCTATGGTGAGCTGGTGGAAAGTTTGCTTAACCTCAGGAAGCATTACGACTCCGGCCATTCTCAGTTTATTCCCACATTTCTTGTTAGAATAACTCACTTTAGGCATCTTTTTAAAGCCTGACATTAAGTCCAGCGACTCACATTTATCTCAAGTATCATTAAACTGCTGCAACTTCTAAAACGCCTGTAGAAAGTGGGAATTATAAATGATTATTCCACACACTTCTCGCTCTTGTGCCTTGAGATGATCACCGTCAGGAGGTCATACGAGATTTTTTTCCTCTTCTTTAATCAACCACTACACCCTTGCCTGCATGTAACCTATTTATAAATCAAGATCCGACAACCGCCTTCCACCTCCAGCCCATTCACAGCCCGGGAGGTGGTCCGCTGCTACGCTTCGTATAGAGAGGAGGAAATGTGCGTACCTGCTTTATCCAAAAGAATAATCCAGGGTGACTTCAAGAAGCGCAGACAATCCAAAAGGTGAAAGCATGCTCTTTGCAGTGTATGCTGAAGTGCATGATTGAGTAGGGCGAGTCCATTCTGTCCCGCGGGGGTGGACAGAGATTCCTCGCGGCGATTATTTCCATATCTTTAATACGTTTCGCGTTGAAATTAAACACACACACTCACATGTTTGATTTCAACCACAGCAACCACCGTGGTAAAAATGCTACCTTCTTGTCCCCGTGCGTGTTTCCTTAATTTCCTGACACCCCTTTTCCGTGGCTGAATGGTTTCTCCCGCATTAAATGGAACTATCTGCTATTGTCTCATCAGCGAAAAGTTGTTGATACTGCCAGGGACTCAAAAAAGTGTGTTAAGAGTGTGAGGGTGTCCACCATGTCGATTTTTGGTGATATTTTAAATCATGTAAAGGCAAAGCTGAAGGATAACGTCATAGATGTTGATGTCATTTAAAGCAGTGTCATTATAAAGATAGCTGAGGAGTCATCCTCCTTGAGCCACCCTGTTGCAACACCCAGGCAGCTGCTTGTGAGGGGGAAATATTTTAAGTGGAAATGCAGTGTAACATTACCTCATTGTAATGAGCAGAATCCCAATAACATATTACTAAATTAAACTCTAAATAACTTGATTATATATAAATATGAAACACACATAAATCCATTGTTACATTACTCAACCATCATATTACCATCCTGTGCCATCAAGACACTGATTTTAAAGCTGAAAAGCCCTGAAAGAAAATGAAACTGCATTCAAACAATGTACATTTGTCCTACTTTTACAGGCAGTTTCCCCTGTTTTTGATACCGTCCGTCGGAATGCATGACCACAGTCTCACTATATTTTCAGTCGAGCAGGTTTTCAATCCTGTTCCACACACACACACACACACACACACACACACACACACACACTCTTGACAATGCCAAACAAAATAACAGCAACAACAACCCAAGGACAATCCATGCTTGAAAGTTAATCGCATAATAACTGCAACATTGTAACAATACACATGTTGCTGCCAGTTGTAGCTCTAATAAAACATCATTTTGTGCTCCAGAAAAAGTTAGTTGATTAATAAGGTTCTGTGTTACATAAGATGAGTAAATGCCAGACAAAAAGAGAGTTAAAGTGAACTCCCTTGCAGGACTGGAATATCTGGAAAATCGTGGAAAATAAACATGATAACTCAGTGATGCAAAAATGTTTGAGCAACTGTGGTTATTCAGCCAGTAAATCTGATTTAATCTAATTATGGATCAGTGTCTTTTGCAACACTTTTAATTTGTCATAATCTACATATAACATCTCCAAAATGTATACATTTTCCAGGCATTAAGAGCAGATTTTTTTCAACACTGCTGTTAAGATGCACTCCAGCTTATTGTCTGTTGAAGTCATGTGTAATAACTGTCACTCCATGGCGTTGCTGTGGGTGTTGCGCAGAGGTCAGGCTTGTTTGCTCAGCATGCGTGCAGTGAGAGGGAGCCATGTTGCTGACTGGTGATGTGCCAGTGAGTTAAGACACACAGGCATCTTATCAGCGAAGAGCCCTTGAATTGTAACGGCAGTGCTTTAAACATGCAGCCCCCGGAGCTCCACGGGGGCTCCCTTAGCATTTGCACACGTATACTGAAGACACACAAACACAGACCTACACACTGACCAATGAGTATCATGTAAGCCCTAAAATGCATCGCTGCTTCCTCAAATATCTGCTGATATCCAAACACATCTGTATGTGTGCATACATGCCCGTGCAGATGAGCGTACAAGACTGTTAAGTAAGTCATTATGTCCTTGATGACACATGATCTGCTCAGCTGTACACACACATAAAAACACACTAGTAGCCCCTCCAGCACACAGACACACACCCATATCTACTAAAATGCAGCCCTGCATTCTTGAAATGTGATCTGCTCACGCACGCACACACCCACACCCGTGCACATGCATGTGGACTTCCTCACACACACACACACAAACACACACATACACACACACACACACACACACACACACACACATTAAGATATATGTTTAACATGGCTACTTAAGGATGTTATTCCACGCTTTGACAGATGTGACACTCCCATGCACGCACACACACACACCCACACACACACACACACACACACACTCCTTTTACAACTGACGCTCCTTATTACATGCATGGAAAGAAAATCTCTTCTCACACCCATGAATGTAATAACAAACACACAGCACATTAACGGTACGTCGTTACAACACAATGAACAGAGCCTCCCAGCTCTCTCTCTCTCTCTCTCTCTCTCTCTCTCTTTCTCCCTCTCTCTCCCCGTAGTGTGTGAGTCACTGTTCAGATACTTCCTGTTATAAGAGAGCAGTCTTTAAAACAGCCTCTCTCTCTCTCTCTCTCGCTCTCTCTCTCTCTCTCTCTCTCTCTCTCTCTCTCTCTTTCTCTCCACTCCTGCTTTCCAAGTCAGAGGGAATGTCAGGCCAAACACACACCAAGGTGTCCTCTCCCCTCTCTCTTTTTTTACTCCCTCTCTCTTTTCTCTCTGAGCCATTCGGCAGAGAAGCCTCCCTGTCTTTCATCAAACGCCCTTCAGTCTGCAGGGTCAGCCACTCAGCATTTTAAAACATACCTCAGTGAACCCTCACCTTTAAAAACCTACTGTACCAGCTGTGCAGACGCACACTACAATGCATGCATGCATTTTGCACACTATTGCATGCACAGCTGCTCGTTGGTGCGTGGCAGACACAAACGCACACCTCGGGGCGGCTCTTATTATAGCTGCCCGTGATATCAAATGCAAGGATGTGCATTGTTGTAACGGCAGCACTGATTTACATTACGGGATGTGGTGTGTGTGCATGTTAGACCACAGGTTGAATTGCACTTAATAAAAGAAGAAAAATAAGTTACTTGAAAATTGCTGCTGAGTTAGAAGTACATATGGGTTTGTAGGTTTTATACATGTGGATATGCGGGTGAATGTAGATGTGTATGTATAAAGATGTGTTAGACCTGTGCAGGAGGAAGAGCATACTCCTGGAACTGAGGGTGGAGGACTGAAAGTTTACCTGAGGATTGTGTTGCAGCCCACAGCCATTATGGCTCTTCCCTTTTCCTGTGCACATGCACATGTACATGCAAATAAAAAACTGAAAAAGGGTTTTATGTAAAAAAAATATGTGAGGGATTTTGCACACTCTATGATGTGACCTTTTGCAATCAAAATAAAATCGGAAAAAAATGCTGATATACTTTGAGTACCGGTGTTAAATTGTGCAACAACCATAGGGTAATTTATTGTCCGTGTATTTTATCACACTGTCTGCATAAAAATATAATTCTGATATATATCAACAAAATATTTCCTTTTTCGAAGGCGTTCACACAGTCTTTTCTGACTTTATTTGTGCTCGTTTTATGACCCACTTTTCTTAAATGCTTCAATAAAGTTGATACTGCTCTCGTCTTAAAATGGCTCTGGTGTTTGGTACTAGGTAACGCAGCCATCACGAGCCCTCTCCAGTGACTGACACCTTCAGCCCCCTTGTGCTCAATTAGTTTGTAGTGCATTAGCGACCGCATGCTAATTGTCAGCTGGCAAAGGAGTGCAAGGAGAACCCTCAAGGAGATACCTCAGGGAGGGAGAGAGGGAGCGAGGGAGGGTGGTTGGGGGGGGGGGGGGGGGGGGGGTGCTTTGTTGCCTAACCAGCCCATGAGCAAATACCCACATCTTTCCACACAACGTGAAATATTTATGGGATATCGCATTACCTCTTTTGAATAAGACAAATTACAGCCTTTTTGGACTCTGATGCCACACCTCTCTAAATTCAGTTGAACAGAAAATAATTTGGCTCAAGTCAAACGTGCTTTGTAGGTATGAAACAAATAAATCTTGGATCCACATTTTCTTCTCTTTCACTGTTAATGGTGTCAAATGGTGGCAGCTTTGTGAAATGTGTTGTGTTCAGTGTCTCTTTCTTTCTCTTCAGGTGATGTTTCAATAGGGACAAAGGTTTCCCGAAATGAATGCAAACGGTTTTGAATTGAGAGGCACCGGGTTCTTTTACCTCTTCGTAGTTACAGGAGGAAGTGCGGCTCCCTCACTCTCACTCTCTCGCCCTCTATCTTGTTGACTCAATCTGAAACAGCTTTTGGATCTCATCTATTTCCTGGTTACACTCCTCCCCTCCTCTCCTCTTTAAATTTTTCACATCTCCTCTCATTTTGCTCCCCCCGCTCCCTCCCTTCCTCCCCTCTACTCCTCTTCTTCCCTTTTGACCACCTTTTTCTTTGCATCTTATCAAATTCCATAGGATGGGGAGGGGAAGTGAGGGTGGATCCACCCACATGAGTAATCATTCATGCTATTTTAGCGGCGTTGTTCTCAGCTGGGCCGCAACATCCACCTGCAGAAAGCTCCCAGTGCAACACAAATCGGTGTTGCGTCACTGGATCAACATAAAATGGGAGACATAAAAAAAATGGCAATACATCACAGCACAAACATCGTTAAATCATGCTTATAGTCACTAATTCAGCAGCAGAAGCAGCAGCAGCAGGGAGGATAAAGATGAAGGTAAACGGCTGACTCCTGCTGTTGTTAGTTCAGGGTGTGTACTTTGTGTATCTCTGTGTAAGGCCGGGAGGGGTTGTTGAAAAGTCCTCTCGGTACAAAGGGAAGGTGACTGATTGAGAAGTCCCAGGTTGTGTTCTGTTGCTAATATAGTTATGTGGTGTAATCGTGCAGTAATAACATCATAATCCCATCTGGAATGAGAAACTGTGGACTGTGTGCTACAGTGATTGAGGCCATTTCCTGTGTGTGTGTGTGTGTGTGTGTGTATCTGTGGCAGTGCATTTTAAGCAGCGGTGACTGCAGGAGGCAGCCTGATGGATACAGGATCATACTGCAGCGCTCACATTGTCTTCAGTCCTCCTCCTCCTCCTCCTCCTCTTCCTTCACCCTCCCCTACTGTCTGCCTGCCTCTCAGCAGAATTATCACTCTAAAACACACACACACACACTAACCCCCGAACACACACATACACATACATGCAGGAACAAGTGCAGCCACATGCAAGCATTGTTTACACACACTCTGCATGAAACAAAATGACATACACTGAAAAAGTGCACAATCTCATTGCAGGAGAAGTGCTGTCCAAAAGTGCACACATGCAAAACACACACTCAAAACGGTAGCTACATACCCCCCCTCTTCTCTCTTGCATACAGTCCACACATATACTCCCCGGCTCATTCAAAAGCAGCCATGCATGTTCAGAGACAAGGTGCCTGCGAGAGTAAACAACAAGACAAAAACAGCCATCAGGGATACACCGAGAATATCACAGCATCTCAGCACGGGATAGGCTATTTCATCATCAAATCTTATGTCATTTGACGAGTATGTTGCAGAGCTCACATAAGGATCCCATGTCTGACTTACACAAACAGGAAGTCAGACAGGGAGCTGTTGTCGTACCTTGCCAAGCGTGCACGCATGGTTAATTTTACCAGTGACAGCAGAGCCTGTTACATACAGCTTGTCACAGCGGAAGGGAAGTGTCCACTCCTGTCTTAGCCCTTTAATTCAAACACAGAGACGCCTGTGTCTGTCCTCAGGTTCAAAAGAGATTGAGAGGAGGGAGAGGGTGTTGGCCATGTGTGTGTGTGTGTGTGTGTGTGTGTGTGTGTTGGGGGGGGCAGGAAAAGGTGCCTAAAGCTTGTGTATGTTGTATAAATGTTATGCCTCTGTATGTATCAGCCTCGTTCTATACATTGGCACACACTGCAATTTGAGGCCGCCGCTATTGTGCTTTACATTGTGTCACCCACTGGCTTTGTAACTGGCGCCTACACGGTGTCCGATGCCACGGTTAAAAAAAAAAACACATCCTTTTTACTGACTTCTCTAGTATCGCTTCCACTTCTCTCATCAGGTGAAAAAAAAGCCTGCCAGCATTTCTGTGAAAACTATATTTAAGAACATAATGGTGGGTGTTGGGATTTGGTAACATCTATATTAAGTGGGGTCATTAAATGCTGTTCAAAATTCCTAAATTTAATTTTAGCAAATGTTGTGCAAGGAGTTCTATAACTGCAGGCAAGTATTTATGTAATGTCTATTTATTCTTTATCCAACCAAGTTGCTGTTTTAACATCATATTGCATTTGAAAGACACCCACAGTACCTTGTGTTAAAAGCTGTCATATTACCTCGGTGTTTATTTGTGTGATGATGTTGTAATTAACACGTTGGCCTGGACGTGTTGCCTGTTTGACATTGTGTCTGACATTGAATCTGGCGGTAGACAACCGCTCAGAGGCATGTGATGAGTATGCCGGCGAGAGAGGCTGGTCTAGACTCCAGGCGACACACCATATGATATTGATTATCTTTTGTTTGGCTATCTCTGCAGCTCCTTGCCCTAAAGGACTTAACTCGCATTATTGTCTGGCATGAGGCTCTATTACTCCAATTTAGCGAGCTCTCCAACCAGCGGGAAAATGTGCTGCTGTTGAAATGTGTCCATGCGATCCCATAACGAGACAGCTACACATTGCACTCTGTTCATGCACAGGTTTTAGTTACACAAACTTTCTTTTAGGGAGAAATTATCTTAATCGGTTGAGTTAAACGTGCCAACCTCAGATTGACAAACAAAAGGAAATTTATTCTAATATGTACATGATCATTTTGTATTATTAATATAAAGGGATATGACTTCGTACTGACATAAACCAAACATTAATAATCTTAAAAGCTCTACAGACTTAATTAACCAGAGCCTAAGCTTTAAAAAGTAAATCTTATTTTTTGCTTTTCTGCTTCCTTTCCTGCTCTGAGTCCTTTAGATATGCACTGTTTGCTATAAAGTGCAACACTTAAAAAGATGTCAGGGCAGTGCGTAAAGATAAACACATATTTGTAAAGTACAGAGAAAAGCTGCATCTGTAACTTGTTGTCTTGCTCAATTTTCTGTCTCTCCCTCGCTGGATTTCATCACATCATGAAGTGCAAAAGTTCAACTAAGCGAGTGGCATTTCCACAGTGTTTATGTCTATGTGTTTGAGCGTGTGTTTTTGTGTGAGTCTGAGGTGATGAGAGCGAGACCGAAGTGTTACTTAGGCCAGTGGTTTTCTTTTTCTTTTTTCTTTCTTCAGGCGAAGCATTTTCTGAGATAGCCTGCACTGATGACCGAGGTCACACAGAATGCATTTTAAGTGGTGATGCAATTTTACTCTCATGTGCATAACACAGGGTTTCCAACATTTATTTATATGATTTATATGATTTATTTATATATTTATTTATATATTTGTATAATTTCATTTCAAGAGAATTTCCATAATGTGACTGCAGACAACAACTTGAAAAGGAAATTATCTTGCCTTAAAGCAATTACAAGGAGTTTTTAACTGGTTATGAAACAGTCTCAGTTTAATACTGATGAATTTAATACTATGACCTACACGAGAAAACAAGACCATCAGCAAGAAGACTGGCAACTTCTATATAGTTATTCTTCCACGGGTCTAATGCCCTGCGAAATCAGACAAAACAATTAATGGCACACATACCGGAAGAGCCCGTGTTTACATTTTCCCAAGCAAAGTTTGGCTGTGAGTAGTGCGTTAGCCAGTTAAAAGGAAGCAGGAGATTTTTCTTTTGAGAATTTTAGTTATGACATCTATATATATTTTCTGGTTATGGCTGACACTGGGGCAGGATCATCAAAGAGAAAAAGAAAATAATTGACCAAAGGAAAAAAGAGCTAAAAGGGACAGTGAAAGAGCATGGGTGAAAACACAAGTTAACCTTGAACGGCCATTCAACAGATGAAGAGAATAGCTGTATTTAAATGGTTCAAAACTGACCCTGAATCGACCCTTCTCCTCCTACACAGTTATGTAATTTATCTATTGTATTTATGAAATACATTGGTTTTACATAAATATGAGTTTGCTTTGTTTCTTTATATTACATTTATTAATCTTGCAAAGTTACTAATAGATACATTACTTAATCACTATGCATCCTGCAAACAGCTGTTTCAAAAGAAAAATATTGTCAAAAGTAAGTAGTGCGATTTTTTCTTTTCGTGCTTCCAAAACAAGTCCACGCGCTAGCCAGATCAAGATCTATGCAACACGGTGGTGCTCAGGGAGACACTATTACTGTCATCCACAGAAGCCTCCAAAATCAACACTAAATGAAAGTTCCTTGTAGTTGCTTTAACAAGAATGGCAGATACTGACCCATACTTTAGATACTGACCAAACACCTGATGCCAACAGGCTATTTAAGCAGCTACACTTACAACAAAGCTGCAGCTATTACAGTAAATCTGCAGTCAATTTCACACATGCTGAGTTCCACAAATTGCTAACAGGAACCATACTCCCGGCTAATGATGTAATGAAATACACTTTACATACTGCATATTAATATCCCTTTCTGCATGAAGAATCTGGTTTAAGTATTTTAGTTTAAGCGACAGTTCAGCCTTAAATCAAAAATGCATTACAGTACATCCCTCTTACCTGAAGAGCTATTTATGAATCTAGATTGTTTTGGAGTGAGTTGCAGAGTGTTGGAGATATCTGCCGTAGAGTTGCCTGTCAGTCTTCTCTACAATATAATAGAACTAGATGGCACTCAGCTTGTGGTGATCAAAGCGCCAAAAAATAAATTAAAAAAACTCAACAGCAATGTCTCTTTGCAGAAATCATGACCTGGTTTCTCAAGATAATCCACAGATCTTGTTGTGAGCAGTTTCACATAGGAGCTATTTTCTTTCCACTGAGCTACACATGCCAACTATATCACTGTACAGAAGGAAGAGTGCATCTACTCATGGATGAGAGGCTTGTGCTTGTGACAGCGCAAGATGTAAACATTAATGACCTACTCCTCAGCTGAGTTGTAACTTTAGCGAGCTCAGTGGTGCTAGATGCACTAGCAGTAGATGCACTCTTCCTCCTGTGCAGTGATACAGTTAGCAGGTGAAGTTCAGTAGAAAGCAAATATTTCCAATATGAAACTGCTCACAACAAGGTCAGTGGACTATCGTGAGTAACCAGGTCATGATTTCAGGAAAGAGACGTTGCTTTTGAGTTTATCAATAGTATTTATTTGTTGCTTTGAGCACCACAAACCAAGTGCCATCTAGCTCCATTATATGCAACAGAAGGCAGACATTTCCACGGCTGATATCTCCAACGCTCTGCAACTTACAGCTAAAGAATCTAGACTGATAAACACCACTACAGGTAAGACAAAAAAAAAGGTATTTTTTGATTTTGGGGTGTCCTGTCCCTTAAGAAAATCCAGCCATACAGTAATGCTTTCTTACAATCTGTCTGAACCATGAGACACAAAAGTCAAAATCACCTTCTTTTATGCACTATAGCTCCATAACAGTTTGATATACATTTTAAGAGAATTGGGTTTTTAAATTACAATTAAGGCACCCTTACAACTATAAATGTGCATTCAATAATCAGATGAAGCATTAGCATCTTTGCTCATCATGTTGTACTGCACATGTTTTAAATAAAGATGTAGAATGAAGCTGAGCATGTGCCCAGTTATGGCAGAATGTAGTTTTTTTTGGTGACCCCTCAAAAGCACCTGGGAAAAAGCTTATAGCAAACACACTGACATGAGTAAATTTAGGTGACTCCCAGTATCACTATTTTTTGGTTTGACGCCCAGCACTATTGACAATCCATGAAACATGATTTCAGATAAAGGAGGTATAGAGTTCAGGCCCCATATTACCGGCTTTGCAGACACTTACAAAATCTGAAATAGTACTATATCTAAAACCTGCTTACACACCCACTCACCTAACCCTCGCCTCAAACACTCTCACTCACCATCACAGCCACCTCCACACTCCCTCCCTCCCTCCCCTGCTGTCAGTACGGAAAAGTTGAAATTGAAACTGCCACTACAACTTATAGTACAACTTCTGTTACTGCTATTACTACCGTTGAAACTGACCACAGTAGCAGTTGCTGAGGTTCACACTCTCAAGACTGACATCATTAAAGGGACTGTGCACTGTGGTAAACTTGGGAAACTTGCAAGAGACATATTAAAGACAGAAAGGTCAAAATCAAAGCAGCAAAGGTCAACACATACTGCCTGGTAAACACCTATGTCTGTCATAAAAAAAAACCCAATCTGAGATAATCCTGATTACATCACTGTGGTATCATCAGGCGCGTTTTCTCAAGCTGAACAAAGCTTCACTAGAGCCATAGAGGACATTAAAGTAACAAGTAGTACTAGTAAACTGATCTTTGAAATTAAAAACAAAAAAAACGATTTGGATTCAGCACCAGATATTTTCAATCTTAAGATGTCTTTGGTCTTTCAAAAAACTAATTGCAAGGTACTCATGATGCAGAATCTATCTATCTATCTATCTATCTATCTATCTATCTATCTATCTATCTATCTATCTATCTATCTATCTATCTATCCATCCATCATCCATCCATCCATCCATCCATCCATCTGTCCACCTATATATTGGATTACCGGATAATAATTATTGATGCATTAGAGCCGGTAAATAGCTGGTAGTTAGCCTAATCTATTCATCATAATTTGTTAGTTGGTTGCATTTTGTATTAGTAATATGCAAAGTAACTAAAACTGTCAAATAAATGTGTAAATGTGGAGTAAAAAGTACAATAATTCCCGCTTAGATGTGGTGGAGTAGCAGTATTAAGTAGCATAAAATGGTAATCAAAGATGGTTCTTCAAATCAGTCAAATCAACTGCTACAAAACTGAACTCAATTCCTCTTCACTGGATATCTGCACCCTTATGCCGACATGAAAAATTCAGCATGTTTCTCAGACGGATTCCCGCAGAGAGTCATATCTGTAAATAAGGAACATTCTTGTCAGATATCCCTACTGACTACAGATACAGTGGTGAAATATGTTACAGCACATGCGATGTAAGGCCACATGTAAGCTGTCATTTCAACCAAGACGCTGAAGGAGTCAATCGCCTGCTGTACACCGGTTGTTGTTTAGAAACCTGCATACATGGCTGGGCTTCCTTCCTTTTTCCACACTCTTGTACATTAATCATCCTCAGGAGTGATGAATTGAACAATGTGTACTAATATACAAATACACATGTGGTCAGCAGCGTGACAGAGCCTTGTGGTGCTTCTCCTCTCACATTAACTTACATTCACCAGCTTCGTGGTAAATAACATGCCCACACACCTCAAAGTTGGTGCGCATTTATCTGCCATTGTGAAACTTAACAAATAGTCGTTTTGCAGCGCAAAAGAACACAGACGTCTTGAGTTACCCTCCACTTATCTTGATCTTTCTAATTATATCCAAGGCGTGTGTGTGAGTGTGTGTGTGTGTGTGTTGGTGTGTGCCTATGTACATGACTGTGTGTTTGACTTTCCTACTTGTGCCACAGACAGCTGTTGTTTGAATTGCCCCAAGTGCTCAAACCGACTTTGTAATTAGCCCTATCTGTGTTTTACTTTACTGAGGAGAAGTGTTTGTGTGTGTGTGTGTGTGTGTGTGTGTGTGTGTGTGTGTGTGTGTGTGTGTTGGGGGGGGGGGGGGGGGGGGGGGCACCATCCCAATTCACAACACCCTACCCACCCCCAATCTCTTCTGCAAAGTAGAGCCTGAATCACACACACACACACACACACACACACACACACACACACACACAGCTCCAGCTGGTAACAATAGATCCAACACAGAAGCCATGTTCAAAACAGCTGACATTAAAAAGTGTTAGTTTATGACCTCATTCCAAAAGAATTGAGAACATATGGAGTGTATGTTTGTGTGGGATCTCACTGAAACAATATTCATCACTTGCATATCAAAGCAGCTTACACACACAGAAACCTGTTGCCTCAAGCAGCAAACGTGCCAACAAATTTTCTCAAATCAATGAAGTCAATAAAGTGGCATCAGTCAGGATAACTGAGAGTGTTTTGCATTATTTTGAATACTCAAATAGGAAAGTTTCAAGTTAAAAAACACAGGCCTCAAATAGGAAGGTGAGGGAGGAAATCATGGCAAGACATGCATTTTTTTTTTTAAGCGAGAGGGGGATGGGTGGCTTTTTAGATTGTCCCTCCTCCCTCTTCCTCTGTCTTTTTTTTCCACTTCCCTCTCATCTTTGTTCAAGGGCTGCCTGGCTAAAACAAGCCGCCCCTGCACACTGAATGAAAGTCATAATAAATGAGTCCAAAGTGGTCAGCGCAACATTGTCACTGACTGGGAGTTGGTGTGTTTACTTGAGATATTGTCGATTATTATTGTGTGGTGTTGGTGATGTGTGTTTGTGCTTGTGCGTTACTGTCTAAGAGAGTGAAAAAATAAGTGTGTGTGTGTGCATGGGAATGAGTGGGTGTGGATCAGGGGAGTTGCAGTAAAATGAGGAGAAACGAATGACTAAACACACACATATGCATTTAAATACATATCAAAAGCAAAACTTTTATTGCTTTGTTACAACTCCTCATAATGCTTACTGTTTTATTCTACTCTAGTAAAAAAAAAAAAAAAACTCAGGAAAACATTTGCCATCTCCATCATCTCCGTTTTCCCTCTCCCCTTCATCACCTAACAAGTGACCCTGGTGTGTCTATTGGTTTAATGACCCTTGATGACGCACAAACACAATTTCCAACTCCATCTATATGCTGCGGGTAGGCAGAGACACACAAAGCCTCTCACTGAAAACTCTCTCTCCATCTCCCTCACAAAGCCTGCATGCCTCTCATTTGTAAATCACTTAAAAAGCATGACAAATGTGCATTGGAAGTTTCAGAGCGTCCCTCTTGAAAGCATTTTCTACTCTCTCATTCGCACCCCTTCTCCCGATACACAACCGTATTGTACTAACCAGGCATATAGCTTGGCGTTAGACGCACGGTTATGGTCACTTAATTGCCATCAGGGTGGTGGCAGGCCAGTGTGATTTGGCTGATTACATTCAGCGTTTCTAGTGGCTGAGCAGAAAGGAGTTTTGTAGTTGTGAAATGATTTGAGAGCAGAGAGAATGTGAGACTGAAATCCAAAACAAAGGAGTCTTGTCCACAACACTAATCCCACAGGAACATTTCTGCCGTAGACTGGGAATTACTGTGTGTTTCGATCATGTGATGGGCCATCAAGCAGCGGGTTACAGCATTTTCTTGTGTGTTTGGGTCTGAATGTCAGCTAATGGCTGGGAATTTATATCGCCACCATCACAACAGAATTTTACAGTGTAGGCTCTGAATGAAACACAGTGTATTTCAGCAGGTTAACAGATCATTTCATTTACAGAAAAATGTGGTGGAGAGGAAAGGGAGGGAGGGGTGGTATATTCACAGCACTGTTTTAAAAAAAAGTCTGGGTCACTAAGGGGTCACTAATGAAACAAAAATGTCACCAACATTAAGTAGATTATCTCTCACTGCAGTCATTCCTGTGGCAAAGAAACTTCAGCGTCAAATTAATTGTTGCTTTCAGAGATTTTCAATTGCAAGTCTACAGTGGATAAAAAAACTCAAGGTCATAACATCTATAAAGGTTCTTCACAGCTGCACCACAATAGCACAGTCATGAAAAATCCAATATCAACTTGTGGAAGTGTTCTGGGAGAGAGGTTTGAAGTATGTGTGGATCAAATGTTAACATTTTATAAGAGGCTGATATTATTGTCTTTTAGAGGCTGTGGCACTGTTATTTTGAAAGCTAAAACAAAGGTATCTTGTGAAACCAGATAACATAAAGCATCTATTGGTGCCAACCATGTCGACATAGCTTGTCAACATAGCTTGTAAATAATGCTGCAAATTCAGGCTAAATTTTGTTGAGGAAACGACTACCATGGGTATTTTTAAAGGGGTCCTTTGAACTCTCACATCAAGATTTCCGAATGAAACTGCGTTCTATGGGTACCTATAAGTCTCCCCTAAACGTGAGAAGGATTTTTTGTGTTGCTTACAATCTGTGTACTCCTTTAAATTAAGGCTGTATATTTGTCTTTCTAAGGAAAAGGATAACCACCCTATTTAAAGAACAATGGATTGCCTAACACAGTGGTTCCCAATTGGTGGGTCGTGGTCCAAAAGTGGGTCACAGGTCAGGTCTGAAGGGACCACAAGTGACCAACAAATGTGTCAAGTTTGTAAAAAACACACTTTATTTTTAAGTTCAATAAATTTCAGGCATAGATTATTTTGGGGTGGCCATATCCTGATTTGGAGTGAGTGGCTAACGGACAGCTCCTTGACAGAGACAGCAAACTAGCTTGACGACATGGCCAAACACAAGTATGGCACTGAATATATTAAACTATGTGGACCTTGAACTATTGACTAAGGAGAAATCTGGACCCCGGAGCTGCACCAGCTGGAAACCACTGACCTAGAGTATATACTACAACAGCACCCTGAAATTCAGTTATGGCTTTTGTTTTATGGTGTGACACCACAAGATTTTCAGGTGCCCCATCTGGCCATGTGTATTCAGCATTCTGCAATTAGCAACAACAGCCCTTTTTAAATAGGAATCGTGCAAATTTGCAGGAAAGCCCAATCAGTCTTTTTTCAGCATCGGGGGAAAATCGGGGAGTGCGGCAAAATGCCGCCTGCCTACTTTTGTTCATACAGAATGTGCCTTTTTCAGGGCAATGGGGGGCGTGAGCAAGTAACAAAACATGTCGCTCAGCGTGTGACGTAAACAGTGATGTACTCCGCGGCTGGTCAGTCCTTCGGCGATTCTCTCATAAGTTGGCCCATCCTTCACCGTTCCTGTCATTTGACGGTTAATGGCTTCTTCATTTACGAGAGCAAGGAGGGCACGCAATTCTTTGTCTCCCCAGTTGCTCATCTTTACAGCATCTTTCAGGTTTGCGTTTCCCTCTTGCTACTAGCTGCTCGCTAATTCCTGCTATCAGCTGTTTCCTGTTTATCCACCGCCAGTGGGTCGCACATGCGGCGTCATCAACAGCTCCTCCCACAAGTCATCAACAGCCCCTCACATGGCGGAGGGGTGCCTCATTCTTTTTAAACCAAAAAGGTTCCGCCAATATGACTACCCTGCGAGGCGGAAAATTGGGCACCTCGGATCAACTTGCCAATCCGGCTCTGTGTGTCTAAATGTTCGCAGCTTGCCGGCAAAACGGCCCAACATTCGCCAAAAATCTGGCAGTGTAAAAGGGGCTAAAAACAGTGCAAAAAAGTTGATGAAAAGTTGACATTGACTTTCAATTAATAGTTTACCTTTTTTACTTCCTAACCCAGCTTTGGAAAGTAACTAAGAACATTTACTTAAGTGCTGTACTCTTGTATAATTTTGAGGTCCTTGTACTTAACTTGAGTATTCCCATTTTCTGCTACTTTGTACCAATGGACAGCATTCAGAGGAGAAAGTTGTACATTTCAACTAGTTACTTAAGATTTTACATAACAAAACATGCAATAAAGACGACGTTGAAGATTAAATTAGTGGCTCCCAACCTTTTGGCTTATGACCCCTTATGTAAATGCAGTGCCTAGTCTAGAGTCATGTCAAGTTTCAGATATTAATGCAGTTCCACCCTGCCAAACTTCTCAGATGATTTCATTTAAAAATTGTTTGAGGCCCAAAGAGAGGAAGATTATTAATTATTTAACAAAAAAGCAAGGCCAAAGAAAAGTCTGAAAAAGTAATATAAATTTGTCTAGTAGAATTTTTTTTCCCTCTTCCCTTTCCTATTAATGATCTCACAACCCTTTAGACTTTTTTGCCACTGGCTAGTAGACAAGCCTCGCACATCTAATTACATGATAACAAATATGTAGCCATCCAATGTCAGAACAAAGGCCCAAAGAGGGGAATTTATTTAATAGTTTTTCAAGACAGAAAAAAAGCAAAGAGTTGAGAAAAATCTGAAAAAGTGATACAAATTTGTGTAGAAGAATTTGTGTATTTTTCTCCTCCCTACCACATTAATCATCTCACAACCCTTCAGACTTTTTTGCCACTGGCTAGTAGACAAGCCTTGCACATCTAATTACACGATTACAAATATGTATCCATCCACTTTCAGGACAAAGGCCCAAAGATGGAAATTATTCAATAGTTTTTAAGAAAGGGAAAAGCAAAGAGTTGAGAAGAATCTGAATAAGCTATACAAATTTGTGTAGAAAAATGTGTGTATTTTTCTCTTCCCTACCCCATTAATCATCTCACAACCCTTCAGACTTTTTTGCCACTGGCTGGTAGACAAGCTCTGCACATCTAATTACACGATTAAAAATATATAACCATCCACTTTTAGAACAATGTTAGCTGTCAACAATGACTGGCTGTGCGACAGTCTGCCTACAGACTAGACAGTTATTAGAGACACAGGATGAGACTGTGGTGCCAGTCCTTGCATCACAGACAGTATACTGAACACCAATGGGACAAAATCCTAAAAGGACTCATAGTTTTACTCACAGGTTGTCCACAGCCTTTACTATGTGCCTTATTGTTGCTGGGGTCACAGCTCACGTTGTTGTGTGTTCAAGCCTAACAGTGTCTAATCTACAGTATATTGTCAGACGTCTTTAAAGTTGCTGCTGTCACAGGAAGTTATGGTTTGCTGTCAAAACTGCTGTTGCAAATACTTTCTGAGAGGCTGAAAGGATTCCTGTGGTTTTTAGTGCTTGGCGTTGCCAAGGAGGAAAGCTAAGAAAAAACCTATTTGTAAAATTAGAAAAAATCTTATTCCATTCTGTCTGCCATAATAGATACTAGTGTAATAAAAGTGCAGTGACAGCTTCAGCTTATTTATACATCACTGTGGGTTTGCTAACGCATTTTCATTTCTTTATCAGGTCACCTGTGAACACTCTGATTCTGTCAATTATGTCCCTTTTAGTTTGTCTTGTACAAACAGTGAAATGTGAAATGACAACAAAAAGTGTTGGTTATCTAACAACTTGGCTGCCAAGCAATTGTTGCCACCCTGACCGAAGCGCAACACACTGCCCATGGAGGAATTGTGTTGCACAGCCATTTACTACTGCATGGAACTCCCCCATGAGACACGAGGTGTGCTTTTTATTCTCATGAGCCATAAAATACAGTAGGGAAGTCTGTGCTGTTGCTCTCACTTCACCTTTTTCGTGTTATCACTGTCTTAATGAGACATCTAAAAACCCAATGCTAATGGTTAATGTGTAAAATGAGTCACGCTCTCCTTGAGCTCAGCCTGCGCACCGACAGGGAAATAAGAGACAGAGAGATAATTTGGTCATATCTATACAGCGTTTGAAGAGGAGCAGTACCTCTTATGCTGTACACCTGACAATTTAAACTGATACAGCTATCACATCCTCATGATTCACCCATAAATATGCTGTAATGAAAAATTAATGAGGTATACTTTGTCAAAGGATAAATTATTTACCTCTGCATGAGGTTTCAACACCTCCATTAAGCGTCTGGTCACTCCCTGCAGAACTGCTATCTATTCTACTTCACCGCAACACACATAGTGAAAGGATTTCACACCATATCAAAGTTTTCAGCCTTTATTTCTGCACTTTGGTGTCTTTGTCCCCCAATCGCGCACACATAATACATGTATGCACACCTCTGCTCCCACACCACCACCACCACCCTTGTGTCTTTGTATGAGACCCCTGCCTCATCCCTATTGTCATGTTAATTACCTGTTTGCTCTGTTTTGCAGGAGCCTGCCATCCATCAAAGCGTCTCCCAGCTTTTCATCTCACACAGTGCATCTCTACCTGTAATTAGGTTTGGGGCGAGGGGGAAGATGGATTTTGTTAGCACCCTGCAGAGGGAAAAGAAGACATTAGGAAGTCTCCATGGCTGTTCTGGGACCAGCCTTTAATGGTGTCTAATTGATCTGAGCTGTCATGGGGCCATGGCTTCATGTGGTAGGAAGCTGATTATCCGTATGTGTCATCCTCAGTGCATGAGCATTAGCTCAGCGCTCTGGCTTTTACAGTCTGATAAGGTGGGCACAGGCATGTGTGTGCATACAGGTGTGCACGTGGCTGCAATTATTATTATTATGTGCATCTGTGTCTGCAAATACAACTACAAATTTGATGTACTCTCCATCCATGTGACTAAAAAGTGGGGGGATGGGATCTGGTTTGTGCTTGTGATTATATGTGCATTGCTGTGTGCACAAAGGGTGACTGTGTGTGTATTTTTTACGAGTGTGTATGCATGTTTGTATATGTAGTGCCTGAGGAGAGGCTGAGCTGTGGTCAGAATAATTTAACATCCAGATGTGCGGAAGCTTGAGGGAAATCGATATGGACGAAGGTTCCCGAGCAGGTGCTGAGCATACTGTCATAATGCAGTAAGGATGGAGAGGGATTAATATTTAACAGTAATCTGGACTGAACAGATGGCCGTTCATAAAAACGTTGAGGAGTGTGAGGATGAATTTACATCAAGGCCAAGTAACCACAGAGAGCAATAATATAGTAATTAAAATAAGTTGAGATAATAATTGGTGTTTCAGTAACACTCTAGATTACAGCCTGCAAATTACTGTGTCATTATTTGGTGCAGTGATTCTCAGAGTGGTGTCCGTGGCCAGGGGGTCCCTGAAAAGTTTTTAGATTCAGTAATTTAAACAATCATATACTAAAAATATTTTTATTACTATATAATATAATTAGAATAGTCTATTACAGTCATATCTTGATTTATGTATATGCTAATTTCAGTTATATATTATTTAATTTATGTATGCATTAAGAGTGAAACTTTCTCATAATACCTGGTGTGTGTGTGGATGTGTGTGTTCTGAAATGCAATTCAAATGAACCCCTTTCTCTTTATTAGTCCTTGATATTTTTTTAAGGTACAGAGTTACTTGTAGCTAACTGAACTGATGAGAGTTGCATTGTTTAATGGATATTCTGTGTTGAGATTAGGGGTAGGTATTGTTAAAAGATAGTGATACCAGTACCAATACCAGTATCCTTAAAGTGATACCAATACTAAATGAAGCACTGCATTTGATACCCATAATGTGAGGGGAGTGGTGTGTGGTATAGCTATCATTTTGAGCATTTTGGTGGCATCTCGGCACACTGACATGCCAAATCTGTTATACACTGTGCTCAACTTCACCACACCACAGAATGTATGGGCTGTAGCTGCTGTTGCAATGTGTGAACTCTGTGCCAGGAGAGTCTGACTGGCTGCACACACACAGTGACAAGGCTAACTGTTAGCATCACACAAATAGATAACATTATCTAACAGTTATTTAAGGGTTTAACAACAGAGTTAAGCCGTTTCGGTGTCAGTGTAAGATTTCTGGGATGCAGGCACATGCACAGATAGACACCAGGTGGTGCTCAGGCACCTGCCCTTTTGCCCTCTGTCTAGATAAGTACTCCTTTTACAAGACATGTTTTTTTTCTATTTCTTTCCAGAATTTTCATATTCCAGTTTTTAAATTTTGCCCTTAGTTAGTTGTGTGCCCTGCATCTGAGGCGAGTCCCTGCTCCTCCCTCTTCAACTTCCCCTGTGGCAGCAGCACACAAATCGAATGCCCTGTGGAGCAGCATCATGTCTCCCTGACTTGCCCTCATGGACAGCCAGGTAACGATAGCGTTTGCCCTAAACCTCCTCATTGTTTGTCACTTTTGTGAAATTAAACCACAATTACAACATCTCAATACAGCCAGTCTCATTTAAGCAATAACCCACTGTTAAGCTTTGAGAATAAAAAGAGGAGAGGAGAGCAGAGTTGGCCATAGTTTGGACAGTTGATTGATTGGTTGTTATTTTCACTATTCACAGAACAGCATTTTTCGATGTTCTGCAAAGCATTGTTGTTATGGTTATTTACTTTAAAGACCACCGAAGCATGCACAATGTGGTATTGTTTTGTTGATGCCTGTTATAAATAAATGATGACTGTAGACGTTGAACATAGCAGCTGCTAGGTGTATATAGTATAAATATTTAGATACCTCATATGTAAAATAGATAGACATTTCCCCTGCTCATTACTGTGCACACGTGTAGGCTACTGTGTGTACTCAGGCCTCAAGCTCAAGAAACCCTCTGGTGCTGGTAGATACAAACCTCTGGCAGAGTGCACTTTGTGTGAGCACGTTGGGAAAAAAAAAAAAAAAAATAAAAAAAAAAGGGGAAAGGCATGTCCTTTTTTACACTAAAGCACCTGCCCTGCAAAATGCCTGTGCACGGCACTGCTAGGATGATTTAAGGCTCAGTGTTGGAAGTTAGCCGCTGCTGCTATGTTAGCTCATGCTAATCAGTGTTCCAGATTAATAAGTGACCATGTTAACTGTTGACTCATAAGCATCTGCGGTTTTTGAAGTGATGACAGCTGTTGAAAACAGTAGTATAACACGTAGCTGTTCTCATAAATGCCTTTTTGTTTAGTTTTCATTTCAGTGTCACAAAATACTGAGCAGATGTTGGAGGACAGCGACTCCAGAGACTGCAGCAACAGAAAGTTTGCTTATATGGCAAGGAGTCTGCATGGGCTGGTATCAGACCCCCAGCTCAAGAAGGATCAAGTTCAGGTTATAGTTGACTGGAAATGTTTCGATACTAATTGGTACTGGGTTATTTCAGTCAATACCATAAACGTATCGAGTACTGATACTCAGCCCTGGTTGACATGGTGCAAATATTTTCAATACATTTCTAATATCTTTCTAGTACCTTTTTTCGTGTGTTGTTCTTTCATAAAGAAATGTAAAAAATAGACTACATCAAAATATTCTGCTGACATACACAAGAGAGTCCTCCTGTATATTCTTTATTTTGTAAGGGGTCTTTGGCTGACAAAAATTGAAAACCTTTGATTTAGTTTATACAGGGTATCAATAAAATACTACTTAAAAAGGTTAGGTTTTTTTTTTTAAATTACTGAGTACCTCTTTTAAAAATGACAGTTCATTTTTAAAGTGAATGAAATAAGTTGAAGTGGCACATGTAATTTAGCTCATTAAATGACAGTTGTTATGAAAGGAAACACAGTATGAGCTAAATCTGTTGCTACCCTGTTTGTGCCTTGTAATTATGTGCTGGGTAATAAAAAAAAAAAAGCACTTACCCCCCCCCTAAATGCAAGTGTTGTTTCCTGTACATGACTTGCTCCTATAGGTGTCCAGTACCTTAGTATCCCATATTGCACTATAAATTGCGGGCTGAAATCTATAGCGCCACCCTTCTTTTTATCCAAAGCATGTTACTGAAAAGATTAGATTACATTAGTGATCAGATTACATGACCAGCTTGGAATAGCCCTGATTACATTACCGGCACTTAATCAGAGAAGTCTTGTTTATCAAAAGTGTTCCTTGGTGTCAGTATATAAACATGTATCTATACGTATGGAAGGAGTGAATGCAGAAATGATTTTTTTGTGTTATGCACTGTAGGGACGTCCATGCTGCTCTGCTGACCTTCAGCATGAAATGAAAAGTGTCTGATGCCTCTGGTGTGTTCGGAGGGGCTTTCTCTTTTCCGAAGATGGACAGCCATGCATTATTGATTACAAAACACTCCTGCAATGCTATTTCATCTTTCCAACACAGCTGACCGTGAATCGGGCTTTACCTTTTTATTTAGTTTAAATTAATGTGTGCAAGTCTTTGATTGGCTGCATAGTTTTGTTAGGGTAATGCTTTTTTCTCTCCTCTCCCCCACCACCTCCTTTCCCTGTAACAGCCAGTGGGAGACTAAACGGTAGATATGCAGAAACAACTCCCTTATCTCCACATCCTGCTACACAGTATGCTGACAGAGAATTGCACAAGACAAAAGACAAAGGTAGGCAGAGACAAACCAATGTGGAACAATGCGAGGGTGAAATACAGCCTAATGGTTATCACACCAACTCTGTCACACCTAACAGCATTTATTTAACTTTATTTTGAGCTCCATAGTACAGCAGTTATTTAAACACACACCTGCACACTGAGACACTTTGTGCACACATGCGTATCAAGCACAAGAATGTTTCTGCAGTGCATATTTCAACTGTCTGCATACACACCTCACTGTGCATTTATGTTTGCATTCTCAATCCATACTCAATTTCTCTCTGTCACTGTGCTCTACGTGTGTTATTTTGCACAACCTGCACGCTGTCAACAACATCTCATTGTAATTCTTATTAATTCTGGTGTCAATTACTGCCTGTGAGATGTTAAATATTCATTTGCTCGCTTATTTATATTCTATATTTTTTCCCTGGCTCCTCTTTTGTTGCTGCAACATTTTATATTCGGCAATCATTAAAGGTTCATTGTGTTTTATGTTTATGTCGTGAATTTTCAAAATAAAACACAAAAATCTTTTACATTGTCAAAAGCTTCTTTACTGAAGCAGAGACCCAGCAGACCAGTGAGTGTTGCTGAGCGTGGCCTTACCTTCCCGGTCCCCTGTTGAGGATGGTCACAGGGGAGGACGCCCATGGCGACCGTGGCTGTCAGATGCTGTTTCCATGATGCCGAAGAATGATTGGTTTCATGGATCCGGACAGTGCCCTCCGACACCTGGGAGAAGAAACACTGGCAAGATGTGAAATGTTACTGAACAAGGTCATTCCAAGGGTCATTGTGAGACCTGTCACCCGTCCCCCAACGTCATCGAGGAATTTACAGCCAGGCCTCGTGCTAGATGTGGAGAATATTGTGTCTGAATTTATCCTTTGTTTGAGACGGGAGTCTGACTTAGGCTTTGTCTGCCTCTGCGTGAGGTGGTGGTGAATCTGCAGACAACAATGTCCCGGTTTGAAAAGGGGAACGTACAAGCCAAAATCAGCAAGGACACCCTCCAGGCAATGGTTGGTCCTGTTCTAGCTGTGAGTCTGGTGTCATTAAATTGCAGTAGAAGCTTCTGATTGCACAGGAGTTTTTCAACCAGATACCTCATCTGCAAAGTGCTGCAAACAAGCACCGCATTTTCAAGTCTGACTCATGTCTAGCCTAGTCTGTGGAAAAGCGCAGCCAGTATCATTGATGTCAGTGCTGTTGGTGAGGCTTGTTAGCATGAATGACAAGGCTGGAGATGTGACTCAACAACGACAGCTCCCTCACTCTCTCTCTCTCTCTCTCCCTCCCTCGCAGCATGTTTTCCACAACATGAGTTTAGCATGTTTCCTACAGAGGTGCACTTCCTGACAATCCTACTCCCAGAGCCCATGACAATTTTAATGATTGATCGCTCTCCTCTTGACTGCGGTGAGAGGGAAGAGAGCAGACCGCAGAGCAAAAAGAAAAGGAGAGGGAGGAAAGAGGGGCGTGGACAATCCCACAAGGTCAGAGTGATGTCCAGTCTTTTGTTTTCAGTGGTGAGATCAGTGGCCTGTGCAGCCGCGAGGGGACAGGCAGCGTAACTGGCGGCCTGGCAGGAACAGATGTTCTTACACAATGAACATGCATTTGGTTGGTTGCTTATTCACTAAAAGTCACAGGGGCTGACTTCCCGTTTTTAGAAACAAAGAAAAACACAGCAAAGAGTCATGGCTTTCCACCTGTAGGCCTGTATCAGGGAAAAATGTTGCTGAGGCAATGAGGCTCATATACAGTATGATTTAGGTCCTGCTAAAGATACATCCACACAACAGATGGGCATCTATTTATGGGCATGATTATATGTTTAAGTTGCACATAATCCTGGTGTGTGTTTGTGTGTATGTGGGATTTTTGAACATTTTTAGGTGGTCAAACACTCTTTTTTGTTTTGTTTTAAAAAACATCAGGACTGGGTGGTGCATTTTCCTTTGTTCAGAGACGGCACCATTACTCTTATATTGCTCCCATTTAATTTAAATCTGGACATAAATTGTGTACTCAACTCCTTAATTGTTTTCTACATTTACTTACACTACCCTAGCTACACACAACTACCAACTGCAGTATATAGCACATGTGCATAGGCGGAGATTTTGGGGGATGACATAGACATGCAAAATGTGCATTTGTCCCTCCCCAGTAAGAACATGAAAGTAGCAGAGGACTTTTGTTCAGACAAAATTAAAGACACCATATATTGATGCAGAAAATGCACAAAGTGGTGTATTAAAAAAATGACCAGAGTGAAGGAAACTATGCTTAAAATTTTCCCCCTAAACCCCCACTTCATGTGTTATATGTAGTATCAAATTCAGGGTGCAGTATTCTGAATGGAATATTTGAAGTCAGATGTCTTCTAGCTCACCAAACAATTGTCCCAGTTTAAGTTGTGGAATCATGTGAAATGGAAAATTGTTTTTTTCAATGAAATTATGTGAAAGTTTAACTGCAAACAAAAATGACTGAACCTCTGTGTGTGAGGATGTTGCACCTTATGTAGAGTGCTTCAATGACAGGAAGTGAACAGGTCTATGATAATGGCGAGGTGTTGATGTTGGGTTTTTTGGTGCTGTTGTTGTTGATTATCTGATCATTGCTGTATGGTACATGATCTATCTATCTATCTATCTATCTATCTATCTATCTATCTATCTATCTATCTTGATAACAGTGGGAACACTATCTCTTAGAAAAACAATGCATTGCAGTCGCACACATCTAAACACTGTTTTTAGGCAGGTGCGGGACCAATAGAAGACAGCAATGAAAACATGAACAATTTAAGTGCAATTTATTGGCACAAGTCTGAAGAAGAGCATTAGCCTGAAACATCACTTGTGGATGTGCCAATAAACAGTAACTTTGGGTCCATCAGATGAAACATACAGGTTTCAGTCAATGTCATTTCATGGTAATCAGCAGGGAGTGAATGATAATACGACACGACATCACATTTGCAGATGCTGTAGCTTGGAGTGGACATTTTTAATGACAGATCTGAGGTCAGGCTGAAGTAAAATCTTCTAATGTGACAAACAGTAACACAAACTCCCTGACACTTTTGTTTTCAGTGATCCAAAAACTCATGATAATCCACAAGTGGCATGATCATAATGTATTTGGTCACTAACATAATAGAGCAATTAACCTACACAAATGAATGCACAGAGTGCTTCAGTTCCTAATGGTCTGTATTCTATATTACAGTGCGGATCTGTATCAATTAAACCATACATTCTCTTGACTTCCTGTCCTTCTGAATGTACTCCATGAAAGAGATGTTATTAATACCAACAGCAGATTATGAACACCCAAGGAAAAGCACTTAAAATAAAATGAGGCATGAAACCAGTCTTAAACATCAAAGTCACCCCGGGTGCATTTGTGTGTGTGGGTGTGTGAGCTGCCTGTGAGTCTTTCAGTTGGAATTTAGATCAGTTTCAAGTGTTAGGTAGGATGTTTATCACAGGAGTATACCAGTTAGCTGGGCGCCATTAACTCATTCAGAACCAGAGAATATTTGAGTGAAACAGTCTTTTAGGCAGTTGAGATAAGCAGGACAGTCCTAAACAGGAACACCAGCAGAGTCAGCTTGTTGGCATCTCCAGGATTATTGGCTCATAAATGATACAAGAGCATTCATAACTCATTGCCTCCCTCTGCTGGTGTTACTAGGCGGTAAAGTCATTTTACAACACGCCTCATACACTACTGAAAAATCAATATGCTATTGTCTACCGCGCTCAGTTGTGAGTGCAAAACTAACATATCACACTTTATGATATTTTTATGCCTGACACTCCTGAGGGACTTAAACTGTGTCGTGGGTGAGTTTATCATACAGTATTTTATGGTGTTTTGTATTTCCTATGGTGTCAGTGATATTTCTATTTCTACAGGTACACCAGGAGGCAGTCAATACTGAGTTTAATATACTTTGCAATGGTTTTCCTCCTATAGTACCACCAGAAGTGTCCTGTTCCTCTCAGGAATTAGTGTGTTTGTAATACTCATAGGTATCAACTTACTGTCTCGCCAGTTTAAATAAAGTAATTAAGTAAATAGAACAAATTTAAATACTTTACAATATATGATATTATATTTCCTGCATTATGTTGAGACATTCATGATATCCCCTGATAGTTCTTTTTCATCAGTGATATCTATGACAATGGCTCCTTAATCTGGTTTATTGGATGGGTGTGTGTGAGTGTGTGTGGCCTGGGTAGCGGTAGTAAGGAGTCAAAAAGATAGTTAAGAAGAAGATCAATAGGATCAAATTACCTTTTATTCATTTCTTTTATTAATTATCTTTTTTCATTTCATTTGTTTGTTCCCTTTATTGTGTGGCTTTTTTATGCTCACTTTCGAACACGATTTACTTTTGTAGCCTAGACATGGCCAGATTAACCTGTTGGAGGGTCATGGGGCAAAACTGAGCTACGGGCCCCTATTAATTCCCAATAACAGAAAATCATTCAGGAATATGTGTATGTGCTGGTGGTCAGAGCAGGTAATAATGCAGTACCTGCCTATAGGGCTTTATCATTTCACTTATGTGCTTTAGTGGTGCATAGCACCAAACAATCTGTTATAAGTTATATTAGCCTACCACAAAACAACAAATAGAGCCTTCAGGGCCCCCGAGGCTGTACATACAGTGGGCTAAAGCCAAAACAGCTACAGGTGCCATCTAGATCAGTGGTTGGGAACTTCACGGGGGGTCACAAGGCCTTCTTGATTGTGTAAGAATATGTATACACACACAAATAGGCCAATATCTCAGCAATTCATCCATTTCTGAGAAGAAAACTAAATTAAACTTTTATTTTCAAAACTTAGATTATCAAGATATAAAATAAAATAAAAAGAAAATCTCATGGGGCATGATGAAAACCTGAACACAAGCTATATACACAGTGTCTTCACGCGTCCTCATCCTCTGTTAGACAGCCAAATGCAGACATTCATATTAAAAGTTCTGAAATACAGACATTCATATTAAAAGTGAAAAACTAATCTCTGATGCAATATTCACAGGAAATAACCTGCTCAAAATTCATTAAAATTGCACATTTTACACAAAATTGTTAATTTCATTTTATTAATTAATTGTACAATTTATCACTTGAATAGAGTATAATATGGAATTTCCATAAAATATGTCATTTAGTCAGAGGTCATAAGTTTACTCAAAGGAAAAAGGGCGGGAACCACTGATTTAGATCATGTATCATATATGTGCACGTGTCTGTGTGTGTGTATAGTCTCTCTCTCTCTCTCTCTCTCTGTATATATGTATATATATGTGTGTGTGTGTGTGTGTGTGTAAATATATATATATATATATATATATATATATATATATATATATATATATATATACACATGTTCTAAATTCTTATATTTTCAAGGTAGGTGTAGGGTATTTAAGCCTACAATAAATTAAAAGTAGCCTATAAAATGACAGACTTAAACTGGCACTTAAGGTATATATTCTAAAAATATATTTTTTTTATTATTTATTCATAGTTATTAAGACGCTCACTCCATTATTAGTAAAACAAAAAAATGATTTTTTTGTGTCTACCTGAAGGTGCATGTACAATGAAGCAAACGGTAGATGTCTCCCTACTCCATGCAGCTGTGTGTCTTCATGGGTACGATGCTGTCTACAGATGACCGAGTCGCCATTTTGAAAAGCAAATCGTTCACAGCACACCCGCCCTGAGTACTGGAACTATGCCGCGGGGCCGGCCTCGCAAACTGAGAGTTAAAAGCAGCGACGAAACAGGTAACAAGTACCAAAATGCAACGAATAAAAAATACAGATTATGGGCTATCCAAATAACGTGCTATTACTTGCTCAAACATCTCTGTGTCTTATATAATAACACTTCAATGTAGTGTATATAGTCCCCGGATATAGTATTGCGGGTGGGCTTTGCTTTGTGCGGCGAAGGAGTGATTGAGGCGGAATGATATTAATAACGTTTCGGTGGCTCTTCTTATTGGCTTCCAGTCTAAATTGGTGTCCACGAGGGGAAGAACCCCGGTCTCGTGTAGTGTCAGTTAATGTGCGGCTTTTACTATTAATCTTTGTTTATTAATATTTCGACGTTAGCTTGTTGTTGCTAACTAGCTTGCTTTGCTACCGTTAGCTTTTAGGCTAACGCCGATATGTTGGCCATTGTTATTTTGATCCCGTGAGGCACTGTAGCGAGGCTGTGTAGCTGCTGATAGATCAGTTGTGAAAACGTTAAACAGAGCAGGCTGTCACATTCACGTATTGACACGACTCTAAACAAGTGTTGAAATAGGAACTTGTTGTGGTTGTAACGGTATTGTGCTGACATTTTGGTGGCATCATCGGAGTAACGTTACTGTATAATTTTTAGCTTCGTTATGTTGTCATGTTAGTTGGATAACTTCAATGGTAGGTTAAACACGATATCGCAGATGTATGTAAGCTGGTTTACACGAGGAACAAAACCGCTTGACATTAATATTACATTGAAATTCACATGCTGTTAATTTCCTAAACATCAGTCACATACTGTCCCAGCAGCGTCTGCGACTGTGACAGCCATGATGGGCGTGTGCAACCAAACTGTTGAATATCTATGTTACAAACACACAGCAGGTTCACAGACATTATTTCACACAAACATTCTTTACATAAGTCTGCAAATGCACCTGTTAACGCGAGCTAAGAGAGTAAAAATACATGATAAAGTTTAATTGCTTTTGTGTTTCCGGGAGGCAAATAAGTTGAATGAAAAATGTTATATTATCAGGCAACCTCCGTAACGTACTCAGACCTTACTTTTCGAAGTGTTGTTATTGAATATAGATTTATGTATTGTAAAATACAGTAAGGTCTGCTATTATAGTGGGTGTGGTAATCTTAAATTAGTTTCCATCCATACATACATTTGAGGGCTATTACTATATTTTGAACTGTGTTTTTAACAGTGAAACTTAAAAATACTACATATCTGTAAATTACCAGCAGGCTCAATTCAGAACTATTGCTGTCATAGTTAGCTGTGATCATTGAGAGCATGGGTGGTTTATGAGACAATGAGCCCATGGGCACAGACATGCAAAAGGCCCCACCACCTCTCAAGCCCTTTTTAGATAGGAATTGTGCAAATTTGCAGGAAAGCCCAATCAGTCTTTTTTTCAGCATTGGCAGTATAAAAACAAAATCGTGGAGTGTGGCAAAATGCTACCTGCCTACTTTTGTTTATACAGAATGCTCCTTTTTCGGGGCAATGGGGGGCGTGAGCAAGTAACACAATGTGTAGCTCAGCATGTGATGTAAACAGCGACATGGGATTGAAGCCGCGGCTAGTCAGTCCTTTGGCGATTCTCTCATAAGTCGGCCCGTTCTTCACTATTTCCGTCATCTGACGGTTAATGGCCTCTTGATTTGCGAATACAAGGAGGGCGCGCTATTCATTGTCTCCCCAGTTGCTCATCTTTACACTGTCTGTCAGGTTTGCGTTTTCCTCTTGCTACTAGCTGCTCGCTAATTCCTGCTATCAGCTGTTTCCTGTGTATCCACCGCCAGTGGGTCGCATCAACAGCTCCCCCCACAAGTCTTCAACAGCCCCTCCCGTTGCGGAAGGCCGCCTCGGTCTGTTTAAACTAATAGGGTTCCGCCAATATGTAGAGGCGGAAAATTGGGCACCTCGGATCAACTTGCCAATCCGGCTCTGTGTGTCTAAACGCTCGCAGCTTGCCGGCAACACGGCCCAACATTATAAAAAAATCTGGCAGTG
The DNA here is from genome assembly GCF_041903045.1 of Epinephelus lanceolatus. Taxonomy (NCBI): domain Eukaryota; kingdom Metazoa; phylum Chordata; class Actinopteri; order Perciformes; family Serranidae; genus Epinephelus; species Epinephelus lanceolatus. The sequence goes on from NC_135743.1 coordinate 32,434,879, forward strand.
TAAAAGGGGCTTCAGACACTGATGCAAGAAACACAGATTTTGTGGTGTTTTTTTCTCTTTTGTTGGTGTTGATGTTTTGTGTCTATTTGTAGTCACCGTGCCTCTCTTTTTTGGTTTTGTGTCTCCGAGGACATTTTGTGTCTGCTTGTGGTTCATTTACCCCTTTTCTGTTTTGAATATATTCCTGGTCAGTACACGTTAATTTGAGTGGCATTTTGCAGTGAAGGGCCCTGACACTTTGGGCCCCTGGGCCTGTACCCAGTGGCCTGTTCAGTAATCCATTCATGATTGCTAGCCTTCAGTAACAGATTAATACTGAACAGATTATGTCCACTTTTGCACTGTACAGTTTTACTAATACATTATGTGGATCCCAGGTAGTTGTTTCCAAGGCAACAACTAATGGGGGGGCTAATAACCAAACAATATAATAACACAATTCAGCATTGTTTGGGAATATTACTTCGTAGTGAAACTAGCCTATTCCACTTAATTTTGAAACTGCCTAAGTACCCCACTTTGAGATACACTGAGTTTAGTTCACATAGATGCCCAGTCACAGTGAGTGCGTGTGTCCTTAGTATGCTATCACATCAGTATCTATCATAATATAAGGCCACTGAAATGGAAGTAGCAAATACGCCGTACCATGCACCTCAGCTGTCCTTTTCATCAGAAAACCTCTTGGACCAAACTTAGGTAATGAAGCGTTCTCTCTTGTGCTTGATCAGATGCAGATCCCAGTGACAATAAGGGGGACAGTTTCAGTGATGGAGAGCTCAAGGACAAGAAGTGCACAATATGCTCCCAGATCTTTACAACTGAGAGCCAGCTGCAGAAGCATCTCCGCGAACATGAGATCAACGATAAGGTAAACACAGCACATAAGTGTAGACAGTCATAGCCATAACTAGTTTTCACATCATATTTTTTTATCCCTTAGTTATCCAGAGTATGTCGTAAGAGGATGCTTGCTCTGTATCATAATCACATGTATTTGTATTCTTGTCACAATCCCACACATTTCTTTCTTATTATTGTCAGCCTATTCATAGCTAGTAGAGTAGTTTTTTTTTATAGTTCTGATAGTAATAAAATTTCAGACATGATTTGTCAAACTAAATATTTTAGCTTATTAAGTAATTGCGTAACGGCATTCCTGGTGCTGTTTACAGCCCCAATGCAGGAACATTCTGGAATTCATTTTTTTGACCTTCAGTTTTCCTCAATAAGGCTCATATTTGATATGTCAGGCAACCAGAAGTTCAGGGAGATGCTGTGATATAATGCTGAGCCAGGCATCACAGGACATACCAGAGCAGTTGTCACAGTGCAGCTGTGATGGAGGTATGAGATGAGAGCATTCAAGCCCTTACAGGAGCAGTAAGCTTCATCTGAGGTAGTTAACCATTGTGGACTACCCTCACAAAGCACAACAAAAACTCAACAGTTTGTGGAAATAGAGTAAACTCTGCACCTGACATCTCCAGCTGAGTTTGGTGCAGATGATGAGGTGAACTGACCTGCTGTAGTAGATAACAATGCACCAGCTACAGGTCGGATTTGGGCCAAGCTAGTGGCTTACCGTCAAAAGCTGGAGGTGTCCTGGATTTTTCAGCTCAGATGATTTTTCACAATGTGGAAGTTTAAAGCTGCCACAGATGCAATTGTTGATTATATTGGACAGATTCAGCGCAGGTCTCAACTTCCGATCACAGTATTTAGTGCCACCTGCTTCCACAGCTTCTGGAATGTGCTCTTACCACCAGCATGGACATCCTCCTGTATTTTCGTCATACAGAACACATCTGGGGTTAATTACTTGTCCTTATGCGACATTACATTAGAGCCACAGTATTCTGCATCACCACATGTTTTCAGTTAGCAGGGTGTTTGCTAATACTGAAGATGTAAATGAGCATAGCCTCGGCTGAGTTGATTAAATAAAGTGCTGCTAAATAAGACTTGATGCTCGTCTGTTTCAGACATGTTTTGTGCTATATCTGGAGAGCAATGGAGTGGAAAAGCACAGCATGTTCTCTGCTCCTGAACTTTGAAACAGTGGAAACTATTGTTGATCTGCAATGGCACAGTCTGACTCCCAGATGAAAGGAGATCAATATGGAAGATACCTTGTGAATGGTGAATGGTTGCTTCAGTCATAATGTACTTGAGTGGATCAGCTGTGAGCTATCTCAGGGGAAAAGCATTTGCTTTGTTGCAAAGCATTATTGGTCTTTTTTTGTGGTGGGGGTGCAGCACAGTTATAGCAGAACTATAAAAAATTGCTAAAAAGAACCAAGGTTGCTTAATCCAACCCCACCTCCTTGGCTGGGGTCTTTCTTCCTCTATGGTGCCCAATAAAAGTTTTAAATAGCATAGCAAATATTATCCCTCCCCCTTCTGTAGATGTTGAATCATAGCTGCAGCTTCCTCTGCTGCAGTACTTCCTGGACAGTAATAGAAAAGTGGTTTCAGTGGTTTGATTTGTTTGAATTTCCATTCCCTCCTCCCATATTTGACTGTCCTACATAGGAAAATCCTAAAATACATATTGCACATTCAAAAACATTAATCTTCAATTTAGCATCTACTGAGTCACCAGATGAGTCAGAGGGTTCTGCTAATCATGCTTTGTAACATGTAAAAATAATCTTGTGTTAAGATACTGTGTGAAGTACCTTACTGCCCATCAAGGACATACAATGATGTGTTTCAACTCTTTAGTGGCCACTCTTGGGCCGAGTATGGCAGGGTTAACTTGTGTGAGTACTTTATCCTCCAAAGGGCAACCAGTGTTTTTTGTTTTAGGAATTGTACAGATCCATTGTCAGATCCATCTGCACTCGTGTACTGTCTCCCTGTCTCTCTTACTTCCTCTTGCAAACACACACATACACATGCACACATTACACACTTAATGACAGACATGTGAAAGGGGAACTATGCCATTTTCATAATTTATACATGTTATTCCTTGGGTCTAAGATAGTCCAAAAAATATGAGAAAACACAAACAATTCTGTATTGCATTTTGAGCAGATTATTTTTTGTGAAAACTGCATCAGAGATGAATTTTCCAGATATTTTGGAAAACTTTTTTTTTTAATACTTTGTCTGTATTATGTATTTTTAAAGTTATTAGTGCTGATTCATGCTTAATAGGCTTGTTTTTTTGTGAAATTCAATGTTTTCTTCTCCCTGACACATGGCCATTATTCTGTCAACTCTTTGGTTGTTTCACCTGCATACTTTTCTAATGCAGAGTGAGGCTGTTTAGCAAACAATGAAGGCTTTGTGAATATAGCTTGTGATTAGGTCTTTATACGCTTATCCAATAAGATTTATTTGAAGTTGTTGTCTTGAATAATAAGCAAAGGTTAAAAATAATCATTTAGTTTTATTCACAGAACTGAATGAAATGCTGAGGCAAAGGCTTACTGTTTATATTTTTAGAAAGTTTTCTTATACCTTTAAAATCAAAAAGGCCTTGCAAGCCCCTGTAAAACATTGGTGACACCTGTTGGGGGTCAGGACCCCCAGGCTGGGAACCAGTGTTCTAGTTGATACTAAGAGCACCCAGGGGGATGTTCTAAGTATATGGGTACATTTTCTGTTTCAGGTGGCGTCCTCCTTTAAGGGGCCAGGTTCTTCACTTCATTCTATTAACAAGTAATGTTAAAGCAAAGAAAATGTCTGTCTTTCGGTCTCCTCTCTTGACAGTCTCCTCTAGCTTGAAATGTCAATAATAAAACCCTACCTCACTTCATTTGCAGCTGCACCTGCTGTTGTGGGCCATTTCATTTTCAAGGCCACCATGTTCGCTTTACATAGGCGCTCTCTCCAGGCTGAAGAGCAGCAGCCTTGGGGTCTGCCGCTCTGAGTAAGACTCACTGTCGTCAGTATTGCTCCTGGCCTTCACCGCAATCAGAAAGTACCCTGAAATTAAGTCAGTAAGCCCCTCTAATAGAAATGGAATTTAATACTGGGGCCATTCTAACCCATGGGAAATGTTTTTTTAATGTTGTCTGGTGGGGTTCTGTACTTGTATATTACTGTGATATTTCTCTTTTTCTGTCTCTTTCTGTTTCTCCCTCTACCTGCACATGAACGATTACCTATAAGATAATGAGTTTAAATATCATGTTTTAACACACATGTTGCTTTGCAGATGTGCCCATGATTCTATGGTACACTTGAGTAGCACAGGAGGAGAATATGGGGAGAAAGCTTTCCAGGTCCACAGCAGATGTAGATGGTAAAGTCAGTTAAGGTAGCATATTGATTGAGGTGCTACAGGGAATCTTTATTTCCTTATCTGTCTTCACCAAGAGTGAGAATGAACAGCAGTGAGAACATTACTGCAGAGGGAGATGTCTGAGATCTTTTACACTTACACTATTCACTACTTTCTCTAACTTCTCCTCTCTCACTGTCTTGCAGCCTCATCGATGTGACCAGTGCCCACAGACATTTAACGTGGAGTTTAACCTCACACTCCACAAGTCCACACACACGACCTGTGACTTCACCTGCCCCGTTTGCAATAAAAAGTTCTCCCGCATTGCCAGCCTCAAATCTCACATCATGCTGCACGAGAAGGAGGAGGTTAGTCTTTTGACCAGTCAAACATGACACCATTATTGATTTGCATTTACTGTCTGTGAGGAAGAACTTTATCTCTCTGTTTGTTTTCTCAACCACCTTTGCCGCCCACCCCGCAGAATCTCATCTGTGCAGAGTGCGGAGACGAGTTTGTTCTTCAGAGCCAGCTGTCTCTGCACTTGGAGGAGCACCGCAAGGAGCTGTCGGGCATCAAGGTCTACACCTGCAAGACCTGCGACAAGGAGTTCAAGACGTCTGCACACTTGAAGGAGCACATGAAGTGTCACATCAAGATGAGGTTGGGCCGGGCTGCAGATGCTAATTTATTTCATTTTACTAAGTCAGGCGGAAAAACTGCTTGAAGTTAAAAAGTGTAAAATGAGTCCAACAGCTATCAGACAGAACTATGAGGATCATGTTCTAGACAATTTACAGTCTAACCACTGTGATAATGATATTCAGGGGTTCTAGCTACCCACATTCAGTGTTTTACATCTCATTTTATTTTCCAATTTTTATGCCAAATGAGGCAACAAGAGTGCAGTGTTCAGTATTTCACAGAAATGGAGGGGCATCTGAAACCACAGTTAGACTATCAAGAGACAACAGTACTTTCTGTGGATTACATTTCTGGTTATTTTAGTGGTGACAAGTCTCAAGCTGTGGTCAGGAATCAATAAAATCATCAATAAAAGGTTTAATTGGCTTGCATGAGGACATGCCATGGCATTTAACAGAGAGCTTTCGAGAGAGCTTTCGAGTTTCGTTCTCATAGTATTCAGTGCACATAACAGGCTCTTACACGGCCTATACAAGGGCAGCAGTCCTCAGGGCTGTGTGCAAACCCTCTGTAGACTACTTTGAGTGGAAGGCAAAACATTAGAACCAAGGTCAAAAAAGGGCCTTGCAGCAGCAGCAGCAGCAACAACAACAACAGTAAAAGCATGGGATGATCCAAAAAAAGCATTTATTGCTTTATCAACTCAAAAATGCTTGTGTGGAAATTATAGATGTGGTTTGATCTGAAGCAATAAAACAAAAATAGCTCTTAGTATTGCAGACATGCAAGAAGGACAGACAGCATCCAAACAATTGACATAACCGGGTGTCAAAGAGACATAGTGTACAAATAGGGCATGTGACTATATGTTGTGGCACAAATTTCACTATAAAAAACACCAATATGTGCATTGTGAAACTAAAAAAAGGATCGTATTATATAGTAACTCTAACTGAAGCTCTTGTAGATTTACCTTCACCTCACTTCAAATCTGCAAAAAGGGGGATAAAAAACATTATTAAAAAAAAGCATCACGTTATGTGAGTTGTTTTGCACTTTCATAATTTATTTTCTTACTAACATTATTAAAACTATGATACCAGACTATGAGCTGACTGCGCAGTGACTTCCTAATGTCTAGTATGCACCAAAATGAGTACTTTTTAATGTGTTTTCTCCGAGTGAAATTCTTTCTGTTGTTGCAGTTGCAAACTAGGGCTGTTTCATGGGGGGAAAATGCTACGAGACACAAAAAAGATTTGTACGTAGAGTGCACCCAGTCATGAGAATAATTTGTTTTTGCATACTGCACAAACATTAAAAAAATGGAATCCTACAAGGTTCAAATGCAACAAAACACTGAATGATAAAATCTGTATTATGGTAATTTTGATGATCCTCTGTGAGCTTGTGGTATGTTAAACCAACTTTATTTCTGCTTTCTGCCTACTTTATTTAAATCAGTGTTTCTCAACCTTTTTTGTGTCAAGGACCTTTAAATTGGTAGAAATTAGGGTCAAGGACTCCAATTTGAAATGATCTCACTTCAGGGACCTCGGTCTGAGAATATTTGAGTTGTTAGATATGATTAAAACCAGATTTAGTTATTAACTACGGTTGAGGAGGTCGTTATGGAGGAAGTGAAACCTGTGATCAGAATAGTCACTCTTTTTGAAAAGGGTGTAGGTTTTTTTTTTCCTCAACATTTGAAGGTGCAGATATTTACTGGAGTCTACACCTACCTATGCTTATGACTTTCACTTTGGCAATTACATTTGGTTCACTTCTATGGTGAATTACCATTTCTTGGGACCCCCTGGAATTCCCTCAAGGATCCCTTGGGGTTCCTGGACCCCTGGTTGAGAACCACTGATTTAAATGTTTGTCATGTGCTTCATAATGACTCTGCCTAATGAAGGCCACAAGCTGATCCGTGTTTGTCTTGCAATAGAGTTGTTCTGTATACTACAAAATTTGCTGGAGTTTTAAAACCAACTTGACATTTTTTGTGTTTACTCCTTCCGCAGGCCGCTCAGCTCTAGTTCCAGAAACTACAAGAAAAACATTGACCGCAGTGGGTTCACAAACAACTGCCATCACTGTGGGAAGGCTTTCAAAAAGCCCAGCCAGCTTGTTAGGCACATACGAATACACACGGGTGGGTGAAAAGCGCGGAAATGACATGATATGTTTAGTTTACGGATATCTAATGTCCATTTAAGGATTCTTGCTCAGAGGAACTGAGTTTGCCTCGATTAACTGACCCTATGACACAACGCCACCAACTCCTGAGCTGTTTAGCCTCCATTTCTGGGGGATTTGTTTACACCTCAGCTCGGTTCATCACTCATCTGTCATGCAGAGATGATGTTGTGTGGGTTAAATTTCAATATTAATACAACAAATACTCCCTGGTTCAGGCAACTGTGTTTAGGTAATGTTGCCAGTAGCTTCCACCCACATGTTGTTTAAACATCATCCACATGTTAATTTGTTTGGTTGCCTGGCTGGCTGGATGACTAATGGTAGATGGAGTTAATTCCTCTGTGCTTTGAATCTCAAACAGCCCTTAAGCTGATGAGGTTAGGAGTCATTTTGGGAGAACACATGCACACGCGCGCACACACACACACACACACTATGCCTCACTCTCTCTGACGCACAGAACAGTAAAAAAAAAAAAAAAGGGTCAGTTTTATTCACACTAATACCAGAGATGTTGGAGCCATGGTAACAATATTACATCGTCATACTGGCACAAAACGTTATTTTCGTGTGGGGGGATGAATTGCTGTAAAATAAGTCCGGGTCATCATGTGTCTTTCTTTTGTCTAAATGTGTTAAATCCCTGTAAAATAAAGTCAAACATGATGATATAGATCTGATTTGTGTAAAGAGCAAGATTTACAGTATCTTGCTAAATTAGTTTGTTGTTAAATTTTGTTGAATTAATAAAGAAACAACATTGTTTTTGGAAAAAAATACAAATTAAATTCTTGTCTTTGAAAAGAGTCACAATAATTCACTGATCCAAATGTATAATAATAAAATGCTGTAACTAGCCTCAATAGCTGCTTAAAGTAATGTGAATTTAACATCAGAGAGGAGTAATGAGGATAACATGAAGAAGCCCCCAGTATTTACCCCTAATTTTTTACTTTTTAACTTTTATTTTGAAGTGATTCACTTTGATTCTAGGTATTGCAGTCATGTCAGATTATCATCAGTGTTTCCAGCATCCTATTTGACCTGTGTTTGACCTGACCTTGCCCTTCCATTCAGGTGAGAGGCCCTACAAGTGCTCACATTGTGGCAAGGCTTTTAACCAGAAGGTGGTGCTGCAGACTCACATGGTGAGACACACAGGGGAGAAACCTCACCTCTGCATGTTCTGCCCTGCTTCCTTCTCCCAGAAAGGGAACCTGCACTCCCATGTTCAGAGAGTTCATTCTGAGGTAAGAGCACAGTGCTGCAGGTTTGAAAGTGAAATACTCAAACAGTCAGGTACTGTATAGGAAATATCTCTGTGGGATGTGATGCCATCTGGGATTAGGTAGTTGTGTATTACAGCAATATAAGAGGGTAGAAAACAATAGTTACAGTGTAAAAAATTTGGAGTTTCCCTTTAAATAGTTATTTTTCCATTCAAGTTATTTGCACGTTTTAATTCAAATAAAACAATAGGATTGCCACCAGTGTGTAGGCTCGAAAAAGAAGAATCAGACTGATCTTAAGATCTCCAAATGCACGGCATCAATAATCATCACCCTTTTAAATGGAAAGACAGGTTTGACACATCCATCACTACCCAAATCCTCCCTAAATCCTCTTGGAATTTAGCAACAATTAGAAATAACTCCTCCAGATTTGTTTTCAGTGTCATAACAACAGAGCTGATGCTCTGTGTCAATCCATTTAATTCTTTTAGCTTTTACCACATGCCAGGGCATTGTCTGTGTTAAACAAGTGAAACACTGTTCTAAATGAACATGAATTAATTTAGTCATGAATGTGGTTTTGTTTTGTGGATTTCAAGAAATACCCGTGCAAATCTCCTAACGAGTTGGAGCAACGGAAATCACGTCACTCATACAATACGGTGGAAACTGCTTATAGTGATCATGGTCACAGTGATGAACTGCATACAGATCATAAAGCTTTGGACAGAATCATTCCTGTAAAATGCTGTTTAAATCATTTGCTTTTTGTGATCAAGTAAAGTAAGTGCAGTAAAAACAAGTAAAGTTACTGTTATTCTTTTTTTTTTGTTTTTGTGGTTTATTTATTTTCACTTTACTCCCATGATACTTGCGTTGTTGTAACCATAGACAGACCTATTGGTCTATGGACTCCCATTTGAAGCCTCAAGTTAGGCATTTTGGCAGTCACCATCTTGGATTTTTGGAGCCAGAAGTGACCATATTTTGACATGAGGGTGGAGATAAGCCTAATGGTAGCTGCTAGCTTGAGTAGGCTGGCTCATTTATAGCTATGCTTAACCCTATGGGCCCGAACGACGCATAGTGCGTCCAAATTCACACCCGTTCTTCTCTGTGGATTTTCTCCGCAACCGTGTGTCACGTGAAACAGCCGAACTGTAGCTTTCCGACAAGGGCAAGCCTTGTCGGTAGTCCAGTGTTTTCACAGCGAAAAAAATTGATAAATTTACAATAAAATGATGTATAACAGAGCTTTCATACAGCTTTGCACACACATTACTGTTGGATGGATTACTCACGAATGCAGGGTCGTACAGAAATGCCACACATATCACATGAAAGCGCAGGACTAGAGCTTTCCAGTGATATCATACACATCATTGTGCTGTCATCCCATCACGCTATAAATCCAGATCAATTGTCTATAACATAAAAACCTGACGAATTTCTTTACAATCCATTATACAGACCTTGTTATCAGTCACTTCATATAGTGAGGATTATCGTATCTTACCACGTCTTAGGCTTGCATGTGTTTCTCCCTGTCTATCCACATTTGTAGTCCGGCTTTCAAGATGCAAATATCTCCATATTGTCCAGTTGACACTCCATCAAACTTTGTATGACAAGACAAGCGCACCCAGACAACTGCAGCCTAATTACGCATGCTGACAGGGCAGTAGTCACTATATACATTGAGGGGGACACGTGCCCCCCCCCCCAACCAATGCCCAAAATGTCCCCCAATATATAACTGAAACTGAAATACAAATATTATCTTGGAGGACATCATTGCACTTGGTTGACTATTTTTCTATGATCTTAGATGTAAATATTGCATGTTTCTTTCAGATAAAACACATTTTTGATTTGTGAATGAGTCAATGGAATTTCTTGCAATAATGAAAAAATACTGGCAGTCATGTCCACCTGGCACAAACCACATGTTTTGGACAGCTGTGAAGTGACAGAATGTCCTACCATCATGGTTCTTATATTGCCAGATTCCAGAGAGTCTCCCCTCTTCATATAGGGCAGAATATGTCATTTTCCAAATTGCTATGCTGAGATACATGTAAAAATGTAAGAATTTAGTCACACGGATTTGTTTTTATCATTGATATAAAAATTAATATAAAATACAGGTACATAGAAGGACATGGAATTATGGCAAATCTGGTTAGCCCAGATTGTCCTGAAAAAAAAACCAAGATATAGCATGTGTATGTAGCCTTTAGAATGACTGTGATATGAGCTTAAAAGTAAAGGCAGCAAAAATACCCCAAAAAGGCCTAGGGCCCATAGGGTTAACTGTGATCATGCTAATGCTAATTTTTGCTAGCGAAAAACTGAACATCTGACTCTTGTCTTTTAGGATGACCAAATGTTAAATAAGACTGTTCAAGAGACGAAAATGTTAAAGTCAATATTAATTAACTGGAAACACACTGAAATTGTGATAGTGGCTACACCTATACTCAGTGAATCTTTGGTTACGCCATGTTTACCTTCCTACACGACATTGTTGCCGTGGTAGCAACTTGTCAGTAGTTGGGACCTACCTGTCACTCAAAGGGACCACGCCCTTAATGAAAACTTTGTTACAAAGTTGCATAATTGCCTAGATTCATGTTCTCACGGCAGCATTTACAAGCAGACCAGATAAAATGCCTTGTGTGTGAGAAAGTTGCTTTTGATTGGTCAGAATTTCTATGCTGGACACTCTAATGTCACAATGAAGGGACAACTACGCAGGTTGATTTTTAGCACTGGTCATCGTGGACTATATTGCTCGCATTATTCACTTTAGGCAAATGATACAGTTTGAACACAAGGTAGGCACCCAAGTGGGACTGTTGTGTTCACACCTGCCCAAAGGAACTGCACTTGGGGGCAAACGAACTTGACTTTGATTGAACTGAACCCAACAGGGCAGGTGTGAAAACACCCCTGGACTGCTAGTGATGGAGGCAGAAAAGAATGCACATGGGGAAAGCACCTGTGGTTGAAGCCACCCTCGGCATGTGGATTGATAGCCTAATGCCTGGCCACGTAATTGCCCCATAATGAAACAGTCAATAAAATTCAGTAAATAGCAGAGCAGTCATTTAATTCCTTCATGCCTAAGATAGGAATCTGCGTGAGAAATAAAGAAAAAGAAATCAGTTAAAATAATTATCCACTTACCGTGATCAATGTGACCCAGACAGACGTGATCATTATCAGCGTTTTCCACTGTACTGGATTAATTTAGGAACATTTTTGAAGTAAGCAAAAACAACATTGAAGTTATTTTAAAAGTTAACTCCACTGATTCAAAGTCTGCTAACAGTCCTTGGAGAGTACTACTGCATATGTGGGGAAAAAAAGTTGTACAAAGCCTTTCGTGGCTCCAGAGGGAGCCGTGTGAAGTCTTAAAATTTGTCTCAAGTTCTGTCTCTTGAGTTGGTTTAAAAAGTTTGGAAAAGAAGAAAAGTGTGGGGTTGTGAAGTTAGACATAGGTGAGCTCTGCAACCTCTGTAGCCTGCTCCTAATCTCTGCTTGAGGCATACAGCTTAGGGCTGCATTAGCTGCTACCAGCATAATAATATTTCTAAATCACTGACTTAATGATACAAAATGTTGTAGAAAACACTGATCTGAAAATGTTTCAGTTGTCTGTAGAAGGCTGAGCTCAAGTAGTGAATGAGATGGCCTTCAGTAAAAGCAGCCAGTGCTTTTATATTGAAATGTGTGTTTTGGTTGCAGGAGAAAAGTAAACTAAAAACTAAATAGCCTTGAGAGAGCCAAGACTGGTGGATGGTTTTAAGTTATGGACTTGAGCAGCTGTTTCTGCATTCTAAGTGTAAATGCATCACACAGAAAAATGTCTAATATGCTGTTTACCAAGTTTTGGTAATTCCATATCCTTTTTAAAATTCTGGTCCAGAATATTTCAGTTTCTTTTTGTACATCCCCTTCACTCACACACTAAATTGCCTGCCCTCTGGCTCACAGCTTGTTATAGTCCTTGCAACAGGACACCTTGTCATAACATTGTTTGTCTGCTGGAAAGGCAATGAGGTGAAATTGCAGTTTTTTGTCCCTCATTTGCTTCTTCTCCTTTGTAGAGACTTCACTGCAGCCAATCTTAAAGAGCCTCTCTGATTTATCCATCCTCATTTAGCCTGGACTTTGGCCTCTAATGATGCTCTATCACTGACGTCACTTCCTCTTAGTGCCAAACTGTGGTTGAGAGGTTGTAAGAATTGTGCACATCTAAGTCCTCCCTAGGTTCCCAAATGTCCATGTTGACAGATAATGAGTTCTCCTGTGTGTTGATGTCCTTTTCAAGTGTTTGTTACCAAAGCGCGCAAACAGGTGAAGTGGTGGGAGAAGCTCCCAGTGTAGTCAAATGTCCTTTCTTCCACTTTCTCTTAGTCTTTTTTAAGAAAAGTGGATTAGAACTAACTGAAACGTGGATTTTTTTTTTGTCTCTCACTTGCAGCCATCATTGTCTATTCCATGCTAAAAGCCCATGATGGGGCCAGTTGATTGAATTACTTCTGGAAAGCCAAACAGCAGGACCATTTGAATAATGCATCTAATTTTCACAAGTGTCCTTCAGCTCTCCCGTTCCAGATAGAGTTTGTCCTTATGATTGACTGACTTTATGAATAAATAATGGTCGGGCAACGTTATTCGCAATACATTTCATGAGCAGATGCGTACCGTGGACCCAGCAGAGTAAAATCATTATGGAAAATCCACTGAAGTGTTTGGTCATGTAGCGTGTAGGCATGTTGAGACAGTCCCACTGTCTGCACATAAATGGCATAATAAATGGCATGAATCAGTGGAAGAAAATGAATGTACAGACACCATCTGCTTTCGGTTATTACACTTCAACTGACACTTCAACTGCTTTGAGTGCTTGAACTTCAACTACAGCTCCTTTATATCTAACCTACCTGGTTGGGGGGGGGGGGGGGGGGGGGGGGGGGGGGATGTGTCTCTGGCTCCCTGGGGGTGCTGGCCATTGCCGCCCCGGGTCCTTGGGCCTGCGTGGTGTCCTGCGGCCTTTGTGGTGTCCTGCGGCCTCTGTGGCTCCCTGGGCGTGGGGTCTGGGCACTCCTGCGGTCTTGGGGTGCCATACCGCCCGCCTTCCCCTGCAGGGCTGGCCCTGGACCCTGGTGATGGTTTTCATAAACACATTGGGAGGGTTCAAATACACGCATGCATGTTCGATACTTCAGCTCTGTGACACATCGCAAAGAACCGATGGGATCACTTAAAAGGGGCCCACTTGCTTCCCGAACCTACCACACTGCGCTGGCAACTCTTCTCCACAATCGGGCTTTTCTCCTCCACCAGGACTCTCACATTTTTGGTGTTCAGTATAGACTTCTCTTTTGTTTTTGTTTTTCAGTAAGTATAGTAGACGTGTATATGTTTATTTTTGATAATCTGTATGGAGCACAACCACCTCAAGGCCACAATACATCAGCTACACTGTCTGTTTCTCCTCTGTTTTTTTGTTTGTTTGTTTGTTTGTTTTTTCCTCCTTCTTCTCCGCATGCACTGTCGCTATATAACTCAGGACTTAAGCACCTGCCCCTCAATCCCCCCCTGCTTGTTCCTTACTTTCCCCTTGACACACTTTGGTGTATCACGGCCCTCTCTGGCTCATATTAGGAAGTTTTTCCAATAAAGGCTGATAGGCTAGTCTCCAGGGAGGGTGGGTGACGGTCACAACCACGCACAGTATGGGTATAAAATACTTGACAGCAAGATTAACAGTGCATTAATCTTCATAAGAAGCTTACACCCTTTAGTGGCGCTAAGCTACGAAGACCAATGCAGACAGGTAGAAAGAAAAAAAAAATTAAAAAAATTTAAAAAAAAAAATAATAGAAGGGCACATTAGCATTACCGAGACTGTGGGCTTGGATTTTTAATCAGGGTTTCTTATGTAAAAAAAAAAAAAAAACAACCCCTCAACTATAAATTTATTTCTATTAATTAGTTAATTACTAACTGCATTTAATTCCGTACAAAACAAAACACACACTTTTTTAATACCCCTTATCCCCAAATTTCCATTGTTGCATCAACCACCAAATACATTTCAACTTCACTTGCACAATCAATGACGGAACACGGCACACCTAATAATTTCCGTCATCCTCCCCCTCATTATTGTCATTTAAACCTTTGCCAACTTTTCTTTTCATCCATTCCATCTGTCTCCCTTCTTTTGCAGTCCTTTTGCTCCCTCTTCATGATTATTGCCATAGTGAAAGCACATATATGCTCCAAAAGAAATGACCTGCCGTGTCCAACCATCTTTCCAATATGTTCTAATCTACACGCTCATCTTAAACCCAGCTGCCACACACCCATTATTATGACGGTGATAACACCTTACTGGAGCTCCTTCATACACCCTCACATTTTCACAAACACACTTCAGATGCACCCTTTCTTAGTTCAGCCACCTTTCTTCACAGACATCCTCCATTTCATATAAACAATCTCTGTCCCCTGACTTATCCTTCTCTTCACCAGTGGGTTGCCTCTCATGGAAGTGCAATTAACTTCCCTCATGTTTTTTTTTTTCTTTTTCTTTTATTTTCGTGGCACTCAACATTCACACTTGCTCTTATGGGTTTTTTCCTACTGCACCCACACTCACTATTCACTTTTTGACAAGTAGCATCATTTAAAGCTTTGTTTTCCACCCACCACTTGCTGTCATTTCTGTCATAGATGTCAGTGGTTCTATTTTCAAGCTCCCCTCTCTTACATCAGCATCTTACTCATCTCCACTCAATTTCTAGGATTCTCCAAAATAAGTCAAAACTCCCAAGATCTGCCAAACCCATTCAGATGTCCCCTGCCCTGGACGTTAGCTTTCCCCAAGGCAATTTCAGCAAACTCCGCTGTTTAAAATAAATGAATAAATAAATAAAAGTCAACACTGCTTCCCCACCATTTCAGATTCAGTGGTGGACTGAACTGTACTCAACACTGCTAACACTTGGGGATTGACAGACTTTCTTAAGTGATTTTCAACCAGGTCTATGTCATCATGGTGTGGGGAGTGTGTGCATATGAACAGTGTTTGGCTTTCCCCCATGCTGTCACCGTGAGTTAAAATTTGTCAGATGACGCAAAATGTGTTATTGTGCATCATCTGGCATATTTGGCTGCTGGATGGACGGGAACCTCCAGGAGCTGGAGTAGCGCAGGGGTTGCCTTAACTCTGTTTATCTGCAAATGCTCCCTATGCCATGGCTACACAAACCCAGCTACAAATAGGCAGAGTGTCCCTTTAAGAGGGATAGCATGTATTAGTGCATTGCCTGCTTTGCATTATCCACATCATGATACGATAAATCAAGAGCCATCAGGTGGTGATATTCACAAGTGAGCAGTTTCTCACTCCTACATACTGTGTGTTATTATAGATCATAATAAATGACTCTAAGGGGTGTTAGTACTCGACATTAACTATAAATTAAAGCACACACTCTTGAGCATTTTCCAAGTTAATAACAGGAACTGGTATTTGACTTGCCAGCAGAGTCGTAAATATCACTAGTCTGCTCAACTACTGATAAACAAAATACCAAGAAAAGGGCAAATATATCCATTTAACCTTTACTTCTTTATAAAACTGTATACATTGATACAGCATCTCCTCATGCCTAGAACACTAACAAGAGCAAAGAGAGAGGTTTATGTCTGGCATCCACTATTTACAACCACAACTACAATATGTTTTCCCTGCTTGAGACACATTATACAACTCTGACACTTAATCATCCTCTGCATTACTGAAGAAAGACCAAAATCAGTATCGTTTCATATTTAAGTTGGTATTCGTACTATAATCTCAGCTGATCCCTGTGTGAAATTGAGTCCAGAATCTGAATAAAGCTGATTTAATAGACAGTAGCCAGTCTAATCCCCCAGTCCTTGTAATTGAATTATTTCCTTAGCAGTTAAAGTAGGAATATCACTTGAGTTCCACCAACTGAAATCTGCATCCGTGTCCAGATACTTAAACTCAATTTGCTTGAGACTGTGATAGGTATTGATGATATTATCATATATTTCTCTCTGAAATACAAAATTTTCAGAGATTTCAGTTACTAGAATGAGTCACTGGCAAAACAGCCAGGGATAATGTCTTGTATGTGTTTCATGTTCTCTTACAGACTAAAGGCGTACCGCTGTTCCCGTGTATGGACTGCAGCTGTGTATTTAAGAAGCTGGGGAGCCTGAACGCCCACATCAGCAAGATGCACATCTCTGTGATCGAGGTTCCCTCCAGCACTCCAGTAAGAGAACAGCGTGCAGAACACAAGAGCAAAAAGATCGTTACACTTAATCGGTATCCACTTAGAGTATATTAAAGGTCATGTTAAATATTTTGACCTTGGTAAATGAGGTTAATAATTTCAATACACTTATTCTTGGAAATTAAAGGTATACTTTAGCTCATGAAAGAGAGGCCATGTAGTTTAAATATGTAACTACTGCAAACAACTTTGCTATCAAGATTGTTAGGAGCCTCTGTGTAACTGTATCTTCTTACAAATCCCTGCTTTTTGATTTTCTTCTTGATAATGAGGCTGGTTATTTTTTTCCATTGGCATTTCAGTACCCCCACCATTTCCCTTTTGTCTAAAACTGAAAGCTTCAGCTTCATTCACACTAAAAGATCAGCACACTCTTCCAGTTTTATGCTGTTAAATAATCTCCATTCTGCCATAAATCAAGCAAATTTGACTTGGCCTACTGTCTAAGATGTAGCACAGTGCATGCCAGTCTTCTCAGGCAGTGACAGCTTTTCTTGTTTACAACAATGGTGATAATATGTCAACATTATTTGGTAATTAGCTGGTGATTTATTACTAATTATTGTTTCCAGTTTAGTGATGGTAAAAGGAAGTGGTGGACTCAGGCTGTGTGAGGGGCAACGGATTAAAAAGGGCACTGACTGCATGCAATGGAGCAGAATGTTGAAAAAGAAAAAAGTCCACCGATGTTAAAATACTTCATGTCAATTATCCTTTTGACAAACTAACCTTTATATACTGTATGTACTTGAAGGCACTGTCTGCATATATTTCATTGTCTTTTTGGTGGGATGCATGATAAATCAAAGTGGGAATTATTCACACAGATGTAGTCACTGATTAACATTTTGTTCAATAATGCCCAACACTCTGTTAATTTCATGCTCCAGAGAGCCCCTGTTATAAGTTAGTTAGCTTTCAAATTCTTTTTTAACAGCCTTTTATCAAATTGCTCCTCGTCTTCTTCTTCTCTCCTTCTCGCTCCGCTTCCCCCTCTTCTTCTCCCCTAGGAGCCCGAGACGACAGGTCAGGCCCCTGGGGGGTCAGAGGGCGGCGAGGGGGTGACAGATGTCATCCAGCAACTTCTAGAGCTGTCTGAACAAGTCAGTGGGGAGACACCTCAGCCCCAACCACCAGAGCCAGCTATTGCCATGGAAACTGCAATCAACCAGGACATCCTGCAGGTGAAAGGAGCAATGGACATTCACCCACTCTAAATAAATTAGATGATCAGAACAAATGTCAAGAGTATTCAGGGCCCTATAGACTGACTGCCTCACACCTTAGCCACAGTATATGATTCAAATATCAGTCTTAAAGCCATACATTTAACGAGTGCACCACTTCAGCTCATACCCCTCAGTGTGACATGTATTTATGAAGATGTGAGGATGGTCAAAATGTCCTCATTTAGAAATTTTTTTGTCTTCCTGTATGTATGAGGGGCTAGCAGTTAGGCACCGGAGCACACAGTCACAAATGCACAGCTACACACACGCTTGCACACAACTCAGCAGGTTAGGGAAGACCTCAAAAAGTTAGTGGAACCATTTATGTGGAAATGATTTGTATGGAAATTGGAGGACCTCCGGGGGGAATATATTTGGCCACAGTGAGGGAGATGAGAGGAGGAAAGTTTTCTATAAACTCAACAAAAAGTCCCTGAAATTTGGGTTTAAAACCAAATGATATTCGATATTCTTTCAAGTTGCTTTCTTTTGGTGACTGAATGGCAGTGTTTTGGCAGTGATGATAGCATGAGCCAGCCAGGGTAAAGAAGACAGTAGAATGAATGATGAATTTGTACTAGGAATTTCAGAAATGATTTCTGCTGGAGAGTTGAATAGAAACTCTGCTTTCAACACATATGGATGTGATCATCAGTGAGCTTTGGCTCTGGACCATGGCTTTATGTTTGTGTGTCTTATCTTGTCAATATTTGCTATTATTTCCAGCAAAACATAAAATTGTCAAATATAAAGTAATAACTCTCTTGAAATTGAGAAAACATTGTAGTTTGATGTACTGTACATGAAAGCATTTTTAAGCTGTTGTGTTTGAGCAGGTTGTTGTTCTGTTTCTGTAGCAAGCTCTGGAGAACAGCGGGCTGAGTGTGGTCCAGCCGCAGAGCGATGCCACATCCAGAGAGTCACAGAACCAGACCACTGAGGGCACCACTGTAGAAAGCAAGAAAGTACAAGGTCCTGACAAACCGGCCAGGGAGAAGAAAAGGAGCATTTTCAAGAAACCTATACAAATGCCAGGTTGGTGTTGTATTACAGAACATTTACACAAGCATTATATCACAATCAGAATCTCTGTGTGTAAATGTAAACCATGTTGGAGAAAAAGACTACTCTGTAAGGCACAAAATAATCTGGCAATCATCATTTTTATAACTGATTAATCAGTTCAATTATTTGCAAAGTAAATATACTAAACATTTGCAGTGTGATAAAAACATTTAAAAGATTTGGTGTTCTTATCTGCATTTATATATTTAGAATGATTTCTCTCTCTACTGGCTGCTGTTCAAAGTAAATAAGAAAATCTGTCATCTCTCTTTTAATGATTTACAAGGATAATAAATTCATTCTTAATGAAAACATCTTTCAGTTGCAGCACCAAAGCTATCGACTGACAGAAACACTGGACAACTGCCTCACTCTGCCTTCTTTTCCAGGCTCCATCAGGGAGGAGAATGGCGTCCGCTGGCATGGCTGCCCATACTGCTCCAAGGAGTTCAAGAAACCCAGCGACCTCGTCCGCCACATCCGCATCCACACTCACGAGAAGCCTTTCAAGTGCAAACAGTGCTTCAGAGCTTTTGCTGTCAAGAGTACCCTCACAGCACATACGAAAACGCACACAGGCATCAAGGCCTTTGAGTGCCAGTGCTGTCTCAAGTGCTTCTCCACTTCTGGTAGCATGAAAGTACACATGCGTCTGCATACAGGTGAGAAGCAGGTCCACTTCATGAAAGGGTTACATTTAAAGCCAAATTAAGTTAAACATTTGAAAACACTTCTTCACTTTATTGGCTTACTCGTCATGTTACATTTATATGCCAGCTTCAGAGATTGTATATGAAGATGGACAACGCGACTCCACTTTCCACTGCACAAAAATGAAGCAAAAATTATCGTTATATACGTTGCTGCCATCTTACAGCCAAAATACATGGGACACGGTTGTGGCGTGTCACATCTGTCACTGTGTGCCCACAGCAAATCATGTCCATTGTAATCAACTGAAGCTGCTACACTGACCGAGGAAGCTGCACTTGCCCGTGTGGGCACCATGCTGCTCAGTGTCACTTTATTATATTTATGAGGCTGGTATATTTATTTTCCTCTATGTGCAGCTCCACAGCCCTCCAACAGGTAAAAACTACATAGAACTATGTAAAAAAAACCAAGCACAGCCTGTTTAAAAATGATCGAAATGAATACCTCATTGTGCAAGAGGCTGAAGGAACAGAGCAACCACGTGGGTGCTTTTACAGTTCACATTATAATAAATCAGTAAAATCAGGTCTGTTAAAATGATCCATTTAGTTCAGTACCATAGTCTGATTAATACTGAAGTCTAGTTAATATAGTCCATACGCTTCCAAACCCTACATCACCATTGTCACTTGGCAAAACTCAGTACACACACAGAAGGACCTGTGACCCCAACATGACCCATCGCGTCCATGCCCATGTATTTTGGCTGTTAGTTATATGGAGCCAGAGTGTGCACAGTAGTGTCTGGAAAGTGAAGCCACATCATCAGGTTTCCACTTAGACACCCATCCGCGAACAGTGCCATTGATCACCAGCACACCGATTGACATACACCTGTCGATCATGACGTCAGACCCCCCTTTAAAAGCCTCAAATAACAAATTAAAACTGAACTTATCAGAAAAACGAACACTTGAACATACCGTTGCGTGATTAAAACTACTTAAAATGACTGACACCATATTTTGGAAAAATTATTTTATGTGCACTTCAATTTTTTTGTTTGGCTCATGTCCCATCTGCTAACATGGAGGGGGTGTGGTTTATGACCTATGCTTTTTTTTGGCTTCACTTCTGGGGAGCTGTCATGTTGTCCATCTTTATATACAGTCTGTGGCCAACATAATCAGTATATACGTAAGTGAAAGGAGGCATATATGAGCTTTCAACATTATGTTGTCAGTTTCCTGTCAGCCTCAATCATTCAGTATTTAGTTATATGTTATGATAAATTATGCCACAAATGACAAAAGCTGGACCTGTGTAAATATAGTGCTGCTGCTACAGCTAGAGCAATCATTTGCACTCATGTTTGCAATCATTCTGTATTTGCTTCTTATAAAGAAACTACCTTAAAGAATTATCCCCTGGACATGAAATGTCAGCATTAGTGTGAATAAACAGAACTGTAACAGTTAAATTATTATGTGCATCTGTGCATTAGTTTTTGTCTTAAATTTCTATGTAATAGCCCTTTCTTTGTTAGGTGTTTACTTTAGCTTTGGTTATGTGTTAGCTCTAAGCTAAGGCTCTGGATAGATTTGTTCTCAGCTGTATTTCTCTAAGACTTTGTGCTTTTACGGTTTCATATTGTTGTCACTTTTCCATGTACTGTAATTTGGTTTCATAGAAATATATATTGTCTCCTGCTAACTAAAAGGCTTTGTAACCTTTTGTAGACAAAAAATTAAATAAAGCTATATGAGCTTGCTTAAATTTTTTGTTTATGTGTGAGTTTCATATTTATTTAGACTGGCTTAGGGATAGTGAATTCTGATATAAGTTGTGTAATATGTAGCTTATTTTTAGAATCTTTTGACATTTTTATGTAAGCACATATCAGTATGTCAGAATCAGTCTAATTCTCTAAATACTAATTCTCCAAAAGTGCCGTTTCTCCTTGCTTTTCCCAGGTGTACGTCCTTTCCCCTGCCCTCACTGTGACAAGATCTTTCGTACATCAGGCCACAGGAAAACACACATTGCTTCTCACTTCAAAAGCTTGCAGCAGAAGAAGCACAAGTTTCCCCGAAAAACCAACAAAGCCAAAGTTTCCAAGAGTAACCTACCTCTGCCTGACATCCCCTTGCAGGAACCCATCCTCATCACTGACTTTGGTAAGAGCACGTGATGACAGACACACGTGTATACACATGGGGTTGTGTTACATCTGTGTTCACAATTGTATACACATACTTGTTCAGTTGTCCTTGGGATGAAGTTGAATGCATTGTTCAGCTGTTTTCTTTTCTTTGTGTTACTTCATGTGGGCTGCGTGGCTCTGCACAGAAATTAAATGTGTTTTTAAACAGAACACATGTTGCTTGTTCACATGTTGCCTAACAGGCCTCATCCCATCCCAAAATCCTCGCTTGGCTTTTCAACAGTACCTTGAGGTGGTGGGCAGTGACCGGCCATACAAGTGCCAGTTCTGTAGCAAGGCCTACAAGAAATCAAGCCATCTAAAACAGCATGTCAGGTAAAGCTTCTTCGTTTTATGTCCACCACAGAATGTAACAGGGTTGAAGCAGTATGAGTGCCTGTACAAGTATTTTCTAATTAATCTGCTGATAGTTGATACGTTTCCTTCATATACATGATATTAAATAAAATTAGTTTTCTAAGAGACCGAATTCTAGGTGGTACAGTGGTACTGAATGTTGCGTTAATGGATAATATGACTAAAGGGGGCATTTATACAGAGAACAAAATGGGCCCAAGGATTGAGCCTTGGGGAACACCACAGATCAGTGGGGCCATCAAAAAGAGGCATAACCAACAGCTACTGACTGGTTCTGTTTAACAAGTATAACCTTAATCGGTCAAAGTAACCATCCCTGATGCCAACTCATGTTTTTGTGGTCATTTCTGGTGGATGAACCCACCGATGGTGGTTAAACCCTTTCCACCACTCCCATACCAAAATTTCTATTTGAATATTTGGCCAAGAGAAAGACAGTTTATCATTAGGGTGTCCCTCACCACAGGTGTCTAACAGAGAATAGATTCACCTATATGCAGGCTGTCTGTGGAGTCTTAAAAATGATTAAAAGGTGATAAATCAATTAAGCCACAAGTAAGAAAAAAAGAAAATCCGACACTGTATTTAAAGGGAGACATCTACCATTACATCACTAGATGGTTTTAATACCTGACGTAAATGAACAGTACAAGGTCTTTGTTAAAGTCACTTTAAACTACCCCTGTCAGTTGAAACAGGACATTGAAACAGCGGCAATAAGAATGATAAATAGCCTAATCACTCAGCTTCTCTTACCTATGTATCGCCATTGAACTTTCTAGCCTATGCATTATGACAGACTTACAGCATTTGTCCTCCTTTCAGTATCGAGCAGTAATCTAAATAATGGGGCTGTCATCCTTGCAGATGGCTACGCCTCTTCATTCGCCTTTGTTGTCAATAGATTTAGATGTATGGCTCGAATCTCAAACAGAGGACCCATATCTGTCACTAGTGACAGTTCCCTTGATTCACTGATAAACCAGCAACAGCATAAATACATAAAATGTTAGTGAATTTGATTAAAATTGGCCAAGTAATAAACTGTCCTGACAGTTCACACCGACTATGCATAGTAACTTTCCACCTTGTTCTGGAGAGATAACAATGTTTACTGTTCATTTTGTTTATCCTCTGAAAAATGTTAGGTTTTCAGTACATAATATTACTACACTTTAAATCACTTCAATTATCATTAACTCTCAAAAAGTCATATTTGACTTTGAATGTTTTATTAATATGCTGCTGCCGCTGCTGCTGCTGCTGTATACTTTGTCTCCCACTTTAAACTTAATACTGAAACTGCAATATCATGTCTAAATCACTTAACGTTCTCATCATTCTGTCATCCTAAGGTCTCATACAGGAGAAAGGCCGTATAAGTGTGTGCAGTGCAGTCGAGGTTTCGCCTCCTCAGGAGTCCTCAAAGCTCACATCAGGACCCACTCAGGCCTAAAGGCATACAAGTGCCTGATGTGCGACACAACGTTCACCACCAGCGGCAGTCTGCGACGCCACATGACCACCCACAGTGACCTGCGACCTTACATGTGCCCCTACTGCCAAAAGACCTTCAAGTCATCACCCAACTGCAGGAAGCACATGAAGACACACAGGTTTGGGTTTTGTCAGCGAGGACAACAACGTTTTAAACAAGCCACAGTATCGTAGTAAATATATAATAATACACTAAAGTCTAAAATCTAAGCACCTGCTTTTCTTGATTTTGCCAAACCAGGTATGAACTGGCCCAGCAGCTGCAGCCCCAGTCAACAGATGATCCCTTAGGAGGGGGCACGGTGGCCCATGACATACAGGTGGAAATAGATGGAGATACCCTCCAGCAACCAACTGCTACATCAGCAGAGCAGCAAAGTATGCTGGGACTGGGCCAGACAGAAGTTGTGAATGGAAGTCAACAAGTGACTTTGGAGGCACCTCTGACTGACCAACCCCTTGTACAAGGAGAAGGTAAACAGTAGAGGGGCCAGAATGGGTGCCAGCAGTGCTACATCATAGATGAAGTGAACAGGCCTACGGTGTATAGGACAAGAGCATCTTTATGGATTAACTGTTAACATTTGTTGTTGGAAACTCAACCAGATTTCTACCAAAAGGAGCAAGAAAAATGTAATGGCAGAAAGATGTTGTATTTGTGCTTTTCTAAAACTACCTCAGTTTTAAAATGCATGTTTTGTGGTCAGGTTCAGTCCTCTTGACCTCAGCGTTATATATTTAATGACATTTTAATAGTGCATAGACTGACATTTTCCCTCCATACAAATGCAGCACATTGTTAAAATATAAAAGGAGAGACAAGTCCATAGAATACAGTATTTTCACATTGTTCCCAAATGCAGCAGCTACAGCAACCAAGCTACACCTTATCTAACCTCTATTTTTTTCTCACGGTTATAAAGTATTTTTTATTTATTTTTATTATAAACCTTTTATCAGTTTGCACAGTTTCATGACTATGCAGGATGAACTGTGTAGTTTATATAAGAATATAAGGATTCATAAAGATGTAGTGTCCCATGGAAGTGCAGTGGGCAAACACCATCAAACATGGAAACAGAAATAACGACAAGAGCAGAGCAGTTACACTAAGTAGTGTGCTGTTCAAGTACTTTTTTAGAGGGAAACTTAGGTATTTTTCCACTTGGACCCCATTTTCCTATGTTTTTGTGTCTAAGTGATTAATTGGAAAAAAAGAACATTTAAAATTGCACCAGCAGCGGACGTACATTGATGGTGTGTAATTGCACGAAAGCATTCATTTCAGCCTGTTTCGTGGCTGCCAGCTTCAGCACTCTCGCTCAATACTGGACCAGTTTCAAAAATGTATGATATAAATGATATAAAAACATGGGGAAACAGGATCCAGGTTAAAGTTTCCCCAAGTGTCCCTTTAACTTTACCTAGATGTAGAAACATTTAAATGTCCTCCCTATCAATCTTTCTTTTTTTAAATAACTTGTGTTGCTGTGCATTTCTTTCTCTGTGATGACAGATTCGTATGTGACTACCCAACATGCTTTGCCTCAGAATATCAGCCAGTTTGAGACACCAGCACTTCCTCAGCCTGCCTTTGACCAGCAAGCTCTAACACAAGGTGCAAAAACACAAGCTTTCTGCCTTACGATTTCACTCATGGAAGCATCTTCATCTGTTTTTTCCCTGCAGAATCGGTTTTTTAACTATTGTGTCCCTAATGCGTGAGAATACACAATTGAGTGTGTGCTTATCTATGACTAATAAGTAGAAAGTCCTTGTGTACTATTGTACCAAACATATGTCTTCTGATTGAACAGTGAATAGACAATGAGTTGTAGCAAGTCATTATCTTTCAAGTAATTACCCTGCAGTGTTTATTGTTAATAGACTGTGCAGTGTGCAAATGTTGCCCTCAAGAAACCACCTTTGTAATGAAATCTTTTGCTTTAGATTATCGTCAAAAAGAAATCAATTAAAAGAAAAACAACAATGATAGAATAAAGTTTCTGTCAGCTTCACTCATCTGTCAAAGGAGACAGCAGATGTTGGTTGAGGGGTGAAGCCATACTTACTGAAATTCTCACAACTGTGAATTGAGTCAGAGAGATACAAGAAACTTTCACAGATGGTGCATGCGCCATCTCCATTCTTTCTTCCCTCTACTTTGCATAACTCGTAACCCAGTGGAGTGCTTTCAAACATATGGTTGCTCCTTTACTCCCACCAACTAATTCAACAAGTTCCCACCACAGGTCCCAGCCAGTTGGCATAACTGACTGTTATTGTTGGCAGCCTGGATTTTGTGGAATCACAATAATGGGCAGTGTAGCACACTGACAGCAAACATCTGTCAGACAGAAATACCTTTCCCATTCCCTCAGAAGGCACTACAGCCTTTTTATCTGCTCAGAAAAGACCTGGAATTTCATCATTTTAGAAAGCTTCATGGGCACAAAACATGTGCCTCGATAAGAGGACACTTGAGCAGCTAATCATATTTTAACTCCCAGTTTACCGCTGCCTTGTGTAACGCATTATTATGTTCTATCAGTGATGCCTGAGGTTTTATGTGTTGTTTTG
The DNA here is from genome assembly GCF_041903045.1 of Epinephelus lanceolatus. NCBI lineage: Eukaryota > Metazoa > Chordata > Actinopteri > Perciformes > Serranidae > Epinephelus > Epinephelus lanceolatus. The sequence continues at coordinate 32,461,155 of NC_135743.1, forward strand.
TAAATTTTAACTTAGTTTGTTTGCTCACAACAGTCATCTCAGGGTCTGGATTTGTAAATTGCTGCAGTTCATGTGTGCACATGCTGTGCTTTGTATGAGGTTCACATAGTGGGTCTGCAGCAAAATTAGTAGTTCTTAAACAGCCACAGAATGTTCTGAATAATGAACAACCAGACTGCCAAAGCGCTAACGTTTCAAAAATCACAAAAAGGAGCTTGGACTGTTTTCCTTTGTGCGTTATTCAGTAGTTACTTTTGTTCTGAAATATTCAGTTGTAGGCACAGTTTGAATTTGTTAATTTAAAATCATCCGCTTTGAAATGTTGAATAAATTTCAACTGTATAAAAACAGCCTGTCAGTTAGATTTAGACAGAATATGCAAACACAGAATTTCAAAGACAAGTTTTTGTTTTTTCAACCCATGAATAAGCTCCTAGATAAATAATCTAGTTTGGACAGAAGTGTCTGCCAGTGAATGTAATGCAATAACTTTAAATCACCACAGTGGAAGCTAGTTGCACAATAACAACTAGTAAAAGATACACAGGCCAGACAGCTTACAGCAGATAGCATTGTGAATGATGTACTGCCACTGGGCACAAAAGACCTGTGTTGACTTCTTAAACTGCTCTCTCAACACATGGTTTAGACTACTAAAACACCAAACGGGATGACTTTCAAATGAAGTATGGTCTGAATCTGTCTTCTGGTTCTTTCCTCCAAAACTGTCTCTAATGAATCAGAGATCTACTTAATTATCAAGTTTTATTTTTATCACACATAATCACTTGGGAAGGAGCATATAAAACAATAAATATAGATACATAGAGATATTTGATCCAAAAACTAGTTACTTGTCAACTTATTCTTTTTTTCCCCCACATAGTTTACACAGAGATTTCTAACACTAACAGACCCAAGGCTCTACATCATCTAGCGTCTTTGTGCTGCAGGCTGTAATCCCTCTGTTGTTCAGTCGTCAGTGTCATTAGTCAACAGTTTTAATGGATGATGGTATTGCACTTTAAGTTTAGTAATTTAAAATCAATTAAAACCATCCTCCCTGCAGACGGGCCAAGTTTCTGCCTGCTGTTTTGCTGTATTGTGCAGAGATGTGATAAACATGCATGCACGCCTAAATTTTGTAGGTGCCAGTTATTATTTTTGCTAGGAGAAAGATTTGTGCCTTATTGACTTATTAACTGCATTTATTATAGATTCACTTTTGCTCATAAATGCTGTCTCATCAGGTATTTTGCCTCCTGTGGGTTTAGTGTTAGTGTTTTTATTTTAATCCATCCATTGCTTATAACTGCATTACAGTATCTTTCATTTATATGTGTAATTTAAAGTTTTGTAGCCAAAAACTGTTTTGCTATAGCCATTTTATTTCCCAGTTCCTTATAAAGTCAGTATTTCAGTCAGCCAGTGCTAGCGCCACTGAATCTGATCCATAACTCAAGAGACTGATTATTTTCTTTGCCAACTCCCTCCAGGCTTCACCATCACTGAATCGAGCTACAATCAGTCCCAGTTCTCCACCGTCCAGCAGCTGCAGGATTCCAGTACCCTGGAGTCTCAGGCCCTGTCTTCCAGCTACCACCCCCCGAATCTGCTCCACGTTCCCAGCGCTGAGGTGGTGAGTCCTGGGCCTCCACATGTGCCCTTAGCCCTGGACTTGTTCTCAGATGTAGAAAGTGGATATATTCACAGCATCAGAATTATATTTAAAACTGAGTTCAGAATTTCCACCACAGACTCCCTTTTAGAGTAGAGAATTAGATCAAATTTTGGAGCAAGTAGCTGGATAGATTTGCTTATTGATGGTACAAGAACTGATCTTCCTGCAATTATAATGGAAACTCAGTGCACTGGAATATAGATAGAGCTAATTTACTGACTCATGAAAAGATCTGCTTAATTAATGGCATGGCTTTATCATTAATATGTAGTTCACTGGCTAGCAGGTTTTTATTTCATTGACCTAATTCTCTTTATTTTCTTTACATTTCGGACTTACTACTAACCACCATCTCAATAACAAATATAAATAGTTTATGAATCAACACATCATGGAGGTAGGATTTATTGCAGGACATGAAACTAAAATTGATCTTTTCATATCAGTAAGCATATAACAGTATTTCCCAAAATGTCCAACTATTGATTTGAAGACCTCTAAACCAAATACAAGACACTGGACCCTAATAATGTCTTGTAAACTGTATTTCTATCTGCATTAAGCTGACTGTATCTTGTTGATTTGTCTTTAGACAAATGGGCTTCTCCAGCAGAGCAGTCAGGATGAGCTTCAGCTCACCACTGAAACACAGGAATACCAGGATGACAGCGAGGACAACAGCAAGAGAGCATACAGGTTTACTTCAGAGTTTTTTCTTTTGTGTGTGTGTGTCCATGTCTGTATATGCCTGTGCAAGTGGCTTTAGAAAGTACCAATTCCAACCCTCTGTAAAAGCAACAGCAGTTGTTATTAGAGCGTCAAGTCATCTGGTTCTCTTTCATAGCATTCGTTTCGTGTCTCGCATTGGGAACGCCTTCGGCGTGACCTTGTCAGAAGCTCCTTTTACATTTCGCCAGCCAGGATTGGCTGGAACTAAGCACGTCAGTGTCAGGATGGGTGGAGACCCTCCCCCTATAAAGGGGCCTGACACTGCGCTGCACATCATTCAAAAACCTCTTCTCGCTACGAGCAGAAGTTCCAACCTCTCTCGAGCTGACTGTTTCTCCGTGACCTAGCTTAACTGTCCGCAGACATGAGCGAAAACTCAGTCGCCGGGCGCTTTGTTCACGAGGCAGTTATCCGAGAGCTATCGCTATCTGTGGAAAGTAGCAATACTTCAACAGCTAGCATAACCGAGTGGCAACACTCAACCCTATGGTAGCAATACCACACAAGTAGCAATACTTAATCACACTAGCGCTAGCCTCACCCGGCTAACGCACAACGGAGTCGCAACACTCTCGCTGTATTTCATCCGGTGCCCGCTTCTCCTAACCACATCAGGCTAGCAGTTGCATACCATACAGCATAGCTTCACAGCTAACAAATCTCGCTAGCTTCACAGCTAATAAATCCCACTAGCTGCACAGCTGACAAACCCTGCTAGTGACTATGGCTAACGCTAATGCTTCCACTAAAGCAGAGGAGAAAACGCAGGTGCGAGCCTGCCCTTGCGGGAATAAGATTTCGAGCAGAGACACTCACCCGATGTGTGTGATGTGTCTCGGCCTGAAACATGCCCAAGCCGCCTTTGAGTCCGCGGAAGAATGCACACACTGTGAACACTTCTCCCTCAAAGTGCTCCGTCGCCGCCTGGCTCGTCAGACAAATCTGTCCGGCAGCGCCCCGGTCTTGGCTTCCACATCCGAGGCTCCGGAGCTAATGGATATGGCTGTGGCAACGGCTCCAGAGCCCGAAGCTGGTCCGAGCTGGGGCAGCCAGCTCAGCCTCACCGGCCCGTTTTCCCAGAAATTAGACGGACCCGGCCTCGCGGCCGGCCCGCTCGATTTTCTGGTGGAGAGGGCGGAGGATGACTCGGATGGTGGGTCGGAACTCCTCATGACCGACGAGGATGACGACGATGATTCTTCACTGGGACTCTTGGTCCAGGTTGCAGAACTCCAACCCTCAACGATAGCTGTGGCGGGAGACGGCTCGTCTTCCCCCGCTGTGGATTTGGACTTGCAGGACGTGTGCAAACGCGCCGCTGCCAAGCTCAACATCCAGTGGCCCGAAGTCCAAGCTGAGGTGACGCGGTCCCGCTACGACTGGAAAAAGTTGCCAAAAGTGAAGAGAACAGGGAAACAACTCCTGCCTATCTTCCCAGAGTTGCTGGAAGAACTTGCTGTCTCCTGGCGCGACAAGCCATACAGAGAGAAGCATCCTGTGGCGGGCAGTTCCATGCTTGACTGCGAGGGGATGGAGAGCCACAGTCTCCGCAACATCTCTCCAGTGGAGCCCGTGGTGGCGGCTCACCTCCACCTGAAAGCATCCCTGTCATCACTGGGGCCCGCACTCCCATCCAGAGCGGATCGTTTCCAGTCCAGCCTGACAGACAAGGCGTACAAGGTGGCTGCACTGTCGGCGCGAGCCCTGAACGCCACCTCCCTTCTGATGGCGTATCAAGCCGAGCTGGAGGAGGAGATGATGGCTTCACCTGACCCCGTGTTGTGGGAGGAAATGTGTGTGATCACTGACCACTGCCTTCACCTCCACAAGGTGGCCATCCAGTCACAGGGCAGAGCCATGGGGTTGATGGTGCTACAGGAGAGAGCCCGCTGGCTTATACTCACCACGCTGTCAGCCAAGGAGAAGGAAGATCTCCTTGACACCCCCATATCACCCAAGGGCCTCTTTGGCGCGGCGGTCACGTCCATGCAAAAGAGGTGCGAGGAGAGAAAGAAGGAAGACGAAGCCCTGAAGCTGTGTCTGCCGAGAAGGGCACCCGCTGCCACCCTCCCGGCTCACCGTCAAACCTTTGCCCAGGCTGTGGCACGGCCTCCTCCCACCTTCAAAATCCCCAAGCTGCCTAAATCCCAGGCAGCTCCTCAGGCTTCGCCAAGAGCACAGGCTCCAAAGGGTCCATGGCAGAAGAAGTCTTCATCCCAAGAGGGGACTCTGCCCGACCGGCCACCTCCCACCTTTACCCACGGGGTAAGGAGGAGGAAACGGCAGGCCTGATAGTTCCAGATGCGGCCAGCGAGACAGCCCTGATCCCCCCGGCTGCGCTCGCCCCAGCAGCTCTGTTCACGAGCATTGTCACAGAGCCCAGTTCTGTTCAGCGCATGGACAACGGGATGTTCGACCTGGCCCAGCGCCCTGCGAAGAGAAGCAGAGACAGTGTGCAGCAGGTGGAAACCCCCAGCAGGTCCCAAATGTCTCACAAGCACTTCTCATTGTTGCAAAACATTAAAATTGTCCCAACTGTCGCATCCAGGCCGAGTGCCGAGGGCGCAGTTAAAAACAATGAAAAACAAAATAAATCCATTGTTGAAAAACAGTTTGGTCACACATTTTACGGAGGGAGTGATCCCTCTCTCAATAAACGACCGTGCGGTGAACGGCGCAGCGGGCGCATGCGCAGTACCAACAGAGCGATACTGTGCCCCAGTGCCACGAGAGGGAGCTCTTACTCCGTGTGTGACAGACGAGCCTGTCAGCCCGCTGACCCTGAGAGCAGAGAGCTGGTCAAAATGCACAGACTCAGAGTGGGTTTTGAGAACATTAAACAGGGGTTACAAGCTGCAGTTTGCCGTAACACCTCCACAGTTCAGGGGAATAACCCAGTCTCAAGCCCTAGGCGAAGAGAGGAGATTTCCTCCCTGCTAGAGAAAAGAGCAGTAAGAATAATTCCTCCCGAACACGCTCGGAGCGGGTTTTATTCAAGATATTTCCTGGTCGCCAAGAAGGGGGGGCACAGCATGCATGCGATTTTAGAACTCAGAGATCTAAACAAGCACCTCAGGAAATACAAGTTCAGGATGTTAACGCGCGCGTCCCTGCTGCGTTTTCTGCGTCCGGGCGATTGGTTCACTTCAATCGATCTCAAGGATGCATATTTTCACATCCCAATATACCCACCTCACAGGAAATATCTCAGATTTTCCTTTCAGGGGACATGCTACGAGTATCTAGTTCTCCCCTTTGGTCTCTCACTAAGCCCGAGAGTATTTGTGAAATGCAAAGAGGCAGCTGTGGGACCGCTCAGGAGGCGGGGGATCCGAGTAGCCACGTACATCGACGACTGGCTTATTGCGGCATCTTCCTGGCAGGAGGCAGCAGATCACACAAGGTTACTCACAGAACACCTGGTGGATCTGGGTTTCAAAATAAATCTGGAAAAGAGTGTTCTTCTTCCTTCTCAGAACATCTCCTTTATAGGCCTGTTCATAGACTCAGCTCAGGCCAGAGTCAGGCTGACTGGAGAAAGAGTGCAGGCACTCAGAGACTGTTTAGCCCTTTTTCACAGGGGGAAGTTTGTGTCTCTCAGGCTTTGCCAAAGGTTGTTAGGGCTGATGGCATCATCCCTGGTGGCGGTTCCCATGGGACGCTTGCACGTGAAAGGAGTGCAGCGCTGGGTGGCCTCACACAGGTTAGACCCACACCATCATAGCTCTCACAGGGTGAGAGTCTTGGTGAACTGTACAGCAGCACTGGCCCCTTGGAAGAGCGCAGGCTTCTTGACCCAGGGAGTGCCTATGGGGGTTGTTCAGTGCAGAAAAGTGGTCACAACAGACGGCTCTCTGTCAGGCTGGGGAGGTGTGTTCGAAGGGAGAGCAATAAACGGGACCTGGGATCCTCACATGCGCTCATCCCACATAAATGACTTAGAACTACTGGCTGTTCACCTGTCACTGAAACACTTCCTCCCTCTTCTGAGGGGACATCATGTGTTAGTCCGGACAGACAACACTACCGTGGTGGCATATATCAACAGGCAGGGGGGCCTGAGATCCCTTCAGTTACACACACTGGCACACAGACTGATAGTCTGGTGCAGCAGACATTTTCTGTCCCTGAAAGCCACCCATGTGCTGGGGACACTGAACCATGGAGCAGATCTGCTGCCCAGGGGAAACCCTCTTTATGCAGAATGGAGACTTCACCCAGACGTAGTGAGTCTGGTTTGGGAGCGTTACGGCCAGCCAGCCATGGACCTCTTTGCAACACAGGAGAACACCCAGTGTCCTCTGTTTTTCTCACTGCGCGATCAGAGTGCACCACTGGGGGTGGACGCGCTGGCTCATCAGTGGCCTTGGGTTCTGTTGTATGCATTCCCCCTGATAGCATTGATTTCCCCGACCCTAGCCAGGGTGAGGGAGGAGGGACTGTCGATGATTCTCATAGCTCCCTACTGGCCAATGAAGCACTGGTTAGCGGAGATAATACAGCTCCTCCAGGGGGAGCCGTGGCCCTTGCCAATACGCAGGGATCTGCTGTCGCAGGGGCGCGGGGAAATATTTCATCCCCACCCAGAGAGGCTGGCCATTAAGGTGTATTTGGCGGCCATTTCGGCCTACCATATCAGCTTTGGGGGGAAAACTGTGGGACAGCATCCCCTGGTCTGCCACTTTATGAAGGGTGCACGTCGCAAGCTTCCTGTTTCTAAACCATTTGCACCGTCCTGGGACTTCCCCATGGTGCTGGATGCCCTTTCAGCCCCACCTTTTGAACCACTAGATCAGGTGGACTTGAAAATGGTGGCTTTAAAGACAGTGTTATTACTGTCTCTGGCCTCAGCTAAACGCGTGGGTGAGATTCACGCTCTTTCAGTACATCAAGAATGTACAAAGTTCTCTGCAGGAAATACAAGGGTGACCTTACAGCTTAACCCAGCGTTTATGCCTAAGGTGTTGGGGTCGTGTTCCCCTATTGACCTTGTATCCTTCTATCCCCCGCCTTTCTCCTCAGATAAGCATTGGCGGCTACACATGCTCTGCCCGGTGCGGGCCTTACGCATCTATGTGGAAAGAACTGAAGGCTGTAGGAAAAGTGACCAGCTTTTTGTGTCTTGGGGAAGCCAGTCTCTAAGCAGCGGCTTTCTCACTGGATTGTGGGGGCTATTGCTTTAGCTTATAGCGCCAAAGGGGTGCAAGCATCAGAGGGTCTGTGTGCTCACTCTACCACGGGTCTCTCCACGTCCTGGGCCCTTTTCAGAGGGGTCCCCATTCAGGAAATTTGTGCCGCAGCAAGGTGGGCCTCTCCACACACCTTCGCCAGGTTCTACAGGCTTGATGTTACAGCCTCTTCTCTGGCCCATTCAGTGCTTGGTTTGGCCAAGCCCTAGTGTGGCTTATTTCAGGGCGGTTAGTCTTGACACTCTGACAACATCTGCCCAGCAATCCGGGAGTCAGTATTTTCCCGATGTGAGACACGAAACGAATGCTATGAAAGAGAACTTTAGGTTACTTGCGTAACCCCGGTTCTCTGAGTAGCATGAGTGAGTGTCTCACCAGACCACCCTCCTTGCTCTTTCGTAGCGAGGGAGAGGTGATGGTTTTTTGAATGACGTGCAGCGCAGTGTCAGGCCCCTTTATAGGGGGAGGGTCTCCACCCATCCTGACACTGACGTGCTTAGTTCCAGCCAATCCTGGCTGGCATAATGTAAAAGGAGCTTCTGACAAGGTCACGCCGAAGGCGTTCCCAATGTGAGACACTCACTCATGCTACTCAGAGAACCGGGGTTACGCAAGTAACCTAAAGTTCTTCCTCTGCCATCATCGCACCTGCATTTCCCAAAGGCAATTTTTATATGTCATTCTTACAGATCCTTTTAAACTCTGTCAGAATGGATAGAGCACTGAACTGTGATGGTATTCCAGCATTTGGGTGGGCACTTTCTCACAATGCTCGTGTCATCTTGTCTTAGTAATTCAGGTTGTACTGAAAAGTGAATCCTGGCCAGTTCTGATGTTGTTTATGCTCTGTTCATTGTCCCCCCTTTCTCACTAATCATCAAGGCACCTCATGGCTTGATGCTGTCATAGCCACATCTCCCAGCAGACGTAATAGTAACCATGCCATGGAGAGTACCTGGTTTTTTACCAAAGCACTTGGCATTCAGGCCAAAGACTTCACTTGTGTCTCATCAATGCAAAGCATCTTTTTCAATGTGCTCTCAGAGCAGCAAACTAAGGGTAACTCAGGAGTGGAATTCTTTCCACCATTTAGGCCTGATTGCACGTGGCACTCTGGCCTGATGAGCTGAGGTGTTGCAGCGAGGGTTTTCTTTCTAAAAGGTTCTACCATCTTTGGACATGAACTGTGACTCTACTCTTTGTCTTTTCTCTTGGACACCTTTAGGGGTCAAGGAAAAATTGATTCTTAGATGTATCACAGCTCTCTTGAAAGATTATGTCTCAGTGCAGAAAAATGAATAACCAAATTGTGGACATCATGAATGGCTGTAACAATTTTGTAAGGCCGACCTGTACATTCCTATAATAGTTCTGAAGTATCTGAAAGAAGTGGACAGAAAGTACTACCATATGCATTTGAGAGTTACATTCACAATATAAGTATTGTGAATGAAGACGACAGCAAAATCGAGGGAAAAACTCACCAGTCCCAATGTAATGGTCAGTCTCCCCACGTCGTAACAATTGAGGGACAAGCATACAGGAAAACAATGTACTTGCACAGCAGGGTTTGTTTTATTTTACACTAACATTTAGTTAAACTCCTTATAGCTGTCATTAGCCGATTCCTGTTTTAGCCCATCTGAGCTACGTTATTTCATGAGTTTTGTTGAGGATGGCTGAGGTGGATACAATCCGACTGTCACCACCTGGTTTAAAAGCTAGGGTATAGTTGAATGGAAAATGGTCCTGGAAAAGAACACTTTATGCAAGTAAATTCATCTGTTAAAAGTGAGTTTAAAAGTAGCCAGTAATGACACAGTGAGAAAACATTAAGCATGTATAGAAGTCAAACATACTGATGCTCAAAATGCATCAATAATGGCTTTATAATCGCGTTGTAGCTCTCTGAAGTACTTCCAAGAAGTTTAACCAATGTTTTCATATTGTTTTTATGATCTCTTAACAGCCACTACCTGTTATATTAGATGTACCACAGGACGGTTTATTACTGTTTGTCGGTTTGCTGGCTTTTAGTTTTCCCTCATTGCAGTGTTTGTATTGTGTTCGTGAGCTCTTTAACATCCAAAAGAGTCTTTTTCAGGGGTTTAAAAGCAAATTAATGATAGGCACCATCATAAACGCAGAGCCCAGGGAAATAAAAGGCATTGTTTACACCATTCTCAATGACTGCCTTTAATAACCTTACCTGTCTTTGTTATCTGCATCTTTCATTTCAAACTTTTCCCCAGATAAAGCGATACCATTTAGAGACCTCAGAGATGCTTTCATGTATATCCAGGCAACTAAGGTGTAATAATCAGTGTTCAGTTTTAACAACTTTGTAGAAGGTAAAAACCAAGTCTCATCTACATTTGTATGAATTTCTTCTAATTCATGCAGGGGGATTTGACTAGAGTGAAATATAAAACAGTACATCGTCTGCTTTATCCATATCCAATATTGTCCTATGAGTCAGGATTTACCACTCTGACAGGGTGGAACTATGGAGAGGAATAGCAAAAACAATTTTGTCCATTCTCACACACTATATTTTTCTCCTTGACATCAGCTTCATATTTATACAGGTCTAGTGAATGTGGGTGGTAAACATGGGGATGGTTTTTCCCCTACAGATTTTTCAGTGAAGTTTACAGAAAGAAAACAAATAGGCAGATACACATAAGAAAAGACAGCACTTATATCTGACCTTTGTTTCTCTTTTGAAGTCAAGTGGAATGAGACAGTTCTGAATTAGATACTTAAACTAAAGCTTCAGCCAAAAATACGAGATAATGTAGTCAGTATTTTCAACTTTTAGACCCAAATTATAAACCTGTTTTTTCCCATATTTTATGTCTTTGTCTCAATACAAAAGTCGTAGGTATCCTCCCCAACTTTCTTTTAAAAGGATAGAACTCAAGGTGAATTTAAAAAGTTTCAGAACATCACACAGCATAATTATCAGTCGCCCATACCTGCCCATGCACCAAATAAGCAACAGCAAAAGGCGGTGGTGTTTACAGTGAGTGTTGTCCAGAGTTAAAATAAGTGTTCTTTTGATTGGTGTGAGGCAGATGGGTCATTAGTGTAGTTTGAATTCTACATGTTTGAAATCTTTCATCCTGGTTCATGAGTAAATCCTTAAAGAATTCAGTTTAGTTTGAAATTTATGAAGGAAACACTCTGACATTTGATAAACGTGTGTATACATGCTGTGTTATTGTATCCTCCATAGGAGAGTTGAAAGCTGCTGAACAGATGAAGAGCCAGAGATGTGACATTGAAAATAAATTGAAAAGTGCAGCTGGTTCAGTTGAAGGATTTCATCTCTCTTTCCAGTAACCATAAACCACGTCCTCCGTCAGTCCAGTGTGTTTTGACCTTATCATCAAATGTGGCATCTTGTAGGTGGTGCTGTAAATAACAGCAACAATAATAGGCTTTTTGTTCCTCTTCTTTAGATGCAGTTGGTGTAACAAGGGCTTCAAGAAGTCAAGTCATCTGAAGCAGCATGTGCGCTCCCACACCGGGGAGAAACCATACAGATGTCACCTCTGTGGACGAGCCTTTGTGTCAGCTGGCGTGCTGAAGTCCCATCTCAACACACATACAGGTGAGCTCACTTTATACCAACTGCTGAATAGTCTCCAAGTATCTTCCTACATTAATTACATTTTAGAAACTAAAGCTTTTGAAGGTCACGAACACTATTAAATATATCATTATTCGTTGTGTTTAAATTGGAATAATTAAAGGATTAGAATCCAAGTGGCACATTGTGATTAAAAATATTATTGCCTTATCTTCTAAAGCCTGGTTGTGCATTCCATTCGCACCACGATTACAAATTAAAAAGTTTGAAATGAGACTTGGAGGAACCTTTAAATCACCGCTTCCCACAATCGGTTTTTACTGTGTGCTCTCTGTGTAATTCAAGATATATGGAGGAGTGGAAAATAGAACATACCCATAGTTCCCTTAATGGAACAAATTAAGGTTTGATTAAGGTAATGACTAAAATGAAAGTTTTACAATGTATCTAAATGTCTTCAAAGCAGTTAGTAGAAGTCTTAGCTTTAAAAATTAAATGAATGAGGATTAGAACATTACAACACGTGCTTTATTTAAGTACTTGGAAAAAAAAAGCAAATAAAGAGACGATGCGTCTTTGACATTGAAGTTTCTTTTTTGCTGACATTTAGCATAAGGTGAATAAGCAGTATGAAAAAAGTTACCAAAAGTTAAAATGTAAATTTCTCTTGTAAAACTCCTAAAAAGTTTTAAATAGAACTTTATGAAACGTACAGACACCATGTGAAACCCTGTCTCTCTCATCTCTCGCTGACAGGAGTGAAGCCCTTTAAGTGTAATGTTTGCGATGCCTCATTCACCACCAACGGCAGCCTGAACCGCCACATGATTATCCACATCAAGTCTTTCAAATGCGCCATGTGTGACGAGACCTTCCGGACCAGCCTGCTGTGTAAAAAGCATATGAAGAAGGAGCATGCTGTGGAGGAACAAAGTAAGGATGCCTAGACAACATTCGGATGTTTGATTACATGATATGTAGGGTCTTTAAAATTCCATTGCATCTCCATAGTTGGGAGGGCTGTTTGAAAAGTTTGAAAACATTTAAATAAAATTTCTGTGTCTATAAAACTGATTTATAAAAGAAGGGAAAGGGGAAAGGCTATAAAATCTATATCAGCATGCAACAGATTCATTTTTGTGTTTGAATTATTGGATATAAGGTTTGATGGTGTTTCTACACTTTAATCTAAGGTTTCAAGTAAAGTTGTGTGTGTGGAAATGATCTCCTGCTGTTGGGATAAATGTGTATTTTACTCAAATAGTGATAATAGTGATAACAGACCCATATCCTCACAGTTATAGGTATGGATAGTCAAGACGTCGAGGAGGAGGAAGACGAAGAGGATGAGGAAGGGGACCAAAAGTCCAAGAGAAGAGGTTTGGAAATCATCACGTTCACCGAGGAGCAGGCGGCCGAGCTGGCCAAGGATCCCGGTGAGGAGGCCTCAGTGTCAGAGCGGATCCTCGCCCAGTCAGCGGCCGAGAGGGATCGGATCAGCGAGATCAAAGACAAGGCGGTGGAACTGGAAACAGAACCCAAGTTTGCCAACTGCTGCAGTTATTGTCCCAAGAGTTTCAAGAAGCCCAGTGACCTCGTCAGGTAAATATCACACCTGTTTTATACTCTTTCAGAAATTCATCTCTGGTCTGTATGAGGCAAAGATTGAATACAATGAATACATTTTATATGTAGAAAATATTGCTATCCAATCCCTTTAGAGGAAAATTCTACTATTTATATATATATATATATATATATATATATATATATATATACACACACTGCCACACACCAAACATGTAGGATTAAAAAGACCATCTCTGACGCAAGTTACGTTCACCATTAACTGTCTTACAACCCAGCTTACAGTGTGGTGAAAAGTTTCAAGAGATCTAATGGTAACTCCTTGCTCTGGAATCTGATTGGGCAGCATGAATTAAACACTTTTTTTCCCCACCCAACTAAAGTATATGATGTAATGTAATTAGCTTGTTACATGATAATATGCCAGTGTCATGGAAAACTGGACTGATTGTAATCATGTGACCAACCAGATGAGTCTCTGCCGTCACACTGTGGTTTAGATGAAAAAATATTATATTAACTCTGGTTTTGAGCAGTCACACTCAGACAACTTGTTATTATATTATGTTGTCATAAACATAAAAATACACAAATACCAACACATTCTGACCAGTTTACATGGCTGTTAAAGCACTCAAATTATCAGCTGAGCCCAGCGATGTGTGGGAGAACTGATCTAATTAGCTCCTCTTTGTTTGTCAGACTGCAGTAGAGGAAAGTCTCTTATTTGCTGCCAGCTCTGGCAGTCCCTCACACTGTCCGTTACTTTGTAAAGCTGGTCAGATATTTGATTAAATGCATGTAAAGGTGATCAGAGGCAGCATATGTCAATGTAAGCAACGCAACACACTCAAACTTCTGGTGTAAACAGGAAGTTAAAAGACAAAACAGTGAAGTCTGAGCACTTAATTGACCCTTTACTAAGCCCCACCCCTCAAGCACAGACTGGCTAATCACAATGTAGCTTTGGCCAGCTCTAACAAGGCTCTGAAACTTAACTTGCTTTACAAGAACTACTGAAGGGAAGCAGAAAAACTCTGGCCATATTTGTCCAGCTGTGTGTCACCCCCACGTGTGCAGGCGAACGGTACCCGGCCTCCCCCGGAGTTCCCGTTTGCCAGCAAGGGTGGTGGTGGAGGTCTGCTGGTCAGCTGGCGTCATGGGGGGAAACCAAACACTATTTATCTGCACACAAACAAAACCAACTGCACATTGGCAAAGCCTTCCCTTTTAGTCATTTTCTTCTGTCTCAATTGTCAGTGATGTGATGGTTCACTTTTACACTGTCATCTGTAGCCTGTGGTTAGGCTTTAGCTTCTAACTCTCCTTTTTAATAGTTTTAACCTGTTCTGGATATATCCTTCAAACACATATCATAGACCCCTCTGGCTGCCTATCACTGAAATTGCTTTTTCATTTTTTTCAGTCACAGTGTGGGCTCTATGCTAGCTCTGGCAGCGTGATTGACCATTACAAAGGGGCGGAGCTTGGCGAAAGGTCAATTGTTGCTGAAATGCATAAGGTCAATAGGGATCTACAGGCAAAATTATAAAAAACAGACCCAGGTAAAAAAAAAAATACTGTACAGTACTTTATGGTGGAAGTGAAGAGATGAAGATGAAGCCATCTTGTTGTGCTGTATGAACTAAGCTTTTTCCCCACACCAATCTGGTCAGAATTTTGACAATATTTTATCCATATAAATAAAATACAGACCTATTAAATCAAAGGTTAGTAGATCATCCAAAGTCCCCGAGCAGTTTACAGAGGCAATTATGTGTCAGACTTCCTGGTTAATGATGAAATGTGTGAGGTCACGTTCGATTGTGTTCATAACAATCAGAAAATAAATTTGAATGAGAGTGAAAACGGTTTTAATCATTCATTCATTAGCCATAACCATTTATAATTAATTTAAATAATAATAAATAAGAACTTTTCTTGAAGCCAATCCATGTTATTAGACCTACAAAGTTTCAACCACTTCTCTCTTGAACTTAGCTTTAACTTTTCTTCTCTTGAAGAATTCAGAAACTCACCAGTGAGCCACATTTATTATTTAAGTTTTCATATTCCGAGTCAGAGTGCGTTTGCAATTTCATACAAGCTTGTCTCATGACAACACTGGAAACTAAAGGCATGAGATGGAAGAGAGCTCTTGGGTAGTAACCAGTAAACACTGGCAAGGCTACATATTGTTCTCTGTCTCTATTATGTCAACCATGCTACATTTTCATGCATTCAAACTTAAGTTGCACTCACTTGCACTCACTTCAAACCTCTTGTCTGTCTTGTGCTCTCTGAAATGTGCCTGTGTGGGTCTGTTTCAATGTGTAGGCACATTCGAATACATACAGGAGAAAGACCTTACAAGTGTGATGAATGTGGGAAGAGTTTTACGGTGAAATCTACCCTGGACTGCCACGTGAAGACACATACAGGTTAGAGTTTTAACATAAGAATGTATTGCTTAATTAAGTTGAAGTTGTTTTACTTTCTTACAGTGTTCCTGTTTCTGGAACATTGTGGTGTTTGGAGAAGTGTATTTTTACTAAAAAAGGGGGGAGGGTTTGATACAGGATCTGGCAAAATGAGACAGTATGATGGAATCTTATATTTAGATTACGGAAATAAATGGTCTCACATTTTGGGGAATATGTTATTTGCTTTCCTGCTGAGTGTTAGATGAGAAGATTGATACTGTTAACAATTTTCTGCTCTCGTGTCTGAGAGCAATGTTGGATATCTTTTCATCTAACCCTCTGTGAGAAAGCAAGTAAACCCATTTCCCAGAATGTTGAAGTATTTCTCTAAGAGGAACTTATCAGAATGGGTTTCACAACACCTGTTTTGGATTGTGTATTGTCTCCACCGCCCCCAGCTGTATTGAAACTTTGTGAACTACTGTAGCGAGAGAAAAAGTGAAGTTAGATAAGTTTCAAGGTTCTCGACCTGATTACAGACTCTTTGGGTATGTCCTTGAAATGTCAAAGCTTTTTGATATTTACAGCAATTATTGGCATTGCATGACTGTTTTTTCAACAGAGCTATAATGAACAAAGAACAGAGACAATAAATCAGTGTAGCCTGGAGGTGTGATGCTGTAGAGCCACAAGTCATATTCATTCTCACTATATCTTTGCAGGTCAGAAACTCTTCAGCTGTCACATGTGCAACACCTCCTTCTCTACAAAGGGCAGCTTAAAAGTGCACATGCGTCTCCACACCGGCTCCAAGCCTTTCAAATGTCCCTTCTGTGAACTCCGCTTCAGAACATCAGGCCACCGCAAAACCCACATCCAGTGCCACTTCCGGCCAAGCCTCGACAGCCGCAAATCCAAGCGGTCTGCCTCATCTGCCGCTCAGGCCAGTCAGGGTCAAGACCCAGGGACCGGACAGGCCGTGGCAGCGGGCCAGGGGCAGCAGTCAGCAGCTTCAGAGGCTCTTCAACCTGTGGGTCTGCTACAGACAGCCAACTCTGACCCCAGCATTTACCTCCCAGCCAACCAGGTCCTGACAGGGCAGTTTGATCAGAATCTGCTGCAGCAAGGACTGGTGGGTCAGGCCATCCTGCCCGCCTCCATGTCAGGTAGGGATTAGGGATGGGTCACACAGAACAAAAGAAGATTGCAGTTAATTAAGCAGTAGTTGCTAAGAAAATGTGCATATTTTACTGAGATTGATGGTTTGTGACAGAGCTTTGATTTTATTAACTCAAAGTTATAGTGTACCATGGTCAGCAGGCACCATTTTGAGAGGATGAAATAACTCACAACAGTAAAACGGAGGCACTAAACTTTATTATCCCAAAGAGTCACTCTGAGGTATTGTGGACAACAGCACATTTTATTGTTTGGCACTTAACTCTGATTGTAATGTCAGGGTGATGATTAACAGACCAAAGTTTGTGGGTGTTACTGAAATGCCACAGGGATCGTCATTTCCAGTGTTGGCAAGTTTATGGGTAATCAGTTGGCTAGTTGCTTCGGACAGGATGAATAACTTCACAATGCCTGATGTGGCGAATGCTTGGAGGAGGATGGTGTTGTCGTATCACCACGAGACATCTTCCGTTTACCCCTCCCTTTCCTTCAATGACAGGATTCTGTTTGATTAATACAAATCTGCTTTGTCATGATACCAAAACTCCCCCAAAGGATGTTTATGACTTTTGTTCTCATCTTAACTGCATTTTTGAGGTAGACAAAACGCCCAGGTGTCACAGATGGATTATCACTTTTAGGCCTCTGTGATTGGCTTGAACAGCAGAGCACTGAAGGTTAAAAATCTAGATTATGGTTCCAGTTTACAATTTACCCTTTAATGGAACATTTTATGTAAGGTAATTTAATCTGAGATCAATTTCCTTTCCTCAAGTTTGGGCCCAAGAATCGTTCATTTGACTCCACAATATTAAAATAACATCAAGTTTTCTAATTTAAAACAAACAGTGATGAGAAATGTTTATTGGATTGGGTTTATAATGCTGTGTAAATACTTAATAAGGCTGTTTATTTCTGAACACAGCACCATGCATGTACCAAAACACTCCAATTAATTTAAGTCAAATATGTTTACTAGAGGCTGGCTACTGTTTGTAGCCATAAAATGACTTTCCCCACACAGCGCCTGGGGCATAGCAGCCAGGGAGGTGGCCAAAAATGTTTTCCAGTCATTGCTTTTTTCTTAAAGCTCACCACTCCAGGTTTTCACATTCTCTCTCTTCCTCTGCATTTTTGAGAGAAGTGCACAGTTTACTGTGGGCAAACCTCTCCCTTAGACCTCAGTCCTTTCATCATCTGGGAAAAGACTGAATACATTCCAGGATTTTCTTTGTTGTCTCTCAGTGGCTTTTGGTGGTACTTATTTATGAGATATTCAGTACCCTTACTGCAGGGATATTCTTCTTCTCCAGCAGAAACCATTTTGGTTGCTCAGAAGCCTGTCAGTGCATAAAATGAACTGAATGTCGTGCCTTGAAATCTCACCTTTGATATGAGATGTAAAATAATGTATCTGCCTTCAGGGTCATCAGTGTTTGGTACCATGAAGTTATCGCTTGAATTTAAATCAGGCATTGACCTTTGTTACCTCATATTTTACCTGCCATTACCTGCATATTCTCTGCAGTAGTTTTGATTCCATATTTTTTTTGTTTT
Source organism: Epinephelus lanceolatus (assembly GCF_041903045.1). Taxonomy (NCBI): domain Eukaryota; kingdom Metazoa; phylum Chordata; class Actinopteri; order Perciformes; family Serranidae; genus Epinephelus; species Epinephelus lanceolatus. The sequence goes on from NC_135743.1 coordinate 32,479,095, forward strand.
CAGATGATAAGGCTGTTGTAATTTTGAATTTTTTGGCATCAATAGCAGGTTGAGCTCAACAACAGATTGTATTTTTTTTTTTCAAAGTACATACATTTTGATACTGGAAGAAGAAGGTATTTTCTGTCTCTCTGCTGTCTGGAAGGTTAATTAACATTTAACATTAGCACAACTTGAGTACTATACCAAAAAAGTGAAATATCAAAATATGTGTGTGTCTGTGTGCTGCAGCTGCAGGAGACCTGACTGTGTCTCTCCCAGACGGCCTGACCACACTGGATGGCATCCACCTGCAGCTGACGCCTGCCAACCTGGTGTGCCCCAACGTCCAGATCTCTGGCATCGATACCAGCAACATCAACAACATCACACTACAGGTTACACACATTGTGTTATTAGTGGGCGCTATGTGTCATCATCACCTTCACCTTAAGTTGCTAAAAAGTAATGTTGGATAATTTGTGACTTCTCTGTTTGTCATGAATCAAGTTCTTAGTGAATGGTGTGAGAAAACTGAGCCTGTGCTCTGCAGCATATTTTTATTGAGTCAAATATGTTTAAAGCATGACTTGCAGTAGTTATCTCTTTGTCATGAGTTTATTTCTTAAATCGCACAAGTCTCATGACCCAAACCTTTCACTTACGAGAGTATGAACCCTCATTGACAAAACTACCAGCCTGAAATCTATAATAATATATTAGAAATCAGAACGATTGTCATTTTCTGGCTTGAGCCAAGAGACTAATATTCATTTACACAGACAGTCTGTAGCATATAGTGTAGAGCTTAGATCGGGCCCAAAAAAATCCAGCCCAACCCCACCCGAGCCTGTGCATGTTCTGTCCGAGCCTGGCCCGGCCCGTCCCTTTAACTGTAATTATGAGCCCGAGCTCGGTTTAAACCCGACATTTTTTTTAAGGATACAAACGTAGATATTGAAGGCTGACTCTCGTCTTTCTTTCCATAGCAAGCCTTCCTCATGTGCCTCTTGAGTGTCGAGGTCCCTGTCTTTTTGCTGTCATATACCAGCATCGCTCTGCACTTGGTACACTCGACAAAGCCGACACACACGCTGTCACTGTCAACAACTCACATGTGCGCGGCCAGTGGCGCCGTCAAGGGGGGGGCGCGGCATGGTTCCATAGCCCTAGGTCTAATACAAGGAGCCCGACCCGTCTGAGCCCGAGAATAGTGGCAGGAAATTACGGCCCGACCCGGCCCAAGCCCGAACCCAACACGGACCCAACCTGTCGGGCTGGGTCCGCGTTGGGTTCGGGCTTGGGCCGGAAATGTTTTATTTAATATGTTTAGTGTAACTATACATTATGTATGACAATGCTAATGTAATGGTACTATTATACTATGAAACACGTTATATAAACACACTACATTAGAGCTTAGATTTTCTGCCTGGACCCGAACCCAACACGACCCGACAGGTTGGGTCCATGTTGTATCATCAGCTTTATTAAAGGTAGAGTAATTCTTAATAAAGGGCATTTCACTTGTACATTTCATTTACAGAACAACCAAAAAAAAATTAAAAACCACCCTGTCATAATTAATTAGTTAAAAGAAGATGTGTTTGTAATCAAGAGATTAGGGTTTGTTTGTTGCTGTGTGGAAATGTGTTTACTGAATTAAGACATTAAAACAGTTATTAATGAGCTTCTTTTTACTGCAGCTGCATCGCCATAGGAGCAATCTTTGGGTTGTAGCTCCGCAGTGGTTGATTGGGTGTTTCTTGGCCATAATGTCACCAGTAAAGGTATATGAACTAAACCAAAAGGAGGAGTCTAGTGGAGGAGAAATCCTACAGTCCCACAAGAACATCAGAACAAGATTCAGCAGAGCTGCTGTGAGGGGATCCTTTGAGTGATGATGGTTTTTTTGTTCAGTCAGCTGTAAAAGTAATAAATTAAATTTTTGTTTTGGACGCATCTGATCTGCACACTGGGGTTCCAATCCACTCCGTTTTTTAATGCTTAAATGACATTTGGATATTGGGATTTGTTCAGACAGTGATGTGACTCATCCTCTTTCAAAACTCATGAAAAGTTTCCATATTAGAAACTTCATACATTATACGCTAGAATAGATTAGAAGTAGCATCCCGAAAAATGCAGGACATACAGGTAGGTTCAGTGAAAGCTTGTAGGCCAAAGATTATATCACAGCTTTTCATCACAACGTGGCAGTGGGTGGAATTTTCCTTGATGCTTTTTCAAAAAGCAACCATCTTCCCTATGGCTGTGGCCATACATTTATATGTCTCACTCTCCTTTCCATCCTCCACATCACCCTTCCTCTTTCATCTGACTTAGTGCTTTTGCTTCCAGATTGACCCGGCCCTCCTCCAGCAGACCTTACAACAAGGCGGCCTCCTCTCTCAACCCCTGAGTGTCGACACCAGCCTCGTCTCCCACTCCGGCGGCCAGCTCATGTCCACAGCCGACCCCTCAGTGTCCGCCAATGTCGTCATCCACCCACTAACCAGCCTGGCTCTGCAGCCCTCCACCATCACGCCTGCTCAGGTCACGATGGCCAGCCTCTCTGAGCAGGATGCTGCAGGTATGTGTGGCAGCTTCAGCTGAGAAAAATAACAAGACGCTCTCTGATGTGAGTTGAATCACAAACCTATGCTTTCCTGTGGATTGAGCAGGTTCTCAGGACCTAAGCCATGTCATGGGCAGCTCTGGGTTGGTCACTGGAGGCACCAGCGGTCAGGAGCTCACCTTGACCATCAACAGCTCCAGCCTGACGCAAGCCCTCACCCAGGTTCAGGCCCAGGCCTCAGCTTCTGGTTCCAGCGCTGCACCAGGAAATCCTCAGGAGATCACACTCACCATATCAGGTGTGGATCACTACAATGCAGGTCTATCAGGAAAAAAAAAGGAAGCTGTATACTGTACACACTAACATTGTCTTTTCACATGTGCCTAATATCAATAACACAAAGATGAAATAAAAATTCCCTCAAGGTCCTGGAACACATTTATTGATTACCTCACTCAGGCGAACACGTATACCGGTAAAGAAAAAAGACGCAATAATTACTCAGAGCCTGTAGATTCATTTTGAAGTAGCCTCACAAATCAAGATAAAAAGCCTCAGTAATAGAGGTTTTGAGTGATATATCCTCTTGATAATCCAGTTTCTTTTTCTGTACATCATCTCCAGCACTAAGTACCTCCCCCTCTAAGCTGGGTGTATATCAGCTGGGGATATATGATGTATCCAAAGCGTAGAGGTACGTTGAGCCCCTTTAAGCCAAGATAGATCATGCCCGACTGCATGACTGGAGCAATTTGAGTGTTTTATCTGGGAACTTCTTGGACTCTCATTCAGCTTTGTGATAAAATTATTGAACTGCTCTTCAGATCCTTTAGACTAAGGCAATAGATATTGTTATATTGTTATATAAACCCTTATTTTTGTTTGCCTTTCTCTTAAAGATGGATGGAGATGTTCAGTGGAGTGTTTCTACCAATTGATTTTTTCTTTCACTAGAGGCACTGGAAAATAACTGAGGATAGATCCCAGTGAATGGCTTTTCAAGCAAACTGTCATTTTCAGCATCTAACCATCCTTGGAAAATTCAGACCTGTAGATAGTTTCTTGAATTCTTAAATAAAATTGGCTTTTCCCCATACATTTACAGGTCAGGATCTGCTCCCACAGCATAGCCATGCTAATGGTGCTGAGCTGAATGGCAGCATCAGGCTGGCATCACCACTCAACAGCCAGCCCACCAGCGCAACCCTGACTATCACCAATGACCAGCTCCTACCTCAGAGCCCGGCCAACACTGGAATAGCAGGTTAGGACTGGCATAGAAATATGTGTGTTTTTGTGTGACTACTTCTCTCCTGTGGTGTTTGCAGAATTAACTTTCAGAGGGGCCCATCAGTCAGACTTAGACAGTGAAAAGTTATTTTGTAACCTTAGTTTTCAACACTGTGGGCATCTCAGCTCTGATGCGATTAGTCAGTATGCCACAGCCAAATCTGGTCTGGCAGGACAAATTTTGCTCACACAGCAGGTTTCATGGGTTCCATAAGGTGCTGCAAATCCAAGAGCACTCCACAAGTTGAAAATTATGCACCTTCTTATCAAAACTTTTATATTAAAAAATGTTACAGACTGTGTGTCACTGTTTTCTCTCTTTTCCTGGCTTTGTACTCACTGCTCATGTAGGAGCTTCCCTCCTGTTCTGCTACCTGCAGTATTTTAGCATGCATTTACATACAAACACAGTTTCACACAGTAACTACTTCCTCAAGGAGAGGTCAATTCACCTTTCTTCTCAGGTTTGCCAGACATCACTCACTCTTTATTCAGATCAGACTCTATGATAAGAGGACAAGATGGATCAGTTTGTGACTGTAAGCAAATACATCTCACTCCATTTTTTACTGAAATGGAGAATCCTGCTACTCCCCAGAGGGTTTATTACAGCTGTCTCACAACTGTAGACATACAGTATACATACAAATTGTGAATAGGTAATGTACCGGTTCTCATTAGTGAATGTACGGATGATAGATGCGACTGTGTAGCAGCTCAGATTGGGCAGAAATCTCTTCCCAGCCTCCCTCGTACTCAATCCATGGCTAAGCACATGATTAACCAATGAGAAACCTGTCCGTCCTCGTCCTTCTCTTCTTCTCTCCCTCTCACTCGCTGACCACTAGTTATTGCTTCATCATTGAACTCCATTTTCCTCCAGAACAGAACACCTCATCTGTGGCCTTTTAATGGTGCTAAAGCTCTGATTTCTGAGTGGAAAATTAAGCAACTAGTGTTTACACTTGTGAGGAGAAGGCTGTGAGTAATTAGTAATTAAAACTTGGCATTGTTATTGGTGTTGCTTTCCAAAAGAACACAAGTGATTATAATTTTGCATGTTGTGCCTAATGTAATATAACTGTGTGTAGTGTTTTATCCAAAATAATTAAAAACTAAGTGTAAAGCTGAAATTATGCTTGCAATTGGTGTAGGGATTTGGTACATGAGTCGCAGGTATAGTGAGTGCGTTTCACAGTTATCCAATTTAATTTATTTACCATCTGCTAGAATGATATATTTGCATTCGACAAAAATGCACAAAAGGCTTCTAAGAAATTCATGGTTACAAAAAAAAAACAACCTCACTTTTTTGGTCAACTTTTTCACACACAGCTTCACTGTGAGTTTTATACATGCACACAAAAGCCCTCTGTGACCTGCATCATGCCACCATTAGTGACCTGCTCCACTCACTCATAACACCACTTGACTCAGGGCCACCACTCCAAGCCAATAGTGTGGCAACAAAGCCGGCTGTTGCGCAGATATCACCACAATAATCCACTTGAGCAGAATTGATTACCTTGCCTGCCATTTGAGGGAATGAGCATGCACACCAAGTGGGAGGTCCTTGTGCGTACTGCTGTAAGCCACTGCTCAGGCCCAGTCTCACCCTCTCGCTGGTTTAAACAACACTCAATGTATCACATTGTCAGAAGGACTGAGCTCTTTCTAATGTGACTGAACACAAAGCCTGTTCTGTCCAGCAGGTATGACAGGTAAAGAGCAAAGAATAGAGATTACCAAATCAGCAGTAATCTGTAGCTACTTCAAATATGACAGGTAAAATACATGACAGGTGAAAAAGTGTTTGAGGCTCCCGAGAGTACAAGTGAGAGCTGAATTACTTTAAAGGTTCAAAAGGACCCTCCCTCGCCCCCAGCACCAGTGATAGATCCCAGAACTAACGTATTGATGGAGAAGCTCAAACACCCTCTCGATCAATGCCCTTTTTCATGAAATGGCATGATGAGGTGTGAGCCCTCCACTATGGAGTCATCAAAGTGTATGTGTGAAGCTGAAATAGCTGCCAGATCGATTTTCAAGGTTTAACAGGGCTTGTCCAGGTCCACACATCTCACAGAAATGTTAATTGACACCAAATGTCAGATCATGTGGTGATCAAGTGAATGCTGCTCTGGCACACCAAATGGACTGTTTACTCCGTCTGTCCGACTTGTTTACTTTAGCTTTGCATGTCAAGCTTTCCATTCTTGCACACAAAATATGCTGTGTACAGTGATGGCAGATTTATCACTCAAATTTAGAAGACATTTTTGAAACAATGGGTTCTCTATTTCACACAGTTGAGTAGGCTTGTTATTTTTTTAGCCAGGGTTTGTCAATTTTGTAATGTTACTGCAGATTTTAGCTAGCTAGCTAATTAACACTAACTCTGTAACCTCTTTACAATACCTGTTCAAGGCCAGAATATCACGCCGTTATGCCACCTCGCCATGCTGTATATAAGGTGCAATCGCAGAATAGAGGAACAGAGTGGTCTTGCCTTTAATCCGCCATGTGAGGAAGTAAAAGCGCTGAAACGGTGACTCACTCTGCTCAGTGTCACTCCTTCAGTCTGTCATGTGTAGTCTATGGGACGGGATCATGGGCGTGACGTTTTATTGACGTGTTATGGGTGTGACCTACTGTGGGAGATTTAAAAAGTATCTGTTAGCAGTTAGCGGCTAACTTAAAGAAGAACAGCAGCGACTGTAAATGTCTGAAAATTGGTAAAAAACAATGAGGTCTGGGAGCTCCTACCCTCCGAGCAGAGGACCAGATCAACTGCCATATAACAGGGACGGTAAATGATTGTTACTGACACATTGATGCCATTGTTGTTGTTTAGACAGTGCTGCAGGTATGTTATGTGTCACACTAGAGGCCAACCTGTCCATGCCTATATCAAGAGGATGTACATGTAATTTGGAAACTCTAGTCACTTAATAACTGTGCAGACCAATCTGTGATCAGAAAGCAAAGGGCTTGTGTGTTGTAAATTCAGCAAATGTGATTTGTTTTGATAGAGATGGCTTCCTGATTGTTCTGTTTACTGGATTGCTTGTCACCTAGAAGCCTAATCAGATTTCTGGTCTCATCACTCTCTTCATTATCCTCCCCTCTCAACTCAAGTGGAAAATATTCCCACTGCTTTACCGAGACACCGAGAGCATTTCTGCTTTTCTTGATTAGACTGAGGTATTCCAGTCACTTTGTATGGTAATATGGTTCAACCTGCGCTTTGACTGATAAACTGTACTGGGCCCGTGTTGGCCTTTTTGTGAGAATCAAATATTGTATGGTGTTATTCACTGCTATTATAATGGAGGTTCCTACCTGACCAAAATTAGTGAATATGTCATTATTATTTTTCTTAATCAGGGAGCAAAGCACTAAAAGGGTTTTTAGCTGGCTGACAGCAGTCACTTCATCAAATACAGGTACACATTTTGTGGCCATCACAACAATCCATGCCCTGCAACCACTGGTCCATATTTCACATTGAGGCCTGTAACCATAGCAACCACTCTGGTGCACCATTGGAGGACTTTATTCAACAACTTAATCTGAATCTGAATGAAACCATCTGTCATTCTAAGAAGGATTCGTTTCATTAGTAAAAGGCTTTAAATGGAGAGTTTTATTGTCAAATTAGGTTCTTAATGGAGTTCCAGAAACGCTCTTTTGAAGGGAAGAAAAAAAGTATTGCTGGAGCATCGCAACTTTTAGGCAAATTTACATTTGCTTAATAGAAAAAATATTTTAACTGCTGGCATTGCAATTCATAAATCTTTTCAATTGCATTTCTGGTTAATTTGGCAAAATGCACAATTACTAGTGATGACAGCAAGTGTGGTTTAACACAACAGATCCAAGAATTTATGGGGGCAGCAAACACACATTTGAGCAGCTACTTTTTCAGAAATACAACAGAACAGAAAAGGTGTATGTTTTTACAGTGGAGTGAAACATTCTTACATTGTTCTGATAAAGGACTCAATATGACCTGTTTCCTCCATGCCATAAACAACCATGACTTCTTCTCGCCTGCAGCTTTTCATCCAACTGTGGCTGCTGTTTCTTGTTTTGTTACTCCCTGCAATATATAAAACTGATCGACTATTACACAATGCTGCTGTTTTAAAATAAAAGCCACCCATGTTCTTGCTAGTTTAATGCTACCTCTCAGCCCGCTGAGATTCCTCAAGTGGAGCAGCCTTTTCTTGCTTCAAGTTGAGCAGCTTTTTTTGTCAATCAGTGTGAAGTGTACTTCTGGGGACATTTTAGTCCCAAGATTAAGCTGCAAAGTGAGTGCTCCTCACTTTCAGCTGCTCTCCGGTACAGGCAGCCGCAGACCCAGACCCAAGAAGAGTCTTAGTGAGACAGAGGCAGCTGCTTGTAGGAAGACAGGCTTTGCCCAGTCACACTCTGAGATAATTTAATCATCTGCCTCCTGCGTAGAGGTGGTAATTATACAGGTAACAGCAACTTAGTACGATACAGTCTCTGGCTTTTGTTTGATATCTAGTGTCGGCAAAAATTGTTTCAGATCGAACATTTTCAGCACGCATTAGGTTGGAGCGCTGACTGGATTTGTTCACTACATTATGTTAACGTTGCTGTCACCCTGAACGTCCTTCTGAAACCTGTTCAAATTTTCAAACTCTATATTGAACAGCCAAATCTGATTCTGCTGACATAATTCTGAGTCGGGTACAGCCCTAGCATTATAGTTGGTGTTTCACTCTAACCTTGTGCTTTATCTCTCACCTGTCAGTCTCCAGCCTGCCACCTAGCACCACCCTGTCACATACTGCTGCGTCCCAGAGCTTAGTGATGTCACCAGGAGGCGTGGCCAGCGATGACAGCGTTACACTGACTTTGGCAGATGCTCAGGGAATGCTGGATGGTGTTACTCTAAACATCAATACACAGGTAAAGAAACAAAGAACCAAGAACAATACACACAGTGACACACTTAGCTTTAGAGGCCATCAATCGCCATTATTTAGCATCTTGACTAATTTAAATTCAGCTTCTAAAATGTATTTCTCAACACTGTCTGACTCTGGAATGGAAATATTATTATTATTACACATTTAATGATCAAACCTGACATCATCCAGTCTTTCAGCTGCCTAACCAGGGTGTCTTTGGATCTTTAGGGTCAGACATTTCCCGCAGTGCTGAATGACCCCGGACAGTCAGCAAGCTCAGGCCAGCAGGTCATACTGGTCAGCCACCATTCCCAATCCACAAACGGAGCATCTGACAATGGATACAACGTGAGTGTATTTGTCTTGTGTGTGTGTGTGTGTGGTCTGCTTTTACATTGATGGATTCAGCAAATGCTTAAAATGGCAGCACTCTAATCCATTGTGATGGATTACAAATCTCAAGCAAACAGTGCCAACATGAATAGTAATCAGGGGCTGCCTGGAAGATATAAAAACACATTTATCAATCTCAGAAAACTTTAGGGTAACATTATGTATTGCGGGCGTAAGTACTCTATAAAAAATGTAAAATATTTTTCCGCAGTGCTTGTGTAGGTGGGAGCATTTGTGAGTAATTGTGATTACTCACTGATCTTTGTGTGCAATCCAGATTGCTGACGACAGCCATAAGGGTGGAAAGGATGGCCAGACAGAGGCTGATAATCGTAACCAGTGTTACTACTGTAATCAGGTGTGCCAGAATGCCAACACACTGCGACGCCACTGTAGACAGGCTCACGGCAAGGACCGCTGTCATGTCTGCAGTCTCTGTAACAAGGCCTTTAAGCGAGCTACACACCTGAAGGTAAGAACTTGCGTAAAAACAGTAAACTCAGATGATGAACAGCTTTGAATTTAAGCTACTGAAGGCTTATATTTAATGATGATATCAATCCAGCTTCATCTCTATAAACACACTGCACACTCATTTAAGGTTTAGCATTGTGTGTGAATGAATGAAACAGATGAATAAAACTCTCCAACTTTTATAAAAACAATAAATCAACTCTCACGACTTAAATCTTCTTTTTAGTCATCAGCACCTCCACCTCATACTGGCAAATGAGTGCTGTTTCACTATTTGAAGCAAAAATAAGAGTAATTCAGCAAATAGCATTTCAAGCAGAGGATCCAAAACTGTCACTCTCAACAACAAAACAAAACACTTAAACTGAGAGGTGCTTTGCAGCTGAATCAGGAAGAGGAGCATGTGTGCTTCTCTTTTTAGATGATGCTTTTCATGTGGTTGAGACACTCGAGCACATAAATGCCGGGGCTCTCAGATGAGGAGGAAAGAGGAGGATACGGCTTGATACACAAGCTCTTTCCCCACCATATGTTATATTTCTAAGCAAAGGCCTTTGGATGGAGGACTAAAGCTGGCATTACAATAAATAAATAAAAAAATGGATATCTTTTTATGTCTTTATCTATTCTATTTTTTTGCATATTTATTAATTTTCAAATAATCTGTACATGTATGCGATAATTTAGGCTTTTATTTCTACATTTCTTTCTTTATTATTTCATTTATTTATTAAGTCGTTTATTTATTATAAAGGAAGCTTTAGTCCTCTATACCATTGTGCCACCAGCTTTTACTTTTGTAAATGTACCTCAGCATGCTGAGCTGTAATTATCTTTCATAAAAAGTAATGAAATGAAGAAATGATTGTTGATCTTGACGAAGGCCTGAGGTTTAAAACGTCATCTGAATAAAAGATAAAAGCATATGGAGACAGACTGCACGACACTTTATTCCTGTTTTCAAGCGTACTTGCAGTGATTAGCACCTCAATACATCCCCTGGTGCGCTTTCCCTTTTCTATATTTCATAAGAGTAAAGACATTGAGATTAAGTGGGTGTCACAGTGAGAGTGACTGTGCTCCATCCCGTTTAGGTCCCCAAGCTGTTCATTAGTCTTCACAGAGAACTCCGATGCTGATTTTAGATCTTTTAAAAAGTCCCAAAGATGAGAGAGATAAATTGGTAGTGCTGTTAGTTTCATTTTGTTGGCCTGTGGATAATAATATTGCCATTTAGTTATAACAAGACAACCCAAAAGCATGACTTTATAATTTAGAAACATGAAAAGACATTTAATGATAGAGTTGTAGAAGCAATTTCTGCTCAAGGGTTAGTGAGCATCAGGAGACTCACACAGAGAGGGAAAATATGTATTTGTTCTCCCGTGACCTTGATAGCCAGATGAATGAAGGGGATTTGCTGTATCAGCCTACTTTGATGAATTACATCATATCCTTTGTCTCTTTTCCACAATTACCTGGTTATTTAAAATTACCATCCAGCTCATTTTGTCCACAACACACGCACACGTACTGAGATATGCATACGTTTAAGCTGTATGTTAAGAAACCCCTACCCCTGTAATGAAATTTTTAAAGGACGGTTATGATTGATACCAATGTGCCTTATGCTAAGCTAAGCTAACCAGCTGCTGCTGCATAAGAGTGGTGTCGATCTTCTCTTCCGATTTTCGGCAAGACAGCAATTTTACAAAATGTTTAAGTGCTGCTTGAAAGTGAGCACCCTGACATGCATGTTTCATTGTGAGCATGGTGAGGGATGTACTGGGTGCTAGCTACTTTGTTAGTTTTGCTTGCGTTTGAAAGTTAACTTTTATTTTTTATAAAAGTTGTAAGGTGTTTCCCAAACTTTTCACCGAGGCGCTTTTAATAACTGCTGTCTCCATAATGAGCCCAAACATCCTCTAGGCATTCTTATCTCCTTATAAACTTGATGCAGCTACAGCATAAGAATTTTTGCCGGCAGCAATCTTTTTATGCCATTGTTTCCATTTACCTTCCTGTGAGCCCGTCTGCTTTATGCCGCCAATTATTTGTCTCCAATACAGCTCAGTACTGACATCAGTATTCTGAGTACATGTCACGGGTCTTTCAGTCCTGCCTGAATTTCATAATTCTGATGTGCCGCTGTGAACCAAGAACTGTATCAGAATGATTTTCTCATTAAAAATTGAAAGACAAGAATAAGTAGTATGGGAGTCAGCATATCAGGCCGCTGTCAGATTCCCATTTTGAGGAGTTTGTGAGAAAGATGATCACCCATAGAACCAACCAGGGTTCAAATCCCAGGGTGAGGGAGCCCTTCTGTGCGGAGTTTGCATGTTCTCCCTGTGTCAGTGGAGGTTTTCTCCAGGTACTCCGGCTTCCCCCCATAGTCTGAAGACATGCAGGTTATTTGGTGACTCCAAAATTCCCATAGGTGTGAATGGTTGTCTGTCTCTGTGTGTCAGCCCTGTGATAGTCTAGCTTCCTGTTCAGGGTGTACCCTGCCTCTCAGTGTCGTGTTGGTCACACCCCCATGTGTGTTACATCACTAGAAAGCCCAGGATGCCCTTTGCACAATACATCAGGACTCTGACTGCATGCATGGTGTTTAAAATGAAGGCCTCAGTGTCATGTCCCCCACACAGGACAAATATGAATTGCCGTGTCTCAGGAGAATGTAAATCAGTCATCAGAAAGCACATATAGATAATAATCAGCTTTAAAGGGATAAAGCCCAAAATTGATTATTTAAAATAAGCATTTAGTCAAATTGACCCATGTCTCATTTTCATTTTTCAACTCATTGCATCAGCACTCCACCCAGTAACAGAGCACATTATTTAACAACCATACACCCAAAAAAAACTCAAATCAAGTCTCTGCCCAGGCAAAATGACAGACACCTCTGTTCCAGCAACATTCCAGTAGAGTGACTTTGTGTGCTAAACTGTAAACTGTATAATGAAGTTTTGGATTTGTCTACAGGAACATGAACGAGTGCATCAGCCGGGCCCGTCGCCCAGCTCTCAGAAACCCAGAGTCTTCAACTGCTCCTCCTGCGAAAAGGCCTTTGCCAAGCGAAGCCAGCTGGAGAGACACAACCGAACACACACAGGTAAGAGGATTATGAAACAAGTTTGTGTAGTGCTAGTCACAACAAAAAACACAATATTTTTAATTTAATTCTTTGAATTATTTCTCATAATGTAACTGTCATAACTACCCAGGTCCTGGGTTGTTACAGATATATTTAAGGACGGCATTTCAGAATTTAGTTTCCAACAGAAATGTGCAACATCATGAATCTGTGAAATTTAGCAAAGTTGTGTGAATAAGGAGAAACATCTGAGCGCCATGGAAACATGTAGCTCACACCTACAGAATGTTTAAGACTGCTGTGTGCATACGTTTGTATCACAGGTGTATGTTACGTAGTTCACCAACTGTATACTGTTTGTCAGAAATTCCACAGTGAATTACAACATTAACATGATCAAGATTAAATGTTTAACTGACGGGCATCAGGGCAACAGCTGTTCACCAAAATAACAGACCTAATTGTCACAAAGCTTCCATGATGTACAGTTACTCAGTATTATTTCTTGTAGTAACTGCAGTTAGCAGTAAATACAAGTGAAATGTGCCCAAGTCATCAAAGAGTCCTGATACAGACCTGAAAAAAGAACCGAAACAAGAAAAACAGGATCCTACTCAGACACTGTGATAATCATCAGCTTACCCTGTCAGACTCACAAATTCATACATCCATACACATACACAGCTAGTAAGCAGCTAAATGCTCTGAATGCCTCATCGCTTTGTGAAATCCTAAGCACTCAGACATACTCATCAGCCTTCAATGCACATAACAGTTCTGTTGGACTATTACCATTTGAATACACTCATTTGAATACTGTTAAGACAGGTTTTCTGTCTTTTTTAACTCAGCAACATTGAAAAAAGTTACAAGGACAAGGACACATCTCCCCTGACGTTTGTATTTCTCTCCTGTTCAGGGGTATTGCATTAAAATTCAAAGAGGCACAGTTACAAAAAATTCCTCGCAGCGAAGGTCCAAACCTCACATCGAATAATCATCCTGTGGCCAACCCCTATGTTTCCATTTCATTTAAAAAAAACTGTCAGTTTTTAAAGTAGCATAACATACAGATGCATAGACCTTCTATGGTGCTTGTATATAAAACAAATAGCTTTCTTAACCATAAGTAAAATTAGTCCTAGCGTAATGAACTTAAAGGGGAACAGCATCCATTTTCAAAATTCATACATGTCATTCCTATTGTCTAACAGTGTCTAAAAATTTATGGAGCAGCTCCAGACTTTATACCCTATGACATCACATCAAGTTTTAGACTTCCTTGTCTGGTTTCTGGCTGTGAGAGGAAGTAGCCAGTGTTCACACAAATTGGTTAAACTTTCCCAGGCCTTTGAAATAACATATTGTAATTTGTAATTTACGTGGTGCTGCACTTTAAAGCCTGTATTTCAAGTAAAAGAGGACAGTCTCTTCCTGAGTAAGATAATTTAAATCATTTTTGAACAATTATTTCCATTTCCTGTCCTAGTGAGAGAAATGGGCTGGTGACTGCCCTGCCACTTTCTCAGTCTTGGCTTGAATGGAGTTAGTGTCATTCTCATTAACATTGGTGAGCCTGGAGCAATACTTGGTTTTAATAATGTTCGTAGCAAACAAAGCTGACTGACAGCTGTCAGTCGATCCAAACATGGTCAAGGTGTGTTGTGTTTCTTTGGTTAGACCAGAGAAAACAATCTCACACACAGTCTACAGCCATTGACCTCCTCCACCACCATTCCCCCATCCGCTGACTTCGCTCTAATGACTCCAGCCTCCTGACCCCCATCACTAGAACCAAGCACTGAACCTTGGGGGACCGAGCCTTCGCCACCGCTGCCCCAACCCTCTGGAACTCCCTCCCACTCAACACCAGAAATGCAGACTCCTGTTCAACTGGCATTTCCCTAGTTTTCAACAGTCATTTTTCATTTTTACTTTATTATCATTGTTATTTTTCAGCACTGTAAAGTGTCTTTGAGTGTCTTGAAAAGCACTATATAAATCTGATGTAGTATTATTATTATTATTATTATTATCAAAGCAGCAGGGTCAGTTGCTTCATGCTCCATGTTGTTATCTCTTTTACACTGTTGTTCTCTCTACTGAGCTGTCTACGCATGCTAAACAATCAATTTAACTTGCTCAGTTGAGTGAAGCATGCTGTATTAACTGGATTAGCTGCGAGCACAGTCTATAGCTGTGACTGTCAGGAAAAAGAACGACGCACTGTAAAGATAATTATTATTTATTCTCATTAATTTAATTTATTTACAATAGGTCAAGAGTCCAGATAGAACCGTCAGTCCGTTCACATACGGACTGCAGTGCACCATTTGGTGATGCCTGTCTAGATTTACAGTTAAAAGCACCTACATAATATGACAGGTTTGACAAGGAAAAGTGACTCTAGTTATGCAGCCTAAGATTCTGTCTTCGAATAGGAAGTATCAGAGGAGTGTGTGAACAATGTCGCTGTCATCACAGCCGCTTGTCTGCATGTACACAAGTTTAACAATAGTGGTTGGTTCATTTATGAGTGATACTGACACAAGTTCCTTTTGTTTTATCAACACCATGTATGAAACATGAAATGGCAAAGCACAACACAACATAGCTGCTTGTGTGTGTGCGTGGGAATTTGTGGGAGGCCGCTGAAGTATTTGTATTTCCTTAAAAGAATAAATAACATTCAAATAGTGTATATTCATAAGACAATTTTTTGGGGCTCATGGAATGTGTGGCTTGAACCTGGAATAACCTGCGGCTCTGTTTGTTTTCATGCAGGTGAGCGGCCGTTCAAGTGCAATCAGTGCGACAAGGCTTTCAACCAGAAGAGTGCTCTGCAGGTTCACACGGTCAAACACACTGGAAAGAAGCCCTTCAAGTGCGAGGTGTGCAGCATCAGGTTCACCCAGAAGAGCAACATGAAACACCACATGAAGAGATCCCACGGCTACGGTGAGCAGCTGACGTGGCGTCACACCGGTGCACACACAAACCCAACTGAAAACTCTTAGGTGTACAGCCAGCTGTTCATGCAGCTGGGCAGCAAAAGATAGGAATCATCTCTCCCCTGTCTCTCTGTCAACTTACTTCACTGAGTACTTCCAACAATATCAGTGTGCATTGGCACCTTATAATGAAATCCCTTTTTCCATCTTGTGGTGTTTGTGCAGGTGTGTGTGTGTGTGTGTTTATGGCTCTCATGGTCTCACACACTCCACATAACTTATATAATAAACACATTTACAAGGCCCTGCACATTAAGTGTCCCTGAGTGCTTCAGACTGCTGACAGCCAGTGCTGGCCTTCCCCAGTGGAACGTTAACTCTCTATCACTCTCTCAACTTTTCACTTGATGATCCCTCTCATTATCTGCACAGAACGAGCCTCATGCCAGCGCTCAGTCGCCCCCACACTCACCACTAATGTGCATGCACACACACGCCCCCATCTCACACTCTCTCAGAACAGGCTGTCAGACCAGCTTCCTCTTTGATATCTCTAGATGCTTATACTGAATGTTAAGTCGTTAATTCATCCTGACAGCCTGGGGTAGGGTTTAGGGTTTTGTAGCTCCCCTTTGGTTAACCTTGGCCCACGAGTGCAACACACACACTGTTTGACCAGAGTCTTCACTTACTCTAAAGCCTGGCAGGCACCTACTAAAGATTAGGAGGAGGAGAACAGTGCTGACAGATCTGTTGTACTTATTCAGCACTTCCACTCAGGTTCCCCCAGCTGGGTAGGTGGAGATATTTTAAAAAGCAATTTCTGAAACATTGGCATCTGTTTTGTTGGTGGGAATCTAAAAAGTTCCTGAAAGGCCTGTTAAAATCAAAACATATGTTTCCAGGTTGGATATTGTTGTTTGTAAATAAAAAAAATGTTAAACTTGTGCAAAATTCATTCAGGCTTAAATACAACTTTGATGTGGTTATGTGGTTGCCCAGACACAAACCAGCTGTGTAGAATTTGAACAGCAAATTGGTGTTTGGATGTGAGATCTGACACACGGAGAGTACAGACCTCACTGTCCAAACTCCCAGATGCGACAGCAAACAGAAGTTGGATTGAAAAGACAGCCACCGGCTTGTCTTTGTTATGGAAGCATGGCTTCTAACTGATGCAGCCATGCAAAGACTTTCATAGACATGTTTTCACTAGAGAAGCAGGAAGCCTCTGACGGAGCAAGTGTCCAAGGTAGACTTTTGATGCTAGAAGAAAGTGTTCCGTTTAAGGCGGGGTCTTTTAAATTATGTCTGATCTGTGTTTGGGATTGTATATACATAGGCCTGTAATGAGAACTACTTGGTGGATGATATATTGTCCCAGAAATAATTGTGATGAATCTTTTTATTGTCATTTTAAGACAAGGTTTAATGCCAGTGCAATCTTTTAAAGAGCAATGAACCCAATTCAGACACTGGGGTTGGAAAAACTACTTTAGCCCCAATGCTATCTTAACCTCACCTGGTTCAATGATGGTGTGTGTGTGTGTGTGTGTGTGTGTGTGTGTGTGTACACGTGTACATGCATATGCTACACAGTGAGGACCAAAAACATATTTTAGCAACAGAGTGAGGACATTATTGCAAAGTGAGGACATTTTGGCCAGTCCTCACTTTTTCAAATGCCTATTTGAGGGTTGAGACTTGGTTTTAGGGTTCAGATTAGGTTGGACGCTTGTTGCTTCACTTAATCCAAAAAGAGCACAGCTGAACTGTAAGATGCCAGTTTAGCATAAAATGTAATTGGAAGAAACTACTGCAGGTTAAGAGTTGTTCCTAGACTATATTTTCAAACTGAACTATATTTTGGCAAGAGTTCCTGGGAAATACCAGGATCTCATTCCCAGTTTTGTATCTATGACTGGACATGATAGCAGACATGTTCATGATGTTAGAATAGCTTTACAGGTCAAATTAATCCTTGATATTTGTTTCATTTATCTGCACTGAACAGAAATTGAAATCCGACACTTTAGGTTTTGCTCCCATTTTTACAGGTTTAAGTTGAAGATGTAAGACTTTTTCATGCACTCAATAGATACAATTTTCTCAAATTTTGGTTGCAAATTTGTTAAAATCTGTGTTGGTGAGCACTCCTTTTCCAATACAATCCATCCACCTGACACATGTGGCATATCAATTCACTGATTTAAAAGCATCATTACTACACAGATGTTCCTTGCGATGGTCACATAAAAGGCCACTCTAAAATGTGCTAAAATGTACACAACACAATGCCACAGATGTTGCAAGTTGAAAGGGGCCGTGCCATTGGCATGCTGACTTTAGGACTGTCCACCAGAGCTGTTGCTTGTGAACTGAATGTTCATTTCACCACCATAAGCAGCCTCCAGTGTTGTTTCCCTAAATTTGGCAGTGCATCCAACCAACCTCACACCGGTACAAGTTGGTTACGACAAGAAACTGCTGTTACACGACAAATATGCAGATCATCTTTGACAATTTGTGCAGAAAATCTTTGGTTGTGCTAACCAGTTATTGCATGAGCTGTCAGAGTGGCTAGTCTCAGATGATCTTGCAGGTAAAGACGCTAGGTCTTGTGCTGGTGTGGCTGCACCTGGTCTGTGGTTGTGTGGCCGGTTAGATGTACTGCCAAATAATGAAAACCACAGTGGAGACAGCTTATGATAGTGAAATGAACATTCAGTTCACGGTCAACAGCACTGGTGGACAGTCCTTAAGTCAGCATGCCAATGGCACGCTCTCTCAAAACATGCGACATCTGTGGCACTGTGTTGTGTGATCAAACTGCACCTTTTATTGTGACTCTGCCAAGGCACACATGTGTAGTAATGATGCTGTTTAATCAGCATCTTGGTATGAATCACCTCTCATGTAGATGGATTGACCTGGAAAAGGAGAAGTGCTCACTAACACTGATTTTAACACATTTGCGACCAAAATTTGAGACATAAATCTATTGAGTGCATAAAAAAGTTTTAGGACTTCAAGTTAAGTCTGTGAAAAAAGGGAGCGAAAACAGAAGTGCTGCGTTAAAATTTTTGTTCAGTATACATTTGTCAGCATCACAGAGGAAGACTCTCATACAGTCACATCGCTTGTGAAAAATGCTGGAGGATTTCAAGGCGCACAGTCGGGCACTTGCAACTTAATGAATCTGTGGCTGAAGTGTTTCAGATATAGAGCAAAAATAAAGGGAGATAACTAAATGACTCTCACTATAAAACTCAATTTAGCACGTGGCCTGCAGCAGCAGAAAAAGCGTGTCTGAACCTCTCAGCCTGTGCCAAAGTGACTTATTGTTGTTTTGTGCTCAAGTTATTTTAAGATGAATGTACTCTGACGCATGGCTCATATCGTATTTCCAACTCACAATGAGCATATTCCACGTCTGTCAGCTCTTACTATATAGTTTGTGTAAGAGACGTGGTGTTTTCATAAAAGCAAGTGAGAATGTGAGATATTAAAACAAATGGTAGAGGAATGAGGAGAGGAAGATTGCTTTTTGAATAATGGTCTCATTTGCATGACAGCCACTGGCAAATTGAATCCAGAATCTGAGCTGCTGCTGCTGCTCTGTAAATGCATTTTAATGGGCTTTCCCTCTGGTTTACAAAGCACTGTTATTACCTATCTCAAGGAGTGTTTAACTGCACGTCAGTCATGCAAACCAGCTTCTCACTGTTCATTTTCTCCCTCCAGGTCAGATCCAAGATGTGTCCCTGAGCCAGGATGAATCAGTGGCCCAGGTCGAGGTAACACCTGAACTTGACCTAGAGGTGGTTCCTGAATCATCCGGAGACTGGCACACTGTCTTCCCCTGACCACAAACCACACCGACCCCCAAGTCAGACAGCACTGTACAGTGTACCGAGTACTGATTGAGTTTTACATCTGCACAGAGAAGCTTCGCCAAACATTTTCCTCCTCTCAGAAAGCTTATTTGGTTAGAAAAAGATTTGACTTTATAGATTTGCTCCACAGTATACCGAGGGCTTTTACCCCAGCAGCAGTCCCCTGCTGTTTATCCAAATTAGCAGTGAAGTAAGGGGAGTCTGGTTCCCTGTGATTGGCTTAATGACTTTTATCTGTTTTGCTACTGTCTGATTGTCATCAATACGATAACCTCCGGAGAGGTTTGGCTCGATAAACACAGGCATCCCAGAGAATTCTCCCGTCATCTCCAGGAGATGCAGGTGCCTCTCATGCTGACCTTGTTGGAAACAAAGGAAACCGTATTCTGTGAAAGAGCTCCCCAGAGATGAGCGTCTTGTTCCCTCATTATTGTTGTGCTCACAGGGACGTACGCAGAGCTGCAAACAACTGTACTGCTGTGACAGCTTCAGTAAAAATAACATAGAAAGCTTTTTTTCACGGGTCTACAAGACTTTTGTCACTTTTTTTTTTTTAACATATTTATACTGTACATATTTCATCTTGAAGTGACATGTCATTTGCAGTTCGTCACGTTTGTTTTAGTTAGAAAACAGTGCCCAGAGTAGTGTACCACAGGTTAGTGAAGAGCAGCACTTCCTGGATTTGATGCTGTACGAGTTTTTTGACTGAACATGTCAGCGTTGTGTTTCCTGTTGTCATATCATTTAGACTCGCAGCACAGACGTTTTGTTTCACTGTAGTTCACTCTGTAAATAGTGTAGTTAGATTGCGTATATTTTCTGATGAACCTCCAGAACATGGAGGGCTGCAAATATGTAATTTGAGCATAATGTTGCATTTGTAATGAAGCAAAGCCACTGTACAGACGTAAGGCTTTTGTTTCCCCCTTTTTTTTGCAGTTGTATTTTCTATTGTCCATAATAAATTAAGAAGATTAAAGTAATTTTTCTACTAATTTAAACTTGCATTTGTTTTTATTGTTCCTTTTATTACCCCTCTCCCTAATAAACAAATAGTTTCACATTCTTATTAGAAAATTTGCTTATTCACTTTCTCACTGTGAGTTAGATGACATGATAAATACAAATCTCATGTCCATGTTAAAAGTACCTTGCAGAGAAACAATGTTTTCACAAGGGGGGTCCCTGGTTTTTTTTGTATCATGAAGACACGTGCACATACGTGAGAATGTGGGCGATAAAACATGCCTGCAGCGGGTTTCACGCTGTTTTACAAATTGACATTTGTGGCAGTAATGCGCAAAGAAGCATAACAAAGTGCCTGACAAAGGCAAGGAAGAAGACAGCAAGCCAACAAACATGGATGTTAAAGAGGACGTCTTGTGCTTATTTTCAGGTTCATACTTGCATTTAAGGTTTCTACTAGAACATGATTTAATGGTTAAAAAACACCATTTCCTCACACTGTCTGTGCTGAAACACCTGCGTTCACCCTCAGTTGTACATCCTGTCTCTTTAAGCCCCTACCCGGAAAAGCACAGCCTGCTCTGACTGGTCAGCATTTCCGTGATTTCTGCATCTCTCTGCTGTCATTGCAGCTGGGAAATGACCATAACAGAGAATAGCGGCACTTAACTTACATATCACCGATAAAAGCTTCTAAACAAGACGTTCCAGCAGGAATGTGGTCCAAAATTGGGGCGACATTAACAACATCAGCGACCAAATTTACATGTTTCCTTGATGTTAGCATGTGGCTACATGTAGTCGAGTACTTGCAACCGGGGAATGACTGTGTGTAGCGGCACTCTCTCCCATTATAAATCATCAGTAACAACCAGGCATGTTCCAGTAGGAATATGATCTGAAATTGGGAATTAATTTACAACATCAGCAACCAAGTTTACACATTTCCCTGATGTTAGCATGTAGCTACATGTAGTCAAGTACTTGCAACCGGGGAATGATTGTGTGTAGCAGCACTCTCTCCCATTAAAAATCATCGGTAACACAACCAGGCATGTTCCAGTAGGAATATGATCTGAAATCGGGGAGAAATTTACATCATCAGTGACTAAGTTTACATGTTTCCCTGATGATAGCATGTAGCTACATGTAGCAGTTTGGGCTACATAAACCAAACACTGGCAGTTGTGTCCCTGGAGCAGATGACCATATAAAGAAATCGGCCACGAGCTGATGTTAGCTTGTAGCCAAAGTAGAGCTCTGATTGGGCCAAAAAAAAAAAAAAAATCAGGCCTGACCCTACATGAACCCGCACAGTTTCTGTCCAAGCCCAACCCAAGCCTGACCCACAGTGGTAGTTCTTGGCCCAAGCCTGATTAAAAACCCGAACTTCTATTGTAAGAAAACATGCATTTAATATTTAATATATTGTAATTTTTTTTAAATATTAAAACATTTATCACAAGCTAAGGGCTGACATGTTTATTCACACCACTTCTCCCTCTCTTCCTTATTTCAATAGTCTGTAGTCTCATGCATGACAGATTCAGCAGAGCGGGCTGCCCCCCCCCCCACAGCGGCTCACGGGGATGTGGTGTGCAGATGATCATCTCTCTTTGCTGCATGTCCCGCACCTCTCTCCCACTGCTGGGGAAGCAGAGGCAAACACTGCCAACCAAGTCACCTTGCAGCCCCTCATTCTCCCTCTTCTTCTCCCTTTCCAACACTCAGACACGCTCTATCTCTATACCCAGGTTATCCACTTGTTCCATCACTTCCCCTCTCTCAAACCCGGTGGGTCGGGCCAGGCCCAGTTGGGCATTGTGTAGCATACAGGCTGGAGTTAGAGGGAAACAGCAAGCTGGCTCGGCTCATAAAATCACAATTTGTCATTTTAAGGTGACAAATTGACATTCAAATGGACTTCAGCCCTGCGTGAAAAAATACAACCTCCCTATGCATTTGAATGAAGCCAGCCTAGCGGTGCTGCCAGCACAGAGGGCTCTGGCAAGAAAATGTAAACCCATCGGAGGAAAAAAGTTTAAACTTGCTCAATTTTTCTAAGGCAGCGGCCAAACAAACAAGTGTACGTCACTGTGCTTATTTAGCGATGACATGTCAGTAAACATTCCCCTCATTCATGTTTAAGCAGTCAATACAGAAATCATGCGGGAGAACATGTTTACTTAAAAGAAATAAAAAATGTTTTGCAATGAAATATTAGTCAAAAATAATTTCTTTTGTGTGTGTTTCATTCACAGCCAGCCTTTGTAACTTTTGTCAACGCATACTCTGCGTGATTGTACTTAAGCCTGAATGGTGCTCCAGTCGCTTCAGTCATGAGTAGCTTGGAAAGCTCGGCATGAGTGATGAATACCAAATGAGTCATGAATTCTGGCTTTGTGAAAGAAACTACGTTGTACATTTGCCTGGTGAGACGCTGTGACCCAATAACATCACTTCAGCTCGATGAGTCATTTGCCGTTAAGGTTAGGAACACACTGCACAACACGGAGAGTAGAGTTGGTTTTATAATTTTTATTTTTTATTCTCAGTTAAGTGGCTGGTCATGTTTTATTACACATACAATAATGAAGAGGATCTTTACATTCATCCACAGGGTCCATTCAGAGGAACACTACACAGCACCCACGAGGCTCAAGCACACACAAACAGTGGGAGAGATGAACACACGCCTGCTTTGTAACATGTGGAAGACGGATGCTTTGAACAGCACAAGTGGTAGTGCTGAGCTTCTTTTTTTTTTCCTCCAGAAAACTGACAACTGACACATTCCCAAGAAACCGTTTTAATGTGTAACTACAGAGTTAGTTACAGAGCACCTTTTTGAAATTGTGTTGTTTTAATTATCCACAAGAAGGGAACACAGCACATTGTTTTGGTAGTCAGGAGGAAAGGCACTTGTTGAGCGAAGGGTTGAATTTAATTTACAGTATGTGTGCTGTGCGTGAGATGGAAACAGAGAAGACAAAGGAGTGACCTAGACTACACTGAAGCAAAGAGGAAAGGTCTGAATCTGGCATCATGCTGCAGCACCAACATCAGCTTCAGATTCAGAGTCTGGCAGCTTTTAAAAGTGGAAAACAGTGCACTACGAAATTATTTACTTAGATATATACGGACAGGAGAATTAGTGTTTACCATTATCTCTTGGACTGAAAAAGAAATACATTAGAAATGACTAATTTATTTATTTTTCTCAGTGACTATTGCAGAAAATATGATTTAGAAGGTTTAGAAATTAAATTTATACCACAAAAAATCCACAGCCAGCCTTAGGCCCTAATGACAAACATAGATCAACATCACATCAATGACAGGACACTTAACTACAGCTAACACACACAAAGGTTGAATGAAAACACACTGCGACCAAATGGCTCTCGTAAAAATGCAAAATCTGTTAAACACAGGTTTACAGGAAAGGTTCAAGGGAATGACGAAGACAGTGTGACGAGACAGAAAACCGCTCCTTTTTTAAAAAACAGAAACAACCCAGCCTTTTCATCCAATCAGCAAGCGGCAATGACGGTTGAGTCAGTCGGACTCGCACCGGCCCTAATCCTTCAACTGCTCCAGGTGTGCTTCGGTTTAGCCACCATTTTGTTAGAGGAATCTTGGAAGACGTCCACAGAAACTCAAGCACGAGTATAGAGAGCCATTGCAGAAGGGGGGGAGGGTCACTCGGGCTACACATGTGAGCGGCTTCGGGATCACTTTCAGCAAAAAGTTCACGCTAATGATGATGACTGCACAGACTCAGCACAACGCATGCATGGGGAGGGTGGGGGCAACAGATTGTGTCGCTATCTACCAGCCAAAGGGGTGGGGAGGTAATAGGGGAGACGAGGGATTTAGCGTAAGTTAGAGTGTTATCACAAGTGGAGGGGAACGTGAGTTTAAGGGGTGACAAGATTTCCTCCTTTTCTTCCTCTTTTTCCCCACTTAAGTCCCACGATCTTGAACATCTGCCCTCGTCCTGTTGGAAGGGGTTGTAGAGAGGGACTTCAGCGTTTGGCTGGAGAAGCACTCCTGCTTCCCTGTAACAGACGACATATGTGATGAATATATGGAGGTGGCAGTCCCTCAGGACTGGTTTAGCATTAAAGGACTGCTCTGGTTTGGCTCTTTGGTCATTTCACTCAGTCTACGATGAGTCTTTGCCTCAGTAGACAGCATTTAAGCACTTAAGCAAATAGGTGAATGTAGGTGTTAAGCTGTCACTGAAAGATTTGAGTCTTCACCATCAGTGAAGGCCATTATGGATCATCAGCTGGCTAACTTTTTACAAATTGTGTAAAAAAAAATCTTAAAAGACTTTGGAAGGAACAAAGACAGTATTTCATCAGGCTTTACCAGTTCTTTCATAAAGCCTGAGAGCTGTAGTCACAGGTCTTATCATCAACCAGCTCTCTGGCTCTTTAGCTGTTACAAGTTCCCTTACTGAATAATGAGACCACGGCTGAGACCAAAGTCAGAGTCGTCCTTTCATGTGAAAAACAAGCATGTTAGTATGTGTGTGGGCATTGTACACGTCTGCAATGATGCATAGTTATAGAAGCTAATAGAAAACAATATTGCATTTGTCTTCTGACCATTCAAAGCGCTTTTGCACTACATGTCACATTCACACATTCACCCATGGGTTTCAATATCTTGCCCAGTGATACTTCAGCATGCAGACTGGAGGAGCCGGGGATTGAACCGCTGATGTCCTGATGAGTGGATGACTCGCTTTACCTCCTGAACCACAGCCACCCCAAGAAATTCATTGAAATGTTACAAATTATAGAGATAAAAAAAAAAAAAAAACTCATAACAAGTCAACATTCTGAGACAGTAAGTCAAAGGTCTGAGATACTAGATCAAAATTTTGGGAAAATAAGTGACAATTTTGTCTTTATGTGTTTCATGCAGCGCATTCACATGGGATAGATGAAGTCTGTATTTTACCCAAATTTACTGACATTATTATTGACATTCCAGCACAACTAGCAGCGATGTTTAGTCTTAACCTTTCCTTTCTTCTTTTTTAAATGTGGAATCAACAAACAGAATTGATTCTGCCACACGTTGTTATATGTCATCCCTCTCATCACCTTTGGAGATGTCGCTCCTCCGATGGATTTGAGTTTACCATTTCTGCAAATTGGTCCCCATGCTGTGTAGTAACATGAGCCTCCTGTACCCAAAATACTGTGAAAACCTTTTTCTAGAATTGTCAACACAGCCTTTATAATTCTCAGTCAGGAAAGAGGCACAGAAAGAAATGAATAAATAAACTAAACTAAATATAATCCAAAATTACTGAGATGGCGATTCACACCAGGTGAACATTATCAAATGACCTCTGGCGAAATATGGCCAGTAGTTTGCAGTGGAATTTCTGCTCGACAAATTACGGACATGGCAGATTCACACAGGATTAAGATCACAGACAACTTCCCCAATGGTTACAAATCACTAAAGATCCCCAGGTAAAACTGGTCCCATGCGAATAGAACCTAAGTCCAGATCTTAGAAAGTATTGCACTTTCGCATGAGAAAGTAAGTTAAAATATGAGGTACAGAATGAAAATTTGGTAACACTTGAAGGTATCTACATAAGGGTGACATGACACTGTCATAACTATGACATGACACTGTCATGAACTTGTCATAAACATGATGTATATGTCATAAACATTTATGACTGCTGTCATTAAGTGTCATTCAGTTTTTGTAATGACAATTTGACATTGTTTGGGCTGTCTTGATTATGACAACTTGACATTAATCAAAGTGACATTACCAGAAGTTGTCTTTGTCATGAGAAGTTGACATTAACCAGCATGACATTACCAGAAAATGTCTTTGTCATAACAACTTGACATTAACAAGAAATGCACGTCTTTTTGTGTTTATGACAAGTTGACATAATGATATAATGACATATATGATTATTAGATGTCCAAGGTTAGAGACTGATTCTAACACTCGGTCAGATAGATGTCTGCCAGGATACGACACAAAACTGGCTGTCATGACATCATTATGACAGTGTAATGAATAAATTCTTTGACCTCAAGTAAAGTGGTACCATTTTGATTTGTCATTAAGATATCATGAAGGATAAGACTGGCTGTCATGACAATGTTAATTAATGTCAAGTTGTCATTATAAGGACGTCCCAAACAAATTTAATGCCAACTTGTCATGACAAAGACAACTTCTGGTAATGTCACTTTGATTAATGTCAAGTTGTCATACTCAAGACAACCCAAACAATGTCAAATTGTCATTACAAAAACTGAATGACACTTAATGACAGCAGTCATAAACGTTTATGACATGTACATCATGTTTATGACAAGTTCATGACAGTGTCATGTCATAGTTATGACAGTGTCATGTCACCCTTATGTAGATACATTCAAGTGTTACAGAAAATTTTAACTTAAAAAATCATACTAAGTCAAAATGAAACGAGAAAATGAAAAACTGTCAAAAAGTCAAAATGTCGACTCATAATATTTGCCTAATATTTCATATTTTTGACTTAATAAGTCAAAATGTTGACTCAGTATATCTTAATTTTGATATAGATCTTATGATTTTCTTAAATTTACCATGAGTATTCCTAGGCATTCATGCATATTTTTTTTCTAGGCAGAAATGTGCTTCCGTACATTGCTAATGATGCTAAAGGGCGGCCATCATTTTGCAAGCAGGTCTTGAATCTTTTTTTTTTTTTTTTTTTTTTAAATCTACAGAAAAATTATTGTGTAAGAGGAAGTTTCCACAATATTTGCCCTTAAAGTAAAGAGAAAAAATAGCTGGACAGTTGGACATAATCAGGTTTCCACAGATGACTGCTTCACAGATCCTGCAAATGTATTTTTACTGTGGCCAATTTTCCATTTGTTTTTGTCCGGAAAGTTTCAGATTAGACGTCCTGAATTTATCACAAAACTGCCTCTGAGACTATATTACACTTTCCCCATCCCACTCCATTAAAATGAAAAAGTAGGAAGCACAGAGGAGAATAGAGGATTGTGAAGGCATAAAGATTATACAAATGAGACAAATCTTTATGGATTGTTTAGGAAGATAATCCATATTGTGAAAAGCTTTTTACTCCTCCGCATTAAAACAAAAGCTGGGGACTGAGCTTTTGTTCTAAACTGTTCTTAGAGCCATTTCAGATGAAATTCATTATCTGGCATGACAGAGAAAAGCTCAGCATACTACAGCAAAATCTGAAAACGAAAGCAGGAAAATGAAGAGAAACAAAGCCTGAAACATTTATTAAAAGTTAATATGGCTTGATGCTCACTTCCGTTTGGACTGTGATGCCTGTTTATGTGTGGGAGAAACAGATAGTGACAGTGTGATGGCGCTGAGTTGATGCTAATTAGCTGCATCAGAAAGATTTGAAATGAGCATCCCAGAGGTTCCTCATTTCTAGAGCTGTTTACTCTCCGCTAGCTTAGTGACAACAGCTTAGTCACTACAGATGAGGATGCAGCCCAGGGGAAATTTGGATTTCTCTCCAGCGTCAATAATTGCTAAACTAAGTAATCTAAGGTAGCCTACAGTGAGAGGAGCTGGCTAATTAAAACCTGACAAAGAAAACCTGACAGAGCGTAAAAGCCGATACTCCTTTGCATGACATGTGAACACAAATCAACTAACAAGCAGTGTCTCTGGAGAGTGGAAAGTCGAGCAGTTGTGATACAGCAGTCTGAAGTGGGTGCTGATGAACTGAGCAACTGAAAAGTTGGGTGAATGCTACACCGTATGAAAATGAATGTCCAGAAATGTAAAATGTGGGAGTGTGAAATCCTCCGTTCACTGAGTCATATCAGGAACACAGAGTTATAACTTTCATCTGTGCTCAGAGTGCTTGTGACATTTCATGTTTGGGAGCTTTTTAGATAGCAAAGTGGGATTATCAAACTGTTAGAGGTACGTCAGTGCACTTTTTTAGAAATAATGTTGAGTAATAAATTTTTGACCAAAAGGTCACTGTCTCACACACACTAAGTAGGCTACATATTTAAAGACAGGAGCCCATTATTTCCCGACCACCATGTCTGACTGACTTCGTGTTTACTCTTTGACTTGCTAATAAAATTTTAAAAAATAAACTCTTTTGCTCACTAGCTAACAGATGTAGAAGACGCTAGCATTAGCGGTGCAGTAACATGTAGCTAACAGGGACGTCAGAGCAAAATATACCTCTAACTGGTGGATATGGTTATGGATACTTGATAACGCACTGTAACATAGTTATGATTGTGTATAATGATATGTCTTTAAGCACATTCATAAACAGGTTTAAACCTGCCTGTGTATCAACAGTTGGTACTTACTTAAAAGCATACAGTCAAATTATTAAAAGACTACATTTAAAACTGTTTTTTAAAATTTATTTATTTTAATATTGCTTATTTATACTTTGAACAGACAGAGAGAAACATTATAATTCAGTTGAAGTCGTGTCTCTTGACACCTGGTGAATGTAAGTCCAATATTCATTAATTGTTATATTTTTTGTTCTGTTTTGGTCTCCACCAAGTTAGAAAATATCTGTAACTTTAGCTGCTAAATGGTTCACTATGTCCATTTGATGCTGGGCTGAACCACTAAACCATTGAGCCGAAAGATGCTAAAATGCTCCGTAGAGCTGAGAGGAACTGTAGATATAGTTGATAATTGTCTGTATATTTGTCACTACAGGTGATACCTTTTACATTACACATAGTCATTAGAGTAATTGCTATTATGCGCCCCTTTAGAATGTCAGCTCTCGACTGAATGGGTGTTATCGGTGGTTATCAGCCTCATAGAAGGAGACCACTACATTGTCTGTTGGTTTAGGTGCCAAAACTACATGGTTAGGTTTAGAAAAAAAAATCATAGTTTGCATTAAAATAGGTATTTTTGTCACAAAACGTGACATAATGAAGCTTATGTAGGCCTATGCCAATTAAAAGAAGTCAGTGTTGACGTTTGGTTTCACACAGGACACAATTAACCTCCTGTGTTATGTAAAAGTGCCGTGATGTAACGTTATGTGACGAACCTGTGTAATGCAGTTTAAATATTTATTTATTTTGATATTTGTCTCACATGGGGCACAAACAGCAGTCTCCTGGGTGAAGTCCTGTGTTTGTTGTTACATTTGTTGTGTAACAAAAAGTGATGTAAGGTAACGTGACAAACTAACAAGTTAAATAAGTCAATACTGACTTTTGGTTTCAGACAGGACACAAATAGCAGTCTTCTGGGTGAAAATCCTATATTTATTTGACCCACCCACCACCCCGGACTACCTATTTACATGGATGTAGTTGCTCTTTACACTACATCACCTAATGTTCCATTAAATGGGCTGCAATAACCCTTCTAACCCATGGGTTATCTATGAGGCTGATAACTACTGATAACGCCCATTCAATCAAGTAATAACACTCAGGAAGTGGGTGTATTATGGAATTATTGATTACAGCAGCTTTAAATATCATTTATAATGAATAAATATCAATAACAGGATATTGTAAACAATGTAAAGCGCTTTCATATGATTTGAATTAATATGTACAATCACGCAGTAAATGTTTTATTATACAAACTATTAAATTGTAGCAAGAACTTATAACAATAACAATAACAATATTTTTTACATAATGTTAATAATAGACATTATCCATTAAAGGTCATTGAATGATAGTTTTTTTCAGGTACTGTATACTGTGTGCCTAAATATCAGTTTTATAATATCTGTGCGCACTGAGTCCTGCAAAGCACCCGAAGGAGCCAATGGAGCTTGGCAAGTGATTCCCTCCCTGTAAAGCAGTTGCAGTATGTTAGCTACAGCCCCCCTGGACCCTTATCAGAACTGGATCTACCATCTTCAGCATGATTATATCAGCACTGGTATAAAGCTTGTAGCATGCAAGATGGTCAATCTTGTCTCTAAAAGCCTCTTATTATTCTGCTGCTGCTGCTGCAGTAGTAATGAGATTAGGATGTCTTCTAAGCATATCAATGCTGAACAAATGCGGAGTGAGTTAAACTCAAGTATCCCTCCATCACGAATCAGTTACTCACTCTGCTGCTGATATCATCACTGAGGCAGGAAAAAAAACAGGGTAAGAAAGTCATAAGGGAAATATTCCCCTATCTAAACGATTTTGCTTCCGGGAAAGAGAAAAAAGAGTATAGAGAAGCCAATAGGGAAAAAACTCGGAAAGTGTCTGACAAGCAGTTTTTACCATTTTGAAGATCCTAGTCAGGGTGCCTTTGCCGTCCCCTGCACTGGCCTTCTTGGCTTTGGCAGAGTGTGACTTCTGGGTGCCCTGCCAGAGGCAGAAAAGGAGTCAATGTGTTAGAAGAATTTTGGTGTTTGGCAGGGGGATAAGATGTGGCTGACCCTTCTACAGATTGCCCCAGATTAAAATTTCAAAGAGGCTGGAGAGGAGAGGTAACTAGAGAATACGTAAGACCTTCTTCTCTGGTGAGCGATGGATTGGCGTGCCTGACAAAAGCCCAAAACATCAGAGGAAACTAAGCATCGATTATGGTGAAATCCAATTTTGCCCTACTTTGTGTGTTGCATTTCTGGCGATGTTTTCTTTCATCAGAGCATTTCGTGTGAATTATGTATGAGTCAAAAAAGCTACACAGCAGCTAAGTTTGCTTTAAAAGGGAAAAATTTTCTGCTTGCATATTTTGTTGAATCCAAAAGGGAACATCAGTTTAGCTAATCATTTCTTATAGAGTGTGGTGGTTTTCTGTTGTGTTTTAATGGTATTTTGTGAGCTGATTTATTCTCTTCTCATACTGGATGCAATGAACCAGATGTATTTGATTTTGGAAACATCTCAAAACACCACTGCTTGACTCTTGGATGAAACACCATATATGGTCGTAAGCTTCATCCTTTCAGGTGATACTGATGTCCGAACAAATATGCATGAAACGCATGTGTGAGCTAGTTTTAAGGTTCATTCCCTCGGAAAAACACTTAGGGACTGTATGAAAATTATTGGAGGGGTGAAAGAACCCTATTTTCACTTTTTCCCTTTACCCATACGACAAATACCCTTAACCCTACCCACCATCGTTACCAGCAAAGGAGCAGTTGTCCTTTGCATATGCGAAATGCACCCTTATAAACCATGGTGCAAGTGAAAGTTGTAGTTTTTTTTATGATTACATACTTTATGTCACCATTAACTACTGAGCATTGCAAAGAAGGGCTGAAATAAAATATATAAGTTCAGGACATAAAAAAATTAAAAGATCCACCTTCAGGCGAAAGAATAATTAATATCCCTCCTCCCTTTTTGATCCCCTGTCCCGCTCAAGTAATGTTCATCCAGTCCCTTGGAAGAGTTTCCTTTGTGCACACACACACACACTTGCACACACATTCATGAGGGCCCTAAATTAATTGCTGATAACGTCGCCAAATCAAGCAGAAGGTGGCCTCGCTGCAGCCAGCCACAGAGGAATTTCTGAAATGAAACAGGGCTAATGAAGAGCAGAATAATGCCTGGGTTATCATGAATGTACAATGTACGCACATGATATGGATAAGTCAGGCTGCACAGCCTCGAAATGGGTATGATATATTTGAAAATGGACTTAAGTCGGAAGGAAATGAGGGCGTTATCGCTGATGTATGGACAGATTACGACCGCTAAAGTGGTTGATGGAGACTTAATGGAAACAGAGCCACAGGCGTCAGACTTGAAGGCTGTTTAAAAGGATGACCTCACTTGCCCCCTCGGTTAAATTAGGCGTGATACCTCGTTACCTGTTTTTGCAGTTTCTTTTTTTAACCACCTACCAGGCCTATCTTGGCTGCTAGTCCTCTCCACTGGATGTGCAGGGAAATAAGAGACAAAGACATGAGGTAAAAAGGGAGAGGGGACAAATAGAAATGTGTGTCTTACTCAGCGCAAAGGCAGGATGGGAAGGAGAGGAGGCAGGTAGGAGGGTCCGTCCAGGGAGGGAAATCACAGGGTCACGGGGGGGCAGGAGCAGATGAGGAACAGAGGGAAGAGGAGCAGATATGTGGGGGGAAGGAGAGAGCAGCGAGGCAGATGCTCACATTGGAAAGAGCACAAATTTAGTGACATTCTGCAGCAACAAAGCCAAGGACATCTGTGCAGCATGTAGACACTGATGTAGAAAATGCACTGGCAGTCAAGAGTTTAAATTTTTTCTCAAACTGCATTCATCTAACTTTATCCAAATGGGACTATTTTTTTGCAAATTTTATATATCTTGCGTTTGCAAATTTGCAGTGAATGGGTTTCAAATCAAATGGCTCACTACTTAATATTTACTAAACTCATATATGGTCTCCTTACTGTCATCCACTTCTGATATAATAATAATTTGTCACAGGGAAGACCTTTATCTAAACTGATTCAAATGCAATGCTATGATCAAATTCTAGTGTGCAGCAGGATATGTTCCTGTCCTCCTGAATATGAAAGGACATTTTTAGTGATCTCAATGCTGTCTCATGTCTCTGATTAACTGTCAATATTAAAAACACTAGTTGACTATTTTTGTATTTCACATGTAAGTGTAAATTTCAACCTCAGTAGTAGCAACATAAAGCAGACTCACCCTAGACTTGGGAGGGGCAGGGGACACCTGGAGAAGTATTAATCATAGAAAGTAAAGAGATTTGACAGTTTGAGAAAGCAGCAGAGGAGCAACAAGACAAAACATGGACAAAAAGCTGGAAGAATAGAAGAGGGATAGTGCCAACACTGTTGAAGCAGAATCCTTTTTCCTAGATGTGGCCTAGTGTATTATCTAGAGGTCTAGTGTATTATTTCTATTAGGCTACTTACGATCGTGCGGAAGAAATGGACCACAGCGTTCTCTGCTCCGCGCTTACGTGGGGAAGTCGCAGAGGCTTTCTGAGGGCCTGGAGAGAGAGCACCTCGGAAAGATCCCTGGAAACGAAAAGAGGAAGAGAAAAGACGGAAAGGTACAACAGACCTCCATGTTAGATAAATGCATGATCACGCACAAAACAAAAATTACTTGACTTCAAACTCTTGCGAGTTATATGCTCAAATTAATTTTCACAGGGATTTCCTCAAAATATTTATACTAATAATAAGTGTAAAAATAATAGTTTAAGATTTAAGCAAAACAGCTAAACTCTCCCTGGGGTTACTAATACTTCAAATAATACAAAAAAATGTGGGAATTGTTAGGTTCTCTTGTTACCTGTCCGACTTTCCTGTTGAACGATGAGAACGGAAACACCAAAATAACAAAATGATTTACAATTTACAAAAACCTCCCTGTGTTGACATAGCACCAAAGGTGTTGGCTACAGGGAGACACGCAGCTAAAGATTGTAACGTAAGGTGGGGTTACTAACCTGAAATATTAATACAAATAATAAGACAGTGGATGCTGGTTTTGGCACATTAATCACAGAATGCTGCAATGTGTATTTTTCATAAATGTATTTTTTTTTTTTTTTTTATACATTATATAGATATATTCAATGATGTAAAGATACTTTTGGGTGGTTACAAGTGGAGGATAACAATAGGAATCTACAGCAAAGTCCTACTCAGAAATTTAATTTGAATGTTATTCCATTGGAGATTTCAACACCTGTATGGTCTGAGCCATTTACTCCACTGTTTTAAGGTGGGAATGTCTTTACCCTTAAGAACTTGTATTTCATAGTCAGAAGTGTCTGCTGAGATGCAGAGACCCTAAATATGAATATACTTTCACTATCAGTGCTGCTGAATCTTCTTCATGAAAAATCTCCTGATGACTTCTATCCAGCTACAGTTATTCATTCTATCAGCAGCATTAACAGCAGCCTCACGTCGTAGACGACTCCCACTCCATTAACCCTTGTCCCAACCTGGCAACAACCTTTGGCCACGAGTCATTAAAAACAAATTAAAATGGAGCAAGTGAGCAGTTGAGGATGTCAGTATTTTCTTGTCAATGGTTTGATCTCAACAAAGAAGACTAATTATCATCCCAAAGAATAAATCAATCCAGCCAAGTTCTTCAGAGTCAGACTTTACAAAGAGCATGTCTAAATGAATGTTTAATAAGGTCGATATCCTCTTGACTTTTGGGCCTGAGTGAAAATACTGATGCATTCAAAAGAATCCTCTATTAAAGTGAAAGGAGATGTTTCTTTTTCCTTTAATTTAAGATTATGAAGTAAATGTTGATTACACAATGCAATGGCTATAGACTGGTGACACCATTGATATTTAGATTGGTTCTCTACAAGTCATGCTTACACTATGCAAACCTGTCTGCCTCTTGGTAAGATCTCCACACAAAGGAAGTGCGTCAACCATTGCACAACTAAACCAGGAAGAGGGTAGTGCTTTTGTTTTGCCCCTGTAGCTATCATTAGCTCTCCAGCTGCAAAAGAGTATCAGTGTTGTTACTATCCTCAGTAGAGGACATTGGGATAACCAAAGTAACTGTGGTGGTTGCTTGGCTCTGAGGAAAACAGAAAGCAACCTGGTTGTCTTTGCACAGGCTGTTGTCATGCACTCTTTGTATGTAAACCTATGGAAAGTAATGCACCATAATTTGTATATAACCCATGTAACTGAGATGGCTGCGATCATGTGGCCAATGTGCTGACAGGACTTAAGAAAGAAGAAGTATAAAGACTGAAACTTTGCATAAAAAGCAGATTGGGATGGTGGATGGGTCAAACAACACAGGACATTCCCCCAGGAGACCATTGTTCGGAACCATGTGAAACTAAGGGAGCTTTGAGTTGTTTTAAGATACGTCGTCACCATGTTGCTTTTTCTAAACCTAACCCATGTAACTTTATGTTAAGTATGTAACATCATTTGTGGGGAACTAATTTGTTAGATATCATATGCACCGTTGTATAAGGATACAGTGCTTTGTGACAGTGGCGCTAATAGTAATACCACTTGCACTGACAGGAGTTAAGATGGAATAAGGATGCAGGTTGGGGTGGATGGGCCAAACAACACAGGACTTTCCCCAGGAGACCAGTGTTCAGAACCGTGTGACACTGAGTGAACTTTGAGTCCACTTAAGGTAGGTTGTCACCAACTAATCTTGCCTAAACCTAACCTATGTTACTTTATGTTGGTACATAAACTAATTTATAGGGAGTTAATTTGAGAGGTATCATACGAATTGTTCAATTTTCGTTAAAAAAGTTTGCTGTTTCCATTTTAAGTTATACCTAAAAGGTGAAAAGTGTAATTTCTCTAATACTGAACATCATGAACAACCTGTAGCCCACAGGAGAAAAAATAACTAATTTCCACCTACTCAGTATGTCCAGCCTTTTCAGTTAATGTTACCTCATTCGTCCCTTCTCTGACCCCATTAATGTAATCGGAAAATGTGTGTGTTCATGTCTGTGTGTGGGGGAGATGGAGGGGGAGGGTGAGCGGTCGATGATTCACATCCATTATCACACATCAAAGAACCTACAGGTAACCAGAGGAGGGGAAACTTTCACCACCAACACCATTTATACAATATGGTAGATGTGCTGTTTGATTATACGTCACCTTTACTTTCTTTCATGGGGCTTTTTGAAAATGGAACAAACCAACAATTAGATACAGTGCAGAAAACACAGGGAAGTAGTAAGGTTTCCACCTAGGGCACAGTCCACCCAAAATGGATATCTAGATAGACAATCATGGCTTTTGTAAAGAGAATTTTTGTTCCATTTTTGGGGAAAAATAACAAAATATCCATCAGATGTACAGTGTATATTGAAATGACTATTTTAACATTTCAAAAGGAATGAATCTGGCCTCTCTGTTGTTGACGTTGTCATGTGTATTCCAGCTCTGTAGCTTCCCCTCTGCTTCAATAGTGACCCCTTGATGATGAATAAGTGTGTGTCTCTGGGTGTGTTCTTGCATGTCTGTTTCTGTCAGGATGGAAATTATGGGAAATGAAAGCATGGGGAGAAAATAGATCAGCTTTTGTTGCCGCTGTCGTGCGTTTGTTTGGGGAGAGGAGAAGGGAAAGGGACGAGATGGGAGAGGAAATAGGATGACAAATAATGCTGTATGAATTCTGCTGGTACAGTCTCAAGTTCTGCCAGCTGTTGCTTTGATGTGAATGACTCTCTCCTCTGAATTTTGGTCTTGTCTCATCACATCTCTTCTCCTGTTTTCTGTCTTTATTTTTACATTTGAAAAAGCTAAAAAAAAAAGAAAAAGATGACACTTTTTTAACTGCTCTCGTGACGATGGATCATTGCATGCATCCAAATGCAAATGAGGTTTCCATTAGCTCCTGGCATGCTGTTAATGATGATGGAGGCATTCAAATCTTGAGCACTGACACTGAGGCATTCCTCCAATCTAAGCTGTTATTGAAAGAAGTTTTCTGTTGTTAAATTAAAAGTTGTTTTGATAAATGAGGACATCATGCCTCTGCTTTTCGGCTTTTTGAACCTCTTCTAAAACTTTCAGTTCAGTAGTGTCTTTGAAGAGAGGGAGTTCGTCCAGTATTGTGACACTGTTCCTTTGGATTTCTGGTTGATGGTTTGTTTTTCTGAAGTTGGTGCTCTTTTCATTTTCTTCAGTCACAGTTATAATCACCACTTATGCTAAATATCCAGTTCTTCTTTTCTTACTATGATTATGACAAGAAATATAAATTGCAGAAGAAAGAAAATTAAGTTCCTGTATTTCCTGAAATGGCTAAATGCTGCAGACTAAACAAAAGGACATGAAACCTTCTTTTGAAGAGTAATGTGACATTCAAGGGAGTAATCTTATTAGCTTTTTGTAATATGAGATGATCAATATCACTCATAACTGTCAAATAAATATAAAGTTTGTAAACTAGGATATTAGCTTTGAATAAAGACTGGAAACGGGGAAAACAGCTAACCTTGCTTTGTACAATGGGGTAAAACAAGACAGACAGTCTGATAGGGTGGCAGTAGCTCTAGGGTGGCAGTAGTCCATAGGGACTTGGGTTGGGAACCAGAGGGTTGTCGGCTCAAGTCTCTGTTCAGACCAAATATGGAGCGTGAACTGGTAGCTGGAGAGGTGCGAGTTTGCCTCCCTAGAGATGCCTTTCCTAGGCAGTCCCCTCACTCTGACATCTCTCCATTTGTGCATGTGTGTGTATATTTCAGGCCTGTGTGTATATGACAGCAGAGTGAAAAAATTGAATTTCCCCCCTGGGGTTAAGAAAGTAGGCTATATCTTCTTCTTCTTCTTCTACTTCTGCCACTATTGTCTCTAAGGCTGTACTTTGAGCTAAATGCTAACGCTAACATGGCCACATGCTTACCATATGAGTCTAACATGCTAATGGCACCATGTTAATCATGTTAGCATTTTGTAATTAGCACTACACACAGGTAGGCTACAGCTGAGGTTCATGGGAATATCCGTAAGTGGTAACAAAAAGTACTGGGCAAATTAAAATTTTAACCTAATGATGCATCACATGAAAAGTAAAATACTAATATAACCACTAATAAAACAATTCATGCAATAGTTGTGAAGTGAACAACTGACTGACAATGCCATCCCCACAGTCATGCAGTCAGCTCAAAGTCAGGCTACCAGCAACTCTAAAGCTCGTTGTTCCAGGCTCAGGCTGTCACACCCATGTGCTTCATGAAGTCCACCACCATTCCTGTGCCCAAAAAAGAAAGACTAGCCTGCCTGCCCAGTGGCGCTCACCTTTGTAATGATGAAGTGCCATAGGCTGGTCAGGGATCTGCTCCTCGCTACCCAAGCAGCACATTGGGCCCACTACAGTTTGCCTATAGTCCAAACTGATCAACGGAAGATGCCATAGCACACATCCTCCACACCACCCTGTCACCTGGACAAGAAAGTATACTATGTGAGATTGCTTCTCATTGACTACCGTTCAGTGTTTAACACTATGGTTCCCTCCAGGCTGGTTGCAAAGCTCAAGGGGCTGGGATTACACACTCCACTGTCCATGTGGATCCTTGACTTCCTGACAGATAGACCCCAGGTGGTGAGAGTAGGCAGACACACCTCTTCTACCCTCATCCTTAACACTGGAGCACCCCAGGGCTGCGTTTTGAATACCTTGCTGTACTCCCACAACTGTGTAGCCACTCTGGACTCCAACATCACCAGATTTACTGACAACACAGCTATAGTGGGTCTGATACCAGTTCACAAAGAAAAGGCCAACCTGCAGAGGTAAAGGACCTGACCCACTGGTGTCAGGACAACTACCTACTCCTGAACGTCAGCAAAACTAAGATGATAGTGAACTTTGGGAAGAAACAGGGAAGGAATGACAGCCCTAATTACATCAAAAGGTCCTTGGTGGAGAGGGTGGACATCTTCAAGTTCTTTGGTGGTATTCTTTGGTCATCAAAGCAGATACTGTTTTACCTTAGATGCTTGAGGAAAATCCAGGTATCCGTATCCTCTTTTCTTCTCCTGCGCCATCAAGAGTGTCCTAAGAGGAACATCACTGTCTGGTACAGAAACAACACCGAACAGGACCGCAAGGCCCTGCAAAGAGTGGTTCATTCAACTGAACACACACACAAGGCACAGCTCCACCCTGCATAAAGGATATTTACACCAGGCGATGCAAAAATAAGGCCAGGAGAATCATTAAGGATCCCAACCACCTGGATAACTGCCTTTTCTCCTGGTTGAGGTAGCCTGGTGATTTCTCGTTTTTTTTTATATTAATCTAAAAAACATGTTAATATGTGAGCAGGCAATGTTTCCCCATTTCCAGTATTTATGCTAAGCTAAACTAAGATAAGCTAAGCATCTCCTGGCTCCTTCATGATTTTCAGATTAGCCATGAGAGTGGTATCTATCTTCTCGTCTAGCTCTTAGCAGTGAAGTGAATAAGTGTGTTATGCAAAATGATATTCCTTTGATTCTTATCTCTGACAGTAGGCTGTGAAGCTTTCACATATTTCTGCTGTCACATGTACAGGGTGTATTCCAGACACATGCATAATGTGAGCTGGATGAAAGGGGAAAAAGTGGGAAATCAGGATTCAGGACACAGATTGAGCTCTATGGTATTCATGCCCTGCAGCTTATCACTAAGTGCAAGTTAACAATCACAACTGCCCCCTCATAGGTTAGAGTTCAAAGCCTGGCCAGGAATCTGCCTCAGTGTAGATGATGCTTAATAATTCATCCTGAGAAGAGGGGAAGACTTAGGGATCCTTCAACAACAGTGAGTATCTTCACAGATCAATACCATAAAAATACATCCAACTACATCCTTTCTTTTCACACTGAATATATCCTGGACTTGCATTTAACATTTATGAAAAATGGTGTTGAGATGTCTGCAGCTCATTTAAACACACTCTCTCACATTCATTCTTTCCCTCACAAGAAGCCTATCTGCCCCCTCATGTCAGACTGTGCATCTTTGCTCAACCAGAAGGAATGAGTAATGACGGCATTTAAATCTTGGGTTTGTTTTTTTGTTGTGTTTTTTTGTAGTTGCACTCTTTCAGATTCATAAACAGAGGGAGTGCTGGGCCAATCGATGTGGCTGACAAACACAGTAGTTTGTCTGGCAGTGGAGATGCACAAACATGGCAGCTACAGCTCGCTGTTCCCCTCGGAAGGCAATCAGGTATAGTGCCTCAGAAGATCAAATACCAAACGAGAAGGAGCCATTACCTGTGCTGCAGGATAGAAGTGATGAAGGAAGGGAAAAAAAAAACGATTTCTTAGGGACTTATAGAAATTATTATGGGAAAGGAGAATTTAGAAAAAGGGGAGGGTTATTATTATTATTTTTTTGTAGTCATCTGGTAGTCTGACAATTGCTAATTCCACTGTATTGTATATACTCTGTTGTATATAATCTCTGTGCTTTTGTTAATGTTAAAATGATCTGAATCAATTGAATGTATTATATACTTTGAGATATTGTAAGGAGGCTGTTGAAATTTTTCTTAGTCATGGGAAAGGCTAACAAATTTATAATAATGCCAGAGAGGGCCTTGCTATAAAAATAAATACATAAATAAACAATGAATAATTTTTGTACCACCCCTAAAGTCTAATTAAAATTAAATGTACCTTCTAAATAGCAATTAACCCATATCTACGAATGAAATGCTTGAGCGGTATTTGGCAGGCTACATGAGCAGAGTTTGCTCTGCCTCTTTTATGTGTGATTGACAAAACAGGGCTGCAGTTAATTCTGCAATATCAATCATTTGCAGCTAGTTTTTAAATTAAATTAAACTGCAAGTCCGTCCAAAACCCCCGCCAGTGTTTGTTTTTATTGTACAACAGTTTCCTGTGCCAGCGTGCCAGGCTGTACTTGTTTCTTGGTCCATCTAACCACGGAGCCAGTGAATACAAATACGCATTTTGACATCTTATTTAGAATTTCAAATGAGCCTGTATCGACTGAATTTCTGTGCCGAACTCTGTTTCCTTTTCTTGGTGGGGTAATCTGCATGAACACACTGGTGTTCATGTTAATGCAAAGTCTTCAAAACAAGCTTTAAATGCGGCAGTTTTGCTCCCCAACCTGAGTCTAAACGAATGAATTTCAGTTCACGCACGTCTCCGGGAAACAGGAACAATCAGCTCGTGGCGATTACAAAGCTCTGCCTTTTTAGTAGACGAACTGATTGAAAGACTGTAAGGTGTTTAACATTCTCTTCTTGCCATTTCATCTTTAGGCTCACACAAACAAGTCAAGCCAGTCATCCATTACTCAGAAGTATCAGGGATAAACAGTAGCTCTGCTTTCCATTAAACCTCCTTTTGTTTTGCAGTATGTTGATGTGATTGATTGACTGAACTCTGGAATTTATTCATTTGTCTTAAAGTCTATAATCTGAAAGACTGAGACTGCACCAAGCCTGCTGAATAAATGCTTTCAAGTTTCCCACGCTTGGTCTGTTTTCTTTGTCGCTTGGGGCCAATCTAAGAAAGATGGATTGCAAATAGCACTTCACAACTGGAGTAATAACAAATGGCTGGCTGTTACCCATTGTTAACAGAGCAGTTAAAACAATTCATGAAACTTTTACAACAGAAGAAGAACCAAAAAAGGGACATGGAGCATTAAAACAAAACAAAGAGAGCGCTGAGGGTGTCATTAAAGAGTTTTTAATCAAGCAATAATCCAAAAAGCTTAGTACAGGATCAGGTTAGGAACAGATCACCGGTCACAACAGTTCACAACAGATACAAACAGTTACAAGTATCCACTGCAAAACTGAAGGCGTTAACAAAACAGGGATCGGCACCGATCCACTGCTGGTTCAGACAAACTCTCTGACTGGGTCAAAGACACGTAAACCTGAGGTGAGCAGGCTGATGTAAGGGGGGAGGGAGAGACCGCCGACACCCCCTCTTCATCCAAGACACTGGGGTTAGAGAACAGCATCGCACGAGTTTTGGTTTTTACTGTTCTGCTGAAGCATGATTCATACAGTA
Source organism: Epinephelus lanceolatus (assembly GCF_041903045.1). NCBI lineage: Eukaryota > Metazoa > Chordata > Actinopteri > Perciformes > Serranidae > Epinephelus > Epinephelus lanceolatus. Next base: position 32,521,168 of record NC_135743.1, read on the forward strand.
ATCACTGCTGCGTTGCATTATATGACTGATTCTGTCTGCCTTTCAACAAATTACTATGCAAATTAAAAATATTCTCTGTTCTTTATGAGTCTACATTTCTGCTTGAATAGCTAATGTTCATGCAAAGTTAATTTTCCCTCCAATTAGCACATCATTATCCCTGTAATTTGAAATGATCAAACATCGGTTTCAACAGCCATTCAAATGCAGATTTCCTGCAGTTGTTTCATGTCCTGAGACTGGAGTTTTTGGCGGCTTTCCACAACTTATCTCTCTCGTGCTGTCTTAACATTTTCTCAAAGCCCTGACTCGGGTTTGGAGTGAAAAGTATGTGAATAAATCAGACAAAGAACACGAAAAGCACAGGGATCAGTTTAAGCCTCCACACCTGCCACATATTAAAACAATTCATTACTCAAATCAGCATGCACATTAAAGATCCAACAGAAAACACTGACACAATCTTTTCCAAAAATACTGCAGTCTGAAAGTCAAAGTATGCATTAAGAGCGCCTGTATGGAATCTGTGCGCTCAGATGGGCAGGGCGGATCAGAAATTAAGCTCTTCATGATGAATTCTTGCTGGAAAAATGAGTGTTTGCAGCAGAGTTAGTGCAGGTTGATCTTTTGCTAGAGGCAACGGAGGTGGGGCGAACCTGTCGGTCGTTCATTTAAGCCATGAACGCTCATCATTTGAAGGCAAACCCTTGGTGAATACATAAATATATATATATATATATTTGTACAACTTCTTTTTAGTAAACATGTCATCAGTGTGGAGAGCAATGTACAATTTTATGACATAAAGAAAAAGAAAATCAAAGAAATCCTTGCAGCAAATTGGTCACAAGCCTAATGTTGAATGAAAGCTTCACAATTTGTTCTGTTGACATTTTCCCTGAACATCTCATGAGTAACATTTTGCAAATGCAAAATCTGATCAGCAGAACAGGCTAAAGCAAAGATCTGTACCACACAGTATATGTATAAATTTTTTTTATTTTTTTTAAATCCTGAATCCTACACTGAACACCTTTTCATAGTTGACATAAGGCGTAGAGGAAAAATGCATATATTCATGCGGTTGAGTGATTTCTTTACAATTAGCTTGCCAAACCTGCTGATTAGCACTCTGCAGGGTGGAAAAGCTGGATAAAAAAACCCCTTAATATCAGAGGGTATTTTTGTTGTTCACTGTGACATGGCTCTCCTATCAAACCATCATCTGTAATGTCCATGTTTTTTAAGACGGCAGTCACATTTCCTCTCTCTGAGAGCACTACAGGAGGCTTTGGGTTGTAGCTTCAGCATGCTGCATAGTGTTGTCAGGATAACCAACAATTCCACACTGTTATCATCTCAACATTTTAACCCCATTTGGTGCTGAAGCTGACGTTCCATTTCATCACCACCTCCAGAGGGCATCACTGAGCACACGGCCCACTGAGTGGATAAAGGAGTGGAACCATCAGAGCTGCAGTTTGGTTCCTAATGGCTGTGGTAGCAGTGCCAAGCAGCCCATCCTGTCTGGACGAGGATCCCAGACTGTCTAAACTGATGGACAAACCGGTGCCAGGAGTACAAACTCATTACCACAGCAAAGATGCCCACCTACATAAAAAAAAAGGTTTCTGTTTTTGACAAAGTAGCCCTGATCAGTCAAGTTTTTATGTTCACTAATGGTCAAAATGATGGCATCTTGACAACACCAGAGCGCAAAGTAATTAAAAAACAATGCAGGCTCAAATGCCTCATAACCACTTGCCTGCAGGATCAGATAAGCCTGCTGTTACTTTACAGAAGGCAGACTCTTGTATATATTCCCTAACAGGGGATGATAATATGCTCCTATTCTAATATCATTATATGTTAATATACATCGTATATCTCTTTGATCATTTATAGCATAATGTGATCATTAACTTTGAAAGTGACTTAGCTGACTGCTGGACCGTGCAAACAGTAGTGAAGTACCTCCCCGTGGCACAGATGTTTAAAAATGACCCCAGAGACATCAAAGAGACTCTCCACAAAGAACTCTCTGCAGAGGACCTGATGCCTCTACAAAATCCAAAATAATGTACAACTATTACATCTGAATGACACGGGCCAAATTTTCCCATCTCTTACATCATCATCATGTAGGGAAGTACCCGAACTGTAACACGGCTGTTCTTAACTCCAGTTTGACGTTCTAATAAACAAACTGCATAACGGCAGCAAACAATTCCACCATATCACATCTACAACAGATATATTAAATTTAATCAAAGAAAAAAATGCTACCAATGTCAGTACCATTCAAATAAAAGAAAGAACAACAGAACAATATAGAAATGTATCCGTAAATGATTCAAAATCACAGCTCTTTGTAATAAAAAATTAAACAAACCCCACCCAAAGTCATTATCCAGTGTTGATTCATAACCATAGTCGGCCAGTTAATGTGAATCACAGGACAATGTCAGAATTTGGTTCACCATAAAAACAACAGTCAAACCAACACAAATCTATATGACAAATATGTTGCAACAAATTCTTACAAGGATCTGTTAAAGAAGTTAAAAAGTGGTTCTGGGTGTGAATCAGCAGAATGAACAGAGACAAGAGAGGAGTCGAGTTTTCACCTCGACTCTCCCTGCTTCCTCACCTTGCTCTTCCTCTTCTTGTCCCCTCCAAAGAACTTTCCAATCTGATCCAGGAGGCCGGGGTTCTTCTTCCTCCGGCCCAGCCCGAAGGCGGCCTGTGCAGAGCTGCTTGCGGATGCCATTGGTGTAGTAGTGGTTGGTAGTACGTTTGTATTTGTCAAATGTCGGGTTCTTGTCTCTCTCTTAAATGAGAGAGTGTGAAAAAAAAACAGAGGAGGGAAAAAGAGAAAAGAGAGGGAGGGAGGGAAAAAAAGCTAGCCTATTCTAGGTCCTGTTCGGGGCTCTCCGACCCGCACTCTGAAGCCGCTCCGCTGTGCTCGTGAATGGTCTGCAGCTCATCCGATTCGGAGGGTCGGTCTTTGAAGGTGTTGTCCTCTCGGCCCGGGGCATCTCGGGAGAAGAGGCGGGCCAGGTGGGGGCGTGGTGTGGCGGCGTCAGGGTCAGCTGTGCTGGCGGGGATCCAGGGTTGGCGGGGGCCCTCAGCGCCCTTGGAGTCAGTCACCGCCGGCTTCTCCAAGACGCAGCCATTGTTCTGGTTCGCATCTGCCTCACCCAGGCCTGCGCAGAAACAACAAGGGTCATCTATGGGCTTGGGCCTGCATGGCACACAACAAACTGCAGCAGCACAATGGGCTCTTTTGACGAGACCGTGCCGTTCCTGCTGCAGCGGACACCAGCAGAGCAAAGATTTTACATTTTAAGTTGGATGAATCTTACCTGCCGTATCAGAAAAGGTGGAAGTGTTAGATTTAAGACATGAGCAACTGCAAAGTGTTAAATTTCTTAGTACTCTTTTGTTTTTAAAGTCGGTGCTATGTTTCTGAGGGCACTGAGACCACACTCTGTTTTCTTAGGTGCAGACTTATGAGTCAAACCAATGTTGTAGCAGGTGTGCTCATGATTAACAGCTTAATTTGTCTAAAGTGCAATGCATTAGAGTGTTTGCACAAAACCTTTCTTGATTTATTACAGTAAAGCAATCAATAGTGTGCTCACACAATTTTGTAATCTGCATCTGCAGCAATCTTTAAGGCTTCACCACCTGCGGTCATCTCCCTACACTCTCATGGCTCATTCTTCAGTTCACTCATGTCAAAGCTATGTTCCCGCGTATTAGTTCCAGTGAGATGGATATACAGCTGCTTCTCTAACGTCCACTTTGACAGCTATCCATTAAGTTAGCCAGCTCCCACAGCGGAGGACATCCAGTGCATTCCTGCCTTGGAAACAATATCCACACTGTACTGTGCAGAAATGGTGTAGCACTACACCAGAGAATCTGCATGCAAATATTGGCTGAAACAGTGGCCCGTTGTCAGAGCTGCATAGTTATTACAGAGGAAACAATGGGCCCAGTGTCACTAAAATAACTCCTATAAGTATGGATTTTCAACCCAATGCACGGTGACACTTATCTGATTCGGGGCCGGAGAGCTGCGAGGCCGCGTTCTTTGGGTGCAGAGCAAATACAAGTTCTATGCTGTATGCCGTGTAGAAGTTCACGCTATGATTTCTAGCAATTTTAGATGGAATTGCTGCTGAAAAATGCATCTGTCGCAGTAGCACCAGCATAATAAGCTGTCGTTATTTGGTCCAATGAATTCTTCAGCTTGATTTATTTCTTGCAGATTTGCAACTTGTGTATCAAATGTGAACATCGATGAGGAAAAGATGCAAATACGAGTTGGTTTGAAGAGAATGCGACCAACTTTTGTACTTTGAGGAAGCGAGCCCCGAGGAGCTGCTATTTGTCACACACACATCACTGCTTCACATAAAAGGTTCCTACGCCTTCGTCAAAAACAATGTTAATGGAAAAAAGGTTTGACTTGGTTTTTCCTTCTTTATCGTAGACATTGATCCAGAAACAAAACTGAGGGTTGATGATATGTATCTGTTGCCCAACAGATGGATACTGGAGCATTTTTCATAAAGTTTTCAAAGGGGAAAAGTTCTAAATGCATTTTCAACTTTGTTATTGTGAAGAATGTCAGCGTATAGAGACAGATATACACGTTAATTGAATGTATATACACATTAATTGAATGTCCTTGGTCTTGCCTCCAACAAAGGCCTCATAGGTAAGCACATTAAAAATCATCCTTAACAAGCACTTAAAGCCTTCTGTAAATAGACACGATGATAAAAAGGTTTAAATAAAAAAATGATCTGATGAAACCATTCATGTCAAGGTGAAAAAGACATTTTGAGACACTCAAAGTAGCTTTGTCAACTAATAAAATTAAAGTTAACAGCTGCTTTAAAGGAGATGACACATCCCATTCAAAGACTTTCTCTAAAGACTTCTAAAAGAGAATAACTGCACAATAAAGTGAAGGAATAAAGAGAACAAAAGAAGATGTCAGGTTTTGGCCAAAGAGGAAGAAGCTAAAATTAAAGCCACTACATGTTAAAAAACGTGATCTTACAAATTCTTAAAAAATTAAAGAATCTGAACGCACTGGTACGATCTATGTGTTGCTTTCAGCTCATTTATCTATGTGTGCTTGTGTCAAACATATGGGGGAAAGTAAAAGCATGTGGACACCCAACCTAAACGTGACGGGACCGGGCTGAGTTCAGACAAATGTTCACAAATGTTCAGGTTCAGCCCACTTGACATTTTGCTTCATGTTCTTTGTAGTGAAAATACAGTCTAAAAATTAATACAAATGGTGGACCTACTGTCTGTGGTAGGTTACTTCTTGCTCCATGCTGGGGTTTGTTATTTACCTGACAATGCATGAACACAAAACGAAGGCTATTTCAGGCAGTAAATATTCATCTTGCATAAACTGGGTTGGGCTTGGGTTGGGTTCGGACATAAAAAACAAAAGGCCTGTTGGGTTTGGCTCAGATTTTACTCTCTTGTGTCAGGTTTGGACAGAAATATGCAGGCCAGGCTGCACCCCAAAAGGGAATAAGTTAGAGGGGCTTTATGTTAGGTCTGGATAATGACCTGACACTATGTATCATGTATTCAACAAACTGCTTTAAAGCTGTGAAGCACTGCATTTGGGTTGTGACAGTACAATGAATTCACGGATCTCTGCAAGTTCAGTACAGCAGAAAAAAACCCCAAATGCATAAGGATACATTCATTTTTACGTATTTTGAACAGACTGTGGTGCAAGTGTCAAAGACCACTGAAACCTTCTGTTAGTTATTTGCATTATAAAGATAAGGAACACTTCAAACACTTCTGTATTACACAGTACGAACAAACACTTTCCTGTAAGGCAACAGGTCACAACAGGCTATAAAACTAAAAAGCATCTCTTATGCTATGAAATGAGTATTACTAAATAGAATAATAATGTTTCAACTAATTCCACCTAGGCTATATCTAAACATTTCAGGCACCCAAACATTTATCATCCTGGTGACCAGAACATCTGGGTGATGCCATCAAATGTGCGTTTGCATGTGGGGAGTGTTTCCACCAACATACACAAGTCAAAAAGGTGGAGCAATCCCGTAACACCTTCCTCATTTATATAAAACTCTCTCTTTGTTGTTTAAGCTGACTGGGAACCTGCAGGCGGGTCTGCCAGCTACAGTGTTTAAATCACTCTCGCTATAGTGTGACTGACAAACATGAATCCGCTTGTTGTGCTAACCTCAGCGGGTGTTGCTAACACTGAAGGCTAAAAGTTTGCAGGTGGAACTTGTGCTTGTGTAATTTGGTTCCACATTATTTGCAGCAATCTTCATAGCATGTTTTCTGAATGTGGCTGTGTGCACCAGACCGTTATGATTCGCTATGAATACAAGTAGTGTTACGTTCATTCATTTTCCGGAACCGCTTATCCTGTTAGGGGTCGCAGTGGTGCTGGAGCCTATCCCAGCTGACAATGGGTGAGAGGCGTGGTACACCCTGGACCTGTTGCCAGACTATCACAGGGCTGACACATAGAGACAGACACCCATTCACACTCACATTCACCCCTACGGCCAATTTAGAGTCACCAATTACTGTTGGGAGGAAGCGAGAGTACCTGGAGAAACCCACGCTGACACGGGGAGAACATGTAAACTCCGCACAGAAGGGCTCCCCCACCCTGGATTCGAATCGGAACCAACCAATGTGTCACTACATACCATTACAGCTGTACTATATTACACATCTATGCAATCTAAGCTGCTGATCCATGTGTTTATTTCTGTGGTAAATTGTCTGTATGCTCTCCTCTGAGTTTTGAAAACTCCTTAAGTTAAGGTATAATAGTGAGTGGCTCCATACTGCTTATCTGGATGCAGAGGTTTCTCAATAACACTTTCTCTTTTGCAGAGATTGCAGGTTGCAGCTTTATTTTTCACTTCTCTGGCCTGAAAACTTTCTCCACCATGGTTAAAATAAAAGTTAAAAAAAAAAAAACAACTCACTGTTGTGTTGAGTTTCTCCCAGGAGTTCATTAGCACGCAGCATGACCTGCCAGTCAACAGTGAGGCTCATTAGAGAGACACTGTACATGTTCAGTGTGTTTTTATGGATCTGTGACTGTTATAGAATTGCTGCAGAATAAGCAAAACAATCGAGCTCATTTGCTTAAGTTGTGAATGTAGCTATACCCTCACCAGCAGCAGCAAAGCCTCATAAAATCATCTTCCAACATTAAATATGTTATATTAGCCTGCTGTTCCCTCTCAGGAGAGCCTCTGTGGCTGTTATTTTACTGAGAGAAACAAAGAAAGGAGCCTGCCTATGAGTCCTCATTTCATTATCCATCACCTGTGCCTCCTTTTTTAAAGCCCATGTCATGCTGCCATCTGCCACTAGAATTACAATAAAATAGGAATCACAGTGTGAGAAAAATTGTAACGCGACTACACTTTAACAGCCCTCCTAGGTCCAAAATACTGCAGCATAAAACTGACTTCATGTCTACCATGTTTGGCCACAAAAAAGGGTATGTGCTGATGATTAACTTATAAATAAACTGACTTTCTTTGTCCTGTTATCAAAAGATGCACTGACTCATGATTTTAGCGTCCCAATACACAAACGGACCATAACATGCCTGTGGGTGACTGATAGGATTATTGATCAATGCTGATGACTCAGTGATCACTGAGCCAGGTGCTTACGTTTCTGGCTAATCCAAACTCACTCCCCAACTGGTACTCTGTTGTGGAAAAACAAAATCCTCCCATGCTTAACTGCCTGATAATGACGAATGGTGGATGACCAACTGAATCAAACTGAGTTGTTGTCAAGCTCAAAACAGTGGTATTACTGTTCTGGGATTTATCATTGTGTTATTTACTTTTTAGTGATTTTACTGGATCTCTGTTTAGATTAGATTATCTCCTCATCTGTATAGAGATGATAACACTGACTTATTCGTATTCCTTATCACCCACCGCACACTGGATCAGACAGCGATCGGTGTTGTTGATATTCTCTGGCTGCCAATAAAAGCCCATTAAATAGAAATGGACTAGGTAATGATTCTTTATTTGCTGCTTGTCATTGTGATCGGCTGTTGTCAGTGTCTGCAAACCAAACCTCCATTATGAAAATATATGGATATTAAATTGAACAAAACAGCATGGCGCAGCCAACTGCATCTTAGTGGCTTTAGATAAGAGTTTTAGCTGTGTGAGCAAGATATGATAGAAACCAATTCTGAGTGAGTAAGTTTCCAGTTAACACCCACCGGCTGCATTTGCTGTGCGGAGCAGTGTAGCTCCGCCGGACAGCAGGAGTCACAAGGACCCATGAGATTCACGCATAATCGCGCGATATAACAAGATGTAGTTTCTATAAACAGAACCACAAAACCAGAGGAGTAGTAGGAAGACATCTTGGTGCACCTCCATGATTAACATCTCCTCGTCCATGTTATCCACAGGGTGAAATGACGTCTGAAAACCTCTGACCTGTTGACTTCAGGCCTGCCCCCGCCCATTATGACGTTTTCAAGGTGTAGTGCAGGGAAATATGATCCGTCGTGAACAATTTGTATTTTATTTTGAAAATTAACCGGATGTTTTATTTTGTTTCTGTGCACGACTTCCTGCCCTGCACAATCTGCTCCGTGCTGAATTGCTGCGTTGTGCTCCGGCGTCCAGCAAAAATAGAATTCCCGCGTATATGTTGCAGAGGGCTCCGGAGAGCCGCAGCTGTGACGGAGCTGGAAGGCAACACAGCCGGTGGAAGCACACACATTGACTAGAATTGAAACGTATTGGCTTCGCTGCCGTTCCGGAGTGCAGACGCAACCCACACGCGTCTGGTGGAATTTGGGGGTAAGTGTAAACCTCTGGGGCTGAACAATGAAGACAACATCGTAGTGCCAAAAACTGCAGTTCCTCTATTGACCACTTGAGGCTGGCTCCAAAACAGAGTAAATCCCCACAGACAACCATGTCAAAATGTCCAACTTTCCAGCAGAAATTAACATGTTTGCAGCCTGGTACAAAATCAGTGTTCATCTCTACAGCTACGTCTCAACATTCATGACAATTGTATGGGGGGTGAATTATTTTATAACTGACCTGTTTACATTTTATTAAGGCCCAAAGTTACGCATATTTTAGGGCGGGGCTGCTTGAGTGACAAGAGTATCTGCAAGGTGTCACCACAGTCTCTGGGTGTTTCTCAAAGTCGGAAGGATCCTTAAATGGCTGAATTTCAAGGATGTTAGGGTCATCAAATAAGGACATGTTCTAATGTCCTTCAAATTCGACCAAGGACAGAGTCCTTCTATCAGAGAATTTTCAAGGATGCATGTATGTATCCTCAGCGGGTATAAAGTACCCACAATTCTTTGTCCACTATTTGCTGGAAGTGAAGGCAGGGCCTCTTCAATGAAATCTACGTGGCGGTGCTTGGCAGGATTTTCATAAACATGTCATTCCTTTGGATTAATATGAAAGCAAAACTGAAAGAAACCTCATAATGTACACTTTCCAATGTGTCCACTGCCAAATAATGAACTATTTCAAATAACCTGATTTAGATGAGGGCGGCTTGGTGGTGTAGTGGTTAGCACTACCACTGGTCACTGATTGAACGAGGGTTCCTGGTTCGATCCCGGGTACGGGAGCCCCTCTGTGTGGAGTTTGCATGTTCTCCCCGTGTCAGCGTGGGTTTTCTCTGGGTACTCCAGCTTCCTCCAACAGTCCAAAGGCATGCAGGTTGGGGACAGGTTAATTGGTGACTCTAAATTGGCCGTAGGTGTGAATGTGAGTGTGAATAGTTGACTGTTTCTACTGTACATGTCAGCCCTGGCGACCTGTCTAATGTCAGCTGGGATAGGCTCCAGCCCCCCCGCGACCCTCAAGAGGATAAGCGGTTAGAAAATGGATGGATGGATGATTTAGATGAAATTTTTAAAAAATTAAAATTTTATTTTAATAAATCATTTACAACATTGATGGAGTGCTATGGTGATGGCAACAGCCGAAAAGCTGAACTTGAAGCTAAAATCATCATCACAGTAGCTATGTCCATTATTTATACAGTCTACAGTAAGCAGGAAGAAAGCATGATTGGATTTTGACTTAAAGGGATAATGCACCAAACATGAAAATTCAGCCATTATCTATTCACCTTCATGCTGAGGAACGCTCTGGTGAAGTTTTAGAGTCCTCACATCCCTTGCAGAGATCGGCGGGGGGAGCAGCTAGCACACCTAATGGCTGACGGCACCCCAGACTAACGTCCAAGAACACAAAATTGAAACCACAAAATATCTCCAACATGCTCATCCATGTGTGCGCTCAGAGTTCATATGACATTTTTCAAAACAACTTTTTATGTCGGGGCTGCAGCACACTTGGATCACTACGGGTCAGCATGTTGGAGATATTTTGTGGTTTCAATTTTGTGTTCTTGGACGTTAGTCTGGGGCGCCGTCTACCATTAGGTGTGCTAGCCGCTCCCCCTGCCGATCTCCGCAAGGGATGTGAGGACTCTAAAACTTCACCAGAGCCTTCCTCAGCATAAGGGTGAGTAGATAATGGCTGAATTTTCATTTTTGGGTGCATTATCCCTTTAAGAAGACAAAGAAATAGATTTTTTTTTCATATATATTGTAAAATGGGTGTACGGACTGTCTGGCGATGTGATCTGAAAGAGCTGAAAAGGCATTTCATTTCATTTTTATTGAATCTATGACTCACAGACTCTCAAACCCTTGTTAATTTTTCATGTGTATTTTTTATGAGGAGGGGCAGAAAATTCTAACAGTGTCTTGGTGTGCGACGACTCGCAAGACAGTAGCCAATGGGACTGCTATCGATGTAATATGACAAGCCTAGCATGCTAGCTGTAAACATGCAGCTTTGAAAAAAAATGTTTATAGTTGCAAAGTCCCATCTGTGCCTCGAATGATCCCGGCACCTTATTGTACCCTGAACTAGACCAGTCAGTGCTGGTGCAGGTTCAAGCTCATATCAGTCTTCTGAGTGCTGAGAGAACAAGATGATCTTGTTTATTTGTTGTATAGAGTTTTCTTTGCCCTGTGGACATATACCTGCCCTTTTCTCTATGATACATTCACTGAGGATACCTTCTCCTGTTAAATTAACTTCACAACTGATGAACCTGATAAAATTGAGACTCAGTTGGATCCTGTAAAGCCACCTGCTTTCAGTGGCTGGGTCACTTACAGCCCGGCTCCTCGGCGTGCCAGCTTTTTAATTGGGTCGAGGCTCAATGTCTAATGCGCCATGTCAGTCAGTCGCACGCTGAACCGTTTTCTCCATGACTCAATCTTCCATTCAGTCTAATTACAACTGCAAAGACTCAGGCAATTAATCAGCACCCAGCAGAGCTTAATAACACCCTCAGTACAACTGTCTGTGCTGCGGTGCCTTGTGGTAAATGTTTTCATTGGGATATAAAGTTTTTGGATGGCTGTAAACTCTGTGTCTTACACTGAAGATTATTTAAAAGAGAAGGAATAAAGCTCTTCATGTCATACTTTATTGTATTTTCCCCATTTGCTAAGATGCTGCTAAACTGAAGTAAAGGAGACAAGGATGGATAACAGGCCAACTATGATGCTGCACTTGTTTTAAACAACACTGGAGGCCAATAATCCAGCAGCCTGACTCATAACGCTGCAGAGAGAAGCAGGGGTTCTGCTGAGAGCGTGTTGCCTTCTCTTAGTTGGCTTCCTTTCATAAATACTGGATTTATTCCTATGTTGAAGTCCCAAGATAAAACATCAGTGCTGGTTTATCACAGGAGCCTTCAGATGAGGAGACAGTAAGGTCAGAATGTGCTGCACACGCTCTGTTGAACACGTCGCCTGACAAGAGATACTGGTCTCATTCAAAGTATGTTTACAGCGCTTCTCATAATGTAGCCAAGATAATATCGCAGTCTGAGGGTGACCAGATAATAGCCTGTTACCTCGTCTTGATTAATTCAAAATGACAGCTCCAAGATGTTCCTATGACGACTAAAGCATTAAGTCGGCCTGACAATTTTGATGAAATTACGGGAGACAAATGAGGTGACAATGGAGTTTTAGATTACTGTGCCCAGAACAATTACCATCACCATCTCTGTCTCCTGCACGATATAGATTAAATAGTTCAGTGAAGACACCAAAAACTGATCAGACCAGCGGAGAAATTCAGCACCCTTCAAGAGGGGAAAGATCAGCATCCAGAAGGGAAGAGGTATGCAGGGAGTGGGCCTCAATCTCCTCATTTTTCCTCCTCTTCCTCGGTGTGAAGAGGATGTGTAACCCAGCCGCTGGGACAACAACAAGGACTGTAGTGGGACCGAGGCACGGGAAGCATTCCTCTGAAAAAACATCCATCGCTATGTGGCCGCGGACCAATACTCCTACCCAGGGCCGAGAATCCTTCTGCCGCTGCATTCATGGTGGATCTGAAGCACCCACAAGCCTTGAGAAAAAAGCCCCTCTCTGTCTTTGAAACCCCATCTGGCATTCAGGACGTTAGTCCTTCTGAGATTTTTCTGGACGAGATAAGACAGCAGAACCACTCCCTCCATATGACCCTGGCCATGTTCATGAACTTTGACCTTCACTTTGCGCTGTGATTTTAAATGAAAAAGGATGGGGTTCAACGGAAAGATATGCACAGCACAGTACCACTGTTATGCTGAGATGATGAAGTCACGATTTTTTTATTTTTTTTTTTTGTCACATCAAATGAAAACCAAAAAACACTTTGCATTTCCCAAACGGCATACTGAGGCATTAGCCACATTTGGCTTGGTTTGTGTGCTGGGAGTGTTGCAAGCTCCATCATATACACAGCAGTGCCAGAGCGTGTATTTATCCAAGCAGCTGTGAAAAATTCACCTCATAGTGCTACAAAGCACAATGAAAGCCCTGGCCTGTCATCAACAGCAGCTCCTTGCATTGATTTGTTTACCGACATTTTACCGAAAATAGCTATTTTCGCTCTATTTTTTACACCTCCGTCTGTATTACTTTGGTTTTCTTGACAAGAGTTGATTAAACATTTACAAGTTTTCCCTCACATCAATAGAGGTGTGTTTGCACCATGTGATGTGCCATATTGGCTTGTTGTAAAGTCTCTACAATATTAAGAAAATACTGTGACTGTATGCCTCTCTGCCACTGTTCTTACAGGTAACATGAGTTAGTCCAACTAGTTGCTTTATTCTGTTCTGTTTAAAGGGATAGATACCGTCAGCAACAATACTCAGGTAGGCTGTGGCTTTTAAACGATGCTCAGTTGATACTAAGGGGCCCAAATGTGTGCCAAGAAAATATCCCCCACACCATTACACCATCAGCAGCCTCAACTGTTATTAATACAAGGCAGGATGGATCCATGCTTTATGTTGTTTACGTCAATTCTGACCCTACCATCTGAATGTCACAGCAGAAATCAAGACTCATCAGACCAGGCAGCATTTTTCCAATGTTCTGTTGTCCAATTTGGTGAACCCATGTGAATTGTAGTCTAGAGATGGTCTTCTGCATACCTTGGTTGTAACAAGTGGTTATTTGAGTTACTGTTGCCTTTCTATCACCTTGAACCAGTCTGGCCATCCTCCTCTGACCTCTGGCATCAACAAGGCATTTTTGCCCAGGGAAGTGTGGCTTACTGGATAATTGCACTTCTGTAGACCATCCTCTGTAAACCCTAGAGATGGTTGTGCATGAAAATCCCAGTAGATCAGCAGTTTCTGAAACACTCAGACCAGCCGGTCTGACACCAACAACCATGCCACTATCAAAGTCACTTAAATCACCTTTCTTCCCCATTCTGATGCTCAGTTTGAACTTCAGCAGGTCGTCTTGACCACGTCTACATGCCACATGAAATTATTGCCATGTGATTGGCTGATTAGCTATTTGCATTAACAAGCAGTTGAACAGGTGTACCTAATTAAGTGGCCAGTGACTGTAATTTCATCTGTTATTCAATCATTTTTTTAATCCATCAATTTTCCCATCAGATTAACCCAGAGCCTTAGTTGACATCTTCAAATTGCTAAAAGCCAGAGGTGGGACCAAGTCATTGTTTTGTAACTCACAAGTAGGTCTCAAGTCTTTGCACTCAAGTCCCAAGTCAAGACAGGCGATTGCCAAGTCAAGTCCTAAGTCATCAATGATATATCCCAAGTCATTCATCTTGAGTTTGAGTCCTAAACAAGTCATAATGTGCTCTTCACCTAATTTTATGCCATTTTAACAACAATGTAATAATATATCAAATTAATAAAAATCATAAATTCTTTTAGTAGTTTAGTTTTTTTAGCTGTTTAAAAAAATTAGTAAGTTGTTGCAACTCGACTGTAATTTTTGTCAAACATTTTGCCAAGAGTTGGTTTTGGTTGACCGCTGTTTAGTTTTTGAACATGCCTTAAATCTTCTCTTGTATAATTTTTTCTAGCGGGCACTCGGTTACGTAACATTACTTCTTCATTGTTCTGGGTGCTGTCAGACTGGTTCAACTGATTGAATCTGGGGTATTAAGTGTTGACTTGCTGGGAATGAATATGTCAATGTACACTTTTTAAAACACTTTTTCAATGACATGCTTTTTAATCTTTGGCCTTACGGGAAGGTATCAAGTATTATTAAGTCAAAATGCTCAAGTCAAAGTGTAGCCATGAGTCATTGATGTTAAAGTCAGAGTTGAGTGGCATGTCTTCTTTGATTTTGTCAAGATGAGTCTAAAATCATCAAATTTATGACTGGAGTCCAAGTCGTGTGAAGTGAGTCCACACCTCTGGTAAATGGTAAATGGATCTGCACTTGTACAGTATAGCACCATTCTAGTCTTCCAACCACTCAAATCACTTTAACACTACATGTCACATTCACCCACACTGGTGGCTGAGGCTACCATACAAAGTGCCACCTGCTACTCAGCTGAAACATTCAAACGTAATCACACACCGATGGCAGCCGTAAGGTGTAATTTGGGGTTTAGTATCTTGTCACAGACATTCGGACAGGAGGATCTGGGGATTAAGCCACTGATCCTCCAATTAGTAGACCACCCGCTCTCCCTCCTGAGCCACAGCTGCCCAATTTGCTTGCTACGTCCAACCAATAGTCCAAAAGGTAAAAAAATATATATAAAATTTCAAATTATATAAAAGCAAAGACAGACAAATTTCACATTTGAGAAGTAGGGACCATTAAATTTTTAATATATTTGCTTTAAAACGTACTGAAAGAAAGTGTCTTTGCCTGTCTAATCAATACCTTGACATAAGCACTTCTCTTGCTGGGACTTCACTGTGACTTCTAGATTAAATAAAGTAAGGCATACTGTGATTTGAGGTTAATTATATTTTTCCCAGAAGCTCACTTATGAATCTTAATTCCAATGTGTTCAGTTCAGCCTGGTGTATTAACACAGCAGTATATCTCTGTCATGACAGACGTGTTTGTGGAGGATGAGGTTTTCATTGGCAGCCGGTATGAATGGGTGTCTCTAGTAGGACAGTGGGCCAGCACAGACGAAGAATAGAGCTCAACATGGGTTGATGCCATCAGCGTAGTGCTCAGGGACGTTTCCTCACCCATGGAGACATGAGAGACCAAAACAAATTTATACATGCACACACTTCGACGGGGCAGTGGACATGACGTAAGCCGGCTGGATGCTTGTGTCAAAGGCTTCAACTGAGACATTACACTTTGATTTCTTCTGCGTGATCACTGGCACAAGAACCGTATCATCCTGAGAACTTTAGGTCCAAACACAATCTGAAACATTCTACTCTGTCAGGCACAACAAGACCGAAAAACCTAACAATCCTTCATCAAGTAAGATTTTTGAAGATCAAAATCTGAAGATGTAGCAGCTATTCAGTATTTTCATCCGCTAGGAGACACGCAAGGTTTCTGTTGCACCAAAGCACAAGTCAATAAAGGCCTGCGGTGGGACAGCTTCATTTGATGGTGGAGGATGGATTGAGGTGGATTCTGATACTGCAGGGCTGTTCACATTTTGGCACTGAACTTATGAACTATGCTCCCATTAACATCTGCCATTTCAAGTGTCACATATCTGGATAAAATCCAGATGGAATTTAAGATATTACTGTTTTCACCAACATGAATACGTCTCTGTTGGCCAGATCATACATCTGATTACATCGGTCTTCCTTTTCTCATGCTAGGGCTGGGCAATGTATCCATATTATATCGCTACCCTGATATGAGACTAGATGTAATCTTGTTAGTGGTGTCTTTTCCTGGTTTTAAAGGCTACACTACAGTAAAGTGATGTAATGTTCTGAACTTACCAGTCTTCTGATTACTGATGATTGCATATGAAAAAGTTCATTTTGTAAATAGTTTGTGTAAGCACCAAGAGTCTACCCAACTATATTGTTGCAATATCAGTATGTAGGTATTTAGTCAAACATATTGTGATATTTGAATCTCTTCATTTTTGCTCAATCCTATCTCACACTAAATAAAAATCTCAGTGGGCCCAACTTCACACTTTTTTGATATTCTATTAATAGGGCTGGGCAATATATCGACATTACGATATTAGACTACATATCCTCTTAGATTTTAGATATCATAATATCCTAAGTGTTGTCTTTTCCTGGTTTTAAAGGCTGCATTACAGTAAAGTGTTGTAATCTTCTGAACTTACCAGGCTGTTTTAGCTGTTCTGTTATTTGCCTTCACTCACTTAGTCTCTCTATCCACATTACTTATGATTAATTATCAAAATTCTCATTGTGTAAGGGTGCTTTCAGACCTATAGTTCACTTGCTTTGGTCCGAATCAGGGACTAATTTTGTTGCAAAGTTGCATAATTGCCTAGAGTTGGTTCGTGTTCTCACGGCAGCATTTACAAGCGGACCAGATAAGATGCCTGCGTGAGAAAGCTGCTCTCGATTGGTCAGAATTTCCATGTGGGAAAATCCCACAAAGTAAACAAAACGTTGAAGAAGAGTTCATTTGCAAGATAAATGCTACACTTTCTAATGTCACAATGGAGGGACAACTATGTGGGTAGATTTTACACCGGTCATCTAGTGCTATATTGCTTGCATTGTTCAATTTAGACTGAATGCGCATATTAAGGCAATAAAGGGGGAGACGCACATTAATAATCCTCTGGGACTGTAACATGCTCATGCTTGTTTAACCCAAACAATGAGTAATGTAACTGCAGTTGGTTCGGATTGAGGTCAGAACACGTTCTCACCACAAACGAACCGCACCAGAGTTCGTTTGTAACCACAGACCACCTCTTCATGAAGGTCCAGTTATTTTGGTGCGCACCTCAGTGCTGTGTTCACACCTGCCCAAATGAACCGCACTGAGGGGGCAAACTAACTTGAGTTCAACTGAACTGAACTAAACAGGGCAGGTGTGAAAGCACCTTACGAGTCACCTTCACCCATTCACACACATTCATACACTGGTGGCCGAGGCACCGTACAAGATGCCACCTGCTACTCAGTTTTTAACACACTCACCACCGATCATGATATGATATCTATTTTCACTGCAACCATTCAATATTTACTGATATCACAGAGTCTGCCACGACACGATTTTGATTGGACTCAATTAAGAGGTCTGGGATCAATATGAGACGATATCAGTGAGTATCCTCATTGTCTTGTTCTGCCTAGCACTAGACTGTTAGCACTGTTTAGAAGTTTAGAAAGGAAGTGTGCTTGGATGGAACTGGTGACACAGACTTACCATTGGAATTTCAACATTAAGGCGCATCTTAAAGATAATGATACCACTCAATTATCCCAATATCTTGGTATTTGTAGGGATTTATTGAGGTATTTGTTAAAAAAAATGTAGTGTTATTTAATTGTCTCCATATCGCCCCGCCCTACTTCAGTATCTATCTGATCTGCCTCAAACACATGGAAAAGCTAATTCAAAATGTGGTAATCAAGATGTAATTGCTTAAGCAACATTTGGCCGGGGTCAAGACCAAGGTCATTTGAGCACATATGTGAGCGCATGGAAATATGAATCAAAATGCATCCCTAATTGCACTTAAGGACCACTTGGTCAACTGTGCATGTAATGTGACAAATCTCTCCTTCACAGTTGAAAATGTTGATTTTTCCATGCCAAACAGCTCTGACTGGGTGTTTTAATTTGGACCCAAGGCAAGCTACCAAACAGACACAGTGGTGTCTGCCAGCTATGTTAGATGAGCACGAATGTGGATCTTTCTCCATTTGGCATCTGTCAGAAGGGCCCCACAGATAAAATCAAATGTGAGCAGTGAAGCAAAATCCCATTAAAAGCGGTCAGTTAAGCCACATTAGAGACATAATTTATCCTTTCACCAGGTGTGAAATGCAATCCCTCTCAACCGGAACTAGACACAATCTGTATCTTTCTGGATAAAACATAAGATGTCTAAATCAGCCACAGATAAGTAGAGTTTGTTGTGTTCTTCCGAGGGGAAAGGACTCCAGTTCATCTTGTCTGACATACGGGATGCAGTAGCCAGTGTAATACTTTTGTGCTCTCTTGGTTACCCATCATTCCCTCCCCCTGGACTCGTATAGCCACAGACCCAGCTGCTAACACACATACACACTCAGTGATTGTCCCGCCAGATGGTCGAGGCCAGATGACGTGGCCTCCTGAACTCATGGCAACATCGAGGCACAATCTCTTCCAACATGGCACACAAACACACAGATGCAGAGTACCCAAATATGTGGTGTGTATTTTCATGAAATCAATTATGAAAAGCTGCAGAGGACACGATTAATAACAGGCTCGCACTTGGCAGATCATAAGAGAAAAATTTGCATGGAATACATGCTGTAGCTTATTTTGAGTGATCTTGAGATTGATTCATCCATCTGTGAGAGACAGGAGGAAAAAACCTGAAAGACAGGGAAAGAGATCAGAGGCGAGAAAGCGAGGTGAGAGGGGACAGAAAGGGAGAATCTGAACAATGGTGTCAAACCCAAGAACACTGGTCCAGTGATGGATGCTGCCCTTTAACAATCAGAGCTTTTGAGGGGGGAGGAGAGGAGGTGCTTCGTGTTGGCAGTGCCAGGGCCCGTACCAGCTAGCGTCAGCCTCGGCCACAGAGACAAATGACTGAGCCACTGCACTTATATATGTGTACAGCTGACAAATGCACAGCAGAGGAACACACTCATACATATTTTCAATACTGTGTTGTATGCGCAGTCAGCAGTGCTTAGACACTTTCAGTGAGAATATACTGCACATACCCCTTGATGGGAATCAGCGGAACCTAACTGATGCATTTCAGTGTAGATGCTAAAATGACCAATGAATTTTGAGGGTGTAGAAGTCAAACAAAGGGAGGCAGGA
This sequence comes from Epinephelus lanceolatus, assembly GCF_041903045.1. Taxonomy (NCBI): domain Eukaryota; kingdom Metazoa; phylum Chordata; class Actinopteri; order Perciformes; family Serranidae; genus Epinephelus; species Epinephelus lanceolatus. The sequence goes on from NC_135743.1 coordinate 32,540,597, forward strand.
GGTAGAGAGGACAGGAAGTGAGTAATATTTTCCTGCATGTTTTTGACAGTCTAAACCATGATTTGCTGTCTGAAAGCATCTGTATTTTTATGACATATTTCATTTTCTACAACTAATACCAGTCAATTTACATTATAATAATCAGCATTAAAGTCTAACTCATTTCTGTCCATGATGTGCCCAGCACCAGACACCAGACTATGAAAGTCAGAGACTAGCTGGTGAATATTTAGCTGCTAAAGAGCTACCAAGAGCTGCCATATTTCCCTCACAAGTTGGTGGAGACCAAAACAGAGCTAAAAGGGGCGTGGGTATTGGACTTACATTCAACTGGTGCATGTAAGCATAACTGCAAGTGAGTGCTATGTATGAATGCTGCTCTGTATCTTGATGTGTAAATACACAAATAAATGTTAGCCCACAAGTTCACTACATCAAGTTTTAAAAGGTTACATGTCAAAGTTCTGTCAACAGTTTATTTCCACTGACTTGCATTTCTGTTGGAGCATTTAATATCAAGTTGAGGTTTGAGTGACACAATGTGCTTGATGTAAAAGACACAAGAAAATAGCAGGTATGAGAAGAGCGCAACAGCATGGCTGCAGGTGGCACAGTTGTTAAGACTGCAGTATTTTTTGTGTTAGCAACATATATGTCTACAAGTCTACTTTGCTGCCGTATTGACTTTCCTTTTCTTTGCCTGGTGCAGACGGGTATGGGTAGAACTGGTATTAGATGGAAAAATACCAGTTTGTTAACAAGGACCACACAACACACTTCCAGATGATAGAAAACTTCACCTGACTTTGAGCATGTTTACCCCTGGATTTAACATGCATCCTGGGTGAACAGCTCTAAAGGCCTTTGCACACTGAGTCTGCTTTTTTCATCCGAAACTGTTGTATGTCTAAAAATAAATACAACTTCACGTTGTGTCAATCAAATTTGCACACTGAGTCCTAAACTTTCGTTTGTCATTATAATTGTCAGAACAGGTTCTATTTTCTGTGTTTTTTGCATCTGTCAGGAGCCTTTACAGAGCTGCCTGACCAAGAATCAGTGGAGAAAATGTGACGGTGGGACACAGCCATGACAAGACAGAGGAACAGGGCACACAGAATGAGTTCATGACTCAGAAAGCTCAATTTCAACAGGTCAGATAGTTAAATACGGGTGGATAATGATGAAGAGGAGGAGGATGTGGACTGCACAGAGAATGTGGAGGACAGAGAGGGAGGACAGCGCCGCCGCTTCATGCAGCTGTGGTGCCAAATGAAAGACAAGGAGGGAGTGGTGACAGCCAGATAGGTAACTCTGGTGGAGACAGGCAAAGGAGGAAATGTGTCTTTTCATTTTGTCATGTATTGCAATTACATTTTCACAATGAATAGAAGAAGGAAACACATTGGAATCAGTGTGCACGATTTTTGTGCATAACAAGATTTTTCAGATGACAGATTAAAAAAATGCATCTGAAGAAAATGGACTCAATGTGGAAAGGCCTTAAGTCTGTCTGTTCACACCTTGCATTAGAAAGCGTCTCCACATGTGTCTCGAGTGACTACTTGAGATCAGATCTCACTTCCCTGCTCTATATGCAACGGGTTCACTGACAGAGTCAAGCTGTTATGGTGTTGGTGGGATTTTGTTGGGGCCGTCTGACAGCTGCTGCAGCTGCGTTAGCTCATGTTAACTGGGCAGACGTTGAACTGACTGTTCACTGGGAGGCCAGTGGCTCCAGGAATGGTCCCTCTGTACCGTCAGCTCTAGAGGCTGTCCTTGTGGCCAAGGACTCATTAGTGTACATACTGCAGACAGAATATGCAGAATGCAGAATGCAGCCATATGCAGCCAAGACCACCTCCGAATGTGGTCTGAGCAGGTCAGGGTTATTGTACACCTGTACAATAGAACAGTCCACGTTTGATCTGATCACCCACAATACATGTTAAAACCAGGTGTAAACTGGGCTTTTAACGACCTTCAAATCCAGCTTAAATGCTTTTACGTTCTCGACCACCTTTTGACCGAATGTTTTCATTTTAATCTAAATGTTTTATGCTGTATTTCCTTTTTAACATTGGTAAAGTAGTATGTAAAGCACTTTGAATTGCATTGTGTGTTACAATTAAATCCGCCTTGCCTGAAAGGATCCCTCTTGTGGAGAATCTGCAGCCTTCTAAACATTAACAAGGGTGTGTCTGAATGAGCTAACAGCCAGTTCCATAAGATCCATCCCAGGGCCAGGTCACTGGGGCAGCAGGCCAAGCAAAGCACCCAGCAATGCTTTCCAGCTCCTCCTGGGGTACCCCAAGGTGTTCCAAGGCCAGATGAGATCCCTTCAGCGTGTTCTAGGTCTGCCCCAGGGCCTTCTACTAGTGGGACATGTCCGTAACGCCTCCAACGGGAGGTGCCCAGGAAGCATCCTGATCAGATACCCGATGCACCTCAACGGACCCCTTTCAACGGGAAGGAGCAGCGGCTCTACTCCAAGCTCTCTTTGAATGTACGAGCTCCTTACCCTATCTCTAAGGCTGAGCCCAGTCACCTCATGGAGGAAACTCCTTTCGGCCGCTTGTATCCATGATCTCATTCTTTCAAAGTGAGATCACTTTCAAAGATTACTACCCAGAGCTCATGACCATAGGTGAGGGTTGGGAGGTAGATGGACCAGTAAATCAAAAGCTTCACCTTCCGGCTCAGCTCCCTCTTCGCCATGATGGTCTGGCGCAGCGCCGGCATCACCACAGATGCTGCCCCAGACCACTTCTCACTCGCCTGCAAACCATTCCAGTGCATGCTGGGGTTCCATAAGATTATTTTCCAAAATTTTGTTTGTTTATGTGAGTGTTTCTGAAGGTTAAACAGACCTGTTAAAAAATATAGCTGTACAATTTCAAAGACAACTAGTTTGTCTCTAGGGCTATTCGTCTGTAGCCGTAGGATATGTGTGTCAGACAAAGCCAAAATCCATTAAACTAAAATTCTTCACTCCCTGTACTTAAGAAAATATATTGTTCAGCGTAAACAGTGAAGCAAGCAGAAGAAGGAAGAGAATACAATCATTAATGCAGAAAGCAGAGGGAGCTGTGCAGCTCGGATGAAGGGCATGTCAGTAAATGCAAACCCAACTGGATACATCACACATGATGCAGCAATAACTTCATCATCCAGCTCTTCATCCGTAGAAATTAAACCAGATATTAAGTATTCACAAGACTTCATAAGGAAAAATCTAATTTCTAAAGAGTATGTCCTGATTTTGTTTTCATTGTGGGTTGATGTGTGTTTTCAGGGGGTTCTCTACAGAGTTAGTAACGAGCGAATGGCGAGTCGGGGAGTCTTGGATCCTCTCGCTGCTCACTCTTAGCCAGTGGTCAAGGAGAGCACTCTGAATAACCCCACCAGGCTCGGTTGAAATCAATGCAACCTGAAGCAGCCTGCTCTGCCCTTAAGATTTCAGGCATAGCCAGTAGGTCCCTAAAGCAATCACAGGGGAAGCACATAGTGTATGGAAGAAGTGATAACTGGCTCACACCAATATCATCCAGTTTCCTTGATGGAAGCTCGTGTGACCTGCAGAGAGGATAAAATCCGAAATGAAAATTGATCTTCAGGGTACAGTCTCTTATCATGTTATGTCCATAGCTCTGTCAGCTGCTTGGTTTCTCATTCTTCCATCAAACGTTCTTATGTTTTGAAATGCTGAGCCTCTTTTGATTTAGTGAGATTAGGATAACAATCCAGTTATCCTTGTTGTTTGAGCTTTCATAGGATTGTGGAGTGCATCTACAGCATGTGCTGAACCTTCTCAGAAATCTGATAAAACACAAGAACTGGCAAAGCTGTTTGGTACTGTAGCTGTGTATCAAAGGCTCCCAAACAATTTCCATTTTTTTGTAATGCAAATTATGTTTTGTTGTATCAGTCTCAGATATTATCAACCCATAAACTGGGGAAGGTAGTACAATCTGATTTGGTATTAGAATTACAATTTGTAATGTTCTTATTCCAGTCCGTTTTTTGATATTATCTATGAAGGCATTTTCAGCAATAGCCATTCAATGATTGTGTATTCTGTAACTGTCTCTCTATATGATATTTTTCATTGTTGAATCCATTGTCACTGAATCCATCTATCCAGGGCAGGATTTAAATTAGGTTTCACTGGAAACAATACATGCATGAAGTGTACTGGATGTGACGTAGAGGTGAAAGGCTGATGCATGTGTGCACGTACTGCAGAGCATAAAGTCCCGTCTTCATTAAAACAACGTTTTGGGGAGGTGAGCTATAGATGGATACGTGAGTTGCTTGTTCTCTGTTGCATTATTTGCTAAAGACATGTTTTCTGACTCCAGTAGTTGATGTGTCCTTTTAAACAGACCTATTATTGGTATTAACAAAAAGGCCTTATTATCAGCCTAGGCCCAGTTAAACGCCCAGTCCCTTTTACTAGCTCAGTGTGGCTACACATTTTGACAAATGAAAGCCTGTCTTAATTAGACACCTGGTCTGGTTGCCAAGCAGATAATTTTTTCAATAGGAGATCTTCGGATGTATACAACAGAGTAGTTGGCTACCTCGAATTATGTGTCCATTCCTCAAATACCCTGTAAGTTATTCATATTCCTTTAGTCCGTAAGGGTCTTCAGATCAAAAGGATCAAAAGGGTTTTCATGAAAATGAATCCAAGTTGTGAGTATGGTTTTAACAGGATGAAGTGATGATGTGTCTGTATCCCGGGTGCCTTAATTCTTGAGTGCTGTAACTCCCTCTCTGTCTGATGTGTTGTCTGGCAGAGCTAGATTATATGAATGATTCATAATTCACATATTATCTGAAGCCTAATTTTTAAACAAGTAATATTCATACTGGTTTATATAAACCTCATGTTTACTGAGCAACAGTTTTGTGTGAAAGGAATTAAGGCCTGTTCCATATAGACGCCTGTCCCAAATATAGGCCTGTTGATTTCAGTGATTTAAGCAAATAATATCCCGGGCTACTATTGAAGTTTTATGTTAGTCAAGGAATTTATAGATTTGTGTGTTATTTTATTTATTTAGCTACAGATTATGTTTTTTATTTGTGTGTGTGTGTGTGTGTGTGTGTTCATCTTCAGGTTTTTAGCTGTAAACTGAAGGTTCTCATTGTTGCAACAATGACCCCATATGTGCCTTCATCCTTTGACACTATCAAACGCAGACTGGGTTTACATGGGGTCTGTAGTTGAGTTATATCCTATTAACTTATAATGGCTTGAAAAACTTATACTTGCTTTAACTCATACAGGGTTTAATAACAATAACATGGTACACAGCAGGCCTATACAACTGGCAGCCTATGGCCTATATCCGGCCCATAAGCGACCTCCGAATGCCCCGGCATACATAAATCTGATTTACCAGTATAAAAAAAATGTGAACTGCATATGGTGTCCTGAAGTAGCTAATGAGTTTCTCAAGTGAAGTTGTTCTGACCACACTCAGTAGTGGTTCAAAACATCCGGGCTGCGGTCAAAAGTCAAAAAATACATTACATGTCTTTTCCTAAACTTTTTTGACCTTGACCTTGATGGAAAACGTCAAAAGATGAGGTGTGTGTGTGTGTGTGTGTGTGTGTGTGTGTGTGTGTGTGTGTGTTTGTGTAAAGGAATAAAGGAGAAAGAGCGCAGAGGGATGGATAGAGGGAGATACTGCTAGAGAGAGATAGTGTGGTTACTGGTTACTACTATTGCCACTTCGTATGGCTCTGTGGATGGATAGCATTAATAGCTCTTTTTAATTCTGTTACTGCACTTTGTGATGTGCCTGGCTCAGTTATGTGACCAAAAGTTTTTTATTAATTTCAAAAGTGAAACAATGACAGTTGCTATTTTTTTTACTACATTCATTTGCATTTGTTAAAATGTACAAATACCGAAAGCTAAAAAAGGTTTTGAATGGGCTGCTGTAAATGTCTGGCCCATCTACATTTCCTGGTATTAAAATCCAGCCTGATTGAATTTGTAACTGAATAGCCCCGGTATACAGTGTATAACAATATTGGCTTTTCTGAAGTATTGCTTTATGACTGTGCTTTTTTTCCAGATATAAATGTTTGAAGTATGAATCCAGTCAGAGAACAAAGGTAATTCTATCTATTCTGGTAATGATTTTTTTTTCAATTGAGACTTGAGTAGAAGAGAAACTCAAAAGAAACTGACACAGCAAGCGCGAGAGAAGCTTCTGGTATTGATGAGCAGCGTAATGAAGTGTTAAAATGTTATCTTATGAAAGCATATTGTGCCTTTCATCAGGTGTAGATCAGTTATTACCTTTATTTCTAAATCATTGCAAAATGACTGAAATATTCAGGCATTAACCTGTATGAATAACCCCATCCAATATGCACTCCTTCCTTCATTAATCCCGCTGTCAAAGCCACAGAGTGTTACTGAATCAACTTTCCCAGCAGCCTCATCACACAGACCTTTCCAAACAAAGTCTTCAGCAGAGGGCGGAATTATTGCTTCACAGACAGTGTGCAGTTTCTTTGCACAGACAATGTGATATGAGAGGAGAAGAGATGCCCTCTGGGCTCCCTCAGGAGTGGTCACTTGCCGACTGAATGCAGTCGAGTGTTTACCTGGTCTCTGGCTCTTTCCTCTCTGCCTTGTGGTGAGGCCATACTTGATACTGGGAAGAAACTTGCAAAGCTTAACAACAGAAAAAAAACATAAGCCTTTGTGTGCTGGGATTTATTCTTAAATTTAATAACGGAATATTAAGACATCCTTCTTTACTTTACTCTCTGTTCTCAGTTGAAAAAACACTTTTTTGTTTGTGATACATCCAACTCTGTTGCATGAGAATTGACTGACCTACAATGTAAAAGCTTAGGTAACCTATATTGATTCATCTCATTAAAGTCCTGTGTGGGTGGAGGAAGAGACTGAAGCCAACAACAAACTAATTACAAAGAGAAGACAATGTTTTTCAATCAAGAGAAAGAGACGCCCCCAACCCTCCTTTTATGTTTCTGCCCTTGTTGTCTCTTTGTACAAACAGGATAATACCATTTTGTAACCTTTTATCTACATTTCACATTCCCGGCAACCATTTTATAAAGCATCCTGACATTTGACATCAACTCATATTCAAAGGGATTCTGGCATTAACAGGAGGAGGACGTCATGATGGGAAATACAAGTTTCACAGCAAACACGAGTGGAGAAAAGTTAACTTTATGCACTCAAAGATGTGCAACTCGACTCGTCAGTCCTACCAGGATTTGATAAAAACATCTCAGGCATGACAATATCAGAATAGATACCAGATAGGAAATTAAATATTGTCTTTAAATTCTGATGTAGCCTGTGGTATCCTTGAGGGCTGCTCTGTAGAATTATGTGCTGCACTTCAGTCTAAGCACTACCTCAGGCAATTCATGCACTCTTTGCATTTCATGGGAAACCAGTATTAACACATTTATTCCCAGTAACTCTAGTCTGACACCCCTGATCGAGCCCATCATCTTGTATCCAATGTCCAAGTCCATCTAACTTATTTCTGTCTTCCCTGGGTTTCTCTCCACAACTGCTGTTCATTTCTCCTCACTTCACCCTGTGATGATAAGAAACAGTGACCCAGACCGAGTCAGGACGGAACAGGCAGACAGACAGAGGGGGTCTGTTTTGCTGAGTGGGGGACCTGTTGCAGGCTGGGCCAGGTAATGGGGCCATAATGGGCTTTTAACAGCTGCACAGCTGATGGTGGTGTGTTTGCCCTTCAGTGGAAAAGCAGTGCAAACAGGAAGTGCTGCATGGAGACATCCCCAGACGCTGGACAGGCCGGGATGAGTCATGACGCCCGCTGATGACAACTTCACCAAAACAGGCTCCAATAAAGCACAGCTAACCTGCCCATCATAAACCACTCACGCTGTGCCAATTTGGTGGAAATTCCTTTTATTTTTTTCCTTTTGCCTGGACCCTGAATCAACCTAATGGCACTGCATTAGTTAAGCCCTGGTGCACAGGTAAGAGGAGGGTTATAAATGTATCCTAACAGCAATGTTCCTGCAGTAAGAGTTAGAAACTGATAAGAAAATGGGATTTTTACACACTACCAGAGAGCAGTGCTGACTGAGCAAAGAACCTGTTAAACATTAAGCATCAAAGTGGAATTGACACAGTGGTGCTCTGAGGCAGCGTTTTGACATCTAACTATAAAACAAAATTCACACTACGGCTGCAATAACATGGACAATATTCCTTCATTTACTGGGTCATTCATTCATGGACGCTAAATAACGAGATCCGATACGATGTGCATTGATATACCCCAAATGTTAAATCAGGACATGACTATTGTAACTCAGCAAAGTGGTTCTGCTTGCTGTCAAGCACCTTATCTGCCAGAAATGCAACAGAAAAGACAGTCTGCTTTTTCAACTTTTAAAAAAATTCATATTTATTGAATGCATGAAGTAAAGATGGTGGAGAAGTAAGTAGTGAACCCAGATTATTTTCTGTGGCTTCAACTTACAGATGTCCCCTGAACACCTCACACGCTGTCAGTAGGTGCTACCATTAATTCACTGATGTTCTCCAAGTGTCTCATATGCAGCTACTGCTACTGGCCGTGACAGACAATTGTTATATCCAGAGGCTCCACAATTCAGCCTGAAGCAACAACCTAACATAAGGCTACTGTTTCAAAACCAAAGAATAAATTTATTAATCAACATGCAAGTCAAAAGTAAAGGCGCTTGCACATGACCAACATTAAAAATTTCTTGATGCCCACTGTGCCATTGTTTTCCTATGGAAGCTGGCGTTAACACTGACCTCGGGGTACTTTTCGACTCCGGTGTCGCGCTGTGGGCTTCACCGGCGTTTTGATGCGACACCAAAAGTTCAATTTTGTTGAACTTCGACCCCATTTGACATTGACCTTTCCATGTAGAGACAATGATTCCACCGCCGGCAGTGCTTTGCCCCGGCTGTCAGTGTGTGCGTATAATCAGCGTTGGGTCAAACCGACGGCGAACGCTGCAGCGTCACCAAAGCGGCAATCATGTGAAAGCGCCTTAAGTCTCAAGTTTTCGCACTCAAGTCCCAAGACAAAACTGACAAGACTTAAGTCATTTCCCAAGTCTTTAACTTTAAGACTCGAGTTCTAAACAAGTCATGAAGTGCTCTTCTGCAAACATAATGCCATTTTAACAACAGAGTAATAATATATCAAATTAACAAAAATCATAAATGCTTTTCAAAATTTGTCTGTCTTTGACAAAACAAGTTTGACTGAACCTAATCATAAAAAGTAGTGCTGACAATGTACTCACAGTGTAATCGGGCTATTAACCACTACCACAAGAGAATGAACCATGTAAGCAGAAAGAAGAGGAAGAAGAAGATATACTCTATTAATCCCTGAGGGGAAATTCTATTTTTCCACTCTGTCATACACACACGTACAAAAGGATCTATAGATGCATTAAATGGAGAGATGTCAGAGTGAGGGGGCTGCCCATGGAAAGGTGCCACGAGCATTTGGGGATGTCTTGCTCAAGGACACCACCGCAGTGCCCAGGAGGTGAACTGGCACCTCTCCAGCTCCCAGTCCCCACTCCATACATGGCCCAGACTGGGCTATAAACCAGTGACCCTCTGGTTCTCAACCCAAGTCCCTATGGACTGAGCTACTGCCGCCCCATATATGTTTCTGTCCCGTCTTGTTGTTTTTTTACTCATCTCATATTGAAAAAAAAGTTAGTACTTTCTCTTCCCAAATTAGGTTGGGGGAAGGTATCAAGTATTTTGAGGTCAAAAGGCTCCAGTCCAAGTGAAGTCACAAGTCACTGATGTTAAAAGTCCAAGTCAAGTTTCAAGTCTTTTTGGATTTTTTTAAGTTGGGTCGTAAATCATCAAATTTGTGTTTCACAAATCGAGTATGGCTCGAATCCAAGTCATGTGACTCAAGTCCACACAGCTGCACTCACACAAGAATGTTGGCTGAGCGCTAAGTCTTTTTTGAACTTGTCAAAGATTGTCTGCCTAAACTAGCAGAGGGAGGCACGTAGAGAGAAATGACTGGATTGGATCAGATCAAGTGTTTATATGGTTCTAAGGTGCTACTACTCTCCAATGGAATGGATTATAAAAGGTTATATCATCAACCCGATGACCCCAAAATTCTTCCAACTGGGCTGGACTGGGCCAGTCTATTATAATTAAGGTGGTTAGATGAGGCATTTTTATTCTGACTGGGCTATTATTCTAATTATTAGTGAAACAACCATGTAAACACACCTTATAATAGAGCTTTGATTTCCACTTACCTCTTTAACAAACCCTAATCAAGACAAACTGCTCTTTTATTACAACCTCTAAGCTTTAATTCACCTTCTCATGCAGTCTTTATTTACCAGATTAATCAACATAAAAACTAATCCAATTATATCTCTTTATAGTGTAGGTACAGCTCAATAATTTCCACTTTGAAGCAAAGTCATTGGAAAACCTGACTGAGTGTGGCAGACCACATTTTAGTCTGCTACTTGCCTCCCATTTTTAAGAGATCACCGCTGAAACCTGCATCCTGATTCATTCCTGTTCTCATCATGAGCTGCCAGAAGCATCTGTGTGAGGAAGCTGAGGTCCATCAAGAGACGAGTGGGGGAAAATAATAAGCATCGAGCAGCCATTAAATAACTGAAGCAATAAGCACGCCCGGTCGCTCTTACAGTAGCCATCTAATGGACATATCAGATAATTTCTTGTCTGTGCCCGGTAAACATGTCATTCTCCAAAGCTAAATGTTAATTGTGTGTCGTGTGGGTGGCTTCTTTGAAGTATCACTTGTGTCAGTGCTGGATCCTCTAAGTCTGCTCCGTGCTGATCAATGGCAAGTGTTAAACACGGGGAACATTAATTGGCTGCAGGAGAGGGAGCGGATCGAGTAGCTAACAGATCAATCTGATGAAGCCTCTGCAAGGTATAACCTTCCTGTCGACAGCAAAGCATCAGTGAGAACAGCACATCACAGCGGTGGCTATCTGGTGAGTTTTCCACTGCACATGACATCAATACAGTCAAACACTAATTCAATCATGCCTGCACGTACCAGCAGTGCGGCCGGGCTGAGAAATTGGTTTCGCATAATATTAGGTCAATATTGACCTTTCTTTGAAAATCAGTTGGCTGCTGCATCCACCATCTGGCTTCATCTAAATGGTTTCGTATTTGTTGCATAATAATAATGATCAATACATTGACTGTATAAAAGAGGACCTGCCCGGATGCAAACACACAATTAGATCAGATTCCTCTATATCTATTAATCAGTATACTGTATTTTGGTTGTTTAACTGGAGCAGACCCTCATTGCAGTCAATGTAATCAGTAATATTGTTCATAAACAGCATAGAAATTGACAAAAATAAGTCTATTATTCATAAAAAATGGACCACTAGTTCAAAATGTATCATGTTTAACCCTGTATAATATTTCTATTAAATTCCTATCATATTTCTGTCTGGACTTGTACACAACACAAGTGTGCAGTTGCGGTACACATGCGTGTAAGATAAATAGCTTACAGTGACTTTAAAATCTTGCACTACTTTAAGTGTCACATTCTAGCATGTCATTTTGAAGACTATTTTAAATATATTCATATAGTAACTTGTGATTTTGCTCTGTTGTAGTTACACCTTGTAATGTAATACACCTTAATTTATCATATCATGTAGTGGTAACATACATTCTGTAGCCACTCCACAGTGACTTCATGGTATTTTTATCATATTGTATCTGATGCATTATTATATGATGGGGACCATCAGCCTGTGCGTTCCGAGTGTCCTCAGATAACAGAGAAGAAATTTGTATGCAACTCACAGGTGCAACTGCAGCAGCCAAAGCTGAACAGAACAGGCTCAACATTTATTAAACACCCACATCAGGATTACTACACCCAGCCCAGTGTTACTGGCCTTTACTGATAGATGACCACTGAGAAATGTCACAGACAGGCCGAGCACGGCAATAATTCACACAGCATCTGCCAAACAGTAACAGTGTCAAACAGCCCTTAAGTGCCAAGGAGAGCACGTGTCACAGATCTGAATTTATCAATCAACTTTTTATAACTTTAAAAGTAGTCATAGCAGTGTACTAGTACTGTACTGGGGGTTTACAGTAGTATTGAACAAGCTGGGTTTGCAATTATGGCATAACCAAAAACTCATCTTGTTTCTACATGACAGTAATCAAGAAACTAGAACTAGTGCCTTGCAGTTGTATGCACCTGTGAACCTGTCATGTTGCAGTTACAGTTTACATCCCTGTCTGTGAAATCATGGATGCGTCACACACGACTTCCCCCCAGCAGCACAGAAGATCTATACAATCAGCACAGTTTCAAGGTGGACGCTCAAGATTAGCGTAACTGATTTTGTATCTGACCAAAGATACAAGTATCTCCCCTTCTGCTCCTGAGATATGACACTGAGAAATGGTCAGAAAAGTGTTTTAAGCAGAACATTATGATGTCACAGTGAAGCTGACCTCTGACCTTTTGGATATAAAATGTCATCACTTAATTATTTTATCTTACTGTATTAGACCTCTGTGTGAAATGTTGTCATCATTAGCATATGAATTCCTGAGTTATGGCCAAAAACCTTGACCTTTGACCACCAAATTCCATTCAGCTCATCGTTGAGTCCAAGTGGATGTTTGAGCCAAATTTGAAGAAATTTCATCACAGCGTTCTTTGTCACAGTGTTCTTCGTCATAGTGTTCTTGAGTGATCATGTTTACGAGAACGGGACGGACGGACTAACAATTTGTAAACATAATGCCAGCGGTAATAGCAATCGCCAGCGCAGAAGCATAAAAATGTTGCAGTGGCTTGTTGCTAAAGCTATGAAGAAACAACAATTTAGCTATTATTTCTGCTATTTATACTGTAAACAGCTCTTCACCGTACTGTAGCTGCTGGAGCTAACATTAGCTTACCCGACTGGCAGAAGTAACATTAGATAGATTCCTCTAACATAAGCAAGCACTTCAGGTAATATGCTTAAAACAATATTAACATTAGGGGTGGGAATCACCTGATGCCCCACGATAGAATATTATCATGATACCTAAGTTACGATACAACGTTACTGTGTTTTTAAACACTGTGATATGCAGAGTATTGTGATAACATATGTTGTGATATATTGCGGTTTAACTGCGCACTGTGTCTCCAAAAGAAAACTCAAACTCAACAATATTAATACTGTCATAAAATATCAATACTTGGCATCTACATATTGACACAATATTGACGTGCAAAATATCGTGATACTGTGCTGTATCGATTTTTTTCCTGCATCCGTAATTACGATATACTTAAACGTTGAACTAGAATGGTCCACTTACCAGTGTCTGCCAGTGTTGGCCATTTACTTGACAACTATGAAGGTTGTTGCCACATTTGAGCAGGTGACTTTTGATGCCTTCAAACAGAGCTGTGGTTACTATGGTAATGAGAAAGGTCAATTTACAGGCCCCTCTTTTGTGGTATTTACAACCTTCTAAGTGGAAATTTTCTAAAAAAAAAAAAAATCTCAGAATTCACAAGTTGTGTTGTATGTTGGTTGTTTTTTTTTTTTTTTTTAGAAATGGTCATGAATGTTATTGTATGGCAAAATAATATATTCTCATTTTATTCGTATAGAGTTGTTCTTTGTAATTTTATAATACTGTATATCTGAGGGAAATCTCACCCAGTCCACTCTCTATCTTTCAAACCTCAAATCTTTCTACTCAAAAATCTCTTGCAAGGTCAAATACTGCAGATATCACCAGAGTGTATCAGTCACACAGCCATCAGCTGCATTTTGTAGTTTGGCTGTATCACAAAATTAGCATTAATCAGCTAGTGACAGTTAACATTATTGTTGATAAAACTGACAGCTGATGAATGATTCTTTCACCTCCTTTAGCTTGTAATAACACTGGTGAAGTAGACTATGAGTCTCCATAATATTTATTATGATCTCCTTGCTTTTAATTGCATCTCATCTGCCTGTGATGGTTCAGAGGCCCCGTGAAGATGAAAGGTCTGGAAAAACTGACTCTTTGTTTAGGATGTTTTAACTCTTAAAGTGGCTGTTGAAAGATACTATGCAATGGAAAATAACACTGGATACCCAACCCTTTAATATACACACACTCAAAGAGGCAGTTACAGTTCAGTAGGCGACACATGGCCAAATCCTTGCCCTCACTTGCATTTCACCTCAGCTCACCCTGAAAACAATCGAGACTGACACAGAGGGGAGAAAACAGGCCGCGCTTGTCTTGCACTCCCTATGTCTTGAACGTTCGGTGCTCTTCCTGTACAAGTGTCGTCAACGTCTTGAGGGTTTTGTTCTCTTGCAGAATGAACAACCAACACTCCTTCACCGTGGGAGGTCTCATCTTCGCTTAGCTCCTATCATCAAACTTGACAAGAGCCAACGGGAAGCCTCAGAGTCACTGATGGTTTCATTCAAGGTGCCAAAAGAGACAGTGGAGATCTTGATTTCATGGGAAAGAACTTGTACATTTGTAGTTTTAAGTCTTGAGTCAGTTTTCTGTTGCAGCTTGATCTATTATGCATGCAGCATGCATGAGTTAGAGTTATGTATCTCAGACAAAAAAACAATCTAATTTGTATTTGATTAGAATTAAATCAGAGCTGTTGCCTCATTAAAAAATAATTCAGCAAATTTGCACAAGCAATTGCAATTTTCCCATTCGCCTCAAGAAAATCCCCTTCATCTTCATTTGTAAAAGTACCCTGCATTAAAATCAATCAACTGTGTGCCGACAAACTCTGCCCTCCTCTGCTGAGCTGCCGTATTACAAAGGCTCTTTTTAACCCCTGTGATTACACGATGAACATGTCCCGACGGATGTGACAGAGGGCAAACTTCTCTACGAGCTCAACTGTGAGGAAAGAAACTTTGGTGTGCCTGAACCTTGACCTCTGAGATTTTGTCATTACAAGGAACGGTTGGCTTTCAATCACCATGGTAACTGCTAACTTTTCATCAGCCAGACTGCTAACTCCAAACAAATGTCATACCGTAGAATTAGCAGCTTCTGAGCTGGTGTTGCGAAGCAGAGGCTTTTCATTGTTGCAGAAAAAAAGGATATTGATTCTAGATGGCTGAGTTAAAGGAGCTACCGTGTCAATGTGGATATAAGGCTGTCGTTCCAGGTCTCACTGATTCCTTGGTAACACATTTCAGTGCTTTCCACAGTGCTTAAAGGCCTTGGCGAATCCACAAAATCTATATTTCGTTCAGCGATACACTTACGGACAAAAAGGCTTCCACAGCTGATGATGATACCTCCAGTTCAAGAAGTAGGTTTTTAAACAATAAGTCATCATAATCTTACAGTCAGATTTGCTGTTTCACATTTGTGTGATTGCATATTTAAATTCACTGTGCACCAATGCTCCTCTTTAAGCCTAAATTTGCAGTAGTAGAGAATCTATTGATGGTGTTTGTTTCTGAGGGAGGCAATCATTCTTTACTCGTACACAATCATACTTTAACGTGTATGTCAATTTTGTACGTCAGTTGGTTTCCAACAGTAAAGCCCGACCAACTCTGGGAGTTTAGAGTATTGTCAATATGCATGTAAATTGAAATTCAAGATGTGGTTTGACGTCTTACCGAAGACTTCATCTTGCGATTCAGGTTCTGCTGCTGCTGATGTTGTCTGCTCTGCTTTGGGTTCAGGTGAAGGCGCCTTAATGGGAACACAAAAACAGATTGAAGAGGTGAGGCGCTGAGGTGCCATGGCAACGGAACAGAGACAGAGACCAACAGAGAGGGAGAGACAGAGAGAGTGACTGGGATAAATACACCTATTAAGCTTTTCGGCTTTATAATTACAGCAGCATTATGCCCAGACTCTTTCATTTAACATTCAAAGAAAATGCTACAATTTTGAGTTGTATACATGAGAAGATTTGCCAGTTATGATGCCAATTCTAAAATCTTTATGTTTCATCCTTTATGATCATCATTATGTAAAGCACGTGGTTTTCTTGATGTACACTTGTTCAATTGTCAATATTTATTGGGACTGCTGTGCATTATCATAAATTCATACTTGATTTTTATTATTTTAATGTGCTTGTGGACTGGAAACAGGCTCTTTGATCATCCTCAAAACAAAAGTGACTCAACATTCAAAGACGAAACAATGCAACGTGATATTATGAAATGAAATGTCACATAGAACAAACACTGGGAAAGATGACATTTAAGCAGACATATGAAAAAAGGGCATTTTGAAATCTAATTTATGTAACTTTATATAAACAACAGGGTGGAGATCGCCATACTATTAAGATTTTTGGATTAAACATGCAGGTAATACTTAAGCATTCTATGATTATGCCCTTTTATATCTTTATGTCAAATATCGGCTGCTGGGCATCCAGGGAAAGTTGTGCAAGTGCAGATAATATTTGTTGTTTAACAGCGGTTCAATCTCCGGCTCTAGTCCACATGTCGAAGTACCCTTGAGCAAGATACTGAACCCTAATTTGCTCCTGGTGGCTGTTCTATCGGTGTGTGCATGTGTGAAAACTGAGTAGCAGGTGGCCTTGGCGGCCAGTGTGTGAATGTTTGAGTGAATGGGTGAATGTGACGCGTAGTGTAAAAAGCACTTTGAGTGGTTGGACTAGACTAAAAAAGCACTATACAAGTGCAGGTCCATTTATCATTTACATCAGTTTGGAATAATATATGTTTTTTCTTTAGATGTCCCTCCTCCTCTTAGTGCTTCTAATAGCATTTACTAGAATCCACTGTTGCTGTTGGAAAAAAAGCAACCAGAGCTGAGGATTCTATAAAATGAGAAAGTCCGGTGGGTGGTGCTCTGTTTTGGCTTGACTATTTTCAACATGGAAGCCAGGTCACAAACTTTCTCAGTAAAGCTAAACATTCATTTCCGTAACTGCTTATCCTGCTAGGGGTCACTGGGGGCTGGAGCCTATCCCAGCTGACATTGCACAAGAGGCGGGATACACCCTGGACAGGTCACCAGACTATCACAGTAGCCTGCATGTCTTTGGACTGTGGGAGGAAGCCGGAGTAGAAAACCCACGCTGACACGGGGAGAACATGCAAACTCCACACAGAAGGGTTCCCCCACCCCAGGTCCGAACGAGTAACACTCTTGCTGTGAGGCGACAATGCTAACCACTGCACCAGCATGCCGCCACAGTACAGCTAAACAGTACACTAAAATATGTTTCTGAAAACACCTGAGGAGAGAAATAGGCGACGCAGTAACAGAATTCTGGTTGTTGTTCCGTTTCAAGTGTGGTGGATTCCTGCAAATGCCATTAATAACACAACAAGGAAGAGGAGGAACATGTCTTTAGAATATTATCTGTCTTGTGCACCACTGTGTAGATATAGTGGCAGTTTGAAGAACTACAACTACAGTTTTAAAATGCCATCTAGAGGTTAATACGATACTGTGCAGACAATGGACATGAGCAACTGAAATGCTGAAACCAGATGATAGCTGTCATTGGTACTGTCCCTAAGGAGTCTCGTGTGTCAACTGGGACAAAAACTGTGAATCTCTCCTTCAAAAACTGGTTTGATCTTGACATAAATCCTGTGATTTCATTAAATGTTTTGCATCATGATCACATCTGGTGTCAGTAAAATCACACCAATAATATTTCCCAGCTGGCCTTGTCTATTAAAAAGCCTTTCTTCTATGTTGATGTCTGTACTTCAGTGGTAGATTTAACTGGTAGAGAACTGCAGCTGTAGCAGGAGATGTCAACCCAGGGGAAGCAAATATTGAAGAAACATGACGATTAAATGACACATTTAATCTCTGAATGAAAAAAACACGCCGGCCTGTCTTATCAGGTTTTACAGTGATGGAAATATTGATTCAACTGTAACTCACTGTCAGATCCGCTCTGATTCACGCTGTGGGAATACATGAAGTCATAAGCTAAACATTGTGATAGCTGACTTGTTAAACCCACCTGCACTGGCACTTGTGAGTCACTGGGTCAGACACGTTAATCTCCCCTGTAACTTGGCTCTAAAACTAACAAGTGCAATATATATTCATTTCTTTCTATAGCTATTCATGACAAGTAAAGCTGCTTGTTTCTGTTCATTGGTACCAAGGTAATTAAATCATTTTATGGATTTCCTCCTTCCCCCTGATCACAGTGTACAATGTGCTTCCACTTCCGAGTGGGTTGGCGCCAACACAGGGAACCAACACAGGCAACTGTGGGCACACAGTTCAGAGAAGTGCAACCGTGACACAGTCCTGTGAGCTGAGGGGAGGTGTACGAGTGTGGTGAGCAAGCACTTACCGATGCAAATCAGGTAAAAGGTCAACAAAGTGCCAGGCTTTTGAAATTTTATTTGTTAACGAATTATGTAAATTTGTTTTCACATGAGGAGATTCAGATTCAATTAACAGGCTCAATAGTGGATTCAGATTTAATTACATACAAACACATTCACATGTTCAAAGAGCTCAGTGAATAATCCAAACTGATAGTCCTACTGTTGACAGATGTAGAGGGTGATCACTATCTTAACACCTGAGCTACACCAGCCTCATACCAGTGCCAACTCCTTTTACTACATGAAAATTCAGGAACACAAATGTACTCTTCACATTTCATTTAATTAAAAAATTATCTTAAATTTAAGACACCTCTAGATTTTTTTTTACCCTGAAAAGCTATATTTTTCTTTCTATGACTGACAGGGTTGTGCCAAAGTTTAAAGAGCTTTGGTTATTATTTAAGAGTTTTACTATATTTTCTGTATTCCCTATGCTCTATTCATTGGTTTGAAGTGGGCGGGTCTCGGCTGGAAAACTTTTGTGCACCAATCAGGATTTAGCAGCACTTGAACCAAGTTCACACCTACACAGTTCTGATTAAGCAGAATATTAATACTTCAAACACCTTATTTAGTCAAATTATAGAGGAAAAACATAGCACAGAAACTCGGAGGTTTGATAAGGTTTGATAAATATGGTTCCTGGGTGTTTATCAAATCTGTCAGAATTATACTTGAAACACTCCAAAGAACAAACTTAGGAGTTGAAAAGCTCCCTGTCATTTGTGAGTAATACGTAGGGATGCATGATACTGGATTTTTTGCCAATATGCCTATATTAGGGGTGGGCGACATAATGACTATGTACGATATATTTATATATTTTCAAGCAATATATAAATTTCGACAACACCGTTTTAATCGATACAGGGTCAAGTTGCATTACATGACGCACCCCAGTATGCATCTCTCCTCTCTCACACTCTCTGCACAGCTCCACCCCACTCATTCTCTCACAAGTTCTCCAGAAACACTTCTTAGAGCCATAGCCTAATGTGCACCTCCTCAGAAATGTCAAAACACGTTGCAGCAACACAGACCTCCTGTCTGTTTTTTGTAAGCTGAAACCATTTCCCTCAGTGGAAACAAAGCTTTTATTTACTTTAATTTCACAGATAAGTACTGTAACAATAAATTGTGAGGATAGTAAAGCCCCCACAAAAATAGTCTTGTGTTGATTTATCCTGGCTTCATAGGAGTAGAGGAAATCTTCGCTAGTCACTAGGCTAATTTATACAATGTAAAATGCCATAGGCTTTTGCTAATAACATTAGCATGCTGTATTTGTTTGGAAAACATGTTTAGTATAAGACAGTTGTTTAGTTGGTGAACCTTGTGAGTTGTAATGGAGCTGAATTTTGTAACGTTACCGTTGTTAAATGTTGCTGTTGTCCCTGATTTCATATGAGTCGAGGAAGAGTACGCTAGCCACTAGGCTAATTAATACAATGCAAAATGCCATAGGCTTGTACTAAAAACATTAGCATGTTGTATTTGTGGGGTAAATGTGTCCAGCAAAAAACAAATGTTTTGTCTGTGAATGCTGCGAGTTATAGTGAAGCTGATTTGTGTAGTTGTGTTCGAAATTGTTGTCATTAAGCCATGTTTAATGTGTGTTTTGGGTGTGTTTTGAATCAACTAAACTTTACAGCACTTCACAGAAAACCTGCCGTCTAATAGTGTTACGGAGGAGTAACTGTTGTGCAGCTGCATATTTTCAAACCAATATTTTCAAGAGAATCCCTATTCCTATCCTTTGCATTTTATTTTGTATTTCTTTTGTTTTTATAAAACTTCTTGTGATATCTCAAATGTGGCTTTGACTTGTAACTGAAAACATGTTGCCCATTTCATATCACCAGTCAGCCAGTAAATACCGATATATTCATTTTTGTCCATATCGCCCAGCCCTAGCTTATATGCAGTGTTGCCAACTTAGCGACTTTGTCGCTATATTTAGCGACTTTTCAGACCCCTCTAGCGACTCTTTTTCAAAAAAGCGACTAGCGACAAATCTAGCGACTTTTTCTGATGTTAATGAAGACTTCTGGAGACTCTGTTGTGAGAGCACCTATCATTCTTGTTCTTCTCAACGAGCAGTGGGTGCTGCCGTGGGCTGCTCTCTCGCCCCAAAGCACTGACAGACAGCCCAGTCCTCCCTCCCAGCTGCAGTCAGAGCAGGAGACATTAACCCCTCCACGTCCAGACTGCAAGTGAATCGCGCATGCGTGGAACCGCCGCTGGCTGAGGGCGGGATGTAAATGTAAAATTGTCTTTGTCTAATATAGATCACTGAAAGAAGGTTCATTTGTAGTTCTAAACATATCCAGGGTGTTTTTTTACACAGTTTTTGTCTCTCCCACGACGTTTTTCCTCTCTCCTACAGCGTCCATTACAATTACATGCATATGGACAATTATGCAAATTAGGCGATGATGTCATTTAGTGACTTCTAGCGACTTTTAGGACAGCCAATAGCTACTTTTCTTACTAAGGAGTTGGCAACACTGCTTATATGTAACAACTCATTTGACCGATAACTAATACTGCTAACAATATATACACTTTTTCCCCCACCTAATTTTAGTGGTCATCAAGTCTCTTCTATAGTGGAATTAACATTAAGCATGCAAACTCTTATCATGATGCCCACCAGCAGATGGAGACATGAAATACAATGCATTTCAGTGTATGTAATATTCATTAATTGTGCAAAATAAGAAAAAGCATGATTCTGATTCATTCATTCATGTTAAAGCCAATACTGATGATGTGCCGAAATGATCGTGCATCCCTAGTAATAAGATATATTTAGTAAGAAATATTTATTATCAGGCAGTTTACTCTAACTTACAGCAAAGTCTGTGTGTGTGTGTGTGTGTGTGGCTGAGACCATGTAACACAGTTCACAAGGTGTGTTCATCTCTTTGAAATTTGATTTAAGTATACAAGGTGAAGTAAAAGTAGAGGATTTTTTTCTTTTATCTTTAAGTCCAAATTTTCCTTCTGCTGGCCCAAAGACCCTCAACCAATTATTCTGAAGCAACCAGAGGGCAAGAAACTGACACAGAGAAAACGAGAAAGAGAGAGATGATTAACTGCACTGGGATTTTTGTGCCCTGATAAAACCAACATTATCATGGCATTCCTCCAGTCTGGCACGTCAGCATACTTCCCCATCATTAAAACACTCAGTATTCAACCTTTGTTGGATTTTGTCCACGCACACCCACACGCAAAGACACAGCTGTCTTATCTCTAGTTCACCCTTACACTTTCTGTAAGTGTTGAAAATTAGCAATGCAAACAACAAATCCACATTCCACGAGCTGAGCCGCTGGAGACTGGATGTTTGTCGAAGTGATATCGGTGGAGGCTGAGGCAACTCATAGGACTAAATCTGCAATCTGTATCTTGACATAAGTGAATCTGATGAAATATAAATATTATTTATCTCCTCAGTATTTATATTGAATGATTATTTTAGGCACTTTATGAAATGCCTCAAACTCCTCATTACTAACTCTGCTGGAGGACGTGCATTGCAAGAAGTAGACCACAAAGTCTCTATTTTCATGAACCCAGCAGCGTGGTACAGATCACAGTCAAGTGTGCCCTGCCCAGTGCAGCGGAAATGCGCCAGGCACAATTTTGGTGTACGCCACTACAAATCGTAACTCTAACCCTCTCATATCACATGATGTTGCTCATCACAGACACATGTCTACTTGTGTTATAACTGAAATGTGGAGCTTGAGGCCAGACTCATGAAAAAGATGATGATGCGTGTAGTCATTCCACCTGGAGGCGCTGGGAGAGGAATGGCAGTAACAAAAGGTCCTGATGGAGTCACTGGCAGACAGTTTTAATTGATCTATTCTTAAGCATCCATCCCCAACACTCCTGTTGATTTATACTGCAGTAGAAACTGTAGAATCATAACAGGACGTCATAACAACACGTTTGATGTCCCTTAAAACACAAAATCTAACCTACAGATCTGTTGTGCATAGCTGTGGCTTGACAATTTGCAACATCACTCCAATTATAGACTACAGATACCTTCTGCCTTCAGATGGCTGCAGAGGGACACCAGAGTAAAGGAAAGGTCTTCAGTACAGGCTACACAAAAACACATTGAACACAAGTATGCAGAGCTGTGGATCTGCTCTCACCATGTGATGCACACCCATCCTTCGCACCTAGACTGCACTGTGATTGGTATCGTCATCCAGCGCTTCTCCTCCCACTGGGGAGCACAGCAAGTCAAGTCAAGTCAAGTCAAGTCAAACTTTATTTATAAAGCACATTTAAAAACAACTTCAGTTGACCAAAGTGCTGTACAGTTATTGAAATATAATATAATCATACACAAATATCATAATAAATAAAACAATAAAGGAAATAGTAAGAACTCAATTTAAAAAACTAAAATTAGAATAAAATAGGAAATAAAAGAGTAAAAGCCAAGGATTCTCCCCTAGCTGTGACTGAACGCCAAGGAGAAAAGATGGGTTTTCAGTAATGTTTTAAAGTGCTCAACAGACTGTGCAGTTCTAACCTAGAAAGGTAGGCTGTTCCACAGCTTTGGGGCCACCACTGAGAAGGCTCTGTCCTCACGAGTAAAGAGTCTGGACCGAGGTACTGCCAGGAGCAGCTGGTTTAACGACCTAAGCGCTCTAGAAGTACTGTGAGGCTGTACAAGCTCTGATAAATAAGGCGGTGCCAGACCATTTAAACACTTAAAAACAATTAATAAAACCTTGAACTGGATCCTAAAATTAACAGGCAACCAGTGCAAAGATGCAAGGATGGGACTGATGTGATCACGCCGTTTCTTTCCAGTCAGCAGGCGGGCGGCTGCATTTTGGATTACCTGTAAATGGCGCAGTGCTGACTGGTCGAGACCAACAAACAAAGAGTTACAGTAGTCTAGGCATGATGTAACAAAGGTGTGAATAACTTTCCTAAAATCATTTCTGGGGAGATAAGCCTTTACTTTAGCTAATAGTCTTGGGTGGAAGAAGCTCATTTTAACAATAGAGCTTATCTGCTTATCAAACCTAAAGTCACTGTCCAAAATAACACCAAGGTTCCTTGCAAAAGGGTGACAGTGAGACTTAAGGGTGCCAATGGCGCTGTCATACCCATCTAACAGATTTTGTTGGCCGAATAAAATAATATCAGTTTTATTTTTGTTCATGGAGAGAAAGTTCACTTCCATCAAAGATCGGATATCACTGAGGCAGTCTAATAACACCTGAACAGAGGCTTGCTCATTTGTTTTTAAAGGCAGATAGATTTGTACATCATCTGCAAAGCAGTGAAATGAGACATTGTGCTTTCTAAATAATGGCAACATATATATCGAAAAGAGGAGGGGGCCCAAAATAGAACCCTGAGGCACCCCACAGCTCAGGGGGGAAGTGGCCGAAGAATACTGGCCCAGCCGGACAGAGAAGCTCCTGTCTGAGAGGTAGGACTGAAACCACTTAAGAACAGTACCCTTAATGCCCACACAGGTGTTTAAGCGAGACAGGAGAATGTTATGATCCACTGTATCAAAGGCAGCTGTCAGATCCAGAAGGACCAGGACTCTGGAGTTACCAGAGTCAACCGTTAAAAGAAGGTCATTTAAAATTCTTAAAAGCGCCGTTTCTGTGCTATGGCGTGACTTAAAACCAGACTGGAACTTCTTGGAAATGCCATTTAGATCAATAAAAGACTGCAGCTGTTCATTAACCACCTGGACCACAGCATGTTTAAAGGCAGCTGGGACACATCCAGACATCAAAGATGAATTTATCAGATCCATAACACAGGGCCCAATGATATGGAAAACGTCCTTAAAAACATGGGGTGGGATGCTGTCAAGAGGACAGTAAGAAGGCTTGAGGTGCTGGACAATATCAGTTAAAGCTGAGAGAGACACTTGTTCAAATGTGTCAAAAACAGCAGGGCAAATGGGCAAGACGGCAGGATCTAATGCAGACGGCAAAAGAGAGGACCTAATATCAGAGATCTTGCCAATAAAAAACCTTAGAAAATCTTCATACAGTTTAGGTGAAGGAACAACACCACTGTGGTCACAGGGGTTTACAAGAGTATTCAAGGTATTAAAAAGAAACTGAGGTTTATAGCTATTAACTGACACAAGATTGGATAAGAACTGACTCTTGGCAGCTTTAACAGCTTTCTGATACTGCAATAGACTGTTTTTTAAAATGTCCAAAGAAACGTGTAGATGATCTTTCTTCCACTTCCTCTCGGCGCGTCTACATACACGTCTTAAAGTGCGAGTGGTGTCATTAAGCCATGGCTCTGTAACTGGCTTAGAGCGTTTGTACCTAAAAGGAGCCACCAAGTCTAATATGTCAGTGCAAGTACAATTAAAAGTGTCTAAAAACTCATCAGGAGTAAGAGTACCATAATGATCCTGAGTATGTAGCACAGAATGATTAAATGCTGCAGAAAACTCAGAAGCAGTTGAAGGGTTAATTGTGCACACATGGCATTCCGTGGCACACAGTTTCACATGAGAGTGGGGCAGTGTAATATTAAATAAAACAGCGAAGTGATCGGAAATATGTGTGTCACAAATCTCACTGACATTTAACTGCAACCAAAGGATAATATAAGGTCCAGTGTGTGTCCCTTCTCATATGTTGGATCAGACACAGACTGAGTAAGGTTAAAAGAGTCAATGAGATTCAGAAAGTCTTTCACCAAGGGACGGGATTCACAGCAGACATGGATATTAAAGTCCCCGACAATTAAAAACCGATCATAGTTCACTGTCACTCCTGCCACAAAGTCTGTGAAGTCCTTTATAAAATCCTTGTTGAACTGAGGCGGACGGTAGACTACAGCGCACAGGACGTGTGTAGTAAAGTTTACAATGACTGTCTGCAGCTCAAAGCTGGAGAAAGAGATCGACGGTGACAATCGACATTGAAAACTGGATTTAAATACAGATGCTACCCCTCCACCTCGGCCGGTGGTTCAAAAGGGGAGTTAAAAAAGAGACAGTTAGGGGGGAGCAATTCGGAGAACTGGATAGACTCACTGACTGGAATCCACGTCTCTGTCAGAAACATAAAATCCAATTCACGCGAAGTGAAGAAGTCATTCAAGATCAAAGTCTTTTTTGCTAGCGATCTAGCATTCAAGAGAGCCAGGCTAAGAGTAATCTCCTCGCGGGCCTGGGTGGAAACGCGGCGCAGGGGCCAAAGATTCCTAAAATCCACACCGTTGTTGCGGACCCGGCATCTGGGAGGGGGAACTTTCGCTGGCAGGTGAAGACAGCCAGCGGCTGGACAGGGAGGAACAACAGGTTGGATCCAATGAAGACACAACGGCCACACATGAGATCCTCTGACAGGATGGCGAGGATTTGTCCAGCAGGTGGATCGTCTGAGCATCTTGAGTTTCACCAAGACACCTGCCCTCTTTCCGCGTCTTCTGGAGTGCTTCCTCCGTGAGATGACAACCGGTGAGCGCAGCAGGTAAGCTGGTACAGACACCAGGGGAGGAGGAAGACCCGAGGTTTGATCCCCCCAATCAAAGTTTGGCAGTGTTTTTTGAGATGCTCTAATGTCAAGAAGTGCTTGTCGATCATACACCAGCAAAGCAGAGGAATCTTGGCAGAGAAAACAAAGTAATACAGCAGCAAATATCAAACACAGCAGACTCGGCAGACGCCATCTTGGAACTTACATACCAAGTCACCAAGAAACCAAACAACGCAGTCAAGGAAATAACCTCAGTGATCCAAGTAAATACCAGTGTGCTGGTGAAACACTGTGTTCCGCGCCTTGAGTCAACATGAAAGCAAAGCCCTGAATAACAATTTGGACATATGTATGAAGTATCATACACCTTTAAAAATCTTATTAGCCTGTAGCTACAAACTTTATGATACTACTCTCCTCCACTGAATCTGGCCCTCATTGTTATCACATGGGGTGTTGGAAGAAAATGGTTGAGAAAGAAAATATGTGGCCAATTTTTTTTCCTAAATGGACCACAGCTGCAGTTTGATGCTGTCCATGGGCAGCAGCTGTCAGCATGACATCACCTCTTCTCGCCACTGGTGACTTACTAAATATAGGTCTTGTTAAGCAGAACTCCCATATTGGTTGGTGCTGAAGACAGTGAAACACCACCTGGTCCTGGGGCGTGTAATCAGAAGAGCAGCTCATTTTGAATCGCATTTGCCAATTATTTGTTTTTTTCCAGGGAGCCTCCTGCTATTCTCAGTTCTCACCTGGTGGTCTTGTAGCTTGCTAATCTCCAGGTTCCACCAAGATGACAAGAAGGTGACGGAGCTCTCACAGCTCTCCGGCAATGCCCACGGTAAAATGTTTCAGTCAGTATCTTGAGATGCCATTCTTCTGATGGCCGCTAAATGTTGTCTTTGTGAAAACTCCTAATGTACTGATGTGATTGAAATACCTGCCAAAATCTCACTCGAATATTGGCCAAAACACAATCACAGCCTAAATGGATATACTGGAATGCATTTATAAAGCGCTTTTTCTAGTTTTGTCGAACAGTGTTTTACAACATGGGCACAATTCACTCATTCACACACACATTCATACATTGTTGGATGAGGCTACCATACAAGATGTCATCTGCTCATTAGATAAATATTCACACGCACTTATAAACTGATGGTACGACCACTGGGAGCAATTTGTGGTTCAGTATCTTGCCTACAGACAATTTGACATGTAGACTGTAGACCTTCCTAATGGTAGATGACTGCTCTAACTGAGCCATAGCTGCCTCCTAGATGAGCAACTGTAAAAAGTCATGGTAGACCTGTCAAGATCAGGTCTTCTCCATGTGTTGAATAGGGCTGATACTCTGTATTTAAAAAGTTTGATTGAGATGTGGGACTTGCTACCTGCCATCAGAACCTTAGGCCTTTTTCGGGCTGTCAGCTCCTCATCCTCAGGGTAATCTATCTTCCACTCATCCAATTCTTCCTATTCTTCCTTTCTATGGCCTGGAGCTTTACCAGAGTTTCCTCTACATCCATCTATCTGTAGCAGTCCATGTTTACAAACAAAACCTCTAATCTCTAATCCATAGCTAGCCTGTAATATGACAAACTTCTTATCAATAGTCTAAACGACTGATGGGGCATTTGCGCCCGCAACCCCCTAAACTCAGTAGATGATTAATAACACACTTTTAGGAATAGGAACTGAGAAATGTAGGGGTTTTATTTTAACAGAGTTACATGCATTTGAAAACGTGAATGGGTAAAAATAACTCCCTTAGTGATTCTAAAAAATGTAAAAATGCCTTCAAAGATGCAGATTTTCCAAATTGGAGTGTTCGGGAATAGATGTTGTAATCTCCTCAATTTGCGCATGCCCATTGTTGCTTTGTGTAATGGGCATACGCTAGAAACTACCACAACATCGGTTTGCAAAGGTTTTGTTCACAAACTTAGCATTGTTGCACCACTAACAGACGAATGGAGGCAGCTCCTGCACCCAATGTTTTTGCTACACCTTACTGTCCATGCCAGAAATGACGGTTTTAGATGAGAACCAGTCGAACCAACAGATGGTGGGACACTTTCCAGAGTGGAAATGTTGATGAGGAAAGAATGCAGATCTTTAGCATGTCCAGAGCAGAACTTGTATGTTTGAGTGAGCTCTTTGATTCTTAAACTGAATGGAAATCAAACATGATTAGATCTCCAGAGGGTGTTTTAAAAAAGGTATCGTTAGCCAGTACACTTTACTACCTTTGTGACAGGATAGACTGCTGAAGAAAGTGAATGTCCGTGAGTGTTTGGAATTGTTTTGTTTAATTCTTGTGTGGACAGATATTTTGCAAAACAAAGGTCGTGTAAAAAGAACTATTTTTTCAAACTAAGGGAGACATTACTGTCCTAGACAGGGATGAACAAACTATGCCATGGCGGTTGCTGCCTCAGCTCCACTCAGCCCTCTGATCTCCATTCAGTACTAGGGTACTGGCTGGGGTTCAATGTGCATAAGTACTCCTTGCGTTTGAATAGTGAGAGGAGAAGTAGAGTGCAGCCAGTTGAACACCCTTCAAAGCTTGGCTGATTTGAGACTTTCATAGAAATCCTTTTCACATCTGTAGTTAGGTGATAGCTTGTGCCCTTTAGTGTTTCATCCTGTCCACACCACAGAGATGGATGGGATCATCTCACCTTTTTTCTGAGATATAAAAAGCACCAGACACAATGGACTCCCTGTAGCTCTACCTTCAAAAGGCAAGTTCCATACTGTAATAATGTTCGTCAAATGTCAAGAGGACAATCAGGTGTAAGGAAGCAATTCAATTTACCTAATGAAGGCCAGACAGCCATAAAGCAAAATATAACATTCAGAAATAAAGCAGTGTTATTGTTAAAGCCTCTCTTAAGCTCAGATTTTGCATGTTCAGAGTCATTGAGAGAAAACCAAATAGTGATATTCAGAGGATTCTAGACTTTTTCACAGAAAACAAAAAAACTGAAATACTAAATGCCTACTGAGAGGCAAATATATATATGATAAATCAAATATAGGCAAAACAGTATCACATATTTCACAACTAAAGACTGAGTAATTAGCAGATGAGCGGCTCTGTCCTGATGAAGATTTACCATCAGCACAACACATTTTTGTCCAACTCAAAAATATATACAGAGTAAAAGCATGAACAGTAAACTGAAGTGCAACTGTTGTGTTAACTTGAGGTAAACAGGACTCTTCCACCAACCAACAGTGCCCCCCGTTTACTTCTGTGGTTCACACAGATCAGACAAAGCCAAACACAACAGAGTACTAATCAGAACAGACTTGAGGTGGGAAATATGTGATTATCATTCCATCGTGGACAGATCTCACACAGAGAACAGGAGAGACATGGACAAGCCTGCTGGGTTGGTCACAACACTCAGACTGCTCTAATTGGATACAATGGTAGAACTGAAGCCCGGTGGTCTGCTGGCTGAGCCTCAAGCTCCCTCATCTGGAGACTTCGGTCTTAAATTCAGTTGTTTCAGTAGCACAACCAGGCACAAAGAGGGATTAACAAAGTCACATCTTATTGTGACATTAGACAGTAAAATAATCTCTCCAACACGCTTGGTTCTCATCTGACATACCACCAAGGACAAGCTACTAAGCAGTTCAAACACAGAGTCCCTTGTAAACAGGATTTAATTACATTACAACCTGAACCACTTGTTACTTTAAATTCCATCTGCTGCAACCATGTCTGTGTTTATCTCCCTCAATATTCAGTATGTTTGGTGTGATTTTGTGTGTAGCCATAGGTGTGCTGATAATCCAGTGCTTCAACCCATATACAGTGGCACCTAGAAGAACATCAAGTTGTTTTTTTCCTACCAAAATGGAAAAAGGATCAAGACCTGAGAGGCTGAGTGTTCTATGAATTAAAACACCTATACCCTCACTCCTTGCCATGAGCGGTTAAGGTGAACTCAGAGCAGTTGACATTTAGCATTTAAAAACTTGAAGGTGGTTTCCTTTTTAAGGCTTTGGTTGGATTACACACTGTGTTCATCTGCTTTGACATATGTCCTTTACACATGGGCAGCATTTCTTTTTTGTAATTAATTTACGCAATAATATATTTCTTTGAATTGTTGTTGTCATGAGTACCTTCACACAGAACACATACATTACACAGCAAAAAACCCACATGATCTTATTTCGTAACTGGGTCGATTTTTTTCTGAGCTTTTGCACCACAATAAAGGTATCATCCATTCATGTTAAGTTTATACTTAAAAGGATTACACAGCAACAACCGGACTCTGTAGTCCGAACCAAGACTGCAAACTTTACTACTCCTTTCAACTAGGGATATTAATAACTGACTGTTGAACAGAAATTTTTAACAATTAGTACTACCAGATCAACAGTATACTGGTAGAATATATATTTAATATAATACATTGGCGCTACCGGGGGAGATGATGGGGTACAGAAATCTGCTGCCCAGGCTGGAGTCCTACACCACCACCAGGGCAAAGTCATTACTCCTGAGAGACGACTAATGTTTCAGCAACCCTCAACAAGCTAATGACCCAAAGACATACTGTAAAACTTCAACTAATAGTCCAAGCTATAACTTGCTTGAATCACTGAAATCAACAGGCCTATATTTGGGACAGGCGTCTATATGGGACAGGCCTTTAATCCCTTGCACACAACTGTTGCTCAACAAAGATGGGAAATACAATCAACTTCTTTATTTAACCCAGGAGGAATATCACTTGTATAAAAATAAGGCTTCAGATTATGATTAAGAATCATTCATTTGATCTAGCTCCGACAGACAGCACATCAGAGAGAGAGTTACAGCATACGAGGATTACGGCACCCAGTATACCTATACAACTGCACTTCATCCTGTTAAAACGATACTCACAACTTTATGAAAAACCCTTTTGTGATAGAGGGATCGATATATAATTTGAGGTAGCCAACAACCTGATTTTATACATCCAAAGAACTTCTACCACAAAAAAAAAAAAGAACTGCTTGGCAACCCGGTGTCTAATTAAGACAGGCGTTATTTGTCAAATGTGCAGCCACACCAGGCCAGTAAAAGAAACCAGGCGTTTAATTGAGTAAAAGTTTTACAGAGGTGAGCACCTATATGGAGGATAATCGCCTCACTCGTTGGATGCTACCGTTAATCCTCTTCACTGGTGGAAACTATCAGCAAACTTTCTGTTGCTGCCATTACACAAACAAACTCGGTTCAATAGCTGCCCAGTTAGCATGAGCTAACACAGCAGTAGTGGCTAACACGCAACATCGAGCTGTTAAACAGTCCCAACAAACTTTTAGTGAAACCAAAACGACTCGACCCGTTAAGCAAGACATGCAGATTCTCAGCGTCCCTGATGGGGAGCTCACACTCCTGAAGCACAAGTGTCATGATAAATAGAGAGGAAGAGATAGAAAGGAGCCCCTGAGTAAAGCAATACGCTACATGCAGCTCTACTGTTTTGCAAAATGAATGGCTTACTACCTTATTCTTCTTCTGTTAGGGGTTTCATTTATCACCCAAAATGACAGCACAACCTGAGAGCATGAACTGTAGGTGATGCTTGTAGTTAGAAAGAGCATTGGTAGTAGTTACACCAATAGCAAACATATAGCAGGAGCCAGAGAGAGTGACTTTATCATGTTGTTTTTGTTGAGAAAAGTTCACAGGCAGCATAGCATTCTGGTCTTGGTCTGGTCACTGTCAGTTGAGGAAATTGCTACTTTTGTCTTTGCTGCCATGGATTTCTCTCTGAGTGTTCAGCATCAGTAGAAATGGTACTGTATCACTGGAGGGAAAAAAAGGGTGCTACGACTCAGAGGTCTTGACACCACATCCTGATGTTTACTGCTGGTGTCTGAGAGAGTGGAAAAATTGATTCCTCTCACTGTAGCTGGGCAGGAAATATCTCAGCATGATGTGCAACATCGTCTCTGGTTGGCCAATCTGTTGTTTGATTACAAGTGGATTTCTTTTAAAGCAGTTGTTGTACAACTAACTGCATTCTTGCACACAAAATGCAATTTGAAATCCCTGAATTTGTAAATACAAAATAACTGAGTGGCTGTCTATTTTTGAAGACACTGTCAGCTTTGCATGCAGTAATGACTAAAAGTAGCAAGATCTCAGTGTACTACCCTCCGTGTGGCAGTAATTAAGTGGTGAGGACACACAATCCAGCGCGTTAGGAGAACACAACACTGAGATGCAAGGCCAGTCATTCCATGTGTGATTTAAGGCTCTAAAACATCAGCGGCGTCAACAGAGACATTTCTGTTGGACCTGCTATTGAGATGTGACAAAGCAGGTATGGGTACATTTCCTGAAATGATAATGGACTGGGAGAGGGATCACGACTCAGACAATAGCCTCTAAACACAACCTGCCATACTCTGTCACACTCTGTTCCTGCTCAACTGTCACTATGACAACTGGCTGTTCTGCCAGACCTTTAAATTGACTTTGATGTCATGATAATCAAGCCAACAGAAAGGGGTGAAACAAATGATGGAGACTGAGACATACACAATGCAATTATAAAGCTAAGTAAACAATGTGGCTTTAGTGCGATGCTGCCCTAACACTGCTCTGGGCAACTTCACACTTGACAAATTAATCCACCTCTCTTGCTCCTGCTCTTCTCTCTCTGGAGTGTGCTTTGCAAGCAAAGGAAAGAAATCATTTGTGGGCTGAGCCATCAGCTTTCCCACTGGTTTGGGCTCCCCTCTTCCCCAGCAGGCCAACATGATCACTCCACCCATTACAGGTAGTCGGCCGCGAGCCAGACCACGCAGGCAGAGACTGCAAGTTTTACACTGCTGCCCGCAGCCCCAGATGCTGTTTTTCTGACACCTCCTTGCTCACAGCCTGACATTAGGGCTGCTCACAACAAGCTAGCAACCTCTTCAAATCTGATCGCAGCCTCAGCCATAATGGCCCCAACTCATTATATCCGCTGTAATTTTGAAAAGCGGTGACAAAAAGGACTTAAGCAAAGCGGGGGTTAATTACACAATGTCATTAAATTACATTACTGTCCCAGTTTAAGCCGGATCCTCCTCCACACTTTGCCGTACAGGAACAGTGTCTGGCTTGTAATTTCGGCGCTCACACAATGCAGAAAGATGAGTCAAAAAAAAATCTCTCAAAACATATTTGCTCTATTTAATTACAGCACCATTAGAGGCATTTTCTGTCAAGTGCTAACCCTGGGGCACAGCAGAACACCTTGCTGTGCGGCCTATTAAAAATTCCTATTGTGAGGTGCTTAACCATTTTGTTTGTTACAAAAGAAAAATAAGAAAATTGCATTTAATTTACCACTGGACCTTCAAGCTTATGTCATATCTGATCATACTTCCTGTTTATACTATAGCATTAACGTAAATAGGGACGCTCAAAATATATATCGGGCCGATATTGGGACATTTTTGTAATACTGCATCATTTCCCTAATTAAAATGATAACGATTTAACATTGGTTTTGCGAGCTGAGGAAGAAGAACAACAATTGCAGCATGCTGTCTAGAGGGCAAAACACGTCACGGTGTGAACGTCTTTCTTCAGAGGAAGACAACACAATGGTGCCAAGGGTCTGATCTCTGAACCTCCAATACCCCACCAGATCAAGTTTCTGTAGCTGTTTACCAGGTTAGATACAGCGCTGATGGACAGCTCTGCAGTGCAGTTTATACACAGCTGATACACCACAGAATTACACAGTAACACTGGGCTTCATTATCTCCCTCTCTCTTACCATTAACTATAAATTTAATACTGAATAAAAGTCATTTTACTTTCACATCCTTGTATTTATGATGTTCACCTGTAGTGTAGGGTTATATGGGGACAGGGGTGTTGAGGGTTGGCCATTTCACAATCCCCAGAAAATCTCCCTCGTTTCCACAGCCTCATGTCGGCAGGTAGGAAGAGTCAGAGCTGTTTTTTGTTTTTGTTGTGTTAGCAACAGTGATGTCAATTTGATTTGGTTTGGTCGGGGCTATGGAATATTAAATCAGCCATATTTTCTCACTGCATCTTAGCCTTTCTTACCCTCAGATGTACATAAACTACAGGTTATATACTTGTTTTTAAAATACAAGAAGGTGCGTGGTTATCATATCGGTGATTGGCCATGAGAAGTGGGTAATTATCGCTATCAATATGGGTTGAAAAAATCCATTATCTGTAGGCTTTATTTTTCTTAACTTTAGAGTGCAAACTCACTGATCGATCCCGATGCTTTAAAGTGCAAAAACTGCTCCTACAACAGCAGCAAAAACAATCCATCAACCAACAAAACCACACTTTCATTCTGAGACTTAAATCCAGTTTACTGTTTTAAGCATAGCACCGGACTCAACAGCAAGACAAGGTGCATGTATACTGAAACATCTAAAACATTTCGCACCTGCAGTATCACTTTTGTTCAGGTGGAAAAACATTATTTCTAGATGGACTTCCAGGGTGAGAACTTGTCGGTGCCGTGGGAATAATGCTTCGGTGCTGTATGTCTGGTAAATTATCAATGTCAGACATCTGAGTGCTGATGATCACCAGGCCAAAGCTAATGGTTAAATGAGATGTGTACCCAGAGAGGTTTTAGTGTCAGCCTTGATGCACAAAATCATCTATTTACATCCTCCAGTTCAAATGGGTTCTCTCACAGAGCATTGTAGCTGCGAGGCTTGTGGTTTTCGAGGGGTTTTTATAGGGCGACATACAAGAGCCATGGAGACCCATCATGTTTCCGATATTGTCATGGCAACACAGCTCAATTACAAGTGGGACTCTGATGGTAACAGAGAGGTGATTGTTTAAAATGCAGTGTGCAAGACATTTGAAAAATTTCCAGTAATTCCATGTATGCACAAGTACTTAAAAAAAGACTATCCAACATGTGTGAGTGCAAGGGATTTTTTTTAATCACATTACCATAGTGTGCAAAAGAAAATCGCTTAATTTAAGTGCATAAGTGGGTCTTAACATCTTTAAATGATCTCAGAAATGGAGGGAGGTAGGTTTTTTAATTTCACTTACTCCAGCACAGTGGCCTTTAAGTCCAAATAATGCATAGATATAAATGGATATGGAAAAAAATCCAGGCAATATTTGCAAACTCATCTCCACTTCATCCCTCCTTTACTCTCCACAACAAAAATCTCCACATAAAGCAATGAGACAGTGCATTACTCATCGATCGCTGCTTCTCAATACATTTGACAGATGAGTATGAAGTGCCACCTGTGGCAGTGCGATCACCGCAAAACCTGCCTTCATGTTCCAAGCGCTGGAGGTGACAGAGTAAGTTGTAACCACGAACACGTAGGCGGCTCAGAAATATATCAAATCACTTGTAAACATAAAAACCCATTCTGTGTCTAGACCTTGGAGACAAATACACTACCTGCAAGGAATTTAGTATTTTTAACCTTTGTGTCATATTATATAAGCCCTGACTTTGAAGTGGTTCACAGTCTGACTGAAAGCTGAAGGTAATAAATCAGTGTGAGTGAGGGAGCCTGAAGGCTGGTCTACATCAGAGTCCAAAGTCCTGCTGATAAAGGCCAGCCGTCACACTGATAAGGTTAAAGAAAACTCTCAGAATCAAACACATGCTTCATTCTCAGATTCTCAGAATAGACAAAACGCTCACACACACACGTTTCAAGATATTGTGATTCTGCATGCACAAAACAAGGCATTAAAGCACCTGCAGTGAGGGCTCTTACCTTACTGTCTGTGGGTAACTCCCTCTTTCCGAAATGCTGGCCCATGCTGCTGACAGAGACTGTAAGAAAAACAGAGGATGAGTTCACACCAGGAGAAGACTGTAAACAGCACATTATGGGAAGATTGTGTACTCCTCCTTATCTAAGCAAGATAGGCTGCATCTTGAGTCAGTGTGTGAAACTGTAGCATCACACATGGTGCGTGTGCCAGATTGGGCTGGTGGGAAAGCTGTCAGTGGAACCTTGGTGTGGACCAAAGTGGACCAGGGTCACTTGAAAAGGAAGGTTTAAGTCCACTTCCAGCCAAAATTAGGTGGTTATTTACGCTCTCTGATGTCACCAAGACACAAACACATAAGTGAATATCAGAAGGTAGAAACGTGGCCGGCTTGGCACAGGAAGTAGGACTGCTATTTCACCTGCATGCGAGTGGTTTTGCAGGACGCAGCGGTGCACGTTTGGGCAGGCTCCATGACCATCTCTGCAGCCCCATACTCTGAGTGCACGTTCATATGATAAACTGTGTGTACTTTTGTAAGACTGCAGAACAAAAATCCAAAATTATTTGGGCTGGAGGAAACTGAGAGGTTGGACTGTGAGGTGTAGGATACCTGTATTTCTAGAGCTTGGGAAATCAGGCAAACTAGACTGAATGATACACGATACAAGTATGAAGACATACAGAACATACTAATCATCCATCCATCCATTTTCTAACTGCTTATCCTCTTGAGGGTTGCAGGGGGGCTGGAGCCTATCTCAGCTGATATTGGGCGAGAGGCAGGATACACCCTGGACAGGTCGCCAGACTATCACAGGGCTGACACCTACGTACAATTTAGAGTCACCAATTAACCTATCCCCAATCTGCATGTCTTTGGACTGTGGGAGGAAGCCGGAGTACCCGGAGAAAATCCATGCTGGCACGGGGAGAACATGCAAACTCCGCACAGAATGGCTCCCACATACGGGATTGAACCAGGAACCCTCTTGCTGTGAGGCAACAGTGCTAACCACCACACCACCGTGCCACCCATACTTATCATGTTTTACTATAATTTCCATAGTTTGGTCTCACACCAATGATACTCTGCTTCGAAAGTCCATTTGGGTCATCTATTAATACAAGAAATGACATAGGAATCAGTGCAACATTATTAAGGCCAAAACACACCGGCGGCGTCATATGACGGTGGCGCCATTGACGCGAGTCGAGTGCCGCCCTCAACACACACAAAAAGCGTCGCGCTGCGGGGCGTCAACCGGATTTCTATTGCACACGCCAGTCCGCTAGGCTAGGAAGTACAAAATGCGCTTTTTCAAGGGCGGCAACGCTGGAAAAATAGGACAATAGTGTAAAGTGCCACAGTGCGGCACGTCGACACGCGTCGAGCCGCCGCCGGTGTGGGTTTGTGAATAGAAAATAATGGGGGCGGCTGTTTTGATGCGTGTCGTACGCCGCCGGTGTGTTTTGGCCTTCATGGTCAATTTGAGATTGTATCAGCAGTCAGGGAAGTCAACTGAAAATCTGCAGGGAAGTGTGGTCATGGTTGTAGCCGTATCAGCAGTAACAAAGAGCAAAAATCCATGTGCTTCTTTGTACACTGATCACAAAAAATAAAAAATCATTTCTGCTAGAAGTTACAGTTAAGTGTGAGATCTTCTATGGATTAAATGTTAGAGTTAAAGCAAACATTGCATTACTAGTTTTGCACTCTTATCCAAAAAGTGACAAGACAACAAAATGTGAGGCCGACAAGAACGTGTATCAGACACACAACCCTGTGTGATGCAGGATGCACGGCACCATCCCCCACTGAACCACCAAGTCCCAAGGGAATCCTGTCAAACAACGTTGTCAGTGATCCCTGGCTCCTCTTGTCAACATGCTGAAGTGAAGCGCTTTGGATAAAATCCATTTGGAAACAGAGCAAAAATGTGTTCTGTAGCATGATGTTACTGTGGGATCACTTCCTTTCACTTACATATGAAACAAGACACAAGGACAATGCTTCAACCCCTCTTCACTTTCTGATATAACAGGAAAAATCGTCTGATGTGTTACCATGGTTACCTTTATCTTGCATGAGTATAGGCTATACGTCGCCTCTATAGACTGCTTATCACAATCGCCTCATGAGTAGTTCATAATCAGCAGATGGATTTAATGGTAGCTCTTGATGCTATAAGGGTTAGTCTGCTCTGTTTGCTCACCCCACAAACAGCTAACTTGTCTAACAACAGACCCTCCTTTTTGGGCTGTCTTGGTCCAGTTTCTTGGTTGGCAGTGTATTTTTGTTAAAACCTTTCACATCAGGCCAAGCAAATCAAACACAACTGGCAGAAGCACCACGGATGGTATATTTAGTTTATTCCTCTGATGGCCTGTGGTGCTACCACTGCTGGAAAAAAAAAACAAAACCATGTCTGCCGGTGATTAGTAGCTACTTAATTAGTGTCATCATCCTTGAATTTGACACAGTTCTCCACAGCTGATGATTCACCTTTTGAAGAACAAATTATTGTTTTGCCACGGGGTGCTGCAAATTAGTCTCATGCTCACTAATATCTAGTGTGCTGGTCATGGGCAAAAATGAAAGAATAGAAGTGCGTCACTGTCATACAAAATGCAGCTGCGATGATTAAAATGATTAAAAACATCCATCGCAATATCCTCTGCAATTGTGCAGCACTAAAGGTGAGGGCCACATAAAACAGTGTCATTGCTTCCTGTGTCACAGCATCTCTTTCACAATGTACATGCTTTTCACAGCAGTAAATGTCAAACTAAAGTGCAGCTGCAATAACTCCAAAAACTGACACCAAACTGACTCTAGCCAACAGGTGTACTGCCAAGTTACTGAAAAGCACCAACATGAACTCCCCCTTCCCCTCAAGGGAATAGAGGCAAAGTAATGAGGGCTCAGCTCTCTCCATGTGGAAGAAGTGAGAAATGATAGGCCTTGAGTAGTGAAAGGTCCAACATAAAACCAACCAAGAATTTTCATACCCAAATAAATGTGAGAAATGAAAGATTCCAACAGAAGCAAACAAGAACTGTCATTTATTCATCTGTGCAGGTGAGAAAAGGTGTAAAACACTAACAGTGTTTATCAAACAGTAGTGCTGAATATCTCCGCCTGCACCCACCACTCAGAGGAAAAACATCTTTCCTCTAAGGGACCATTCTCCTTTACTTTCAGATAATCATAGCATGTATTTTTTGGCTTTCAGGAGTGTTGGAGCCATCAAAAAGGCTTTCATCATTTTTGGCACCTTGATTATTTCCTTTTCAGGACTTTCTTTATTTCATAACAATACCTGCATACTTCATGGTTGTGTCCCCTGTCAACAATGTTATGCTACAATGCAGTTTATGCTAAACAAATGTTTGGTAATGTGGTTCACTGATGGTCCAGACTGATGCTGGCGCAGGCTTCTGACATTATGCTTGGCTTCTTCAGCCAAGAAGGCAGAGAACTCTCCATATGAATGCCAACACTACTGAAAAATGATCTTAATCCATTCATGAATGCAACATGTGTCAGCGTTATTACTCAAATCTCAATCGCTGGGCCGATCACGTCCCCTACTCAAAGGTCAATCACTCTGAAGGATCCAAAGATATGTTAATAAAGCCTCTGAACAATCAGGATCTACAATCATGGCCAAATCATTACACAATTATGCTCACACACACAAACACACACACGATTTAACAGCTTGCTCGGCTTACGCAACTGTCAAGTCAGGTTAATGACATACAGCTCAGAGCCTCCCACAGTGAATAAAAATTAAGCATTGAGAGGTGTTATTACATCCACTGTCCTTCAAACAGGGAGCACAGGGGAGAACTGTTGACCACGAGCAGCAGTTTCAGCAGTCCTTCTGGATCTTAGGGTGGAAAAAATGTAATTAAAATCTAATCAGCTTGAAAAGTTAAAGATTTTACATCACGGCAATGGGGCTCAAGGTAAACAGCTCTACACTCAGAAGAACAGAATAAAAAAAAACACTGACAGGCCATAGCAATTAGACACTCACCCAGGAACTGAAAAAACTCTTCTCTTCTGAGAAACTGTCTCATTACAACATGATGTACTGATAGCGCATTTAGGAGAGGAGCAGCTGTATATGAAAGTAAGTTTATTAATAACCTGTTAACACATATTATCACCCTGGGAAGCTGCCATGGGAACAGTACCTAACAGCTGCCACATTACACATCGAGCAGGGCAGTATTAGCATTCATTTGGTCGTGCTTCTGAACATCTGACAAATGTAAATGCAACAGTCACTCTCCTTTCAGCATTGGTTTAGTTCACAAACTCTTTGAGATTAATATCTTACCCTTTGGCAGCAAACTTCTCCACTATTTTAACTCACTAGGTAGTCATTAACTTTGTCTGTCTAGTGTTACGATGTATAAAGAAAATCGAAGACAACGTTTGAGGCAGGGCCCCATTCATTCCTATGAACGTTGCTCAGTGGTGCTTCCCTGCTATAACATCTTTATTGCTGAGCACACTGCAGACTCTTGAGGGCTGAGTGGCTAAATTCCAGTTTAGCGCTCTGCTAACTCGAATGGGGATAACATAATTTAATGGTGTGGCTCTTCTAGGCTTTCGAAATGCTATCAGACTGAATCCTAAAAATGAAACAAGCCATTTTGGGTTGTGACGCTCAAAAATATGTATCCATTGATTTACCGAGGTCTCTTTTAAAATGTAACTCCATGGAAAAAAAAGTCTTTTAGGGCCCAGTGGCATCACATGATGGCCCAGAATTGTAATGCCACTGTTTGGCCATTATTGAAACTGGCTTCAAAGCCTGGCACACTTCCTGGACGCCTGAGTAGCCAGCAGTAGGTTTGTACAGTTGCCTGTTGTGGCTGGAAACAAAGTTGGTGAGTGTTGAGAATGAACCAGAACAGTACAGTTGCAGGTATGAATGTCAATGATTAACACTGTAAAAGCAGTGTCTCCATCTGGCAGCTTTCCAGTCTACCTTGGTCTCCATCCAGACATCCATGCTAATGCCAAAATACCAGCTGACCAACAGAAGCAGCCAACAGATGCTCAATAAGGCAGGGGAGCTCAGAGAGTGGGGAGCGCTGCAGCAGTTACAATGCTATTGTTGGGGATAAGTAGTATTCCCTAACAGCATTAAAATAAAAACTAGGAACTCTCTCAGCGTCACTGCTCCTTCTCCCTTGTTTGGTTGTAAATCCAATTTACAAGGGGAAATGAAATGCTAATGGATTCCCTGAGCCGGTAAATTTGGCATGACAGTATTTGTGCATGTTGAGACATCTGTTCCACGTGGACTGGTGTTTTCAGCAGCTGGGCCAAACAGTGAACAAATAATGCTGGAGTCACCCCAATCATGTAGCTGGGGTATACTTAGTATCTTAAAGTCTAAATTCTGTCAAGAGATCGAT
The DNA here is from genome assembly GCF_041903045.1 of Epinephelus lanceolatus. Classification (NCBI taxonomy): domain Eukaryota; kingdom Metazoa; phylum Chordata; class Actinopteri; order Perciformes; family Serranidae; genus Epinephelus; species Epinephelus lanceolatus. The sequence continues at coordinate 32,581,775 of NC_135743.1, forward strand.
GTAACCCATTTTGTTTACTTGGTAACAGCTGTTTGCTGTTGAAGGCTACAAGAAAAATGTATCCAGACTGTCTCTTAGGTGCTAGATCTGTCCATATTGATTAGTGTAACTTTAAATCAGCTGTTATAAGTTTGAGCTTATGTTCTCGTTGCCCCAACAACTGCTTCAAGCATCTTAAAGAATTGAAACGGCCAGATTCACATGAACCTGTCAAAAATAAAATCAAGCTAACCCTGTTATAGACTTAAAGGGTATAATAAGGCATGAAAAACATCTTTGGTTAAAGCTCCAACACTGGACAGTCTGCCAAGTCTGTTCTGATCCTGTGAGCATATTAAATAGATAAAGAAGAGGCTGTGTCTGATGGTTGTGTGTGAAAAGTTTTTCTCACAGCTCCTATTGGATGATAATCTTCCAATGAACTAAAAGAAAACTGACCTTTTAGAAGACTGGATATAGTACCTCAATTGGTCAGACTTAGGGGTGGGTGATAAGACCCTAAAATAATATCCCAATATTTCAGGGTATTTTTGCAATAACAATATTCTTGACAGTATGACAAATTATTATAAAAAAGAAAAAAAAAATTAAGAAAATAGAATTGCATGAGTGCGCGGTGCGAGAACAGTGGAAGAGATGCTGCGCTGCTGCCAGAGGAGCTGCTGAATGAGTTCCCTCTGAGCAGTAACACACTAAAAGAGTCTGAGAAGTCCGGGGCAGTTCATAAAACATTTAGGACACCACAGTTTATTTCACACGACTAAAGCTCCTTCTCTTTTTCAAACTACTGTGGAGTCTGTGATACTTTCACTTTCAGCCATGTAGCAGTATGACGTCAATATGTCAACATGTCAAAATATTGTCAGTATCACAACATGAATATACAGAATTATAGCGGTATTATTGTGGATATGATATGGCACACCCCAAACCGAAAGAATAAAGAAAGGGTCATCTGTGTGCAGTTATCTACATGAAAGTGGCTTTTTAGAGCACAACTCCGTATCACAACACACGTGTGCACACAGCTAATTCTCCACTATTACAGTAAGCGTTGTGACACCATTTACGGCTAGTGACTTTTAGAAACGTTGAAGGCTTAGATTGGCTCTATAGATGAAGATTTGCATATATTACCTCACAACTTCCTTTTAAATGGTATTTGTGAACAAAGAGAATGGGTTGAATCATATCTGAGTGTGCTGGTGGTTGAGCCATAACAGTCAAAGAAAGATCAAACAAGAAGCTACCAAAAAAAAAACAATGAAACATCCGGTTGATTAAACAAACAGGACACAATCATAACGCCAGCGGCTGTGTGTATTCAGTTTAGCGTAAAAGCCGATAACCATTTTGTTGGTCATTAGGGGACGGGGGGATCCTGTGTGACTGAACGTGAGGCCTCGCAGCCAGTTTCACTCTCAGATGTTACACAATCGAAGCCGAGATCTTGCAAGGACTTGCAAGAAAAGAGTGTTGCATAATAGAGTGTGAGAGAGGGACATGAAGAGAGGAGGGAGGGGAGGTGTGATGCAGGGCTGCCATTAGAATTCATCGGCAGTACTTTTTACATGTAAAAAAAAAAAAAAAATCCACACAATTATTTGCCTGGCCTTTACTTTTTCCTCACACATCGCCCTGTAATTTAGACAGAAATAGAAAGTGGTGGAAAGTGTGCGGCAAGGGAAAAATTGCAATCACTCCTTCCCAGTTTAACCCATATAAGATGCTGTTAATTGCCAGGTGTGTCTGAGTGCATCTCTCCAAACATTTCTGTGTGCTTTTGAAATATACCATTATGGAAAAAGCTCTTATGATAGGGTGGCTACATACAGGCTAGCACCTGGAAGAATCTATTACCACTCAGCAGAGTCTGCAGTGCATATGAGCAATTATCTGTCTGAGCTGTCCATCACCAGAGGCTATTTCAAATACGCATCCTCATAATGTTTTTATATGGCTTCGACAGAGATAACAAACAAGCCCATTAAAAAAACACAGCATGTTGACATAAACCTCCTGTTTTCTGTGACCATTTTCAGGTTTCAATTTCACACCTGGACAATGGAACTGAGATCCTCAAAAAATGCATGTTTTCCAGAGAGGATAACCACAGCTTTGACATTTGGTAGATAAAGAGAGATGTATGATGGCAGCATTGTCCACCACGCGGGCTACAGAAAAGCTAGAGGAATCAAACCCTCAATGAAAACCTTCTTGAGGCCGCCTGCTGCAAATCTGGTTCAGGTAATATTTCATCAACCGATAAAAAGGACAATCCTTCTTTCTTTCAATGAGATGGGTGGTAGAGCTATTCATTTCACTGACTGTAGGTCTGTGAAGTTGAAAGGGATATTACCTTGCTGCAACATAAATCTCCCTGTCAGAATCAGATGAGCTGTTGGTAATGCTTCCAAAAAAGGCAGAATGGATTACTCTACAACAACCAAGGAAATAAAACTCTTGGGAGCAATAAGGTTTGGAAACAATATCGTTCAGCACAATGAGGCTTGCTTTATCAACCTGCAGTAAGTGTGTTTGTGCTTTCATTTTGGAGAAACAATTACAAACAAAGCCAAAACAATACCTCGCGAATAGATTTCCCAGGATTGCCCTGTCTGAAGGATACTTCCTCAAAGTGAGGGTTGGCAAACATAAAAACTGACTTTTATGGGCCTGTGCCTCACAGAAAAGATGGATTAGAGGAGCCAAGTAAACAATGTGTTTTTTTTATTATTTGTTTCTGTGCAGCTTGTGAGTACATCAACATGTCAACCGCTACAAGAATTCAAGCCCAACTTTCCCACAAAGGCACAGATGGGAAAAAAAGGAATGTGAGAATATAAACCTCATGGTGGTGAGATTTGGTTCCGTTGGAATTTATGAGGTTTTCTGGTCAGTCGCTAAAGTGCTGAACACACAGAAGACGAAGCAGAAAAACAGTCAGTTATATCATATTATCATAGATGTAAACATCCTGTCTGGTGATCAACCCCACAGATGTAATGTTGTTTTATGAAGTTCAAATATAGGCCAGGGTCATGCAATTCATGGCAGTCGAAACAGCTTCTTTCTACATCTGTTACAGCAGCCAGCCTACAGCCGAATCACAATGTTTGTTTACAGTAACCTCCAGGTATACAACCTCTGCGACATGTACAGAGAATTTAACAGCGCTGAGCAAACAGGGGTGAGCAACAGCTGAGAAATCAAAAGAAAATGGTTAAGTCGTGCTGTGTATGAGGGTAAGATGCTAAATAAAGATAGATGTGGTTTGTAAAAGACGCTAGCAAAGCAACACAGTATATAAATAAGCACAGCTGAAACGTCACATACGTTGGACCACCAGTGTCCAGCTATACACAGTGTATATGTTTAACACTACTCTGAGGGATGAAAATGACAACAAAAATTTTAAAAAGAACCCATTCATACCTGGTATTGGCATGCATTACCATAAGTGGAGAGCCGAGACACATTGCCGTTGACACCTGTTTCTATCATGTGTCTCCAGCTCACCACTTGTGTTCAGATTTCATTATAATTACATGCACACTCTCACTAGCATGCTCGTTAGTCGTGTTAGCAGTTGTGTCAGTACATCTGGAGATATTGCTGTCAGCAGAATTCAACAAGCCTCCTTCTTTAGGGCAACGCAATGGACAGTCATGCAACACTTCATCCAACTTGTCTTAAAATGGGCAAGTTACAGCAGGTGAGCATGCTGTCACCAAAACAACCACCACCTCCTGCACTGATGACATATTCTTTGTTGGGGATGCACTAGGGTGCATTAGCGTTTACACTACAGAAGATGTGTGGTCAAACCCGTCCCAGACCACCTCGGCAAGTGGTTTGAGTGACTAGATCACAATGCTTCTTGGTGGTTGTTTACACTTGTGATCGGGGCAGTCAAAACACACATTAATACAAGGTATAAACAGGCCATTAGTTTACTGATTTCACATTTATCCACAGTTCAAATCAACTGCCAGTTGTTTTCTCGGAAATGATTGCTGTCATGACATTATGTTGATTCAGCATACTTATCAACAGTCCATATATTACACATTACTCACTGTGTGCATATTTGATTCGATAGGAAGCCTGCCCAGCGTAATGCTGCACAACATGCTGACAAACCCATTTCTCAATCTACCACTAAAGCTGGAAGTGGCTGGAACACACGTTCATCTGTCTGCTGTTGCCTGGTTCCTTTGTTTCACTTTAAGTTTGCTGTTGTGCATGCTAGACGAGACAACAGCTTCTTTTAAAACCCTCTGGCTGCCCTCAATGACTGCACCCTGTTACACTCTACTGAGAGTCAATTACGTAATGAATACGGAGCGTGTGTATGGAGAGGGGAGGACACAAGAGAGAGTGATGAGATATGAAATATTGATAGTTACACACTGTCTATCACTGAAAGAACTCTACTCTTACAAAAAGATCTGAGGTCAAAGGTCAACATCTGTCCCTGACATAGATGACTGCATGCTGCAGGAAGCCTGACTTCCTTTCTCTCTACTTCTCTTTCAGCCTCGACTGGTCCTTATCTGTGAGGTTGGCAGAGCAGCATATGTCATGCTTGAAAACAATGTGAAGGTGAAAGAGAGAGCAAAAGCAGTACTGGCATGTAAAGGAGTTTGGAGGATGGTGTATTTTTCCCCAGCCTTTCCAAAACCAAAAATACAAAAGCAAAAGTGTGAAAAATAAACTAAATTGTGCACTAATCAGCTCTAACTTAACTTGTTATTGTTAGCAATGTATTTAAAGACATATCAGATGCCAAAACACCACGGTTTGCTCAAGTTCCCAAGATGGCAATTCATTTATTTTTGCGCAAGATGATTGCGAGGTAAATATGAGAAATATGGTGTTCACGTTACAAACTCATTCATCAGGAATGTGCACTTGCATGTAAGTTACCATCCAACATCACAATGCAGCAAAGTCAAGCCAGGTGCAACTTTTTTTACCGAACGACCCTGCGTTGTTTTGCCACCCCCTTGTATTGATGGACTGCTGTTAAGATCTGACAGCAACATCTGTCATACTCAGGTTAGAAATGAGACACCTGCGGCTGACCCTTGTTTGATTCCAATATTTCAAAGAATTCTGAGTTTTATATCTGCCACCGTTATTTTGTGAGACAACAGAAAGCTTGTCATGTATAGCAACAGTGACTAAGGAGGATGGGGTAGCTAACAGCTGATGACTTAACGTCTCAATTTTCTTTGAAGAAGGTGTTAAACTTACCAACCACTGGCAACACAGAGACAAAATAACCACCGAACTGACAAAACTGTGGTATCGAACTCCTCCCTGGTTAGCTGGTCCCAGCTGTACTTTTAGATACGCCCCCCCCCCCATCCTGACAGCTGAGAATATTACTGTCAGGTATTGTCCCCCCTCTATTAAATATGGAAGGAGGCTGAAAATCACAGGACATGTCTGTTCTGATGATACAAGTCAGCGATCCTGAAATGTTTGTTTCTCTTCTATAATACCCATTCTACATCTCGGAGGCGACGTCTTTCCACGTACACGCTTCCTTCGCCTTTCAAACGGGGCAGAGCTCCGATGGAAACAGTAGGAGACACACAGCCCGAGAGGGAACCAGGATCTGATACAACACTGGAGCTGTTGTATCAGATCCCGGAGCTGTGCGCCGGACGAAAAAACAAGAGCGCCGCACCGTATGCGCGCCACTACGGCATCGCTTTGGGTTGTGAGCGTGCATGATGTGTGTCTACATTGAAAGTCATGGGTTTGTGCGCCCAAAAGACGCTACATCTGAACGCCCCCCATGCACACACACACACACTTTAACCAAGGCGGTGGCCAAAATCACCCAGGCGGCCCTTCTTTGTCTTAGATAGACAGGGAAAACCGTGACTTCCAATTTTTGGCAGATTACCCAACCACAGGAACGCCAAGCTGGTTGGCAAACCCTTTACTAACGGATAGAGCTTCAGCTTGACGTTCATCACACCACCACCACTCCTCCTAAATCAGTGGTACTCAACCTTTTTCATGTAAAGAACCCCTAAATTGATACACAGTAAGTCATGGATCACCATTTAAGATTTCCCTTCAAGGACTTACATTGGGCAAATTTTTGTAGTGAGTTTTATAGTGACAATAAATTATTCCACATCTTTCTGGGGACCCCCTGGAACTCCCTCAAGGACCCCTTGGGGTCCCTGGAACCCTGGTTGAGATCTGTCCTAGATAACAATGCCAGTCTGGTTTGAACTCATTGTGAATAAGCGAGTACAGTTGTGAAGTGGAGGGTACACGCAGGTAAACTGGGTTATACCCACCTTTTTGTTTACAGTATACACACCTATCAGTGAAAGAGCCACTGGAATATAAAGGAGAGTATACCCACTTGCTCCTCGGTACCGATCTACCTAGTGGTACACCCACCTCATCAACTACCACTTAGGCATGTGCCGGTATGAGATTTTGACGGCATGATAACCGTGGGCAAAAATACCACGGTAATCGGTATTACCGCGGTAATAATAATAATGATGATAATAATAATAATAATAATAATAATAATAATAAAACAGGTGTCATCCTATTTTCGTGCTCTACACTTTAAGACGGTAGGCTAATATTCGTTTGACCGTTCATGAGCGACAGCACGTACCAGGCACCTCCTGTTAGTGCAACACATCATCACACCAGTTGTGTGTAATACAGACCCGTTAAAAGTAATAGAGCCATTTCTTAACTTCACGATGGTGACTCCGCCCAGCAACTTGTTGAGCTCCTCGTTGTTGCGGACAGCCAGCTGCCGGTGACGGGGGATGATACGGGTCTTCTTGTTGTTGTGGGCAGCGTTTCCAGCCAACTCCAGGATCTCAGCGGTCAGATACTCCAGCACAGCCGCCAGGTAGACGGAGGCGTTGGCACTGACACGCTCCGCATAGTTTCCTTTGCGCAGCAGCCTGTGAACACGGCCGACTGGGAACTGGACCCCAGCACGGGAGGAGCGGGTCTTTGCCTTGGCTCTGGGGGTTCTTCTGATAGCCTAAATGGTCCCACACAACCAACTTCGTCCTTTTTGCCGGTGGGAAAAGTTCAGCTTCACCTCGTCGAGCCATGTTTGCAGTTTGCACGTGAATGGATTTACACTGATTACGGACGTACTGACTGACTGACTGAGGCTGCCCCCCCAATAACTGTGCTGACCATAGGCAGCACTATTAAGAGGCTAGGGGAAGCTTAGCTTCCCCAAAATTGTCACAGACAATAAAATAAAATCATGATTTTAATATTATTTTTATGTTCCAAATTTTATTTTAGATGACGTTAGAGAGACATTAAAACGCGCACTTTCAAGGTATTATTATTATTAATATTTTTTAATAAATATATGAAAGATGGTATTTGATAGGCGCAGGCTATCTGCGTCATTCCGTACGTAGCCTATGTAGCATAGAAGCTAACGGTTTCGCCTCGCTAGCTCACGGACAGCAGCATGATGAAGAGAAAGCAGCAGAAAAGCGACATTAGACATTTTTTTAATGTCAAAATAAAAAATGACCGTCTGGATCCCTCAAACGAGACCCCTCTGGATCTTACCCAGGGTCCCGTGCTGGAGGACGTTGTTGAGAGCTGCAGTAGCACTTTAGCCGACCAGGCTCCTACCACTTCCTGGCGCCTTCCAAGCTCCGACAGCGGCCACCTCCCTCCCTCCCGACACCGGCCACGGTCCAGACACCAGCCGCCTCCCTCCAGACACCTGCCTCGGTCTACACACCAGCCGCCTCGCTCCAGACACCGGCCGCCTCCCTCCCGACACCAGCCTCGGTCCAGACAGAGGCCGCCTCACTCCCGACACCAGCCTCGGTCCAGACAGCGGCCGCCTCACTCCCGACACCAGCCTTGGTCCAGACAGCGGCCGCCTCCCTCCCGACACCAGCCTCGGTCCAGCCACCAGCCGCCTCTCTGTAGACTCTGGCCGCCCTCCAGACACCTGTTGCCTGTCAGATTTGGGGAGTAAGGATAGCGGTCCTGCACAGCCGATTTTACCAGAATATCCCAAAAGTGATTTTGGTAAACAGACTAGAGCTTTTAGCTCTGAATATTTCAAGACTTATTCATGGCTTGAGTATAGTAAGCAGGTTGATGCCATATTCTGTTTCCCATGCCGACAGTTTTTGTGCAGTGTTAGGGACCAGGCTTTTTCTGTAACTGGGATCAGGGACTAGAGAAATATCAAGAAAAAAATGGTGAAACACACGGAATCTGCTCAACACAAGCAAAGTATGGAAAAGTGGCAGAGCTATCAACAGTCCAGACAAAGCGGCTCTGTTGCTGCGCAAATAAGCACAGCTCACAAGAAAACCGTAAAAGAAAACCGGGAATATGCCACCTCCATTGCTGAAATCATCTTGTTTCTGGGAAAGCAAGGGCTTGCATTTAGAGGACATGATGAGAATGAGGCCTCAAGCAACCGTGGGAACTTTTTGGAAATGTGCAGCTTCCTTGCCAAGCGAGATGCGTCATTTTGTATGACGCAGCAGAAATCAGCTTCTCTCACAAGTCATGACACCCAAAACGAGTTCATACAAATAGCTTCTGAAATGGTGATGAAAGAAATCATCAGAGAGATAGAAGCGAATGGTTTTTTCACTCTCATGGTTGATGAAGCTCGAAGCTACAAATCCGAACAAATGACAGTTTGTGTCCGTTACACACACAATATGGAAATACAAGAGCGTTTCCTTGGATTTGTGGACTGCTCTGAGGGGACTGATGCAGAATCCCTACATGATCACATTAAAAAGTTCCTGGATGAACATGGAATTTCCAAACTTCCCGTGGTTGGGCAATGTTATGATGGTGCTGCCGTTATGGCTGGGAAAGTTAATGGGGTGCAACAGAGGATGCGGCAGGATCACCCCAATGCTATTTACATCCACTGTATGGCGCACAAGTTAAACCTGTTGTTAGTTGAAGCTTGCAAAGTCAACCGGGTGGCCTCTGGTTTTTTCTGTCATGGAAAGCCTATACACCTTTTTCGGCCAGCCTGGAACTCACCATGCCTTTCTACAGATGCAGAAACAGCTGGGAGTGAAAGCAGAGCTGTCTGCCCTGAGTGACACGCGATGGGCCTGCAGATGGCATAACGTGTCAGCTGTGAAAAACTCTTTCAAATCCATAATGGCCACCCTTGCCGAGTTTTCTGTGCCCCCATACCGCAGATTTACAGAGGCTTCAGGTTTGCTTCACAGCGTGGGAAAACTGGAATTCTGTGTGTGTTTGATTGTGTTCTCCCATGCACTGTGCATTATCCATGTCGCATCTCAGGCCCTTCAGAAAACAGACACAACACTTGCTCAAGCTTCCAGTGTTCTGCAGGCCAGCATCCAAGGGCTTCAGGAAATGAGAAAAAACTGGGAGGAGATGTGGAGGGAGATACTCACTTTTTGTGAGTCTGGTGACATTTCTGTCACACAGCAGGAGCCCCGACACAAGCGCCCTACGCGAATGACAGCCACGTTAACTTCTGCACTTGTGGGAAGCACGCTGGGGCAAAGGGAGCTGGATACCTCCGTATCAGAGAGCCCCAAGGACAAATGGGCTAAACATCTCTTCTATCCTGTCACTGACACACTTGTTGGAGCCTGTAACAAACGCTTCTCAGAGGAAGCAATGCAAACTGCAAAAAGTGTAGACGCTGTGTTGAAGTGTGATGCTGATGGAGCTGCCGGACTGATAAAGCAATATTCTTCAACCCTCTCCATCAATGTTGATCTTGCCCATGCCGAAATGGTCATGGTTCGCGTGATGTCACTCTGGAAAATCCGCTGCCTTGACTGGATTTTACCCAAACTTCACAAAAGTGCTTAAATTGGCACTGTCTCTTCCTGTTGGGACGGCGATGTGTGAGCGTGCATTCTCAGCGATGCGCCGGGTCCGCAACCGGATGAGGACAACTATGGCCCAGCAGAGACTGTCATCTCTTTCGCTTCTCTACATCGAGAGTGACATAACTAAGAGGATTAAGCCTGAGGAAATTGTTGACAAATACGACACAAAGGCCCTACGGCGACTGTTGCTTCATTAAGGTAAGAAAATTAATTGATTACTAATTAATAATTACTTCTGGGCTACAACAGCAAAATGAGTAGAGAATTAATGGAATTATTCTGCCACGACATCTCAGTTTGATGAACATCAGTAATACTATAGGCCTATGTATCTGCCTGTGGTTAAAAGGTTGTTTTTTTTTGTTTTGTTTTTTCTCCTGTCCCGTAGCTTCCCCATATATCCTGCCCTAGCACCGCCTATGGTGCTGACTGCAGCGGCTGCACATGCATGATTTCAGAGTGTGTGCCATTTAAAATGTACGACTGGCCCAGAGTTATTTCTGAGTTTTGAGTTCCTGAAGTTCCCATTTATGAAACGTAGTGTAGGTTACACCGTCAGCCTTTACTGTCGGAACGGAAAATGGGCGGTTAGTGACACTGTGACATTCTTTTACCGTGGTAAACCGTGACACCGGTAACCGGCACATGCCTACTACCACTACACCACTGAGTGAGTACAGTTGTATGTGGGATAAGGCCAGAGGAGCTTCACGGGACAACTGCCAATATTTGGAAGGTTCCTGTGTAGCCAGCAGATGTCAAGGCAAAGACTACTTGCATGCACCAGCCATTTTGGCTCATCTCTATAAACATATGAAAGCTAAATCATCATCAGATGATAGCCGATGGGTTCCGAGATTGCATTACAAACACAATTTGTTATATAACACTCATGTGATTGGTCAGTACTACTCGGACTACAAATGGAATACAAAAGGATACCAGAATGCTTTTAATACCAAAACCTTGTCCCTTTACCTACAGACTCTGCATTCATTTGCAATGTTTTTTTTATAGAGACTAGACACAAAATATCCAAATAAAGGACAAAAACACAAAGCTCTGGCACCAAATTCATTCCAAGTTTCTGTACATTGTCAGAATGACTTGACGAAGATTCACTGGAATCATATCTGCAGTTTTCGGCAGATCACGTCACCCAACCTTGGGAATGTCATGCTGCTTGGCAAACTCTTGACTGAAGATAAAGCCTTGCATTGATACTCATCACTGCTGTTATCCCATAATCATGATCATCACCACTCCTCCTAGATGACAATGCCAGTCTGGTTTGAGCTCAGCACTATGAATAAGTTAGGACAGTTGTATGTGGGACCAGGCTAGAAAAGAAGTCACAGTTGTGTCAGTTCAGTAACCAGTCAGCTGTGAGCGTCACACTGAACTACAGCAGCTCCACCACCAACACAATGTTTGCCTGTGGGCTCCAGCTGCCTGTCAGCAACACCAGGGCTGCTGCTTTCTTACTGTTACTTCCTGCTTTCTTGACATTAGATAAGTGTGCTTTCCATTTAAGTCTTGCACACACACTCTGATGTTGTATGGCGGAGGGTGGTTGGGGGTGTACAGACGAATTTGCAGCTGTTATTCTCCACATTTTTTAAAAGGCACATATGGCTCTGAGGGAATATTAAACTCCAGCGGATAAACAATACTCCCAGGGGTAGCTATTGCTTTGTTAATTCAAGCATATAGTTGTTTTACTTTATGCATGGGCACCTCCCGTTATTCCCTAGGGTGTCCTTGTGATATAGGCTTGTGCCTGAAGCATAAGCTCAGTGCTCCTCAAAGGAGATAACCACCACCACCTGGGGTTTGCCATCTAATAATCCAAGCAACAACCTCTTGACTTGGATCTGGAGGCAAAGCATTCGGTTTTACCATCTGCTGAGATCCCTGTGAGGGAGGAGACACTCCTGGCTGTGACGCCATTGCAGATGACAGTGTACCACCCTGAGCTGTAAGGCAACACCACGCCTCGGGCAAAACTAACAAAACTATTGCGTTGTCGCAGAGGGGGTGTTCATATAGCAGGTAATGTGACTCAACCTGTCTGCCAAGAACAGGCGCAGACAGGAGGGGAAGTGTGAGAAGAGAGGAAGTTTGTGAGTCTGTGAGGACGGAAGTTGACTAACCTCAATGTATCACCTGCAAAACACAGATATGGCATGCAGTCACACGCACATTTAGTGAGCAAGATGGAAAACTTCACTTAGTGTGGAAAAACCGGAGCACCCAACTTTTCACCTTGCTTTCTGCAAAGCTACACTCACAGTACAGCCGGCCGGTATAAGCTCGTCTTGTACATAAATACAAAGGAATGCAGAGTGACACACGTGACGGCTGAGCAAACCTCCTGGCATTTTCCTCTCTTGGCTGAGCTGGGGCAAATCCAGTGAAATGCAAAGGAATGCAATCCCGCGGCCTTCCCGACTCAGGTAGTGGCAGGCAAACCGAGGCTTTTCCTCCAACTATGTGGAGGTTACGCCACAACTGCTGGCATCCTGCTATGCATCAAAACAAGCTTTTTCTGTCTTGTTAGTAATCCTTGACATGCCTCAAATCTATTAGATCATCCCAAAGAAGTTTCTATCACTACACCACCAATCTGTGTCAAAAGTGAATCATGTTATCTGCTGTGTGTGACCCAGACAGTGTCATTTTTTCATGGTCCACCTGATATGATGAATTGAGAGTAAGATTCCTCAGTGTTTCAGCTAACATGATCTGCCTTTTGTTTCGTCTTTATCAACTAAAGGAGGATATAAAAGGTGAGGACTAACCCTACATTTAGTTTGTATCAAATGAAGCCAGAGGTTACCTTGCTGAGTGTCCCCTGTCTAGAGGACATCCAGGGCTGCAGGCTTTAATAAATTAGTTCAATTCAGACGTAAGCAGCCACTCATGTGTGAGTACTTTATTTATAGACCGTGCATGGCAGTGACAGTAAACGAGCATGTCACCGCTTTGAGACCCACACTCTCTCTTTTTCTGACATTAAACTAGCAGACTGTGTGTAAAAATGACAGCCATATGCTGCTGTTACATCTTGGCAGTTCTCCCCTTCAACAGACCAACAGTGCAGCGCTCAACAGTTGTTCTGTTCAGTTAGGCAAATAGAGCCCGTATGGTTCCTGTTACAGGCCTTCACTGTCGCTTGGGATGCAGAATGATGTAATACTTAATTTCCACTGGGATTCACAGTGTATATTCTCGGCCCCTAAAAGCCCGCACACCAGTCTGTCCACTGGTCAAGACAAAAAAAATACAATGTATTAAAACCACTGACACTGACATTCTTCCTTTACACTGCCTTCAAGTAGGAGCAAAACTCCATTTAAAATCTTTCAGTTTAAAGAAGACAGAGTTTGGTGCAAAAGTCCCTGCCTCATGTAACGTGATTTATACTTCACACGAATCGTTATGACCATCTGATTAATTCGGCATATATTTGATCCGCTTATCAATATGCGCATTTGATTAACTTTAAACAAAATACCTCGTTTCCCACTGGTTCAACGGCCCACTGCTACCAAAACACACCGGGGGTTTCCGGTAGCAAACAGTGTGGAGCCGTTACAAAAGTCTGAATTTTATTGGGTTAAAGACCTGCTTTGCTTGCGGTATGTACGCCGAATTGAAGAGACCTATTTAATGATTGACACCAGGCCTTGAGTCTCATTCAACACAGCGTGTTTTATTGCCACAAAGCAAATGAGCTTTAAATTGCGTTAACTGTTATTGGCTCAACGAGAGAGAGAGAGAAGGCAACAGGGAGGGTGGTGGTTGGTAGAGGTGGTGGTGGGGGGCAACACTGTCAAAGCACATGACAAAGCAGTGACACTGTCTGGTGGCAGTGATGCTTATTAAACAACACTTACTATGAACGGTCACACCGAGTTACGCAGACTTGGACGAGCAAGAAAATGACATACCGAGCATATTTTCCCTGCAGCTTTCGAAACGGCTGTTACGCACTGTAAACAAGTCGACGTGGATGACATGTTTACTATCTTTACACCGCGTAACCCGCGGTCGAAAAAAAAGCACAACAAGCTATAGTATCCAGCGCATGTGTGTAACGTTACAGTCTGTACACGGGCTTTGTCGCCTTGTATTTGTTTTTGTAAATGTTACCAGGTTGACTGTGCACATACCCGTCTCCTGTGTAAAATGCATCCACAGCTGAGCCTTGTACTGGATGGATGTAACCAACTGTCAGTCTTCTCTCAACAGTGGTCGACGATGGTCGTCATCAACATCAACAATAACGCCTTTTTTCCCCTTTATGGTTCGCCGCTGCTGTGACCACCAGCGTGTCTCCGTTAAAAAAAAAAAAGAAAAAGAAAAAAAACGTGTCTCGGTGCTTCCTGATTTAGGTACAGTGGTGATGATGTTGTTTGTAAGGGGTGGGGCGGAATGCAGCTTTAGTCCGCCAAGAAATGTGGGCTAAAAAGCACGTTGGTGCACGTCTGTGCATGATTTGTAGCTCGTGCTTCATGGCAGGGAGGGTTAAATAAACGCGCCAAACAAAGTCGTGATTTGGAGATAAGACCTCGAGTAGTCCACAGATCATGAGTCAAAGAGCTGCAGGGTTTGCTCACTCAGGGACAACAACCTAAAGACATTTTATGTCTTGCACCACACACTTTGTGTTTACTGTTGGCAGCTGCACCCTGAGCCTACCTGCAGCCAGCAGGTGATGTCAGTGCCTTGCTCAGGGGCACTGTTGTTGAGGAAGAGGTGGGTGGCATTTAATGCGGACATTTTTCAGGCAGTGCAGGAGTAAAATCCATCCTGCTGGCCACTTTGAATAATTCATAAAACTTCCATTATAAGAAATAGGCTAATACGCATTAAACTGTTAAGGTCCAGTGTGTAGGATTTAGGGATATTCATGCTGAAATGGAATTAAATAAAAAAAAAAAATCATGTTTTCTTTAGTGTATAATATCTGAAAATGGGAACTGTAGATTTTACATTAAATATCTTCAGTTACCTTGAGTTAAGATTTTCCCTTAAGTCCTTGTTAAAATTTCCTCAAAATAAAATTGGTTGCACAAAACACCCTTAAGTCTTCTCCTTAAGGTTTCCTTAAAATAGATACTACAGTATTCACATTTTTCTCTTTGTCTTGGTCTTATACATAAGGAATCCCTATCATTGCACAAAACACCTTAGCACACTGAAGGTCCCTCTGACTCTATCTTAACCGCAATATTATTTATGGTGATAAATGAGAAAAACTAACACACCCCACAGGAACTCAATGGATAAGCTTTTGATTTTGCACTACAGCTTTGACTGAATTCATTTTCATCACAGTTTCTTCCTATAATCGTTCTCTGTTTTCTGGTATTCTGGGATCAAATTTACTTTGTAGTGTTTGCTTTCTATGATTGAATTCCTCCAGAAGTATAATCTTTTCCTCCTCTGACCAATATGGTTTTCTTGTCTTCTCGTCTTCTGCCATTTTTCCATTATCTCACTATAAGCCAACTTCGTGAGTCGATAACAGGCATCGCGAGCATGAGTCCAACAATCTCCATGGAAACCTTTACTGCTGTAAGATTTCGTTCAATGCAGTAAATGAGTTAATGTTTATCCTTTTCAGAGATTCTGTGCAACTGTGTAAGACCCTCAGCTAAGAAATGAATAAAGAATGACGACATTTTCTTTGAATTCTTCCTCAAAGTTAAGACTAGGTCCTTGAAAAAAAAGCTATTCACAAAGTGTCTTAGCCCTTAAAAGAGCTCCTAAGGTGAAAAACTGTTAAAAGTAGAGAGGATGACTTTTAAGAGGGTTAAGAGTTTCTTAATCAGAGGAAAAAATGGTGGAAACACAAAGATGTCAGAGGAATATTCTTTAAACACTGGATGACAGTAAGTACATGAAATGCTACAGATTAGATAGTGCAGGAATAATATATGTGGTTGATCTCATCAGGGATACGCACACATTTCCCACCTAATGCTTTAATGCCAGAAATAAAAGGATCACAACACTGAGATATTTGGAAAACTGGAAAAAAGCAACAGTGCAGCAGTGATGACTTGAGTCTGTCTAAACCTTGCACCAGCAGAGTGATCACATTAACAATGACAACACTTTCGCAGTCAGCAGTTCATTTCATTTCCACTGGGTGTCCACACCTTACAGGCTCACAAAAGGGTGTGTCTCTGACAACTAATCACACCTGTTAAAAGAATGCATCATGCCTAGCAATGGGGTTGACCACACCCCCTCACTAAGGTTAAAGTGTCTGTTCCTGCCTTTCTCAGAATTGCTAGGAGCTCTCTGAGAGTATTCTCGGAATGTTTGAGAATACGGCCCCTGGTTCGTTTGTTTTAGAGAGGAAGAGACCTCTACAGATAAAATCCTCCTACACAAAAAACACTAATAGAATTCTAACCGGGAGAAGTTTCAGCTCATTGCAATCTGCAATCCTCTCCACTAGATGTCACTAAATCCCCCTAAATCATACACACTTCTCCTTTAAGTGACATTTCAACAGCTCTGACCCTTAGGTGCATTTTCAGACAGACCACTGTTGGCTGCAACTGAAAAAAATGTCTTGAGTACTTGTTTCCCTTTTTGCAACTTACGGTTCCGTTCCTTCCTTATGTGAAACATGTCCACACATAATACCAGGGGTGTAAATATAGACAGTGCAAGCAGTGCAGTTGCATTGGGGCACATGGAAAGGGGGGGTGGCAGGGCTGGAGAGAGTTGGGAGAAGAGTGGGCCCTTCAGAATGATTCAGATTGCCTCCTCAAAAACACAACTGTAGTTGTCAGTAGTCATCTATAGCAAAATCATTTCTTTTCTAATTCTACCTAAACTATAAGTAAACTACATGTATAAAAACACTACTCAATTAAATCAGTCATTTCTTATTTTCTTTTGTATCAGTATTAGTAAATACATTTACTGAACTTTGTAACTGAAAACCACCTGAAAAGATATGAGAAAATAAGGGTAATGCATTCATGGATAGTTTACTAAACAGGCCTACTGTGGACATGCATATGCCACGTGGCCAAAGGCATCAGGGGTCCCCTATGGGCCTCTCTGTTAGAGGTGACATGTCTTGTGGTAAAGTCAGTTATTATGATATAACATGAGAAAATTTTTACTTTTACTTGTAATGGAGTAGGATGGATCTGAATACTTTTTTTTTAGCACTGCACCTGATGCAACTCACAGTTTAAATGAAAAGAAAAAAACTGCAAAAGTTTTACAACAGAACTCTTCATTTTGAGGTGATTCTGCTGCTGTCTTCAAATGAACATTGACTGGAACAAATACTGAATTAAGAAAAGATGATTTTAAAAAATGTATTTGTCCTTGAGGCAAAAGCTCATATTTTTTTTATTTGAGCGGAATGATTTGGCTGATGATAATGTCAGCAAATAGCCCATCACACAAAGTGTTTTTAGTAGGAATGCACTGCAGTCCAATAAGAGGAACTTTTTTTTTTACACTTTAAATTAAAATACCACGGGCTTTATACTGATTTTTTCCTTTTCCTTTTCTTTGTTGTCCCCCAGAAACATGTCCCCAGGTGATATTAATTGAAAATAATTTCTGCACCTTCTTCTCATAACGAAAGTGCCTCAGTGCTCAGTTTTTACTTTTACCACCCCAAGGTCCTTATAGTTTTATTCTCTCAGGACACCAAAGCAAAACTGCTAAAACTCTCATCACTTTGAAAGTGAAGTCAAACAGAGAGCAGATCTCAGAAATGAACCTTCAGGATGACCTTACTTCCCCTTCAAAATAAAGTGTGTTTTTTTCCCTTAACTCTGATTCTATGGAGATCCATGCAGACCAAAATCAAATCCCACAACCCAACATAAATACTGCTCAACACTTGTACTTCCTATGTGAAGCCTATGACGCTGATGGGAGAAGATTTGACTCATCTGTAAGGTAGGCTACTGTCCTTTCCATATTAATGATGTTAGTGATGCTTTTGGAGGGAGGCTGCAGTACTTTATGCTTTATCCTTTAAAAGTTCATGGCTAAATTTACATTTTGTATTTAATTGTATTTCATTTTACTTTGCTATGATTACGTTTTGAGCTGTGTTTAGTCTGGCTCATCACTCAGATCTCAGATGTTAGATGGCTGTAAGAGAGACAGGGTTGTTTAAGAACATCGTCAAAACTCCAAAGGCATTTTAATACTGTCCTGCTTTAAACCTAGCCCACATGTACATGGGTATTTTTCAACACAGTTTTTTCTCCCTCCATCATATCAAAATAAATTAGTTATACACAAGTACTGTTATTAAAAAAAAGTCTGTCATGCAAAACACAACCGAAGCATCATTAAGAGCCAAACCATTAGGTGATGAGCAGTGACCTCCTTAGCACATTTTGACGCCTCTGTTCCTCATTACAGTGGAAGTGGACTTCACATACAACAGTCCTGTTAATGAGGTTAGAGCCAGCACTATTTTGGCCGCATCCACCATTGCAAGAAATATCGCCTTATTTGTGATGCCTCATAAAAGAGATAACATCACACACTTTCATGTTGCAGGCCTGCTTTCTCTGTATACACATCAACACTGAAAACAGAGTTTCTGAAAATCTCCATTTTGAAAGAGTTTTACAAAAGGTGCACTTTCAAAGACTTAAAATGAAATGGCTATTTTCTTCAAATATACTAATATACGTGTGGACTACGCCTTATTCTCTTCAGATTTGTTCACTGTACATTTTTATTTTTATAAGTTTAAGTTTCATCTTAGGTGAGCTTATTTGTTTGAAATAATTGTAGGGAAATATAAGATAGAGTTTATTGAAGGTGGCATGCTGTTTTGGCTGATGTAGCAGTGGTAGTATAGGTAAGGAAAAGGGGGTTGTTGTGTTGTGGTGAGGAGCAGTAACAGCTGGCATTTGAGGGCGGTGGCTCTGGGACGCCAGAGATCACGGTCTAGCCTCCTGAAGGTGTTGTGGGACCAACTAGACGAAACACCGATGAAGAGAGGTTCCCACCTGATGACCCCAAAGACATGTTAGTTATCACTGCTCATTGGTCTACATAGGTAAGCTGTGCCATAGGCTATTTTCACTGGGTGCTGATCCCTTTTCTGGAGCACAAGTTTCTTGTGTTTATTTCAAACTTAACTGATTTTCATTCAGTCTCATTTTAATTAAAGAACTATAAAGAGCTATTTCATCTTTTCTCTCTTTAAACTATGAGATAAAAATGAAGCAAAAACTCATGTTCTTTTGTCAAATTTGAGACATTACTATCAAGAAACTTTATACATTGAGATATTTCCAATTAATCATAAAGAAAGCAATCAGTGAAACCCTGAACAAGAGTCTGTAACCATGTGGCTCTGCGAGGCTGTAGGAGCTGTAGTGCTTTGAGCTAAATGCTAATGCCAGCATGCTAATAGGCTTTAAATAACAATGCAAACATGCTAATGATAGCATGTTTAATGTGTTTACCATGCTCAGCGTGTTAGTATGCTAACATTGGAGTCATAGTTCATCACATGACAATTTATCAGGCCTTAGCAATCCTGCTCAAAGATGATCTGATTTGATGCTGTAATGCGATGATGCAGCAATGACCAGAGAAATCAAATAGCCACTGATAATGTATCCAGGATGATCGGGTCCAATCCATCCTGACTCAGAGCTCCCGATAGCAGAGGGTTGGCTTTGTGGGAGCTGAGTGGTGGGGGGTGGCATTGGGCGGTAGAGTTGGGGGTGGGGGGTGGGGGTGCTGGCAGAATCAAGGGAGATCAGCCCAAGGCAGAGAAAATGACTCAACATTGTCAGTCATATGATAATAACCCATTAGCTTTGAGCCTGGGCTGATTTCGACAGAGATACAGTACCTGGTTGTCATGGAAATAGCCAGGCCTTACTTGAGGTAATGGATCTAAATCAGCATGAAATATCCATCACAGTAACTCAGAGGAAGGGGGCTGTTTGTTGTCTTTGAGGGAAACGTGTGCTTATTGCTCAGCGAGATGTACGCGATCATATTTCCTTTACGTAAACGTAGAAGTCATGATATCCTCAGTTAGCTATTGATTGAAATTAAAACTCCACAATAATCACAGGGTCTTTACTTCCACCAGTTTCAGACAAGGACAGATGGTGAATAAAGGGCCTGAAACAGACTCATCCTCATGATTTCATGTTTTTATGTATCACTGGACATTTTGCGTGATTACTTGCTGGAAATAAATCCCGGTTTCTTGCTCCCATCTATATCTGTCCGGAATGTAATTAGCCTGAGTGAAAGTACTCATGCATACAGCAGCAAGATGGATTTCCTCTCATCCTTAACTAATGGGTCCATTTAGATGTGGTTTGAAGACCTTCCAGCTATATGAGTACAGTGTACCATCGTGTACCCTGAGCGGAACCACAAATGAGCCTATAGATGTCAGGAAGTAGAGTTCTCACTTGATGAATCAACAGTCTACAAAGCTCACTCTATTGAGCACAATACATCTACTGAGAACTTCGCTAACTTCACATGTGTAAATCAAGTACTCATGTTGTGTTACCTTGAATTTGTGAAGAACACATTGCTTTTCTCGCATGCTTCCACAGAAAACGACGAACATATTCATTTATTGATTGATTGGGGACCACATTTCACAACAGCAAAACAGAAAAGACCACTTAACAAATCCTCAAACGGCTTGTTCAGTATTATACAAGTCTCATTCATCCAGTCGTATGCTCAGTACTTCACAAACACATGCATTAAAAACCTTAAAACTGAACTCAAAGTAAAGCTTACCTTTGCTGTCTTCAAAGCCAGATTCCAATACTAAAGTTTTATCAGCAAAAATGCGTGTGTTTGGGAAGTACTGAGCCTATGACTGGATAAATGAGACTTGGATTATACTTGATGAGTTGTGTGAGAATTTGTAAACTGAGATATACCCTTCAAATTAGTGTGTGTATGTGGGGTTTTTTTAAATGCAAGAACACCTCCTAAAATTAGGTGATAGACCCCTTTCCTGTTGCCAGTAGACTGGAGGAAAGTAGACTAAAGGGGCTAAAAGTAGCACGTCCAACGGTATGACGTAGTTCCATCACTGCTGATTGGAGGTGATCGAAGCTGGAGCCGATAAATAACCGTGACTACTGCAGAGTAAATGGCAAGTGTGACCTTTCCCATTAACTACAATTAGTGGGTGTTAGTGGCTTTTTGTGTGCAAGGGAAAGGGATAGTTTTGCTGTCATTAAACGTGGTCCCGATTCAATCAATAAATCAATAAATCAGTATGTTTGCTGTTGTTGTGGGTGAGGTATTCCTTTAACCTCATCAGCTTCATAAATGTTTTGCTGTTGTTTACTGTTGGCCCACTTTCAGTTTATATTCTTTGAGGGAAACGTGTGCTTATTGCTCAGCGAGATGTACGCGATCATATTTCCTTTACGTAAACGGTTTATATTCTGAAACTGACAAACAAAGTAAACGCTATGAAATGACTCTCAAACACACTGAGGCTTTCAACTCTTCCCCAATGAATAAATTGTCAGCTGTGTATTGAGGGTAACTGGTTTTGGATCTGCACATGTGAACATCATAGCTGGGTCAGGATAGCCTGATTGTACGACACATGACCTATGTTACACTGAGACAAAATGACAAGCAAGTATAAAGTCCTTCTCGGTCACCACTAGCTAGTTTTAAACTAGAGATTTACTCATTTGGGTAAAGTTTTAGAAATGTCTTTGCTTGTAAAGACTTCAGTGTAAATCAGTTGCTAGGAAACATCACGAGCGCCCATTCAAGAGCAATTAACCATTTACTCACTGCAGCATTGCAACCAATGTAACACAGCTACAAAAGAAAATCTGCCAATCCTTTATATACCTAAGATTTTGAACGCGACTGATATTAACTGGGGACATCTGGTAATTTGTAATAATTGTGGAAGTCCTCTGTGATCTTAATCCCATGATAAACTGCCATGATCGTTATTTGTAAAGTAAAAAATCCACAAATTACTGACCATACTGTCACACAACCTGTTGGATGAAATATGGTCAGTAATCCACAAATTACTGACCATATTTCATCCAACAGGTTGTGTGACAATATTAGTCTTGTGCCAATCGGCATTTCTGTGATTTGGGGTCATATTGAAGCTTTTTGTTTGCTCGGTGCCTCATTTCTGGCTCTTTCCCCGTGGTGAGTTAAAGAGGCTGTGTTGACAAATACAAATAAATTTTGACAGCATTTTGGGTGCAGGAGACTCATTTTGTTATGCAACAAGTAGACTGGTTTGCAGAGAGAGCAAACTCAAATCCATCAGAGGATTGAAATCTTGAAAGATGATGAGATGGATAACGTGACAATGTGCCGGACAATCAGTTCTGTTTGTTTACCCCACATTTAAAAGAAAGGGAGGTTAACACTGTACATCACCACGAGTGGTGCTGTGTAGTGTACACTGTGTTGTGTAGAGTGGAGTTACAAATGACTGTGTGTGTGTCATCCCTGGGGGATAGTGTCAGTAAATTCAAATTTAATACAGACTTTGCTTATCCTGTGCGAATGTGCTGCATGAAACACAAACATGGAAAGCAGATTTTCTAAATCAAATACTGTCCCCTGGTTGTACTAGTCTCATTTGAATAGGGCTTTTGTAATATTCATATATAAAGACATGGAGAAATATGTGTTATACAGTTAGTGTTATATTTTTATTGTATCATGCAGTTTAGAATGAGAAATATGATTTCATTAAGCCAATCAAAGTTATATGGTTATTTTGTTATTAGCATAACTTAAGGTATGCTATTTTCTGTTGTATTTTGTGTTTTTATGTTCCTTAAAATCTTCCCAACATCCTGTGTAAAGGTCCAGTGTGTAGGATTTAGTGGCATCTAGTGTTGAGGTGGCAGAACTTCTCTTCAACCTTCAGAGACTTCTCTCATGTGCCAAGCATTTAGAAGAACTACGGTGCCTGACACAAAAGTATGAAAACATGAATGGCCCTGTCTAGTGCCAGTATTTGGTTTGTCCATTCTTGGCTACTGCAAAAACAACACGGCTTGAATTTGTAACACGGGCAGACGTAACCTTTCGCAGTGTTATGATTCACTGCTGGTTGGCTGGACAGCACTTGTCGTCCTAGTGGTATGATACGCCACTGGATGGCATCAGGTTGGGATGCTTCCAGTAACAACATAATATAAGGAGCTGGAAGGTTCCTGTAGGGCGGGCAGGAGGGGTAGTGGATAGGTTTAAGAAACCTTGGAGCTTCCCTATTAATGTAGAGGCAAACCATTGAGTTTTTTTCCCTAACCTAACTGCTTGTGTTGCATAAACCTAAACACATGCTTTTGTTGACGTCTTGGCGTTGGTTGTGCCGTCCTAGAACAGTAACAACAGACACATGAGGATACCTAGCACATAATATGTAGACGTGAAAGGTGACTGAGAAAGTGGCAATATGCGACGAGTTAGTCTGAGAATGTGTTGACATGGCCAACTCTGTGGGACAGGACCTGTTTTCTATTTAGATAGAAAGGCTCATTGTAATGCAATGAAAACCAAACAAAACAAAAAAATCTTAGGCCCTGTTTAGATGACAACGGTTTCTCTAAAAACGTACAAGTCTGTCCTTTGCGTTTTAAAAAACTTCTGCGTTTATATGACGACGTTATTGAAACAATCCCTGTTCACACGGAGCCGCAAAATCTACTGGAAATGCTGTAGTATGCATGCCAGGCCAATGGGTGGCAGTGTAAATTTGCAAAGCAACACCACGGCATGACACCATGCACCTGCGCTGAAGCGCCTTCCTCTACAACGCGGTGATTACAAACCAAAACAAAGAAGACACAATGGCGAAAGCATGCACAGATAACTTTGTCTGGATGGATGATGAGGTGGAGTTGCTACAGTAACAGATCTACACTTCACTTCAAATCAACAGGGTGAGCAGCACAAACAGAGCTCGGCATTGTTGTTGTGATGGTCGACTTTTTTGGTCATGCCTAGTGACTGGAACCGTAATGCGCATGTGCGAAAAGTCTCCGTTTTGAGAGGAACTGCATATTGCAAGTTTACATGACAACGGAGACGCTGCTGTTTCCAAAAAATTGCACTCTGGAACCCGTTTTCAAAACGTTGTGTTTTCAGGCACCCAAAACGTTGCTGTCATGTAAACGATCGGCCAAAACGCAACTAAAGTTTACTGTTTTCGGTTGAAATCGTTGTCGTATAAATGGGACCATAGTTACACGTGATTATGAACAGATAAAAT
This sequence comes from Epinephelus lanceolatus, assembly GCF_041903045.1. NCBI lineage: Eukaryota > Metazoa > Chordata > Actinopteri > Perciformes > Serranidae > Epinephelus > Epinephelus lanceolatus. Next base: position 32,605,955 of record NC_135743.1, read on the forward strand.
CATCACTATGAGTATTATAAACCATTTCTGCCAATAGATGCCTCTAATTCCTACACACTGGACCTTTGCAATTATGATGCCAGTGATGATGTCGTCATTATTAAACAGCAGTTTGATGAAGTGCTAGGTCAGATGTTTAACCTTGTATTAGCAAGTTAACATTTGTTAGCAGTTCAGTTAGCTATGTAACAGTTACATCTGGCAGCTATTGGCTGTAAATATTTAGCAAGTATTTAGATTGGTGCTACCTGTTTTGATTTAGTTGTATGGAAATCCTACTTCTTATACTGTAGTTAATGGAGACTATACTGTAGTTAATGGCCTTCCGATACTTTTACCTATACCTTTACCTGTACCTATAACTGAACAGATTGTGGTTTGTATGTAAGTGAACTGATGAGAATGATTGAATGCAAAATAATTAATACTGAACTGAGAAACTGCACAGATGTTCTTGTACTAAGGAGATTTGAGAAAACACTTACAAGCAGCAATGACACTGACCAAGCATGAAGCGGTGACAGGAAGCATAAAATTGGCAAAGTAATTGAAGCAGCGAGCTCAGTATTCAGGCAGGAGATTTCATTACTTCAAATTCAGAGATGAGATGTCTCGCCTTTTACTAATGCTGACATAAATTTATTATAAATGGTCAGGGTTACCTAGAGTGTGGTTTTTTAAAAAAAGTACAATCAGCCAAAGGGCACTTTGGGACATTTTATGAGCAGTTGCGCTTTATCTCTTCACATTTGGCTAATGACCTCCAAGAAACCTGATGGATATTAAACATCACCTGGTTCACCTTTTTCGGCTTAATCACAAAGAAGGGGGAAAAAGCTGGGATAACATCTCACACACGGAGCAAAGCCATGACTGCTACCAGGTATATACAAATCATTCACACAGACAATCTCATCTCACAAAGGGTTTGATTGGTAAGTCTAAGCTATGGTGGTATGATTTAGATATAAAGGACATGTGGTGCTGATGCACAGAACTGCCACAAATTTCACCCCAAAAAAAAAGCAATTTAGCTTTTCTGGAGAAAATAAATAGAGGGATTTAGTTTGCTCCGAATGGTGTAAAGGACTCTTGACCAGCATTCAGCCTGTTGAAAGGTCAATATGATAACAATCTAATGCCTACTTTATACTTATGTGGAAAAGCTTCTGCAGGCGGTTTGTGGGGCTTGTCTGAAAAATGTGATGTGCTAGACATTGCATACACCACAGCAGTTTGATTGGACACAGCTGGGACTTGGGATTTCCAGATGATTCTGGTCCCAACACATGTGAAATCACATGCTACGCGCACTCGCCACAATACTACATATGCCTGGCGTGCAGGGGAAGTCCCCTCACCAGAACGCACAGAAAGCACAGGCACACAGCTGCAGTAGTGGAAATTAGGCTAGCACACATTAATTGAAAGTTTGCTTGAAGATGGGGTGAGACCACTTTCTCTGTTCCCCAACCGGTAATGCTGACACATGGAAGTGATTAAAGGACTTCATAACTTTGAGTTCTCTGGGCCACAACTCTCACAAACCTCAATAAATGATAACAGGCTTTTCAGTTTTGACTTCATGAGATAAAGCAGTACACTGATGCTTAAAATTGACTTGCTTTATCTACGTAACAAAGAATGTGCAATAAAGCGTGCCTGATTCATTCGGGCTAAACAGGGACAGCATTTCTCATTATTTAAAGTAGAATGCTGTGCTGAATGAAACCCATACAGAGTGCTGCTCTGATGTGCAGCAGAACAAGCATGAGTTTGTGTGGAACTGCCAGTATTGGCATATTCCCAATGTGATAATGCATCCCCAATGCTGTTCGAAACCACAGAGATTAACCTGTGTGACTTTGCTAAATCAAATTGGCTGGTACAGTGTTCTCATTATCTCCACTGATAACACCAAACACACAGGGAATTGGTGCCAGACACAGCAGCTAATAGTCTTTGAGCAGGGCCAGAACACTCAGAAGATGGTAACAGCAGAGTCCCATCATGGCTGGATTTTAAAAAGTCTTAAATGTATGTCATCAATATAAATTAGCCCCATAATGGAAAACATCCATAAAATATTTTTTTTTAAAAAATCAGTTGGATCTGATTTATTTCCTCTTCAAACTCTTACTAATGGGACAAACTTCTTGTCATGAACTAGTTGGACACAGTATGATACACATTTTAAACAATGGGCCTGCATTAAAAACTACGACATGGAGTTCGAGGGAAGTGGTTATTTACCAGAGAGGGCAAATCTGATAAAAGGTGCGATTGAAGTGCATTATGGGAAATGTAGGACTTTGGATCTTGACACATGCTAGGGAATCAATGTAGGTATATATTGAGCTGTCCTGCTTAGACCATTTTTTTGTTTAATTTAGTCTCTTGTAAGCCTCAGCTTTGTGGAAGTCCAATTCAAAATCACTGGAGGACGTTTTTAGAAATACTAGCTGGCGCATAACTCACCATAACAGCAAATAGTCATTTTTATACTTTATTTTTTTGTGAAGATTAAACAAATGAGATATAACACTTTAATTAATTAGCTTTAGAGGTGCTGGTAGGTTACTGTAGGACGTTGCCAGGCAAGCTAGCTCTGCCTCCAGTCTTTATGCTAAACTAAGCTAACCAGCTGTTGGCTAAAGCTTTGTATTTAGCGTAGACATATGAGAGTAATATCAATCTTCTCATCTAACTCTTGGTAATATTACAGGTCTAGGTGGTGCAGTGATTAGCATTGGCGCCTCACAACAAGAGGGTTCCTCGTTTGGACCTGGGGTGGGGGAGCAGTGTGGGTTGTTTCCAGGTACTCCGGCTTCCTCCCACAGTCCAGAGACAGGCAGGTTAGGGTAACTGGTGACTCTAAATTGGCTGTACGTGTGAATGTGAGCGTGAATGGTTGTCTGTCTCTACTGTATGTGTTAGCCCTGTGATTGTCTGGTGACCTGTCCAGGGTGTACCCTGCCTCTTGCCCAGTGTCAGCTGGGATAGGCTCCAGCCCCCCATGACCCCCAACAGGATAGGTGGTTACAGAATGAATATTCCTTTAAGGTGAAAGTTAAGTGAAATTAGGATTTTGTATCAGCAAATATCAATAAAGCACATCAAAGATAAAAGGAAATAAATAATATAGAAGTGGACTCTTAACACATCACTGTAGAACATAAGAAATTCAGCCATTAGTAAATTAGGATGGACACAAAGTCAATAGCATACACAAAATGTTCTGTCATGTTACTGTAGAATAACCTTTTACCCATTTGTTTTGTATTGGTTGTTGTTGTTCGTCTGACCTTTGAATAACAATTATGCTGAGCATTTAGAGGTTACATTCAATCTAATCATGTCCAGATGGATGGATGGCTGTTTATGATATGTCTGCCTCGCCTCTTGTCAGTACTGTTTCTGTTTGCTGGAGGGTGCTGCGAGCACGGAGCTGCGCTCGTGAGTTCTGAAAGTCAGACAGGAGCAGAAACTACTGATTTATTCCGTTCTAAACCATCCTCGCCTACGCCTTTCAGTTCTGCTGCCATAACTGTTGGCAGAGCTCGGTGATCTTGTTTCATTTCATTTTCATTTCCTTTCAGGACTGTAGAAAAACTCATTGGTGCCAGCCTCCTCTCCATGCATGACTTATTCTCCTCCAGAGTCAGTAAAAGGGCAGGTAACATCACTGAAGACCCCTCACACCCTGGACAGTACCTGTTCCTACTTCTCCCCTGTGGTGGGCGCTATAGAACCCACTTTCGATTTTAAGCCACACCTCAAAGCTATGTGAAATCCTCCTGGATTCATCTTTTTCATATATGTTCACATTCTATGTTTATTTTTGTGAGATGGGTTTATCTTCATTGCAGTTTTATTATGTCAGTCTCTATTCTTACATGACATCTATGACATGTCCGTCCTGGAGGGATTCGTCATCATTTGCCCCTCCAGTTTTCCCCGTTAAAGTTTAGCAAGGCAAGGGTTAAATATATATATATATATATATATATATATATATATATATATATACAGTACAGGCCAAAAGTTTGGACACACCTTCTCATTCAATGCGTTTTCTTTATTTTCATGACTATTTACATTGTAGATTCTCACTGAAGGCATCAAAACTATGAATGAACACATGTGGAGTTATGTACTTAACAAAAAAAGGTGAAATAACTGAAAACATGTTTTATATTCTAGTTTCTTCAAAATAGCCACCCTTTGCTCTGATTACTGCTTTGCACACTCTTGGCATTCTCTCCATGAGCTTCAAGAGGTAGTCACCTGAAATGGTTTCCACTTCACAGGTGTGCCTTATCAGGGTTAATTAGTGGAATTTCTTGCTTTATCAATGGGGTTGGGACCATCAGTTGTGTTGTGCAGAAGTCAGGTTAATACACAGCCGACAGCCCTATTGGACAACTGTTAAAATTCATATTATGGCAAGAACCAATCAGCTAACTAAAGAAAAACGAGTGGCCATCATTACTTTAAGAAATGAAGGTCAGTCAGTCGGGAAAATTGCAAAAACTTTAAATGTGTCCCCAAGTGGAGTCGCAAAAACCATCAAGCGCTACAACGAAACTGGCACACATGAGGACCGACCCAGGAAAGGAAGACCAAGAGTCACCTCTGCTTCTGAGGATAAGTTCATCCGAGTCACCAGCCTCAGAAATGGCAAGTTAACAGCAGCTCAGATCAGAGACCAGATGAATGCCACACAGAGTTCTAGCAGCAGACCCATCTCTAGAACAACTGTTAAGAGGAGACTGTGCGAATCAGGCCTTCATGGTCAAATAGCTGCTAGGAAACCACTGCTAAGGAGAGGCAACAAGCAGAAGAGATTTGTTTGGGCCAAGAAACACAAGGAATGGACATTAGACCAGTGGAAATCTGTGCTTTGGTCTGATGAGTCCAAATTTGAGATCTTTGGTTCCAACCGCCGTGTCTTTGTGAGACGCAGAAAAGGTGAACGGATGGATTCCACATGCCTGGTTCCCACTGTGATGCATTGAGGAGGAGGTGTGATGGTGTGGGGGTGTTTTGCTGGTGACACTGTTGGGGATTTATTCAAAATTGAAGGCACACTGAACCAGCATGGCTACCACAGCATCCTGCAGCGACATGCCATCCCATCCGGTTTGCGTTTAGTTGGACGATCATTTATTTTTCAACAGGACAATGACCCCAAACACACCTCCAGGCTGTGTAAGGGCTATTTGACCAAGAAGGAGAGTGATGGAGTGCTGCGGCAGATGACCTGGCCTCCACAGTCACCGGACCTGAACCCAATCGAGATGGTTTGGGGTGAGCTGGACCGCAGAGTGAAGGCAAAGGGGCCCACAAGTGCTAAACACCTCTGGGAACTCCTTCAAGACTGTTGGAAAACCATTTCAGGTGACTACCTCTTGAAGCTCATGGAGAGAATGCCAAGAGTGTGCAAAGCAGTAATCAGAGCAAAGGGTGGCTATTTTGAAGAAACTAGAATATAAAACATGTTTTCAGTTATTTTACCTTTTTTTGTTAAATACATAACTCCACATGTGTTCATTCATAGTTTTGATGCCTTCAGTGAGAATCTACAATGTAAATAGTCATGAAAATAAAGAAAACGCATTGAATGAGAAGGTGTGTCCAAACTTTTGGCCTGTACTGTATATATGAAGCTGATTTTTATTTCTTCTAACACAGCTAACTCTGATGGGACACAAACCAATAGAGAGGCTTGCAGGGGAGTAGAAAGGCAAACAGTGGATGGTGAAAAGGAGCGTGCCTTCTGACATGGAAGCAATCACTGTCCGCAAGGAAATGCAACCAGCACTTGTCACTGCTGCAAGAAAAATCTCTCAGTGCTATGAGATATGTTACAAGAAATAGAATATGAATTAAGAGAGTTTCACATCCAAAGGTGGTATAGCAGTTTGTTGTAGAGTTAGACGCAAGCTCTGAAGTAGTTAAAGGCAATAATTTGCAATACATAGCCCTGCATTTAAGATTATAAAAGTGCGTCTGTGCCACAAGTGGGAGATTAGAATAGAACGAACAGTGATAGCCACCAAACTGACAAAGAGAAGAACCCTGGACCCCTATAAAAACACAACCTTCACCAAGAGAAACTTAAAGCAGCTACAGTCGATATTTATAATGTATGAAATGACTTACTGAATGAATTATTACCTGAATCAGCAGCTCCCACTGGGTTTATGGAGCTTTGGAGTGAGTTTCAGCTCACTGTTTTAGCTGTCAAACCCTCCACTTTACTGTTTTTGTTCTCTGTCATAGTGTCGTTTCAAGCCCACTCAGCGCCCAAATGAAATGGAGCTTTTAGCATCTGAGGGGTCAGATATTTTTCCCTGGAGTTGGTGTGGAGACTAAAACAGCTAAAAGAAAGAAAATATTGGACTCACATTCACCAGGTGGCCAGAGAGAAACAGGACCCAATGATAATATTTCTCCATATCTGCTGGATGTCCAAGTAAGCAACTATTTCCAGCCAAGTTCCCCATATAAGATCTGAATATGTCAATACTGTGAGCGCAACTTGTTTCTGCTGCCCCCAGGAGGCCTAAATAATCAGCTATTACAGGCTGAAGAATAAAGGTGTCACAGTATAATCCTGTTTTACTGTTTCATCATTACTTAAACACCACAGCAATGAGCCCCCAGATGGAGCCAAACTTAAAGCAACTCAGAGCCTTTTCAGTGTCTTTGAGCTTGTTAGCAGGTCATTGTTTCTACTGGATGGGCTATGTCACATACTGTTGCTGACAATTAGACAAGTTAGTGTGAGCATTAGAGTGCATAGACTGTAACTGCATGGATTTATTTCTGGAGACAAAACAGACATCAGGACATCAAGCTTAAGATTGCAGGAAATTCAATTGTATTTTCCATCATTATACCACTGTCACTAGACAGCAGGCAGGAGTGGAAAGTAACTAAGCACATTTACATAAGTACTGTACTGAACTACAAATTTGAGGTACTTGCACATTTTATGCTGCTTTATATTTCTACTTTGCTACATTTGGAGAGCAATAGGTTATTGTACTTCTTACTCCACTACATTTATTTGTCACCTGTAGTTAGTTTATTACTATTACTATTATTTTTTATTATACGCAATATAAATTAACAAAGTCATTATGATATGTCACTGTAAGTTAACATACCCAGCAGTATAAATAAATAAATATAAATAACATTAGCTTCACAACACTGAAGTGATGAACACATTAATGAATCATTATCCAGTAATATAATATACATTATTCTGAAATGGGCAATTCTGCATAACTTGTGTCATGTGTTTTATTTTGATGCTGATGCATTTGTGCTTTTGAGTAAGAGTTTGTTTTTTACACTGTAGTACTACTTTAACTTAAAAGTGGAGTAATCTTCCACCATTGATGACATAACATATACCCTGGCAAGCATTTTGATAAATGATTGATTTTTTAAGTGTTTTTCAAACAAAGATAACATGCAGGATGTGGTTTTAGCTTCTAAGCTATGAGGACTTGCTGATTTATTTTGTTTATCTTTACTTTTTTTTTTTTTTTTTTTACACGTTAGAAGTGTATCTTTGGATTTTGGACTGTTGATTAGACAACACGAGTTATTTAAAGACATCAGCATGAGGTCTGACATATTGTGATGGGCATTTTTCACTTTTTTGATAGTTTGTAGACAAAGTGACTAATAGAACAATCTAAAAATTGGATGGCAGACTAATGTGAAATAATTGTACACCAGCACCTGTGATCGATCATAACTGTGCACACAGCTTGGACATTGATAAAGTGTCAGTTACAGCAGCAGAAAGAAGTCTCTAAATATATTTGCTATAGTATTTCAATAGTGTGTTATCAGTGAACCACGGCATGATAAGTTCAACTCAGAGGGCTTCTGTCACATTGAACAATAAGCCAATAGTTCGCACATGAAAATGTCATCAGCAACTCTGTTTTCTGTGGAATCTGCTCATCGTGCCCTTTGGTCCAAAACTGCTGAGGTAGCTTGTAAGACCTTTGTCATTTTAGTTCAGTTCAGAATTATGAGGTCTTTTTCCATATTTGGTGTATAACTATGGATCCTTATGGAGCTGTGTAGCAGTTTGGGAAAGCACATGATGCTTTGTTTAAAAATGATAAATTATTTTTTCTTTGGTATTTTGTGATTGTTGTAAAGCAATTAAAAATATTATTTCTTTTAATGTGACTTTCTTAACCTGAAAGGCGTCTTTGCTGATCACTGAATGCAGCACTCACTCCACAGTATATTTTTCTCACTTTATATTTTGATTCATGCCTATGAGTTGCTGAAATAACCTTACATTTTTAGAAAGCTTATTTCCCCTTGATGGCAACAGAGAATGACACTCACATGAGGCAGTCATAGCAAGATGCAAAATTGCTATGTGGTACAGAGCAATTCTGACAATCCAGGCGGATAATGGCAGTGACATTTGCACCCGAGCCCTTTGTGCGTCAGAAATAATTGATGCTAAGCAAATGACATTGTCCTCTGGCATCCCAGTTGTATAGAAAGAAACGTATCCAGATAAATATTCTCTTTTTATATTTCTTGGGAGGTGGTACAGGTCTATTGGGTGCTGACGCGAACGGCAAAGCCCAGCCCCTGCTATAATGTGAGGGGAAAAGTCCACACGCAAGGAAACAGGCTGCAGAGTGGATGAGCGGCGCCGGAGCGCAGACGCATCAGGTGCGCACAAGGACGGTCTCCAAGGCGCGGAGCGGAGACTGATGCATGCCGTACAGAGCAATAGATAGCTTTGTTTTACGCCTATTATTGATGTGATGTGTAAGAATAAAACGAGGGATTTGCCGAAACCGTAAGACAAAGAGAACAGTGTCTACAGGAGCGCTCATGGAGACGCACCAGACCACAAACCCGTGCGCTTAAAACTGTCATGAAGCAGTAGCAGTAGCAGTAGCAGCAGGACGCAGACCTCCCATAAGGTCATTTTCATAACGTTTCAAGCTCATCTAAAGGGGGAAAAATTAATCATGAACTTATCGGAGTCTGTTTGGCTCTGGGAAGAGCCGTGGAACCTCAGCAGAGCGGAGGAGGAAGATGACCAGAAACTTTTATTCGGGATCGGCACGGATAATTTCATCACGCTGCTGGTTTTCGGGCTCATCTTTACGCTCGGCGTGCTGGGCAACTCCATGGTGATCACCGTGCTGGCCCGGAGCAAACCGGGGAAACCACGGAGCACCACCAACATATTCATCCTCAACCTGAGCATAGCAGACCTGTCCTACCTGCTCTTCTGCATCCCTTTCCAGTCCACCATCTACATGATGCCGACGTGGGTTCTGGGCGCCTTCATTTGCAAATTCATCCACTATTTCTTCACCGTGTCCATGCTGGTGAGCATCTTCACTCTGTCTGCCATGTCCGTGGACCGGTACATTGCCATCGTGCACTCCAGAAAGTCCTCTTCTATCCGGGTGGCGAAGCATGCCTTGATCGGGGTGGTGGTGATTTGGATACTCTCTCTGGCCATGGCTGCGCCCGTCATGTATTACCAGAATATTTTTCACAGAGGGGAGAATCACACCTTCTGCTGGGAAGTGTGGCCAGATCAAAACCAGAAGAAAATCTATGTCGTTTGCACGTTTGTTTTTGGTTATGTGTTGCCCCTGCTGCTGATTTCCTTCTGCTATGCAAAGGTAAGGAAAGCATATTGATTATGGTAATTTCCAAGATATCAAAAACTATATAGCTTACCTCTATTTTCTTGCTTACAGGTTTTAAATCACTTGCACAAAAAGCTAAGAAATATGTCCAAAAAGTCAGAGGCATCAAAGAAAAAGGTATGTACTAAGTGGTTTTACAGGGGGAGTGGGAGTGTCATGGATTACAGCAATATGTTGGCAAACTTGTCCAACTGTAATCAGTAACAAACACTGAATAAACACTGGAGAGCAGATACACAGATGGGGTGATTTGTTACCTGTTGACTTACTGACAATGACATCAACTTGCATCTGAGTTAAAATTGATAAACAATATGACTGTGATATGGCACAATTTTAAGTTCTTACTCTGTGAAAGAATTCTAGTCATCATTATTCTCAACAACATGGGCGGATTATGAGACAATGTGCCCCTGAGCATAAGGCCCCACCACCTCTCCTACACAGGAGCAAGACACAGAATTGTTTTGCATGGCTTTGTACTTGTAGACACCTTCTGTGGTTTTGTGTCTCTCAGTGGTAATTTTGTGTGACCTTGTGGTTGTGGCTCAAGAGGTAAAGCGAGTCAATCAGAAGATCGGTGGCTCGATCCCCGCCTCCTCCACTTCGCATGTCTAAGTGCCCTTGGGCAAGGTACTGAACCCCACATTGCTCCTGGTGGCTGTTCCATAGGTGTGTGAGTGCATGTGAATGTTTAAGCTGAGTAGCAGGTGGCACCTTGCATGGGTAGCCTCGGCCACTGGTGTGTGAATGTGTGTGTGAATGTGACATATAGCGTTCAAGCGCTTCAAGTGGTTGGAAGACAAGAGAGGCGCTATACAAGTGCAGGTCCATTTACCATCCATTTGTCTTGTGTTTCTTTGCAGTCATTTTGAATCTTTTTGAGGTCATTTAGTTTCTCTAAGGGGTATAATTTTGTCTGCTTCGGTCATTTGTTTTCTCTTTGTCGTTATTTTGTGTATCTCTGAAGTAATTTTGTGTCTCACTGGTGTATATTTGTGTCTTTTTTGGTCATTTTCTTTCTCTTTGTTGTTGTTCTGCGTCTCTTTATAGATCATTTGCATCTCTTTGTGGTCGTTTTGTGTCTCTCTGGGGTATATTTTAGTCTTTTTTGGTGGTTTTGTGTCTCTTTGAGGTCATTTTGTTTCTCTTAGGGTGTATTTTTGTCTGCTTTGGTCATTTATTTTCTCTTTGTAGATGTTTTGTGTCTCTTCGTGGTTCCTGTGCATCTCTGTTTGTAGTAATTTTGTGTCTCTTAGGGGTATATTTCTGTATTTTTTTTGGGTTGTTTTGTTTCTGTTTGTAGTCGTTATGCATCTCCCCGTAGTTCCTTTGGATCTCTTTGTAGTTGTCTTGTGTCTTTTTTGGTCATTTTGTTTCTCTTTGTAGTTGTTTTGCATGTCTTTGTAGTTCCTCTACAGCTTTTTGTGGTCATTTTGTGTCTCGTCATGTCTTTTTGTAATTCCTTTGCATCTCCTTGTTGCTTTTTGCATCTCTTTAAATGTGAATTTGTGTCTTTAAGGTATGTTTGTGTCTCTTTGTAGTCATTCTGCATCTCTTTGTAGTTCCTTTACATCTTTTTGTGGTAATTTTGTGTCTCTTTGTTGTCACTTTGTGTTACTTCGTCGTTCCTTTGTATGTATTTGTTGTTTTTTGCATCTCTTTAAATGTGAATTTGTGTGTCTTTAAGGTATATTTGTGTCTCTTTGTAGTTATTTTGCACCTCTGGTCATTTTGAGTCTCTTCCGGTTGACACATGTTCATTTGAGTGACATTTAGCAGCGTTTTTTTTTTTTTTTTAAGAAAAGGCACACCCAAGTTGTACCTTCCATTAATCTGGATCAGTGTTTTCCACAGTTAACTAAACAGCAGCCTTTTTCTTCTCTGGACATATGTTTTGATTCAAAGCAGGGGTCAGTGTTCTTAGCCTTTAGGGAGATATATATCACAGCTACAATGACCTACAGCCCTGCGCACATTATTCAGTAAGGGGCTATCTGCACCATATGCTGCAAGGTTTCCTCCAATTCAACCAACAGTTGGAGGATTTCCATCGTCTCTATTTTTCCTTGGGGCCAAAATGATGAGTATTACTGTTATAATGCTTACTGTTAACCGGCGCACTTGAGCAAAGTGGCCGAAAGGCAATGTGCAATCAAACCGCCATCTAGCCTTCATTATTCCTGGTGGAGGTCATTTAGCTTCCCTGAGAGCCAGTTATCCTCTGTCTGTCTGTCTGTCTGCCTGTCTGTCTGTCTGTCTGTCTGTCTGTCTGTCCATTGTCCTTCAGGGCCGGTCAGTGTAGCAGCCCAATCCGATAACAAACAGCCTTGAAACCAAGAGTGCAGACTGCGTGTCTGCTGGAAGGGAAGGAATTGGTGAAAATGTGCTTTGATGTGCACCTCCCTACACGCACGCTTTATTGCACGAGGCTTACAATAGGAATTTCACATGTTCTCATGATTTACAGTTCTCACTGTGCAGAGTGCTGATCCAAAATACACAGAGGGAATGTGACACTGAAAGCTTTGTGACAAACGCTTGACAAACAGTGCATTAAAGCTGGACTGTAATACATAAATTACCTCGGTAGGATAGCTACTGTTAAACTATAACTGATGTCACAACAGACTGTTTGCACACACATATTAAATCTGAGAAAAGTACTAACAACTTCAACGAATAATTTTACTTTGATAGCAGCAACATGCAGATTTATTTTTCTATGAATATACAAGTATGGTGCCAAAATCTGAGTTTCTTTGGCAGTGTGTCTCTGTTTTGTCCAATGTGTGTCAAAGAAAATGTTTAATTATAAGAAGGCTAATGCACAGTATGGCAAGGTGCAGTATGTTCCCAATGGACAATGAATAATACATGTGCATTTGGAGGCAAATAGATTAGATGATTTGTTTCTTCTGTGTATTATTGTACCTTTATTTGTGCCAGTAGGTTTGTTGGGTGTGCATACTCATATACACTACAGCAATGACCTGTTTAGAGGTTCAAATACACTCCCATTTGCACCAGAAATTTACCATTTACATAGTCTCTTTCAAAATAAACGCACTACGCACTACACCACAAATTGACGTTTTTTTCCCTTCAACAACACAAACATGTGGTTGGGTTTAGGACAGAATAATAAGGTTTGGCTTTATAATTTTACGGGGCGGGTGAAGGTCGGTGTTTGTTGGACCCATCCATCACCCCTCCCACCTACTTTACTTGGACTTTCGCCGCCTTAACTTTCGTTCTTGTCCCACTGCGTTTTCCCCTGATGCTGTCCAGCACTGTTAAACTATAACAGCAACCAGCTGCGTATCGTGCTGATGTTAAAGGATGGCTTTTTTGTCAGTGTCTGACGCTGCAAGTCACTGCTCAAAAGCTAGATTTCGACGACTTCAGAGTGAGACCAGGTTGAACAACACAACAACACAACAAAGATACCTACTGTGCTCTAGTGAACATTAACACTAATGTCGGTGAAGATTCTCAGTCATCCAGGTTATGGTAATCGTAAGTGCTATATCATAGGCAACTGGACTTGCTTGCGTTTCTTGAAGACGTTTCGCTTCTCATCCAAGAAGCTTCTTCAGTTCTGAACTGAACGATTAGCACAAATGAATATGAACCTTTTCTGCTAAAGAGTTCAGTGCCTAAAACCATAATTTTACCTAACATAACATGTTTGTTTGATCTCACGCCCTCTTGACTTTAGCAATTTGTTTGCTTTCCTCACTTCTGTTTCTTATGCACTAAGCTGGGCTGCCAATTACAGTGATTTTATTCACCAATGGCCTCAGCTGTCTGACGCCATACAAGAAAAAGAAAAGGGCTGACTAGTGCCAAGGCCCAACATTGACCAATCCATTTGCACCACTGGTACCACCACTAGCTTGGTGTGTCAGGGCCCTTAAGGCAGCAACACACTAATCTGACTTAAGTATAACATTTCGTGATTTTCAACGCAATTTGACAAAATCAAAAAAAGACTTGCAACTCAACTTGGACTTTAACACCAATGACTCTCTTGAACCTTTTGACATAATAATACTTGGTACCTTACCCCATGGCCAAGTAATAAAAATTATGTTTAAAAAGTGTGCCACAAGTCATTTAATTTCCTGAATCAGCTAACCTCAACACTATTCATTCACATTGAGACAGCTCTTAATTACAAAGATCCCTGAGCAGCCAGTCAAGTTGCAGAAGAAACATAAAAAAAATAGCGTTATGTTACTGTGCACCAGTTGGGAAAAAATGATACCAAAGATAACTTCGTTCATGTACAAAATCTATGCGGTAGTCACCCAAGTACAAATTGCAGCACAACTTTCTGTTGCTTCTCCCCACAGAATTGGGTTAATTATTCACTAGATAAATTGATGCGATTAACACTCACTCAAAATGTATCATGAAGGTTTCTTGTTACATCTTCATTGTGAATCTTTAGGCTATTCATTCGTTTTTTTTTTATTTTTCAAGAACTTTTAGGCTATTTTATTTACATGAATGATTAAGCCCTTTGACAAGAAATGCTAAGTTAATAACATTGACTTCATGCTGAGGCTCTGGCTAAGGGGACTCTTGAGCCCTTGGGCCCTGTAGGCTCATGCCTGGTAGGCTTGTTTGGTAATATAACCCATGGTTTTTAAGACAAAATATGTTGTCCATACCCAGGTGATTTTTGTGTCTAGACCTAACCACACCTTCACCACAGCACTGTTGCAAACAAAAATTGTCCATGTTTCTGTGACAAAATAATGTACTAATGTATTAGTGGTTTGCAAAAACATACAGTACAAACATTTTTCTGGCGACTGGGTTGGTTTCCTCCTGCTTCTAGTCTTGCTAAGCTATGCTAACTATCTCCTGGATGTATCTCCATACTTACTGTACAGACATGAGAATGATATCAATCTTTCATCTCCCAAAATGTGAAATTATTCATTTGAGCCTAAACTAGGAAAACTGTTCTGAACCAGGGTACTGTTATTAAATAGTTATGATGCTGGTATCAAGTTTGCAAGCTGCTTTTATGTGCTATCATAAAGGATTAGCTAATGATACGCAATTTACAGCGGGGCAAGACACCCACTGACCATTTTCTAATTCACAATAAAAATAAATTGACACTGGGAATTTTCTTTTGTCCTTTCAAAATACAACTTTGTTATTTTAAAAAGTGCCAAACAGAGGCCAGGGCTAGTTATGTATATCAGTTATTAATGTTTGTTTATTTACTGGCCCTTGGCTTCCTGTCATTTTTGCAGCTCCCCCCACTCCGGTCAAAGCAAGTTGAGTATCCCTGCATTAGCAGATGTGTCATACAAGCAGGGGATGCTTTTCACAAAAGATCAAATGAGACAAATAAATTGCAACAGGCCACACAGTGTCCTCGGTGAAAAGTGGGAACAATTTGCTCAAATAAGTCTTTAATCAATAGTTTGTGTGGTTCACCCTGGAGCTCAGCAGCAGGCCTGTGAAATACAATGTTGGTGACAGCTGGAGAGAGCAAGGTTACTCCCACTGCTGTTTTGAAATACATCGAGTCAAACTTTTTATCACCCTCCGGCCCCCACAGCAGGACTCAGGCAGCCTCCAATAGGCGAGTCAGACAACGCTGAATCTAAAAAGAAAAACAAAATAGTTGTAAATCTTCCTTAATCTGTTTGGAAATCCTTTCGTGTGTGGATGTGACAAAGCCATTTAAAACAAATCTCTTCCCCCCTCTGGTTTTATATCATGTTAAGATAAAGAAACCTGAAATACCATTAGGTTTTATGACTCTTGGGAATACCAGAGTGTTGGAGTTCAGTTTACTTGGCAAACAGTAGTGTTTATAATAGATTCTCAGTGTAGGAGCAGAGGTTAAAAACCCAGCAATTAGCACCGCAGATTTAGGAGTTTTCTCTCAGTGATACGAGTCAGAAAGGCATCCAGGCGGAGCACACAGATGGTTATGAATAATTAGGGAAATGAATATTTGGCCAAGTCGTCGTGAAATTGTGTAACAGCATCTGTAAACTGAGAAAGGGACAGCTAACAAGCAAACAGCTGCAGAGATGAGTGTTACTATCCTGAACTGAGTGCTACTATGCTTGAATACTGAAACAAGGAGATGGATCATTGTGAACTTCATATTTCGATATCAAAAATACATCCTATTAGCTTTTCTTTTTTTTTTTAAGTCTTTCAGTGACCAGCTATCAGCCTTAGACAAAACATAGTTTAGTCAGAGACAGTGTGGCTGGAGAAGAGAGGCTGAAGGCATGAGTTTTATTAGCTCTGTCTTCCTGTGGCGATGCTGCTGTTTATATTAGCCTAACTGAGGGCCCTCAGGGGGTTGAGGTGAAGATATGAATGTGTTATTGAGGCTATCCAAACAAAGCATGGTTATTAACAGGCGGCTCAGCTTGGGAACACTTCCCCAGCTACTGTGTCTTTGCGTGTGTGTGTGTGTGTATATGTGTGTGTGTGTGCTTGCTGTTATGGTATCTCTTGCCAATATTGACCCATCATTTTAAATTGAATATGGCCCACTCAGTGACATTTATCTCTGATATGATCGATAAGCTTTATTATAAAACAGATCGATGCTGGACTCTACTGTGAGAATTTGACTTTGAAATGATGATTGTGAAGGATTTCATTGGACTGCACAAATATTTGCACATCTTATCATTATTGTCATGCTGCTTATCAGTGGAGAGTTTCAGGCTAAACTGTACCCACAGTTATTCTATTTTGGTCTGAGTTGAAAAGTTTAGAGAGTGTTTGTTTTTTTTTTTGCCATAGACCTTTTGACATTCTTCTGTGGTCATTATATATCATTTTTAGAAAATTGATTAAGTCTTTTTGTGGCCACTTAGGGGCAGTTCAACAAGCTGTTAACACATCATTATTGTTAATACATCTTTGTTTTATGATGATGTTAATGGGAACATGTTAGCAAACAGTCATCTTTTTACACATCCAGCAGACAGAGCAACATTAACATTTATTTGTCAAGGTGCTTCTGGACACCTGATGATTTCAAAGTGGGGTTGTATGAGTTACTTACATAATCAGTGTATTACATACAGTAGCAGTAGGCATGCTCTCAGTTTGGAGAAGTAGGCAGTGAAGCTAAGCAAATCCTAGAAAATGCTATTACTTTAAGTGTACACTGTATATAGAATATTTTCACCACTTAACCATGCCATCAGACAGCAATTCCTGATGAAGAACTTAAGCCGCTATATTGCTTTTGGGGTGCTGTGGGGGTCAAAGGGTACAGATGACCCCGCCCCAAAGCTGAGGGAGGACCCATGAATATGCCTATGGTTGGCTCCTAAATAGAAGTACAACAATTGACTTACTAACCTAACTGACAATACAAGTTATATTTATTTACATAATAAATAAATGCAATCTTGACAAATGACAAAAACTCTGTCTGTGTGTCTGTTCCACGTTTTTCTCCTCACTGACTTGGTCAATCCATGTGAAATTTGGCACAGTGGTAGAGGGTCATGGGAGGATGCGAATGAAGCAATATTACATCAATTGGCCAAAGGGGGGCGCTATAGCAACCGACTGAAATTGCAAACTCTGAATGGGCATATCTCATGCCCTGTATGTCGTAGAGACATGAAACTTTGCAGAGATGCCTCTTTTTGAAAAACACCTAAAATTGATCTCTTCCTAGGAAGTTTGACCGATCTGCATGAAACTCAGTGAACATAATCTAGGGACCAATATCTAAAGTTCCCTCTTGGCAAAAGTTGGAAAACTTACTAAAACTGAGCTTCTATAAGGTAATGACTTTAACTATCTGCCTTTCAACGTGCTACCTGAAGTATTAATGTACTGGTACTACTGTACTTTCAATAAAGCAATCGTACTATCAAATTCACAAAAACTCTGTCTGAATACATTGCTCTTCTTAATGGGTTCAGTTGACTATTTAATCTGCAATTTCCTATGACCTGTATCCCAAACACACACCATGTGAAACTGTACATGGGCAACTGTGCACTCAATGGGTATGGACTAGTTTTATTATTAAAAAAACACTTCAACATGCCATCTGATACGCCCCTCCCCAACCATGTTATGCTATCTTGTCAGGAAAGGGGCCAAATAATGCTCCACAGTTATGCTCAATTTTGTCGAGGAAGGAAAATTGCCTCAGCAGTCTTGGACTTGCATAAATTGAGTGTGACCGGAAAACTGAGAGTTGACAACCATACTTCGGTTTTAGTTCACTGTCACAGGAGAGTGTGTAAAGCTGCCAGTATCTGAACGTAAGAAGCTGCAGTAAGAGTATTTTGGGGTACTTTTATAGTACTTTTCTATTAAAAATGACTCAAACTGATTAGTCGACTACTAAAATAGTCACTGATTATTTTAATAGTCAATTAGTCATCGATTAGTCGACTAATCGTGGCAGACCTAATTTACAAATGATACAAATATACAAATGATGCTGATGAGCGCAGTGAGACTGAACCAATCTAAAGCAGAACACACTTTTGTGTATTATTCGGAGACTTTGATATTTTACATTTTCTGACATGTTTTTATCCTGTTTGATACAAAAACAGATCAAACATCTTTAACCCTTCGTCTCCGTCATTACAAGCCCATGTTTTTTCGACAAGTTTTATTCAAAGCTGTAGAAATGTAACTTTCTGAGTGCAGCATGTATTCCTGATGTGTGAAATGACAAGACAAGACATTTGAAACCTCTATTTGATATAATAATGTTCCTCATAAAAGATTACATCATGGAATATTTCACTTCACTGTCACTTTGGTAAAGTGCTGGAACAAGTATGGAACATTGTCACTGTGTGAAAGGAATGTTCTTTTCTGTGCTGCTGAAGGAGAAATGTAGTGGGACTGTGGAAACATAAGATTCAATTGGTCGGAGAATCTGGCGGCTTCAATAGGGCAGCATCAATTCAACATTGGTCATCAAAAGCCTGTATTATTCTTTCTGTCTCACTCTTCCTGTAGCTTTTCTCCTCAACATGTCACTTTCCATCAGTGTAATTTCTGATTACATGCTCAATTGACTAGATCTGACATGTGTTTAAATGTTCGTTTTATGATTTCTAACTTTCATTGAACTAAAGTACAGAGGAAGCAGCATTATTTTTTATTTTATTTTCAATCAATGGGAACTAATTACTTTAGGAGTAAATCTACTTAGACATGCAGTGGAGGGGCTTAGCAGATCAGACAGCATGTAATTAGTTTTTTGATGACACGTTCCAGCTGTAGCCTTTGGCTTTACTGATAATCTTGCCTGAAATAATAACATCCACCGCTTTCTTCTGAGGCATTTCATAAAATTGGTTTGCCATAATTGTCACATTAAGTTAGCAAAATTCATATGCAGCACATCTGGTCATCCTATCAGAACACTGTGTTAAATTGCATCTTATTTTTGTATCAAAACTGCAAGAGAAAATATGTGTACTGCTGTATATGAATATGGATCTCAGTCTGTCCGGTGGTGAGGCATCCTATTCGGCCACTGTCCGGTCACTACTGACATCTTACATAGGCAGTTGTTTTCCAGGTGGTGTTTTTTTTTTTTTTTTTTTTTAAATTCTTGTCATTGTTAAACATATAAAGGCCCAAGGCCCAAAGAGCATTATGGATAAGAAGCTTCAATACAGATCTACAGAATCCTTGTAAGTCTAAAGGCCCAGACACACCAAACCGCCATTAGAGAGCTAGCGGTAATGAGAGCCCCCTACGCTCATACTTTCTGCGCCTGCGGGACAGGACATACCCCTCCATACCAGCAGACAGCAGTCGTCTGTAATCGTCACCCAAAAAGGGAAACCGGAAAACCGTATTGATGCTAATTTGCCAGTTAGCATATTAACAACAACAACAATAGACTGTTTATAAAGAGGGACAACGTGTCTCCACTTCCTCTCACTGTACAAAAATTAAACCAAAGTAGCCTGGATACGGACACTGCCATCTTGTACTGGTCTGTGCAGTAGGAAGTGGAAGCAGGTTATCTGACCCAGTTGTGAGCACACTGATTGACAGTCCATCTGACAATCATGTGGCTACACCGCATACCTATACAGTAGCATCAAAGAACTAATTAAAACTGAACTTATCAGAATGACAAACATACATCAGCATGATAGGAGCTACCTAAAATGACAGAAACCATCAATGGAAAAAATATTTTACATGTGCTTTAATTATTTAGTTTGGCTTGTGTCCCATCCAATAACATTTTTATGACCAATACTGCAGCCAGCCACCAGGGGGCTATCAAGACGTTTTGGCTTCACTTTTGGGGAGCTGTCCTGTCGTCCATCTTTATATTCATTGTACAAGTGAATAATTATGATATGAGGATGATCTAAACATCTACAGGACTGCAGCTGGACTTACTGATTGAAATGTCAAGAGGATAGTGTGATTTATGTGGTGTTGTGAAGTTTTATAAAATTAAATTATGGGTTTAATGCACCTGGGTCCACTGTACAGTGTACTGGTTTAAGAAGGAACTTCAGTACAGCTAATATTCAGTGTAATATCAGTCAAGCTGCACTAATCAATATTTGTATATCAATATTGGATCAAGTGACTATGTGCAATGTGAAAGGAGTCATTATTTTTATTAGAATTATTTCTAATTCTTTTCGGCCCGACTTATTATTAACCTTCTTTTCAGCCGTAGCAAGCAGACATTTTCAGTGAGTATAAACTGAAACCAAATACCCGCCCAGTACCAAATGGCAGATGGACAACGTTAGTCACTAGCTGACGAACATGGTGGATCATTTAGTAGCTGAAGAGCCAGATATTTTCTCAGGAGTTGGTAAACATGGCAAAAGGAGAGAAAATAGGACCTGAGTTTGTCACACTGACAGAACCACGACTCCATATAAATGCTATTGTTGCTCTGCAGTGTTTAAATAGGCAAGTTTTGCTTACACCATTGTCATGAGTACAGGATTATACCATACAACAACAACAAGACATTATGCAGCTTTATTGGGAAACACTTTGGAGGATTTTGCCCAATTTCGCCCTTATGTAATGACAAAAAATGACCATGCCAACATACCTGCATACACCAGGCTTTATAATATCATCATAATCATATATACCAGTAACTCAGTGTACAGTAGATGATGTTCTGTATTCAGGTTCATTTCAGTATCTTATGTAACAACTGTGTATTTATCTCCTTTGAAAAGTAAAGCCAAAATCATTCTTAAAAAATAATTAAATAATTATTCACTACAGGTGTAACAAGGTAAGTTTGTCATCCATAGGTGATATACGGAGAAGTTTTTTAGCACAGGATGGTGTAAGGATAAAGAGTTATAGAGCAGCAGCAGAATAATAACAAAAGCAAGTTGGCTGTTGTGTGTATTGTAATGGTTTGTTTGTTGCTCAAGTCTTTTCTGTTACATTCCTTGGGTGTTTCTGTCAACTAATTTAAAAGTAATTATTTTTTTAATATACCTTCAGATGCACTTTTCTTAAAGGTTCTCTAAGTCTTCCTAAGCTTGAAAAGTTTTTGTCACATACAGCAAACATCTTCTCACGATCCACTCGCTACATGTCCTCTGAATATGCTGTGAAAACGTTCGGTCCGCAAATGGCAACAAAAACACTGTGGTCCAGGTTGCACCAACGAGCCAGTGCGAGACCAGCGAGAAAGCAAGCACACACATGAACGCAGTGCCCATGTCTCATGGTCTCGCGCAAGCACGCACAAGTGAGCGCGGTGCCCAGAGAGGCAGTTAGAGCTACAGGCTACAATGAGGCTAAAAGGCGAGCTAGCTCCGTTGTGTTTTGTCGAACGTAAACAGAAGTGAAGTGTTTTTGTTGCCATTTGCAGAGCCTGGGCTGCCTACAGAGACCGGACTCTTTCACAGCATATTCAGAGGACATGTGGCTAGCGGATCGTGAGGAGATGTTTGCTGTATGTGACAAAAACTTTTCAAGCTTAGGAAGACTTAGACAGCCTTTAAAACTAAACACACACAGTATTATATGTACAATATGCAGAATGCAACACAGACCTCCTGTGTTAAGAGTTAATGTTAATACTGTTTATTACTTTTCGACAAATGAATACGACAACAACTACAACAATAAAATTATATTTCACAGCGAGAATTTTGATTGTCTCTGTGTCATCAGGCAGGCATCAAGACAGTGCAGCAGATGTTTTTTTGCAGCCAACTGAAGAAGCAGCTGTTTTTCTTTTTGACCTCTATAAAGGCAAAGGAGGACTCATCACAGCACAAGTAACAGTGAACCACAGTGTGAATGGTCCTGATGGTTCAGATACAGGTCGACATGAATAATCATCCCTAGGAGGAAATATAACAGCAGAGTCTTGTTCTCTGATCTGTTCAATGTCCTCCTCCAGAGCAGGCTCCTCATTCATACTTTCAGCAGAGGTGGTTTCCGCCTCTGCACCATCCACCACGTCTGCTGGCTGGATGCAGTCTTGATAATGTTCATATTTACAGACACTTCTGTGTGAACCTGAGGCTGAAACAACGCACAGATCTCTCCTGCTGCAACATCAGTGATGGTGTTCAGCACTTATGCTCAAAGCAGTTGAGCTTCTTCACCAGGATGTCCTGAGTGTAACCCTGTCTAACCTTCTCCAGGATAGACAGGACCATGTTGCCTGTGGTGGAGCAGGAGAAGGTGACATTAATGAGCAAAGTGGACAGAGCAGCAGGGACACGGTCCTCAACAGCTTTTGTGACCCCAACAGCCATTTTGCTGAGCTGCTGGGAGGGCATGTTGAGGGAGGTGTTTTTAGAAGGTAACCAGAAGCCCAGCAAGACCTTTTGGAACCACCTCCATCACCACCTCCTGTGGGCTGAGCAGTTTGGAGCTGGGGGCCTCCTGGTGCTGCTCTGTCAGGCTCCAGGCGTACTTCCGAGCCTGGCTGATGATCCTGTAGTGTCTGTAGGACACAGTCATTCAAAGTTTGAAAAAGAGACATCACTACCACTGTGCTCTAACTGAGAGTAAATCTGTGTAAAATACGACTCACTGAAACTGAGGAGGGACCTGTGCACAGCTGAGCAGCCTTCTGCTGGTGTTCACTTTCCACACCTGAAACAATTAGAGAGATATGAAGAGTTACAGAATAAAGCCAGTGTCATGTAGGAGAGTTGACTCAATCTACTGTTGAGTCTCAGGATTGTGTTCTCATCAAGATCCTCCAGTTCAAACTCTCAGAACCTGAAAACACAGCGTCAACCCAGTCACCAGAAAAAATGTGGTACTAAACATGTCTGCAAACCACAAATACGTAACATTTGTGTGTTTAGGTTTAGGCACAAAAACACTTGCTGTGGTTTGGAAAAGATCATGGTTTGGTTAAAATACCCTGTCTGGAGGGGGCACAATCCCTGCAGGAAAGACAGCAACATCTCAGTAAAAACAACAGCTCTTTGTGACACTTTCCCTGCCAATGGGTCGTTACAAAACACCCACGTTTGAAGTCCGAAAAGCTCGACTATCGACTAGTTGCTTCAAAACACCCACGTTATGAGCTTAAAAGTGGAAGCCGATGGAAACACTGCAATGACTCTAAAATGTCTCCCCCTAGGTGACACGCCATCTACTGTCCGTTTTGCCTCCTGATGACAAAGTCTGCTCATACACTATGTCTCTTTAGAAACATTAATATGATGTGTGTGAAATGTGCAAATGTAACTTATTTGGTGTTTGCAGAGGCGTATAATTTTCTTGTGGTGACAGGGCTGTTACTGTTCCTAGCTTCCTCATTTCAGATTGGAGAGATATGAGCAGAGATAAAGCAGGGCTGGACAGTGTGTGTGCGTGTGTGTCTCAGTAACTCACTGCACTCTCAGTGTGGTTCTGGTCTCCTCCACCAGCAGCTCAGTTGGAGCTGTTTTTTCTGCTGAAGCCTCAAAAGTTCAGTCACCAGGACGATCTAAACAAACACACAAATGATCAGGCGTTTTTTTTTGTTTGAAGACACAGTGTATGAGACTTTACCAGTTATTTGATATTGGTGTAGACTTTGAACTAAACTGGGTCTTACCTGAGCCTCCCAGGAGCCTGCTCATATAGGTGTGTCAAACAACACCTGCGATGGAAATAATGTCGCCTATTAGTTTGTTTGTCAGAGGTTTAACTCCATCTGAAAATGTTTACAGTCTAAAACCCTCTCACATACCCTGATGGGTCTGTAGATGCATCGGCTTCCTTCAGTAAACTCCAAGGATTTTTTTTTTTTTTTTTTGCTGTATATAAAAATACAGAATAAATTTAGGAGTCAAAGCGACAAATCTTCACGAATATTTTACGGTTCAGCAATGAACTCGAGAGTACTCAAACACAGTTGATCCTCCAGATACAAGTGAACAGTGCGAGTTGAGGTTACATGAATATGTATGATGATGACCAGACAGATCAAAAATAATGTAGTTTAGGCACACATTACATTTTATACAAATAAACATGCTGAGAATGAGCAAAAATCCTGTGCAAGACTCATTCAGTCCATGGCTCATTTTCAACTCAAGAAACTACGATTACAGTCACAAAGCTGAGCAATATTATTATTACCAAGGACCACACAAATACGTATTACAGTTTTTTCTACTAATAACAATACACCAGACTGACACTTCGATATTACATGGATTTTTATTCATTACAAATGAATGGAATAAAAATTTAATTCTGCACTGTTATGCAGTCTTAATCATTTTGTAAACATGATAAGAATAAAATGCACATTTAGAGTAAACACTGTGGCTGTGTGGCACTGCAACCTACTGGGAAGTAAAGTTACAGACAAGATTAAAATAAAGAACTCTATTTGTCACTACAAGTTTCTGGAAGCAAGACATTGGCACCAGGTTCATAGATGTGTTCATCACTGACATAAAGAGGAATAAACATTTTATATATATATATATATATATATATATATATGTCAATAATCAGATGATGAACATATCTTTGAACACACTGATGCCAATGTCTTGCTTCCTGAAACTTGTAGTGTTAATAAAGCCACTCTCTAAATCAAAGCTGTAGAATCAGCGATATATAAATATCAGAAGTGATGATCAGAAATCAGAAATACTTTATTGATACCTGAGGGGAAATTTTGATACATTACAGTCATCCTCATTTATAGCAAAACGAATTATAAGACAATAGGAATAAGAGGTATGAAATATGGCATGAAGTATGTAAATATAAAAATGTGTGCATTATGCCACAATGTTTAAAACTAGAAGGTACGTTTTTAAGAAATGCAAAAATGTGTGTATTATGCTACAATGTAATAAGTATAAATATGTGTGTCTGTACGTGTGTGCATCATGCATTCAAGAGTAGTGTAAGTACGAATAAATGAGGATACTGGATATTTCACAGTTAAATAACTTCTGTATTGGGGCAGTTGAATTATTGCACCAATTACTACAGTTAAGACAGTGCTGTACAGAATTACTGTAATGCTAAGTCATTATTGCACAGTTGAGAATATGATAAATTAAATTCTGGCATTTTTACTGCTGATGGGTGAATTAAGTCCATGCGCCAGTCCATTGACTCAAACTGTCTGACACTCGAGGGAGAAGTTGAAAAGTTTGATGGCCTCAGGCAGGAATGACTTCCTGTGGGGCTCTGTGGTGCATTTTGGAGGGAGAGTACCTATTGCTTTTGTTGGTTGGGTTAGTTAGGTTTAGGCAAGAGAAGTGGGACTGGTAAGGGTTAGAATGTCAGGGTAAACCAATGAGAGGCAGATTATGTCAGAATAGGGCAGGTCATGCCTTCACCATTTTAGGAAATGCAAATCTGCTCCCTAGAGTGTCATAATTTGGCACAAAAAACAATTGTTGCTATTTGACGAGTAAGGACTGAGAATGTGTTTGAGTACAGCGTTAACAGTTTTACCTGAGGACACTGACTAAATCTCTCTCCTATTCCTCTCTGTTCTCTGTCCCCTCTCTGTGGCTCCCAGACAGCTCAGACGGTCCTGGTGGTGGTAGTGGTGTTCTGCCTCTCTTGGCTCCCTCATCACGTTGTACACCTGTGGGTGGAATTTGGGACCTTTCCGCTGAACCAGGCCTCCTTCGTGTTACGGGTGGCTGCTCACTGCCTGGCGTACAGCAACTCATCTGTCAACCCGGTCATCTACGCCTTCCTGTCGGAGAACTTCAGAAAAGCTTACAAGCAGGTGTTCAAATGCCAGATTGGCACCAGTGACTCCCCGCTCAACGACATCAAGGACATCCGCAGCAAAGCGGACACTCCACCCTCGACTAACTGCACCAACGTCTGATTGTGGTGTCGATGGTGACATGAAAATGAATTACGGCTACTGTCACACTGAAACTCAATGTAAAGTCAAAGTGACAGAGCCATCAGACATGAGTGGGTACGTGGATTTTTTTTGATGTAGGTAAGTATGGTTGCTTGGATATTGCTACAGCTGCACTGTTCCACATAAGCGCTGTTCATTAAGGACCAGAGGAGATAAAGCCACTGTGTCTGCAGGGCATCATTACTCCCTCTTTGATCAGTCTCTGTCTCCCTCTTTCATCATAAAAACCTGTGGAGTCTGAAACTCAGGAAGATGATCCTCTCTAAAGTGAAACTCATTTTGACTGTAGACGGTGTCACATCAGAGTATATTTACAAGACAATGCATTAAAGATCAGAGGTCATTTTACTTACAGACTTCAGAAGTATTCAAATTGGTAGACCTTTTTCAAGATCATTATTGCATTGTATTTAGTCACAGCATTATCACCTGCTGAAGTAAAACTGTTGTTTGAATGTGTCGTTGGTGGTTGGTGGGATATGCGTTCAGTTTGGTTAACCTGATGTAGGGGCTGGAGGCAGCAAGTCTCTATGAAAAGAGAAGAAATGCAGCTCCTGGTAACTCCAAAATAGTCGTAAATGTACATGTAATGAATTCAGGCGATTAACATGTGGTGAAGACCATACAGCTGAATACTGCTATCCATTTCAGAGTTGGAGGGTGTGTGAGCGGGACCCTGGAAACCGGTTTCACAAAGATGGGCTCTTACTAATGGTTAGACCTCAGATAGATTTCTAAATTAATCCATTGCACAAAGCTGTCTGACTATTTGAAAGATGACTAAATTGCCAAAAACTCTGGGTAAATTAAAACTTTTTTCAAACTAAAAAATATGACTGACTGAGCCACCACATCCATCTGCTCTGCTCCCCTCACTTCAGCAGAACATTTTTGCCCTAACGGAGAAATTCAGCAGAGGCAAGGACATTTTACTGGGTAATTAAGTCAGCTTGTAATACAGAAAATTCGAGTGGCCTGAAATCTCATCACGCCAGGGCCACACCGCCTGCGGAAGCACTGCGAATAGCCTCGAAGCGCCGAGAAGTGAAGGCAGTTTCCTTTCGGCGCCCATGTTAACCGACTGTGTCAGCCACACTGGCCGCACCGCGCCGGGAAGCTCCGCGGCAGGCTCTCGATTTGCAGCGATCAGTTCGGCGTCTGGTCTATTTTCTGCACGAGCCGCGAGCGAATGTGTCAAGCCAGGCAGTGAAAAACAACAGCTGGGAGCAGAATCGCTTGTCGACGGCGTGGAGAAATGCGCGTCTGATGTGAACGGAGGTTCTCCAGCACGTGCGAGAATTTCGGTGCACTGCGCTTCGCAGGCAGTGTGGCCCTGGCGTCACACTGCACAATAGTGTAGCAAGGGAACTGCTCAATACATTTGCTGACTCATCCTTCAGACCCAGGAGGGTTTCCTTGGGCAAACATAAATGACTGATGATGTTTTCACTAAGTACATTTCCGATAGATTACTGTGGTCTCAAAAAACTCTGCCCCCTTGTCATAGCTCACTCCACAGCATTGTTAGCAGAATACAGATCATGAGCCATGTATTTGTTTTTTTGACTGTGGTTGCCTTTGGTCAGGTGTCACTGATTGCTACCATGGAAACCTGTGGCCAGTTGCACAAAACACCTTAAGATTTTCCTTACAGTCCTTGTTAAAGTTTCCTCAAAATAAGTCTTCTTCTTAATGTTTGCTTAAAATGTCCACTGCAGTATTCAGTTCACTTCAGTATTTTATCCTTGTCTTTGTCTTATACTTCTTTATCTTTATCTTTAGACCATTGCACAAAGGTGTTAGGGACCTCTGTATGTCTTAAGTGCAACATGACCAAACTTCTGGTGATAGATGAAAAAGAAAAAACTAACACACCCTGAGAGGGGTGTTCTGCGACCAGGAGAACCCACTGATACACTTTTGATTTTACACTTCAGCTGTAGTTTATTCCAACAATTGTTTTCTGTTTTCTGGTATTTGGGGATGAAATTTACTTTGTAGGTTTTGCCTTCTGTGACTGTATTGCTCCAGAACTATAATCTTTTCCTCCTCTGACCAATATGGTCTTCTTGTCTTCTTTCCTTATGCCATTTTTCGAGATGATAACAGGCATCACAAGCATGAGTCCAAGCAAACAAACAATCTCCATGGAAACTTTTACCACTGTAAGATTTCTTTGAACACAGTAAATGAGTTAACGTTTTTCCTTAATTAAGGGATGCAACTGTATAAGTCCCTCGGCTAAGGAGAAATTAAGCATTAAGTGTTACACTTAAAGAGAAAACTTAAGGTGTTTTATGCAATCCCTTAGATGCACGAGTGAGTGGACCCTACACTCTTCAATAAGTGGGTCAAAAATGACCCGTGTTAGAATCAATGTGTTTTTATGTCACTTTTGTCATTTTGGTTAAAATCATTTTTATTATATTTTGGTCCACATAACAATGATATTCATGGTTGAAATATTTTTATTTTTCAGTTTTGTTTTTTTTTTTTTTACATTTTTAACATTTTTAAAACATTTTGAAAATTGGAAACAAAAATTACACAACAGCAATGTCAACATCCATTTTGTGTGTGTGGTGTGTGTGTGTGTGTGTATGTGTGTGTGTGTGAAAGAGAGTATATGCGTGTGTGTGTGTGTGTAACTGTACAAACCTGTTCAGTTGGATTTCCAGGTGGACGACTGACACCTCCACCTGGACAATAGTCTGGGTCCTCATCGTCTGATATTTCAGATTCTGAGTCCAATCCCATAACTGCCTCTTCATTCAGCATCCTTACAACCATTTCAGCTGTATATCTCGCAGCCATAAAACTTTGGATGAGGAAACATAAAACGAAGAGAATGTTTTGAATGACAAGCAAACCTATTGATCAGTATGTAGCTATATAAATAAATGCACACATGCATCCGCGCGCACACCGACACACATGCACACACCAGATAGGGAGTATACTGCGAAACTAGAGGCCATTGTCTGTGTGGTCCACAAAATATAAATTCCAGACAGTCACAGATGATTCAAAGGTTACCATGAAATTCCATAGGAAATGAATGCGGGTCATTTTTGACCCACTTATGGAAGCGTGGGGTAGTAATACAAAAACTATAATTTTGTAAAATGTATAAAAGGTAAGTGAAAAATTTCAATGGCATGATGTCAATAACAAGTTTTTTGAGGAACAGCTGGAATATGAAATGATAACAACTTTTCATTACGAAGATATCACAAGAAAACAACCTCACCGGGTCATTTTTGACCCACTTATGCATATAAGGGTTAAGGCATATCCACATTATTGTGGAAAAACTGCATTTGCACGTGCCTTCGCAAGTATTGTGTATGTGGTGTGTTGTAACAAATTGGCTGACCTTTTGTGGGCGTAGCCAATCGCTGTCAACCATTGTTTGAACTGAAAGGTGTATGAAATACAAATCAGTTGTGTTTCTGAATTTGCATAACTGTATGTGTCATAGCAAATTAGCCTCATATTGAGACCAGACTAGACTCACAAGTCAGTCTTTAGACACTTTGCTTAACTAAAGACTGATGACTTTCTCCCTGATTTTGTGTTTAGATGGGCGGATACAATTTCAGAGTTTAAAAAAACTCCCTATGCTGCAGAACCAATAGTAAATCCGCAGGGCGGCCCTTCGGTGGCTCGCTGAACTCTTCTGCTCGTAAACATAGTCCAACTAGAAACACGTATAGTGGTACAAAATGGCTCAAGTCGCTGTACGTCCTTCATTTCCACAATCTTGTGGACTAAGCACACGTTTGATAAAACGGAGTTAAATCTCTCGGCATCCATTTTCAAGCTCTCTGTGTGTTTGTTTCCTTGTGGACGAGAAAAGGGGGAGTGCACATTTCCGGGAGGGCGTGTCCTTTTCAAAAATGCAAGAGGCGTTGCTTTGTTGCCGGCCGTTTTCGCCGGTGTGTTAAACATACTTTAGAAAGGAGTGTCCCCAGACTATCAGAAGGAGGAGATCTCTGATTGTCTGGTGGCGAGACTGAGACCAGACAAAAATATATTCTCTAAAATGTAGGTATCTAAGGCTAGCAACGTTAGCAATTTAGCTAAGGTTGCACCATTTAGTACAACATAGTTCTGGAGTAGTAAATAGCCATTGCACTGCTGTTGACCCTTGTTTTTCCACCGTAATGTGAATACACCGTTAGTTCTGTTGGCCTCAGGATAAGGCAGGTCATTCACAAGTTTTAAATAAGTCAGTCTTTATTTATGTCAAACTTCTAATTTACAATAGACTAATCTTAGAACAAAATTACAGCTTTATTAACAGTACAAGTAATGTCTTTGTGAAACCGGCTTCTGGGGTGCAGAATACAGCCATGGTACCTCCACATTATAGTCTGGCCCCTTGTTGAACGGCTACAACTTGCTCCTATTTCTTCACGTTAATGACAGGAGATGCCATGTGTGTGGACTGTGGAGTGTTTTTTGAGTTGTTGGAGCTGGGCTTAATATTAAAAGGAATGTAAAGACTAACTGCTGACGAAAGGTCGCCACTGTAGATAACAAAAAACTATCATTGTCATTGAACTGTGTGATTAAAGCCTGTATTTTGTAAATATTCAGACACTGGAGCTGATATTCACATCTGCCTGTAAAAGTCTCACTCTATTGTATTTGGCTGTTATGCTGTGTTAACAGTCCTCAGATTGTGTTGTGCTGTATAACTGAGCCTGGCTGTTGGACATACGCAGCTTGACGCTTGTTTTGCACGTTTTCTGGTAGCCATCTTTCGAACCATTACAGCAATCAAATGAAGACTTCTGATGTTGTATGCTATATGTATGTGATGTGCCATGCCTCCACGCAGCAGCTTTACACCTCAATATAACAAGATCATGAAACTTAAACAATACGAGACCTTTAACTTGGACCTACAGTATCACACCATTTTGTATGTACATCTCTGGAAGTTGTGGACTTTAAAGAACATGTCACATCCATTATTGACTTTATCTGAAAAAGGATCCTGAGCTCAGTTCAGTGTGGATTCTCAGCCTGCTACAGTGAGTCTTGGAGGGGAGCAAGTCTGCTACAGCTGATGATGACTGATTACCACCAACTTCATCCAGACAGAAGGAACAAATCAGTGTAATCAGCCGACTCTCATCTTCTCTGTCAGCGAGGATCTCGGATGTGACATTCAAGGAAAATTACGAGAGAGCGGAGGATATGCAGCTAATGACTTTGCTCACTGTAGCACTGACTGTACAGATGGTGATGCTCATTTATGCCTGCACAGGACTGAGGATGTTTTTTTGAAATGGGACGTGTGCATGGAAATGTTACCCAGGTGCTGCGAGATGATGATGATTGATGACATTATGGTGGACACATGAGACACATGTGAATTGATGGAATTTCTGTGGCAGATGATACAGATGTGGAACACGAGTGTTGTTTCCTTCAAAATACCCATATAAAGAGCACATGAACAAAATAAGATTTTGTCAGCAGGAGATGCATTGTTTAAATTTGTAACACTACATTACTGCCTGCAAATTATACAGTGTAATTATTTAGTATATAAGGAGTATCAGTATAATTCTTACTGCATACCTGCATTGAGGCACATACAGTATAGGACACAACTTTGTGTTTGAAAGAGAGTTAGAAATAAATTACACTGCAAATATTTATTTTATTAGAATTGATTTAATAATTACAGAGCACAGTAATTTATTACTGAGTAACAAGGCAGGAAAAATGGGGAGGGTGATCGATATTCCAACAAAATGAGTCTTGGCACCATTTATTTTAAAACTATAATATATTAACAAAACATGCTTACAAGAAGTGAGTTACAATGAGGGGGAAATTACAATATAAAAACTCCATTCATTATTATGGTGTTGGTGTGCCTCTGTAGCTGTAGCTATGAAATAGATGTGTCTGTGTTTTTAAAATGATAATAAAATACAGAGAAACATTTATATAGTTTTTGGCCACAGTGTGAGAACTACCTGACAATCAAAAATTGATGTTAGAGGAGAACCAAGATCAGCTTTTATGTCCCATCATATCACACAATAGAAAATTGAGGATATAATACATGTACTTTGACCCTAAAACAAACTGTGCTAAAGTTAATTAAGAATTTATAAATAAAACAAATGGCATGTCAAGATTTTATCACAAAAACAGAACAGGGAAAAACATGCATGGGGAATTCCTGCTGAGGTTATGGCCATTACATTACAGTAGCAGTATGCTGGGCTGCATCGAATAAAAGCACTGAAAATGTGAGAGAAAGCTCCTTTTAAGTCTGAGATATGCAGGTTGTAAAATAAAGCAATTTCTATAACCCATTTTTCAAGTCAATTCCAAAATAATTAGTGGATATAAGCGCTGTTAAATGAAGCATTAATTATTCCAGCATAATTACACAGTGCCATCTGTCACCCCAATCAATAGTGTTAAATAGGAAACAAAATACAGTTGAAACAGATGTTGAAGTGTACAGTAGAATTTACTATTTGGTATGCTGTATGAAAAAAAAATGAACACTGTAATTTGTGGGCTGTATTCTAAAGTGTTACCTTTAATTTTGCATTTTCCAGTTTTAGTACAAACAAAGTGAAAATGTTTCTCATGAAATGAAAGAGTTTGTTATGCTCTTTCTTCGTGGATGTTTCATAAAAAGATTCACATTTGTTTTTTAAGTTTTATTTATTTATTCATTCAAATTAGATGATACTGGTTGTGCAGCTTTTGAGTGCTTTGTGTGTTTTACTGAGGGATCCTGGTGTGTCTTTTCAACCTTGTTTCTTGTATTAATGCAGCCGTGCCGTTTACTTCAAACAATTTATCAGAGTAGGAAAAAAAAAGATATTTTCTTGTCTGTTTAACTTTCTGTGCTTGAAAATGCAACATGTGAGAAACAACTAAGGCTTTCTGAAGTACTCAATATCTGGATGGTATTTTGAATTATGTCCAGGCTTTTGATTGTGTCTTTATGCAGTGCTACTTATATTATACAATTATATTAAACTTTGTGGCATTGAGAAAAATCTTTTCACTACACGTGCTCTGCTTTTTCTTTTCTTTTCTTTTTTTTTTTTTTTTAAATTTATCATGATTGAAAATTAAAAAAAAGTGCCCTTCCATCTCATTGAGGCCTTCACTTCTAGAAAAGGAGCTTTTCTTCAGCCTCACTATCACACTGGGTTGTTTCTAAAATAGTAGTGTAGGTTCCCACCAGTTGGGTTCCCATCAGAGGTTTGGTTTTTACTGAAAACACACTTGTGGGGAACATTTCCTGGCATCAGCCAATCTCGATGATCCCTAAGAGGAAACAGCATGCCTTCCCATGATGCATTGAACTGTAAATATCAAGCAACAAGGGGTCATTTTCAGGGCAACTGTACAGAGTAAAACTGAACTTTATCCACATTAGATTTTGTACATGGGAACACATGTCAACAGCATATCAGACACAGATGATGACTTTGGAACTAGAGGCAGCCGTGGTGTCCACAGGTGCTCTGTTAAAATAACATTACACAAGGGAAATTTGGTTATTAGCAGGAAACAAGGGACATGGCTGTTTTTACCATTAACATTTCATCTTAATTATAGAGAATCCACATGGAGTCTGTGCAAGTAGTAGACCTAATATCAGTCAGTACCACAGTCTGAAATACCTCAACAGCAACTGGATGGATTGACATTACATTTGGTACAGATATCCATGTTGCCCAGAAGATTTATAGTAAAAACCTTGGTTGTCCCACAACTTTTCATCTAGTGGCATCACCAGGTCAAAATTACAGTTGGTCTGGTACTTTGGTTTATGACCAGATAGGCCTACCTCCAAAATTAATCACATTCTCATAAGGCCTCAGCAGTACTTTGTATCTAATTTAATATCTCAACATTTCTTGACAGTCTGAAACAATATTTAGTAGGCCTACTTGTACTGACTTGGTGATCCCTTGACTTTTCATATAGGCTAGTGCCACCTCAAGATTGACATTTGTGGTTTTGAGTTGAACATCTCAACAGCCATGCAAATCCTTCTGACTTTTCATCTCACTAGAAAATGCTAGCATGCGTCTCTCGGGTCATCGCTAAATTAAGATGGTGAATATGGTGAACATTACACTTGCTAAACATTGGCATGTTAGCATTGTCATTGCATGCATGTTACCATCAGGGTCTGTTTTCAGGTCTAGTCCTACTGTATATGTGAAATAAGTTGTATGAAGTCCTTCGTAGCAGTAGGAGCTACATAAATTCTGAGTTTTGAAAAGAAAAAAATAGGGGTGAGGAGGTAGACCTGTGCCTCAGCTCTGCTTGAAGTGCAGCACACACTGCTGCTGGCGGCGCTGTGGCCGTCAAGTGCTGTCCCCCAGCACACATTGGCAGCGGCGTGCAACGGCTGCCAACTGCTAGTAACGGAAGAAGAAGAGGAAAAACTTTGAAGCAACAACAACTTGGATTTCACGGGTGAGTTTGAGATGGTGAATATGGTGAACATCCATGAGAGATTATGGAGTCATCTTAGTGTTAATGATTCAGATTTCACACTCAAACCGCACAGTGAGATAATTATTAACAAGAGTTCTTTCATTACAAAGTAAACTGGCCCTGCTATCATTAAAAGAAATACAATCGGGAAGAATACATGAGTAACACTTCATCCCATCTCACTTTTTTTTGCCGTCTTTTACATAATGAGTATTTCTTTCTTTCTTAATAAGACAGGGCATATTACTGCTAATCTTACAAACAGCACAAAAGCTTAATGGTGTTTTTTACACCACAGAAAGGTAGGAGACAAAAAGCACTCTCACATCATGTGACAGAAAAACACTTGACCGAAGCAGTGAACACGGAGACTAAAAAAACCAACTCACTCACACGCTTATTCACTCACTCACAAACAAGCATGGTGCTCAGTCTATCCACGTGCAGCCTAATTTCCTCTAAATGTGCTGTTATTGATGTTAATGGAGTGAGAATGGGTTCAAGTTTGGCTTCACCGTGCAGCGGTGCAGACTGGAGGTAAAGCAAAAAAAAAAAACAGAGAGCCAGGTTGAAAAGGTCACCCATTACCAAGTCTGTGTATATTGCAGCATTTACCCTTTGAATTTATTCAATATAATGCAGATTAGCTGCCATTATTTCCCAGAAACTTCCACATTCCTAATTTACTTCATTAGTGACTGTATTGCCAGCCTCGCATCAGCTTCTACAGTGTCCTCTCTGCTCGAGCTGTTTGTTAAATGAAAGTCAAGCTGTATTCACAACGAGCATTATTTAAAATACTTTCCAGACCTTTCGGAAAATGATGTGCACTGAATCTTATTTTTCTTTTCAGCACCTTTGTGTTGGCAAAGCAATACTAGTGAGAGATGGAACATTCATTAGTTGAAAATAAGTGGTGGAACATTTGTTTCGCTGCCTCTCTGCAGAGCAGGTGAATGTTTGAGCTCTTATGATTAATACTGATGCATGATTAGTGGAGACCTGGTTAGTGCTCAGCATGTAAAAATCAGAATTAATTAAACTTTTTTTTTTTTAATTTAGGATAAGTTAATTAACTGCCTGTGTCTGCTGCTGGCAAAAACAAACTACAGTCAAAGGGCAGCAGTAAAGTGTATCCAACAAATTAGTGATATGGGTCAGTACAGTCGGACAATATCACACATCCAGCAAGATTTTCTTTCTCCCTGTGTTGCTTGGTGTGGCGGCCCCCTGGTTTGTGTGCTTATCCTACGCTTTGTATGGCTCTATTCTCTCCCATGCATTGTTGTGCTTTTTTCATCCATCCAACATCTCAAACATCACGCTGAACTCATACAGACACGCACCCTCACCACTGACTTTGCTGATAATCACATCTCATTGTTGTCTAATATTCTCTTTACGTAAATACATTATTGTTTGCTTTCAGCCTGCATCTCCCTCTCTATTGTCATGACTTCAGAGCCATCTGCTTTCAGGTCAGGAGCAAAAACCCATAGTGAAAAACAAATTACCCCGGCTTCATGTCTATTCCCAGAAAAGCATTAGGGAAACAGCATGGGCTTTTCCAACTGAAGAGCACGGGCTGACTCACTAACCGAAACACCAAAATGTGATACAGGCCCATGCAACTTTGACTGCTTAAAACGAAAAAAAAGAAGAAAATGGAAAAGTAAGTGTTTACCTTGATTTCCTCCCCTCACTGATGTGGAAAAACCTTGTACTTTAGGTCGACAACAACAGCAATGATAGAAAGTAAAAAATATGAAGAAGAACACAATAACGATGAAATAAAAACAAAAATAATGATGTCACACATATAAATGCTTATCCAGCAATCCAGCAGGTCAGAAAGCAAACCAAAGAGCAACGGTTCTTCTGTCATGTTTTTTAATTGCTTTTGAACGTAACAATTACAACACTGACTTTCACCCGTGGGAGCAATGTTCGCGTCCTATAAGATTCTGAAGCTAAACCCTGTTCTTTTTTCCTAAACCTAACCACTTCCTTTTGTTGCATAAACCTAGCCACGTTTTTGTTGCCTAAGCCCAACCATGTGTTTGTTGTTGTACCGACGTAGTGCGTTTATTTTGAAAGACGTAAAATTTCCTGTGAAAATGGAGGTGTATCTTGAAAGAAGAGAACTTCACACTGTGTCCCAGAATGTCATCAACCAACGCACCCAGGGTACCTTGCACATTGTATGTGTACATGGAAAGTTCATGACTAAAGCATTGACGTGGGACCAGGCAGAAAGTGTCTCAGGTTTTGCACCATTAACCTTTGCTGTTGATTCTTCTGGGAGACAAATATCGTAGAACATTGCAGCCCAGACTCTGTTTAAAACAATGCTTGGTTCGAACCAGCTTTTAAGAATTGTCTTCTTTGCAGCTGTCGAAGCAGCGAGGATTATTCGTTTTGCTGTAGATGGCAATATGACATTTGTGTTATACCCAAAAACCAGAAAGATGGACACAGTGGAATGGGTTTATGAAGTAAGTCAGCTAAAATGTCAACAACATGAACCCAGAGTGATTTCACAATAACGCAGTTCCAAAGAATATGCATAAAGCCACCAAGTTTAGAGCAAGAACACTTGTCACATAGATGACTATCTCAAAGATTCAGTCTAAATCTACACTCTGGTGTATAGTTGACCCTGTTCACAAACTTAAAGCAACACAATGGGTCCCCCTACAGACGAAAAGACGGTATTGTCTGTTATAACTGTTGCAAAAATTTTTCTGGGCGTGCATTTGTTGACAAGCTAACGATATCAGTGAACTTCCTGAAGCTGGCCGTGTAATGCGCGATCATCATGTCTTCAGAACAGGTGAAGTAGCCTTATAGCATTTTGTACATACATGATTAGGCCGATTGCTTTATTTATTTATTCATTTTTGAAACTCAGAAATGAGTTGCTCTCTGCATGTCTGGGCTGACCTCCTTCTCACAGCGCGTGCACGCACACACACACACACACACACACACACACACACAAACTCAACATAGTGAAGTCAGACAACAGCAGAGAGGCCGCAGTGCAGATGACGGGAATATAACTTCAAGATTACTCTAGTTGACGACAGTTACACTTGTTACTGTACGTATGTGCGATAAAACCCCTGCCAGCCAAGCCAGTACTTTATCAATACATGTGATCAGCATGTAGAAAGCCATATTTAAGTCTGGTCTGTCCACAGTCTCTCATTCACCACTAATATGATTTATGATCACAGTTGACACAAGCACATCACGCTCGCTGTGCTAACAGCAAACTGTTAAAGACAAACTAACATGAAAGCTGTCTGTATGTAGGCTAACACTTTATCTTAAAATGTACCTGAGGCAGCCGACCTGCAGACAGTGAGTCTCCTAAGTAGAGGGTAACAGCAGTAACAGCTCCAGGTCACCATCGGTCGGGCATTCCTCCTCCTCTTTCAGCTTCCGCCAGCGTGTGAAAGCTGGGCAAATATTAATTCTTGTTCGAGCTCTTGTTTTATCGCTCTCCCGTTTTCTTTTCTTTGTCTCCTCGGACAACACCTTCACCTTCTTCCTTTTCTTTGTCACTTCAGCCATGACAACCACGTCTAACTTCGTTCACCTCGGTTTGGCTACGCTACTCTAAAGAGAATAAGGGGATATGACGTATGCCGTAAAGCAGCCAAATTTTGTGGACCTTTTTGTGTCTGGGTTCCTGCCTGAACCCCGAAACTGCATAGTGCCAGTGCAAGCGAAACAGATGCTCTCAAGCAATGACAGAAGTGTCATCCAACATATTGTAAGTTGATGTACCATCACAAGGATCTTGGATATATATTTTGAGAGCTCAAAAACACCATTGTGTTGCTTTAAAATGAATCAACTGATGTCCAAGGTTCTTGGAAGAGGAGAAGATATCCTTGCCCAGTTCATGTCAAATCCAAGGTTATTAAGATCTCTGTCCCATACCGATGTAATAGATAGGTGGTTAAGATTATGTTTCAATAATTCATCATACTCTGAAGATACAAACCTGGACGACTGAGCCACATACATACAATTCACTAGGGGAGGGGAAACTATAGGAGAGTGCCAACGTACTCCATAGGTTTTTAAGGTGGTACAAAGTCTGAGGTAGAAGAACCATGAGGAGCCTGGGAGAGAGCATGAGGTCTTGAAAGAAGTGTAGACCTTGCTGATTATAAATATGTCTAAGAACTTGTACACCCTGATAAGACCATTGGGGGAAAGTTAAAGGCTTGGATCCAGTCAAGAGAAAATAGTTATTCCATAAAGGAAACAAATCATGAAATCTACAGATAGTGAAAATGTCTTTTTTTTGGGTACCATATAGATAGAGAGTTTGATATGATGGATCCCATTTGCAACCGTGAAGCATTTTCAAGAAGGCGCCACGGAACACGAGAGATGGGGTCAAGCCAAGTCATCAACACTCTTAACTGGAAAGACCAGTAATAAAATTTGAAATTGGGCAGAGAGAGCCCAGCCACTGATTTTGGGACGTGTTAAAGTAGAAAAACTAAGAGAGGGATGCTTCTCTCTCCAAATAAACTTTCTATATATTGTATTCAACTCCTTTTAAGATTTACAGAGAGGAGGCACAGGGAGCATTGAAAGTTGAAAGTTTGCTTCAGTTTTACTTGAATATTTAAGTTAATTACAATACAAATGTGACCAGAGAAGATCTTGGTACAGATATATAGCAAAAACTTAAAGTAAAATTACCTTCACTGAGCCTTAACCAGTGTATCCCACGTCATACACAATTATGTTTAATCAAGCCACCTTGAAAAAGACAAAACAATGTTGCTGAACCCTTGGTCCAGACTCTTAACAATGGGAGTCAAGGTCCTCATCTTATCCTAACCTCCAGACAGCCAGATCAAAGCCTCGCAGCATAGAGCATGCCAGCAGTGAAGGACTTTAAAAAGGCCTCTTAGGTTAATTACCATGAAAGCATCTTTTTTCTCCAACACTCACACAATCGAGAATAATTACCCTTTTGACAATCTAGTCTGCATCTGTGAGAGTAACTGTAGCACACACAAAAACATAAGGGAAAACAACATACAGCAAGGACCAGAGTCCAGCTTTAACCCACAGGACCTGGAAACACTGACTTCAGCACCAACAGCCATGGCAGGGAGACAGTCATAAAAAATATTCGTGATAATGTGCTTATAAGAACAATTAGGAAAACTGGATTTTTGTGATAGATGTTAGCATATTTTTTTCTCTTTGGCTGTCCTAATTTGCATAGGAGATCTTGTCAACAACACTTGAAGATCAGATGTGTTGTTTGACCTTGAGCTGAGTTTAAAGCTGTACATTATGCCAGCCTGTACAATCGTGGTGAATGACAGCAAATTGGCTGCTTTGTATTCCAGTCAGGTTTTGCCCTCAAGGCTTCGGAGGCTGAAGAAGTTTCTGATGATGGAGTTAATTCCCTCTCTGAGACATCAGCTCGTCCCAGTCGCACTAAATGGAACACCTACTGTACTCTCTGCAGGCTGGAATGTTAATGCACCGATAATACCTGAAGCATAATGACTTCAGACCTCTCTACGCCACCGTCCATTAGAGTAATGTGAACATTTCACAAGTTTTTCACATTAGCACATCATTAGCAACATATGACAACTTCCAGAGGGTCATTAGTCTGCTCCTAACTAAGACCTCTTTAACTGAGATCCGCACTCATTAGGTGATGGCTACATTATAGCTTTTCAACATGTGTGGTTCTACAATAGCATCAAAGTCCATGTTAGATTTTTGACCTAAGGGTCACAGAGTGGTCTCCGAGCTCAGCCTCGATGCCTTTGTATTCCCAGTTCCTTTATCTGTCTGCATTGTTTTGGACACAAGCAATGCAGGCATCTACTGAATCTACAGCAGAGGGGAGATAAATTGCTCAAGTAAGCAGGAAGAGCATGTCTGCATCTGGTGCAACTTTCTCATCAAAATTGAGTTTCAAATCAGAATCATATGCACAATCCAGCATTCGATTTTGATTGTGATTTCCTGGACCTTGCCCAGTTGCCCACTAATAGCACTTGATGATACTGACAGGTGAACCTGAAAGCGTGGTCACACTAACAAAGCAAATTTTATCGACGGCACAGTTGCTAGAATTGCAAATTAGATATGGATGGTGCAAATTAAGGCACTTTCATTTGTAAGAATTTAACATTTGATTAAGATTTTCACTCATCTAGTGAAATGTCTCCACAACTACCAGATGGATGGCTACTAAATAGACATTCATGGTTGCCACTGGTGAGGCCAAGTGTCTTTGATGATCCCATAGTGCCACCATTGGATTGAAAGTTTTGTTATTGGTTACAGTAAATATCTCAATAGCTACTGTGCAGCTGCTGTGGTGGATTGCCGTTAAATTTGGTACACACAATGATGTCCCTCTCAGAGTTAACTGTGACAACTTTAGTGATTGCTTCACTTCAATAATAATACATTTATTTGATGTAGCACCTTTTGTAAAAAATGTAAAAAAATAAAATTAGTAGTAGTACAATGACACAATCAAACAGTAAAACATGCAATAAAATCAAAGACAATATAACAATTAAAACAAAGCAACAAAAAGAAAGTAAAACTTAGAGCAAATACAGGCCATTTTGAAAAGACGGGTCTTTAGTTGTTTTTTAAATGTTTCTAAGGAGACAGCAGATCGTAAACCTGATGGAGAGAGTTCGATAGTGTCCCAAGCCACAATCCCCTTTTCTTTTGAGTCTGGAGCAGGGGACAGCCAGTGGGTCCTGCTCAGAAGACCTAAGGGACCTACTGACAATATATGGATGGAGGAGATAACTGATGTATTCAGGTGCCTACACATGAGAACGAGTATCTTGAAATGAATCCTAAACCTGAATCCTAAACCTTTCCATCTCGTGCAATTATCAGGTCAGGTTTAATTTGTCCAATACTTTGTTTATGACCAAATATCTGCAAAACTAGCCTAATTAAATTGCTATCAGCCTCAGCTATATTTCAAATTTAGTGTGGAACAGCGAATATTAGCATGTTTACATAGTAAAGTCAGATGGTAGTTGCTAAAAATCAGCATGTTTTTGTTAATGTGAGCATGCTGACATTAGCATTTACCTCAAAATGCCACTGTCACTTTTGGAAATGCTAAGAGCACAATACAAAGTCACTATCATACGCACATACAATAAACTTTAATCCTAACCGTGCATCATGGCCAGTGTAGACCATAGCTGTATTGACTAAAATAGAAATGCTTCATACAAGCTGAGTCTCGTTTCATCATTCTGAGACACAAAATGTCCAACTTTTACTACCTCCAGTGGGGGTAATAAAAACACACAATGACAACAATCAAACCATTACGTATGCCTATGGACTG
The DNA here is from genome assembly GCF_041903045.1 of Epinephelus lanceolatus. Classification (NCBI taxonomy): domain Eukaryota; kingdom Metazoa; phylum Chordata; class Actinopteri; order Perciformes; family Serranidae; genus Epinephelus; species Epinephelus lanceolatus. The sequence continues at coordinate 32,647,956 of NC_135743.1, forward strand.
TGAGGTAAACGGCATACACTGAAACTTCTGCCAGCATTTCTTGTGAAATAATGCAGGTGTCAGTGAATGAATATCTCGCTGTCACTCCAGCACCCTGTGATTCATATAATCTGTCATGGCATGTGATTACCATCAGTTAAAAGCGCTTCGTGCATGCAGAGAAGATCGAAAAGGGCAGACAACTTCATTGAGGTGGTATCTCACTCTGTCATTCTCTAGTGCTTGTCTGAGATGACTGCAGATTAATATCGCTTAATAATGGGTGAGTGTAGTAAAAAATGATTAAGTGTGGTATAAAAGCAATATCCAGGGTCCTTAAAGTATGTTCTTACCTTATTACAATGATTAAGTATGCTGTTCATGTACTATTAAACCACTCAAGCTCCCATCCATTTAGGATAAAGTACTAAAAGTATCAATAATGGAATAATAACCAATTAAAAATGTTCAGATAAAATGTTACATGAATAAAAGTATAGTTTTATGAGTGAACTGTATGTGTGAGCAATAATTATAACCCTGAAACAAAAACAGAAATCAGACTTCAGTCACTAACAATAAACTGTGCCTTTGCTTGTTGTTTTTGCAATGTTATTACTGTTCTACAGGAAGTAATGGTACAGGAAATTGCACCAAATTCATTTCCCAACCTAACGCTGGAGGATAGATTTTTCTTATGTTCATATCTGGGTTACATCACAACAGTGTTCCCCTGTGTATATCTCACTTATAACTAAATATAACACCCAAGAACATAGACAACAAAACAGAAACATTTGCCAGTTAGAAAGTTTATAGAAAAATCAGCATCAACATGAATTCACTTTGATCCTGTTGAATTTTTTCCAGCAGCAATTCAAGTGTAACAGTTATTCCAGCATTATTACATTTGTTCAAGAGCATTTATGAAAATCCAAATAGGAATATCAGCACTTAACCCCAAAAAAAAATAAAATTTTAAGTCTCAAATTAAGTGACAAACAACCTGATTGACATGACAGAACAGCAGGTGATAGAAAATGACAAAACATTGAAACAGTGAAAGAAGAGTATTTGAGACATTGAAATATGTACCAATCACAAAGAGTTCTTATATACAGAATAAAACCATCAAGTTAAAACATGAAATGAGTTGTTTTAAGAGTGCACAGACAGCAGGATTGTTTTTTTGTAGTAACAAATGCAATCATCAGCCAAAGCTTTTCAGCCCTGCAGCAACTACATCCACTCCCTTTCTTAGAAACCCTTGATATGTTCATTGACTCCAAGTAACCATTTAACTAACAAAGATTAAAACACAGGCTCTGGGTTGCCTAGTTACAACATCATAATGACCAAATAATGAAGTACCCATTAAAATGAAATGCATCTTTGCATTGCAATAGTCAAGATCATTATAATAACATCATCTGTTTGCAAGCCAAAAAATACCAAGAAATGCATCTGAATATTTGTTACAGTACAAAATTACAGTATATATCCATAGAAATGTTTTATGAGTATGATGCGCTTTGATCATTAACTGTTTACAACCTATAATGTTAACATCTAATACCCTATTAATACTTTTGAAATTCATTCAATTCAGTTACAGGACTGGCTATATTGATCAGCTGCCATCACTGCACATTTACATCTAAGATACAGTATCTTAGCAGAATAATGTACCAACACACATTTTTAAACAACTCTAAGAGTTCATTTTAAGAAACATCAGTATTTTAGTGTTAGTGCATCATTGTTTCCTTTAATTTGTTCAAGTTTTCTAGCAATACAGTAAATTGTATTTGTTAAAAGGGTCAGTTCAGCTGCCCACATTTGTTTGCAGTTTGAAAAATAGTTGCCAATGTTCTGCAACTACACCAAGCTATCTGGTTAGACAGGAGTCAGTTGGGGTGTCCTTATGTGTGTATTTATGTGAACTGACCCTTTAAATTATTATCTTAGTTTAACAGTGCTACAACATCCAATTAATTATTTTTAAACATTTAATTGTGGTTTACCCGTGTGAGACCAAAACTGAAGCCAGAGCCACACTGCTCCTCACCTCATGATGCTGAGGTTGAGTTGTGTGCACAGCCTGAAGTGTAGATGTGTCAGAGGTGGCAGGTCACGCCCTAAAACTCCAGCTCCTCTGAAACGGCTGGAAGGGTTTCTTTAGGTTGAAAAACATGAGATGAGGTTTGAGTCGTGGGGTTTTCTCAGGTACTACAGCAGCTTTGCTTTCCTCAGTGGGGAATCGATTGTGGTAGACCTCTGGGTACGACCTCTGAAACTGAAAAGGGTAAGTTGTGAATTTTACTGTACAATATTTGCACAACAAAAGGATACAGTTTGTTTGGAGATCACAGCTCTCAAAATATTAAAATACAAGGCTTTGAACATAGGAGCACAAACAGAAATGACTCATACATAAATTTTACACATATTGCTGAAGAGCGGATTTCTCTATATTTGCCCACCACAACTTCAAACAGACACCTCCTCTGATATCTACATTCAATGACATTTGAAAATGCCATACCTGTTTCAGCCTTTTCCTCTTGTCCTTTGCAGGGAGTTCTTTGTCTGCGATCAGGCCTTCCAGCAGCGCCTGTAGGGGGGTCTGGGTTCCTATCACCCTCGGCTCCTCAGCCTCCACCCTCCTGATCTGTTTACAAAAAGCTGGAGATGCGCTGAAGTCTGTGTCTGAACCTGCGTATTTGATCTGGTGAGAGACACAAAGAAAATGTTATATTAATCCACATATTTTGTGATGAACTAGTGTGATCCAAACTATGCTATTCTGGATATTTGGTCTTCTGCTTTTTTTTTTTTTTTTTTAAACTACATAAATAAGTAAGCGCACAATACAACTCAAGGTCAAATATGCACAAAAACTTGCACAAATACACAACCAGTAACCTGAAGCTTCTGACTTACCTGGCTAGTGAGAAACTACAGTAGATCTGTCAGTGACATCAACTGTATTTTGTCAGCTATTACACAGTTTTGAGGATTCATTTATAATGGTATAGGATCTACCCTCTCAGCAGCTGTAGTGTAACACAACACAGTGGGTGGCTGCATGCTCCACTGAGCAGTTAAATGTGGATAATTAATACAACTAATAAACAGCAATAAAATATGCAGGGTGGTTATAGTTTTAAAATCACATTTATAGCACTCAGTTAAGATGAAATCATGTTTTCAGTCCATTTCACAGCGTGGGACGTGGAAGCTTATGCATCCACTGTTGGACTAAAAGATGGAATCAATAAGGCCTTCATTTGTAGGCCAAACAATGTTGGACACAGCCTGTCAATACAGTCTGTGTTCCATTTTCTGAAGAGCCTGCCAAAAGAAAACATGCACACATCAATTTGAACCAACTGTGCACAGAGGAATAAAATACAGGAGAAGGACCCCTGTCCCTACATGAAGGCGACCACAAGGGCAGGCACAAAATTGTAGAGAAAACGGTCACTCAGTTTGTCTGAGTTAGTCAATCCTGCACCTCATTGTTTCTGCAAGATTTCTAACAGTTCTAACAGTAAATGTGTAATCCTGCACCTGCCTGCTCCTGTAGTGATCTATATAACTCCTGTCCACAGCAATTTCTACTGAAAATCTGTATGTGCTGGATGATTTTCTTTTAAAAGGAACAGTTTACACCTAAAATTGGAAATAGAAATTTTTACTCTCACCTGTAGTGCGATTGATCAATATAGATTGTTTTGGTGTGAGTGGCTGAGTGTTGGATATCAGCTACAGAGATGTCTGCCTTCTTTTAAATGTAATGGATCTAGATGGCACTCGGCTTGAGGTGCCAAACAAATATATTCCAAAAATTCAACAGCGATGTCTCTTTCTAGAAATCATGACCGGGTTACTCAACATAATTTAAAAACCTTGTTGTGAGCAGTTTCATGTAGGAACTATTTTCTTTCTACCTAACCTACCAACTGAATCAACAAAGAAGGAAGCGTGCATGTACTTATGAACAGGAGGCCTGTGTTTGCGACAGCATCAGATGCAAATATTAATGGCTTCCTCCTCAGCTGAGCTGTAACGTTAATAGCTCAGTGGTGCTGGGTGAGCTGGCTGTAGACGCACGTTTTTTTTGGCGCAGCAGCATTCACACCAAACGCTGATTAATAAATAGCACTACAGGTAGGAGGAAAAGTATTTATTTTTGATTTTTAGGTGAACTCTCCCATTAACATTACTGATGTTCACATTATATTTATATGATTGCCTCCATGAGCAACTCTTATTTTCATATAGAGAATTTAATTTCATTCCACGATATTCCTACTATAAGGCTGCTGACTGGCTACTACGGAAACAAACCCAAAAAGGTAATGTTGCCGAATGGGACACTGAACCAACAACTAAACACGGAGTCACTGCCTCAAGCTACTGCGACAGGTGTTTTCCACTCACATTAACATAGAAATGTACCTGAAATACTTATTTTATGTTGCTTTAATATAGGTAACAATAACTGTACCACATTTCCATACGTAGTGTTTGGCAAGATGATGGAACCAATCTGGCACATTGTCTTCATCTGGCTCGGTACACATGGACTCATTTCTAAATGAATTGTAACTTTAGAGAGTGTACTGACTTGGACTCTTTTGAGGTGGGACAGGTGCTCCTCAACCTGGCGGCGCAGCTTAAAAGGAACTTGGAAGATGGTGTTGTGGTGCTCCATCATGAAGGTCACCAGTTTGGTGGCAAACAGCTCATCCAGGTCCATCTCATCCACTGATCCCAGAACGCAGTGTGAGAACATCTGCACCATCTGGACAGAGACCACAACAGGAGAAAAATTAGGAATCAACCTCCAGCAGCACTTTACACTACTTATTACAGACATATTGGTGGTAAACAAAATATAATAAGCACCCATAAAATAAATCCACAGTAATACCTTGAATTTTGTATGCATGTAGTGTTACAAACTGGGCTTGTTTTGAACTAACCCTTCAAGTATTACATAGACAGCATAGCAAGCTAATAAATAAAAAAAAAATCAGGATTAAATGTACCTGTTTTAGAAGCTGTAAACGGACACTAGGTTCAGATGTCATGAATCTATATTTCTGGTGTATTTACATGGTATCTATAAGTCCTATGAAATGAAATCTAACACAACACAGCTGCAACACTATTTTAGTGAAGCTTATGAGTAAAAATTCTAAACTCAAGGTTCACTTACTTACTGTAACTCTTCCTAAATCTTTTTGGAGCTTTACATTTTGTTCTTTAGATTTTCAGTGACTTTAGTTGAAGCATGTTTAGTTAATGCAGTGAAAGGGGTGTTTTATAAAATATCTTAGTTTCTCTACAGAAGTGTGCCCTGTATAAAGTCACTGCGTTGGCTGCCTGTCAGTTTTAGAATTGATTTTAAGATTCTCACTACTTTTTATATCACTGAATGGCCTGGCACCAACTTATCTCTCAGATATGCTTCTTAGATATGTACCTAATAGGTCCCTCAGATCCTCTACTGCTGGCATGCAAGGATTTCAACAAAAATCCATGGGGAATCAGCGTTTAGCCACGGCTGCTCAGGTCTAAGGAAAAGTCTACCTGAGCGTCTGAGGAAGTCCACCTCTGTGGACATTTTTAAAAGAAAGACAGATCTTTTTAGCTTGGCTTTTACTTAAAGGTGCCTTGTCATTTACTGCCTCTCTTTTTAACTCTAGTCTTTTCTACTTTTCTTTTAATTTATTTGTTCTTTTAGATGTTACTTATTTTAAATATTTCGTTGTTGAGTCGTTGTAAAGTCTAGCTATTCAGTTGTTACTTTTTCTGTGCTGTTTTACTCCTGCTCTGTGAAGCACTTTGGACTGCATGATTGTATGAAAGGTACTATATAAATAAAGTTGATTTGATTTGATATTCCCTAAAATTTTTTGAATGCATCATGATTCTGTGGAAAGATTAGTGCAAGTGACCATGAGGTGTATCCACCCCTGAATACACCTTAATAATAATGAATAAATCTCACTTCACATCCGTAGTATACCAGATGTCTTGACAGAGGCATCAACATTAGCACTGAAATACCTCAGTTCTTAAGAAATAATAGCACTCACAATTGTTAACTTGGGCTTTCGTGACTTTTCTATAAATTTATAACTTACTATTGTTTGGAAATAAGAAGCCAGGCATTATGCAATTAGTATATACACATTGCAGTGGCTGTTTCCAAAAACATGCAGGTTGATAAAAGTCAAATCGTTGGAAATGTCTTGCTATGTGGACCACATGTGTAGATTCAGACTACTTGGTATTCCAATCCATATTCTTAAGAAGAGAAGACTTTCCACCTCCCATTGACTTTTAATAGATAGCAAGGATTCTGGACTAACAATATTCCTGCAGCTTCTCTTTGCCCCTAGGCCTGCATGTTTTTCTTTCTTGTCTCCCTTTGTAGACTGTGTCTGAGGCATTTACCTTACAAAATCCAATACAAAGCATAACACAAACTACAGCAAACAATACCTCTCCTACACAGTATTAAAAGCTTTAAAAAACAAAACAAAAAAACAAGTAGTATCAATTACTAGAATATCTACTGATTTGTGGGATTTCCCAACAGTCCTAGTCTTATCTAAATACTACAAAGAAATATATATGGTATGTGTACCAGTGTGCGGGTGGCAATGGCGTCATTGAGTGGAGGCAGGTGGGGATTCTGACAAACACGGGCCATGAGACGCAATAAAAGCTGGAGGCGTCTTCGGTTGGGCGGCGGCAGTAAGAGACAGCTGACCTGAAGAGCCTCAGTGGCTACCTCCTGTTCCTGGAGCAGACCTGTGGAGATATGAAGAGAGATGAATAGTGCTCCTAAGGGCAAACATACAAGCTAGACTAAACGAACACCAACAACTGTGTATCTGCAGTGTCGTACAAATAATATATAGGAGATCACCACATGACACATCATCCACAATGTGAAACACTTACTGAGAATGTTGACAAAGACTTCATAAAGATGGAAAGTCAGCAGGGGTTCTTTGAGTCTCTGAAAGTAATCTGCTACTGTTTTCAGAACATCCCTCTCGAAACCCGGGTACACTGGCTGTTTGCTTTCATTCCCATTAGGCCCTGGGAAAAAAGACAGGTGCAGTTTATTGCTTCACACAGAAATGATCTGAATTATACAGTTAACTTCAGGTTCGGCTGAAAACATGCACATAAACACGCCAAATGGTGCCTAAGATTTTTTGGTATACGTGCACACACTCACACATACATACATTCAAATACTTTCCAGTTCAACTCAAAGTGAGATACCAACCATCTAGAAAATATGGCACCTACTCATTCAAAATAATGGTGAGGGTTTTTATATGTGCATGAAATATATACTTACAATTGGCAAGACATTTCATTGCTGATACCACCCAATATGGCATGTCCTCTGGAGATGCAAAAGGAGGTAGGTGAGTCATTATATACAAGTTGCAAAAAAAGTTGCTCTTCTAATTGTGAATAAAATGCTTCATACCGGCTTTGTTCTCCAATACGACTATGCCCGTCTTATTGACGCTGAACACATTGTGAACAATGTGCTTGCCGTTCACATGCGTTGGGTTTAAAATTCCATCCAATGACTGTAAGCCCAGAGCTCTCTGTAAACTAAAACAAAAGAGTTGGCATCAAGTGTCTAAAGCAGTGGTTGCAATACTGGGTGCGTCACCCTGGGGTGGGTGACTTTAAACAACATTAAATTTTTAATTTTTTTTATATTTACATTTACATACATGCTTTACGTTATTTACGGAGGAAAATAGAAATGATTAACTATAAATTAAACTATAATTAAACTATTATCAGCATATTAAAACCTGTTTATTATTATGTGGTTATGCCGTAGCTAGTGACATGACATGACACCACAGTTGCTGGTGGTCGAAGTAACACAAAAGGCTTTTCAGCTCAGGAGGTTTTCCGAGCAGATTGCGGATACCCAACCCGAGCCCGACAGGACCCGTTGAAACCCGGCGGGTCAGGCCAGGTTCGGGTTCGGCCCACTTGACATGCTGCTGTGTGTACTAAGGCCTATTCAACTGCTGGAATTTGTTATATATTTATGTGACAACGCCTGAACACAACACAGGCTCTGCACCAATTGAGTGTGTGTGCTGTGCGTGCAGCATGTTTGACTGTGTGTAACAACAGCCTTTTGATGGTCATTTACACACTGTCCATGTATGATCACGGTAAACAGACAAGCTGTAACCATGATTACAATAACTATGTCCGGTAACAAACTGTGTCAAACCTGGGTCGGGTTGGGACTTAAAAATCAAAAAGTCTGTTGGGTCGGGCCGGGCTGGGTTATAACTGTGTCGGACTCAGGTCGGGTTCAGTCAGGAAAATGCTGCCTCAGCCGTGCTCTATTTCCAAGGGCTGAGTGGTCAGATTAATTGTGACTGTCAGAGCAATCTCAACACAGTCCTTCTGAACACTACTAGGCTAATGGCTTAATAGACAGGTTTTGGCAGCTTGTGGAAACAGGATATACATCACTGATCATATTCACTGTGGTATAATATATGTGATCTGGCTCTCTCATCTCTGCATAAAAAAACTCTTCCCAGTGGAGTCAACAGCATGGTGTGCATATGGGTGCAACGAGAAAACATTTGCTTTCAAGGGTTGCCGTGGTCTAATAAAAGTTTGGGAACCACTGATACAAACAACACAAACAGTGGAAGTGTTTAATAAGCTATGTAAAAGGGTTACATACTGCACAACTGTCATAGATTTCCAGATGTGGTCCACTTGCTTTGGTGTTATCTCCTTCCTCCGTATGAGCTTACACTCATGCACATCTCCGATAGCGACACTGTGCCTTTTATTCCACAAATCCGAGGTCTGAGCAGAAAAGAGGAGAGACATGAATGAAAAGGTTCCTTTGACTTACGCTGAATGAGCAGAAACATAAAAAGCCCTGTGTAATAATGGACAGTATGACAGGCTGATGATCATGTCTAACAAAACATGGCCATGAAGACGTACCACAGAATTGAGTTCAACAAGGAAACTACAGCAGCAGTCTGAATAAACACTGAAAGTAAAGGAGAATATTCTCTTGGGCTCTTATACTGCATTACATTACGCTGAACTTTGCTTTTAACTTTTCAGTGTACTGTATAACCCCTTAGTATTGCACGGTATACTGGTACCAACGGTAGACCGCGGTACTAAAACTCCATGGTACATATGATACCATAATGTTGGAGTACCGTAGTACTACGGTACCTCACGGTACCACTACTGTGGGATAAGTTCAAAGTCCAATCACAGGAGGCGAATGTCCATTCCCCGTCCAATAACGGCGCGCGCTGGCCACCTGGCACTCAATATGCTGCTGCAGTAGTTTGTTTTCCAGTGACATTTCAGGTATTAGCTGAGCTATTGAGTATCTTTAAGCAGTGAAAGTTATTATTTATTTATTTTTACTTGTAGGCAGTGATTTGTTTTCCACAGAGCTCTACGGTGCGAGCATTTTATTCGCAATTGCGACTAAAAATAGTTTTGTGCGAGCAAAAGCAGTCATTCAGGAGCACGCTGTGAGAGTACAGATTTCAACCAGCAACAGAAATGAAAGGCGAATCCTGCCGGTTGGGGGTTGAACGGGGGTCACAGTGTCAGTGTGTCAAATACGGCAGCCATAATGCTCCACGGCGCAAGATAACGGCTTACCGGCGACGGAGAAGTCCGGCTCCAGGTTGAATAATTTCCTCTTTCGTTGGTGTCATGACTGCCCAGAAGTACCTGGACAACCGAGCCATGGCAGCACACAGGTATGTGACGTGTCAGAGGGGAAACAAGCCGTTCACATTTCTGTCTTTGTGGCAGGTAACGGTCCACAAACCTCACCGCACTTTAGGGAATGTTCTTAACTTATGAAGGGACTGTTGTTTACTTGTCAGAGGAGGAGGGTGGCTGGTTAATTTTTATTTTATTTATTTATTTTATTTCAACCCCCCCCATGTTAATCACTTATTTATGCTGTTTTTGAAGTATGAATAAGTCAGTAAGTAATTTATTCCATTGACATATAATTGATAGAAAAGTGATTTATCTTTTTATAAATGACAAAAGGCACATCTGCCTCATTTTCGCTGTGGTATCGTGATACTACTCAGAATCGTGATACTTTCACTGGTATCGCACCGTGGGTCCCAATTTTGGTACTGTGACAACACTATAACCCCTCAGTGCAGAATTATGTAAATGACAGCCCACACTTACACATAATTGAGCAGGGTAGATAGTTAAAATGATTTCATCTTGCCATTTGCCCTATGTTAAGTTTGCATATGCTTACACACTTTAAGCACAACATCAGTCTAAGCATGCACTGAAGGAGCTGAGAATCTTGGCCTCTTCCTCACCATGACAGCAGACTTCAGGGGTGGAATGTTTTCCCGCTGAGGCAATTCTTCGTAGTCGTCCCAGCGAATGAGTCTGGGAAGGTCACTGCTGTCTCTCAACAGAGGCCTTATTGGAAGAGACTTCAGGGGAGACGAGGTGGGGAATCTGGAGAGAGCAACAATGCCAAATTGCCATGGTGTATCGACAAAAAGGAATAACAGAACAGGATGACAAAGTTGTACCTGTACAGATGGTTGTTGTCTTCAAAGTCCTCTGTCCCATGGCGTCCTTTGATGTCCTCAATGACATGGGCCTTGAGGAACTTTCTGAGAAGCTGCATAGTCTGGTATCGAGTGACCTCGGGCCCAAAGTTGTAGTTGCGCTTCAGCAGCTCATGCAGATAATCCACAGCCTCGCATCCTGTGAAACTGTTATCATAGTAGCGGAAGTGTGCCCAGTGCCTTCTGAGCGGCATGCCTCCACGGAAAAGTTTAATGGTTTCATTCCACTGTGTAAAAGGGAGACGGGACAAAGGGAGGCAATATGGTGTGACAAATGCTGCAGATTTTTAGTCATAGATCGCAAACTAAGTGAGTGTTCCTTTGCATTCTAGTGTAATATACCATTACATGTGGTAAGTAAATATTTCACTGAAGCTACTACCCTGATAAAGCCCAGAGAGCAGCATTTTATGCATTCAATAAGTTCCTGCTTTCTTTGTTATAAAGGCTGTTTGGAACATTTTTCTTATTATTGTCAAGAAGGGACGCATTAAACATGTGAGTAAAAAAAATAGACATATCTAGCCCTATGAAACAAAAAATACTTGGCATGTTCTTCATTTCATCGACTACAGCACCAACTCTGTGCACATAACAATCACCACTGTCTCTCTTAATAGTGATTAAAATCAAACACAAGATCCAGGCCACACTCATCTGGTAGCAAAAAAGGAGGCAGATATCACAACAAACACAGCATTATCTCCTCATAGTGTTTGGATGGTGCTGGGGTTATGGATCATTAGCTCTCACAAAGTATCCAGATGGGCAAGAGAAAAATGATAGAAGTGGATAAAAGCAGAGAGAGAGGGAAGGAAAGAGAGAATGTGGCCAGTGGGTAAACAACCATTACAGCCCAGGAGAGTACCAAACTTTTTTTTAAATAAAAACCAAGAAGCTGGCCTTAAGCTCACTGGGAGAAGGGGCAGCAAGACTGGTCTTTCATTATAACAAGATGCACAAAAGGTTCTGTTCTACAGAAGGAAATTAGTGCAGAGAGGGTCTCTGCTTGTCTCTTCACCTCATATGTCTTTTTGGGGAAGCAGGTGGAATGTTATTTGTTCTTCCTAGGGTTTCATTGCTGAGAAAAAAATAGCTTTGGGGATTTAGATACTATGTATTTACAAGTGTGTACTTGTTCAGAACACACTTTAATAAACTGCATTTCAGTACCAGATGGCACAAATGCAATACACAATAGCTGAATATGATAGACGCATATAGCCTACTGTAGCCGAATAAACTAGCAGGGCAGAAATCAATCAGGAAAAGGATACAAATAGTATGGTAACTCGTGCACTTGCAAACTCTGTAGCTCATCTTTCCTGATAGAGCCCACAGATTTTTAGTAAAGATTCTCTTGACACATGAGTATAAAGCCTCTTTTCACATTTTAAAATGTCACAGTAAGAAAGGCACAGGTGCAAATAATAAAACAATGGCTGAATCCCATTTAGCTACTTTGCTCTAAGGGACCTGCTATTATGCATGCTGGTGGCTCACTGGGACACTTGAGTACAACGCAGCCATCGTCAACATGATTATTAACACCTGTGTCGTTGTCAGTAACACATGTCAAAATGCCTGAAATCAAAAGGCTTACAGGAAAAATTTAAATTATATGGAATGGGTAAATTAAATGACTAGTATTCAAATTTGCCTTACAAAAAACACAGCCTGATGTAGATGTGCCATATTCTGATAATGCATGTTAAAACATACATAGATATTCAGTGTATGATTTTGCACAATTTGCATTAATGTACACAGTAATGTTGGAGCTGAAAGGGTCCAAGCCACAGCCAGTGAGCTGGGCACATGCAGGAACATATGACAGTAATAGTATGGCATGTTGTGGATGCTTTTACGTGAAATTAAACAGGAGCTGTGAATGCCAAGAACACATGATGCATTAACACAGTGTACACATTAGCATTAGCTTGAATGTGGTGTAAGCAATAACTTAGAATGGAAACGTCTCACATGAGTATTCTACATGATGCTAAATAACACTGCTGCATGGTTTACGACTGAGTCACAACAAAACTTTACCAAACCGCATACATTTTGCATTTGTTGACTCTTTTAACATAGTTTTAGTGCTGTTGTGAAGACGGTATTTAAAATACCTGAGCTCCCTACCCGAGTAAGTACAACGACTGTTAGCTAACGTTAAACGTAATTAACGGTAAGTTAAATGTATGACCAAGCTAAGTTTAAAAGTAACTTACGCCATCCCTGTAACATCAGCCTACTAAAAGTATGAGTAGACATTATAAATGTAATATACAGTTGCGGTGCTACCTAGATACTTTAAACAAACTTTCCACATCTATATTAACTCACATTATAACACTAAAAGTAGCACGAAGCTTTTCACAGTCACATTTGTTGTGCCTCGCTAACGTTGCCAACAGACTCACCAGTTTGGTTGCCCTGTACGGACCCGGTCCGATAACTTTTCCGTCCATTCTGAAAGTGAAACCCTCTTCACTCGTATGAAAACATGGACATATGTTAATTTTATATGCTTTTCAAAAGCTTCAGCTGCGTATGAAAACAGGTAAATAAAGCTACGGGGGTATCTCAACAGAAACGTTGCTGCCAACTTTGAATCTCCTGCGTCACATCATCTGAGCGACGTGATTAGACAGCGCGCTGGTCACGTGACCACGAGGAATCCAGCATGTATGAATGGACTTGTAGGACAAAACACACCAACCTTCAACTGCTGCTGCACACACTGCTTACACTTCTGCAACTACTTTGATAATAATGATAATAATAACGTTAATATTGATCATGATAATAATGATAATAAAAGTAATAAAAAACCTCTTTACATTTTTGAAAGAAGGTTTTTTAAAGGTGTTTACAAAAAATAGACTACAGTAGCTACGGGCACTTTCATGGCAAACTTAAATTTTATTTACCTGGCATAAAAACTTTATAAACCTTTCAGGTCACATGTAAAGTCTAAGGCTGAGACACCCTAGCTACTGCCATGCTTGAAAGCAATAAGATCTGAAAACTCAAATGTCAAGTAGCGAGCATGATCTTTAAAAGAATCCATTACAGCTTTCTGAATAGACTAAGCTTACAGAAATAATTGCAGAGATGACCTTCACCAAATCAGCGATGGAATGGTGTTGTTAATAATTGAAGCGGTTCATGATGTACGACCCCTTAATCTGCCTTCCAAAATTTAAATCGGAACAAAGCAAGAAAGACGTGGAGCAACCTTAAGGTTCAGAGTTTACATTTTTGAAGATAACTCAGTCAACTTTTGTCAACATGACCCTGTTTTCATGAGGAAAGCACTATATAAACACTTAGAAAAATGAAAAAAAAAAATCTGCTGTATGAGTTTATTTTTCATTTTCATTGCATTGAAGAAATAAATAATACTGGGTATCCAGCTTCTACTATCAATGACACAGTCATGGATACTATCACCACAGGGGCACAGTGAAAGGGATGTACTGCAGGGATAATAATGGCTGAGGGGAAGCATGTATAGGGAAGCTGAGAGCTGACAAATCATGGCACTATAAACTAGATGAATGTCCTTTCAAAGCCCACCCAAGCCTTAAACTAGATGAATGCCCTTTAAAAGCCCATCCAAGCCTTTATAATATGCAAGACTGTCATCTTTCCCAAATTGAATTTTTACAATGCTGTGGCTTTATGATAAGGAAAATCTGAACTAATCCATCAGCGCTGCAGATTTGCCATACCATGTTTGCAGTCCACCTAAAACCTTTGCTTTGATACCCTGGGCACCTCAAGCTTTTCCATTTAGTGTGCTGATGCCTATAGTGACACAGAGGCACATTATCTGACAGCTAACAATAGGGGTTCCCTTTTCTCTCACTCTACGGGCTGTACCGATGGGGCTGAGACAGATGCCTCATCAGTAGGTTCTAGATAGAGCTGCTTTAACACTCACATACTTAAATGAACTCTGACAGTAACGGGGCTCTATTAAAATTCATGAGAAACACCGCAGCAATGACCCCTGACTCCCTAAAGAATTAATGTATTATAACTAAAATAGCTTGGATGCTGCATGATATTTCAGCGCATATAATTTAAAGTATGAATTCACCTTCATTGTGATATAAACTATTAGTTTCAGTCCTGCACATTAAATGCAGGTGTAGGCACTGCTTGATTGCAGCCCAGTTAAATAACCATGAGTAAAATAAGCACAGACCTCTGGTAACACATGACAGGTAAGACGGAAGTGAAAGATATTAAAAACTATATTGCTTGCTGCCCTTGCTGGCTTAGAGATAAGAATTAATTTGGAACTATGTGAGCCTGAGATCCAGGGTGCTGGTATAGCATCTTAAGCTATCTGTGAGATCTGGACACCCCAAATCTCCGTTGAGCCTTCTGGTGGTGTCATGATCCTGATTAAACGATACATTCCTGACAAAGCGTATCTGCTTTAATGAACCTGGTGACAGTCCCATCGTCCAAATTTTACCTGGTTGCATTACATTGGCAAACATTTGTGTCCTTTGTTTGCCTCCCATCTCATCCTTGACATTTCAGTGAAAGGTCACATGGATAACATGGAGAGGACAAGAGGAGAGATACTGAAGGCTTCACTAACAAGATGAGGAATCAAGCTGCAATCTATAGAGGGAGAGAGGAAAAATCTGTGCCTGTGCAAGCAACACATTCTCACTCTGACCTCGTCACATACTGATGTTTGGTAATTGTTTTTTCACCGTCAACATATGACGTGCATGGTACCCTGGGTGCGTTGGTTGTTGATGTTCTGTGATGCTATGTCAGCTTCAGCCTGTTACATGCATTGTCTGTTTTCAAAATACACTTAAAGGAAATGACCACTTTAGAATGAAAATACAGACAGTACTTACTCACCCTCATGCCGACAAGAGGTCCAGTGTAGTTTTTAATCCACAAAACTCGTTCGGGGTATCGGAGGATAGCAGCTAGCTGGATTTTTCCATACACTTTAAGTAAATGGAACCCACGTCCAAAATCATTTTGAAAATGTAATAAAACTTCACTAACACATTTCAAAAACGTCAGAACAGCTCGTCCGTCGTAATCCAAGTGCCCTGAAGCTGCGGCATGCAAAATTGACTTGCAAAGGCATAATTCACTCCACTTTTATAGCATAATTTCTCACCGTGGTCAGTTAGCCTGCAGGCACGCTGTGTTTACGTGGCAACTCGCACAAGACTCGAGAACGTTCAGAGACGTTCTTGTTCTCGAGTCTCGCGAGTTGCAGGCTAACTGACCAAATGCTGTTTGTTTCCTTCGACAACGAACACACATGGTTGGGTTTGGGCAAGAGAAGCATGTGGTTGGGTTTAGAAACAAAGAAAATGGTTCCCCCTTGTTGATCCTTGGAAGTTTTATTGTCTTACAACAGTAAGATTTAATGTGGCTTCTTTGCCACTGATCAACAGGAAAAGATAATGTCAATGGGAAAAGACATCTCTACAAAGTGAAAAAAATGAGTGCAAATAGGCTACAAAATATAATATTTGTGGCATTCATCCCCTCCGTGTCAGTATGTGTTGATGCAGCTTTGACAGTCCGTGTTGATAGCTTTGCACACATGGACTCTGCAATTTCACTTGGGTCATCAATTGAGTGGTAGCTATTTGTCATCTTAATTGCACTGTTCCAAAAGTTTTACTTCAAGTCAGAGCTGTAACCATTTGCATCACAATAAACTAAAAACTGAACAAGTTTGGAGGGAAAAAGAGATAATAATAGCTCAATCAGAAACATATGAGAGTGGGAATAGTTTTTGCTGAAAATGATCCAACGCTTTTATTTTGCGGGAAATGTGGAGATAAAGGTTTAGTATGCAATTCTGGAGAAAGAGATTTGATTGTTGAGTGTCAAAGGAAGGTCGTCAAATTCCGGAGACGTTGAGCTGGTAGTGGGACCGAACCACTGACCCCAAAATGTTGGCATTCAGCCTGAGAATGAGATTGTGTTGGTATTTGATGAACTGGGAATGAGATTCAACAATTCACAATCTTTCTCTAGAATACATAGTTCCTCCAGGCACAATTTGAAGAGGTAATAATGCACAAGCTGAGAGATTTTTGATTTGATTTCACTTGATTATGAGAATATTTTCTGAAATTTGTCCTGCGTTCCCTGGCCTCAGCCAACAGCAATGTGAGCAGTCAGAGGCAGTGACACAATGATCAGAGAAGAAAAGCTGAGAGGAAAGACAGTTTCCCTATGTTGATTGAAAGTGACTGGGGACTTGTTGAATGTGACACACCGGATTATCAGAGGCAGCTGTCTTTGACCATTGAGGGGAGACCTGTTCATTGCCACTGCTGTCATGCCTTATTAAGGGGCAGAGGTGATCAGTCATCTGAACAGTAATTAATAATGGTGGGTTATGTGATTTTCTGAGGATACCAAGTTAATGAGGAGCCAAAACGAGGAGAGTGTGGGATGATGCAGCCCATCCAAAGGTTGACTGGCCATTTGGACTTTGGTCCATACTAGGCCGAACCGGCTGGTGGTCATAGTGATCTTATTTTTTAATTGTTGATGTCTGTAGTTAGTTCTTCTAGGGCAGTCTGCTGCCTGGCCCTTAAGTGGGATTTATACTTCTGCACTGAATTGATGCCGTACCTACGGTGTAAGCTCTGTGTTGATGCAGAGACTATGCTGTAACCTACGCCGTAGATATAGTGAAGCCAATTTGTGTACTTAAAGCGACACTGACCTTTCTGGAAATTTTACGCTTTTCTTTGTTTAGGTTGAAATGCTATTAATAAGCTGATGGCACACTAAAATGTAAGTGAATTCCACCAGAGATAAAAACTCATAATTATACCATTCTCATATTGTTCTAAGAAAACTTCGACCAATCGCAATGACTGGCCGAGCGTCCTGTCTGTCTTCCCTACGTGGAGGCCTCCGACTGATGTAACCACTCACGTAACAACTCGGGTCAACATCGGCTCTGCTTTCGAGCGATGACGAAGACTGATGCCGCTTCATCCTGAGCTAAAAAGGGACGAGATGGTCGCAGAGTTTCTGCTGGACAGGTATTTTTAGTTTGCCTCTAATGTAATATAGGCTATAACGTTACATATGACAACACGGCATCCAAGTGCTAATGACTAATGTTAGCCTACTGTAGCGTAGCCTCTGAAACATTAACGTTATCTTCCTTGTGCGTTTTCACTTACTAGTAATGTTAACGCTACTATCTAACGTTAGCACTGTAACCTTACTCTAAAACTCATCAGTCATCACTGACTCCGGTTGAGTTTTAAAATTTCGGGGTTGCGTTTGACTGTGCAGGACAGGTAACGTTATGTTTAGTTTGCTTTTAATATAACATGTAACGTTATATGACAACACAGCATCCAGTTGCTAATGGCTATGGTCAGCCTACTGTAGCGTAGCCTCTGAAACATTAACGTTATCTTCCTTGTGTGTTTCCACTTAATAGTAACGTTAGCACTGTAACCTTATTCTAAAACTCATCAGTTATCACTGACTCCGGTTGAGTTTTAAAACTCCAGGTTGCATATGACTGTCTTGGTTGTAATGTTACACTAGCTCTCCTCTTTCCTGTATCTAACGTTACCATGCCAACGCCTATGTCTATCGTAATGAGGACGTAATGGAGGAGGGGGGGTAGGTCTTTAGAGGGAAGTGGAGTTGCAGGAGGAGAGGGATGGGACTTTGGAGGGAGGCTGGAGTTGTGGATGTTCAAATTTTTTCTAAGTGCTGTGTGAAATGCAAGAAAGTTAAGAGTAGCCTAGCTTTAATTGAAACTGTCACTATTATAAATGCTCACAACGGTGTAGTCCACATGAGTAGGCTATGGCATAGGCTCTGCATAGAGCTGATACAAAAGTGTAAATCCGCCTTAACAGCCGCAGACAGCACAGAACGCAATGCTGCCTGTCAGACTGGGAGATCTAATACTTTAATTATTAAGGGGGGGATACAAGCGCCCCCTCCCACTGTAAGCCAGGCCATTAATGACTGTTGCACTGCTTCGAGGCTACCTGGTGATGTGAGGTAAAACAGTCCACATTTATTTTGTGGTTTTGAGAAGATAGGCCTATAAAGCTGTAGCCTAAACCACACTCCATCCATCCATCCATCCATCCATTTTCATCTGCTTATCCGGGGTCAGGTCATGGGGGCAGCAGGCCAAGCCAAGCAACCTCAGATGTCCCTCTCCCCAGCAATGCTTTCCAGCTCCTCCTGGGGGACCCCACGGCGTTCCAAGGCCAGAGGAGATATGTAATCCTCCAGCATGTTCTGATTCTGACCCCGGGCCTCCTACCATTTGGACATGCCCGAAACACCTCCAGTGGGAGGCACCCAGGAGGCATCTTGATCAGATGCTTGAACCACCTCAACTGACCCCTTTCGACGTGAAGGAGCAGCGGCTCTATTCTGAGCTCCCCCCGGATGTCTGAGCTCCTTACCCTATCTCTAAGGCTGAGCCACATACACACACAAAAAGAGCAGCCAGGAGAATTTTTCCTTGAGGGTTTTCTGTTAGAAAGGGATGTTGGATTAATGCTGCCACATTCAAGCTGCCATAGCAACCAAATTCTACAATGACTGAATCTAATGTTTCCACAGTCCCACTACATTTCCCCTTGAGTAGCACAGAAAAAATATTCCTTGCAAACAGTTTGATAATGTTCCATACTTGTTCCAGCATTTTATTAAAGTGATAGCACAATTTTATGAAGTGAAATATTCCAAGATGCAATCTTTTATGGCTTCACTATTATATGTCATAGAAGTTTTAAATGTCGTGTGTCATTTTACACATCAGAAAGGTCAAAAATTTCTTGCTTCCTAAAACTTGTAGTGACAAAACCAATTCATCAAATTATGTTGTCTCATGTAACATGATTTTGCAGTAGGTTGCAGTGCCTTGCAGCCACGATGTTTACTCTAAATGTGTATTTTATTCTCATCATGTTTACAAAATATTAAAGAATGCATAACAGTGTAGAATGAAATTCTTATTTCATTCATTTTATTATTAATTCAAAAGCCATTGGACACAGAAGTGTCAGTCTGGAGTATTGTTATGAGCAGAAAAATTTGTGTGGTCCTTGGTAATAATAATATTTAGTCATATTGCCCAGCTTTGTGACTTTAATCGTAGTTTACTGAGCTGCAAGTGAGCCATGGACTAAATGAGCACATATGCACTGTGGTCCTGCACAGGATTGTTGCTCATTCTCAGCATGTTTGTTTGCATAAAATGTAATGAGTGCCTAAACTAGATTGTTTGCATTTTTCTTAATGAGTGGTTTTCACGCTTGACTTTCTGTCAGTATGTTGGGAGGAGATGGATGACATTATGATCCAACCTTCTGACGTTTAGGGCCCTAGTTTCGCAGACCGGGCGCGGCGGAGGCGCAGCGCACCTGCGCTTCGCCAACTGGGTGTGGCCAGGGGGATTTTGTAAGTTTGGCACACTGTGCTCCCTGGCGCAGCTACTCCTCTATCCCACCTCCGTCCCTCCTACCTGCGCAAGTCAGAAAGAGGGAGGAGAGAAGGCGTGGAGTGGGTTTTACACACATCACACCAATCAAATGAGCCCCTCTCCTCGCCCTTAAATGCGCCGTGTGAAGGCGTAATGAGGGTTTACTCAATTCGCCATGGCAGAAGAGAGCAGCAGCGTCAGACGGCCAAACTCCTCCTCCCAGGAGGAAACTGATGTTTTGGTCCGGGAGGTCTGCTTGCAGTGTCCGAATATACGGAACTGCGAGCAGACCTCCACGGGCTGATGATGCAAAGGTAGCCTGGGAGGAGGTCACCACAATTGTAAATCAATGTTGCGTTTCTCTCATGCGCACGTGCGCTCTCTCTTTCTCTCTTGCAGTCTCACTCTGTTTCTTTTCTTTTGGCTTTTCTAAGATGACAGATGTTGAATATATACTCCCTATCTGATGCTGTGGCTGTTTGTGGTTGGCTGAGAGGGATGTGAACTCATTAGTCTGCAGCTGTGATAATCAAATCAGGTTGGGTTTCCATTACGCCTGCCAAACGGTGCCAATCCCCTTTGATCTGACATCAGATGTGACGGGACAGTTGATATAGAGATACACTTATGTGCTGATTGCAGATAGTTGCATTGAATAGTGTTTTGTTTGGGTATTTATTGCATCGTTAATGTGCCTGATATTCTGGAAACCTGCCTGTGAGGTTTTGGTGACGTGTGCGCACTGTCCGCCGGTCAGCCAAACTTCGGCTTACACCGGCTGCGCTCCACCTGCGCTGACAGTAGACGTGGTTTCAGCTGGTGAGCTTTTAGCGCACCTTCGGCGAAGCCTTTTGGCACGAAACTGTCACTGCGCCAAGCTGGATCTGTCGACACCTCCCCCTGCTGCGCCGCCACACCCATCTCAGCGCACCTCGGTCTGCCAAACTACCAAACTGAGCGTGCCTCGGGTTGCACTGCTCAAAACTAGCTCTGCGCGGGGTTCGCCACCCTGCGCCACCCTGCGCCACCCTGTGCTGCGCCGGGAAACTAGAGCCCCTAATGTGGTTGTATTTTAAGATATTGAACATTGTGCAAAATATTGTCAATCATGTATCTGCGCTCTACTTGTTGACATTCATCAGTTGTTTTTACAAGCCATGTTAGAGTCACATTATTGAAACAGTAGAGGTCAAATGTTACATCTGCCCCCATTGAAGAAAGTCATGAAAAGTTATAACAACTTAATAAAAAAAAGCATAGTTTAGTATGTCATGCCTAAAAATAACAAACGGCAGAAAGATGTTGACGCTGAAAGTTGCGTTTCACTCATCCATCTCAGAAACCCGGTAAAACTCTCTCTGGGTCAGACTCTGGACCAGAGTCAGGTGGTGGCTCAGCTGGTACAGACTCTCCTCTGTAGCGATGTCAGCTGTGTTGGTGGCCACGACAAAGTGGCGGAGGTCTCCATCAAAAGTGAGGCCACCGTCCTCCTACAGGCACCGGTCCGCTTCTCCTCAGAGAACAACAGACCAGGCACCAGAATCATCTTCTTGCGGTGGTGGCAGCAAAACGCTCACACAGCGGTCTTCATGGCTCTCTGATCTCCTCCACAGTGCCACTAGTTGTGCGTAAAAGCGCGGTTTAGTGCGCCTTTATTGGAAAGTGCTGAAAGAGGGAGGGAGTGCCCAGGGAAACTCAAAACTAATAATTTTATTTCTATATAATGATTTTTGCATTTTATGACTT
Source organism: Epinephelus lanceolatus (assembly GCF_041903045.1). Lineage (NCBI taxonomy): Eukaryota > Metazoa > Chordata > Actinopteri > Perciformes > Serranidae > Epinephelus > Epinephelus lanceolatus. The sequence continues at coordinate 32,669,862 of NC_135743.1, forward strand.
ATTTTTTTCAGCCATTTTGTCTTTTCTAAGGTCATTTTTTGTCTTTTTGAAGTAAATTTATGTTATTTTAGTCCTTCTGTTTCTCTTTGAGGTCAATTTGCATCATAGTCGTTATTTGTCTCTCTCAGGTAATTTTGAGTCTGCCTAAATTTTGTGGCCTCTTTGAATCAAGTTATGTGTCTCTGAGGTAAATTTGTGCTGTTTTTATAATTTTGTGTCTCTGGGGTAAATTTGTGTTGTTTTGGTTCTTTTGTGTCTGCCTGAGGTCATGTTGTGTCTCTCTGAGGTCAATTGGTATCTCTTAGAGGTCAGTAATTTTGTGTCTTTTTGAGGGTCAGTTGATGTTGTTTTAGTCATTTTGTGTCTCTTTTAGCTAATTTTGTGTCTATTATAGGTCACTTTGTGTCTCTGGGGTCAAATTGTGTCATTGCAGTTACTTTTTTATCTCTCTGGGGTAATTTTGTGTCTTTTAGCAGTAATTTTGTGTCTCTTTGAGGTCATGTTGTGTCTTTTTAGTCATTTTGTGTCTCTCTGAGGGAAGTAAGTGTGTCTCTAAGGTCATTTTTTTAGTCTTGTTGTGGTCAGTTTGTGTCTTTTTGGATGTTTTGTGTCTGATGTTTTTGTGTCTTGTAGTTGTTGTGTCTCTTTTGTAGTTTTGGTGTCTCTTTCCAGTTCCTTACCATCTTTTGTGCTCATTTTGAGTCTCTTCATGGTGAACACTTGTTAATGTGAGTGACATTTTGCAGGTGAAGGCCAGAGGGGTCTCTTACACTTTGGGTCCCTGGGCCTGTGCCCAGTAGGTCCTAATTGTGCTGCATCGGGTCTGACAATAAATATAGATCCAGAAAAGCATGGGTTCTGCAGCAGTTTACTGCTTGAGTGCAGTAATTGCAAAGGGGACACCAGTTGGTACAGACGAAGCATCTTTACATCTACACAGTTGCAGAGTGATGTGGCGTTTGACGTGAATATCTGCATGGTGCTTTTCGCACATGAATTAGGGATGGGATATGCTCCACTGAGAAAGATCAGCAAGGCGCTAGGGATCCCTTCCCTTCACCTGAAAACATACCAGAGGCATGACAAAAAAGTGACAGGTAGGCTATGGAAACAGGGTTGGGACAGTTTGACTGGAGTAGTCAGTGAATGAAATTGTTAATGTCAGAGGCCTAATGAGCAGGGCTGTTACATTTTCTCCACATTCTATCATAGTTTATAGAAACCATAACATTTTCCCATACATATTGTGTCGTAATAGTGTAACATTATGGATAGGATGGCTATTAGGTTATTCTTTGTAGTCATTTACGGTTCGCTTGTCCAACTGGCTGCTCTGACTGCATGGCCTACTCCCTGGTCCTTTCTAAAACAAATTGAGTTTTTGCTACTCAAGTGAAAAAGTGTACTGTATCAATAAAACGCAACAAAACAGGAAGGAACAGTTCTTGATACAACATACATTTTTTTTGAGTGGCAGAAATTGAGAGAGGCTTTGAGTCACTGCACAGGACCAGGGAGCAGATCAGGCAGGCCTATGCAGATGTTGTTCCAGAGTTGGCAGAGTTGCTGAGGGTGGATGCAGATGCTGTAATAAATGTCAGTGTCTCTTTTGATGGCACCTGGCAGAAAAGAGGTTTCACTTCCCATTACGGCATTGGTGTGTGCATAGACATTCTTACAGGACTGGTGATTGATTTTGAGGTCTTATCCTCCTACTGTCATGCTTGTGCCCTAAAGAAGAGTGCCAAACATGAGGGGAAGATTACTGAGCAGGAATTTGACAGTTGGAGGGAGACACACATTGCCTGTGCCAATAATTTCATGGGGTCTAGTAAGACAATGGAGCAGGAGGCAGCAAAGAGGATGTGGGCCAGGTCTGTCAGTTGTCACCAGCTGCAGTATACTGAGATGCTCTCAGATGAGGATAGCGCTGCTTTTAAGGAAGTAGTTTCACTGAACCCATGCCATGGGCATGATAGTAAAGCTAGAGTGTATCAATCATGCTCACAAGCGCATGGGCACAGCATCTTGGTGTTGGTATCGGACGGCAGAAGACAAAGGTGAGACTCCGGAAAGCCACAGGCGACATTTATCCCGTGAGGTGGGCCAGAAGCGTATCCCCATCTACCACTGCATGTTGAGCGACAGCCTGCTGCAAAGAATGCAGCATGGCGGCACACAAAATGCGAACGTGTGCCTCAATTCCATCAATATGTTTATTAGTTGGGTTACTACAGTTGTAGGCTTTATATGCCTGTCATGTTAATAAATGATCAATTTTCATAAGCTTGACACATACTATATTATCATTGTTACTAAGGACCTGAACATTTATTCTGTGTGAGCAATTTTTTTTTGTTTCCAATAGAAATGTATTAAATTCCCCAATCTAAATCTTTGAATGCCATTTTCTCAAAATTAAATTTTTTTTGTCATACTCCAAGTCGGACATCTCAGCCTCTGTAGCACCTATATCCACCAAACTTTCCAGTTATACACCTAGCTATATTCTGAGAGATTTGTTTATAAATCATTCCCAAAAATATGGCGAAAATTGATTTTTTTTTTTTTTGAGGCTATGGACAGTATATTTTGATTTTCTAGGTAATAAAAGCAGATATCCTTAAATCCCTCTGTAATTTTTTTTTCATCTTATATGTAAAAAAAAAAGAAAAGATTTGTTTGCACTTGGCTTTATCACCTGGCAGACAGCTTGGCCATGCGTCCATCTACACCCTCTGTCCGCAACCTGCAGCAAACTCCTCCACCTGCAGATTCTGACAGACAGCTCAGCTCCTCCATCTACAGCCTCTGACACAAACCTGCAAGTATCGCCTCCACCTGCAGATTCTGGCAGACAGCTCAGCTCCTCCATCTACAGCCTCTGACACAAACCTGCAAGTATCGCCTCCACCTGCAGATTCTGGCAGACAGCCCAGCCCCTCCATTAACAGCCTCTTGTCAGAAACCTGCATTCACCGCTTGATGTAGGTTTGGCCAAGCTGTCTGTCAGAATCTGCAGGTGAAGAAGACACTTGCAGGTTGCTGGCAGAGGCTTTGATGGAGGAGCTGAGCTGCCAGATTCTTCAGGTGGAGGCAGCAGCTGCAGGTTGCTGGCAGAGGCTGTAGATGGAGGTTTGACCAAGCTGTCTGTCAGGATCTGGAGGTAGAGGCGGTGGCTGTAGGTTGCTGGCTGCGAGGTGTTTCGATGTCTTAATAATGACAATAACAGAAATTATAAATGACAAAGTTAAATTCAAAGAGCCTATTGAGACGCCTCTCTCCAGTTGACAGGGAAAATCTCTCCAATACATTTACAGTGAGATTAAATTGGAGTTGTCCCTGGGAAGATAACAATGGAGAGACCTTCTTCCAAGGTGTTTCGGTGTCTTTACGATGACAATAACAGAAATTATAAATGACAAAGTAAAATTCAAAGAGCCTACTGGGACATCTCTCTCCACTGGACAGGGAAGCATTCTACAATACATTAACAGTGAGATAAAATTGGAGTATTACCTGGGAAGATAACAATGGAGAGACCTTCTTCCAAGGTGTTTCGGTGTCTTAATGATGACAGTAACAGAAATTATAAATGACAAAGTTAAATTCAAAGAGCCTATTGAAACGCCTCTCTCCAGTTGACAGGTAACATCTCTAATACATTTACAGTGAGATTAAATTGGAGTTGTCCCTGGGAAGATAACAATGGAGAGACCTTCCAAGGTGTTTCGGTGTCTTCACGATGACAATACCAGAAATTATAAATGAAGTAGTTAAATTCAAAGAGCTGATTGAGACGCCTCTTTCCAGTTGACAGGGAACATCTCTACAATACATTTACAGTGAGATAAAATTGAAGTATTCCCTGGGAAGATAACAATGGAGAGACCTTCTTCCAAGGTGTTTCGGTGTCATTACGATGACAATAACAGAAATTATAAATGACAAAGTAAAATTCGAAAAGCCTATTGAGACGCCTCTCTCCAGCTGAGATGGGAAAATCTTTCCAATACATTTAAAATGAGATAAATTGGAGTATTATCTGGGAAGATAACAATAGAGAAACCTTCTTCCAAGGTGTTTCGGTGTCTATAAGATGACAAAAAAAGAAATTATAAATGACAAAGTTAAATTTGTAAAGCCTATTGAGATGCCTCTCTCCAGTTGACAGGGAACATCTCTCCAATACATTAACAGTGAGATAAAATTGGACTAGTCCCTGGGAAGATAACAATGGAAAGACCTTCTTCCAAGGTGTTTCGGTGTGTTTACGATGACAAAAACAGAAAGTATAAATGACAAAGTTAAATTCGAAAAGCCTGTTGAGACGCCTCTCTCCAGGTGACAGGGAACATCTCTCCATTACATTTACAGTGAGATAAAATTGGAGTAGTCCCGGGAAAGATAACAATGGAGAGACCTTCTTCCAATGTGTGTCGGTGTCTTTACGATAACAAAAACAGAAATTATAAATGAAGTAGTTAAATTCAAAGAACCTGTTGAGACAACTCTTTCCAGATTTTCATGCTGAAAGTTGGGATTTTCAAATTTAACCCAAAATTACCCCCCCTTGCTAAAATTCACCCCCCTGTGACCTTTTGTTGGACACTTTCTAGAAAATTGACATTTTTGTCCACTTGAAGGGTCATGGATGTAACTTTTTTGAAGGGGAACACAAAGGTTAAAGGTCAGAAGGTCGTATCATAATGTCATCCATCTCCTCCCAACATACTGACAGAAAGTCAAGTGTGAAAACCACTCATTAAGACTGAACAGCAATGGTCTTGGGAGAGAAGACGTTTAAGGACTGTTTTGACACTGCAGATTGGCAGATGTTGACAGATGACACATACTCTGATCCACACGAACTGACAGATGCAATGACAAGCTATAGTAAGTTCTGTGAGGACACTGTCATCACCACAAAGACAATTAAGGTGTTCAGTAATGACAAACCATGGCTCTCCTGCTGAACCTCTTGCCAATATTGGCTTTGATAAAATAGAGTAACAGCCAGCAGGTGCTCCAGAAGCAGACTCTGCTGTGGTTTCCACTCCACTAGCTCCTGTGGTCCCTGCAGATGAAGCTGTAGTCATCTCTACAGTGCAGGATGAGCTGATCATCACAGAGCAGCCGGTCAGGGTGGATGAATCCTTCAACACCACAACAGGTAGGAATTATTATTCATGTCAACCTGTGTCTGAACCATCAGGACCATTCACACTGTGGTTCACTGTTACTTCTGCTGTGATGAATTCGAGCACTTATTCTCCTCCTTTGCTTTTTCAGAGGTCAAAAAAGAAAAAGATAAGAGGATTCTTCACTTGGCTGCAAAGACACATCTGCTGCTGATTCCTGGCTGAAGATGACTCAGAGATGGAATGAAATTCCCTCTGTGAAATATAATTTTATTTTCATATTCATTTGTTGTGATGTAATAAACAGTATTAACATTAAGACATAATAGGTCTGTGTTGCATACTGCATATTGTAGCTACATTTAATACTGCATATACTGTGTATGTTTAGTTTTAAGAAAAGTGCAGGTATATTAAAAAGAATAAGTACTTTTTAATTAGCTGACAGAGACAGCCAAGGAATGTAACAGAAAAGATTTAAGCAAAAAACAAACCATTTCAGTACACACAACAGACAACATGCTTCTGTTAATATTGTTTACATTTTAATTTTTTAATATAGAGGGAATTTTCTTAGCATAGTGAGATGCTTAATCTTGGCAGGAGATAAATGTACAGTTGTTAATGTGAAATACTTAAATGAACCTGAATACAGAACATCAACTACACAGTTACTGGTGAGTGTTATTATAAAGCCTGGTGTATGCAGGTATGATAACTTAGTCATGTTTTGTCATTTAATGACAAGTGGAAGCTGTCAATGTGTTAGTATGACTGAGAGTGTAACTTGTACGCTGCTAGTGGGCTATAGTTGTCATTGTAAAGCCAGAACCACTTTAACAGTTTTATATTACAGTGAGCAAAAAAAGGCGTTTAAAAAACAGTGACAATGAAAAGACATTCAGAATATGTTCAAAAGTGAAAGTCTTTTTTACCGACTATTCAGGACGTTGATTGAATGGTTACACGTAGACCATATTTCTAAGATTTGCAATGCTGACTTTCAACTGAGAAATTTGGATATGGCATCTATTAGGGTCCAAAAGGAGGATAGGGTTTTATTTGGATTCTTTTCACATTAAAAATCTCACTGTTGCAAATCAAGGTGAAATACGATCTATATTTTGGAACCAGTACTGAACGTCTTTTCACCAATGAAGCCAGCTGTTTTTTTATGTCTCTTAAATGCAAAAATGCCAACACTAAGTTAGCATGCCAGAACAGCAGCTGAGGACACATCATGAGCTGCATAAACTTAAACTAATAGAGCTAATTTCTAGTTTGCTTTATTGAAATACAACAGTAGGGGTACGTACAAAGTATGTAGGTAGCATGAAGACTGTTAATTTCGTTAGCTCTTCCACCTCAATCCGCAAGTCCTGGTTGGCCTCAAGACATCCATACATTTGAAGCCAACACTTTTGCAAATAGCGACCCTGCAAGATCCCCAGACTTTGCAAAATCTTATTATGTGACTAAAAACTCTGTGACTCATGTCACATAGTCTTAAGACGTGAGAGGGTGACAGACTTGAGTCTTTTAAAAGTATTTTCAAAGCATTCTAGTTTATGGCAGGCATTAATCACTTACGGTGCAGCACTGATTCTTTTAAATACATGAAAATGCATCACACTTAGCACCAACAATGAAACCTTATGATAAAGCATGACGTCTTATAGGTGTATCAATATGTACCTCACTTTACTTAACACATACAGTGATAACTTATGATACTGTATGGACTGTTATAGCATTCTATGAGTCCTTATTACAGTTGCTTGTTGAGGTGGGTATAGGTGAGTATAGGCATTCATAATGCATCATAAGTCACATCTAGTCAAGAGCATCCATAAGACACTGGACATTTGTAATCTATTTTAAGTCACATCTATAATGTTGCATGACTGTTGATAAAGTGCTGTCCAGGAAGCATTATGTGAGTGTAGTCAAAGAGTGTCATAAATGCATTATAATTCACTATGAATGCCCTCATAGCGCATTATAGATGTGGTCTTCATAGAGAGTGTTACCAAATAGTAAAACACATTTGTATTTGAGACATGTTGATGTTGTAGCTGCATTTTAGCTAGATGAAAAGAGGGTGAAAAGAGGGCATGTTTTGGTGCTGAAGTTAAAGTGTGACTTAATCTGTCTCTCAAATCGCGTACTTCTGTACTTCCACTTAATATTTTGAGTGCATAAATGCATTCACACTGAGAAGTATGGAAAAATGCAGTGCACTATGAGTACCCGGATGGTGCACTCAAGACGGTCAAGAAGTTGAGTGTGGAACTATGGACATTTCTCGCCCTCAATGGTTGCCATCTTGGCTACATAGCGGAAGGGGAGGGACCACTTTCCAAACTGGAAATGGCGGCCAAGGACTGTGTGACCGTGAACGTTGCTGCATTGTACAAATACATGTGTTTTTTGCACGAAGCACCGCTACAGTGTTGTCGGGTATAAACCAGCAGTATGTTTATTGGGTTAATTTAGCAGTCTGTAATGATTTGGTACCACGAATGATAACGCGAATGCTAATGCTAGTTTGCTAACGAGCTAATTTGGCATTTCCGGTAAGTGCACAACGGCCATGTTTAGTTTGAGACAACACTACCCTGTCGAAATTTGCGCACTACGCCAATAAGTAGCCTACATAGTGCACATAGTATACTACATGGAAGTGTACTAACATAAGTATGTGATTTAAGACACAGCTTTAGTGTTCTAGCTCACCTTGCCTTGCCTGGCCTGGTCTTGTTTCGATTTAGTGCAGTGGTGACGTGTTACACAAACTGAGGAGGCAGGTGTCAACAAGACATCCGAAAGTGTCTTGAGGGTCTTCAGCATCCTCAGAAGTGTTAAAATTACTACGGTATTGACGATAGCTTGGCTATTTAATAAGGGTTGGTAGTGCAGGATGTCCCATGTTGCGCTAATGACAGATTTCTCTTACCAGTCTGGTTTGCAGTGTTTTAACTCTACCATCTAGTGTTGGCTCAGCTCACATGAAACCTCAACTGAGGAGCTACCAAAAAAATACCAGGTGCCAGGCACTGCACTGCTTGCAAGACGTACAGCCTTGTGTTTGGCAAGTAAATCTATTGTTCCTATTGAGTGAAAGACATCCTCGCTCTCAGACCTGTGACTTTCCAACGTGATTGTTAGCTTGATTGACAGTGGACTTGAGGGAGGCCAGACTGTGGAGGGAAAATCCAAAGAGTAGTGCCTCTGTGACACGGCATGTAGCCTACTTGTCTTGAGTGCTCCGATGGGGAGAGATGACATGCACCAAGAACAAGGAGGCATGGTACGAGAGCACCAAGAGAACTATTTGACATGAACACAAAATGAAAAACAGTGCTCTGTTGCCCTGAAACAGCTGCTGCTTTACGCTTTGTGTGATGTTGAACTGCAAGGTCGTGACATTGTTATCAGCCTATTTGAAACTCTACAGATGGATCAGAAGCTTAGTTTTAAACACCACATGGAGAGAGTTGAAGAAAATACTGCTATGTGATCTTTGCTGTTCTTTAACAGCAGTATCACTTCAGCGTTGTTTTAAGAATAATATTTAAGCATCCAGTGCACATAAAGCTAAGCAGTGGAAAAGCCTACTTCAGTGGGTAGCTCAAAAAAGTCCACATCAAATATAAAATGCACTAAAAGACCACCTGTAACAAAACAAATGACTGTTTGAAAAATGTAATCAGGCTCCGAGCAGAGTAAAATAACAACACATATGCCGATACACGCATTTTATAAATAATGTGATGTTAAAGCAGCTATAATTGATGGCAACAATGTATCAAATATAAGTGTGAAAACAATGTGACAGTGTAAGGGGTCGTAGTGAATCTTCATCTGAATCTTGAGCTCCCATCGGATTTAGTTTCATAGCAAGTTTCAGCAACTATTTGTGTAGCCTTTAAGGGGGATGATAGTTTGTCAGTGTTGTGTTCATAACTTTTTTTTAAACATATATTTATTGACATTTTAATTCAGAGTGTACTTAGATACAAAGTGTACATAAACATACAATATGAACTTTAACAACCCCACCCCCAACCCACCCAAGCATCTCATCTATCAAGGTTTACAGAGATGAAAAAAAACAAACAAAAAAAACAGTAAGTAAATGAAAAAAAAAAGAATACATAGAATTACAAATTTAAATACATAGTGCAATGTCATTAAAATGCATACAGACAACAGAGCGACACTACCAAGAGGACTATAGAGCCAGTGTAGAGCAAGGCATACAAGTATTATTGCGATACACCTAATAGCAGATAAATTTATGGCATAAAAAAATAATCGATTTTTAACATTAACATAGAGTGCCTATGTTTTGAGTACTTACAGGATGCGTTAGGAGGGAGTTACAGGATCAAGAGTATATTGCAGATCTGTTTTTTCAAGAAAACTTAAGAGAAGCCCCCAGATTTCAGAAAATTCACAAAGCCTATGTTTAAGACTATGGGCTCTAGTTTCGCAGACCGGGCGCGGCGGGGGCGCAGCGCACCTGCGCTTCGCCAACTGGGTGTGGCCAGGCGGGTTTTGCAAGTTTGGCACACCGTGCGCCTGGCGCAGCTACTCCTCTTTCCCACCTCCATCCCTCCTACCTGCGCAAGTCGGAAAGAGGGAGGAGAGAAGGCGTGGAGTGGGTTTTACACACATCACACCAATCAAATGAGCCCCTCTCCTCGCCCTTAAATGCACCGTGCGAAGGCGTAATGAGAGTTTACTCAATTTGCCATGGCAGAAGAGAGCAGCAGCGTCAGAGGGTCAAACTTCTCCCAGGAGGTAACTGATGTTTTGGTCCGGGACTGCGAGCAGACCTCCACAGGCTGATGATGCAAAGGTAGCCTGGGAGGAAGTCACCACAATTGTAAATCAATGTTGCATTTCTCTCATGCGCGCGCTCTCTCTCTTTCTCTCTCACAGTCTCACTCTGTTTCTTTTCTTTTGACTTTTCTAAGATGACAGATGCTGAATATATACTCCCTATCTGATGCTGTGGCTGTTTGTGGTTGGCTGAGAGGGATGTGAACTCATTAGTTTGCAGCTGTGATAATCAAATCAGGTTGGGTTTCCATTACGCGTGCCAAACGGTGCCAATCCCCTTTGATCTGACATCAGATGTGACGGGACAGTTGATATAGAGATACATTTATGTGCTGATTGCAGATAGGTGCATTGAATAGTGGTTTTTTGGGTATTTATTGCATCGTTAATGTGCCTGATATTCTGGAAACCTGCCTGTGAGGTTTTGGTGACGTGTGCGCACTGTCCGCCGGTCAGCCAGACTTCGGCTTACACCGGCTGCGCTCCACCTGCGCTGACAGTAGACGTGGTTTCAGCTGGCGAGCTTTTACCGCACCTTCGGCGAAGCCTTTTGGCCGAAACTGTCACTGCGCCAAGCTGGATCTGTCGACACCTCCCCTTGCTGCGCCGCCACACCCATCTCAGTGCACCTCGGTTTGCCAAACTACCAAACTGAGTGCGCCTCGGGTTGCGCTGCTCGAAACTAGCTCTGCGCGGGGTTCGCCACCCTACGCTGCGCCGGGAAACTAGAGCCCAGAGTGTACAAAACTTCGCAGCTGTAGGTATTTAAAAAAGTGAGACTGTGGAATGTTGAATTTATCTTTGATTTCGTTAAAGGACATCAGTGTATCACCATTATAAAGGTCTATGATCCTTCTAATCCCTTTGTGTGACCATTGTTTAAATCCTAAGTCATTCTTACCAGGTTTGAACTCTGTGTTTCCTCAGATAGGTGCAAGGCAAGACAAAAGTGGGATGTCACCTACAGCATTATGAGCTTCATGCCATACTATCAAGGTGTTTCTAACAAATGGATTTAGTGTGTTTTTCTTCAAGTTCTTAAAATGCGGTCATAACTTGCTTCTGCTGCCCAAGAGTGACCAAAAACATCAGCTTAGCAGGTTTAAAGCAAACCCCCTTTTCTGTGTCCTAAAGAGTAACTTGATTTTGTGGATATTTTATAGGGTATTTTCATTTAGAAGTCGGCACTGAAAATACTAAAAAGTGATGTGACATGCACCGGGAAAAAAAGAGGAGCTCCCTGTTAAGAGTATAAAACGTTAAAGTGACAGTTTACCCAACAATAGAAAATACCTGTTTTTCCTTTTACCTGTAGTGCTATTTGTCTAGATTGTTTTGTGTGAGTTGCAGAGTGTTGGAGATATCAGCCACAGAGATGTCTGCCTCCTCTCAAATATAATGGATCTAGATAGCACTCGGCTTGTAGTGCTGAAAGCAAAACAAAATAAACAAAAAAGAAAAACTCAACATGTCTCTTTACAGAAATCATCCACAGACCTTGTTGTGAGCAGTTTCATGTAGGGACTAATTTCTTTCTAAAGAACTACACCTGAACCACACCTGCACATCCATATCACCATGCAGAAGGAAGCGAGCATCTACTCATGCACAAGAGGCTACTGCTCGTGACAGCGTGAGATGTAAATATTGATGGTGTCCTCCTCATCCGAGCTGTAATGTTAGCTCGCTTTTTGGGGTGAGCAGTAGACACATGCTTCCTTCTGTGCAGTGATACAGTTGGCTTGTATAGTTCAGTAGAAAGAAAATAGCTCGTATATGAAACTGCTCACAGCAAGGCCAGTGGATTATCTTGAGTAACTGGGTCATGACTTCTGGAAAGAGACTTTGCTGTTGAGTTTCTAAAATGTGTGTTGTTGTTATTATATTTTTTAGGGGTGCTTTGAGCACAAGCCGAGTGCTTTCTAGTTCAGTTATATTTGAGAGACCCTCAAATATAAACCCTTGGCAACTCACAACAAAATAATCAATCTCTGATAAATGGCACAACAGGTAAGAGGAAAAATATGTATTTTTGAACTTTGTTCTTAACTGAAACAGCTGCTCTCAGTTATGATGATATCATATGTACCAGAGTGATTGCTGAGACCTTGGAGCACTGATTTTCCACTGTAATTACTTTACATCTCTGTGCATCTGTACGTACATTCAGCAGTGGTAAACCCAAGACAACAATTTAACAGTATCATTTATATGGTTGGCTCAGCATAAACATTTGCATGTCATTGTCTTGCTTTTAAAACCAACACTTTTCAATGGGAGGGCTCCTTGACTTGGCCTTTTCCAGTGTGTGAGATGCAGTATTTTAGTTTTTTTTTACGTTGCAATAACTGCCTTTATCTTGACATGCACTCTCTTCATGGTTATTTAAGGTATTTCAACACCACAGTGTGGGAGGAAAAATAATAATCACCCCTGAAGCCTGTCTTTAATCTTTCTTGTAATCCAAGAAAGCGAGGTTACTAAATCAAGAATAAGTGAAGAAGAAGAATGACAAAATTACACAGAATAGTGAAGGTGGGGGCGCCCTCTAGCTCACCTGATAGAACAGGTGCCCCATGTACAAAGACTGCGTCCTCACCACAGCAGCAGCAGGCAGTAAACTAAGGCCCTTTGCTACACGTCATACCCCATCTTTCTCCCCCCTTCACGCTATATATGTCCTATTAAACAAGACAAGCCCAAAAAAAAGCCTATATCTAAAAAAAAAGAAGAGTGGAGGTGGTGACAGTCACATAGTCATATGAGAAACACCACAAACCAAACCTTGATTTTTTAAATATTTAGTGCATAATACCTGATTTTTGATACAACAGACATGAATAAATAGGCCCAAATATAAACCCTTGGCAACTCACACCAAAATAATCAATCTCTGATAAATGGCACAACAGGTAAGAGGAAAAATATGTATTTTTGAACTTTGTTCTTAACTGAAACAGCTGCTCTCAGTTATGATGATATCATATGTACCAGAGTGATTGCTGAGACCTTGGAGCACTGATTTTCCACTGTAATTACTTTACATCTCTGTGCATCTGTACGTACATTCAGCAGTGGTAAACCCAAGACAACAATTTAACAGTATCATTTATATGGTTGGCTCAGCATAAACATTTGCATGTCATTGTCTTGCTTTTAAAACCAACACTTTTCAATGGGAGGGCTCCTTGACTTGGCCTTTTCCAGTGTGTGAGATGCAGTATTTTAGTTTTGCACTCAGCGCATATTTCGCTCATTTGTTTTACGGCAGGTTTGAAGAAAAGCCAGGCACTCTGGGAGAGCAATCATACTGAGCTTTCAGTTAATTTGTTTTCAAGTGCCGCTGCTCTCTTTGAGCACTTGGAGAGAAATAGACTAAGTTCAAAAGTCAATTTAACACTGCTTCACAGCTTTGCAACACCCCTCACATTTACAGCTTGGCCAATATCAGCACAAAGACTGATATGATTATCATCTATCCCATAATTCCTCTATATGGTGGTGCCATGAGCTACACATCTCCCACTTTCATATTATTTCATAGTGAAAACAAATGACCTCACTGACCTATCTGTTAGATAGTAAATTACCACAGCTGCAAGATAAGGTCTTATTTTTCAAACCAGTGTGCTCATTGCCTCCAGCACTGAGCTGTATGAAGTCATAGGTTACACAGCAAACACACATCTGCACACATTCAAATGTCACTGTTCCATATAGATTTTAATCATGCTCTATAATGAAATATTGATGAATAATCTTTGACTAATCAGTCTCCCTGACTCCCAGTGTGCAAATGAATAAGGTTAATTACATTTCTTACAGTCTACCTCTGCTGGAGACTTGAATACTGTCTCGTTTTATTTTGCTGTCAGATACGAGACTTGCAAACCTGTAATGTTCCGTGTCTTAAGAGCAGGTGTTGCAAGATTGTATTTCAGATTCAATTTTGCAATTTTAACTCAACAAATATAAATCTGATTCATGAAACATTAACTATGAGGTAGCATTTATATACAATCTGAAGCAGTGGAAACACTGATTTTATCTATTTTAAAGTCATTTTAGGAATTTAAATTTTGGCGCCCTCCATTGGTAATATGAAAACAGAACGCTAACAGATATGAAAGCTGATGCTACTGCAGGGAAGGTCAAGTAAGGTTGCCTCAGGGCAGCCAGGTCCGGACCTCTAAATATAACAAACCACATATGTAACACTAATGAAGTGTTCGTTCGGGTGTTGAGCAAAAACAATTTATGCTGTTATCCTCCCAAAATATTAGGTTGTACTTGACTTACTATGATGTGAAGCTATGTGTGTATTATTTTTACTAAAAAATAAAAAAATTGACCCGCCAGTATGTGATAGAGACAATACAAGTATTTAGATTAATATGCAAAAGAATATAAACACAAACAACTGCAGCAGTGAGTCTCAACAAGCTCTGCAGGCAGCAGGAATGATATCCACATACATACAATGCTGAGAATGTCACCACAGACATTCAGTTTGTAATACTGCAAATACAAGGGCTATTACCAATCATTAGGCTTAGCCAACATGTTGTTACCTCATTTGGTGATAACAGACATTTATTCAAATGAAAATATTTGAGAGTAATATTTAAAGTAAGCTAAGCTGTGTCACACAGAATGCAAGTGAGTTTATAACACTGTTTAAGGCTGGAGGCTGTGATCATTTGATGGCTGCCTGTTGGTCTGGCAATAGCTGAGAAGGCGGAAGAGGGTTAGAGCCTTTGTAAATTTTTTGGATTTTCATATAAGATACTTGAACATAGAAAGATGGCTTACTCATTTGCTTTGCAAAGAAAATGAAAATACAAAATCGGGCTGTTCAATCCAATCTAAAACTGTGAAGAGCGAATGAGGACCACCCAACTGGGATTTGTCAATGCTACAAATGTGTACATATGACAAGATATTTGTAGCCAGTGGTGTTGTGATCATTAACCATGATCACAAACTCTTCGTGTCGGTGGCTTAGTGGTAGAGCAGGCACCCCATATACAAGGCTGTTGCCGCAGCGGCCCGGGTTCGACTCCAGCCTGTGGCCCTTTGCTGCATGTCACTCCCTCTCTCTCTCCCCCTTTCACACTTGTCTGTCCTATCCATTAAAGGCTAAAAATGCCCCAAAAAATATCTTAAAAAAAAAACTCTTCATAACGTTGTAGAAGACTTACAAAAAACAATTCCATGGACTCACATGTACTGACTGTATACTGACGGCAATTTTCACAGCAATTTAAAAGATGCCAATAGGCTGTCAGATGTGAGATGTAGTTCAAAGTGTGTTGAAATCCACAGTTCATTTCCTCTCAGGACACAAAAAATGCCACAAAATGGACTTTGACAGTATGAGTGAAGAGGGAGTGGGAGGAGCCCCCCCCACCACCTCCACACTCTGCCACTGATTCAAGTGATAACCTGGGCTCCCACCACTTAAACATCGCTAGCTTTATACTTAATACTTATATTTGAAAGAGCGGCTGTGATTTTTGTGGAAAGGGTACAGAGCTGATACTGATATGTAATCTCATCTGTCAGTCGACATGCTACCAATCCAATTGTCAGCAGGATGCTGACACCAGATATTGAAGTACCATATGTTGCAATAACTGCCTTTATCTTGACATGCACTCTCTTCATGGTTATTTAAGGTATTTCAACACCACAGTGTGGGAGGAAAAGTAATAATCACCCCTGAAGCCTGTCTTTAATCTTTCTTGTAATCCAAGAAAGCGAGGTTACTAAATCAAGAATAAGTGAAGAAGAAGAATGACAAAATTACACAGAATAGTGAAGGTGGGGGCGCCCTCTAGCTCACCTGATAGAACAGGTGCCCCATGTACAAAGACTGCGTCCTCACCACAGCAGCAGCAGGCAGTAAACTAACGTCATACCCCATCTTTCTCCCCCCTTCACACTATATATGTCCTATTAAACAAGACAAGCCCAAAAAAAAGCCTATATCTAAAAAAAAAGAAGAGTGGAGGTGGTGACAATCACATAGTCATATGAGAAACACCACAAACCAAACCTTGATTTTTTTAAATATTTAGTGCATAATACCTGATTTTTGATACAACAGACATGAATAAATAGGCCCATTTCCACCACAGGAACTTTGGGGTAATTTTACAGGGCCAGGGCCGTTGGTGCATGTCTCCACCACAGGAACCCCCCCGAAGGACAGAGTTCCGGAACTTTTACAGGGGCTAAACAAGTCCCTGCCTCGGGGTAGGTACTCAGAACGGCCCCGAAAGACTCCTGGCTGGGGCTTGGGGTTTACTTGGTGCTGATTGGATATACTCAAGGCGGGATGTGATGTCAACAGAAAGCGACAAAATAGCCGGCATTTTTAAAACTCAGCAGACGAGGGTTAGCTTGTTCATAGCTTCCACCGCCATGTAAACGAAGAGACATGCCAGAAACCCAGCAACCACCTCAGCTCCTTCCATGTTGATTATCGTCTTTCTTATGTCTGCTTTCTTCTTCGTACTTCTGCTTCTTCTTTGTTGTTCTTCTTCTTTGTTTGTTTCTTTGTAGCGTCGCCCCGGTTAAAATGGTCGCGCAACGATTACGTCACATCCAGAGCCCGGTAACTTTACAGGAACCTTCCTCCTACTCCGCCGCACAGTGGAGCCACAGCGGTTGAGAGGGCCCAGCAAGAGGACGTTCCTGTAAAGTTCCTGCCCCCCAAATAGTACCAGGAACTTCTTCAGTGGAAACAGGCCTAATGTTTCTGGTCTTTTGACACTCTCGTGTAAAAAAGCCAGACATTTCTCAGTAAGCAGGCTGTGTTAACATCATAACATCATATTTATATAGAAATACAGTAACAGTTTGACCAAGTTGTCATCCCAGGTCGTTAAATAACAATACTTTCTGATGCCCCTTCAAAGGCATCCTTTGGTGTCTGTATGTGACGCACAGCTGTTGTCTGGGTGAAACACATTCTAGCACGTGGTTGATGATGTCGCAGTTAGGTTAAGACATAAAAAAGCACTGGTTAAGTTTAGAGAAAACATTATGCTTTGGGTGAAAACAAGTCATGTGAGTGATGGAAGTATTGATGGATGGATGGATGTAAGTTATGTAACGTTATGTTAGAGATGTACTGATACCACTTTTTCCTTCCCGATACCGATTCCGATCCCTGAACCTTAGGTATCTGCCAATACCGAGTACCGATCCGATACCAGCACGTAAAATAAAAATGGATGGGACATGAATTGTTGTATGTCTCAACTCCTAAAATTTTATGTAAAATATTAAGAAATAAATACATAATAGTAGAATGAATGCCATAAAACTTCATTTATTATTATTATTATTATCCAGTGTTGACACAGTTTAAAGTGCAGCTACACAATTTGGTAAAAAAGACAATTCAATGGCTACAGTAGAATGCTTTTTAAACTCTGCTCTGTTTCCGTTTCGTTTGCCTGTAGCGTGCATATGCGTAATGACATGAGGCATTACGTGGTATCGGATTGGTCATAGGCTGTACTTGCCGATACCCGATACCGCATTTTAGGCAGTATCGGAGGCATTTCCAATACTGGTATCGGTACAACTCTAGTTATATTATTTGGTTGCCACATGGTCATTTTAAATACAAATTGTCATGGAAAGACATTTTAATTTTGCACAAATCAGACAGTGTGCCTCAGATTATTTTGAAAGAGACATCTTGTGAAAGCCCTTCACAAGATGGAATAAGCACAGTAGGCTACACCTGAAGTATCCATAGAACACCTGTTGTGATGCCCACAAAGGCCCAGCAGAACTTTCACTCTATTGTCTTCACTTAAGTCATTTGATTTTTGTTAGTTTAAGTCAACAAAAACTGAAGACATTTTTGTCTAGTTTCTGTCAGTGTTTTTTTTTTTAACTCATGTCATGCAATTTCAATTTTTACATCTTCTTATGTCTTCTTGTTGTGTACAATTACCATGGCTACAGCTGTCTACTGCAAGGTGGAAAAAGCACTTTACTTGCCTGCACATAGTGTTCAGGTCAGTCTGCTCTGCAGGAATATACAGACTCTCCTCAGTAAATCCAGATATGGTTTCCAACAGAACCGCTTACTCCTTGTTGTTCCCGCTCACCTAGCATTAGCATTAGCATTGTGCTCTCCCCTAAAATACTGTTTATAATCTGATCTGCAATTTGATGTTGACATCTTTATAAACATTTATATTAATAATACAACATTGGTAATTCCTCTGACAGTTGAAACTTGTCTCATTCCTCAACAAAGAAAAAGGATGATCAAATTACTAATTCTGGTGATGTGAGGCTGTGTATCATTCTACCCAACCAGGATTTTGTAATGAGCTATTATAGGGGGAAATGTCCAATTCACGCAGAAGGGAAATTTCATCAGCTTTAATTCTTCCTGTCCACATGGAACATCATGGAGACCAATTCCTCAGGACTGGCTGACAGAAAGCTCATAACATGAAACGATATGACTGAAGTTCATGACCAGCATATACCTTGTTAGAATATGTGTTGACATACGGGGCACAAATTATGTTTGACGGAACATCAGAGTGGGCAAAGGAACTACATCTAATACCCTCCAGTGGGTGCAAGTGCTGGCACAGTACGTTACTTCCATCAACTACAGTGAAATATACAACACGGTATCTATTTATAATGCTTGTGATGTATAGGTGCAGTGCAGGTATATTGATTATTTAAGTACTCATAATTTGAAAAGACAGAGTGACGGTTGGTTGTACAGATTCACAGAAAAAAAAGAGCACATGTTTTATGGAAGGCATTACATGTAGAAGTGAGAGAAAGTCATTTTTGGGAAATAATCAACTGATTAACACTTGATCCTCAAGCCTTCACTGAATGCAATGCTGCAATCAGCAGTTAAGCAGCATGTTCAGAGAGGTGAGTCAGAGGCTGCTTTTCAAGGTTTAAATACATATCAATATTACATCATTTCGTACTCTCTTTAAACTTGAATTTGAACTAAGTGGTGCACTGCCTGATCAAAAATGCCTGTTCAGAATGGGCAGACTGCTCGGCCTTCAATGTTGCTGCTTGCACCTCTCTCGAGTACCGCTCATCCAAACAACTTCACATTGAACACTGTGCATCCTTGAGTCCAGAAGCAAAAGCTTCCCTTGAGATTTATTTCACTGATGCTTGAAATGTTTGTGTTTGCTACAAGGTAACATCGCCGTCTCTCTCACTTCATCTCATTGACTGTACTATATAGCAAGTGATGGAGAGAAAGCTCTACCCAGCACGCCATTTGGTAGTGTATGAGGTACTAAACACACTACTAATAAATATGTCCTGTACAGCAAAAGAGCTCACACTCGACACTTCTTGGGTCACGTCAAATGTGAGGTCAATTGGATGAGTGGATGTTGAGAAAATCGAAGGACAGACAGACAGACAGAACTCCTTCCATTTTAGATTATACAGGAAACACTTTGCCTTTAGGAAGAGCACTTTGGTATTAAGGCTTCAAAATGAAGCATGTTCTCATTTTCTGTTTGAATAATATGTAGAATCAATGAGCTGTTGATCTGTAGGTCACAGTCACGCTGCGTTTTAATGGTGTAGTGACAGCTGCTGAGTTTTGATGAGAAAGATGTGATGAAAAACTGTCCTCTTTTATGGGAACATTTTAGCTATTCAGAATAAATGAGGTCATCCAACTCAGTGAGGAGAGGTGCAAATGCGCAGATCTCCTGCAAAACAGGATTTTAGCCATGTCAAATTGAGGTGACAATCGCATGCACCACTAGAATCAGAATAAATACTTCAACCATCTACTGCTGCTTTGAGAGGCCCATTTTCATTTTTGACTTTTCTGCCACGCTAGCTGCACAGCTATCAGGTGATTTGTCATGCAATTTTGTACAGACATTCACAGCCTCTTGAGAATAATTTGCAATAACCTGTGGTCTTCCAACTTTTCCTCTGGCGCCATCATCAGGTCAAAATTTCAGTTGGTGCAATAATTTATCTTTTGGCCAAATTCCTGCAAAACTGATGACATTTGCCTCAGCTGCACTTCGTGTTAAGTGCTAATACAGAAACAGCATACTAACATGCTCAACTAAGATAACAATTATGTTTACATTTAATTTTTCTCACCAAAACCCATTTTGTTTATCCTCAGTAAACAAGTCGAATGCAGTTTGTCATCATTTGCAAACTGATGTTTTGAATATTTTGAAACCTGCTTTGTCTACATCAGTGGTTACACCAGTAGTAGTCTCGCCACCAGACAATCAGAGATCTCCGCCTTCTGATAGTCTGGGGACACTCCTTTCTAAAGTGTGTTTAACACACCGGCGAAAACGGCCGGCAACAAAGCAACGCCTCTTGCATTTTTGAAAAAGACACGCCTTCTTGGAAATGTGCGCTCCTCCTTTTTTCGTCCGCAAGGACACAAACACACAGAGAGCTTTAAAATGGATGTCGAGAGATTTAACTCCGTTTTATCAAACATGTGCTCATCCATGAAGAAAGTAGAGTAGTTTCATGTCGTATCCGACAACGGGAGGCTTTTAACAGATGACGTCCTGATGTTAGCTTTGCTGCTAGTGTTAGCTGTCCCTGTCAGCTGGGGTCCATGTCATTGGTTCGACAGCCCATTGGTTCGACATCCCATTAGTCCGACTGTCCGCGGTGCTGAACGGCTCACGGCGGGCGTATGGTGCGCCACAACCGGCATGAGGCGGAGCAGGCTCCTGGCTTATGTGTTTGCCACTTTCTTTTTCATTTTAACCCACACCATGATCTTTTCCTGACCCTAACCAAGTGGTTTTTGTGCCTAAACCTAACCAGACCTTAACCACAGGGCGTCATGATGATTTCGGAACGGACTTCGGAACAATGAGTTTAATATGGTCGGAACAATGGGATGTCGAACCAATGGGCTGTCGAACCAATGGGCAGTTCCCGTCAGCTGCAGCCACTGATGCTTTCTAGACATCGTGATTTCCCAAAACTGAATAAATACCACACATAGCAACACAAAACTGCTTTGCTAGCTCAATCATGTTGTAACTAAGATATCCGCTGGAAAAGATATTTTTTTCACGGACCGTTTAACGAGTTATTACCTATTACAGACACCGCTAACGGCTAACAGGGCTAACAGCTAACGGTTAGCCCAGCTAAACGTGCACACAGAAATAGTAATGTTTGTTCAATCATTGTGTTTATAGACTTTACAAACATTGGATTATTCCAAACGGTGATACAGTGATGTGAAAAATGTGATATACAGGCTATATATATAGCTAAAAGCTCTGCTGGTTTTTTACCTGGAAGTATTTGTAAATAACAAGGCAATTGCCTCTATAGTCCGTCCGGACAGATGAGTCATGGCCTTGTAAAAGATTATGTTTGTTTCTTTTAGTTGGCGAGAATGTGTCGCCGCAAACGCGACAAACATCCACTAACTTTGACGGCGTTTTCTGCGAGCATGGCTGAGCCATTTTGTACCGCTACACGTGTTTCTAGTGGGACTATGTTTACAAGCACAAGAGTTCAGCGAGCCACCGAAGGACCGCCCTGCAGATTTACTATTGGTTCTGCAACGTAGGGAGTTTTTTAAACTCTGAAATTGTATCCGCCCATCTAAACACAAAATCAGGGAGAAAGTCATCAGTCTTTAGTTAAGCAAAGCGTCTAAAGACTGACTTGTGAGTCTACACCAGTAGGCCTATGCATCTTTCTTTCTTGTCTTTTGCTGGTGCTACCAATTATCAGTATGCATTGCATGCATTACTGCCCTCGTGTGTGCCTACATATGCATCCTTGTGTGTATCTTATTGTAGAGCATAAACACAAGTATCTCAGTCTCCTGGCCCTGATCAGTCTGGCCATTGTCTTACAATCTGTAATATCAAACTTCTGTGACCAACTGTCCACATGTGAAGTGAAGTGAATGGTCTGATCCTAATGTATCTATTTGACCAGCCCAGTTGCTTAAAGAAAATGTTGTCATTATACATTTCTGCAAGCCACAGATATGTCACATTTGTACGTTTCATGTGTATCATGCTGATGTTTCTAAACTGACATAATTCTGAGAATGACACCTAGGCAAGACGGTTGCCAAATTATTTGAGACCACCAAACAACAAAACCAATTGTGAGATATCGCAGTGTTTCCAGTGGCGTTTGTGCCACAAAACCTAGGTGTTTTTTCACGAGACAAAGTTTCCAGCTGCGATTGTGCAGGTATTTCAAGCCAAAACATTATCTTATTAATCATAACCAAGTGGTTGTTGTGCCTAAACATAACCACATGTTAACCATAGACTTGTTGACACATAAAGTGTCAACATATTAACCCCACAATAATGTACACGCTACATGTCCATGGTTTGCAGAAACTTACCCGACATTTATTCTGGTGATTGATTTGAGGCTGTGCCCATCTGTCATCTTCCCACACATTCCTGCTCTATTAAACCTGTTATGTAGAATTAGGCCAATCTTAATTGAAATCCTGCTTTCTTTTTTGTAGATGCTTATTGTCATGGAGACAGAGCAGCTTTACCTGATCAACATCTGGTCCAGAGTCAAATTAAGTTCATTCGGGCTGGCTGTTTCTTTGTCAGTCTGCAGTCCCTTTCTTTGCCTCTCTGCAACATGAAAGCAATAGCTTCTATAATCACTCCTCAGTCCACAGACAGCTCACAGATTGGCTCTATAGCTGCTTTTATCTGTTTATTGAAGTTGGATTCAGTTTTAATTTTATTATACATCATTAGATACTGCAAATCATATTTATCTTGTCTCTTTTGGTTTTTGTGTCTGTCTGTGTGATTAATAATATTTGGTCTGAAGTGCTTTGAATCACATTTTTGGAGGTAATTCAACTTTAAAGTAAGTGGAATACAGTGAAGAGCATAGTCCCCTAATGTAGGTAATGGTTTTCCTGCAGTGCTGTGAATCCTGATTTGACAGCTGAATTTACTCTTTCATGGAAACACTTGGACATCATTTCATATTTTCTTCATATTGTTTTACATGAAGGAACAAGATGCCCAGGGGTCCAATTTATAAAACAATGTGTTGGATCCATACTAAAAATGTGTGTGCAGACAAAAGCCAAAAAATATTCTACAGTTTCTACAATCAGGCTTCCGCCTCACCAACTGCGTCAATTTCCATCTCCAAAATGTTAGTAAGCAGGGGTCAAAGTTTCTTCCATCAGGTCTGTATTTATAGATCACAACTTTTGCATGGGAAGTGGCATACGCTTCTTTTCGGCCTCCTTTTGTGCACATGCAGTGTTTATAAATGAAACGCCAGGGTGTGAACAGTGAAGGTGGTTTGAGGTGTAGGATCAAATACTGTATTTTCTGATTTATTTTCTTTTAACTAGAGGACATTCAACATTTGATGGCCGCAAAAATACAATTTAAAAAGGAAGTGTCTTCATAGTGTGTGATATGACTTACACACAGACCACTAGTAATTTAGGTAGTTCCCCGTTAATTAGAGCAATATTAATGTTGTCCTATGGTGGAACGTGAGATCATTGAATATGCATCGGCCCTCTCATGCTCTGGAGATTTTATACACAGTGTTTTGGTGACCTCTGCAGGTTTCACTCTTACAGCTTATTCTGTGGGTAAATTATGCCATGAGGGATGTTCTCACTTAGCAGGATGTGACAGACATACCCAAATACACCACCGTTGAGTTAAAGGGGTAAATCAGGATGCATGTTTCCAATTAGCCCCTCCAGCCCATACCTCAAGACTTGGCCATGACTCTCGATTTTGTATGGAAGGAAGGAGAAGGAGTAGTAATATTTACATCTGATGTAACCTTAGTTGTAACTGCCAACAGGGAGTCGTGGAAAAGGGAATTATTTAACAGAAAAAAAGTTTTCATGCTGAGAAAGCTTTCTTTGAAGTTGCTTTCTTTAACCTCCTGAGACCCTGTGTCCTCATATGAGGACGTCACATTTTGGGTTTACTTGACTTAATACTTCATTCTGCTTAACTTAGACCTGTTGTCCTTGTTCGTGGACACTTTTTATGCCATCTAGTGACAGTAAGAGCACAATACACTAATCCATGTAAAAACAGGATGGCAGCCATCTCTGCCAAGTCAGTCTGCAACCGATCCAGACACAAAAGTGGACAAGGTCCAAAACCTGATCAAATTGTACGGTTGAAACTTGTTTATTTATGATCGTTAAGGTTTGTAGTTTGATATGACAACAAATTTGACCAATCTTAGCAACAGTAACAAGCTAAGACACCATTCATTAGTGAGTACTCATTTGAAGACGTTGGGACTTTATTATCATTGACAGTGTTTAGTTTTTTATACTTATCAGGTGCTACTCGTCCCAAATAGTTAGGAAAAATGAAAAATGCATACCAACAAGAGTTTGGGTCTCAAGAAGTTAAAGCTTTCTTGAGAGTTGCAAACACGTCCGTAGAATCATTGTGAGTCAACAATTCATAATTAACGTCATGTGGACATTGAAGTATTTAAATGTAAACACCTCATGTAAACTTGCTAAATAATAAAACAGACAATAACAGATTTAATTTATAAATTTTACACATAACACAAGAGTTACACTATCATACCTGACTGCAAATTAATTTGAGAAACAGCTGTAATGTTTACAGTCCTCCACTTGATGGCAGCATTGCGACTTGATTGAATATTGTGTGCTTGCACATAAGACTAAACTACAACACATAACCAACAAAAAATGTACATTATATGTACATTAGCACTGCATTATTGATCCATAATTCTGTGTTATTTGAGATGATGGTGAAAAGACGGAGTAAAAACACACATGCACACACATGAACATTGGCTTTTGCAACATTTAGTTAGCTATTCAGTATTTTTTTTTGTGTCTGTTCATTAGTTTAATTGTCTTCCTGTAAATCTCTTTGTCTATCCATCTGCTCAGTCAGTTGGTGTTGAACTCCTTCCTGGGTGTCTTTAGCTTATGAACTTGTTTGTTTTTTAGTATTTCTACTGGCAAGGAAAAAAAAGTCTCGATGAATTGTGTAATTTCCATTCACTTTTACCATGGGAAGGCACTGGGGAAATGAACACAAAGAAATATTGTTTCTTATAGCCCCGGTAAAAGCACTGCCACAACTTCTATTCAGACAATCAGACAATAATGCAAAACCGATAAAGAAAGTTCCCAGACTGTTTTTAATCCTCGAGGAGTGCTCGTTTGGTTATTTCCTGTTGACTTGTTTTTGAAGAGTGGTCTTTGTTTTTCCAAGATTAAAATTCAATGAGGAAAAAAACCCAATGGAGTGTAATAAGAAAAACAAAAATCGCCCTGCATAGCCAGCCAGGAGGTATAGAACGCCATTTGTGTTTCATTATTTATAGTGAAGCCATACACTTCTTTTTCTTTTCTTTCTTTCTTTTTTTTTTTTAAAGACATGTCCTTTCCCCACATTGCTGGGAATTATGCACTGCCTGTAGTGGAGTTGCTATGCTTCGCTGCTTACTAAATCGACAACTCCCCCTTAGCCGAACACCGTTCTCAAGCACATCGTGCCAGGGCCCATTTTGATGACATCATCATTGCTGTCACTCTCATTGTGGACGGACCCCTCTGGGTAAAAGAATGTCACGGGCTGCTGCACACCCATATCTGCTCGTCCATTGCCCGACACAGAAGTATCCCCTATCAGAAGTCCCTGCAGTGTTGCTTCGCGGCAGCAGATTATACTTGATGACTTCATCTTAATCACATTCACTTTAATTTTCTTTTATCTGCAGTGCTATGCCACACTGGCTGCGAAACATTCCACAAGTGGCTGCACACAAGCCTCTTTGAGAGTATGCATTTACACACAGGGACACAGGAACACACACGTCGACACATAAGTCTGTTTTTGTTCAATTTGAAAGAAAACTTCCTGCCTGATTGCCACATGCTTAACACTAGTTTTAAATGGGTAAAACTTTGAAACTACCCAGTAACTACAACAGTCACACTAAAACAAGCAAAAAGGAAGAGGTTAATACTGAATGTGTAGAATCCGTGCAATGCAATGCATCTACAAGACATTATCGATGTCTTTGAAAATGTTTCTTATCGCATATAATACATTGAAATTGGGTTTGTTATGTGCTATAAGTTGGTGCCGTTTCATAGAATTGCTTCTTAAATTTTCAAACTGTAAAATGACAAAAATGTTTGCAATTGTCTTTATTCTACTTTAAGCTGACAAACATATTCACCTTTGCAATAATTAACATTAAGCAAATTTTATCAAGTATTGGAGTCACTATACAGTAACTCTGTGGAGACAAAACACACAATTTTTAAACACACCCTCTGAGTGATGATTTTTCTACCCGGTGACACCAAACTTTGTTTAAAAATTTTCTCGAATTCAGTCGTTGAAGACATATTCAGCTTCTTTACTTAAGTAACAGTGGCAATACCACAGTGTGAAAACACACAATGACAAGTAAAAGTCCTACAATTTAAATATTACTTATATAAAAGTTTACAAGTACTGCACGAAAATCTACTTTAAAGTATCCAAAGTAAACACACTGTTCTTACGATGCTGAAAAATGTTGTGTTCTATGTGCCTATTCCCACATATAAGCTGGTAAGGGAAGAATGTGCGGTAAGAATGTGCACAGCTCATGCATTCTTTAGACCAGGCATACACATGGTTTAAGCTTAGATAGCTGTGGGTGAGACAAATAAGGTGAGAGACATTGTTTTCAGGCTGTTGCCAGTTTCACTGATTATGTTATTATTTTTGCAGCTTTCTGTAAAATGTTAGCGGAAGGTGAATTTACGTAGTTCCTGTTAAATTATTTATGACTGATGAACTCATTATTTTAATTCACATTTGTCTTCCTGTTAGTCCAGTGAAGCACTTTGTGAAGTCAGTTTCAACATAAGCCCAATGAATCACTTATCACCCTTCTGATGTAATAATAATGATGATTGGGATTTCATCACTATGATGGTTTCCAGAAATGTGACAAATATCCACAACTGTGCAAAATAATGGCTGTTCTGGCACCATTGGAAAACAAGACATTAAAACTGCACTTTCTTTACGATATTTCATATTGACAGGTCTGATGAGTGGTTTAGGGGGACAAATACCAATATGTTAATTAATGTTTAGGGCATTTCTACATCTATTTATGGCTGTAGGTGTGGATATTAGGCACGTGCACGTGGGCCCAGATCCACAATGATTGTAAATTTATAAATTGAAACCAGGTGCACGCACTGCTTTATAAATCTGACAAAAATAATGTGTATGCATATTTCTGCCTTTGTACACACACAGTTTTAGCTGTGCATTAACAGAGTTTAATGCATCTGGGCCCTGGTGTTGACAAGTGTTATGAACCATGGACTTAAAATGCAACTTATATTATTATAAGAAAGTATTCTAAGGTGTCACACATGCATATTGATAATGGGTCTGTGTTGATATCAATTCATTTTAGCATGAATTTGCTTTTATTCCAGGTGTCATTAAAAAACTTGTCTATTTATTCTACTACTGATTAAGTGTAATGGGCAAAAGCAACAAACTGGAATTTTTTAGTTGCACCAACAACAGTGCAAAAGACTCAGTTGTTTGCACTTTATCTTAAATGTTAATGAATAAGTAAACAGATTAGAAATGTATACCGTAGAGGAAAACAACAGGCCACTATGGTGATTGCAGCACTGCAAGTACAGCAGCCTACCCTCTCTTAAAGTAAGCTGGGTCTCTTCACTGCTCTTTGAACACTTTTGACCTTGCTCCATGACTCCAGACACACACTCAGAGAAACATGGTTTTCTCAGACATGGCAGTGGGCCAAAATAAATAACCTGCCCTCAGAGTGTCGGCAGAACCGCAAGAAATCCAAAACCCAAGACCCGGCCCAGCGGCACTCACTCACAGGGCTATCAGCGAATGACTTGCTGAAATTTTAATTGTCCGAATGCATCATGTGGTTTGGAAACAAAATCAAATCAGGACGGATCATCCTTCCTCTCTGACACCCATCCAAAGGAGAGTAGCATTTTTGATTAGGGTTTCATTTATTTATTTTAGGTGGCTCTGATTTCAAGGTCGGGTTACACCAACTTGGGGGACAAACAGATGACATTGTATGGATAGGTAATTCAAGAGTCTGCATGCTTCGATCCTCACAGATAAGAGGGAGATAAGAGACAGGTGTCTTGTAGAATAGAGGACATCCATCTAGAAATTCAATCGCCAAAGCTCTGTCAAAAATGGTTTCCATGAAATAAAGGGGTTGATATCAATACCTCCCTTCAATTAAGGAGATCACACGAACAATGAAAGATTTACTTCTTTTTTTTCACCGCTTTTTATTCAACTTAACATATGCAATTAGTGACACCAACTTTATTAAACATTTTATAGATTTTCCATATGAAGTGTAAATATAGTGTGTTGGAAGTGAATGCGTCCGAACCAGTGTTTTACTGTCCTCCCTTCCCCTCCTTTCCGGTCTCACCATTGTATCACTTCTCTGATGTCACTACACCAGTCAGGTATTACAGCTGTAAATGTGATTAAAGAAATGCTAGACAGTAGACGGGACAGCTCCTGTAAGATGGAACTGTGTGTGTGTGTCGGTTACAGTGAGTGATCTGGCTGTGAAACCTAAGATGCACTTTTTCTATTGCAAAATGTTTAATTCACCAAACTTTGCTGGATGCTGCAGGATAACTAAATTTAAAAACTAAACCAGCATGCAGTTTTGATACTTCAGATTCTAACTGTACAAATACATGACAGTCTCCTTTTTCCTTTTTCCCCATCTTTCTCCAAAGTAAAAGCTTGCAGTCATCGAGGCGTTCATCGAGTTGCTGAGGGTGCATTTTTAAATACACAGGAAGACTGTGTGAGTGATGGGACGGCACGACGGTGAGCAAATATTGGAAAAAGGGGTGATGAACATCTCTGACATTCAAGGTAAGGACATATGGTCAGGAAAAGAAAAATCAATGATATTCTACTCAGCAACCAATGAGGGACAAATGGAGTGAGACCTTCTGCAGAGTCACTTGATCTTTTTAGAGCACAGACCCAACTGATTTCTCTACAGCTGTTTGAATGACCACAGCTACACCTTTTCCATGACTCAAATGAAGGTCAAAGAATAAAGAGTAAGCTAAATGATTAAAATGATGCTCAACATTATTATAATGAAATATATCTATCAATTTATAATCCAACCTTTATCCTGAGAATGAATAGTGTGGTGGAATTTAATGTGCCGGCCTTTCAGGTTATTATTAATTGTCCCGGCCATTAATAATTGGACAGTAAATATTCATTACAAGCCTCCATATCATGACATAAAGGCTATGTCTGGCCAATTAAAAATGCATAAGGA
The DNA here is from genome assembly GCF_041903045.1 of Epinephelus lanceolatus. Taxonomy (NCBI): domain Eukaryota; kingdom Metazoa; phylum Chordata; class Actinopteri; order Perciformes; family Serranidae; genus Epinephelus; species Epinephelus lanceolatus. Next base: position 32,699,279 of record NC_135743.1, read on the forward strand.
GTAATGGGGCTTTATGAATAACTTAGCAGATGCCTCTCAAATGCTGGAGCATGGGAAAAGCAACAAAGACTTACACAAAATGACAGTTTCTATACAACATATACGTTTAATAGTGCAGACAAAACCAAGAATCTAAATCTAGAGGCTTTAACAAAACACAGGCAACACATGAATTCTTAAAGGTTTTACAAACAAAACAAATAATGCATATTAACTTAAATTATGCACAGTGGTGAATTGCATTCTTAATATGTCCAGCATAAACCAAAATGCTTTACACTGTATATCAAATATTTTTTTAATTGAATTTAATTGAAGTGACTGAAATGTATTGACTGTATAGCATTTTTTATTTTTTGCATTATTTAACTTATTTTTCATGCTTTCTGGTTGTTAATGCAGGTGTACTGTAGTTGCCCAGTAGATGTCAGGTTTGTATAAGAAAAGGTGTTAGTGACACCTTACCTCACTGATACTTCCACAGTCACATCCTTTTTGCACTTGGTACATGCATACACCACAGTGTCGGACATGGAGCCCGACTGGCATGGGATGTCACCGAAGTACATCAGTGAGAAATAATAATGTTATATATGACCTGTCTTGTATCTCTATCTACAAGTAAAGCTCCAGAAGAAGGGCGGCTGGACAGTGTCATCTGTGGAAACTGTGTTAATTTTGCCTGGCAGTTTTTATTCTTTTTTTTTAATGTAGTGTCGGTCTTGTGTCAAATGTCCTTGTTAGTTTTTTATTGTATTTGGTAAAGTTTTAGTTGTCTAAAGGTCTGGGGATTGTAGTCCTATTTTAGTAAAAGAAAACCATATTTAGATTTAGTTGAAGAAAATTGTTGATATTGTAGTCTTTCTCTGTTATTATTTTGTACATTTCAGTCAGTCAAGTCGAGCCAAAACCAATAATTTTGTCATTTTAGACAAAGTTCTTTGACATAAGAATTTATCTTACCATCATCTACTAAAAAAACAGGTTAAATGACCAAGAATGCATCTTTGCATAAAGTGTTTGGTCTGGTGGTTCGATGGTATCAATTTAAGGGATGCAACTAGACATGGAACATGCTCTGGCTTTCATATTTTTCTAGAACACGATCCGATGCATTCATTTTTTTTCTCAGCCCCACTCCTCATTTGAACTAAAATGGGCCCAAATGTAAACTTGTTTCTTCTCGGCAGCTTTGCTGCTGTCACTTTTTGCTTTACCTCAAGTAAGTAGACCAAGTTACTCCGATTCCTCCTGACTGTGCTCAGTGTGTTGCTGGTGTAGTTCTGATATGGCACGAAGCACAGGAAAAAGCTGCGTTGATAATACTATGATATTCTGTCTCCTCTGTTTTGTCAACTAAAATAAAGGTTGATGTTATTGAAGTTTTTATTTTTTTAACTACATTTTAGTCTTCTTTTTCATCAACAATATTGCATGATGATATAGACACCGTTAGTGTTCATAGATATCGGGACTGTCTCGTTGTCGACTTATCCTAGTAACAGAAAAAGAGGTTGTTGATGAACATTCAATTCAAATAAACGCAAGAAGTTTGTGTTTAATATTTAATATAACTTAATATGATGAACATATTAAGTCATAGTTTTCATTAATAGAATTAACACTGTTGGACACAAATCTCCTAATAAATACCACTGTTGGTTGATAATCACCTGATAACCCAAGTGCAAGCAGTAATAATTGTTAGCAAATGAATGTGTGTGAATTACTAGCTATATGTACAGCTACTTGTACCTTAAAAAATGTATATTTAGATAATGATTTTCTTGTCAGCAACTGTTTATGAAATGTAATTCATCACATAAAATTAAAATATGTATAACTAGTATAACAGTTGCAGTCTACAGTATGTGTTTGCATCTAAGAAGTCAATATAAGACAAAATCTTAAACTGTTACATCCACCACTGAATGGGTGAGAGTTACTGGCACTTGTTGAAGTACGCTACACTGCTCTGTTACTGCGCCTGTGAGAGTAAAAGCTCTTTTGGTTGGAAAGCTCCTTGTGTTCATACTTTTTTGTACTCTTTAATGCTTGTTTGTTGACAGGAACTTGAGAAAGTCAGCCAAAATCAGCTGAGGTTATGTGAGTGCATTGTATAATTCTGGCAGCAGCATACGTGGACTTAATTTACCTCACTTACCACCTTGGAGGACTGTGTAGATTACAAAAAAAAGGTTAATAGATTCAGTAAGCTTCTTGATAAGTTGCCTTTCTTGTATGTAAAAACTTGTATATGAAAACCTACTTGGCAATGAACCCGATTCCGATTCTAAAGTGGTACTTATGTTGAGCCTGCGTATTCACATTTTAATTTGGATGCGCCAGTTACCATTTATCTGTGGAATATGTTGTATTTATCTCAGAAAGCCTTTTGACAAACATGTTTTTTTGACAGGGATTTGTTTATTTTCAGAACACTTAGCTGTCATGCACACATGTCCCTAAACATTATTTTGAAAAGGCATTGCTATGGCCACCTTGACTTGAGTGGCAAGCCTGATGACTGTGATTGAATCCTGAGATTAAAAACCACTCCATTTTTTTTTTCTTAAATCTTTTTCCCACAATTATAATGAGTTCACTCAGAACTGTCTGCTGTGCTGGCAAAGTCCTAAAACTCAACATCTTCCAGTTTCCATTCCCATTGGGTCCAATGCTCTCATACTCAGCTCCTTCACTTTCTTGAATCCCCATTGTATCCACAAGCTGTACGTAAATCTTGCTTATAATGAATACCCAGGTTCTTCTGTGATATTTTCTTCTGGATCATCCTGTTGTAAGTTACCAGCAGGTTTAATTATTTATATTAATTTATTGGCAGAAGTTGTACTTTACTGTATTCTGGCTGCTTAATTCAATTTATAATTTTGATGTCTTGTTTTCTTTTCCTCCACCTAAAAGTTTTGTGTGTTGTTCAACATATCCTCATACAACACTTCATATGATATCTAACGAATTAGCACCCCACCAATGGTATCATCACGTTATGTACTCAATGCAGGTTAGGTTTAGGAAGTATTTTATCTAGGTTAGGTTGAGGGAGTAAAGTTATGTTCTCTGGGTTAGGATTAGGAACTACAGTTACGTAGGTTAGGTTTAGAAAGTAAAGTTACATAGGTTAGGTTTAGGGAGTAAAGTTATGTAGGTTAGGTTTAGGAAGTAGAGTTACGTAGTTTAGGTTTTGGCAGTAAAGTCACGTAGGTTAGATTTAGGAAGTAAAAGTACAATGGTTAGGGAGCAAAGTTACATAGGTTAAGTTTAGAAAGTAGAGTTACATAGTATAGATTTAGGAGGTAAAGTTTTGTAGGCTGGGTTTAGGAAGTACGGTTATGTAGGTTAGGTTTAGGGAGAAAAGTTACTTAGGTCGGGTTTCAGGAGGAAGGTTACGTAGATTAGGTTTAGGACGTAAAATTACGTAGTTTAGGAAGTAAAGTCATGTAGGTTAGGTTTAGGAAGTACAGTTACGTAGGTTAGGTTTAGGGAGTAAATTTATTAAGGTTAGGTTTAGGGAGTACAGTTATATAGGTTAGGTTTAGGAAGTAAAGGTATATAGGTTGGGTTTAGGAAGTACATTTATATAGGTTAGGTTTAGGAAGTAAAGGTATATAGGTTAGGTTTAGGAAGTACATTTATATAGGTTAGGTTTAAGGAGTTAAGTTATCTAGGTCAGGTTTAGAAAAAGAAACATGGTGATGACATACCTTAAAACAAGTTTCAACTTCCAAGTTTCACATGAGACATGGACACCACTCTTATAGGAATAGTCCTGGGTTTGTTGGCCCATCCACCTACCCAACATAACTTCTTACTTGGAGTTTCACTCTTTACACTACTTCAGTCTTTAGTCCTATCAGTACCTTGGTCACATGATTGCAGCCTTTCTAATTATGTGGGTTATATAAACAAAAAACTGGCTCATGATTATGTGGGCTATATATGAGTTCTGGTGTATTACTTTTCGTAGGTATATGTGAACAGTGCGGAATGATGATTATGACATTGGATAATCTTAAAGGGAAGTCAGTCTCTTTAAATGTTGAGGTGATTGCTACATGTCTTATGCTACCACAGTATATATCACTTAGAGTGTAAAGATATACTAAAGGAATAATGTCCAAAATCTTGCAATGCTGATTAGCTGATGCCCTTCATAGGAAGCACTGAGGATGAATCATCCCCCAGCAGTATCTGTGAGCAGTTCGCCCTGCCGTTTGTTTGAATAAAAGCCAAAGTGGTCTAGACAGAACTAAAAGTAAAGTGAGGTAGTATAGTGTTTCCCAGCCTTCTGCCCAGTGCAGACTAGGACGTGCTCAAACAGCCCAGACATGGAATAAATATTATGACTGATGGTGTCGACCCAGCGTGCATGAGGTTTAGTGAGGACCAACTTTACATCTCTCAGTACTGGCACTCATTTGCATAGTAGTTTTTCAACAGAAAACTGTACACTTTTAACTTAAACTTAAAACTTATATGCTGCTGTGTATTTGTTATTGTGGATAACATTATAACATACAGTGATGACCTGGCAGCCAATGCAAGGTTCTTGTGTTGTGAGGTTGATGCTGTAACAATACCAGCACATACAGAGGGTGGACAAAACAATACGAACACCTTAAAATATATTGTAATGCAATTTAACAATACAGGCTACTGTCTCAAAAAGGACCCTCACATCTCTCTGAAATCTTAAATGTTTCCAGTAAAAGAAATATTGCAGGTCTGCAGTGTTGGATGCAACAGTTATATTTAAACCTTTTAATAAAGTGCAATAATTAATATTTAAACGGACAGCATGTCTTCAGAGTAAACGGGTGTTATTTTGTGAACCACGTGTATGTGTGGATCTGAGAGCAGTCATGTGACAAGTGCTGGCTGAGACTCTTCTCCAAACCGTCGAGTGTTACTTTGGAACAGGTGGTGCATCTACTTAGCTGAACAGCTTGTTTTGCGTGGCTGCTGAAAATAAACATCGACTGATCCAGAAAGTTATTACCAGTATCCGTCCATTCTTGGACTGTTTTGTTGCAACAATGTCCAATTGAACATAACTTGTCTGTAATTGCTTTTTTTTCATTCTCTTCTGGTTCTGAGCTTTTTTTCCTATTGCCGGGTGCTACCAGGGCTCAGCAGAGATGTTATAGCTGCGCTGCACACTGTGGACAGTCATGGAGCCCTGGAGCAAACGAGCGGACATATATATCACTTGACTGTGTGTCAGGGCGATTACTGGATAAAGATCACAATATGACACTTTTCCTTTTCAGTGCTGGCTCAGTGAACAGAAGGAAAGCTCCTGCAGCTCAGCATGCCCCTGTCCAGGATATTGATCACACATCTCAGACCTCAGATCTCTCAAGCCTGTTAGGGGAAAATCATTCTGTCTTTTTTTCATTTTCAGAATATCACACTAATTTTCATTTTGGGAAGGACCGATTTTTACAAATGATCATCTATTTCTACTCATTTCTGTGTAACATTTCTTTTTTTTTTCTTTGGTGTCTCTTTTCTTGCAGTGTATTATATAACGTATCAGTAGCTTAACAGCAGGTGTAATCAGGGATATGTCCATTTTATGAATGACCAGCCAAATCTCAAGCACAGCACATTTTATTAAGGCCTTTTAAGAACTTTTTGCTTTCATTAAGTGGAGTCCATTTTGCTCTTAGATTAATGCATTTTATAGAAACATATACTTACCGTTAGTCAAATAAATACATCTTAAAGGAAACAACTGTATAAGAATTTTCAATTATCAGCAAATACGATGAAAAGACAAAACTAACCATGTGTTGGCCCTTAACCTCTGACTTCTTTACTCAGTCTGTGGCACTCAGCCCTAAGCCCATTTCTTCCCAAGTCTATACTTAACTGATGGGCCTTTTTTTTTTTTTTTTTTGCAAATGTTTCTCAAGACAAGACGACTGAGAATGAACAGTAGCCTGGTTCCAGACCATAGACCCCGCCCACTCAACTGAGTAGGCTTGTATCTCTGGTCTGGCATACTGCAATGAATTTGCGATTTATCTCATCCAAACGCTGGACAGACCAATGAACGGGGGCGGGTCTAGCGATTAGCCAATTAGCACCACGCTGATGTCAAGCTGTACGCCGGTGGGTAACTGGTGAGGATAGCAACAATGGCGACCGCTACAGATCCTACAGACCACATTAACATTTAACGGCGATGCAGCTGGGCGTACATGACGACGGAGACATTTTAAACGGGCAATGCTCGCTTGTTTTCGGCACCCCCGAGGCATGGATACTACTGACGTCAGATTCTGGGTGAGTCGTTGATCTCTACTGATTGGTTAGGGAAAAATCAAATTCCCTCCCCCTTGTAAATCGCCTTCAGTGGAGGCCATGTCAGACTGAAGGTTCTGGGAGCTTCAGTCTGACACTCAGGCTAAATGAACAGTGCATTTGTTAGGGACTATTTTAAGCAATGGAGTTGTACATATTTGGCACACTGCTGTGCATTTACAATACCAGGACGGTGTGTAGGACTGATTCAAAATAAACTACAGTGCCTCTGTTATGTGTTGTAGTTTTAGTTCAAAAGTGAAGTTCTATATGGCACAGTGTCAGGGTAATGTTACTTTTAAAGTAATTTGTTACAGTACAGTACAAGATTACTGTCAATATAATGTAACTTGTTACGTCACAGCGTTACCCACTGAGAAAAGTATCTAGTTACGGTACTTTTGCAAAAAATGAAACCCCATTACAATTCTTTGTGCATGTTGGTTATATTGTCCAGGAGCACATGGCAGGAAATATTCTTGTGCATACTTTCCTTATTAAACACAAAATACAACCATACACCTTCTGAAATCATGTTTCTCCCTTTCACCAAACTAAGACTAGCTTAATTGCCTTGTGAACTCATTGTAAAACACATTAAATTTGACAGGAACCAAATAAAATTCACCAAAATGGTCTTGGTTATACCAGGTTCAGACTACAGCCTGATGATGGCTCAATGAGACAATCCTACTGTGTTAGCTTGGATCGTGATCGATAATGAATGTTGCATGCGATAATGGATTGTTTTATATGGTGTAGTGTGTTATACTAGATAATTGTTTCAGTGGAGAGAATCCCTTCATATCACAGAAAAAGGTTTTCATTGTGAAATATTTGCAGACACTTGTGGAGGATTCAGCGACTTCCACAGTTTTCAGATGTAGCTCCTGCCATCTGGTTGCACTTGCGTTACTACAAAAACAGTTAAGCTGAGACATGAAAAGCCAAAGTAACTTATATAATAATAATAGAAATAATAACAAAAATGGAACAAGATAATTGCGATGACATCGTGCACATCATGAAAGACGATCAGTGATGATTGGTCCTGGACCACTGTGTAGTCTGTTATGTCTGTTGGCCAAGTCATGGCAAGAATTTATGCGACCATAATTGCCTAATCTGAAAAAGTTACTGTCTGAATTAGGGATGCACAATAATATCAGCATGTCATCAATATCATCTGCTATTGGCTTTAAAATGGATTATCGGAATCAGCCAACATCCTGATGATATAGGTATGTCATCGGTATCGGCCAATATGGGCTTTAAAATGAACTATTAGAATCGGCCTACATGCTTTTTCTTATTTTGCACAATGAATAAATATTACGTTCACTGAAAAGCATGTCTCATGTTATATGTCTCCATCTGCTTGTGGGTCATCACTTTAAGAGTATGCGTGCATAATATGATGTTAATTCCACTACAGAAGAGACGTAATGATCACTAAACTTAGGCAGGGAAAAGAAATTGGTATTGGTCATCGGCCAAATGAGCTGGTGTATATGGGGCATTCTACCGAATGTGTGCAAAGTTAGGCTGGAAACATTTTGAAATTTTGTATGTTTTATTTCCAAAACTTTGTCCCTATATATATTGTACCATATGTAAAGGTCACATATCTAGTAAAACAACTGTAAATTTGTATATTGTATTTTCAGACTGTTTTGGAATGTTTTTCCTCTCCTAAAATTTGTCACTACCGAAACATATAGTATTATATTACACAAAAAAATATATATCAACCTGTTATGCTTGTTCCTTCCCTTGTCTAAAGATTTAAATTTTTACAAATTTTGACTGAAGGTTTTCACAATTAAATCTATAAAAAAATAACATTTTAACAAATTTCGAAGTTCAAATTATAGAATTCTTCAAAATCTAAATGCAATCTTTCTTTGTAAAATGCATAACACTGATCAGATTGATTCCAGAGTTAATAATTGATGAAACAGAACATAAATGTAACCGATTAGCATCATAATACTTTAGTTGATAAGTCAATATACTTTATTTTTTACAAAACACCCAGTGTTTCGGTAGTGACTGCACTGTTTTGGTAGTGACTGTCCCGTTTCGTTAGTGACCATTATACTGTTTTTAAGGTTGCATCGTATTTCCTCAAATGTATGCCTTATGGTGGGAATTACAAATTCAAAGACAAATGTTTTGTGGTCAATAAAACAGTTTAATTTTTGAGAGGGCAGAGCAGAGTAGAGTAGAGAAGAGTAGAGCAGAGTAGAGCAAAGTAGAGCAGAGTAGAGCAGAACAGAGTAGAGCAGAGAAGAACAAAGTAGAGTAGAGTAGAGCAGAGTAGAGCAGAACATAGTAGAGTAGAGCAGAGTAGAACAGAGCAGAACAGAATAGAGTAGAGAAGAGTAGAGTATAGAGCAGAGCAGAGTAGGGTAGAGAAGAATAGATTACAGAGTAGACCAGAGTAGAGTAGAGTAGAGCAGAGTATAGAGTAGAGCAGAGCATAATAGAGTATAGCAGAGTAGAGCAGATTATAGAGTAGAGCAGAGTATAGTAGAGTAGAGCAGAGCGTAGTAGAATAGAGCAGAGTATAGTAGAGTAGAGCAAAGTAGAGTAGAGTAAAGCAGAGCGGAGTATATCAGAGTAGAGCAAAGTAGAGCAGAGTAGAACAGAGCAGAGCAGAATAGAGTAGAGCAAAGTAGAGTAGAGCAGAATAGAGTAGAGCAGAGTATAGTAGAGTAGAGCAGAGCATAGTGGAGTAGAGCAGAGTATAGAAGGGTAGAGTAGAGCAGAGTATAGTAGAGCAGAGTAGTGCAAAGTAGAGCAGAGTAGAACAGAGCAGAGTAGAGCAGAGTAGAACAGAGTATAGAGTATAGCAGAGCATAGTAGAGTAGAGCAGAGTATAGTAGAGGAGAGCAAAGCAGAGCAGAGTAGAGTAGAGCATAGTAGAGTAGAGTAGAGCAGATTATAGAATAGAGCAGAGTAGAGCAGAGCAAAGCAGAGCAGAATAGAGTAGAGCATAGTAGAGTAGAGTAGAGAATAGAGCAGAGTATATCAGAGTAGAGCAGAGCAGAATAGAGTAGACCAGAGTAGAGCAGAGCAGAATAGAGTAGAGAATAGTAGAGTAGAGAATAGAGCAGAGTATAGTAGAGTAGAGCAGAGCAGAATAGAGTAGACCAGAGTAGAGCAGAGCAGAATAGAGTAGAGCATAGTAGAGTAGAGTAGAGAATAGAGCAGAGTATAGTAGAATAGAGCAGAGCAGACCAGAATAGAGTAGAGTAGACCAGAGTAGAGCAGAGCAGAATAGAGTAGAGCATAGCATAGCAGAGCAGAGTAGAGCAGATTATAAAATAGAGCAGAGTAGAGCAGAGCAGAAAAGAGTAGAGCATAGCAGAGCAGCGTAGAGCAGATTATAGAATAGAGCAGAGTAGAGTAGAGCAGAGCAGAATAGAGTAGAGCATAGTAGAGTAGAGTAGAGAAAAGTATAGTAGAGCATAGTAGAGTAGAGCAGATTAGTGCAAAGTAGAGCAGAGTAGAACAGAACAGAGCAGAGTAGAGCAGAGTATAGTAGAGTAGAGCAGAGTAGAGCAGAGTATAGTATAGTATAGTAGAGCAGAGTAGGACAGAGTAGAGTAGAGCAGAGTAGAGTAGAGTAGAGAAGAGTAGAGTATAGAGTAAAGCAGAGTAGAGCAGAGTATAGTATAGTAGAGCAGAGTAGGACAGAGCAGAGTAGAGCAGAGCAAGACTTTGGACCACAAAATTATGGGGTTTAACTACTGACCATTCCATTTTGTCACTACCGAAATGATCATGTCACTACCGAAACTTTACCATAGGTTTCGGTAGTGACTGTTTCGGTAGTGACATTCCTAGCTATTTTTCAGGATAACTAAAGAATGCTAGCAGTCACATGGCTAACAAGCACATGTTTGAAGAGTTGTTCACACAGAAAAACATAATATTTTGCATAACCCCCCCCCCCCAAATTTTTACATAATTGAAGAGAACATGTGTTTGGTATTGACAACTTTAAAAGTTACACACTGATTTTCAGACTTTGGAAGACATTTATTTAAAAAATGATGGGAGTCAGCGACTTACCATGCAGCCATGTGGGACGGGGGTGCAGTACTACCCCAGTTCTCTGAAATTCAGGGGTGTGGCTAAAATCCAGACTCAACCAGAGCATTAAAACTTTTGTGTTTCGGTAGTGACATGAAAACAAGGGACACTATTTTTTTTAGCATAGCTTCTTAATTTAAAAATTAATCCCACAATACATCTAAATCTTTCAACTTCTGTTTAAACTTAATTACAAAGATGTTTTAAATTACACTTTTGAAAAAAATATGAAAAATGTTTTAAGTGTTATTTACATGAATTGAATTTTAGAGGTCAGGGTTGGGGACAGCTACTTCCCAATAGAAAGTACCCTATAAATGGTGATTTTGTATATATTTAGCTTATCACTTTCTCATTTAATGTCCTGGGTTTAAATAGGCCATAACATAATCTTTGTAAATATCTATGTCTGATTACTCAGTTTTATTATTTTTGTTGTTTTTTTGGTAAGGGGCAGCACTTTGCACAAAATCGGTAGAATGCCCCATATTGGCATAGTGGGTATCAGCAAAAAATCCAATATCGTGCATCCCTAGTCGAAACGGACAAACGTGTTGTGTAGTCTGAGACCAGCATTAGTCTTTCCGTTATTCCAACAATCACCAGCTCTGGTTTGGTTGCATCAATTCCTTAATTTCCAGACGTGTGAAAATATTGTGGCTCTACACATTGTTTATCCCCACTGTCTCTCAGCTGCTTGCTGAGCAGTGGCTCTCATTTGGCATCTCATCTTAGTCTTTGGAGGCAGACCTTTAAATTAGCATTAAGAAATGTATTAACAAATAAACAGCCAAATCCTAGCACACAACAAATGGCATCTGTGCAACGTTTTTGCTGCTCATGATCTGACAGCCTACGCTTGCCTCTGAAAACCAACTTATCCTCATACAACGGTACGTATAGCTGACAAAAATGCACACATAACAGTTTGTATACTATTAGCACCCCATAAATTACGTTACGTACCTAAGTTAGGTAGATTGGGTGTACAGTGAAGTTGCTGTGGTTAGGTTTAAAAAAGAAATATGGTGACAACATACCATAAAATGACTTAAAGTTCACTCAATGTGGTTTCCAAACATTGGTCTCCTGGGGTAAAGTCCTGTGATTTGTGACCCATCCACCACCCCACCTTGCCTCCTAATGACAACTACTTTACTCCTGTCATGGCATTGGTAGCAGCTTTCCCAATCATGTGGATTATACGTACATTAATAGCTCATGATTATCTGAATAAGAGTTGTAGTTCATTACTTTTTTTTAGGTATATTTACAAACAGTGCATGAGAACAGCCTGATGAAAACAGTAAAACCCAGGCTCATATAGCTGACAGAAAATCATGTTTCAACAAACATGCTAACACTGGCATGAAAAAAGAGAAAAGATACAGGGAAATACAGTAATATTTTATTAATGGATTACTCAAATGAAAATGTTACTAAATACCTGATTACTTGAAATGCTATGCTAAAATGTTACGTTACTTGTCACAACTCTAGTTCTTGAGTACTCTGACAGGTTTGTCATGCATTGCTCCCAACACTACAGAGGACTAAGCTAATGGGATCAGTCCACTTGGATTTTCTATTGGATTTGTTGACATTTCATGCATAGATTTACATGGAAGTTATTCTTATGAGTTCACTTCCTGTGCGTGCTAACTTAATCTATCACACATATTATGATTCTGTTCTGGGAAACACATTTTGCACACCCTACAGAGGTGTTATATTTTTCTTTTCTCTCAATGTCCTTTTTCTTGGCTGTGCTAAAGGGGGAGCAGAATGCTATGACCCTTAATCTTTTCTATTCCTTTCTGGAATGGCCAGAAACAAATCAATAGTGCAAACAAAAGCATTTTTATATATGCAGTTATTAGCTCATAAGCTACAGTATGTCACACTTCATTTCAGCAACAGCTGAGACCTCCAGTGGGGCCGGCTCTCCCCCAGCCCTGTCCCCGCAGGGACATTATGAGAATCATAAATAATACGTGCTAATGAGATATGAATTGATTACGTGGGGAAAAGCTTGACGCTCTCAATCCATCACCTTAAATGATGTTTAACAATAGATTACCAGCCAATAATTCCTCCAATATGAGATTAAATAAAATAGCAGGGCAGTTTTCAGCAGACTACCGCCGCCTCCCTCTCCTCCCATTTTCCAGCGGGTGGAAATAAATCTGCTCAATTACTGTACCATCAATCCGTTTTTCACCGCTAAGGACATTATTATTTCATTTAGAGCTTGTTCATGCATCATAGATTATTTCATTTTACTCAGTCAATACGGAGAAGTGCAGTATTTTATGTTATCCACTGGGGCATATGGTGAAGTGGAGTTTTAATGGAGTATACATGGCTCAGAAAGAGGGGGCTTGCTGTAAATGGGAGAAACGTGGTTATCACCTGGGTGCAGTTAGAAAAACCCAGATGTATATATTCATGTGCACATATTCAGTTTTCTGGGATATATACATTTGCGCCATGCTATCCTCAGGCACCTGACAGACAATGAGAAAATGGTTCTCCTTCAAACCTGTGATCAATTGAAACCACATTAGCTGTGCCTATAAGATGATTTGGAACATCACTTCAATCCCAAAGAACAATGAAAATTGGATAACACACATGCTCACTGGGCTCTAACTTAGCTGCAAATCATGTTAAGGTTTTCAGTGAAGCCAAAGTTGTGATTGGTTATTTCTCCTTTAACTGCATCAAGTTGTACCTCTGAGGGTTTACTTGTGATGATCTGTGTTAATGTGTGTTCTTATCGCTTTTCTATGGCTCAAAGACACAGGCCTGGAAACAAACAAACACACAGAGCGGGAGTACTTGGAATGAAATTCCAAACAAAAGGTTTTGATCAGTGGTTGTTGTCTTGACGTTGGCTCCAAAATACAGCATTTTCACTTAGTAGGTTGGCAGCTGACGTATACAGTACAGGCCAAAAGTTTGGACACACCTTCTCATTCAATGCGTTTTCTTTATTTTCATGACTATTTACATTGTAGATTCTCACTGAAGGCATCAAAACTATGAATGAACACATGTGGAGTTATGTACTTAACAAAAAAAGGTGAAATAACTGAAAACATGTTTTATATTCTAGTTTCTTCAAAATAGCCACCCTTTGCTCTGATTACTGCTTTGCACACTCTTGGCATTCTCTCCATGAGCTTCAAGAGGTAGTCACCTGAAATGGTTTCCACTTCACAGGTGTGCCTTATCAGGGTTAATTAGTGGAATTTCTTGCTTTATCAATGGGGTTGGGACCATCACTTGTGTTGTGCAGAAGTCAGGTTAATACACAGCCGACAGCCCTATTGGACAACTGTTAAAATTCATATTATGGCAAGAACCAATCAGCTAACTAAAGAAAAACGAGTGGCCATCATTACTTTAAGAAATGAAGGTCAGTCAGTCCGGAAAATTGCAAAAACTTTAAATGTGTCCCCAAGTGGAGTCGCAAAAACCATCAAGCGCTACAACGAAACTGGCACACATGAGGACCGACCCAGGAAAGGAAGACCAAGAGTCACCTCTGCTTCTGAGGATAAGTTCATCCGAGTCACCAGCCTCAGAAATCGCAAGTTAACAGCAGCTCAGATCAGAGACCAGATGAATGCCACACAGAGTTCTAGCAGCAGACCCATCTCTAGAACAACTGTTAAGAGGAGACTGCTTGAATCAGGCCTTCATGGTCAAATAGCTGCTAGGAAACCACTGCTAAGGAGAGGCAACAAGCAGAAGAGATTTGTTTGGGCCAAGAAACACAAGGAATGGACATTAGACCAGTGGAAATCTGTGCTTTGGTCTGATGAGTCCAAATTTGAGATCTTTGGCTCCAACCGCCGTGTCTTTGTGAGACGCAGAAAAGGTGAACGGATGGATTCCACATGCCTGGTTCCCACTGTGAAGCATGGAGGAGGAGGTGTGATGGTGTGGGGGTGTTTTGCTGGTGACACTGTTGGGGATTTATTCAAAATTGAAGGCACACTGAACCAGCATGGCTACCACAGCATCCTGCAGCGACATGCCATCCCATCCGGTTTGCGTTTAGTTGGACGATCATTTATTTTTCAACAGGACAATGACCCCAAACACACCTCCAGGCTGTGTAAGGGCTATTTGACCAAGAAGGAGAGTGATGGAGTGCTGCGGCAGATGACCTGGCCTCCACAGTCACCGGATCTGAACCCAATCGAGATGGTTTGGGGTGAGCTGGACCGCAGAGTGAAGGCAAAGGGGCCAACAAGTGCTAAACACCTCTGGAAACTCCTTCAAGACTGTTGGAAAACCATTTCAGGTGACTACCTCTTGAAGCTCATGGAGAGAATGCCAAGAGTGTGCAAAGCAGTAATCAGAGCAAAGGGTGGCTATTTTGAAGAAACTAGAATATAAAACATGTTTTCAGTTATTTCACCTTTTTTTGTTAAGTACATAACTCCACATGTGTTCATTCATAGTTTTGATGCTTTCAGTGAGAATCTACAATGTAAATAGTCATGAAAATAAAGAAAACGCATTGAATGAGAAGGTGTGTCCAAACTTTTGGCCTGTACTGTATCTGCAGAACAACCACATACAGAATGCAGAGAGAGATTTCAAAGACAGGTTTTAGTGAGAATGGCATTCGCTCCATCTTTATCTCTGGAGTGCAATGTTACAGACTGGGAATGGTTCACTGATCCAGTGACTCTTTTTCCCCCTTGGTGACCTGTCTCTGTAACTGCTCCTGTCCCATCATGCAACAGACAGTTGAACTGCTGTGTGACTCTGAAATTGCCTTTAGAAGTTCTACATTATAAAGTATGTCCCAATGAGTTAAATCAAAAACTCTGGATCTAATCACGGATCTTAATCAGTTCACATGGTGATGTCGGACTGTTGGCTGGTCCACCACTTTGGTCCAGACTGAAATATCTCAACAATTACAGTATTACATGGATTGCAATGGCATTTTGTCAAGACATTTATGGTCTCCAGAGGATAAAGCCTACTGGCATAAGAAATCCCCTGACTTTTCCTCTTTTGCCACCAGATTTTGACTTAAAGGCCTTGTCCACAAGTACAGGGGTATATTTAGAAAAACCTACCTTTTTAGATGCCTTTGGCCGTTCACCCACATGCAAAACTGCGTTTTAGTTCACTGAAAATTGAGCTTTTGTGAAACTGTCCAGGGTGAAAATTTTCAGAAATTCAGTTGTCACTGTAGACAGGGAAAACAAACTTTTTGGCTGAAATTGTCAGAGTGTTATCTTGTTTGTGAGGCATCACAAATGAGCCGCCATTTTTGCGCAATGGCAGCCGTAAACAAGCTAGTGCTGGTTCTAACCTTGTTAACAGGACTTTACATTTTTATTTATGAATGTACAGTTACTCGTCCTCTATTTTGAGGAACAGAGATGTCAGAATGTGTTACGGAGGTTACTGCTCAAGGTAGCCTTCTGATAATAGCTTTTTTTAAGTCATCTGATTGGCTAAAATCTCCATTGTCTACCCCTTCTTTGTGTGGCTTTAGGGTAACAGTTATATCAGTTATATATATAGTTACATGTTGGTTTGTAATGCTCTTGTCAGCGCTTAATTTGTGTCTTTGCATTTTCATTTTGACAAGGATTTTATTACAACACTTCCTGGGTGAAGGAGGGGAAAAACCCATTTTAAAAAACATCCATGTCCATGTGGACTCGGCCTTAGCAAGATGTCTCTGAAGTAATTTCTGGATTACAATGAAATTTGGTATGGTCCCCTGAAGATAAATTCTTATTCTCATGACTTTGGAGATCCCCCACCATTTCTCTCATGCCACCATGAGGTTCATATTTGTGTTTTTTGGTAAAATCTCTTGACAATAATTGGATGGATTGCCATAATGTACAGACATCCATGTTCCCCGCAGGATGAACTGTTGTAACTTTGGTGATCCCTCTATTTTTTATCCATTGCCATCGCCAGTTAACAGTTTTAATTTGTCCAATACTTTAGTTTATTACCAAATACACTCAGTGTTAAACCATAAGCCTTAGCTGTACTTAACTGCTTACTAACTAGCAAATGTTAACACGCTAAACATGCTGATACAGAGACGTTAGCATTTAGCTCAAAGCACTGCTGTGCCGAAGTACAGCCTCACAGAGCTGTTAGCTGATGAGTCTTAAGCTGTCAGCATGCTCCCTGCAGAAACCTGTGAAGCATCTCTTCTGCAGGTGTGTGTGCACGATCTGCAACAATTATTTTGTACACTTACATGAGCACGTGCGCATTTGTCAGTGCAGGAGTTGCTATTGTTCTCCAACACTGTAGTGGATGCTGTGGGCAAATCTACAGAGATCACACTGGAGAAGAATGCAGGAAAACCTGCATGTGATAGTTCTCTGTAAATCTCTTAAGGTGGTTGTGTTTCGCCCTTGTACTCCAAGTTTGTTGATATCTACGTGCTTCTTTGTCCTCCTTGTTGTTATAGTAAATGTGTTGGTTATCTGATAAGTGGTTGTGGGAGACTGTTGAAGAAGAAGTGATTGGGATGAAGTTCAACAGACCCCATGAGCCAATTCCATAATTTGCAGAGGTTTACAGCTGTATGTGTGTTTGTGCAGAAGCATGCAACAGGCTTTAGTCTTGTTAAAATATGGTTCAGAAACATGATATGGTGCACACTTCAGTGGATACATGTGTTTTATACATCAGTTTATAATCCATCCACAATGATCTTCAGAAAATAATCCCCTTCTCCACAGCCGCACACTACAGTTTATCTCCAGCACCAACTCTTCTCTGATTCTTCCATCTTTTATCTATAAGTCCTACCCATCATGCCTGAGTCCCTTTATACCTTGGCTTTGTAGCATCCCTCCTCATCCCTTTCTATCCTGTCTTCCCAATGCCCATTCAATCCACTTCTCCCTCTGTCTCTTTGCTCCCTGCGTGGCCTCCTGTGGGTGAGGAGTTGAGTGGGCTTGTCTAGGGGCTGAAGTCGGGGCTGGATTGGGAAGAAGTGGCTGTCACAGTGTCTGATTAATGACCCGTCGGTGGCGTGTCCAGCCACATTAGGGCTCCATGTATCTACCAGCGTCCACACGGGGCGAGGGGCTTTGTTCTGGGAGGAAATGGTGTCAGCTGCCCACAGCCGTTTGCCTATAAAAAGAAAAAGATTTACTGTCATCAAAGGGCAGATTAAAGCTCACAATGGCAACATTGATTTTTTTTTTTTTTTTTTTCTAAACCAAAAAATTCACATTTTGGGAAAAGCCATTCCAGGACTAGAGAGAGATATGATCAGCTTATTTGGAAAGGATAATATGGAATCTTCTCCCAGAATGAACTTTGAAAGAAGTAAATTGTAAATATTGATTTCTGAAATGAAGTGTCAATCTTGGTTGGGCCAAGATTATTCCTATCATCTGGCTGAACCCCCAGCAAACGATGAATTCAAAACTGCTGACAAAGTGGAGTGTATAGGATTTCTGTTAGGAGCAGTCGGCAGCGCTTTACCGCTTGGCCGGCCTGAGCCCCTGCCGGTAATGGCTGTTCAATTTTATCAGATAACGGAGGAGATCTCATCAGAGGCGAAAAATGAAATGAACTGTGACTCCGAATCAGGATCCCTGCTCTTATCCCAGCAAAAATCATCCGCGCGGGGCCCAGGGCTTTCCATTATTTCAGGTCACTTCATTACGGCCTTGCACACAGGACCCAATTGCTACAAACAAAGCAGGCCCTTCCTGTCTCACCCAGGGGTCGAATGTGAGGGGCAGTTTGATAGGCTCTTGACGTGTCCAGGGTTATCCCATTACCACTTAAGAGGGTTGCTGAAAGGCAGCAAATCTCGCCCACTTGTTTGTTATCCTTTCTCACCCTTTTGTATCATGAGAGGTTTTATTGCTCACCTTATTTCTTATGGTGGAAAATAATTCATCTTTTCCAGTTGCGGTTCAAAATTGATTTTTTGGGAGGGTCACATGGATGATGAAGATAAGGTGAAACGAGGGGCACAAATTTACCAGTGCATCATGAAATGTACAGATAACACTTAAGATGTAATGAAACAGCTCATGTTACAAACTTATTTTGCCATTGCATGATGTTGAACATGAATAGAAGTTTCCCTTCCTCCCCCAACCCTAACCCTAACCCCAATAAGAATGACTTGAGGTCTGGATCAATAAACAAGAAAAATAAGCTCTGCGTGATTATCACTTGCTACTTTCTGATGTGTGTGTGTGTGTGCATATACGTGGGCTTGTGTGTATTTTTCTTACTTGCAATAATGAATGAAATAAGCTGTTATCGCCAAGGAATTTGTAGCTTTGTGAGTAATTACAGTTTTTGTTCCAGCCTCCATAGGCTCGGCATTGATCTCCAGGAGGAAGGTGGTCGATACACATGGGGGCAGGGGCATTTGATAGCTACATGGGAGAAAAATGACGTCGGTCCGAGCAGGGAGGTTTGTAATAGAGCGATAAGACGAGCTAAAGGTAGGGAAACAAAGACTGAGGGCTCTCTGCATTTCTTGACTTCTTGGATAACATTCTTCACTCTGAAAATTCAAAAAACTTTTTTTGAATGCTGATTTGGAGCATGTTGTTTAAAATGGGCAGAGTAAAAGAAATCAATGTCAAAACATATAATTGGAAATGATTAATTCAGTGATGTGATGACATGTTTAAACGTCGTCGTCGTCGTTGTCGTCGTTTGTTTTGTAATCCAATCATACTTTCAAACTGTTTCTCAGGGTCTCTCTGTTTCCGTATTTCAAAACAGCTTAGAACAAACATTCAACTGATTGAAACTTAACTGATCTGCTATAGGCTCTAGACCACTGAATCTATACATTGACCCATGTAGGTCTGAGTTACATCATCCCAGTGCTGGCTGCTTTTTCAGTGTCACTGATACATAACATCTTTCTGCAGTGTCACTTCAAGACTTCAAATGCAATGTGTGCAATACATGTCTAGCGGTTGGAGATCATCATTAGAGAGAAGCTGTGATTGAATCACATTATGCTTATATTAAATAAATCAATAAAAGTGACTTAAATCAAAACTTGAATCTTAAGGAGACAGAGTGTGAAGCTTGTGGAGTAGCAGACTGATTAACACAGTTTGAGAAAACGAATAATGCAAATCTTTCCTTGCCACTTCGGATGATGTATTGCGTGACTTTGTTCCATGCAGAAGAGAGAGGCTGTCCTCCTCATATATACAACCACACAGATTGTTTACACAAGCAGCAATTATGACCAACATTTACTTCAGCTTAGGACAGAAAGGGTGGTGGATGGGTCAAGCAAATACAGGACTTTCATTCAGGAGGTTGGTGTTTGTGTCTTCTGTTAAACCAAAAGTCAATGTTGGGTTATTTTAACAACATTACTTAGTCTGTCGTAGTCATGGGATGTGATGTATGTGACATATGTCACATGTGATATGAAATGTGACCTAAGGTTAGTAACAACGTTAGTGTATTTTTTTCAAGCCAACCATGATCTTTTTTCTGAACCTAAACAAGGAGTTTGGGTTCATCTGCAAGTGTTTCACAACGTTGACCAAGTGTTTAAGACTGTGACCAACCTACGGTCTTATACAAGCTGTTCTATCATCCTCTAGTAGCAGTACTAATTTAGTAAATGCTCCTGTGAGTCATATTAGAGGGTAGGATCATGCAACCTATGTGGCCGTATAGGAGGAGTTGTTGAGAAACAACATTAAACCCACTGAAACTTGTTTGACATGTGACAAGTTAAAACCAATTTCAGGCAATAAATCAGGGGTGATTCTACCCACGTTTCTTGTTTATGTATAAGTAAGTGTTCATATGGGATTATTTTTCATTCTTGCAAAGTGACATGGGTATATTTACAACTTCAAATCTATAAGGCAGACTGTATGATAGATGATTCCTTTGCTAAACTGCAAAATTAAGATATTGCATTTTTTTTCCTTTTATTTTTCTCTTTTATTAGATAATTAGTTTATTTCTTAAAAACAGGGTTCACTGTTTAAAGACAGCTACCAGTGGTGGAAAGTACACTTACTCTTATATTGCACTCATTGTACCAGTATACAATTGAGTTTTTTGAGTATCTGTATTTCCATTCCATACTACTTTATACTGCTACTCCACTATTCAGGGAGAAATCTTGAACTTTTTGCTCCTCAACATTTATTTAATATTTATAGTTACTGTACTCTGCAGAATAATGTCACATGATGCACCGTTATAGATTAAACCACCGAATATAATAGAATTTTGTGCCCCTTAAAAAGCTCCACCTTGACCAACTGCAACAGCAAAATGCCACTTACGCATAAATGCATAAGTAGCAATGATCCAATAATGATATGTAATAGTTAAACCTTCCCAGCATTTTTCTGAAATATAAGTGACATATAAGTGACATTTAGCAGGACTTGCTAACATGTAATAGAGTATTTTGTAACATTGCTTCTATAACTTAAAGGACAAGTATGTAACACTTCTGCATTAGAACAACTAAACCTATGCAAGGCGATATTTTGTTGAGTTGTGTACTTACATTATCCAAAATGTTTACCACAATGTTCATACCAAACATGGTTTGTTATTTTATTTAAGGTAACGATGCCTTTCATTTGGTCACTGGTCAATGGCATCATATTACTTTTCTCTAGTTGTAACTTTCATGGAAACACTTGAAACACCAGAGGATACATCATTGTAAACCAAACAATATCACAAAATTTTACTCAGCAGCAGTAATAAATATGCTACCACACAGCATATTTTCAGTAACTGCATGACATTTTCCAACACAGTAATCTAGTAGAGACATATTTGAGACATTTTAATATCAACAAAACTTACAAGAATGTGCTACTTTGACAAGTGGTTCAGTCCTGCCACCAAGCTAATGCCACCACGGCATTCAACACACTCATAAAGTTATTTTTAGTATGGTTGTTTAGGCAACGGATAACTGGGCACTGGGCAACCCCACAATTGTATTTGCCACATAATGTTAGCTCCAGTAGCTATACAGGTAGTCGACTCATCTAATGCTAAGTTAGCAAGTTAACATTATGTTAGCGAACTTTACTTGCGGCTGTTTCATTGTTATGAAATGAATAAACAAGACAATATGGAATATCGTCTGTGAACATATCTGTCAGAGTCACATCCCCAGACTCTTTACGATCATGTCAGACATATATTCATTTGCATTGGTGGTTCTTTTACAATTAAGACAACAGCTCCCATGATCCCATGCTACTTCGGGGTGTCATCAGTCCCTCTTTTGTTATTATTCTGATTCGGAGAACCGGAGTGGCAGAAATTATATACTGTGCATTTAAGATCTGAATACTTCCTCCACCACTGAAAACATTCTCTTAAAGGGTAAATTCTTTTATGTGTAAGTAAACTACTTAATTTTGACAATTTAGCTGAGTTTAGGTTTACATTAGCTATTGCATAATGTTTCATAATCAAACATGCTGCAGATTTGACAATGAAATAATAATCTATAGATATTATTTTAAATACTGTTGTCTCCTGCTGATTTTTCTATTAATGACTGCACATTTAACACTCCAAACACAATAAACGTCTCAGTTTCTTTAAGCTGGAGTTTGTGAAGAAACCATCTCTATTACACTGTGACCTTATTTTGAGGTATTAAAGTCATTAAGTCAGATCAGGTGGTAGCCTGTTAATCAAGATTTCTAAAATGAGACAGGTTGTTGTACTGTCCATGCGGTCCACAATTGTCCCACCTAAAGAACAATGTCCAGAGAGATTCCTCTGTTTGAGAGGCACATGCCATGTGGAAGTCCCTGAAGAGGTCAGCCTTCACTTCCTAAAATTGGCCTGCGTTGAAAATCCTCAAGCCTGCTATCTCCTTGGACGCTCCAGTGTGACCGCACTGAGGACATTTACAACAAAAAGAAAATGGCCTTATTCCCTCTCTTATCTCATCCTCTCAGAGTAACACAAAGTTGACATTAATAGAAAATAAAAAAGGAAAAAAAGTCTTGAAACAAAGTTGAAGCCTTTGGTTACGTTTCAGAGCACAGGGCAATTTAAGAGTCTGAAATGTGGAATTAGAGAGGATTTGATGCGTTTCAAATTGAACGGAGGGGGACACCGTCAGTGGCGTTTGCACCTTCAGGCATTATTTAAGTAATGTCTTGTGGCACGTTTGAGGCATTGGAGGCAAGGGCATAGAAATGAGGGATTTATGCAGACGCCACTGCAGTTTTATCTCTCTTCTTCAGTCTGAGTGCACGCTCCGCTGAGTAAAAAAACAAGCAGACATACAAGTAGATTCAGATCATACAGAGTATGTGTTTGAGCTATCTGGATATTCACTTTAAACATCTAAATCAAGCTGTTCTCAACGGACCTCATCCACTCCTTATCGAAACACAGGCAGTGCCAGATAACTTGATTTGCTTAAGGAATGGAAGAGATATTAACAGCACTTGACTACGGCAGTGGCCCCTTCTGTTGTTCGTATTAAACCTATCCAGCACTTCATTATACCTTCACTCTCTGGAGAGTCTCTGCGTACAGTCTCTCTTTATCTCCTCTTTTCTCCCGTGTTTTGTTCCCTCCTTCCCTCCCTCTCTCTACCTCATGATACAAGCATCCTGGTAGCAGACAAGAGCATCATCAACATGCGCGGTGTGCCGGTGTCATGCAGATAGCCTCTGTTGTTGGTAATGGAGGGAACAGCGATCGATAGTGAGCAGGAGATGGCTGCAGCTGAGGAGCCTCTGTTTGGCTAGCCCTAATCCTGATGAGTAATGTTGCTGTCATAATAGCGGGGATAATTTAATGCTGACACTTAACTCTGTGATGAATGGCCTGTCGCTGACACGGGGGGCGAGTCAAGCGGCCCGTCACAAGTTTTGAAATATTAATTTCATTCCAAATTCAGCGACTATGTGGTGGAACGGGCATTAGGAAAGTCCAGAGTGATCAGCCAAACCAGTGGAGGATGAAGAAGGACTCAGTTGTTGTTTTCTTTGGATCCTGGGCATCTTGGAAACAAGACTATTTTGGAGAATTTGTTTGAGTGCTAATAGTTAAGAATGGTGAACGTATTTCAAAGTCAGTTATAAGGTATTCTTCAGTGTTTAGTGCTTCAGTCACATATTCAAATGTGTATTATCAAAAATGATCAAAAACTTAAATAAAAGGGGGTGTCGGTGGATTAGTGGGTAGAGCAGGCGCCCCATGTACAAGGCTGTTGCCGCAACGGCCTGGGTTCAAATCCAGCCTGTGGCCCCCTTCTCCTTAGTCATTAGTTCAAGGTCCACATAGTTAAATACATTCATTATCATACTTGGGTTTGGCCATGTTATCAAGCTAGTTTGCTGTCTCTGTCAAGTAGCTGTCCGTTAGTCCCTCACTCCACAGAAGGAAAAGGCACTTCAAAACTAAAGCTCTGTGCAGGAAGTTTAATGTACTTGAAAATAAAATGTGTTTTTTACAGACTTGACATGTTTGCACTTGTGTGTCCATTTAGAATGGACCTACGACATATTTTTGGACCGTGACCCACCAGCTGGGACCCACAGACCTAAGGGTTATTAATGGGTATAACCTGTTTTGAGCCATTCCATGTCCGTGTGAGTTTGTTGGGACTGATTAACAGCTTCATGTCAGATGTTACCTGTTGCTGCTGTGTTAGCTCTTGCTAACTGGGTAGACATTGAGTGTCTATTATAAATGTTTGTCATGTTTTGCCCCATGCCATAGTTCAACGGACAGTTCCACATCGGTTGCAGCCGTCTTGGTTGTTTTCGAAAATGCTTCAATTGCGCTTCTCCTTACTAAACTAGGTTTGTGCTTGCTGTACTGTCCCCAGTGAGAGGATGTGCGATCCAAAAATGGCATCATCATGTATTTTGCGTTCAGCGCAAATGCATGTTGTAAGTCAATGTGTCAAATCTGCCCCATATTAGATAAATGGTTGTGATCGGGTAAGGCCAGTTCAGTATCTACCAGAGCGAATAAAACATGAGGTGGCAGATTTGTCTGGTTTCCAGGCTACTATCAAAATGCTTCCTTGAAGAATGTCCAAACAAACTTATCAGATCTTTCAAAATCAGAGTTTGCTTTTAACATCAGTTTCTAAACTTTAGATTGAATGCATACGCTGTCCTTGATACCTTTGTCATTCCTTCTTCTCCTTAAGGCATCAGTATACCACACTGTATGCACATTAAACATTCAGTGTGAAGCACTTATGTCATGTTGCGCTCAAATGCACAGGAACAACTTTACAGTGCGGGGGAACGTTGCTTTATGGCACAAAGATAGCAGTGTGGTCCTCGTATTAAGATGTACTTGCATCTGTGTGAGTTTAAGTTGGAGAGCCTAGCTGGGAGAATAAACACACTTGTATAAAACCCCAGGCCCCAGCTATGACCACTTTCCACCTCAATTGTTTTTGGAGTTTCCCATTTTTTACTCACCTTTTCCGTGGATATAATCAAACACAACTACAGGTTTGCTGTTCTAGCTGCAGGCTGGAGGCTGCAGGAGGGGGTCAGATATCATCTGTTCACCTGCCAGCCAGGGCCAACATGGGGAAAGAAGTCACAAGCTGGCGAGTACACAGTTTAACCTGTCGATCCAAATTCACCAGTGTTCCCTATTCTAATCAGGTCGAGTGTAGCTCGCCCAACCTCTGGTCATTAGCACAGGCAGAGGTACAATAAGTGACAGTGGCCTCATCTCTGGCTGCATGGGTATCACACACATGCTCACAATGCACAAAACCTGCTTTAAAATCCACATAAAATGACAATATAATGATAATACAAAGGAGCTTTAAGTGGCATCTTAAACATGAAGTCAGAACTGTTTCCACTGTTGGCTGAGGGTTCTTTCTTTCTTTCTTTTATTTTTTTATATGGTTTTGTCAAAACAATTGATATGTGTCAGAAGTATTTTTCCTCCTATAATCTTAATTACTGTATCCCATAAATGAATTCAAATGATGGGGAAAAGTTTCCGATGAACACCAACTACACCATTTAAGAGACAGTTTGTGAAGTCTTATGACTTCCTTTAGGGAAAATAGTAAAAAATGAGTCAGGCAGCTGGAGATAATGAGCGCTGCAGAGTTTTTTCTTTTCTCATATAAATGCCTTTTTATGCTTTGGGAATGAATATCTCGAGGGAAACTAAATGCCATATACTGACAAAGTACACTATTTGCTTGCAATAATAATGATTGAGTAACAGATACCATGTTTAGTTTTGCCTCGGTGCCTGGTCATTATGAGGAATTTTTGTAATGCTCACAACATATTTTGTGCGCCTTTGTGCTGTATCTTTACAGTTGATTGCTCACATAATTTTGACAAAAGAAAATGTGATAATAAAACATGAATTGAAATGGTCCTAAAGTGCTTTAATGTGTTGTGATATTTCCAACAAAGTGCCATGCCACAAGGTGATTTAAGATAGCTGTTGTGATATTAAATTTCCTTTTATTTTTATTCTGTCTGGAGGGATATTTGGACCCTGTATGATTTCTGTCAGTCATACTATAGTGGCATCCCCCATCTCTCCCCGCACTAATCCATTTACAGTTGCTTCACGTTGAGATGGTTTTGATACTCAAACTGTTTGCAGGCCACACTGGGACCTTGTGTACAGAAACTTAAATTGATTTGATTCCTAACTCCCTTATCTATAAATGTTTAGGAACAGAGTAGTTTTTTTATGATTTATTACTTCAAAGCCATAAAGTCTCTTGTTGACACAAAAGCAAAGGACTCACTTACTTCTTATCCAGCGCAGCCTATCTCTGAGGCCACTGCGGCTCGGCCCAGAGCTGCACTTCCTTACGTGACTCAAAAAGGCATTTTGATTTTGTTGACAGAGGTTGAGGAAGGAAATAATGAAAAAAGATAAAAACTCCAATTATGATTTTTTTCTTCCTGCCAAAGCACTGCTTCAGTATGACAGATTGTATGATAAATGACGCATTTGGAAGTCAGTTGTTGTTGAAGATGTGATGATTTCTTGAGCAGCAAATAAGCTAACTTGACCTTTTTTGCTGAGATGCAGTTGTTTGTTCCCCTGATGCACTGACTGTTTTCGATGCAGGAAATGATATAGAGTGATGGTGCAGAAGAAGTACATTTCTGGATATTTTCTTTATCTTAATATTCTAAATGTTACATTATCTCACGTTCATCATGCAGCCTGCTCTTTGTAGCGTCGACATTTTCCCATTGCAAACTGATGCAAAAACTGTCTCCTGCTCTGCTTTGGATTTGTGTACATTGTTTCTGCTGAGACCTTAAGAGCAATGTAGCTAAGCTGGAATGGACTAACGCAGCCATTTGACCTTGGGTGGCTTATTTGCTCCAGTGAGACAGCCTAAATATTTACCTGTCATTGTTGATGATACTCCAGGCTTCAATGCCCTTAATGGTTTTGATGGAGAAGCAGGGCTTTGCCGTACCGGGGTGATGGAATTGCAAAATTAAGAGCAGTGAATTGGGCTATATCTTTAGGACACTGTGGGCTTAATTCTGTGTCTTATAATACAACTGCCTTAATCTGTAAAAGACTGGAGCAAGATAGAAGAGTAGCGGGGAATTGCAATGGAAAACAATGTGTCAACTGCCGGAGTTTAACCTTGACAAGGTCTGTGCAGTGGGAGTGCAGTATGGGAAAGTGCAGGTGTGAAGGTACCAAACACAATCCAGGCTACAGATGTTTAAAGAGGAAGTGTTGGGGGTCCCGATCCGATCACTCGACAAAAACGTCAGTATTGGACACTTGTGTCAAAACCCAGTTTATGTTTTTATCTTTTTTTAATGTCAGTAGCCATTGCATTTTAAATTCTCACTTTGTACAATATCTGCACATGGCAAATGTGGTATAATTAAGGTTAGGAAAAAGACTGTGGTTCAAGAAACGTAAATATGGTTAAGGTGTCATTAGGGTTAGGTGACTAAAACAACAATTGAAGGTATAATCCTTCAGATTTTCAATTAGTCAACATGAATACTATGGTCTACATTTTGTAGCTGAGTGTTATGTGTTTACATTCTGAAATAACGTCTTTACAAAATGTTAGTGGCGGAGTACGCCATTCCTATCTAACATTCAAATTGCGTATTTACATATGAGGGACTCCCAGTAACAAATGCAGTATATAATCCAGCTTTACTGTTTGCCATTTTATTTTATTGTTATTAGATGTTTACTGCTGTATTAAGTTACTACTGTAAACAAAATATTCTGCTGTTTTACACTAAGAGCATTTAACAGGCCAAGTTTGTGGCAGCTTTTATTGTGAAGAGGTCACAGGAATGCTTCTATTTGTCACTGAGATTTTGTGACTGCAGTTTTTTTCATCAAAAATGTGTCTTTTCTGTTAGTACGCTAATCATATTTTCATGTTTTTCAGATGAGACAACAAGAAAAGGTGACTGATATAATATGATTCATACAATGAACTTCATGCATGGTAAAAATATTGTTTTTCCTGGGAACTATTCCTTTTAATGTACATTTAATGTGTGTATGGAAACATACAAATATGAATGTATAGTAAGCTATGTAAATACATGGTCTAATATTACAATAATGGATCATCATCAGGTAATCAGAGCAAAATCTTACCCCAAACTGGTAGTAACTTACCCAGTGAAATTATGGAAAAGCATATATCTTAATTATTGTATTACCAGGAGCTGTCTTGGTTGTCTGGGTCATTGTGTCCTGTTATTTTGTTTGGTGTTGTTTTGTAAATGGTCACATATGTATAGTTGTTGTGGACCTCAGGAAGAATAGCTGCTGCAATGCAGTAGCTAATGGGGATCCTAATAAACTAAAACTAAAAAGAGATAACAGTTATTCTCGGCATATTTTGACAGCAGATCTGTTTTAAATATTGCAGGGAAGAATATGAAGAAGAGGGTGCAGCCACAGTGAGCAGATGAAGAGCTGCAGGCTGCACACCTCCATATCCTCAGCAAAGTATCCAACTTTACTGTGACCTGCTGTTGCATTGAGAACTGCGGTAGACAATTTTCATGTATTAATGACTTCTTATTAAACATTGCTCGGCTTTGTTGTAATTTTACACAGGTTCCTCTTCTGTGGAGTTTCTGACACAGTGGCTGTTAAAGGAGTGTGTAAGGTGTCCTGCCCAAACATCACCCCGGCCTTCACATTCTTACTTCTTGACTTGTGTAGCGAAAAAATGGCACATGACTTCCTGCTTTGACACTTAATGTTGGTGATGGAAGTAAATTGTGAAGAAGCATGTGTCAGCTGGAGAATGGTCCAATATTGACTTAATTTCTTGGGATGCTGGGCTGCCTGATCTGTAGTCAAATGCCAGCAGGTGCCCAAAAGCAGGTAGCCAACAGGGAAAAGCAGTGGTCCTCAGCTCCTACCTATCCTCCTCCTCCTCCTCCTCTTGCTCTTCCTCCATACTCCACACAGGCTCTGAAGTCTCCTGCTTTCAGTCTCATAGCCACGCACCAGAGGGATTGCTGATCCCCATTTCAGATAATGGCCCTCAATCTCTTATCGTTTACAGCTGTCCACCAGTAAACAACAAAACGAAACAAAACAAAAAATGATAGAAATAGATGAAAGGGGGGAGGAAAGTTAAAGGGACAAAGTCCTTTACTCCCTCAGAGGTTTCACTCCCACGAGACCATTGTTGGCCTCCTTATGACGATAGCCATCAAAATCATAACTGTTTACACTGCTGTCACTTCCTTATCCTCACACCACAAGTTTTCAATTTCCAGATTGATTTGTTTCAGCCGCGTTTATCTTTTCAACAAAGAAGGAGGGAGAAAGCTCCGGCTTTTTTCATTAAACTTTTGATTGCTCCTCAAGCCAAAGCTGCTTCCTCGGGAAGGCAGTGAGACAGAAAGGTGAGAACTAAACTGCCCTTTCACAGCTATTACTACATCATGTTATGCAGAATTGGCCACCATGGTCCTCATCCAGATGCACGGCACAACATGGACTATTCAGTGTACCATCTGGCTAATATAATAAGGTAAAGTAATGCATTTTTAACCCTCCCTAATTGGCTAAGTCATTTCATTATTATAAATATTAGGTATCTGTAATGGGGAACACTAATTCCTTTGACTAGACTAAAGATTCCCGCCTTCAAATAAGCATGCTAATCTAATTAGAAAGCTAGCAGAGCCGAACGACTACATTTTCTCATACTTAGCGTTGGAGGGCCGGGGCTTTGTGGAGCAGATGTGCTGTGAAATTAATTTCCTCTGGTGTAACCGGAGACGCTCTTCTCACCGTCTCTGTTATGAAATTTCCATTTCACAGATGATAACCTATTATCACTTTATTCAAGGGAAACATGTTAATGGCCAGGAGGAGGACTGAATTATTCATATTTGCTCATTTCTATTCTGCAGCGCGGCCCTGCTCTTTTCATGCACTGAGAGAGGGCTAATGTAAACATGACCAGAATCCTTGTAAATTGGCTTGTAGAGGAGGCTGTTAGCATAGTGCCTGGGGACTGATGCTAGACGGGGATAACAGCTGATATCTGTAAAGTACAGGCTGTGCATGTGCGTGTGTGTGTGCCTAAGTGCATGTGTGTGGGTAAGAAAAAGAGAAACTGTGTGTGTGTGTGTGTGTGTGTGTGTGTGTGTGTTTGTGTCAGCCCTCTGTGAGACCGAGAGTGAGTGGATGAATGAGTGAGGGTGTGCACGTGTGGAAATGTATGTCAACAGTGTAACAGGGATGCTACCAGCTGGTAATGGAAGCTAATTGGAGCAGGAAGCAGTTAGCCACACTGCTAAAGTGCGTCACATCAGCTGCGTGCGCACACAAGGAATCTGGTTCTGATCTGAGTATCAGCTTCTATCTCAGACACACGTTTTTCATCTTTCTGTTAGCAGATGAAAAACGCTTAAGAGGCATAACATTGTCTAAAAGGTCACCTCAGTGCTCTTTAGATCTGTTATAAAAAGTTTATTGAGGGAGAAATGTTTCCTACAACATGGCATCTTATTTATTTTCCTTAGTTGGTGTTGGTCGGCTCAAAGTGCTTCAGTATGGCAGGACAGGAAGGAGCTCATTCACAAATAATGTGGCGTCCTGTCCCAGTGACGTAGCTGCTGTTCATTCACTAAATAGCTCTGACCCCCATAGGACTGGAGTGTTTTGCATGTATGCGTTTGCATGTGTTGTAAAGCAGACAGATAAGCCTGTTTATCTGTTAATGTATTTCCGTTTCCTTGAATTCCAAAGTGAAAGCATGTGGCTGCATTCTCTTTAATGATTAGTTTGTCATCACTATATTGGATATGGACTTTTAAAAAAAAACATTTTTATAAGGAGCTGTGGTGACTATGATTTCTTGCACAGATGTTACTGTAGAAAAATCCCTTTTCCCAAATACAATTAGCAGTGCTCTACATTGACAGAAGTCACATTTGCAGTGCAGCGTCAGTTTACTTCATATCGCTGCAAAAATATGTCACAAAGTCTGATAAATGATGTAAAATGTAAATATAAATGCAGTTTTTATCCTGTCATCTACACCTACAGCAAAGTGATACATCCCTTTTGCAGTTATACAGACCATATATTTTGTTGACGGAAAGAAAAAGAACTCCTGTAATTAAGAAGTTTACAGCTCAGTCACTTTGCTGTATGTCAAAGGCAGAATGACGGTGTCTGTCTGAACCAAACATTTGGCAAAGCGTTTAGTCTGCTTCTCAGCCCAGACTATTTTATGAGAGAAATTAAAGGGAGAAAGAGACATGAGGCGCATGTCTCTCAGAACTCAAATTGAGCGCTGTTCTTACTTTTACAGCCAATAATGAGATTATATTTGAGCTGAAATGTTGCCATCCTCTTTAGCCATGATAGGAATCATTATAGATGTCTCCCATTCAAATACATCCTTCCCATGGGAATCTGCTTCGAGGACATTTACATAATGCCTGTGGCGTCATAAGTATTGATTATATAATCTGTGGTGACTATCATGGCCATGACTGAAAACAAATATACAATATATCAGCTATTTTTAAATGTTTTGTCATCATATTTTGTAATTAGTTTGGATAATCTTTAAAATATGAGAACTGTAAAAAAATAGAAAAATTGGTTTGTTATAATTAAATTTTAAATTTTAAAGAGGTGCAGGTTTATTAAATGCAAGACTTAGATATGATCCTTTGATATAAGTTAGAAATATTTGGGTTCACATAGCAGGACAATATGCATGAGACACAAAATGATATTTCACATATTCAGTGATCACTAGGTGGCAGTATAGTATACTATAATTGCATATATGTATATTCCTCCGTGCAGGTCCACTACAGTACTTGTCCTTCAGTCACAGAGAGGTCTTTGCTGTGATGTGAGCCTGACATTTTCATGGCTTTTACCGTCATTGGAGAAAATATTAATAAATTGTCCACTGCTACATCACACACATGCAAATATGATATATATATATAATTACTGCATTATTAAACAAGGGGGAGTTTTTTAGATTTCTGCTTTAACTTGGTATAAAAATATTTTCATTTGAATGTTTTATAAATGTGTCTAAGTTTTTTGCATGTCAGTATACAGGCATATTTGTTGCTGTACTCTGAAAAGCATGTATCTCCAAATTTGGTGATTTTTAGTTTTTATTTTTTAAATGAAAAACTAAGCTTTTCTTTATGTTTTGAGAAAATGTGTCGACTTCTGTAGTAGAATCCACCATTTAAAACACTGACAACAAGCTGTTCTGGAGATATATGTTTTTCTCAGGACAGCGAAGAACACTGTGTACAGGATTACTGTTTACTCTTTAAAACGAACATAAGTGGAATCACAAGCAACGGTGCATTCTGGTAGACTTTGACAGCAACACTCTGCCCCATTTGTTCCAATTCATTTAAAACTGACAAACAGAGAGCAAAAAGTAAGAAATCATAATTATGCATTGGATTAAAATAAATGAAATTTAAAATGAGGGAGCCAAAAACTTGTCTAATGAAGTGACTCTGACCGCAATCCTTTTTGAGGACCTCTCTATTATACTGCTGCTTAACACAATCCATAGCAATTCAAATCCTTATCAATATCAATTTACTCATATCAATAAAGATCAGGCTCCCTTTGGATCAGTTCTCACTGGCATCTGTCTGACATTGCAGGCCCCTCATCACACCTAGACAACCCCCCCTTCTCATCACACACACACACACACAAACACAGCAGCCCTTGACTTTGGCGTCAATAAGGCTGACCGTCTTTGTGAGAGTATCGACAGTTATCAAAAAATGCCCTTGATGTAATTTCATGCCTGTCGACACTCACGGGCCATATGCTAAGGATTATGGGATGCCTGTGTGCCGCATAAGTGTAATGCAGTGCAGAGCTGGGGGGCCTGGGCCTTGGTCACTTTATGGGCGCCTTTAATGGCCCTCACTGCCAATGTTAGAGCCACAATGGCCAAGTACAGCAGAGTGTCCACTGGGGGCTACCATCAGCCTCAGCTACGGAGCAGCCAGGGAGTCCCGCCCCTCCCCCGTGTGACACTAACTTATCACATTAAAGCGTCCACAGTGTCACAGCATATGTCGAGTCTCTGTGTTTGAGGCTTTAATGTCATAAGACTCTCATTTACATTTTCGGAGGTATTCACAAAAGCACAGTGAAACAGAGGGCAGTGAGCAGGCAGTGAGCGCTCTGGTGAGGGTGTTTTATGTCTGTTTAGTTTTCTTTCTTTCAAAGTGTCATTGAGGATGGAGATGGTATAACACAAGTCTGGTTATACGACAATTAGTGGAGTTTTCTGCTGCCACACACATTTGTAAGGGCCTGTGAACTTTAGCACTGAGACTGTAATTAAAGCATCATGAACATCATTTTTTTAATGCTTTTTGGAAATATTTTCCAAGTCATCATTACCGTAGTTCTAAAGTATGATTTGCAAGCAATGATACCCAGATATTAGATATAAAAATATAGAAACAAGGCATATGTAAAGCCTATTTTTATTAAGAAATGTACCAGCTTTTCACCTAGTACTAAAATAATGGATATTCTAATCTTACACAATGTTAAATAAATTAAATATTTTATTCTTGGGGTGCATTTGTCACTGTAATTTTGATTTTGTCAGATAAACTGAGTACTTCAGTGTTTTCTTTAAGAAAATTCTCCTAGCTACGTTGATTAAAACATTTCCGTGTGTCCTGTTGGGGAGGAGGTTAAGGTGATAACCATGAACTGCAGCCTCCCTAGTCTGTGTTCATCATTTTGTCCCCTTATTTTCTATCATCTCTCGACTGTATATCTAATAAAGGCATAAAATACTGATAAAAAAAAATCTACATTTAAAAGCCTATTGGATTATTTGAGCAATGCATTGCCACAAAGCTAAAAACAAATCAGTTTTTCTTATTATTCCAAACACTGAAATTTCAAAGATACATGGTTTCCACAAGAACAAATCATGTGACATTCCTGCCTTGATTTGTGAATATTGTTTTGAATTTTCAATGAACACAATCAGCTTCAAGATCTGCCTCAGTATATGCACTTGATTTCTCATAAATCCTAAATTCATAATAATTTTTGGCACATTAGAGGTTGTATTTTCTCTTTTATCACAGTTATAGTGTGACGCATGCTGCACTGATGAAAGTACCCACAGGCTGTATCAGTTCTGCCTTAAGCAGCATTGTATGTGTTTCTCAGCACAAACTAAACACTTTTGCAGTGATTTTTGTATGTTTGCATCCTTTTGTTACCTTGAATTTAATCAACTATTTCCCCCCCTCCTCTCCTCTCTTTCTGCACTGCTTTGTTTTTCTGCTGCCGATGGTAGCTGAAGCGCCTTAGCTGTTTTGTAAGCATGTGCACATCCTGATCTCTCATAATATTAGTTAAAATCAATGTGCTGCTTTTTTAATTATTGCTCATGGTACAAAGCGGGGAAGGCTCATTTAAGGGGGGATCGATATGGGAGAGCGATTGGTAGACGGTGGAGCTGTACATCAGGCGGCTTGATGTGAAAATCATTGGGGCCTGTGCAGGCTGTGGCTTGCGCTGATCATCCTGGTTAGCCCCCCAGCTGGCTGCAGGGCCTGGGTAATGGGTGAACCCTCCGTGAACCAGCATCCTTAGCCTCCACAACACCCCTCGGAGAAGCACAGAGCCTCACACCGCCCCAGCCGCTACGCAGGCCAGGAATAACACATCATAAACTCTATTACAAATAGAATCAAAAAAGTAAGGCAGAAAATTCAAGTGCATTTCTCATTCTCCTCTCTTCATCTCCCCATTGATTATCTGTGCCTGGGATTATTCTCTTTTTATTTGGTCCTGTTCCCTCACTTGTGTTACTCTTCCCCCATCCCTAGATACACCAGTGCATTGTTCCTCCATGTGCACTTCTATTATCTCTGCTATCTGTCCCCTGACCGCAACCAGGCCTGACTGCAGGCTTGCGCTACTCTGCTCTGTGGGCTTTAAAGAGGTTAATAACTTGGGCCTGCGGACATTATTTAAGGGTGGCCAGAGGAAATGTAACGCTCCCCTGTTTCTGTTGCTTTAGATCCACCTTTGACCCTGGAATCGTCCCTCCCTCCCCAGCCCACATGACAAACACATCCTTATATCCACTACATCCCACTTTCTCCCGTTTTCTTCACACTTACTCTCCTCCTTCCCCGGTTTTAGCGAAGGCCAATTCAGATCCCCTTCATCATGCAGTTTGGCCCCTCCGGCGCTAAACTGATACAAATGACGTTAATCTCGGAAAGTGTGAACGGCAGCGTTTCACAGCCTCTTACTGTTATTTGTCACCATTTCTGTCTCCAAAATGGCTCCATTTTGCACAGAGATAAAAAAAAAGTTAAAAGCCCAAATAATTGTTTTCATCATTAGGTCACTTTGCATTTATCATGCAGTTTGTATATCAGTGTCCAGTGGATGATTTATACGGGTTCTTCTGCAACCAATAGGATACCACTATGAGGGTATCAATCCCTATAAGCACTGATCCAATGTACATTCAGCATCTGGGACAGCTGGGTTGCACATTCAATGTTCCCAAACGGACAAAAAGGGAAAAAAGAATCTCCTTTTTCTTCATTTCCTACCTCCAGCCATTTGAAATAAACAGCAGTTTGAAGTAAAACCATCATGTTGTAACAGAAATGAAAGATCTATGACTAATAGCCTTTGCTCTAATGTGCATTTTCTCTTTTTACTGTGGTATAAAAATTGAATTCATGTTCCAGCCATTGTTAAAAAAAAACACATTAGTAAGGCTTGAAATGCATTTTGACATTAGCTAAAGGCAATTCCGCAATCACTTAAATCAAATGCCCATATTTTGACAAGCTACCAGTACATAATATGTCCAATTAGAATTTAATACTGGTTAGACACAGTGACCCTTCCCTCTATATTACATTCTGAAACACTAATGTAATGGTTGTTTCTCATTTGGGTGCTCTTTTTCAGATGATCGTTATATATCATCTGCATCATTCACATGCTTACATACACACGCACTTATTCACTCCCACTGAAAGGAAGTGGTTATACGGGGCATCAATCATTCATCCATAAGAGCAGTTCATTTACTAATTAAAATCTTGGAAAAAAAGAGACTGAAATTGACTAAGCACTAAATTCTTAATCACAAGTTTTGACCAGCAACTGACAATACAATCTATGGTGAGATATCAATCAGGACCATGCAAATAGCTTTTATGAACCGGCCTTTTTTGTCTCATCACCAAGGTCATTTATTTAGCCTTTAATTCCCCCTCTTAGCACAGTGTATTCAATCATTCAGATTGTCTTGCGAATGACTCCCTGCATCTCTCCCGTGATGACAAAGCACATCAGATACATAAAAAAACTTCAGATGTGAGCGGATATCAATAAATTACATGCATGCTTAATTTTCCTCGCTTGTCAATGTTGATGCCTGTCAATTCCAAGGGTCCCTGTGCTTTATTCTAATGAAAGAGGCGGAGGGCACAACACTCTTTCATTCGGCTGAAAATGCTCTGTTCAGCCAGATTTAAGATGAAATGATGCCTTTGGTTATGGACTGTGATTAATGTCAAGGACATCAGAGTTCATCTAAATATAGATGATCTGCATCTGCCTTCAGCAATGCTGAGTCTGCACCATGCAGAGATCACACACAGATAAATATCACCCCAGTGCCAATACTAACATGGAACAAGTAAGACAAACTTCAAGTATCTGGCTTGATAGGGACTGATAAGAGGCACAAGATTAACACTACCTTACAAAGGCAGAGAGCAGTAACTACAGAAACAGTGAAGTTTAAGTGTCTGAAGTTTGCAGGCTCTTACCCAAACTGTAGTGTAACAGATATACGCTGTAAAACATTGATATCACGCCTTTTTAGGCTGGTTATTAATTACTAAATTTACATAAACCTAAAAAGACATTCAGTCACTGCAGTGTGTTTGAACAATTTAATAGATGCAGGAAAACACACTATCTACATATGAAATAAGTTATTGTATGACATGAATAAAAAAAAAAAACTTTAACACAAAAGCTTTAACACATTTCCTCATCAGTGATGCTGATTTCTGCTTAAGTCACTCTTAGTTGTTGCTGTTGTTGTTAGTCTTAGTTGTTTAACAATAAAGACAACAACTCCCATGATCCCACGCTACTTTATAATATTATCAAAGTCCATCCTTTGTTATTTTTTTGATTGAGAGACCCCTAGTGGCAGAAATTGCACACTGTGCGTTTAAATCAGACTGCACCCTGTGTGGCTGATCAATGAAGCCAATGTAGTGTTATAAACTGCAGTTCCTCTAATGGCCACTTGAGGCTTTCAAAAATAAAAATTCAATGTGATTGTGAGGTGTTGTCCTGTTCCTGCAGTGGATCACTGCTATCTGCCGTCTTGCTGAGGTCATGACGTGTGGACAGTTAAATTATTCAACAACCAGAAACCATGGCTTACCTGAACCATCCGGAAACGTGGACAATTGTAAAGCAGCTGCACGAATTAAAGGAGTAGACAGGATCACATTTCACTGGCGTTGTACGGTGTGTAATTCCATGTGACAAATAAACAATTGATTGATTGAGTCAGTCCCCCATAGAATCAAATGTTAAAATATTTGTATAACTCACAATTTTATTAAAGCTTACACTATTGCATTATTAAGGGTGTGGCTGTTTTGTGACAGGCAGTCTGCTAGCTAACTCATTACACTCAACCCCTCACTCCTCCACAGCTCCACCCTCTCAAGCAAATCTGGTCGCATCTAGCTCCAAAAAGAAAAACAAGATGGCTACGGGAAAAAATGCCAAACTCAAAGCTTCAAATCATCAGTCCACAAACTCACTGGTGATGTTGTAGTGGCTATGTGTAGTATCTTTTATATAGTCTGTGCTTTAAATATGTGTGTAAAGGTAGGCTAGTAATATCAAACTAAGCAGTCAGGGACTGTAGAGATGAGAGTTGCTAATCTGCTAGACTAGGCTAGTTACCTTTTAGCAGGACTAGCTTATCAGATGTTTTGTCTCCTTTATGATAAGATTCAGTGACTACTTAATTTATGTTGTATAAAAAACCCAATTAATTAGTTGTTGGAGCATTAAAATTGATGCTAAATCACAGGAAAGAGTAAGAAATGAGTATATTAGCTTATGCAGAGGCCATTTCACCAGCTAGCCTACTAGCCAGAGAGCAGTAACTGCAGTTTGTTTTTACCTCTGTTCTTTAT
Source organism: Epinephelus lanceolatus (assembly GCF_041903045.1). NCBI lineage: Eukaryota > Metazoa > Chordata > Actinopteri > Perciformes > Serranidae > Epinephelus > Epinephelus lanceolatus. The sequence continues at coordinate 32,737,489 of NC_135743.1, forward strand.
TACTTCAAAATTTACATGCTGTTATTTTACCCAAGAATAACACATTTCTGAAACTTAATAATATTTACATAGTTAAACATTGAAAAAAGTCAGACTCTTATAGGGCTGCCCCCTACTGGTTGACCAAACATCATTTGACCAGAAAGGTCATTAGTCGGCAAGATTCCATTGGTCGCTTCGTCGCAAAAAACAAAACAAAACTGAAACTTTATTAGGAGTTGTGCCTCATCAAAATAAATCATAACCTATATGACTGGATCATATGGGAATTCAATTTGAAAGGACAGACACAGGAAGTGGACACGCTCAGCAGTCAGACAGGACTCAAGTTAATTTCCAGGGCTGGTACCTGCAGTTATTATATAGGCTAGTTAATAACATGTCGGACAGGAAATCTAAAGTGTGGGATCATTTTGAGAAGGTGAAGGACGAACCCAAGGTGATATGTAAGCTCATCTTCATTGGTCAACTACAAACATGACGTATCATCTGAAGCATGTAAGTAGCTACATGTCCATTAGCCACTTAGCACAATCATTACTGCTTTGCCAACAGCATCATTAACAGGCGGCTTGCTCAGTATGTGACATGCACTTGTAGATAAAATATAGGCCTATAATAAATAAGGTTCATTGGTACGGTTTTGGATTTCTCTGTAATGTAGCACAGTGTTACTTATAATATTCTTTCTCACACCTTGAACTCAAACCATTGTGATGCCCCGCACAAAATATATAATTTAATAATTAAATTAATATTGTAAACATGCAGATGACTAGTTGACCAATGGCCCTAAATGACGACTACTGGTCAACTAGGAAAATTCTTAATTGGGGACAGCCCTAGACTCTTTACTCAATTTTGCATTTTGACTTAGCTGGGTAGAACAGTTGTTGCTGTCCACAGACCAGACTAGTATTCAGATTGTATACCTAAAAAGTACATCATAAAAATACTCCATTACAAGTAAAAGTTCTGTATTTAACTACAGCAGTATCAGCAACAAATGTATTATAAGTATCAGAAGTAAAAGTCATCATTATGCAGAATGGCCCCTGTCACTGTTGTATTATAATATTATTGGATCATTATTATTGATGATCCAATAAGAAGTCCATTAATGTTGTATTTGGTATTGCTTCTTTGGATTAATCTTTAACATAGCTTCATATTGTATAAAGGGATCACATGCTTTGTGTGTAAAAAAAAAAAACTAATCTGAAAAGCACATTAACTAGGTATAGCTGTTATAGCTGCAATTCAATGAGTAAGAAGCAGAAGAAAAAAGTGTTACATTTCCCTCTGAAATGTGGTGGAGTGGGTGTATAATGTAGCAGAATAAAAAATAAATATCTACTACTACATGAGTAATTTTCCACCACTGCACAGATAAACATTGTTTCCAAACATTAACACATCAGGAATGACATCTACGCCTGTCCTTGTCAGCTTAAGTCTTACAAAATAACGTGATTTATAGCATACACATTAGATTAAATGTCTCGACATAGACATGTGGTGTAACCTTAAAGCTTTAAGCATAAGTTCCCAGCAGTGATATTTTTTATGATGTATCTAAACAAACATTGTTGCCCCTCCATCATCCTGTGACTGCCTTCACCTCTGCAGAAAACACAGTGCAAACCCCAGATCCACAGCTGCTTTCATCCAGATTGAGTCAAGTTTCTCTTTGATAGGAGAATGTAAATGTGTCATTTATGCCTGTCTTGTCTTTTATCATGATAAAGCAGTTCATACTCCGGGAAAAGGGGAAAGAGAAATGCGAGCAGTAGCTTCATTCATCGCCTGTCCTGTTTCATTCACACGCTTGTGATTCTCTATCATGCTCCTCTCAGCAGCCGTCAAGAGGCCAGCTTGCATTGAAACAAATCTCTCATATTCTGCTTTTTGATTTCATTCTTTCTCCCTGTCGTCTCTCCTATTAGCTTATTCATTCTTCACATGTGACTGCCAGCCTGTTAAGGTCATATTAAACCAAAGCAATCCACTTTAAATGGTTATCTACGACGCGCATTAAAAAGCTCTTTGCTGCCCTTTAAATATTGTGATTGGGTTATAGGGGGGTCGCTGTTTCGGAGCGCTGATCGCTCTCCCAGGAGCCCGCTTCAGAATATAAATTGAGTAATATTATAAAGGCGGGCACTCCAGAAGGACTGGGTAATGAATAGGATTCATGATCTGAGGAGGAACAGGAGGTCATGCAATGAAGTGAAATACTCTAATAACTCCAATCCAAACCCACTCAGATGATGATACATTAACTGAGAGACCCTTGTATTCCTGTTTTTTTCTCTCTTGTGTCAGACTATATGAGCATTATATCTATTCCAAAGCACTTGCTGTGAAAAACAGAAGAAATAAAAAAAAAGCTGATCTGGGTGGGAATGGTTGTTTAAACTTCTCATTTTGACTTTATGTCAAGGCCACCTACAACGGTGGTAGGGGGTCAGATCAAATCTCTGCAAATCTTGTAATCTTCTGGGAAGAAATGAATAAAAAAAAGAAGATTTGTATTGTATTACTCATGCAATTTCATGATCTTCTGCAAACGTCTCAAGAAATGTACCAGGCAGATCAGACAACAGATTACTCCCACTGAAGGCCTAAATACAAGATATTAAGATTTTAATCCCCCTGCGATTATGATTTTTTTTTTTTCTGCAAGGAATTACATTCATCATCTTACATAGTAAGCTGTGTTTATTTGAGGTGGCCCATGGATAGTTTTGCATGTTATCCCACCAGATCAAGACAAATCTGGTAGATGCTATCATTGGCCTTATGCCTCTCTCCGTCTGACCTATCTCGCTTGTACCTGAGGATGACTGATTACATGTTATTTAACTGTGCCCAACTGGGATTAACATTAAAGCTTTGCTTCTCAGTCATAACCTATCAAAAGGAATGATTGCAGCAATACTGAGAGGGCCTCAAAATGTTATTTTCGTACATGTAACATCAATATTTTGATCCCCGTAGGTGACAATAGTAAGTTGTGATATTCTGTTTTTTGCCTTTCGATCGAAGAACTGCAGAGCCCCTCACAGACTGGTAAACATTTACTGTTATATCATGCTTTTAATAGAAGCCAGTAGGCTTTCTCTCTGTCAGTGGATCTTGATGGAGTGTATAGGAGTGCTGGAATGAGTCGGGCTTCTTGCAATCAGGCACAGGGAAAATGGTTAATTCCACTTGTGATGACACCGGCTCGGCAAGCACAACAGTTTTCAAGTGCTGACACTGACCAGTAATGACTGAACGAATGGATAGAGAATAGAGAAGGTGTGTGGGTGTGTGTGTGTGTGGGTGGGTGTGTGTGGGTGGAAGGGGGGGGGTGGAAAGAGAAGGGCTAAGAAAGCATAGAGGAGTCAGTAAAAGAGACACTAGTAAAGTATGAGAGAGAGGGAGTAAGAGAGACACAGCTGCTTCTGCACAATCGCTTTTCAGCATCTACAGTCCCAGGCCAAGATGCCATTAATACAAGTGTCAGAGGAGTGAGTGGAATCAGGCACAGCGCGATGGCTTTGAGTGGCTTGAGAAGAAAATGCCCAGGATCCTTTGGGGACGGGCCTGTCCGAGACGGACGTCCATTCTTCTGGTCCCCTTTTGTGGCGCTTGCCTCTCTGTCCATCCTCTTCCTTTTATTTTGTGTGAAGATTAAATTGCACATGATCTCTAATGTCTTCGGCCCTGTGCTTGTCGTAGGTCGACGACCTCCATGCGGCTCAGATAATAGATACATCCTCTGTTTGTCTTGTGGTGAAATGCTCGTCCGCCACAGTCCAGTAACCCGCCATTGTCACACAGTCTGAAGCAATTAAGTAAAATGGTGGATAAAGCCTTGGTGCGTCCTTTCCATATTTATTACATCCTCTTTGTGAAAAGAGCTATTTAGTCGCTGTATCTAAAATGATCACTAATGCAATTACAAGTGCATTTAGAATACACATTAAGGGTAATCTTCACCCCTCAGAGAGGACCCCAATGCTCCAATGAGAGGAGATAACAGATGAAAGTTACAAAGGATGTTACATGTCTGTGAATAACAAAGAATACATCCACCATATCTAGCATCTGAGGCAAAAATGCATGTTAAGGCTGGTTCGTATCAGCATTTCTTCTGATCTTTGAAGTGGTTATCTGTACAATACATTATTTGTTTTACATTTTGGCCACAGCTCATTATTAAGATGTGTGCACACATCACACTCTTTACTTGTCAGTTGTCCATCAAACAGCATGAGCAGTACCTCGACATCTTTTTCATTAGACTTTGTGTCGCTGATCTTTGAGTTATTTTGTACGTGGCGCTTTCTTTTCTTTGTCGGCTCAGACATGCTGGCTGCAACTCTCCTGCTCTTTTTCTCTGTATTTCAAACAAATCTGAAACACAAAACACGGTCTTGATATATGTTGTGGGTCAGCTGTCAGGAAGTCAGGCTTGTGTGATGAGATAGTAAAGAGTTTGAAATGTTTAAACCTAAGCCTCATGAAAGTGGAGCTCAAAATAGGAGTGGTGATTCAAACAGCAAAGTGCTCTTGTCAACATCAGGCCTTTGGTTACAACAGATGTAGTTAACTATACAGCCACAAAAGACTTAATTAAAACCCATACAGTAGATGTGTGCTGTGTTTGTGGAAAAAAATTAACATTTTACAGGATACACTTTTTCATAAAGCTGGACAACAAATAAACCATGCAAAACTATGCTTTGCATGGCTTAGTGTGTGGCCTTCGCCATAGTCACGGTCGAGATGATGCTGCTACTGTAAGTCTAATGTGAGGAAGGTTTTCTTCACAAAAACCTGAACACAACAATGTGGTTGTTCTCTGAAGGGTAAAATCACAGGCACAGGCGGAAGTTGGGTTTTGGAATGAAAGCTTGTGGGTATGTAAGCAGTGAATATTGTCATCAACCTCTCAACAGTTCAAACTAGTTGTCTCCACACATGTAAGTTTGGGAAGCAGCGTCAGAGTACTGCTCATAATCCCAGTATCGCTTCCAGGTACTCTCACAATATGGGGGTCAGTCTGATCTCTGTGTTTAGGTCAGGATGACATTTTTTCAAATCATAAACAAGGACCCTTAAATGTACCGAAAGTCCATGCATGCACTCATGTATGCGCTTACTTTCGTCAGGATGGGAGACAATTATTTCAGCACTTAGCACATCTACTATGTTCACCTTTCAGCACCATCAACAGCGCCTCAGTAGAAGAAAAATTATGTTTTGTCGCCCAAGCGCCACCACAAGACCAGCTGTGCAGTCCATGGATCAAAAGCTCTGGTTGTGTTTGACCAGATGGTAGGCAAAGTTCCCCTCCCAAGCTGCTCATTTCACATGGCTGTTGTTACCGGCGTTTGCCCTACTAAAGTACCTTGTAACTATGCTACTTCCTGCTTGTAGCCACCAGTTATGTTGCTTGTCTTAATATGATCTGTCATATTGGCATTCCTATTGTGCCCGACCAAAACTGTACTCTGTGTGCAGAATGCAGCATTTTTGATATCAGGAGGACCTAGTTTATAAAGGAAGCAGTAAGTCTCTTGGAGTTCCATAGAAAAGATTAACTTTCTCTTTAGCGTGACAGCTAACCGTTAGCATAGCATGTTGAATTCAGATGCGTGGTGCATTGTTTATGTTTTTGTGTCAGAAGAGACAATAATGACTTGAACAAAACATGACAAACATCTATGAAAGCGCTGAAAAGTATAATCGTTATTTTAATTGTGGTGAAAATGGGACAATTTGGTAACGTATGTTGAAAATGAGACATTTTAGTGTTTTACAGTTATTTGTTGGGACTTGGAATGCACAGCTTGAAACTGGGACAATGCTGGACAAATAGGAACATCTGGTCACGGTAGTTAAGCATAGATTGGCCTGCTACTTGTTAGCTTGGCACTGAGGACGTAGGTGCACAAAGTAAAATTGAGAATCCCAGGATAGTGAAGGAATGGTCCACCTTACTCTGCCTCTGATTGGCTTACCCTGACATTCTTACCCCAACCAAGGGGCGGCTGTAGCTCAGAAGGTAGAGCGGGTCGTCCACTAATTGGAGGATCGGCAATGTGATCCCCGGCTCTTCCAGTCCGCATGTCAAAGTATCCTTGTGCAAGGCTCCCAGTGGCTGTTCCATCAGTGTGTCAACATGTGTGTTAATGTGACATGTAGTGTAAAAGCCCTTTAAATTGTCAGAAGACTAAAAAAGCACTATACAAGTGCAGTCCTGCAGTCCAGTCTTACCAATCACGCTTGCCTAAACCCTAACCAATCCAACCAACGCAGACAACGAATACTAGCCAATCAGAAGAAGAGGAGGGCGGGTCATTCCTTCACTATCCTTGCATTTGAAAATTTGCATGCAGGAAAGCAGCTAGCTTATAGCAAAAGAGAAATAAGACTTTATAGTTGTGTTATTTAAATTCTGTGTGGGGGAACTGCCCATTGGTTCGACAGCCCATTGGTTCGACATCCCATTGTTCCGACCATATTAAACTCATTGTTGCTAAGTCCATTCCGAAATCATCAAGATGCCCTGTGGTTAAGGTCTGGTTAGGTTTAGGCACAAAAAACACTTGGTTAGGGTCAGGAAAAGATCATGGTGTGGGTTAAAATGAAAAAGAAAGTGACAAACACATAAGCCGTGAGCCTGCTCCGCCTCAAGCCGGTCGCGGCGCACCATACGCCCGCTGCGAGCCGTTCAGCACCGCGGACAGTCGGACTAATGGGATGTCGAACCAATGGGCTGTTGAACCAATGACATGGACCCCTGTGTGGTTTGAGCTGGCTTGCTAATGTTAAGCTAATATTTAAAGTATGATTAAAAAATAGGACACGCACATCCCCGAAGCCCACTGGGTTGGGTGCTGGATCACAAAGTATCAAAAGCGTGAAAAAAGAAAAAAAGCGATCCGCACACCAAAAGAGCTCCCGTATGCAATTTTTTATTTTGCGTGACGTTTCGAGCATGATGCTCTTCCTCAGACTGCTAAACATTTTTAATGAAGCCACCATCTTAAATACCCATAATGCAAGGATTTTTTTTTTTTGGCAAGGATTTCATATGGCAAAATTGTCCTCCTGTTGGAGATGTACCACGTGGTGTAATCCTTGCATTATGAGTATTTAAGATGGCGGCTTCATTGAAAATGATTAGCAGTCTGAGGAAGAGCATCAAACTCGAAACATCACGCAAAATAAAAAATTGCATACGGGAGCTCTTTTGGTGTGTGGATCGCTTTTTTTTTTTTCAAACTAATATTTAAAGACATGGTTCTGTTCAGAGGGGTTTCACTATGAGGACTTCTGGAGTGCTGCGTGCATTCACCAGGGCTTATGTTGAGGTACCTCTCGACAATTATCCAAATACTACCAAACTGTAGGCTCCCAACATTAAACCAAAGTGTCTTGTTTTCTATTTCTACACATGTTAAGTGTGCCTACGGGATATGTGATGTGAAGTAGTGGAGACTTTGGAGTTGCTTAAAGCCTTTAAAAAAAAAAAAAAGAAAGAAACAAGTCTCAACTAATTACTTTTGCTGTGTAATGCAGTTATTTTTTTCAATTTTTAATATGTATCAAGTAACATTTGCATATATTTAGCAAGACTGAACAACACACGGATATTTTCAATGGCGACCATAAAAGCTTTCATGAACTGGTCATGTCATAATGTGGTTGGAGTGTTAGAGAAGAGACATCAATCGGCTGGAGCCTGTGACTTTGAGCCAGCTAGCAGACTACAAGTTGGCATTTCAGAGGGACAAGGTTACATTGCACTGCATATTCCACCATCCAGCTCTGAAACATTGACTCCTGTATGTCTGTAGCCTGGACTAAGTCTCTGAAACCTACTTCCCTCTGTGAGAACGAGTCTGCTGACAGCTTGGAGCCAGTCCCTCTGTCCTCTCTCTCCCTCTCTCTCTTCCCCTCTCTCTTAATTGACTTCCCAGTTTGATAACACATGCCTGTCTGATTGGAGCCGGGCTGTCTCGGTGATGCTCAGAGGAACGTGCCTCTTCAATAGCAGATCAATTAGTCTATTAAGATAACCAGGGACATAGGTCCTCTACCCTGGCTCCTGTTTGAAAAGGGTCCATTGTTGTAGTCATTGTTCTTCAAAAAAAAATACAGCTTGTCATACTTGACCTGTAAAAGCTGTATCTGCATATAGATTGCTTATTAAAATATTATATTTCTTCGCTAGATTCTCGTGGACTCTACATGTGTAGCTATCTGTAAGGGAGGCATTATCAAGATGAAATCAAGTATTATCCAGGCTTAAGGATGTTGTTTTACCTTTTTATTTGGTATATATGTCCCTAATCGTGCAGAAATGCTTTGTGATACAGACAGATGGCAAGTGTCTTATTATTTTGTATGTGAGTGTCTCATCTTGAGCCATGCCAGGTGGCTCAAATATTCATTTAATTTTGATAATTCCACAGATTACTCCAAGCTATCTTAAAGCTTCACCAGAAAAGATTTATATGTAAAAATACTTTCTTATCAGCCTAAATCACAAAGTGGAACAGAGGGTAGTGTCCCTGAAGAGTCATTCAGTTTGCACAAATGTATTTCTAATGTCAGAATAATCAATACCATTTGATATGTCTTGCATATAGAGTTATACAATTTTAATAAATTTGTATTTAGAGTCGCAGCAAATCCAACAAACTGTTGATACAAAGTGTAGGGTTGCTGGGTGAAGGACACCTGATAGAGGAAAAGGGAGTTTTTCTCTTCCAAGTGTTACGAGCAGAGGTCCAGGCAATAACCAGGCCAAGTACCAGGTCAACTGACACCACATCATTACATCAGCTCCACAGATCTGGTTTCCCACCTCTGCCCATTGAGGTATATCCAGCAATTGTGTCCTTTCGTAAGCAACTTTTATAGAGGCACACGGAAGCCTCCAAGCCCAGGGGTCAGGGGCCAATGTGCTGATGGATTATGGGGTTTCACTGTGCCTGGTGCTGCTGACAGGCTTTATTGGTTGGGAGGATGAGCTTGTAACCCTTTATATAATTATTGTATTAAGGCCAGTGTGCCCCCTGCCTCGCTGGCACTTGTTCCTGGATCAATGTGGAGATAATTTCAGAAATGAATAGTTAGTATCGATCAGCTCCCTCAGTGATGGCTTATCAGCCTCTCGGACAGGTCGCTGTAGATTATTGTGCCATTGTCATTTATGGCCTATGTCATAGAATTTGTACTTTTTTTTTTTTTGATGCAGGCCTGCTTCAAACAAAGACAATTCAATTTGCAATGGATTTCGTTCTGTGTTTTTTTCCCCACCTCTTCTCCACTCTGTGGTACACAATAAGCAATAAATCACAATCGTTTGTGTTTTTATCTCCTTCTTTCCTCTGTTGTTTGTCTGACACCCCAGCATTGGGCTGGTCTCTGAGGACCGGGGGAGGAAGGAGGGAGAGGAGGGCCAGCGTCAGCACTTGAACTCTGGCTGAGGGATTGTGTGAGCTTTGGTTCAGACAAACCAATGACCTTCAGGCCTGGTGTTTGTAGCGGAGGGAACTTAGTGTTTTTGTTTTTGTTTTTTTTGTGCACTTTGTGTGGCTTTAATAAACAGCAGGGAGTGTGGACATGTAGACTTGAGCATCACTTTATGAGCTCCTCCAATCCTTTGTGCAATTTTTACTTTTAGAATTCAAGTGCAGTTCACACAGTAGACTCAAAGATATGGCTGAGATGGTATCCACAGCATGCAAACTAGTGTACCACTTAAAGTTGCTTGCTCCGCTGTAGGTGTGTTTGTGTGTTTATTCATCCAGTAGCCTCTTTGTTTGAGCAAGGCGAGCCCCCGGTGTCATGTTTGTACTTTCCCCTCTTGCCTTCTAAACTGTGAATGACAAGATGTATCCATCAGAGGGCTGGAGCTCGATTTCAATAGCAGCTCAGGGGGAATCATTCAGAGAAATGTAATTTACTCACTATTGGTCAGTTTGACCCCCGACCTCAATCACTTGACACTGTTACCATAGAAACCATTGAAAAAGAACAAGAAGAGAGTCAGATAGCATCATTTCAGCTGCTCATCCAATACACACAGTCGAACAAAAAAAAAAAAAAAAAAGAGCCTGGGTGGCAGAAAAAAGGTAATGAAAATGTATAAGCAGCAGAACGAGAAACAAATAAACCAGAACAAACTGGATTTACACCACATCCAAGACGCGGGGGTTCGTTAGCCTGAACGGTCTTGATCATTACATAATTATATCATCGCTGCTATTTGTCATAACTGTCAGACACAGTCATTTTTCCACGCTACTGACAGATTAATTATACCCAATTATTTCAGAAGTGTTCTCATACTAATTAGTCATACAGTTACACAGCGCTAATAGCTCAGGGATCAAAGAAAACAAATGACTATCATACATCATTTCAATTAACCAGCATGATGGATTAATTAACACTCTGTCATTTTAATGCCCTGGGTGGTTGGATATGATGAGGGATGATCAGAGGAGGAATTTTCAGTTCAGTAATGGGGGTGAATCCAAGAGCGTTTGTGTGTTTTGTAAACAGTTGCTGTTCAAAACATGAATTGCAGAAAAATGCATCCGTTGGTTGACGTGTAAGAAACAATTCTAGTATGCAGAGCTCCTATCTTCCTTTTCCTTCACGTCACAGTGGTTATTAAAATGTGTTTATATTGCCCAGATGTTTTCTTCAATTCATTTTTATTTTATATGTATTTATATTACAAAAAATGAGCAAGATAAAAAACAAAAATACTTGAGATATGATGTAATTTTATCACAGTGGCATTGAGAGCATCCTTACCTTTGGAATAACAGTGTGGTATGGTAACACCTGAGTACAAGGCAGGAAACATTTGGACGAAATGGCGCAAACACCATCAAACATAACAGGCCAGGAGCTACTCCTTGCTGAAAGTAACGTTATTGGCTATGAATATCGCACACAGAAATCTAGAAGACTTCCCTCAAGCCTTTAGTCATTTTTTCAACCTTCTTGCTTCTTTTAAAGATGACATCCAGTAAAAAATCAAGTTTTTTTATACTTGTTACATGTCCATATGGTGTGTTTTTTTTTATATGCTACAAGAAACATTATGGGCGAAATACGCAGTCAGTGCACTGGCTGAGTACCAATGACAGTCTCAGAATACTGATTCTGACTTCCAGGGTTTCCTACAACCTAAGGGACCAATCCAGTCAACTTTCCGGGTGGGGCTTTCGGTATCATTGACATAACGCTACAGTGAAATGGGATGTATTAGAGGAAAAACCAAATGTTGGTTAACTTTAAGTTTCACTTTACCCTGTCAGAGGTGGCAATCAGGAACAAGGTTTATCTAGCATTGACAGCACATTATTAGCTGTTTAATAACGTAATCAAGCAGAAGTGTCATGCTAGCTACTGGCCTATTTAAAGTAGAAGTTTGTGTGCTTGTTAAACGAAGTTGTAGGTGAGCAGGTATGCTCCAGCTGCAGCTGAGTGGCGGGACAAATTTGTTCATTTAAAGCTTGTAAGTGAAACAAAGGTTTAGAGTTACATCTAAGCCATTTTAAGGCATGAAGCGATTTTTTAATGGAAAAAAAAAAATCTACAAATATATTTATGATCACCAGCGATATGTTTATAGGGGTTAATCAATGCCTGGAGAAGAACTTCAAATGACCGAAAAGTATTACAGGTAAGGCTGTTCACATCTTTATCTCCCCAAAATAAGAACTTGCTGTTATTATCTCGGTTCATAAGCAACTCTTTCCCCTTGAAATCACGTGCAACTAATGTATGTGAAATATACCTTTTGCCACTTGGATTACTTTTTATTTGTCCTGTGAGGCTGTTCTCATGCACTGTTCGTACGTTTTCCCCACGAAATGTAAAAAAATAAATAAATTGGACATATCTTTCGGAATCATGAGCCAGAAATTTGTGCATAAGCCAAGTACTTTGGAGGACTGTGATCATGTGAGCAACGCGCTGACGGGAGTGAAGAAGTAAGGTGCCCATAAAGACATCACAAAACACAGGACCTTTCACTGGGACTTTACATTGGGACTGGCGTTCAGGGTGAACACCGAGACTTAAGGTATGTCCTCACCATGTTTCTTTTCCTTAACATAACCACAGTAACTTCATGTTAATTACATAACTTTATGTTAAGTAGGTAATGTCATTCATAGACCAGTTATTTGTAGGATATCCTATGAGCCCTTCTGTGTGCATTTTTGTAGACTATCCTACAAGCCGTTGTATGAGGATATGTTAGTATCATAGTGACTACATTTTATTGTCTAACTTTTTAAACTGCAAAAACACTGTCATCATTTAGCAACAGCATGTTTACAGTGTGTCTCACTACAGATATCATACAGTATCTGCCTCTTTGTGCGACCAACCAATATTCTCATTAGCGCCTTTTCAACCCAAACAAGCAGAAGCAGAATGAGTGTGTCCATGCCAGTTTAGGTCAGCGCTGACCAACTCTTTGAGGGAGACCCCTCCATCAGTCTTTGCAGCTGAACATTCATCATCAGAGAACAGCACACAGGCATTTTACTCTGCTTGTCAATGGGCCCGTCAGCTGGATTTTACTGAACTCAGGTCTTTTTCACTAAATCCAGCTCAAAAAAACTAATTACCAGATGCTGCACATTTTTGATAGACATGTCTATATTCCCTCTCAACTTAACGGTCCATACAGAGGATTGAATTCAGGATCCATAGCTTTAAATCTCTTGCGCTGCACTGAAACCCGGGGGAAGCCACATCTCTCCCTCAGCTTCCTCTCATGCCTTGTTGACCCACAGCGATTAGACAATATATGTACATTGTTGACCTTGCTAATGAAAGTTTGACATTGATTTCTAAATAGGCCATCATTGTGTTTTACTGTAGAGCCTGATGTGGCTGCTCTCATCCAGTGTTTGAAGCTGCAGGCAACAGTTTTCCACTGCCTAATCCAACTCAATATGGCAGACACACTCACTCTTCATTTAAACAAACAAAAGCAGCACATAATGATCAGTCCTGCCATTATGGCCGATTGATCTGATCTGGTCCAGGGCGCTGTGGATTTATTTTCTTTTATGCCCATATAGATGTGTGTCACAGCCTCGATATGCATCACAAACGTGTGTGTGTGTGTGTGTGTGTGTGTGTGTCGGTCCCTATCCAAACAAATGGAGGCGGTTTGGGCCAGAGAGCCTGGAGCACTGCTCGTCCTTTAATTGCCATTTACATACTGGCGGAATCATTAATTTCTAATTCCCCTATTATTTGTCACCCCCCCGTCACCCCACCCCCACCCCTCTGTCTGATGCTTGTGTCAATGTCAGGGCCCGTCAGTGTCATCAGACTACAGGAAGTCCCGTAGACAGCTCTCCATCAGATAACTCATGTTGCTGTCCTTTTTTATGAAGGCTCGCTGCAAAGTCAGTGTTTATTCTGTTAAACATTATGGCTTGTCATGTAGTGATCGATAAGGAGTGTAAAGTCTGACCACACACCAGTGATCGTCATAGGACACAGATCTTCCATTACACACTGAAGCACTAAAGTGACACAGTTTTATTCCCTTAAAAAGACCCTATAATCACATAAACTGAATCTGATTAACTGGTATTTGAGGAAGATATTTATCATCTTACAAGTGATAAATGTTATATCTACCTGAACATATAAAGGGCCTGAGATTAGGTGACTGTGCTCCTGCATTGTCTGTACGGTTGTACTTAAGTCAAAGGGATAATACCACAATGTAAAAAACATCATCAGGTATCATCAGCAAAATCAAGTATTAAAGTACTTTCTTTTTACATGTTTCATTATTACACTGTATTGGTTAATCAATACCATTACCTATACTATTGCCATGCATTTACTGTAGGTGTAAGCATAATTGTAATATTCTAGCTGGTTGAGGCTAATTTCAAGTATAAACAGTTATTTCATCTATATGCAAAATGTTTCATTGGTTGGTCATATGATTTGTTTTTCATATCTTATATATGCAAGTAGCATGTAACTCTAACTGTCAAATACACATGAAAAAAGTATTTTATTCTCTGAAATAAAGCAGAGTAAAAGTATGAAGTGGCAGAAAATGGATATACCGTAAAACTTCAATTAATAGCCAGGGCTATTATTTGCTTCAATCACTAAAATTAACAGGCCTGTATTTGGGACAGGCGTCTATATGGGGCGGGCCTTTAATTCCTTTCACGTAAAACTGTGGCTCAGCAAAGATCAGGAAATACAATCAAATTGTTTATTTAAACCAGTATGAATATTAGTTGTATATGAATTAGACTTTAGATGATATATCAGTTACAGCATAGAGTGTACTGACACAACACTATCCTCTTAAAAAAATATTCACAACATGGATTCATTTTTATGAAAAACCCTTTTGATTCTTTTGATTTGAGGACCCTTATGGACTAAAGGAATAAGAATAATTTAAAGGGTAACCAAATACACATAATTCGAGATAGCCCACAACATCTGAAGAACCAACCCAAAAACAAAGACCTGCTTGGCAACCGGACCAGGCTTCTAATTGAGACAGGTGGTTTATTCAACATGTGTAGCTACACTGGGCTGGCAAAAACGACTAGACTTTTAATTGTAAATAGGCTTTTATTGAAGTTTTAGGGTACTAAAGTAATATACCTCAAAATTGGTTTTGGGTACATAACTTGAGTAAATGTACTTAGTTGCTCTCCACCACTATAACTCAGAACAACAGGGTTGCTGTGACTGCATAACAGTCCAGGATCCAGAATCTAACATCTTAAAATCAAATGAATCACACATATTGATTAAATGACATAACAAAACATAAATTCTCGAAGAGGCAGCACAAAAGACGACACAAGAACACTGTGCTTTTGTAAGACATCCATGCATATGTTAACCTGGAAATCCAGATGTCTCGCCCCTAGCAAATCCGAATTTGCACTGCACGGGAATCTGGCCCCAGTGAGCAGAGCCCGCTGAATCGCCAATCGGACCAATTAGATCGATCTATCTGACAGAGGCGGGCTCTGGACGGGCGTCACATGATTACAACAGCGCTGCGCCGTAGGAGTCAAAAAGTAAACAGCCAAGATGGCAACTGCCAAAGGACCACGTCCATTCAATTGACCTATGGCTAAGCCCCGCCCTCAAACGCGATGAGCCAATCACAGTGCGTATAGCCATTCCCATACACTCGGACATTTTCTGCCTGGACATTCATTGAAATGCATTACAGAAAGTCAGTTTTGTTCGGTTTTATGAGCTTTTTCTGAGATTTGAAGTTTAAATATTGTCAAACGGTGTGCATGGGGTGCATGCAACTCCCTTTCTTAAACCACATCTCAACCAAGAAAAGTGTCTCCTTTGGATAAAGTTGTGCGGTAATGTTAGACCACAACATCAACTCAACGTGAATAAGATTAACAGTGATGTCTACATCTGTTCTAAGGTAAGTCAACATCGTGTTTGAGGCAACATATTGTCACTTTGCTGGAAAGAAATATAAAGTTATCTTTAACATCTCTAGCTAACGTTAGCTAAAGTTAGCCTAACGTTAGCTCCTAGCTGCGTTGTTCATCATGTCTCCTTGTTTGCTGGGAGTTCATTAGCCTATTTTGTTCTAGTTTTGTACTTTGGTGATCGTACATCATTGTTAGCTGTTGTCCAAAGGGCTCTAGTTAAGCTAATGTTAACTTCTGGAGCTTAGCTTCATTAACTTATCTGTAATCGCAGAGATAACAAAGGTTGGCAAATGTTATGCTGAATGATTCATGTAAATACTGTAGCACCAAACTAATGGAAAGACACTCTTGGTAAGGATGGTAAAAAGGCCGTTATCCTTTTCTCATATTCTGAGCCAAAAACCTTAACTTCATTGGCACTTGTTGTCTTTGATGGCGACGGCAACGAGATGCGGTTCACAAGCGTACACTGTGACCTGTAAATTTTGGCTTATAATTTAAGCTTTCCATCGACCTTCTCAATAATGAAATGATGAATATATCCCTCCAATGCATAGTTTAGGCCCTTTTGGTTACTTCTCAATGTCATCTGATCGTTATGTCTCCAAAAATCATCAGTTGCCTCTTGCGAAATGCCGTGTAGCCTACTGTGACACCTGCCATAGCGCCAGTCACTGAATGCTGATATTTTGTCCGAGTGAGTGGAGGGGGGCGTGGCTTAGCCATAGGTCAATTTAGCTTTGGAAGAAACGCTAAGCCAACTACACTTATCTTTTTCCTTGAGATGGGAACAGAAGACTGCCCTTGAAGCCTTCGTTTCCAGGAAGGACGTTTTTGCTGTTTTGCTGACGGGATACGGCAAAAGCATAATATATCAGTCAGCCCCACTGTTCGGCAAACAAATGGGCCTTAGTGCAATGAATACGTCGCCTTGTTTTTTGCTCTGATTGGCCATCGTGCTATCCAATTGCGTGTGGTGGAAATTGGAATGCCTCAGTTCGTGCCGCCCCTTGGGTAGGAAGGGTGTATCGATGAGGGCTTACAATATACCAATGAGTTTTGCCTGTATTGGACAAATTGTGCACCCCCAGGACTGGAAGGTCATGTGGTACTTTTAACTTTCACGCGGGAATCTGATCTTTTATAAAAATGATTTCAAGTAGCGTCACACTAGAACATCATATTTGACGATTCAGCAACACAAAACCTGGATTACATTCAATGTCAACATTTGTCTTCTGTCTAAAATATTTGCTTTTTTTAATGCCCTAGCACAGCAACTACAGTATGGTTAAGGTTAGAGAAAGATTATGGTGGCAAATAAACTATGATTAAGGTAATGTTAAGGTTAGGGAAAGTGTTTTTACTGTGTCCTACAAAAAAATATAAGAGCAGCATCTGCATGAAATGGCAATTCACTGAAGGCCCAATCAAAGCACAGAACAGTGAAGCATGAATATACCAAGAAATGTACAAAGAACCCAGAGTGTAACATCTGTGTGAACTCAAATTTCATGTTCAGTGGTTATAATTGCATTCTGGCAATCAGGAGACGCTTTGAAAATGCATAAACATCAAAATGCTTTTTGTTTATGATTAAGTTGGGGCCATTGAAATGAATTCCATCACTTAACTTCCAGTCAAAAGGGATTATTGAGCTTTATGATGCAGCCAGTGAACTATCAATAGTACTGGATGGGGCTGTTGGGGTTTTGCACACTGCTCTTTTGTTCTGTTGTAAATGAGCTGCATCAAATTCAATGAGCACAGAAGCCATTAACAATGGACACACTGGATGAGATCCATGATGCAAACATACACACTTTGAGCACAAAAGCAGAGGATGTAACGCTGACTGAAGCACTGGAATGAAAAAAAAAAAAAAAAGTCATTCAGTTCAACCAAATGATGAATTTTGCACATATGAAAAGCATTTTACCCAACGCGTCACTGTCAAGCTGAATCTCTGCAGGGATTGTGACCTTCTTGTATAGATTTTACTAAGCCAGGTTAGTGCTTTGCATGTAGACATTCTCTATTGGACCTGTCGTTGGCATCAGAAGCCCAGTAGTTGCAATTACTCGCTGATCATCGCCACAAGCCAGATAATAATTAGAGGTTGACAAAATTCAGGGCCAGGTTGGAGAGCTATTGATTTCCCCATGTTCCCTCTTTGGAAGGATCAAGAAAATAAGACATGAAATTTACTGTCTTCATAAAAGTTTTAGTAAATCAGGCCATTTGAAAGGGCTATCGACAGTTTTTTCATTACCATACATAGTGTTCTTTAAAGCGTTTTTGATTATTAGCAATAAGAGAGCAGCTTTCTCCTTTGTGTCTTTCATGCACCAATAAATAATGGCTCCTTTGGAATATTTGGAGGTAATTTTAATCACCCAGTCGCACATATAACCTCAGCGAGGTTATAACAGGATTACTTTCCAATTTAACGTTGACAAAGACTGCCTTAAGCTTTCAGCTGAGAAATGCACATATGAAGGCGTGCAGAGAGGTGTGGACAGAAAAACAATGCAGAGACACATTGCTAAGGGCAAGAAAAAGGGACACAACACATGATGAAGCTCTGTAACCTTTTCCTCAAACAAAATTTAATATGATCTCTGTTTCAAGTGTCAAAAGTGGCTACAAAAGTTCTCCAAAGGAATAATCTGTGGGTGATAGAAAGGGAATGAATGAGAGAATTAGAATTGACAGAGACATGAAGAGTAGGCTGACACACAATGCTGGCGTTCTGTATGCACGCAGACAAAGTCAAAAGCAGTTGGATTTGAGTTGCTGTGCGCGAGAGAGATTTGCAGGCTGAAGCCCAGGGGGTCATTTCCCTTCCTCGATGGACAGACTATTAACTTTTTGATTGGCAGCAGGGCTGACGCTGCCTGTTCATCATTGAGCCCTGTCGATTCCTCAGCATCTGGAAACAGCACATAAATTCAAAGGCCCGAGTATGAAGAGTGCATCTCAGCATCCTCTGAAAGGGCTGCATCACATGGCCATAAAGAAAAACAGCAGCATTTCACTGACGCTGATTTCCTCGCTGGCAAAAAGTCACAGAAATAAATGACTTGGAACACTCTGCAGTAGAGAAGACGCTGAGTGCTGACAGCCTCTCTCAAAGTAGTTTTGGTGTATTTTTCCTGCTTTATTTCTCACCCTATCTGCTGTTGACAGGAGTGAAACAAAATCTCGCCCAGCTGGACACGATGATTTCAGCAATTTCTTTAGAAAGATGGCGACGCCTGGCCTACAGTGGAATATTTAAGTGATAGAACTTTCCAAACTTCAGCCCTCACTTTAATTACTTGTTAGTCTTTTTATAGGGGAAGAAAATATGGCTGTCAGGGTTTATGGGAGAGCAGAAAAAAGGGCTGACCTGTTTTATCTGCCCTTGCACACGCATCAGTGTAATGATGACAAAACGGGATGTTAACTAATGATTAGTAGAAATGGTTGCAGTTAATTAGTTGGTCCTTCGTTTATCGTTCCATTTGCACATTTTGGGGAGCAATCGTTATTAATTAGGGCCATCATGCCGAAAGGGGTGAGGTGGAACCCTACAGCCAAGTTAATCAGGCTGCAATGAAAGCTCCATTATCCTGCTCCGTCCCGTTGGCCTGTGATCTATTAGCATTATCTAAAAGCTGCAACGGGATCAGCGACAAGGCTGAAAGAAAAAAAAAAAAAATCAAAGGGACATAAACAGGGTGGCTTTGATCAGCCCAGTTCTTGGGTCACTGGTTATATGGGAGAGTCTCACATGATATTGTGTGGCTTTTTGTGTCATTGCATAAATCCAAGGTGTTGGTATTGAGTGCACTGGAAGTGGTGTTTAGTATGTGTGACTGTGGATTTGTCTGCACGGGCGGTGGAGCTGTCTTGACACAGCTTGGTTTGGATGGCTGAGGTTACAGTGTGTAGGGGAAGTTGAGGGTAAAACAGCCACTTGGGTTAAGGAAGTTCTTATTAGTGTGTAATCTGATGTCAGCAGAGTGGCAGCAGAATATGCAAAAGAGTTGCAAGAAAGAGCAACATGGCATAAAAAAAGATAATCTTCATCTCAAGGAATTTAATCTAGTATCTTACAGGAGATGGTTGGCGATATTCAATATTTTCCTTATTGTCAGCCAAAACCAAAAATAAACTGATGTGTCGAATAAGCCTGTGTAGGCAAAGCCTGATGTAGCTTGTTCCTCTGAACTATAGACCTCCCTTGTTCATTGTTATGAATTAGCGGCCCACAAATGATGTTACGTACTTAACGTAAAGTGACATACTCAGCAAAAAGTTTCAAATGTGTGTAGGTAGGTTTATACCAGGGGTAGGCAATCTGCAGCTCTGGAGCTACATGCGGCTCTTTAGCCCCTCTCCAATGGCTCTATGTAAGTTTTAACATTCCATCAACTAAAGTGTCTGTCAAATGTCTATGACCTGGTCGCCTCTCCTAAATTTTGGTGAACCTAAATAGTGGTAGCTAGTTAGCGGTGGAGTCTCCCTCACTAGGCTAGCTATTCATTCTAAATACAAAAAAGAAAATGTCTCAGAGGAAAACAGAGAACGTAATAGTGAGTGGACAGATTTATTTGCTTTTACCGCCAATGCTGCAGTGTTAAAGTACAAAATAAATAAATAGCCCACTATAGAGTTGTCACCTTGTGCTAAAACATATTAATGGATGCTCATTTAGAACTAGTAGTAATATCAATACCTTTATTATAAAGCATAAGTAGGTATTGCCACTCCATACCAAAAATGGCTCTTTTTGATGGGAAAGGTTACTGACCCTTGGTTTTGGTAAATAAAAGTTTCTTTGATTAGGTTTTGGAAAAAAAGGTGGTTGGGGGTCTTTAGGTTTGGGCAAGTAAAATTATTGTGGTTAGGTCTAGAAAAAGAACTATGGTGATGATGTACCTTAAAATAACTCAAAGTTAACTTGGTTTCACACAGTTTCAAACACCGGTGTCCTGGGGAAAAGTCCTGGGTTCTGTGACCCATTCACCATTCACCCACCTCCTTATGCAGACTGCCTCCTTCTTTACTCCTCAGCACATTGGTCACATGGTGGCAGCTTTCCGGAATATGGGGGTTATACACAAATTAGCATGATTATGTGGGATATATACATTTTTTGTAGGTATATGTACAAACAGTGATTGAGAACAGCCTGTACAAACACATCAGTGCACTGGCTGACATTTTCCTACAGTATGAGGAACATATAACATATAATTCACTGCTAAAAATGGTCCCCGACAAATGCAAATATTGCTCCTGTTTGAGTAACTTTTGCTTAAAACTACAATGCCCAGCTGTTTTAGGAAATTACTGAGCCTTTTTTTTTAAATAAGCTGTTTTTGTGACCTGTTTTTAAAGATTCACTTGTTCAGTGGGAACAAATGGCCATGGAAGTTGAGAGCAACAGACAGGGTAGTAAAGAAAATATCAGCCAGACCTATTGTTGCATTGTTGTTTTGTTTTGTTTTGTTTTCATAGTAAAGACAATTGTAGAATAATGCCAGCATTAACTTTTAAAGTAATTTCTTTAAGAAGATGGTAAAATGCAGTTATTTTCAATCAAAATCTGGATTTCCTTTGATAAAATCCATAATGCTCTTTGTCATGTCACTGCTTCTTGGTTTAAAATTAAACTGAAACAAGAGAAACTGAATTCGAAGCATATTTAGAAATGTATGGAAACTAGAAATATAAATCTGTGTGTCTGTCTTGCACAGTATGCACTGACTCTTTAAGGACATTTGCACAAAGCAAAACAAGCATATAATGCTATTACAGTTGTTATCTTTATCATATTTTCCACCTCGCGCACTGTATAATCTCTGCATCACTGCATCAAATGAAATTACATGAACTAATCACATTCTCCTTTCCAAGTAATTACCTTAAAAGACACATTAACTCTCTGTATTATTGAGTTGTTAAACATGCAAGTTTGCAGGAATATGAGTAAATGTAAATGTACTCAATTCTACAAGCTGATTATGCTTGAGACTTAGTACCATGAAATACTGAGCGCATTCATCACAAATAACCAGGGACTGGGGCACCAAAGTGTAAAGGAGGAAATCAATGCATTTTCCCAGCTTATTTCATGCAAATGAGCTCTGAAGGAAACTGATATGGTTGAGGCAAGGTTACAGAAAGAAAGGGAGAAAGGCCAGTGTCCCCGAGAAATCAATAGAATAAACTTGAGAAATGATTTAGATAAAGCAGATATGAACACTGAAATAAACAAATAACCTTAAAGGAAATCAATCATATAATTTAAAGAGTAAATGGCTTGAACCGGGGGTGATCTCCCTCATGGTTTAGACAAATGGAGGATTTTTAATTTCATCATTGATATTATGCCAGACTTGGAGATTTTGCAGATGGTTGCAACCAGGAGGAGGGGAGAAAAATCAATTGAGTCTAGTACTGTGGTCTTAAGAGATGTTAGATATTTACAGCATGGAGGTATGGAGCCTTGTATAAATTTACATTTTAAGAGATAAAAGACCTCTGTATTTTATCTTGTTATTGATAATAGAAACTGTCGACTTTTATCCTGTCCCATCTCAGGGAAGCCTAGCTGTCTGGTGAATGTGTTTGTGTATGTGACTGAGACAGGGGATGAGAGTGTGTTTGTGTGCACGATAGGGGAGAGAATACGAGAGACAGAGCAGTGGTCTGAGGCAATTTCAAGCCTTTATTTTCTTGATACACAAAAGGCAGGCTTTGTGTGCGGTTGTTTTTTTTTTTTTTTCATCCTGCTTCCACGTCAAGGCAATTGAGGTGGCATAATTGCATCAGAGGTCCAGAAATATAGGGTTGCAATTTAGAAGGAGGATGAGAAGAAGAGGAAGAAGAGGAGAATAAGAAGAGAGCAAGAGAGTGTGTATGTGTGTGTGTAGGGTGGGTAGGAAAGGCATCTAAGACAGGTTCATTTACGGCTGGAACAGGGACAGAGAGGTTAAGACATTGTGACAAGAGACAAAGTAAATGTATATGTAAATGCAAGAGGTTGTTATCACTCCTAAAACACTGTGCAGCTTTTTCACGCTTTGGAGACCTAAATTATATTTAGGCCACATAAAATCCAATAGTCCAACTGTGACCCGCTGCTATGTAAATGGTTCAGGTAATTCTTTAAAACACTGCACTGGTGGCCAAACGGTGGGAGCAAATAACAACAAAGTGTTTACATCATTTGAATGATTTAGGACTACTTGCAGCGATCACTTTAATAGACTCCAGTGTGCTGGCACAGACTTCCAGGTTACAGCTTTCCCTGCTCTTTCTCACTGCATTTCTCCACAGACTTAACAAGAAGCACTTGAAACAAGACAAAACTGAATGTGCCATTCGAGTTCTTTCTTTCTCATACTCAGCTATGACTTCCACTACAAAAATGTGATTATGAGATTTGCTAATATACACCTCAAGTCTTGTGATAACTGCATTAGTTTAAATTTTATGTGTGAGCATTAATTAAACACAACTGCTGGCAAACTATGTGGCAAAGGAAGTCACATTTACACCTTAAAGCTGCCATTATTAGTATTCAATAGTATAATAAACTAAAAAAACAACAATTTTGTAATAACAATAGCTTCATTTACTATGTGTAATGTGAAAGAGGTCACTCATAGGAACATACTGAGAGAATATTCTCGCCCGACTCTGCTTTTTCACTCTTTAAGTGTCTTTCAGCTCACTGTTCTGGTCCATGATTTTACTGTTCTTGTTGTTTTTGGCCACAGCAGGCAGCTATTTAACAGTAAAAGCTCTAAAATCTCACTGCATCCCACCACCAAACAGCAGACAAACAGTTAGCTACTAGCTGGTGAACACAGCAAAGTATTTAACAAGTAAATAGTCAGATATTTTTCTCAGAATTTGGTGGAGACCAAAAACAGAGTTAAAAGGGGTGAATATCAAGATTTATCAGATGGACAGAAACATTAATGTTGCTCTGTGTGTAAATACAAGAAAATGTTTGCTTATATGTTCAACTTAAATGTTGATGATATGTCACAGCTTTTTTTTACTGACCCCAAGTAGCCAAAAGCAATGTATCCTCATACAGTGGTTCATATGATAGGCCTACCTTGTGAATAAGCACCTCATGAATGTTGTTACGTATTTAACACAAATTTACATAATTAACATAAAGTTACATTAGGTTACATTTAGGAAAAGAAACATTTTGACCACATACTTTAAAATACCTCAAAGTTTACTTGGGTTCATGTGGTTCTGAACAACAGTCTCCTCGGGCAAAGTCTGTTTCCTGTTTTTTTTTTATTACGCATCCACCACCCCAACCTGCTTCCCTGCAGACTATGTCCATCTTTACTCCTGTCAGTGCACTGGTCATGTGATCACAGCCTTCCTGATTATGTAAATCACACATGAATTAGCCTACTGGCTCATGCTTACATTAGCTACATACAGTAGTAGTACCTAGCCCATAAGGACTTGGTTGGGAACCAGAGAGTTGGCGGTTCAAGTCACCGTATGGACCAAGTCTGCTCCATATACCAAGTATACTCCATAGTCCACACTCCATACTTGGAGGTAGGTGGAGAGGTGCCAGTTTGCCTCCTGGGCGCTGCCAAGGTGTCCTTAAACAAGGAAATGAACCCCCAACTGCCTGGGGCGCCTGTCCAAGGCACCTTCCTTGCTCTGAAATCTCTCCATTTAATGCATGTATAGGTCCTGTTTGTGTGTGTGTGTGTGTGTGTGTGTATTTCGGGCCGGTGTGTATATGACAACAGAGTGAAGAAAATGTAATTTCCAACTGGGAATGAATAAAGTTTAATCGAGGATTAATTCTTCTTCCTTCTTAAATTGTGGTGCATTACCTTTCCTAGGAAAACGTACGTCCTAGCTCTATGCTCTTACCTGATCAAAGCACTCCTTATTTTTGGTCCCTGTACTTTTTGTTGATCATCAAGGTGAAGCTTATCCAACTGAGTGTATCAACCAGTAAAATGAGACAATTCTCTCTGTTACATGTTTGGTGGGTTTATACAAGGACTGTAATTTTCTAAGAAACAGTTGCGTTTGCTAATTCCTCTTTGACCATACTCAGATCAGTCAGAAGCAGAGAGGTATCAGCAGCAGGACCTAAGAGGCAGACTCATTTGGTTTGCCACCAGCACGTCTTTTCCTTTTTTCCCCACCCCGATTGCCTGCTGTTAAAAGAGGTGTATCCAGCCACCCCTTGTCCACTTTAATTTTTAATTACCATCTTCCGCTCACCTTTGTTATAGTCATGACACGCTCGCGTTAAGCCGTGTACAGCAGGCAGGCAGGCAGGCTGGGAAGAGAGGGGTGGGGGAGGAGGAGGGCTACGCTTGTTCTACCGAACAGAGTGGCTGGATTCACTTCTCTAATTATGCAGGCAGACATGCTCTGGGGTGAACTCTGGTACCAACATGCTGCCTCTGACATGGGATCAGGGCCCCAGGGCTGCCACCGAGGCTTGCTGGAGAATAGGGGGGTGGAGGGTGGACTCAGAGAGACAGCTCTGGATGAGGAATTAAATTTGCACGAGAATGAATAAGGAGGGACAACTGAAACAGTAGAAATTAGCACCTGTGATTATTTTCTTCACTGGCCTATACCGCCTTAAAGACAGACAGCAGTAGCCCAACCACAGAAAAAGTGAAGTTGAGAAAAAGGATTTAGATTTTAGGCTGACTGGCAAACTGCACAAGAGATGAGAAGGCTATAATGTCTTAATTTTATGTCTTTTCAGGATAATTATTTATTGGATTTTATTGGAGCTTCTTCAGTTTCAAGAGCATTTAAGTACATTTTCAGATTAATAAAGTTGACTGACCAACTACAGCATTAAATACTTCATAATCTGGATTATCACCACATCATGTTTGGTGTGATGCTGATAGTCCCTACCTTTTCTGCCCACATGAATATGGAGCAGTGTAATCCAGAATGTGAATTAACACATCTCATTAAGCATGTATAATTGATATGAATTGATCCTGCATTCCACAAACCTCTCTATTGCTCTGTGTGCATGAATGAGTGTTTGCTTACTTACAGTGAAGTTAGGTGGAGAGGGAGTCAGGAGCGAGCTGCCATTAGGTCCCGCCAGTTTGATGGAGAGAGTAATTGATGGGTCAGCATGTTTCAGAGCGGCCGCTAACGCTTTGTTAATTGTCATAAGAAGTTCAAATTGATTGGGGCCGCTGCATTACTACGTACAGTGGAATTGATTAATGTTTTGTTCTGAAATGAATGCACGTAATGGATGGGTTGGTGTGGCACTTTATTTATTGAATTCATTTATGCAAACCTCGGAACAAGAGTGATGCCAGTGGCCAGGGGCATGCGAGAGAGAGGGGGAGAGAGAGCGAGAGAGAGAGAGAGAGAGAGAGAGAGAGAAAGTTAGGTTATGAAACAGTGATCTGTGTCAGAGCAATGCCAAGAGTGGAGGCAAAGCAGCTACAGTGGTATCAACTTGTGGTGCACCCACATACTGTAGAGTGCAGCCTGATCTCACAGTAATAAGTGAAGTGAATACGACCTCTGAACACTGCATTATATGTTGGTGGCAAATAATGTGTTACAAATATGTGCCAGCACCATGGAAACAATGCCGATGCAAGTGAATTTGGATCCTTTGTCATGCTAGATAAAAATAAAAAAATCCCTGGACAATGTCATGCAATAGTAGGAGGTATAAAGTGTGAGAAAGTCTGTGTAGGGAGGTCTATGTGGTGCATGGGTCAATCAAACACAGGACTTTCACCAAGGAGGCCGCTGTTTGTGCCCTGTAAAGAAAGCAGAATCTATGCTGAGTTATTTTTTTTTATTTTCAATTACAATTATGGTTTCCCTTGAATATCAAAAGAAGATTATAGAGGAAAAAGAAACAGAGAGCTATTTGCTCTGATCTTATTTGGTTTAACCTTTTAGTGTATTCACCCATATGGTGGCACAAACAGTAAGAATTGGCTGTGTAGTCCACAATTTCATCCATTACCTAAAGAAAAAGAAACATATTTAGAGTGAATGTCGACACAGCATTCACACTGTTGCTCGTTTCTTGTGTTTTTCTCTTTATTAATCCGTTCTTAAAGGTGTATTTGTCATTTCACCTCCTGCATGCTTTCAGCTACAGAAACCATACAAATTTCCAATTTTTGTTAAACTCTTTAAAGATAAGTAATGTTTCATCTGCCCCTGTTTCTGATGGTTAGGACCTCACTCTCTCTTCAAACAGCCAGACCACCCCTTTGCTGCATGTCACCCCCCCCCCACCCCCCCCCCACACAGAACTTTATTCACCTAACCTCTGGTTTTAGTTTCGGGACATGGGAAACATGTCTAGCGGTCTTGGGCTTTGGGGGCACCTTAAGGGCCAGGCCTGAAGTGGTCCAGCGCAATCCACAACACTTGTGGTTCCTGATCATATTTTTCAATAGTTACATGTAGGACCTTTCCTTTTTGACTGGTAATAACTGATGAGTTGAAAAATGGTGATGTTGCAGTCCTGATGAGTATAGTGCACAATATCTAGGACTATAAGATAGGGTTCAATTTTCCAACTATTCCAAGTAGAGTCTAGGGTTTGTGTCCCGGCTATTTGGTAGTGCAATGCATTGTGCTTTAAGGCTTTTTCAGGCAATATGTTTTGGCATTTTTTAGCAATGCTCTGGAGTGCATTTCAGCTGTCATGCTGCATTTTATACAGGAAATGCATTATCTGGTTTGCATTATGGTTTTATTTAATACAATATAGCTGAACATTTTGCAGTAGGCACACTGAAGCTACAGTGAGCCTACTGCACATTTAAATTATTAAATGCATGTAAAATTTGTGAGAGCAGAATTCCTCTGTATTTGGAAAACATAGCCATAGCCTGCATCACAAGTTTCCTTCGATACTTTTCTATAATATTTTGTCATTTTCATCTGTGCAGTTTCAGTGTGGATGTGCTGTGGCAGCAAGCTTTTGAAAGCAGGTAGACAGCCTCTCTTGATCTCCAGAGTGAAAAAAATACTGAAGTTCAGATGCAGTTCCAGAGAAAAAGACACAGGGACGTGTGTTCCTTGTAAACATGACTGCAGACACAGAACATAATCACGTGGGGAAAACAAAAAAATAAAAGACTTCCAGCAGTAATTTCTGCCTTATTTTTTCTTTAAAAATGAACCAGCATGTTTCAGTCTTAATATCATATATTGCATTTTGGTGATAAACATTGTATATCAGATTGAAAGTGGAGCCACCATCTGCTCCACCTTGTTATAATATGAATGAAAGTGCAGTGGCAGATGAGAGTAGCCATCATAACAGCTTGGTTTCACAGTGAATTACGACATCAGAGGGTGAGTCGTGTGTACCTCCACCGTGTCCCTGTGTCTCCTGGATATATAGGCGCCCACATATTGACTACAGTGATTGAGATGAAGTGCTTTAATATGCTAAACACCAGGGGCACACTACAGGAGATGCACACAGCATCTCTTTGATCTTTGTGTTATTCCTGCTATCTGCTCTGTGGTGTCTCCCAGATAGTTTTAATGTAAGCAGTCAAGTGGGGTGGAGAGGGGAGGGGGTTATGTTGTTGTGTGTTAAAAAAGGGCCACATTTAACACAGCAGCGAGAAAGAAGTTAGAAGCACCGCCAACTTCTTTTCTAATCATGTTAAGGAGAAGAAGAAAACAAGAAATTTACCCTTCAAATGGAAAAGTGGAGCCTCTTAACCAGGCCACAATTGTATTTACAGACCTTGTACTGCTGGACCAAAGTGAACCAAAAAAAAAAGACAAACAGAGAGAGGGAGAGAGACAATGAGAATGAATGAGGACACGCAACTGCACACACAAATACTCAAAAACAATAGTGCACAAAACAGCTTACACCATTAACAAGATTACATCCTAAACCATAAAGGGATGTTGTAACAGCATAAACATAAGCTTGTGGACATGGCCGTGGCAGGATAATAGCTGGAGGGAAAGCAGCGGTTTAACCTTTATAAAACTGAGACTGTGAGCTGGCTGCTTTGGAATCGCTGATTGTACTGCCGATGCTTTGAATAGTTTAACCTCCTTTTCATAATATAAATACATGCAGATTTTTATATACTGCCGTATGATTTACAGAGATCACCTTCAATTCAATCTAGATGCACAAGCTCAGCACACGACTTTTACGTTTATGTTTCATTGGAAAATATGTCAGTATTTTTAATGCGCCTGGGCAGCGAGCCAATCCGGTGACTCGTAAAGCGGCCCTGGTCCTCGGTGCCACACAAATAACCATGTAAAGCACTGTACAATTACAGCGGGGATAAAAGAGAGATGGACAAAACAGACAGTAGCTCAGTGACAAAGTGTAACACAATTAAAACAATAAAGTCCCACAAATGAACATGTCACTGTGGAACCTTATCAATTAGGCATCAAAGTGGAGGCCCCCTCTGAGGTGCTTCCTATTCTTCCTGTCGCGCAACACCGTAATAACTCCCCCTTGCCCGTCGACTGGGAACCTATTTGTATGCGCCTGTGTTTCCTCCTCGCACAGCGGCATGGTCGGACGCTCTATTAATCTTTCTATATGAACAGTTACTGGCGCTGATGAAATTGGGCCCAATGAGGCAAGCCTCCAGTGGCCGGGATAGGCCCCATTCATCTTGATTTGATTCGTGCGCTGACACCGGAGCACTCGGATGACAGAGGTTAAGTCAGTGAGTGGCCGTTGCCTTCTTGTTTGCTCTTTCAACTCCCCACCTTTAACCATGAGCTGCCCGTAGAAATTTGAGGTGGGAGAGGCAGGAGGTGTCTCATGTCGATGTTATGGGGGCACAAACTGGAACATCCGATAACTCCCACACGACTGATTTCACCCCCTGTCACCAGCCGGCACATCTCAAACAAATATATACAGCAGCGGCACTTCTCCTTGATAGTGTGTGACTTCAACAGATCAGAGATAGATGGGGGAATAGAATCAGCTGCCTGACAAGCGGCACCTTCTCTCATCCAGCAATTTCACAGTGTCATTTTGGGATTATTTCATTACTTGCCATGATCCATGACTGAAACTCATTTTGGCCCTGAGTGCTCAGAGAAAATGTGTGACATGCGGTTGTGAAGAAGTAAGAGATGGTAGCACTGAGCAGAAAAAAAACTCTAACTATTGAGCCATTTGAATAATTAAACCTCAACTCCTTAAAGTATTCATAGGAAAACTTTGGGCCTTCACTAGATTCTGTGTGTTTTTCTTGGATATAGGAGTTTTTTGTCTTGTGGTGTGGCTGTTTATTCCTGAGCAGCGATACATGTTAAAGTAATTAGCATTGTAGCAGCGGCCGGCAAGTGATACCAAATTGTCTGCCTCCATGCTTCATCAGCCACTGAGACAGCCCATCCAGCCAGGGCTATGATGTCAGTGCGGAACAGGTCCAAAGGCCTGTGGCGGCTTGTAGCACTTCGCCCTCCGGCACCTCTCAGTTTGTGCGAGGTGCCTCTCAGATTACAGAAGGATTCCAGGCAGAGGAAGTATCGCCACATTAGCTCCATTAGATTAATTAAGAATGTTTAATTTCTAAAATGGAGCATGAGACGGAGACATGACTCACAGCTTGCCATTTCCGCCCTATCTTTAAATAAGAAAAAAAGGGAAACCTACTTAATGGTTTGGCATGGACAGAGGCAACATGATACTGTGCTCATTTTTAGTGCATGTTACGTATTGGCACTTTATGAAAACTAGCTGCTCATGTTGAGGAGCATGAATGATGAGGTGGGTCTTTGAAATAGGAGCCTCCACTGAGGCTCCACACATTTGCGCACACACACAAAACAGAAGATTACACATAATCTGTAGAATCATGAGTGTTGACACACAGTGTTCCTATATTGCTATTCATCCTTTATTCAAGCATAATCACCTCAAAATGTTGTAGTGGATGTGTTCAGCTGCATGTTAAGAGGCTTTGTTTATGCTGCTAAATTCATCCTTTACAAAAGCCAGGATGTTAATTGTTCCTTGTCTGTCATACTGCTTTTCGTGCTTTGAATGGGGGTGATTCACACCAATGAGAGATTACCACCGTGGTCTGCACTGCTACCTTTTCAAATGCCTGCACACACACACAAATCTGAGACAATATGCGTATACATCCACCACTGGTATTGTTGCCTCCCAGTCGGGGTGCACTGTAAACCACTTAGACATGGAGAGCTTTACTGCCTTTATAGCCTCACTCCCCTAAGTCAGCAAGGGAGACTAGGGGACCCTCATTGGCAAATACACACATACACACACACACAAATGTACAGACATCAGTTCATGAAAGCTTTTTATTCTGCTGTTCTAAACATCCACTGTCAATTAGGCCAGGAAAAAGCCACGCTGAAAATGCATTCATTTTTCCGGCAGCAACAAAACAGGGTTTGTTTGGTGTAATTAAAGAAAAGAGCAATGATCGCTATAGCACAAAATCTATCACCAAATTAAATAGCATATATCCTACTTTCAAAAACAGGTCCTGGTGATGTTTTTTGAGCTCTATTCCCATTTTGGTTGAATATATTCTTCTTATTTCTACCAATACTCGGCTATATACAGACAATGGCCCACACTCATACAGTTATCCCCAGAAGAGTGCATAATGTTCTCTGGAAATGATCCTACAAAACTTTCCATGTAAGATCATAAAACTCTCACACCACTTCAAACTCCATGCTGCAGACTGATAAATCAGAGGTAGCTGTGGTCTGAAGAGCATTTGAAGACAACCCCTCATTTGCATGACTCACCCAAGTGATGTGTGCTAAGTGGGGACTGGGGAGCTACAGTATAGGAAGTGGTTTAGATTATGACGACAATGAGCAGGACTGTATTTTTTTGTTTGAAGTAACAGTCAACTTGCTGTGTCTGTGAACTGCAGATTAACTTTTGGTTATACATAGCCCGGTATCCATGGAATTGCGTTCATATCGGACAATTCCCACACCACACACCACACAAAACACATCCAATGACAATGTTAAGGGCCAGTGCAGGATGTAGGGTGCCCCACAGCTGGTGACTGGGTTGGTTCAGCAACTGCAAGGCCTCAGATGGTGGATAGCTAAATCCACATACATGCAGATCTCATCATCACAGAAACTACTGGGGTGAGCCCTCTGAGCCGCCACCGCAGTAGGTTTGGGTAGGATTAGGAAACTAAAACTTGGAAAAGGTTAGGAAAAGACTGTGGTCATGGCTGAGAGAAAACATCTTTGACTGCTGGTAAGAGGCAGGATGCAAACCACAGTCTAAAGAGCTGTAGCGACGTCACGCTCCTTCTGCCTTTGCTTGTGAGAGAACAGACATTATCTGAATTAAAGGTCTTTTACGCATTCCGCTCGATTTTTTTGTGATTGTTGACCTGGGAATGGAGTTGTGCCAGATCCAAATCAAATTCAGTGTAATAAAGTTAGGGTCCGAATGTATATGTCTAATACTTTCTACTACTTTTCTACTACATTTATACATATTCACACAATTTCAGATCTGGTGCAGAATGTCAGACCTGTCAATACCTTTTATTTATGCATCCACAAGAGGTTGCTTTTCACCATAAAAGGGCTGTTTAAAGCATTCAAACAAATGACCAGTGCTGTTGGAAGGAAGGTCCACGTTCACCAATTAAACAACCACAAAGGCCGACTGTGCAGGCAGCTCATTTAACCCATACCCTACCTTTAATGTAAGACAATGCCCTCTAGTGGTCGAAGCAATTACTACAGGAGCAGAGGAGGAAATGGCGTGATGTAGCATACATGTACATGTTTGTAGCAACAAAGTCTGTGTAAAGTTGTACAAATATTGAAGAAGTCCCTGTAGGGTGGATGGATGGGTCAAACAAACACAGGACTTTCACCCAGGAGACCAGTGTTCATGTCCCAGAGTCAACATTGACTTTGTTTTATGACAGCATAGCCTAGTATGCTTATATGTCTGGCATGCTATGCTAATACATCTATAGTGACAAAGGTACTTTTCCAAATCTAACCGTGTAGTTTTGTTGCCGAAACCTAACCAGATAGTCCTGGAGTGGAACTGCGACTGTTTCATGACGTTAAGTGTTTAAAGCTGTGACCCTTATAACAATAATATAGGTCATTTTGGGTCCAGTCATATAAGTAGTTTGGGAAGTCAGTGGAAATCGCCCTATTCTGTCGTTTAAGTGTGAGAGAGTGTTGTGTTTTAATGCATCTCAAAGGGAGAACACTTGCCAATGATCTCCTGCTTGGTTAAGAGCTGATCCAATCGCTTGCAAAGTAATTGAAGCTCTGAGGCCAGTGCCTTGGTCAAATGCAATGATAGGAGGATTCTTTAAACCCAACACCTATTATCTAAAAGGCAAATATTTTGGAGTTGGAGAAAAACCAGAGCACCTGGAAGAAATCCACAATCCACTCATTAATAACACACCTACCCCAAGCAAAGTCTCACTCAGCCTGATCAGAATACAATGAACAGAATAGAAACTGTGTACTGCCTATCTCCTGTTGCTCCAAAGCTGTTTACTTACTTCAACTTAGCTACCCTTTTCATGTAACACACAAGGGGATGTTTGTTATGTCCAACTGTCACATAAATCTGTTTGTTGTGGAGGAGCATTATGCTCACATAATTGGTCTCTATAACGTATAATCTGCATTTCCGAGTACGTGCTCATTTTACAACATTTTATGAGATGGTTTTGGTAGGGGCGCTAGCAGTGACACATTGTGTCTGCAAGGCAATTATTTGTCTGTTTGTGTGTGTGTGTGTGTGTGCTGTGATGTGACATCAGGGCCTGGACAGGCTTTGGTAAGAAAGTGTGTGCTGGGGGAAACCTGGCCCTCTGAGGTTTGGCTGTTCTGACTGCACTGGGCCAGATGGGGATAATGGAATGTCATTCTGTCAGCTCCTTGGCTGATTAGGGAGTGTTTGTTATTTATTGATTGTCTTTCATGGCGAATTATCTATGCACAGGTCAGTGCCAGCATTTTATTCGTGGAGCTCTGATGGCCAGCTATTCCCATCCTTACACAAAATCAATGAGTACAAATAAAATGGAATTTTAAAAATGGGGGGAAATTAGCAAACATCTCAGCGCGGCCGCTGTCATGCATATGTTAGCGGTGATCGCACGCAGGCTGACATGAGCCTCGCGTTTCCATGAAAGTGCACTCTCACCAAGTATTCAATTTTAAAGGCAGTCATGTCTCATCCTCTTCCAGTCTTGTCTGCACCTTTTCACCCCTAATCACCATGCAAGTGTCTGCTATCTGCATGTGTCACATCCTGATCATACGTATCATTAATAACAGTGGCATCTTACAGACTAGCTTTATTGAATAATACTGTCATCTCACAAACCTGCATACTGACACTTTTTTTTGTTGTTGCATGTGATTTGGGGACATTTTCTGTTTTTTTTTTTAGTAAAACTAAACAGCCATGCTAGCAGCTTTGTGAGGCTGTACATGGGCACAGTGATACTCTGAGCTAAATGCTAAAGTTGGCCTGCTCGCATGTTGATGCCAAGTAGGTACAATGTTTATCATATTCACTATCTATGTTTAGTGGATACTGTCCTCCCCAGAAAAAAACTACTACATTATCAGTCTTTTCAGTACAGCAGGCTGTTGGGTAACCAAACTGTAGAGCTGCAGAGGAAGGCGGTCAGGTTGGATGGGTGGGTCAAAAAATTGGGGATTTTGGAGACCAGTTTTCATTTTCTGCTTCCTACCAACAGTCAGCATTGGTTCCTTTTAACCGTGACCGCAGTCATTTCCTCACCTTAACCAAGTGGTTATTATTGTAACCATGATGACAAAGTAATAATTCCAAGCTAAATTACGATCTATCCATGTCCTTAACCAAGTCATAATTGTGCCGAAACCTAACCAAGCCTTAACCGTAGCGATGTCAGAAAAATAAAGGAATACATTTGAGATTCACAAAAGATAATACACAATTGGTAATATAGCACAGTTTCACTTTTTTTGCTTCTGATTGCAATTATCTGTGTGGCAATGAATAAATGTTGTCTTCGTGCCAAGAACCCAGTAGGCAAAGTGATAGCAAAGAGAAAAAGATCCCATGATCACTGGAAAGTTTGAGCGTGAAACCCCCTATGAATTACCACCAACTTTCTGAAGATGCTCACGATTTCATAATAACTGTGTTTGGGTATTAGCACAGATCTGTGTGCATTGGGCTGCTCTTGCAGTGTGGCTCATTTGCACAGAAAGGGGCCAATTTTGCGCCAAATGTATGCATATTATCTAGTTTAAAAATGTGCAAATAGCACAGGAGCACTGATCTGCTCTTTACTTGGCAGCACAGTGCATTTCACTCTATGTGAGTGCTTTAAGATTAACATGATTTCTTTTTGTCATTTTGTGCAGGTTTGCAAATTCACACCTGAGAATTGATGTCCTGACGATAGGGGCGCAACAGCAGGTAACACTTGTAAGCAACATATTTTGTCATTTAAGTTGACGTCAAGTCACTAGGATCATCCGGGGATCAAAAATGTTTATACAAAATGCCATGGCAATCCATCCAAAAGTTCTTGAGATATTTCAGGTGACTGACTGACTGACAAACCAACATTTTCATCCATAGAGCCATTCTATTCGCGTACCTTAAAGGTTTTGTTGATTTTTATATCAAACCTTGTACATAGCAAGCTGCATGAGGAGTTAATGGTCAAACTTAATCCTTAAATTGTTATACATTCTATAATTTGCACTAGTTCTAGAGGAATAATTTAGCATGAAATTAATGTGACTAACTAATTTTGTTGTGGACTCCTGTAAGGGCCCTCCAGCGTCCCCAGGCCTTATTTTAAACACCGATGACTTCTAGAATGACCTCATGTTATTGCACTGCATCTTCAATCCACTATCCTAGTCTTCATTTATTTAGTTCATTTCTCATTGACAGACCACAGCTACTATTTATGGTGCCAGAGAGTCAACAACTGTCACGCCTGCCTCTCCTTACACACACCCATTCTCTTCCTCTTTCTGCCTCTCTGTGTTGTCCCTGATGTTTGTGTGCTTGAGATGGATGCAGCCCTCTTTATTAGATAGCATCAGTCTTTTGTGTGACGACTAGAATTGCACAGTGGTGGCTGTCTGCGCCGCTGCACTGGATTTCGCCTCAGCCCTCCGAGGCCGATCGCTCAGAGGCTTTTTGTTTAACCTGGCGGCCATGTGATGGGGCCCACTTGGCCTCGTCATCCCGAGCATAAAAGGCGTCGGTGTCGGGCCTTCTTCTCAGACCAAACGGCTGTCCGAGCCGCATTGACTTTCTGTCAACGCCTGCCCGCTTATTGTTTGTGAGTTTGATTAAAAAAGGAAAAAAAGAAGAAGAAGCAGGACGAAAAATGCAATTACTCAAGTTGGAGGAAACCGAATGCAGACCTCATAGAGATAATCACAGACTAATGTGACATTCCTCCATCACCACAGCAACCAAAGAAAAGCCTCTGAGCAGCAGAAAAGTAGTATCAGAAAAAAAAGAAAAACACTGCTGTGCTGTACAGGCACAGATTCTACATCTTCTGTAAAGTGTTTTTTTGGATGTACTTCGCTGTTGCAGAAGTGTAATGGCTTGTTGTGCACAAATGGATTTTTATGAAGCATCACAGCTGCATCTGTTTCACTTTGCATCCATTAAACTAGCTGAAGCTACAGTATTGTGCACTACATCTGGAAGCTAAGAAGTGTTTCCGCAACATGACTGATATTCACACGAAGATACAGCTCCTCCTTCATTCTGGTGACAGAGTAAAATCATACAGTTTTGTTATAAAAATGAGCAATATAGGAAAGACAAACACGAAAAAATGGGTAGGAAAAAGGAAAAAAAAAACGTGTTACTTACGCAGACACACACTCACTTACACTCCAAGTTAGTGACTGCGGGTGGTATATCTGTGCGTGGTGCGTCTCTTAATTTCTGCCGAGTAAACAGCTTCCAGATGTAAGAGTTTCCTGCTGGCCCCGCCCAGTCCAGATGCCCAGTCTGCCAGCAGATCTGCCTCAAATTGGGCACATTTGAGCAATCATTTAGTTCCCATCTTCCTGAAGGGAAACTTTTATTAATAAAGCCTTTTCATCTTTGTATCTTTGATTAGGATGCGTGGCGCTTGGGGGGTGGGAGGAGATAATGGCTCAGTCATGTGAAAGCAGATTGGGGGATCACTGTTTAAAGGGGAGTGTGTGCAGGGGGGAGGAGGGAGGTGTTGTTGTTTTTTAACGTGTGTTACAGTACAGTGGAAGGAAACCGGTGATAGGAAAGAAAAAGGACATCCTCTGTTGTAAGTGGTTCCAGGTTAGCCGACCCCCATACTTACTCGAGCATGTTGCCCTCAGCCACAAACTCAAGAAACTCCTACGACGCTTTAAATCACCCATACACCACTGCCTCTTATCTCAGGCTGGAGGTTTCTAATTATATTTTTGGTGGTTTTGTAAATAAGGCCCGAGGATGAAATAGAGATGTCACAGTGTGTGTGTGTGTGTGTGTGTGTGTTTCTATAATCCAGCTCATTGCACATTACATGCTCATTAAGTCCAGTCCAAACTTAATGTTGGTTCACTGTATAGTAAATTTAGTACATATCATAAATTCATACCATATCTTTTTCCAAAAAAAGAACAAAAAAAATGAAATTTGATCACTAAATGTCTCCTCAGAAGACACATATAATGTTAATACCAGTAGTATAAATGGCCAGTTCAGCCAAATAAACGACAACAACTACAACAAAACTTTGGAAACATTCTGGAAAGGAAAGTTACAATTTATTTTCATAAATGTAATCATTTAAAGGGGTTGCTCAGATTTTTTGAAGTAGGGTTGTATGGGGTACTTATCCATGGACAGTTTATTACATACAGTAAATTTCAGTTGGACAGCCCCCAGCTTGGAGAAGCAGGCTGGAATTTGGCAATGAAGCTAAGCACTGTACTGCTATGGATGGGGGTCAGCAACAACTCATATATTTAATCGCCTAAAAATAGCCCCACCCAAAAAAATCGATATCAGCGTAAGTGTACGCTATTTATAGAATAATTTCACTGTTTCGCTTTGCTGTCAGACAGCTATTTCCAACTGGAAAATGAAGCCTTTACATCAGTCTCCTCCATGCCAGGCTCCATTGAGAAAAACAGTGATTTAACATTGCTGAACACAGGAGCTGCTGGTCTACTTCTGCCTCAAACAGTTATTTTGTTCATGTTATTGTGTGACTTTGGCATTTGAAAGGGTTAGATTACATTCACCAAAGTCACACAATAACACAAACTAATTAACAGATCAAAGCAGCAGTGGAGCAGCAGCTCCCGTGTTTAGCAAGCTAAAATGACTGTTTTTGTCAGTGGAGTCTGACGGCTTTGATGAGATCGTAGATGGGGAACTGAAGCCATTAATGGCTTCCCTGTTGGATGGGGCTGTCTGACAGAAAGGTGAAAATACTCTCAATACAGCATACATTTAAACTGATACTGACTTTTTAGGTTGGACTTTTTTGTATGGCTACAATACATTTTGTTGTTGACCCCCATCCACAGCAGTACATTGCTTAGCCTCTATGTCGGTACTCCAACCTTCTTCTCCAAACTAGGGGAGTACGGACTCACATCTACTGTATGTAATACACTGACTATGCATAAGTACCCCAGACATCCCTACTTCAAATAATCTCTTTAATGCTTCAAGTGTTACAAATAAGATTTTATTCAGCTCAACTGTACTGAGGTGGAGGGTGAAATCTTGGTGACAGATATCTCAAAATCACAGCAGTGGAAGAAGTATTAAGATTTGTTATTGAAGTAAAAGTGGTAATAGCATAGTATAAAAATACCCCATTACAAGCAAGGTGCTCCAGTGACTACGTTACTAAAGCTAATGTACAATCATTGGAAAGTATCTGCCTTCTAGAGAGATTATTACTAATGCATCATTAACATGACCACATCATTTGGATTTTGTAGGTGATCAAAACGGATTCATTATTAACTTATTTACATGCAGTTACAGAATCAATAACAAATAAGCATATTTTTTAGGTTTATAAAATGCTTTGTTTTGTTGTATGAA
Organism: Epinephelus lanceolatus; assembly: GCF_041903045.1. Classification (NCBI taxonomy): domain Eukaryota; kingdom Metazoa; phylum Chordata; class Actinopteri; order Perciformes; family Serranidae; genus Epinephelus; species Epinephelus lanceolatus. The sequence continues at coordinate 32,776,150 of NC_135743.1, forward strand.
ATCTTAACCTGCAAAGTAACTGGTAACTGAAAGTAGTAGAATAAAAAGTTCAATATTTCCCCCTTTAAAATGTAATGAAGAAGTATAAAGTACCCCAGAACTGAACGTATAGTCGACCAAATGTATTTAATAATGTTATGTAAATGAGGTGAACTGACCCTTTAATGGTACTTACCATAATATATTTTATAACAATATAACTTATTTCATAGTAAAATCACATGTAAACTCTTCTGTATCTCTGTTTCCTTTTCAGTTATGTTCCATAGAGACAGGTAAACAAAGACACAAAATGAGAGACTGGAGGTTTTTAGCTGCTTGGTGTTTGATGACAGTGAGTCCCAGCTCTGCCTGACTGTGGGTCAGCCACAGGGATGGCCTTGTGGTGGCCTGATTCCCATTTCAGCATCTCTGTCCCCCTCCTCAGCTGCGACCAGCCGTCACTTTCCATTTGGGCCCACTGTGAACCGCTGACATGCCCAAAGACATATAGGATTCCATTATTTTCACTCATATGAGGGTGCCACACTTGATTCAAGCAGAGCTGTCATGGCAGACCAGGGGTCCCTCCCCCTGCAAACACACACACACATAAACACACACACTTCCCATCAACCTGCTCACCTTGAAACCCTGCGATTCGCGTCAATGAAAACGAACTAATTCTGATGTGAGCGTATGATCCCTCTCCATTTAGCCAATTAAATGTTTTATGCAATTGCTGACTTACCTCCGTGGTCTCTATAAAGCAGCCGAGAGCAAGGCAGCTCATAACGCTGCCACTGTAAATCAGACAGATTTAATTTCAATTTCATTTCAAAGGGTTAGCCATCAATAATTAAAAGGATGTGTTTATGACTTACAAAGATCATAATTAATCTGCTCCAGGGAGAGAGGTTTTACACAGATTATATCCATCATGTTCTGTTTTGCTCCTTACAGGCCGCGGCGTGGCAGAGGGGAACATTGATTAAGATGTGCTTAGTGGATTATAAGCTGCTGTTCCTCAGGCAAGTCATAAAGAATAAAAGTAATCTTTTACCTTTCTGCCAAAGCCCATACAGTTTTAACAGGCTATGATTCATAAGCCTGTTCATAAGCAGCCTGATTCATACGCACGGCGGTGGACATGGATGTGGGAGATTAGTTTATGACTCGTCTCACATTTGGCTGATTAATTCAGCAGGGATAAGATGAGTGGTTACAGTTTTTGTTTTCATGTTGAGATTATAGACATCTTGAGTTCTACATTGTCATTTATTTTCAGTGCATTGCTAAATAAGAGTTAGCTGCTACCGCTAAGATCCATGCAGGGGTGCCAGGTTTGTGTGCTATCTGCAAAAGTGGGCTAATATAATGAAATATGAAAGAGCACTGTAAAACACTCTGTGGGCTAGCTGCGTCTGAATGGCAATTTGAAGCAGCACAGAATGAAAAACAACTTTGCTCTATATAACTAATGCCAGATATATTTAAATTTCAAGCAGCAGTTGTTGGTTAATTTGTGATCTTTGCTCAAACACCTCATTTGAAAAAAACAACAACAAAAAAAAAAACCTCACAACAAAAAAATGCCATGCAAAGAGCAGGACAGGTCATCAGGTCCTTTTTTACACATATATTATCTGTGACGTAACATGTAGGATTAATATTTGTTAAACTAATGCCATCCATATCCCTATCCTTTTTTTTTACCAGTTGATCAGGAATTACATTATATTTGTATGGGTCACCATATTAAGGACATTAAGGTAAAATATTGTTCAGTTGATTAGTTTGTTTGTGGATGCATCATTTTATCCTGTAAATCCTGGTAACAGCAGCAGTCTGACCGCAGAGACATTCTCAGGTGAGCTCTGCTGTCATGGTGAAATCTGTGGCTTTCACCTCATTATCTGGTTAACATACAGAGACAGAGAATCTCAGGTGAAGTTTGAACAACAAATAGTTGGTCCAAACAGAGTAGCACATTACCTACAGAAGAATTTATTTTCTTGAAACATTTATTCGAAGATATGTGAAATCAGAGGGAAAAAATGCATGATGCAAGTCCATTTTTAGGCAAGTTATCCAAGCAAATGCATAGTGAGTGAAGAAACGTTTTAAAGAGTGATGTAAGTGTATTATATATTAGTGAGCAAAAGGAAATAAAAAAGAGTTTTAGGACAAGTGCACACATACACAAGACATCTGGCAAAAACGTCCCTATCAAAGTTAAAACCAGATCTATGCCTTTGGCTTCTTATACACTGTAAACCTTGTTAAAAGCATGATGTCCTCTCACTCATGCGAAAATGTTTTCTTGCAGACTGTACATAAAAATGTTTTTTTTTTTCTTAGAGGAATGTCTTTTTAGTCATTGAAACTTTAATCAAGTAGATCTGGTCCATTGTTCTTGAGCTAAACAGCAGCCAAACTTGGCAATCTTTAGAAATACATTGAACTTGTTTCATGGTGAGTTGACAAGGGAAAAAGCACATCAGCAGTTACCAGTCAAACAGAAAATGGAGAGTGTCAAGCAGTACACCAAATCAAGACAGATCCTGCAGCGAAATGTGTTTAGGCATTGTACCGATTTCACTTTTCCCGTCTCGCTTCTTTTCCTGCTCCCTGGGCCAGGCGGGGAGGAATTAGCCATTATGATGGCTCCTAGCCCGGCGCCTCGACTGATGGGCAGAGAAGTCTGGCCCCGTTTTCGTCACCTGTCTCGGCTTCTGGGATTTAACATGGCTGGGTGTCTGGCAGCAGACAAGGCGAGCCGAGGAGGGGGGAGGAGGAGGTGGAGGGGTAGGGGGGTGCAAAAACAAACAAACACAAAGAGAAATACAACATGCTTGTGAACAAAAGAATTAGACGTATGGGCATGGAGAGATTGCTTTCTGTGCCGGGGTCAGTTGATGTGAGAGGCAGCATTTTGCTTGGTATATATTATATAGATGTTTGTAAGTATAGCCAGTGGAACTTTAGTATGCAGGGAATAGTAAGGCAGAATGAAAAAAAAGGAGGAGGAGGTGCTGGATTGATTTTTCTCCACTCCTCGGTATGAAAAGGTCACTTTGATCAATGCTGCATAATTGGGACTGTATTAGGATCATATCGGGTCATTTTACTGTTTAATGATGAAATATTAAATATTGGGTAGGTAAGATTGCAGTCATTAGCGGGCTCTTTCATTTATAGCCCTTTAATTAATTTGAACCTGACCCCTCGTCCAATACTTTGGAGTGTGCAGACTTAAAAGCACTCTCTGCTGAAACCACAAGCTCTTAGCCAATTGGATCCACTTACCTATACACATACCTCACTTTGTTAATGGACATGAGAGAATAGTATTAGCACTTTAGTAAATAATATGACTCTACTAATAGTTGACTTGGAAGCCACAAAGGAAGCGGTGCTAATTATGTTTCATTTAACCATGTTTTTTTAATATTTGGTACATGAAATAACACGATATGTTGAGACATGGACTTTTGAGTTTCCCTTGAAACAGTAAGTCTGCGGCTCTAAATGAAGTCTGACTTTTTTTCCCCTACACCTCAAAAAGTCGTGGAGAGTTTAAATCAGATTGCCAACCGACGCAGCTCATCAAATCATAAAATAAGCCAAGTTCAACTTGGGAGAAATCCTTTATCACTGTCAAACCTGACTCCATATTTTCCCCAGACTTTAATTCATTCATTTCCTCCCTTCTAAAGCTCTTCATTATTAACCATGATTGGACATAAAGACAATATGTGAGGAGTCGTGCCGCCGCGTAGATGAGTGCTCTTTCTGTAAATGACCAGCAGTGGGCTGGTAAAACAGAGAGTGCATCGGGGCAAAGGGAGGACAGTAGGACGACTAAAAGCACTTTAATGACATGGCTGGACTCGTGTTTCCTAATGATGCAGGCGAGATTAATTATGCTCTGCGTATGGGTCATAATTATACGAGCACTGATCCTTTCCACCGGCTATGCTTGGGCACTCTCCACCCATGCCTTGAGTTTCAGATAATCCATCAACACATTCGCATATTCCTTTCATTATGTGTTATTTATTTATTAAAGTTATATATTTATTTCTCTGTGTTTGACATTAGGAAAGGAAGAGTGGATATTAGATCCTGCAGAGTGATCGCATAACATCCTCACTGTGCTGTTATGAGTTGGACAAGAGGGAATTGAGCTGTAAGTAGTTCTGATAAAGCACCCAGCAAAAAAATCACTTTTGTCTTTAGGTCTTTTAACTATTTACATCTCCATTCACTATTTTAAGACAAGTTAATTGCCCATTCCTGGTTTTTAATGCAGCTTTTCATACATTTCTTGTGTGGCACTGATTTGCATGAAAAACATGTGGATTTAGTTGGCCCATCTGGCCGATTTTTGGAAAAAATGCCGGAGTTAATGACACATTAAGATGAACATTTCTGGCCATATTTGGTGTTCATGGAACAATTTAATGAACTACAAATGTCTTTAAATGACTATATTAGTCATCTGATCCACATTGATGAAACTTGTAAAATTAGACTTTGTATGATAAACAGACTAAATATGGATGAACTCTGGACATCAAAAGATGACTTCCTTCCATGCCATCAGAAAGGAAAATCATCAACAGGGTTAAACAGTTGTGATTGGCTTGGTAATGACAGCTCTTCTGCACATGCTCCAACAAACTGTCATAAGAAAACTAACATTGTTTTCTTAAGATTGAAGCTTTTGGGAAAGTTGACACTTGGCAAACTGTCAATGTACAGTAGACTGAGCGATGTTAGCACACTTTGCATTATTGTCTCGCTGTCTACATTCATATGGGTCCAAGCAACCCAAGTGCCCATAATGATGCTTCTGTAAGACCACATATTATCTGTTCTCAAACTTGTAGTTGTACTCAACTTGGCAGGAATAGTACTCACCACAGGGGAGCAAAAAATGTGATTAATTTAATTCATCACATACCAGTGATTACTGGATAATGATAAATTGTGTAGCCTACATAATTGTCACTTTACACACATCTTTTTCCCCATTATCCAGAGGCGTCAGCTTGAGTCACATGACTTGGACTTACGTCAGACTCAAGTCACAAATTTGATGGCTTTAGACTCAACTTGACAAAATATGTGCTGTGTGTCAAATCGCGTACTTCTGTACTTACACTTAATATTTTGAGTGCATAAGTGCGTTCACACTGAGAAGTATGGAAAAATGCAGTGCACTATGAGTACCCGGATGGTGCACTCAAAACGGTCAAGAAGTTGAGTGTGGAACTATGGACACTTCTCGCCCTCAATGGTCGCCATCTTGGCTACGTAGCGGAAGGGGAGGGACCACTTTCCAAACTGGAAATGGCAGCTGAGGACTGTGCGACTGTGAATGTCACTACATTGTACAAATACATGTGTTTTTTGCAAAAAGCACTACTATACTGTTGTTGGATATAAGCCAGCAGTATGTTTTTTGGGTTAATTTAGCAGTCTGTAATGATTTGGTACCGCAAACGATAACGCGAATGCTAATGCTAGTTTGCTAATGAGCTAACGGCCATGTTTAGTTTGAGACAACACTACCCTGTCGAAATTCGCGCACTACCCCAATAAGTACATAGTGCACATAGTAGGCTATACTACATGGAAGTGTACTGACGGAAGTATGTGATTTGAGATACAGCAATGGTCTTTGGTACCAATGACTCGTGACTTCACATGGACTTGCACATTCTGATTTTGAAAGCACTCAATTCATTTCCCTTTATTTCCCAAAGCAAATAACATTAATGTTAATTTTTTTATTTACTTGAGACATCAGCAACAGACAATATCACTTTAAAGGAAGAATAGTCTTAAGGTCCAGACACACCAAACCAATGTCAGAGAACTAGCAGCGACAAGAGCCCCCTGCTGTGTTGCCTCTTGTCAGCATGTCTCAGCCAAAAAGTTGTACAAGTGCATGTGCTCTCTGCCTGCATGAAAGGACATACTCTTCCATACCAGCAGATGGTGGTATTCTGTATTCGTATCAAAAAAGGGTGACTGGAAGACCATCTTGATGCTAGTTAGCCAGTTAGCATATCAACAACACAACTCAAGGTTGAAAAAACAAAGCATATTTACCAGGAGGCAGTACACAATAACACAAACCATCAAACGTTTCTGCTCAAGAGTTCAGTGGCTAAAGAAAAACTATCTTACCCCATATAACAAGTTTGTTTTGACCTCACTCTCTCTTGACTTTAGCTTTTTCCTTACTTCTGTTTTACTTCTGGGATTACATTTGGTGAAGAGCACATTATGACTTCCTCAGGGCTCAAACCTCAAAGTTTAGGACTTTGGACTTAACTTGGGACTTGCCTGCCTTGACTTGGGAATCGAGTGCAGAGACTTTAGACTTACTTGTGACTTGCAGCAAAACAATAGCTTGGTCCCACCTCTGGGTAGAGTCTCACAAGCAATGTGAAAATACTGATCAGTCTTTTTCTGGCTGCGTTTTTGTTAACAAAAAAAAAAGAAAAAAAAAAGTGAAAAATACACGCAGTCATGAAAAGCAATTTACTCTGCAGTCTCTTAATATGTATCCAGGGAATAGAATGTCTACTGTACATCAGTCATGTCTAATATTGTCACATAATGCTACAATGTAACACTCAGTGGATTTTCTTGGAGAGCAGAGGAGTGTTCTTCAGGCTAATGTAGAGACCTGAGAGGCTGGAAGGGGGAACAGGAGGCAATTTTCTTTGAGGTAAGTAGAGTCAGTACTTGATTTAATAAATCTCTATGAGATGCTCCCATCGAGCATCCTGAGAGACCAGAGCTGGAGGGGGGGTGTGAGTGTGTGTGTTGGGGAGAAGGATGACGGGCTAACAGGGATGTCTTAATTCCTTGACATAAACATACACACAGATTAATGAAGCCTTGGGAGATTGTGAAGAAGGGGAAAGATTGCTTATCGATCCATATCAAAATTTTCATGCTAATCCCAGTCAGGAGACAGAGTGTCTGGTATCAGAGTTAATAATCTGATTTCTAGGCTGTCCAGGACAATTCCAGCCAGCGTGAGGGCCTAATCACAGCGCCGTCTTCCCATCTGAGAGCAGCTGCCTTGGTTCTGCAGCACGTCACCCCCTCCCTCACCCACCAGATCCCCTCCCCCTTGGGCCTCTGGCCCCTGCCACCGGCCCGGACAGTGATGGAGCATATGATAGAAAGACAGTGACAAATTAAATTTTTTAAATTTCAGAGGAGATTTGCAGCAGGGAGAATGGTTGATGACAATGGTGGCGCGCTTAGTGCTGGTGGAGCAGTGTTGACCTTCGCCTGTGAGTGTGCTCATGGGATTCCGCGGCATGTTCCTTCCCTGTGTTGTTTGACCTCCTGAGCAGTTGTCGGTGACAAATCCTGAGCTTAGAGTTACAAGGTTGTATCTGGGTGAAGTACACTTTGGAGACACCAAGACTTGGCTAGCTGGCTTAATTGTCTTGCCATTTTAAAATAACCAAAAGTTCATAGAAGACCTGCAAACCTTCAATTTCAAAACCCAATTGGACCCAACAAGTATGCATGTTGTGTGAATATCTCTAATGCATTCTGTATTTTTGCAACATGTCCAATCGTGCGTCCTGCTCATAGTGCCCCCCTGCTGCAACAAGGGATGTGAGGAGACAGGGTGGGGCACCCTGAGGAGAACCGGCTGATGTGTCTTAGTTAGGCTAATATCCTCGCCTCACATTTTTCTCTATTAAATCTTAATCACAGACTTGTCGAGTGTCACTTGACATTTGCATTTTGCCAGGCAGAGCTGTGATGCACACGGCTCTAAGAGGTTCGACAGCTTCCTTCCACTGAGCGCTTTGTTCAATCACCAGCTCTCATCTCCAGCAGGGTTGAGGTAGCAGATTGGAGATGATGAGACTGGGTATATTCCTCTTTGGGCATGCTGGGTTTTGTTTCCTACAGTAGAGAATGGATAGCGCAACACTTCAAACTAAAAATCCACTAAAGGGCATGAAGGACCATTTGTAAAACACACTGTTCAAGCTTTCATGTATCTAATCTTTAGTTTTGATGAAAGACATACTTAGCTGTGGCGAATGGAGATGTGAAGCACAGCAGCAGAGAGAAATGACAAGGACATGTGAAAAGAAGCAGTCGACACTGCTTTAACTTCTCTCAATAATCAATCTCCTCATCTTGATGTTTACAAAAAAGAGTCAATAAGTGGAGAGGGAGCTTTGTGATTGGCTTTGATTTCTACTTCCAGTCCAAATCAGACATTATTGTCTCTGTCTCTCATTCTCGATATGACAATAATGATGGAAGGCATGATGAAGGCCATCCGCATTGATAAAACAGGCACACATTTTCTGTGACAGACTGTACAGACAGACTCACCATAGTGCTGTAAAGCTTCAGTAGTGTGTTGGTGGCACCAATGGTAGCAAGTGTGTTACTGAAAAACTGCTGTTTAGGAGAGGTTCAGAATTGTCACCTTTTGTAGGCCCAAGTGACCAACCCAACAACAGAACCTGATTTGAAAAAATAGCTTCAATCAATTGGATCTTAATTAATGAAGATGAGGCACTCTTTCTTTGCATCCTTCCTGTCTGACTTAGACTGGTAAAATGGTAAAGTGTTGCTGTAATCCAGCTTTAAAATTTCAAATGTGTTAGAGAGATAGTTAGGTAATACAAACACACACATTACTGACCCTTCCACTGCCAAAGATGTGCAATTCTGCAGGACTAAATCCCTGAATGTCAATCACAGCTAGCAAGCTAACATCAGCAATCGCGGCTACACTGACAAGTAATGAGGGACTACCCATTTAGGTGGCACAAAATTCTGAAGCCCCATTAGTCCAAAAAATGTCCCATTGGATTGAAATCCCATTATCCCAAAAGCAAACACCCATTTCTCTCAAGTTCTGTTTCTTCTAATTGTTTGCATTGTATCTTTCTGTAACAGTGGACATGTTACATTTGTTAACAATGCTGTGGGGACAGTGTGGTTAGGTTTAGGCACAAAAACTACTTGGTCATGGTCAGGAAAAGATTTTTGCCTAAAACATCTACGTTTGGTGGCACACAAGTTGCTGGAAAAGCCAGGATGGGTTTGGGAAAAACAGCTGGGTTCAGTGGCTTAGACACCACTGGAAAACGTTGCAAAGGGTCAGTAAAAACATACAGGATTGGGGGCTCAAATGGTCCTGAGAAACACTGCAAAGTGTCGGTTATAACAAACCCGGGATTGGTGGCTCAAACACCCCAAAGAAACACAGTGAAGGGTCAATAAAAACACCCAGGGTTGTTGGCTGAAATGCTGCTGGGAAATTAAATCTAACTGCAGGGAGCGTGTATTTTTGGAGAAATTTTTCAGACTTTGAGGCAATGGCCATTTGTTTGGGGGATAACAGGCTGTCAGAGAAATGGGCTCTCCGTCTAATGGTACATTTTTCGGACTAATGGGGCTTCGAAATTTTGGGCCATTGCAACAATGGCATGGCACCAAGAAATGTTAGCTGTACACACTAGTCACTAGTCACTAACTAAAAGACACACGAAACAAACAATTCAAATGCTACACAAACACATGACTGACTTACTTTTCCACTGTCAAAACACTGTCTTTTAAAAGTCTTTTTTTTGCACAGGAAAAATTCTTTTGACTTACCCTAATGTGGAGAATGCTTCATTTGGAGTTGCTTGTTCAATTTGTTTATTTCTAAGCTCCGATTACTGAGCACCTCCCCACATAAAACAACTGAGGCTTCTCCAATCAATTTTGAATGACTTTGGTGAAGCAAACCTTCATACAGTCTTCTTTGTATTTTGGTTTCGCCATCATGCACACAATTGAGAGTGAGGAAATCCCAGAAGTCACACTCAACGCTACCTCAGCCAGACAGTGTGGACACGTTGTCAGGTCAAGGTTCACAAGGAGAGAAGAGAGAGAGAGCATTGTTATCCATTTAACTCCGCCAATTGGCAACCCAATAAAAACGGGTCCATGACCCATTTTGGTCACGACCCTTACTTTGACAAAGACTGGTCTACAGTAAATGCCTGCTATGATTCAAAAACATTAGGCAGCTTGAATAGGTCCAATGTGCCAGTGGATGTGGTTTCATTATTGTAACGTGTGTACATGAACGTTTAGCTGTATCTGTGTAACTGTGTGTGTGTGTATATGTGTGTGTCTGTGGTGTGAACAGCCTCTTGCAGTGCCTGCCAGTAAGAGCAATAATTTGACAGTAATGTTGCCAATAAACAAACAAAACCCGGCCTCTCTCATAATCTGTATCTGTTTGGGAGAGCATAATGATGTGTTAGCATGGCCCGGTTTTCCATTGTGCTGCAGCCTTGTCATGGTGGCTCAGGGGAAGACTTATCCATATGAGAGGCTTAGGGAAGCCTGTTCAGATCCGCCAGGATTAGGCCCAGGCTAATACACTGGGTCAACAGCATGGTTCTCCTAATGAGACAGGTGTACAGTACTTACGACTGTCTCTCCACGTAGCTGAGGCTCAAACAAAAGCTGATATCATCCCTCCTGGCTTAGCCCGACTCATATGATATCCCCCACTAGTAAATACAGTCGCTATATCAGCCATCCAACAAGCTCAGAGGTGATCTGGGCTGCACAGCATGCACGGGAATTGGGATGCCCATGGCCATTTTTTAAAATAAGAAATAAAACATTTTAGGAGGATTTAAAATGCCTTTGTCTCTGTTTGTCTTTTCCAAAGCCAGATATTCACAATATAGCTGTAGGAAGGCCTGGGAATACTGGGCCACATTCTGTGGTGCTACAATGCAGTGGTGAAAGAAGCATTCATTCCCTTTACTTAAGTAAAGTGTATCAATATCACTATGCATATACTCCATTAGAAGTATGAGTCCTGAATTCAAAACTTACAGTACTGAGGTAAAAGTACTAAAGTATCATCAGCAAACTGTACTTAAAGTGTCAGATGAAAAGGTAAGATATAACATTTTAAATTACAAAAATAGGTTGTTAAAAGAATTCTTCATCCACAAGATGACCTTCTACATATCAGTTACTTGCCCCATGTTATGCTGAATTTGTGTAAAAAAAAAAAAAAGGAAGGAAGAAAAAAATAACTTCTGTTATACATTTTTTTTTCTTGTGACTTTTCTCTAGCCTTTGCTTGTTGGTAAAATATTACATAATTTTACATGTTTTAGCCCCAGAGTGTCAATTAAATGAAACCATCTCTGATGTTTACAGGGGCAAAGTCTCTTTGGTCAAACTAACAATGCACGGTAATCTAAAACATGACGTTTCTTTTCCATCCGTGGTCACAAGCCCAAACAGTTGGGTCCAACAAGTTTAATCTTCAAACCTGCAATAACTGATTTTTTTTTTGGCCACTAGGGGGTATAGATATGCTGAACTTGTTAGTAAACAGTTGAATGTAAATACATCCAGATGTTACGAAGCAATGTTAGCATTCATTTGGAGACTTTGGTGTCTCTGGACACCTTTTTGCTGTTTTTGGTCTCTACCGACTCCTGAGGGAAATATCTGCTGCTAAATGCTTCACTGTGTTCACCAGGAAGCTGCTAACTTTGTCTGCTGTTTGGTGCTGAACAGGTGGTGTACAGTGTTTTTTTCTTAAAGGAGCTTTTTTACTGAAAAAGCCTGCAACTGAAAACAACATTATTAGAGCGATCAGAGTGAATCAAAACAGTCACGTTGCCAACAGGACAACTAAAAAAGGATTGCTTTATCCTAAACAATGAGCTGAAAAAAAAGAAAAAAAAATCAGCCGCTTTAACAATGTGTTGTATTTTATAAGCTCATCATATGTGTTATTGTCAGTGGCTGACACAATTACAATACACAGTACAGTACAATTTCTCTAGGCAAGCCTCCAAAATGCAAATAGACAACCTCACTAACAATAAAAAAAAAAGATAAAAATATATGCTAATTTGCTTTCAGTAACATGTTGTACATGTGTCTTGATAATCATATAAAACAATAATCAATAAAAAAAATTACAAATTAACATGTTCAGAAGAATAAACAGTAAAGTAAAATATGGCAAATGAATTTTCTAATTGAACTAGGGATGCACTGTTTTTTAAATTCTGGGCAGATACTGATACCAATGTTTAAAATAACAATTTTGCCAATAGATGATACCAGTGTTTTTATATTGGTGTAGTTATGTTGTTTTGGCCTTATGTTATATTTCAAAAATAATAGTAGAATAGTCTTGAAAGAAACTGTTAAAGAAATAAACATTTTGATTTTCTTTTCTTCCCCTGTTTGTGGCGCCCCCTATAGATGATGGCATTCTCAGTATTTGCCTTCACTGCCTATGCCATGGGCCAGCATGGGTTACTGTGTGTAAAAGCTTAATCCGAAAACAGTAGCTGTCAGATAAATGTTGTGTTGTTAGTACAGTGATTACTTGTACTTAGGTGCAGTACTTGAGTGAATGTCCTTTTTTTTTTTTTTACTTTCTATCACTGCTTACAAAACATGTGTGTTCATTTGAAACTAAATATCAGATGTAAATATTCACTAAAGGAGTAAAATTACAGACCATTAAATAGAACTTGGTTCAACTTTCAGTAAGTAAGTGGCACATTGTAGCCAATAACTTCCACAGTTTGTGGTCCTCTCCATCATGGATTCATTGTAATTAATGTGTGATCACATGATTCACAGTGTGTATGGTTGCTTAGATACAAGTAAGGGGGCTCATCTCACCCCTCTACACCCCCCTCCCAAATCCTCTGTCATGCTGTGATTTGTGTAGCAAAGATGAGACAATCACCCATAGTCAAAACTGGTGTGTTGGCTCTCGCAGCCTCCAGGTATTCCATCTCCACGAGTTGCATTTCCCACTTTTCTTTACCTAACCTTTTTCATGAACCTTTCTCACAAACCATGAATCAAGCCTCTTCTGTTGCCGTCAACACCCCCACCTCCCCCCACCCTTCCACCCTGCATCCCCACCCTACCCCTCCTCCTGCCCCCCGCTTGTCAAAACATTTGTGAAATCCTATTTTCCTTTAATAAAGTATAGTTCTGTCCTGCAGATGTATGCTTGGATAACATGTCATACTCTGTCTTTGTTGAGAATGGCGCCCCGCTGATGTTCTTAGGCAGTGAGAAAATTGCCTTATTGAAACACGTTGCTTGGAGTGACTATAATGCCACACTGAGGGCCGGCATTATGCACATGACATATTCAGGACCTTGGAGTGGAAAAAACTATGAATATAAAGTAATCACTGAAGGCACCTACATGTTTCTCTACCATGATAGCATTGCTTTTCCTCTAACCTTTGTCAAATATGATGATTTCATGATTTTAGACAAAGCATTTGGGTCCGAGCTGGCTGCTTCCACAGTGGATTCTCTCTTGCATCTTTGCGATGCCCTCACACATCCACACAAACACACATGCACACACATGTAATGGCATCAACAGTGAGTGAAAATAATGAAAATTATAAAGATTATTAGACACACCCCCTCATAAATCAATATATTCCTAATTATTAGAAACACCCACTTTCGAAAAAATTGATCTCATGTTGTTCACAGGCCTGAAAATAATGCTGCTACATTGCAGTCAGTACAAGCACTTTGAGTTTAATGGGCCAGGCTGTGTGTGTGTGTATGTTTGTTTATGTGTGCATGTGTGAGTGAGAGAGAGAGAGAATGTTCTGGGGAGCTGTGTAAACAGAAATACTAAGCTACCCCAAGAGTGCACTTTCTCTGTGAAGTTAAGAGCCGGGTACACATGTTTATTACAATTTCAAACAAAATGCAAATGCCATTAAACAAATGGGGTTGAGGCAAATTAGCCAGGAATTTAATATTCGCCGAGTCTATGATATAGGACATCTTGTTACGAGACAGTGGTCTGAAGTATCAGTCGCGAGCCGAGCCTTTCATCCAGCCGGCTCTCTTGAGGATATTTGTAATTAGCATCATTTGCCTAATACTTCAGGTTAATTAGAATATTTAATTGAATAGCTCTAATCTTCGGAGATGACTATATTATAATCAAATTAGCACCACCACTAGGCTGGCTATTGAACGTGGCAGACTGCCTGGCTCCTGGTCTCTTATCTGCTCCATCTCCATAGAGCATTCTCACATACTTAATGGTCCATTTGAACTATGCTATCAACATTTGATTATTCCTGAACAACAAAGGCAGCCACACAACCAGTAGGCATAAAAGGAGAGATGATAAAGAAAAGCGCTATGGCTCCCATATGGCAGGTTGGGGAGAGCGCGCTCGCTCTGTGTGAAGCAGCCGAGCCAGGCAGCGGGGCCTGCGAGGCCATCAGGGAAAGGAGTCGACTCAACTCTTACTCTCCTCCATCCGCCCCTCATCTACCCAGCCAAGTGTTTGCCAAGATAAGCAGATGAGGAGACATATGCTTGAGAGGCTTCTGGAGAACTATTGAGAGAGTTTTAGTAGTCAAACCAGATGAAAGGCGGTCTGTAACCCTGTGGTATTTATGCCGCTGCATACAGTAACTGTGTCTGTCTTTTATATACCTTTACTGGGCATGGATGAGCTCCAGAAGTACATCATTTGCCTTAAACCATGTGATAGGCTTCTTTATATTCTGAAATGCAGCCACACACATACTGTATAAAGAGGCTATCATTATGAATAATGCACTCAGACTTCATTATCAAATAAAATCCTGGCTTTATTGAACTCAAACAGTCCTATGCTCATACACAATGATCTGTCTCGCTGAGAGAAAAACAAACTAATGAAAAGCTAAATATTACAGTGCGTTCAATTGCAACAAACAGATGGTAGCTAAATTAAAAGAAATTACATATACATTATCTTCGCTTTATGGCTTTGCTCTAATTGAGGCGATTATAACTCCTACCTTTCTACTCTATAATGAAGTGAATTAATTCATTTAGGGTGGAACGTGTTGAAATTGTACTTGCCAGTATTTTGTGTTTAGCGTCTCAAGTGATAATTTTTGACAGTGCCATATGTTTCACTGGCAATATTTCTTCTTGGTTGAGTTTTATTACATAATTTTATTTGTCCCCGCGCTGATTTCTTTATATATCTGCAAATGAACTCTTGTTGCAAATAGGTAGCCATATGCCACTAGGATGCAGAATAGAGGGTAAAAAATATTCCTTAGGCTTTCCGCTAATTTGTTTTCCTCGGCTCTGCCTCGCTGTATTGCAGCTGATTGTGCACTGTGGCTATATTAAAATGATAATGAATAAATGTATCATTAATTCAACCCCGCCTTCAGTGGATCCATTCAACATTGCCACTAGGAGGAATGAAAATATAATTGTGTCCTCGGCCCTTTCAGTTTCACACGTTGCTGGAGTGAAAAGGCGAAAAGCAATACAGCAGGCCATCATGGCACCTTTTATATGGGGAGAATTTAAAACCAGATCATTGCTTCTTTGCAATCAGGAGCTCATCTCTTAAATAACTTCTTTAAATGTACTTTTACAGACTTTTTGTGCCTTTTTATGGTTTAGTTTTGCTTTTCTTGCTTCGATATTTTCTGCCTTACTGGTCAGCTTAATATCTTTGTTTTTCGTCTTTTCCTTTGTAGGGTACTTTACACTGGTTCTTTAAATATGTGTCATTTAGCACTACTGTTGCTGTCATCATTATTATAAAAATCATTGTTAGTTCTGAGGGCTGTCTTGCTCCCATCTGCCTCTGTTCCTCTGGATGATGTCAGTCAAGAAGCACCCTTGCATTGACTGTCACCCTTATTGTTGAATATGGGATTCAGACTAATTATATGTGTCTGTGGGTGTCATGTTGTGGGGGGTTAGTGGTGCTGACATCACCCCCTGTGGTGGCAGAGGACAGCCTGATGCGTCTTCCGAAGCGGAGGCTCCAGCTCTGTAAAGCAGGCCCAACAGTTTCCGAGTCGGACCCCCTGGGTTTTAAATTGCCACATAACGGATGCAGAGTCGAGAGGTAAATGTTGTCTAAGCAGCACTCATGCATTTCAATCCATATTGTTGTCATTCTGGAAACAATGGCACCATGATTGGCATACCTCTTCAGCCTTGGAGAGGACAGTGTATGATTGGTGCCACAGCTCGTCAGTGGAAGCAGGCAATTAAATCATTTACAAATGCTCCATTAAGGTGTCTGTAATAAGCGGCTTTGAGCACTAAAATTGTATTTCTCGCCTCTATTTCTAAAAAGCACTCAATTATTATTAGGAATTTGGAAACAAGAAACAAGGCCTCTGGTGATTTGGGCTGCCTTTCAAGTTGTTTCCAAAAACACTCACATTGTTGTTGACACTGTAAAGCTCCTCACGCACAGCCTGACAAATTTTCACAACATTTTTTTCCTCCCCTCCAGTCGGAAATGAATGAAACACGCATGCACATATGTTGAGTGTACTTCCTTAACTCTACCAGATAATTAGAAGGTTCAACATGTTTGTCCAAGGCTTTCGGGGTTGCGATCATTCCCACAAAAATCCCATGCTCTCATAAACATTTCAATTTTAGAATATATTTGGGTGATTAAAAATGATTAAAGTCAACCCAATTATATGAAATACTTAATTATGTCAAACTAGTAACAGTTTTATTTGGGAAGTGCGGTATGGTAAGTTGAGATGCTCGAATTGAAAGCAGTTCAAAGTGTGCGTGTCTTGATGCCACATGCTTTGATATTAAATACTACACGGTGCAAAAGTCTGGAAGATCTAACTAGACCCCTTTAAACTCAATAACTTGGACATAAACAGAATATAATTCAAACCTTCATAATTCTTCTTCTGCAACAAAAATAAGAGCACATGCTGCACTGCTAGTGTAAATAAACTGCCTGAGTCTTCTTCTAAAAAATGCATCTAAAACTCCTGAAATTCTACAGGGAGAGGCAGTGAGAAAGAACCCTCTGTGATCTATATTAGGATTGTTTAAAAAAGCCTGCACCGGCCTACTCCGTGATGTCCGATGCAGTCAGACCCCAGTGTATGGTCAGAGGCGGCTTGATGCTGGGTTTGATGGAGTATGTCAGTCCAATCAGCCCAGCTTCCAGAGTCTGATTGGGTCTGCCAGCCAGAGAGGCAGCCCTGATATTAGCTCTACAGCCAGCTGACAGCCGGCATAGAGAGCAGCTCATACGACACACAACAACAGAGCCGGCACACTGAAGGGGGCCACACTTTGTCTAGCTGAGTGTAAAAGATAGAAGAAGAAATG
Organism: Epinephelus lanceolatus; assembly: GCF_041903045.1. Taxonomy (NCBI): domain Eukaryota; kingdom Metazoa; phylum Chordata; class Actinopteri; order Perciformes; family Serranidae; genus Epinephelus; species Epinephelus lanceolatus. The sequence goes on from NC_135743.1 coordinate 32,793,367, forward strand.
TAAAGAAGAAAAAGTGGTTTTCAAGCACCAAATGTAGATAGAGACCAGAGAGAAGCACTTTACTCTCTTCACCCCTCACTGCTCTGTTTTTTCTATGTGACATACACAGATTTACATTTTATCATCACAGCAAAACAAGTTGTAAAGCTTTGTGTTATATGAATGTCATACACCAAGGTCATTACTGTGCTGCGTACTTGTGGGATCATACAAATTCTTTCTTAGGACTTCAGTGACTTAAAACCTGCAGGGATGTGCACAGACATGTTGAGGGGCTGTTACACAAACCTGAAATAAAGGGCACCCCCCTCCCCAAAGCAAAGATTACAGAACAATTACAAAATGTCATGTATGATTTCATGAACACATTTTCTGTTCCCACTATCCCATATTTCACTACAGCTATTGGAAGTATTTTACTTGATCACCAGGCTCTCGAACGCTCTTTACCAGAGCTTTTGGAGTTAGCTCCGTACAGAATAGCACTTTCTTCAACATTATGTTAAAGATGAAATCATTCACAATACTATGCACAGATACAATATACTGTGTATTTATCATTAAGAGAAGGAGCCTGTTCTTTTTAGTTAGTTAGGCTACTAGCCTACTTCCAACTTTAAAAAATGCCTCTGAGAAAACAAGCCCCCTTTCCTTGAATTAATTTGCTTGGTATTTCCATCACAATGTTTTACCTACTGGTAGTGTGAATTTAGCTCTGCAAAGTTCCTGCAAACCTCTCTCAGATTTTTGTCTCTCTGCTGCCTCTCCCTCTTGCTTGTAGCCTGCTACCTATTCGTTAGCCAGCTAGCTCGCTAGCTAAGATTGGTTCCTGTGATAGCTCATGACAATATTGCACAACATGATGCCAATGTGACAAATGTGACATTGTTCAGAAACATGTTTGGAGATTTTTATTCAAACAACATCCCGTTAGTTAAACCATTCATCGTTAATGGTGGAGCCCTCAGTGGTTGGCACAGTAACAACAGTGTCACATGACAGGGGTCATAGGGCATCGCTTTATGTCACAGCCATGATTTTTTTTTGCTTGCTTAGTTTGCTTAATTTCAATAATCATGTGCTACTTCTCTTTCACAACAGCAAAAATTAAACTTTTATTTTTCCTCCAGAGGGCCAGCTCAGCCACAAAAGCCAGATGGGCTGTTGCAACTTTAGCACATCCCCGAAAAACCTGTATGCTTTAACAGTGTGTTTTGCTGAGTTTAGCTTTACTTCCTCGTTGTTATGGGTCCCACAGACCTGCTGTCTGTGTAGAAATAATAAAAACTGCAAAATTAATCTTTTAAAAATGTATATATTTTTTTTTAACTTTTTCAGAGTTCATTTTTACTTATTAAACCTGATGTGTACAAACATAATAAAAACACTGAAATCTATCTATCTATCTATCTATATCTACAGAAAAAAATATTGTCAACTCCACTCACAGATACAGAATATATGAAAATCTGCAATGGACTTCTGAAATATGTCATCAATTTAAAATCCTGTTTATACACAACAAACATAAGATTAGGAAGCATCAAGGTGATAAAACAATTTTAATTATGGTTTTGCAGCTGTTAAAGAGGGCCCAGGGTCTCTGGGAGCCCAAACAGAACATTAGTGTTCAATTCTCGACAGCCCCATTTATGCATTTACAAGAGTTAGACATGATGTATCAGGGATTTTGGCATGAGCGAAGGGGGTGATGGGCTGAGACAAGGAGCTGAGTTTGGTTTGTGTAAAACGTCTCTTGCAGGCATGTGGGAGACTTAAAGGCTTTGCAAAAGTTCTGGGGGAAATTTTCTCTAAGGTTTATGAGCCATAGCAGATGAGTAGATGACCCAAGTTAATTATTATTGAATTTGTTTTCCCTGCTCCACTGATACTTACCTCTATCCTGATGCAACAATGACAGTGGGTCCTCTCATTAAAGCGAAGGATGTGGCTTGGTAGAGAGGATTGTCTATTTTTTTTTCACATGAAATTTTCAGCGGCAGTCTAAGGCTGTGAAGCTTCATCATTGGTTATTGTTCAGTTTTATGCATCAATATTCCAGGAATATTCCATGTGATAATGGTTTAAAATAAAAAAGAAAGTAAAACAGCATTGCTCAGTGTTTCCATGGATATGTTTTTCGCCTTCACACAATCTTTAAGTACCTGTAAATAAACGAGCTGACGGAGCTGACTTGACAGCAGAGCAGGTTATGAAGAATGAGTGAAAGTCAAGACAAATTACGCCAATCAGATGCATAATCTTGAAATTAGATGGTCAGGCATGAAATACAATATAAGGAAATTGCTGAAAGGTTTAGGGGCAGACTTGCCTTCTGTTCTGTCTTACAAAGAGACATGACATAAATCGTCATGATATAAAGATAAACCCTCTCCTGTCATGATGGAATACAAAACAGATGAAACACAATCTGTAGCTTGTCACGCTGGAGTTCACCAACTTAACTGAAGCAATTGTTGTGTGCTCAGATGTGTGTTTTATGAATTACCAAGACTAAAATATCTCTCCAACGTATACTGGCAGGAAAAAATCCTTGTTGCATGCACTTTTATGCCACATGCAAGAAAATAGAAAAATCTACATGCCCGCTGCAGGGGTAGGTAAATATACTTACAGTTCTTTGCATTACTGTGGGAGTTACAGAATAACATCACCATGACTAAAATAAAGACATGCAAAAAAAAAAAAAACCCTCTTGAATATGTTTGCCAATCAATGAAGATGATGTTAATAATATAACATAATAATATGTAAAAGCATGGTGAATATGAACATCAAAATATTTTACTCATGTTATTCATGAACTGATGATGCACTGACTTAGCTTGATGGTGCAGATTAAAACTACATGATAAAGTCAGTGATGAAGTACTGACTGATTTGGAGTAAGGTGCACCACTTGAGGGACACAAAATACAAATGTATTGCTTTGGTTATGTGTAATGTAGTACCTGGTACGGAGAAACAAGTCAATAGATTTTTCTTCACAACAGGAAAAAGGTCAGGTTAAAGTGCAAGTAAAGGCCCGGACACAGCAAATTGACTTTAAAGAACTAGCAGCAAAGAAAGCTGACTGTTGCGTCATCCCACGTCGCCTTTGTCTCATCCAAAAAGTTGCACATGAACACGCCGCAAAGACTGCAGCCGACGGCCAACCAGCATGTAGGTTTTGTACATATGTAACAGCAGATGGCGGTAGTCTGTATTCATCACTAAAAAAGTGAAAGCAGAAGAAAGTCATGGCGCTAGGTAGCCAGTTAGCACATTAACAACACAGTCCAATGTTGAATGAGTAAGGATGTTTACCATGCACCGTGCAAACCGTTTCTGCTGAAGAGTTCAGTGGCTAAAGAAAAATAATCTTAACTTATGTAACACGATTGTTTTGATCTCACTCCCTCTTGACTAGCTTTTGTTTACTTTTCTCACTATTGTTTCTTTTCTTGTGTGCTGGGCTGAACAATCAGAGTGATTTCATTCACCAACAGGCTCCGCCTTTGCTGTTGCCGACTTATCATGCTGAATCAGCTGGAAAAAGCCAACGAGGGCCACTGGAGCAACTAGGGTGACAGACAGTCAGCAACAGCTCAACACTGACCGATGGCCAACCATTGGATCAGTGTGTCAGGGCTTTTAGGCTATGTGTTTGCATAGATGTTAAAGAGACCGGTCATGTACTTACAATGAAGACAGTGTCCTCAGTTTTAGTCCAGCCAGGGACTTTGTTGCGTGAAATTCCCAGTCTTCCCTAAAAATGATTAAAGAGACATCAAAAACATTATCAACACAGTAGAAGTGGAAAATATAAATGGAATGTAGATATGATAAGTAAGGGATAATGCCTAATGAGGTGTCCATCATCAGGAATTAATGGGTGACGTGGAGGCGTGAGTGGAGGATGGTTGCCTCTGTAAAAGCCAATAATTCCTGATAATGGACACTTCAAAGGCCATTATCCTGCTTATACTATGGTCACTTTTCAAAGACAAAAGAACTAATAAAAATATTGATTTACATTTTCATGTTTTTCATGCATTTTCAAGTTTTTCACAAGCCGTGACTCAGTTTCCTTGGTAACACCTGAGGGTAAACTTCATACCTGGAACAGTCATTACTGCCTTGTTCTTTTTCATTACTCCAGTAAGGACAAACCTTACATACAACTTGCCAACAGGAGATATTTCAAGTCAGTAACACTGCTTGCGGTTGAGTAAATATAAATATATATAAAACAGTATATTTAACAAAAAGACAAGCTAGCTGTCCAGCCATGTCATTGTCCCCAAATCAGTAAAGATTTTCACAAACAAACAATACCCCATGTGTGACACTGTAGTCGGCTGCAGCCTAAAGAAGTGAGTTTAATAGCGAAAGGGATTTTACTTCTTGCAGCTTGTGTGTTACAGTCACCATCCTATGGTGTCTAGTGAATGAGGCACCGAAGGACTACACTCAGTGTTGTAAATAAATTGTAAACAGAGGCTCTGACTGCGTCTCCTGTTGCTATAATTACTCATAATACATACAGGTTGATTTGTAGCCAGTGCATTCATTCAAAACAGTGACGAGACAATTTCACCGAAACTATGTAGCGACACCCTGCAGCCAATCAGAGTCAAGTGTTCACCCAGACCAAAGAATAAATGTTACTTTTTACACCTGTGTTAGACAAGTCAAACTGTCCACCGTGATTATGGTCAGGCTTTTCTCATGCACTGTTTGTATGTTTTCCTACGTTATCACCTTGTTTCTTTTCCTTAACCTAACCGCACTAACTTCACTTGCCTAAACCTAAACTCTGTAACTTTATGTTGAGTACGTAATGTTATTTGTGGGACGCTAATTTAGAGATATCTTACAAACCACTGTGTGTGCATTTTTGTTAGCCTGGAAATCCAGACTCAAATCTAGAAAGATTTTGAGTCTGGCCCTCACCGATACAGCCTTCCTACCCAAGGGGTGGCACTAACTGAGGCATATTTAATGCAGCCACATGCAATTGGATAGCACGATAGCCAATCAGAGCAAAAAACAAGGTGACGTATTCATTGCAGTAAGTCCCATTTGTTTGCCGAACAGTGGGGCTAACTGATATATCACTTCTAGGGCAGTCTTCTGTTTCTCTCTCAAGGAAAAAGATTAGTGTAGTTGACTTAGTGTTTCTTCCAAAGCTAAATTGAATGGACGCGGTCCTTCGGCAGCTGCCATCTTGGCTGTTTACTTTTCGACTCCTACGGCACAGCGCTGTTGTCATCATGTTATGCCCGCCCAGAGCCTGCCTCTGTCAGATAGATTGATCTGATTGGTCCGATAGGCGATTCAGCGGGCTCTGATTGTTGGGGCCAGATGCCCAGATGCCCGAATTTGTTGCGGGTGGGGCATCTGGATTTCCAGGTTACGTTTTTGTAGGATATCAAACAAACCGTTAAGATACGTCATGGTCTATTATATACAGAAGCGCAGTGCATTCATATATAATCTATCTATCTATCTATCTATCTATATATGTATATATATATATATATATATATATTTGCCCCATTTTTCTGAATTAGTGAAATTATTATCTCAGAATTCTAAGAAAAGTTTTCAGTAAAAAAAATGCTTTGAATTTCATTCTCATTTTTTCTGAATTTATGACATTATTATCTAGTTTATTAACGAAAAAAACATGCAGGGTTTTTTTCTCAAGTGAATGCAATACATTCCCATAATTAAAGCCACTATGTGGAATTTTAAGCCCTATGACTTTGGTCTTTGTGAATGTGATGTCCTCAAAAATGCCCACATACTACACAGTTACATAGAAGCATGACTCTTGAGGAAGAATGCCATTCTCCCACCATGGAAGACCAACCCATGAAGACAAGCCTACTGGCCTACTGACCAAGCAGTGGACTTTTTTCTTTTCTCACTGAAGCCTATTAGGAAAAAGAAACATGGCAGGCAACTAAGTGGGCATCATTAATCCCTCATATTTATATCTTGCTCTTGACTAGAGTTGAAGGAGGGCCTGACATTATAGTTTCAACCCGGGCTCACCCTTGCTTCTTGTTCATTAGAGGGGCCACAGGAAGAACAAAGCCACACCGCATTAACCAATCTTCCACCTTGGGCTACTAGGCACGGGGGAGAGACAGAGGTGAATGGTATGGTGATGTGAACTTTTTTAAATCTTAAGCACCAGCTGTGACCAGTCATTAATGTTGACTACACCTAGGAAAATACCAAAAGTGACATTTTGCTCTCCTTCAACATGACAATGGGTAACTTCCCCCCGTGTGAGGGCGAGAAAACGAGACACGGGGCCACCCAGATGGAAATGGATGACAGAGCATCCTGTTCACTGAGCAGCACTGAATCACTGTCATCCTCAAGAGGTCTAATGTAAGCACGAAGGAGTGAGCCTCAGAAGAGCTCAGACTTCACTTCATCCCCACTGTCATCGTGGTGAGGCGACATGAGGAGATGACTGAAAAAACACCTAACCAATAAACCTAGTCTGGCTAGGCAAGGACACTTGTAACATGCAACATGCTTAGTGCCAAGACACATAAACCACTGCCGGTGTGGGTCAACCATGGTGACCAAGTGGGAGCAGGAGAGGCACAGTTGTGTACGGTGTTCTCATGAAGCCATAGGAAGTTATGTTCTTGTCTGCTGTCGCTGAAGAAAAGTGGTCATAGACTGATTTGGAGACTTCCGTTTTGTGGGTGCAGCCCTATAGAATTAAATAAACTCTGAGTGGCTGACTGTGAACATGAAACACACATGCAAAATTACGTTATAATAGGGTGGGAAAAAAATGGCACACTTTAGATAGAATATACTGATATCAACATATATTAACAAGTCATGCAGGCTAACTGCTGCGTAACATATCTCACATCCAAACATCGTTTTTTTTCCGCACTCCGTCTTTGCTCTGGGACAATATGTAGGAGCGTTTGTCACTGGTTATCAGGGGGATGATATATAGTCTAGCCTGCAGAGAAACATGTGTTGTGCTTTAATCTAGAGTGCATAGGCCAGTATTCATGGCCAGCAGCTGGAGAAAATCACAGGAGACGAAGAGTCCACCGTGGAGAAAGGAGACATACTGCCTGCCTGCCTGGCAGATGCTGGTTCTTGTTATCAGCCCTCTCTCCACCTTATTTATGTGGTGACTTACAACCCGACACCCTCTTTTTCCCCTCGTGCACTGCTCCTTTGCCCACACAGACACATTTTCATATGAATAAATGTCTTTTGTTGCTCTCAATGGCACATTCTGGTATTGTACTAACACAAACAACAAACATTTTTTGATGATTGGCCTCTCAATTAGAAGAGCAAAGTCCTTCAAATAAGTAACAATATACTAAAGACTTGTGAAGAGGCAGATGCAAATAGAGAAGGTTGCAAATTGAGTCATCATGTGCTCTTGTGGCAAAAATTAAGAAAAAAAGATATTCATCCCTGTGGTTCAGGCTGTTCTTATGCACTGATGGTAGGTATACCTATTAAAAGTAATACACCACAACTCGTATATAACCCATATAATCACGAGCCAGTAATTAGTGTATAACCCACCTATTCGGGAAGGTTGCGATCATGTGACCAATGACAGGAGTAAAGAAGGAAGTAGTATAAAGACAGTAAATCTGTGTAAGGAGGCAGGCTGGGGAGGTGGATGGGTCAAACAACACAGGCCTTTCCTCCAGGAGACCGGTGTTGAGGACTGTGTGAAACCAAGTAAACTTTGAGTTATTTTAAGGTATGTCATCACCATGTTTCTTTTCCTGAACCTAACCTGCGTGACTTTACTTGCCTGAACCTAACCATGTCATTAAGTGCGTAACTTAACATTGAGTTCGTAACGTCATTAGTGGGGTGCTAATTCGTTAAAAATCATACGAACTTGTATGTGCTTTTTTTTTAAGATATTATACAACCTTTTGTATAAGGGTACATTGTATGGTTATTTGAAATTTTAAACTGTTAAAGGGATAGTGCACCCAACATGAAAATTCACCAATTAGCTACTCACCCATATGCCAATGGAGGCTCAGGTGAAGTTTTAGAGTCCTCACAACACTTGCGGAGATCCAAGGGGAGAGGAGGTAGCAACACAACTCCACATAATGGAGGCTTATGGCGCCCCAGATTCAAACGTCCAAAAACACATAATTGAAACCACAAAATATCTCCATACTGCTCGTCCGTAGTGATCCAAGTGTCCTGAAGCCCCGACATAAAAAGCTTGGACAAACGTCATTTGAACTCTGTTTTTAGCCTCATTGTAGCCTTTAGCTCTAACTGCCTCTCTGGGCACCGCGTTCATGTGTGTGCTTGCTTTTGCTGGTCTCGCGCTGGCTGGTTGGTGCAGCCTGGACCCAAATGTTTTTGTTGCCATTTGCAGAGCCTGGGCTGCCTACAGAGACCGGACTTTTTCACAGCATATTCAGAGGACATGTAGCTAGGGGATTGTGAGGAGATGTTTGCTGTATGTGACAAAAACTTTTCAAGCTTAGGAAGACTTAGAGAGCCTTTAATATTAAAAAAGCTAGCAAACAATCTACTACTGAAAAAAAACAACTTACCAGTAAAATGAATGAAAGAAAACATGCTCACAATGAAAACGTTTGCATGCTGATCTTTACCAGGTTATGTTTACCATGGTCTGTTCCAAACTTGAAACATAAACATTGTCAATGGATCCCTTTATATTTCCTGTTGGAAATTTTAGCAGTGTATGTGAATGACATCCGCTGACAGGAAGTAAACATGGAACCAAGCAGTTGGCTACCAAAGCATTTCCAGTGAAACAGTACTGAAGATAGTAAGTTCCCCTACAGTGGCGTTACGGTCGTTCCCTTGCTGCAATGACTGTGCAGAGAGCGCAGATGGGGAAGACCTGAAATCACTGACCAATCAGAGCAGATTGGGCCTTTTCGGGAGGGAGGCTTAAAAAGACAAATGCTAAAATGGAGCGTTTCAGACAGAGGGTGAAAACAGGTATATTCAGGCAGACAGAATGAGAAAACCCATGTGTTTTTCAACATTAAAGCATGTAAACATGTTCTAGTAGAAACCCCAAATACAAATACAAAGCTAAACCTGAAAATGAGCATCAACTGTGACCTTTAATGTGTTTACAAAAACCTCATGCAGGTTCCTTCCTTATTCAGGTGCAAGGAGACTTGTAGTGATGTGGTACCATTCCAATATCTTTAATAGCTCCTATGGTGCAGAAGGAACAAAACATCTTCACAAGCTTCTCATCTCCTCTCTGCCTCATATCCATATATTAGTTTCTCTTTTACGCCCTAGTTTCACACTGCTGCTCTCTTATTGACAAGCCCCTACTGTGATATTTATGTCACATATTTAATATGGACATGGGAATGATTATCAAATCCATAGTTGCCAAGAGAGTCCGATCGGCCTTAAATAATGGATGAGCAAGGATGCGACTCAATTTGTGAGGCCGCACGGAAAGACAGGGCAAGTGCAGCCATCGACCCCTCCGCCCATCCCCATCGCTTTCTCCCTCTCCGGAACGTCATTATTCTGGTCGATCTTTTCTCCCCTCGCTTGACATCATTCAATGTAATCATCCTTCAATAAAAAACCTGCTTGTAATAAAAGGAACAACCCGGGTCAATACACAGAATATGGAGAAGGATGACCGTGTGGTGGGAGACAGCGTATAAATGGGCCTCTTTATCAAAGAGGATAGCCGCCTGGTGCCTTAACAGGAATTCGACCGTGGCTGGAGTTATCATTACTGTTACCTTTTGTATCATTGGTGTTTGTGCTCTGTGAATATGAGGAAGAATGATGGCTACATTAATGAATCAATGGGCTAATGAAGCAGCTATTGTGTTGGTTTATTGAAATACACTGAGGAAAAGTGAAGACTTCTCCGGCATCTCTGCGCTGAGTGTCCTGCTGTCATATTACTGGATTGCCGCACTCACCCATAGCAAAGGAAAAAAGGATATCAACATTGTGTGAAACACAGTGACTGGCATCTATCATGTGACAGCTGCACACGACACGGCATTGTGTGTGAGGAAAGAATTGCTGGAGAAAAGAGCAAAAAGGAAACAGAAGGTCAGACTTTTGTCACATGCTGTTCTTCAACCACACACAAGCCAGTCTGGACTGAGGATGGTTCGGGGGTCAAATTAGCTGACGGGGTAATTTTGCCAGGGCGACATGCAGAGCTGCTGATTATCCCTGAGCTAGCATCATTTTTTGTTTATCAAAAAATGTTAATTGCCTGTTTTTACGAGTAGGAAAAGATTAAAAGTTAATAGGAGAGACTAAATAAACACAATGCAATTGCATGCGGCTGTAGAAGATGGTAATTAATTTGTGGCCACCCCTGAGCTAATTAGCTAATATAAAGCAGGAAAAAAGAAGTTAATGAGGCTTAATGTAACTGATACACTGAAAAAAGTTTAGACTAATGAATTTATGAATGCGTGAGGAAATCAACTTCATGCTCGCTCCAACTTTCACGTTGCGAGGCACCTCCTGGAGATGGAGAACTTAGTTGTTGTGACTTGATCACCTTTGATGTGCCGTGTAAGAGTTTAGCGCTATATAAAATTTCATAGCTCTGACTCTGTGTGTGAAAGCAGAATCAGAAGTACTGCCTCCATGCTGAGTGAGAGATGGTGGACCATAGGAGGGCCTATACCAGCGCAGCGGTTAGTTTGTTTTGTGAATCCTCAGGGTGTAGCTGGTCTGAGTATACAGGAGCTCGTATATTGGGAGGTCTGGGGAGGTCAGTTTGGCTGGGGAAAGGGAGGAACAGAAAATAATAATCTGCTGCCAGCTTCCTGTGGGGATCATGGTGAAGATGGTCTGAGGGGCTTTGTCACAATGTCAGCAGCTCCATGCCAATCCCAGCATATACCAGCATCTAAACTACACCTTTCATATTCTCCACTGGGTCCTGAGTGATTGAGATGTCGCTTCTTAGCATGTTCATACCTCTAATATCTGTCTGCCTCGCTCTGTTCACCTCTGATGTTCATTTCAAGAAACAGCTTATTATTTCACTTACTACTGTGCTGACCGCAGAGGACATTACTTACACTCAATAGGGTCACAATGGCATTTAGTGTTGACACTATGGACTAAGGTTCATGGGTAATTTGAATGAAATTATAGGGCCGTGATGAATCCTGCTAGTGAGTGGGAGCCAGAGCGGCGAGGTAATCAGGTAATTGCAGCTTTCATAAATGTAATTTATCACGAAGGCAAAGGCCAGCAGTGGTGGCTGACTCGCCAGCATGCTTGCCGTCTCTTCAGACTGACCCGCACAGCTTTCACGTGGTGACATGTGTCTTTATGAGCTGTAGGGAAGCATAATGGGTAATAAGGCAGAAATACCCCATCAAAGCATTCCTGTCATATTACATAAATCAGCGCTCTAAATGGACATCTTCCCACACAGTTTGCTTTCTCGTTCATGGTTTACAGCGGGTAATTTGTCAATCACAATTTGACGGAGTGACGCAGATGCTGTTAATAACATTCATATAATAGATTTACAGTGTCCAAGACTATATCACAGTGTCACTAAGGGAATCTGAGTGGTGAGCTGGTGTGTCATGTAATCTGTACAGTACATAATCAACACTGTCAAGAAGGATATTGTGCTTGTTAGTAGAGCTTATACTGCCAGTTTTTTATATGAATTATGTCAGTTTCTCCACCACAGATTTGTTTTTGTGACATTCAACTATTTGGACATCTTGTATCCTCCTGATCATGAAAAAGCAACACACTCTCACTCTGACCTTGTCACATATTGATGTTTGGTCATGGACTTTCCACGTCCAGATACAACGTGAAAGGTACCCTGGACATGTTCGTTGTTGACGTTCCATGTACACTGTGTCAAGTTCTGCCTGTTTACATGTATTGTCTTTTTTCAAAATACACTTGGTTTTCACAGGAAGTTTGCTGTTACATACAGTTTCTTTCAAAATAAATGCACTACGTCGGTACAACACTGCAAATAGAGGTTTTTTTTTCCCTTCAACAACAAACACACATGGTTGGGTTCAGGCAACAGAAACAAGTGCTTAGGTTTAGGACAAAATAACAGGGTTTGGCTTTTTAATCTTACAGAATGCGAACACTGCTCTCCTGGGTGAAGATCGGTGTTTGTTGAATCCATCCACCACCACTCCTACCAACTCTACATGGACTTCTGTCATGTTAACTTTTGTTCTTGTTTTCCCCCAACGCCATTTAGCGCTGTTAAACTATCACGAAAAGCGGCTGCGTATCATGCCAACATTAAAGGATGGCTATTTTTGTCAGTGTCTGCCCAAGCGCCGTGTTTCGACGACTTTGGAGTGAGATCAGGTTGGAAAAAGGTTACCTAAAAGTAAATAGCTGCAGGGTTACTGATAAAATGGTAATTGGCAGCATTAGCACTTTTAGAAAACAAAACAAAGCAACCACTAAACTCTTGATTACTAAATAACCTGCTCTACTTTCTGAGCCATAGTCGCTTAGGTTACTAGAAAAAAAAATTGAGCTGACATATTGGGAAATATTTTTAAAGAATTCTTCATTTTCTTTCATGTCGGGACTTGGATGAGGAGATTGATACCACTCTCACATTGTCCATTAAATATGAAGCTAAAGCTAATAAGCTTAGCTTTGCATAAAGACTGGAAACAGATGGAAACAGCTCTTCTGGCTCTGTACAGGGGTAACGAAATCTGTCTAACAACACCTCTAAAGCTCTCTGATTACCATGTTATATCCAATTTATGGATGTAAAAATTTAATGTAACTTCACATTTAGCATACAAACATGAGAGTGCTATCAATCTTTTCATGTAACTGTCTGCAAGAAAGCACAAAAATGCTTGCCAAAATGTCAAACTATTGCTTTAACAGTTTGGCAAAGGTGTGATTGTGCATATTATGCATATGACGTGTGTGTACCATCCAGCATGCTAATTCAATGTTACACTACCACCTGTGTCTGGTCTGTCCTATACATCATACTGAGTAATCATGTTTCTTTCACTTTTTGTTTAAGCTGATCAAAGTGGCTCCAAGTCCTTTCTTTCTTTCTTTCTTGCTTTTTCCCTTTTGCTAACCAGTACAGTACATCTATTTCAAATGATGAAGTTTGGGATTCAGCTGGTATCCCCATATGATTTATTGTATTGGCGGATTTCAGTGGCCATCTCAAGCAGAGTGCTCTTGGATCGACTTCGCTCAGATCTATATGAAACGCTGGTATCGTACCTGTTGAGAGGCATGTCGAAAGCTCAGTCAAAACAATTTGTCCCCTAATTCGAAACTCTACAGATACATTCAAGGCTGATTCACACGTAGCCAGACTGACAAGCAGGTGCACGTCATCGAAACAAAAATGAGGAAAAAACCAAGCCAATTGTAGCTATGGGTGGTGGCGTAATGACTCCTGCTTTATCCTCTGTAATAGCCTTCGGTGGATGGTCATGGAAAACACAGGAGAACACAGATAGCAAAGGCTTCGTTTATGGGTCAAATACTCATTTCATAAAAGGCTCCAGCAGAAAACTGAAACATGATAGGTCAAACACAGGTCTAAATGCCTTTTCCAGTTTTCCTATTTTCCCATTTCAACATATCCGTCTGGTGTCCGTGCTCTCTCGCCTCTGTAATGGAAAACTATTGCAGAAGCATTTCTCCGTCAGCTGGGGGTCAAGGGGTCATCACTGATGTCACTCTCAAAGTAACCAGTGGCAAATAGGTCCTGACATGTGCTCTCCAATGAGAGAATGAGACTGGACAGCTCCTCTGGCTTTCCGACTGATAAGCCATAGAAAAGAATATGTGAGGCTTGGAGGATCACGGACACTGCTCCTGCCTTTTGAGAGACTAATACCAGCTGCTGCATTAAGGCACAAATAACTGGGTGATCCAAGGGAGAGGCAGGTTTTTCTTTTTTTTTTATCTCCCACAATGCAGTTTGACAAATTCAGAATGTGGCTGTTGGACCTTATATTTTTTGTTTAGTTATTTTTTTCTCTCTTTTTTTATCAACTTGTGCAAATGTCAAAACATGTGTATTATATCACCTCACATATTTGTTTTACTGCACACAAGTGGCGCTCTTCTTTCCTCTTCCCTCCATCTATTTCCCATCTTTGTCTCAAGTGTTAAAGCGCAACAAATTCCTCTTGTTCACTGTCAGATGCATGTCGTGTAGTGTGTGATTTGCTATGCACGTCCCGGTCTAGTACAGATTTCTACGCCTGTTTGTTCTATACAGGCGTGCAGTGCGTCGCCATGCAGCGTGACCGCTCACTCTCTGCCACAGCCTCTCCCATCTTCAGTCTCATCTGTTCTCCTGTCAGCGCAGGATATACTCTGGGAATGACATAAATTACAAAAAGGAAACACGGCAAGAGTTAAAATATAAAACCTAATATATACCTTATATTTTAATGAGGAGGTTTGGTTTCTTTATTCTGTCACCATCTCCCTGTCTCTATCTCTTCTCTTCTCTGTCTGATTCTCCACTCAACCAGTCAGAGAAAGGATGACTGAATGAGCAGGAGACTGGCGTTTTCTGCTAGAGTTACACCCCACAAATGGAGTCAATCAAGGGCCGGCTGAAAAAAAAAATTCATTTTCTGACAGATGTGTCAGCAAGATTGTTGGGCCTCCATGACAACAAATCCATAGCACTAAAAAGAAAAAAAGAGAAGGTGTGGGGTGGAGGGAGAGAAGAAAAAAAAAACTGCGGAGAGTTAAGGAGAAGCGAGAACCCTGACAAAGTGTAAAACAGGAATCCTTGGAGTGGATTCCCAGTCAATCAGAGCACTTACCTTTCAGCTGTCCATAACGCTATTTCATACCAATTATTACCCCCACTGAGCAGGTGACAGGCTTGTGTGCCGATGGCAGCGCCACGCAAACTCCCGGTAATCCTGAAATGACGGATTGGGAGGGAAGCCTTGCAGTGATTTGTGACAAAGTAACTGAACATAGACTTCTGTACTTAGAAACGTGAGAGCAGTTTGTCTTCATGCTTATGGTAACACTCTCCACTTTGATTTGATGCATGGGTTTTAGTCTGCCTCACCAATATACTCTCTCGGCTTACGGGGGGCCATCGCCATTCAAGTTCTAAATTGAAAAATTGCTGTAGGGTGTCCATTTGGTGTTTACCGTGTATTAATCGATAAAAGTGGTGTTTTTGTTTATGGTAAATGTCCTTTTTTATATCATCATAATTAACAGTAGCATCACTGATTTCACTTTGTGGCTACTTTTTATATTGTCTTTTATTCTGATGCAACAAACTTCTCCTGCATTGTTTCTGCAGAGCTGAAGCAGGCATATTCACAGACACACCATAAAGATGGTCGCTTTGTTTGACTGTTACCCATAAAACCCCGAAACCCCTCTTGCTTGTAATTTTTTTTTCCCCTGCCAAGCCCTTAAGTCTTAAAGCTTCCCGCCTGTTATATTTCCTCCACATCAATATGTCACCTAGTTCCGCTACAGCAGGATGTCAACTTAATGCAACTCTGGGGTTAAGAAAACACCATCTTTGCCTGCTGACTGATAGCCTGTCACCGCTCACACAAAAAGTTTAGAAATTTGATCCACCTGTCATCTCGCCTGTGATTATGAATCTCTTCCTCTAGCAGCTCCGAAGCCCATTCAGATGCAGTCTAGCTTGGCCTCGCTCAGCGTTAGTTACATGGATGAGAGAGCAAACTTCAAATCACTCCAAGAGAGTGAGGGAGAAAGAATCCAGCTCATCTTAATGTAAACAACTGGGCCCGGTGGTGAGCCCACCAAAATAGACACCGCTGTAGGGAGGACTTTCTTTTTTGAGAAAATCTCGTAATCTAGTTTCACTTATAGGAGTCATACAGCTCAGATTGAAGCATCTGAATGATTCTTAAAAAAATCCCCGCATTTACTTGAAATAAAACCATGAGGACAAATTTAACAAATAACCATTTGAGCTATCGTTCTTGCCCCCACCTACCTTTGTGATGTTTTTTTTTTTTCCCTTTTCATCCCCAGAAGACGAGAGCAAACACAAAAAGAGAATACGTGTTTCTTTATCTCTAACCTCATGGTGAACTACAGATGACCTTCTGAGTCAACTGCATTAGCTTTGGGGTGGTCAGACTAAAGAGTGTGTATGTGTGTGTGTGTGTGTGCTTGGGGGGTGCGAGAGGAGAAAGAGAAAGAGAGGGGGATTTTTCATGCTCTCCATTACAGTTGTTTAGGTTAGAGGGGTTAACTCAATGAGGCTAAGTAAGTTTGAACTGTGAATCACATCAGCAGACTTGTGCATTCACTTATGCACAATTGCAAATGCACAACCCAGAGGTAATCACATTACCTCAGCTCTGCCTTTATATAAACTGCAGAACTCAGGCTTGGTGAACAGCAGATAGTAAGCATAGACTGTATAAAAATAAAGAATGTAGCCAGTGGTGTATTGGAGGGTCTACGCAAGTATACGGGGTATACCCACCTCTTTCTGGCTGCTTACAGTATACCCACCTATAAGCCAAAAAGCCATTGGTATATATTGGAGAGTATACCCACTTCCTCCTCTGTAACCTACCCATCTACCTAGTAGAACACCCATCTCATCAACTACCACTACATCAATGAATGTAGCCTACGTGATGTCACTTATAGGTTTGTGGGCTCCCATTTTGAAGCCTCGAGTTTGGCAGTTTGGCTGGCACCAGCATGGATTTTTAGGGCCGGAAGTGACTTGAGGTACCAGTATTGAGATGAATTGAAATGCTGTTGTCATGAATGGAGAGAATAAGCTACAGAGACCAAGACCAATGTTTTGTACTAGGCTGTAAACATGTATATTTCTGCTATAAAGTTGGACATTTTAACATGGGTGTCTGTGGCAATTGACTCACTTCTGGAGCCAGCCTCAAGTGGCCGTTGGAGGAACTGCAGTTTTTGGCTATTCTGCATTGGCTTCATTTTTCAGCCCTGGAGACTGCAGCTTGATCTCAAGAGGTCCTTAATTCATGATGCTGTTTTTTTTGTTTGTTTTTTTTGACCTTTATTATTAAGGATTATTGAAAGGAAATGTTACAGTAAGATTTACTCATTCATTTCACCTACTTACATTCTTCAAGCTGGTATAAGGGATTAAAACTAGCAACTTTGCCATCTCAAAGCCATTTGTCTCACCTGCTTTCTTCAAACTGCTAAAGAAAATTCATTGTTTTCAGTTTTTCAAACAGCAATTTTCTTGACTGGGCCCCCTTTTTTCTTTCCTCAGATAGAGCCTGAGACTGATTTATTATAGATTTTCTGTGTTTTGATTGTTTTGCTGAGAAGCAGGATGGGAAGATGGGACTTCCAGCTGCTCTGGATGCTTGGGAGTCCTGGGAGTCCTGGCCCGGCTGCCCTCCCGACTGGCCCAGCCAAGTGGGCATGCGCTGTTGTGGGCCGCGGCAGGGGGTTGATGGGGCTGCAGAGGCTGGGCCAGAGAGGCCACAGATGCCTTAAATGACTTGGCATGATGGGATAGCGCAGGGTTAGGAGCACGACTCGCAAGTAAATCAAAACAGGTTTTCAGTGATATGTGAGCAGGTGTCAGGAGTGTTGTAAGAAGAAGAAAAAAAGTATATGTACAGACGTGGTAGAAGAGTCACACTTAGGAGTTTCTGTACCAATTCACACTTGCATTCTCCTAGGCTTTACAATCTGCGTATTTTAAACTCTTAAAATTGTAACTCTAACTAATAGATAATTAGTTTTTTAATTTCATCCAATGCTGTTAAGTGTATTACTTTTTTTGTATGTTCAGCTAAACTGGTGTTGAAAGGACAAATTCATTCTCCTGGACTGTTTCCCTGCACACCTTTGAACCAGGATGATCCCAGTTAGTCTTGGCTGACTGTCTCAAACAAAGACGCCCCAGGAAGAGCTTCCAACCTGCACTTGGATCAAGCACCCATGATACCAGACCACCAGAAGGGCCCCCATTAGATAGTAATTCATGTGGAAGCCGTGGGACCCAGATATCATTATCAAGCAACAGACCTGCCAGCTTTTTGTTGTGCCACAGGCTGGTGAGATGCACATTCTTTGACTTTGAAGAAATAAATGTGCATTTCTCATGTTGGGAAAGGTACTGCTCGCTCTTTTTCAATTTGAAATAGGAAGTTTTACATTTGAGATCCAACCAGCGTATCATATTTAAGTAATTTTAGGAGTAATTTATTTCCTTTATCCTTTACATTCTAATCATGGCTTTTTTATGTGCAACACTGGTCCATCAAGTTTTGTGGTAATCATTTTAAACCACAATTAGTCCCACTTGCTCCCAATTACGTGCCCATACTGCAGCTTACACATGTGGTATCAATACATTTTTTTTATAAACAGTGGCGTTGTATCAGTCTGCACAAGTACTTCGCCTTGATAGAGATCTGCTACATCAGTTTAAAGCTGTGTACATTTTAATAGATGATCATAACATCTGGGAATTTTTCACATTCATCAGCATAAAATAAAAATATTTCATTAGTGCACACCAGTACAGAACAACTCTCAGATATGCACCATTTTTGTGACTTTCTGCATGCTCTTACAATTACAAACACTCTCCTGTGACAGCGCTGAAGCACAGCAGCTCACACTGTGAAATGCAGGAAAAATGTAGGTGATCAGGTGGGACCCGAGGAGAGAGGGGGGGGGGGGGGGGAGGAAAAAAAAAACAAACTAGTCCCTTTAACTTTTTAAAGACTTTTCAGCATTTGTTCTGCACACTTACCTACGCAAACTCCAAGGGGCCACAGTGACTAGGGTCCCATTTCAGGCCCAGCGTGGAGCCAGAGAGCTCCTCAGCTGTAAAATGAGAGCGGCGGAGCGCAGTGTGAAAATGGATTAGCCTCGCTGAGATAAGGGGAGCCCTCAGCGAGCCATGCACGCCTTCAATGGGGAAAAAGAACTGCTGTACAAATTGTTTTTGGTACATTAAGTACCTGTTACTTTATTTCACAGATGGAAAACAATAACACAGGCTCCGGGGTTGGAACCACCGCTGCACTGAGAAATGTGAGAGGTTTGGCCCACCTAGCGCCTTCGGAGTTTGCCCCTTTTTCTTAATATGCAAAGTGATTTTCGTAAGGACTTCTGACTGAAAGAATTCAACAGATTGACATACATAACATATGATGATAAATGACAAAGTGCCAGCTTGGTAGCTAGGTTACTGAGGGAAATCATACAGAATATCCATGTTAATAAAAATAAGATAAAAAAAGGGCTGAATGTTCCCACTCAGCAAACAGGGCAGGGATTTTTCATTAATAGGCCCGCTGCTGCACCAGGGCCCCCCAAATTAAATGAGTGTGTCAGATCCTGGATGATTTATACATTTGGACTGATCTAACAGCTCTGTGGAACAGCTATGACACCCTGACAAGCCAACAATGGATATGAAAAATGAGCCAATACCACAGCACTAAATCTGAGACTTTCAAAGCCAAACACACGCGTAGAATCGAAACCTCTAACATACTCGCAAGTATAATGAAAATAAAGTGGGGGGAAAAAATCCCCATAAGATTCTCTGCACAATTTTAGCTAAATCATTCAGTGTTTGTATGACTGGAGTGATGGAGACAAATTGGGCCGAGTGGAGAGTGGCAGTACTTTGCCTTTCTGATGTCTTTTTGTGGCTGCGTGGAGAGCACATCACTTTACAGCTAAATGAGATATCAGGCCTATTGCTGAGCTTTGACTCAATAGGAAAATGTCAAATCAAGTTAGCACTAAGGTGCTTTTCAAAATACCTCAATGCTCCTTCTGCTGCTATCAAATTTAAAGTACGTATGCAATTTATTGTGTATTTCTTTCCCCTTTTCTTTCTGGTAGCTTTATTCAAAGAATAATGTTGTATGCCGCTCAGCAGCAGCAGCAGAACCCAACATCAACCTTTCTGCAGAGAACATAGCAGTGGCAAAAGCTGTGTTTATAATTATGTTTTGTGGAAGGCTAGTGGCCTTACTCACTTGTTAGATCAAGTGATAAAAACCAACATGATGGACTAAAGCATTTTTGCTTTTCTTAGTATTGTCCTTTTACCCTCTCATTCTCTGTCTGATGAAAAACTGCACTTGGTGTTCCTCAGAGCTCAGCAGATTTAGAGGAAACAATTACCAGTCCGGTGATCTCTGCTTCTCCAGTCCCGCCGATAAACACCCAGCGCCCTGAGGTATGGTCCGAAAATGATACAGTTTTAAACGGGTTAAATTTCATTGTTTCCTCCACCTCTCCCCCCTCCCCTCTTAGCCCCCCCTTCTCTCCCTCTGAGGTTTTATTTCACAAAAGTGTGAACGCATTTTTTGTTGATGGGGGCAAAAAAAAAAAAGAGAGAAACAATAAAGAATATGAAAGGCCCATCTTCACAGAACATTAGACATCGCAAAACAACCCAAAGCTATGATCAGATATATCAAAACTGACAAGTAAAAGTTGATTGCTGAGTGTCTATTGATTGAGCTATATTTCACTGGGAGAGCACAGCCTCATAGTTGTCTTCACAGTGCACCAGACCCTGCTGCAGAGCCACATTTACTGGAGATGGTCAGCGTAAATACAAAGAAATAATCAGTATGCTACAGACGGTAACTTTTATAATCGTATCACACACATACCAAGTAATGTCAAGTCAATGTTTTACAGCTCAAAATGACCTCATGTAAAATACATCATACATGTATGTTTTTATGCACAAGAGAATGTATGCTGTAGTGCTATGCAGAACTGAACATTGTTGTTAATGTGTTTATAGATTTCCATATATGTATCTATTTATGCATGATACAGCATTTGACCAATACATTTCTATACCAAAAATAGATCAAATAGACCATTTTGGAGGCAGTAATTGGTGGTGCTGTTGAATTGTATTGTGTTGTACTGATATATATGTTTCAGAGACCCAAACAAAATCTAACTGCTGATATTTTGCCAAGGGCATATGTTTTTTTTTGTCTGGTCCTGATATGAGTCTAATTTGCAGTCCTGAAATTCAGAACTTCAGAACCTTGCTCCACCCGACGCACTGCGGGGAGCTGTCGCAACACACCACATGCGCGTTAAAACCGTTTTTCTGCCATAATGTGAATGTGCCTTGGAGCCAGCTATATTTTTTTCCTTGTGTCTATGAGGGTTCGCTTTGGTCCACGTGACATTAATGTCATCATCCACCAGTGTCCACAAGGGTTCGTGCCCGCCTGCATGGCTTCTATGCGGGCATGCGCATGTGGCCAAAAATTTGTGACCATGTAGACTGTACGCATAGCAAGCATGCTGACTGTGTATGCTCCAGTTGCAAAATAATCCTTCACACTCCAGTCCAAGCTGGTTTGCCAAGAAGAAGATAACATAGTGTATGCTTGTTCTGAAGAGAGGTTGTGTGAGGAGATTCGCTGCACATCTTTTGTCTTTAAAGAACTACTAAGATAGCCAAAACAACTGGAATCGAGTGTGGATCGGGAAACGCCAGACTGACGCAGACCCTCAATTTTAATGTGAATGGAATTGCGCGCACATCCACGCAACTGGTACAATGGGAGATACACTTTGTAGCTGGTGCCAAAAGTTTGATGATGGTGATATGATGATAGTAACTATGAAGCTGCAGCCAGCAGCAGGTAAGCATAGCTTTGCATCAAGACTGGAGACGTGCATTTTGCTCTGTCCAAAAGTACTTAAATCAACCAAAATTTGAAAATAATAATAAATATATAAATAAATTTAAAAAAAAGGGAGAGAGAGAGAAAGAAAGACAATTTGCACATGACATTTAGCTTTTCATGTAACTAATGTATTGGTAAGGCAGCATCGGTAAGAATTTCCCAACATGTCAAACTATTGCATTATTGTTTGGAGAGGGTGAATGTTAAAGGTCCAATGTGCAGGATTTAGGGGCATCTATTGGCAGAGGTGGTATATTATACTTATATCTATGTTTTCATTAGTTTATATTCACCTGAAATTAACAATCGTTATGTTTTCCAGTTTATATCTACATATAGAGAGGGTCCTCTCCCACGGAGTCCGCCATGTTGTTCTACAGTAACCCAGAATGGACAAAACAAACACTGGCACTAGATAGATCCATTCGAGAAGTTTTAGTTGTGCAACCTCACAGCTAGATGCCACTAAATCCTACACACTGGACCTTTAAAGCTGTTGGTCACAGTTTAGTTATGTGTTGTTGGATTTAAAAAAATAAATGACTGTAAAATTCGGTATAATTAGATATCTCTAATAGTTCTGATACTCAGATAAAGGGAGGTTACAGATAATGAAGGCCAGGCTGAGGCTGCCACAGTGGTGAAGGGTGGGAAGGTAAAGCAGTGATTTATGGGTGGTAAAAGAGAAGATAGGTCATGAGAAAGGTGACAGACTTGGATGGTTAGTGCAGGCAGAAATGCACCTTCTGTGTGTTTTCCAGATTCTACGTGACCACGTGACGTTTACTTATGACAAGCATGCAGCTCTATGATCATCTGTAATTTGTGTCTTTATCCCTCACAAGTAAAAGAAAGAGGCAGGGGGAAGAGGGGGATGAAAAATAGGAGAGATGCTGACAGGGGGTGAAACACTTGAGCTGTAGAGAAGGCCGAGTGTACCGAACACTGCACAGCCCGGGAGTGATTGAATGATCCCATTCTGGGCTCTTTGTTAGACACTAGGCAGCGATGTATGAAGATTGATACACAAGTGCTCGACTCGGTTTGCTGGATCATCAAACGGATTGATATTATACTCCAGCCAAGGATGAAGACAAAGTAAGTGTTATCATACTCAATACTGGGGCTTGTCAGAGGCGGGAAATCATCCAGTGTCACTGGTTATGGGAGCATTTCGCAGACTGTCATGAGAATTTATCTGGGAGATGTGGCGCTCTTTGGCAGTCTGCAGCTGACGGCGGAGGCCCCGGCCGTACCGTAAAGATCTTAGCTAAAGATTGAATTACAGCATCGTGCTTCGGACTACATTTATTTCACTACTATCATGTTTGTCCCCACAGACATTGTAAATCCCCGGCCTTCTTATCAAGCAGCCATTTATTGCCCTTCAAATAACATTAGTCATGGTGATATCATTATTTAGATAACATTACAGCAAATGATTTGTTTATCTGTTGTACAACAAGGGCTTCCTACATAACCCCTGAGGTTTTCCTCAGGCTCCTCATTATTCCTCAGTCCTGAGATCAGTCAGAGTGAAGGAAACAATAGATGCATCTGTTTGATTCTTCAGAGGGTGCTACATGTAGCTTTTAAACAGCATTAAATGATTACAGCCTTACAGTTTGTGCAGCATAATACCCACTGTGCTGAATTTTGCTCTTTGATTTTAGTTGAATTCAGGTGAAATTTTGGGGCCGCAAAATGAGTGCAGAGCATTTTACCTCCAAAGCAATACTGCCAGTTTTTCTCCTAATTACAGGTTTTGGTTTTCAGTGACAGAGACATTTTGGAAGTGAAAAATAACTCCAAACATGTTCCTTTTTCCACTAACCCAAAGTACAAAGACATTGAGCAGAAAAGCTTTGCAAGAGGAAGCAAACGCAGTTTCAATTTGAGAAACAAGCCCACCGATAAGACTTCAAGGTCTCATTGCTTTCATCGCATGATAGTGTTCTTTGTTTAACAGTTATGCAAGTTGCATCCTTCAAAGTGTCACATTAGTTGTGTAACTATTTAGATCAGACACTTTGTCTTTCTGTCTCTTTGTTAATTGGATAAATGTTTCTTGTCAGTGGAGCGTCCTTAGATGTAAAAACTGTTCTTTCCCTTTTACAGTAACATGACAAATGCAGTCAGGTGTTTGTCCCAAAATAATAATAACAAGGTCTTCCTCACTTTCTTTTTTAGCTTCTTTTTTTTCTTAATTTACGTGTGCCAACAAAGTATACTGAAGCTCTACGTGGGCATTTTCCTTCTATCTAGTTGCAGTGGAGGAACAAGTATTCAACTGAGCAACACCGCAACTTATTGTCTGTGTTTTGTGCTGTTTTATACATGTTTTGCTGAGTTTTGTGTTATGTAAAGCTGCTGGTACAGGCTATATACTTGTCCCTGTGAAAGTAATTATGAAATAAATGAATGTATTTAAAAATACTCCTTTGTAAGTGGGAGTCCTACATTCAAAATGTTATATAAGTAAAGTTAAAGGAGTATTAGTAAAATCACCATAGTGTAATTAAAGTATCAATTGGGGAAGTTCTCATTACGTAGCAAAATGGCACCTGTCAGTGTTATGTACAATAGTGGATTATTATTACAGCTGAATTCATGTATATATAGCATTTTGTATTCTCATACAGTGGTTCATGTCATACCTTCATTCATGAAAATGCACATACAGTGGTTTGTATGATATCTAACATAGAAACACAAAGTTAGCTACATACTTTACATAAAGTTACATAGATTAGGTTTAGGCAAGTAAAGTTACTCTGGTTATGTTGAGAAAAAGAAACATGACTGGGCATCTTTAGGTTTAGGCCAGTAGAGTTATGTTGGTTAGGTTTAGGAAAAGAAAACATGGTGATGACGTACCTTAAAACAGTGGTTCCCAACTGGCGCAGCCACAGGGTCCAGATTTCTCCTTAGCCATTAGTTCAAGGTCCACACAGTTTAATATATTTAGCGTCATACCTGCATTTGCCCACGTCTCAAGTTAGTTTGCTGTTTCTGTTAAGTAGCTGTCCATTATTCACTCACTCACAGCAGGAAACAGCACTTCAAAATAAAAGCTCTGTGCTGGAAATTCACTGTACCTCAAAAATTATGTGTGTTTTTTACAAAGTTCATATGCTCGCAAGTCACTTGCGGTCCATTCAGAATGGATCTGCAACCCACTTTTGGACCGCGACCCATCAGTTGGGAACAACTGCCTTTAAGTGACTCAATTTTCACCTGGTTTCACACAGTTCCGAACTCCTCCTTATGTATGAATACTTCTTTCGTTAACCCCATCAGCGCATTGGTCTCTTGATTGCAATCTTCCAAATTACAGGAGTTATACTCAAACAGTCAAGAACAACCTGAGCATTTTCATAGTGCACTTGGCTGAGATGCAACATTTTACATATTGATGGGACGTTAAATCTGACACAGTTTATCATATTTTATAAGATGTTGACACAGTTTGTGTATAAATTGTGAGTTTGCAAAGACACTGCTAAATTTAAAATACAGTAGTCTGCCTATGTTAATACCACCAGAAGCTTCCTTAGGTTGTTTCCTTAAGAGTTGGAGACACGGGCCAATATACATATGTGCTTGTCTCTGCGGAGTGGTTTTATGCACACTGTAAAGCTGTCAGTTATGTCTGTGCGCATACAGTGCCCTCACCATGTCGCCAGGCTCTGTAAAAGCCATGTATGGGAAACACTGCAGGCCATGGCACTTATGGATATTTCTCTTTACATTCATCATTTTTACATGTACCCACTGGAAGCCGAGGGGCTGTCAAAAAGACTTACTGCTTTTCATCTTCATATTGAAATACCACAGGAGGTTGTCGCCCTGCTGCTCGTATTATATCATTTCTATTGTTATGGTATGGAGTTACACTACAGTTATCCCATCCATACACAAAGGCAGACACACACACACACACACACACACACACACACACACTCTCACACACACCTAGTCCAAGTGAGATGCTTGAGCCAAGAGGTGCTTGCTATGATTTGGCCTTGTTAAGCTGTTGACCCTGAAGAGAGAGAATTACCTCTGTTGGGAAGCAGGCGGTGTGTGTGTGTGTGTGTGTGTGTGTGTGTGTGTGTGTGTGTTTCTGTACCATATACGAATGTCTGGTGGTGATGGGAGCAGGACGAGGGTGGGGGTGCACTAGCTTTGAGTTAAGGGCTCTATCAAGGGACAAACTTCTCCGGCACCACAAAGCCACATGATCCATCTCCCTTTTTAGCTGGTGTCAGGACCATTTTATGTGATGATGATTTGATGCTTGGGCACTGGGCCTCCTTCTCCCCCTCTCAGATTGAGCTATGATAGTCGGAGCTGGGATCGCTGGGATCACTGAGCTGCTGGGCTCCAGCCGTCACAAAACACTAATGTGTCCCTCAGCTGTGGGAACACACTGACAAATCCCCTTCCTATTGAATTCACAAATCCTTCTTTGCTTCACAACTTCACACCCAGAGACTCTTATCTTTAAAAGTGACATAACTAGAATTTATTAATCTGCAGCTGAAATAAACACCAGCTTTACCCTTTAAAGGCCCAGCACACCCACACCAGAGGTTTCAGTTATACTGGCTAACTAGACCCCTTGTCAGATGTAAGTTGGGTGGAGCTACGCTGTGAATTACATGATATCACCAAACTGTATAGCTGTGTCCAAAATCACTCCAAATGTCCTATATTGCACATTATATTCACCTTCTGGCTTTTTATTTGAGGGTCTGATTTCGGAGTGGGAATTTTTTCTCTATAGTACCCTGAAAATTTCCCATCATGGAACAGAGGAAGTAGAGTCTACAGTATGTACAGTACACTACTTTCTGCTCACAGTCACACAATGTGTCACACCAGTACTCGTAAATATAAACCCATTTTCAATCACTTAGAATAAAAGCCAACAGGTGTTCTGCAGATTGATGGATAAATATTTCACTTTAAACTGCAGTGAATACAATTAAATATGTCGAAATGTTAAATGCATTTCTTGCATTTTCTTTAAAATAAAAATGATTTTATACTTAAAGGGACAGTTCACCCCAAAATCAAACATACATATTTTTCCTTTTACTTGTACTGTAGTGCTATTTCTCAGTGTAGATTGTTTTGCTGTGAGTTGCTGGGTGCCTTCTCTTGAATATAATTGAACTACTCATGGACGACAGGCTTGTGCTCATGACAGCATGAGACGTAAACATTAAAGGGAAATTTCAGTTTATTTCAACCTATCTCCTATTGTCCTAAATTTGTTTCAAGTGACTAGTGACATAAAAATAATAGTTAGCATGTTAGCCGTTAGCGTAGATACAGCCGGGGTGCATAGTAGCGTCAGACCTGTTAAAATGTAAGTGAACGGGCAACCTTCAAGTGCAAAGTTAGTCCACTATACAAGCTTTTTTTTCACAAAGACCGCCTCATATCGTTAGGATAAATGTCAGAGAACATATAGAAAATGACATGTAAACGCGTTGTCTTACCTTACCGGTGTGCTGCCATGTTTGTTTACCATCTAGCTCTGCTTTCCAAAGCGCGGCCGAAATATCGCGAGCTCTAGATAAAGCCCAGCTGGATACTACTCCAGGTGGAGGTGTCTCGTCCTCGGTCACATCCAGACCTTGAAAATAAGGCTGCAACCGGTCCCATTCCTTGCAGCAGAGGCATTCCTCTTCTGTGCGCACTAGGGCACAGCATTCACAGGTACACCACCAATCTCCAGAGCTATGCAGCCTTGCAGCAGCCATTCCTCCTCTCTCATCCTCTACCTGTTGCGCCTCTCTCTCTCTCTCTCCTCCTCCGTTCTTCAATTTCACGAAGCTCTTCGTCAGTGTATTCTGGCTCAAATAAATAAGGGTGGCCATCAAACTCTGCAAAATCAAATTCCTCCTCCACAAAGTCTGGCAAAAAGTCAGCCATTATTCTATAAATCTTTCATAAAATAAATGAATGAACCTTTCAGGCTACTGTCCGGTTCTGCCTTCCAGCTGTTGCTGCTTGTTCTCGCGAGATTTCGCTTTGGAAAGCAGAGCTAGATGGTAAACAAACATGGCACCACACCGGTAAGGTAAGACAACACGTTTACATGTCGTTTTCTATATGTTCTCTGACATTTATCCTAACGATATGAGGCGGTCTTTGTGGAAAAAAAGCTTGTATAGTGGACTAACTTTGCACTTGAAGGTTGCCCGTTCACTTACGTTTTAACAGGTCTGACGCTACTATGTGCCCCGGTTGTATCTAGGCTAACGGCTAACATGCTAACTATTATTTTTATGTCACTAGTCACTTGAAACAAATTTAGGACGATAGGAGACAGGTTGAAATAAACCGAAATTTCCCTTCAGTGGTGTCCTTCTCTGCTGAGCTGTACTGCTAGCTCAGTGGTGCTAGGTGAGCTAGCAGCAGATGCATGCATCTTTTTGTGCAGTGATACAGCTGGTGGGTGTAGTTCGGTACAGAGAAAATAGTTCCTACATGAAAATGCTCACAACAAGGTCTGAATTATCTTGTGTAACTGCATCATGATTTCTGGAAAGGCACATTACTGTTGAGTTTTTCAAATGTTTCTTTATGGTGCTTTGAGAACCTCAGTCCAAGTGCCATCTACTTCCATTATATTGGAGAGAAGGCAGACATCTTTGACAACACTTGGCAACTCACATCAAAACAATCTAGACTGATAAATAGCACTACAGGTAAGAGGAAAAATATGCATTTTTTTATTTGGGGTGGACTGTCCCTTTAAGGTGTAGGCTACATGGACAAATAAACAACACAACACAAACAAATAAACAGAAAAAGGTTGCAGACATTTTAACGGGACATGTGCTACTGTCGATGTGGGGAGAGCACAACTTGTAGGTCTGACTCCATTGACTGAGCCAGTTCACACATATAGGATGTTGAGAACATGCAATACTACAGAGATGGCACACAATAATCAATATTCATCTTACACAAGCAGCCAAAGTCTTGTAAAAAAAAAAAAAAAAAAAAAGATCACAACTGAACATTGTTTAAATTGAGATTAAAGGGTCAGTTTACCCAAATTAAAAAAAAAAAAGAAAAATCATAAGTGGGTTTGGGTGACCTGAACCTTTAAATAGTTTTCCCTAATGTACATCCCTAACAGTACCACCAATGCTTTAGCACTGGCAATAAACAAAATCCTTTAACACACTGCTATTATGATCATAAATGTTATAAATCTACTGTATTGTCCAATTACACGCAGCTTTTAAACAGTGTCAGTGTGTTGTGTTTGTGATAGGCTGTGTAATGGTGTAATAACTCTGTCCCCTGTAAGACGGCCAGGGAGGCTGTGTTTAAATGAGACGGTTCTGCTACATTAGCTTCATAACACCATAATCCTTTCTCCATAAACCATTACATGCGCCGCAACATTTCTGATTTATGGGGGGTCGAGAATCAATGGGAAAAAATTAATGCTCGCAAAACGTCCCAGGGACAATATTGAGCAGATTTTAATTGTGATTTCGTTCAAGTGGCTGTTAGCCAGATGATGAATGGGAGCTAACCTTCCACTCTGCCGAGCACTGGAGAGAGTCTTTAATATGACAATTAAGTGTCTGTCCTTTAGGTTTTATTGTATCCTTCTCTCTCTATCTTGTGGGCAACTCTGTCCTCCCTCCTCCTGTTTTTTTTACCTCCCTCCCACTCTCCTTTCCATCGCTCCCTCTCTTCATGTCACTTCATCTATACAGTGCAGCTTTTGCGCAGATTAAATTGAGACTCCAGTTTTCTCCATCTCAGAGCACTTACTTATGTTTTATGACACGCACTAAGTCAATTTTATGTTGTTATTGATTTCCCCCCCTCCTCTTATTACCCTCTTGCTTAAATCGACACAAACCATTTTGCCTTTTGCTCTCGGATTCTTACCACTCGTCTTGCGGTGACCTTAAGTGTATGACTGAGAAAACCATCTATGAGGAGTGTGTGTTTGTTTTGAAGCTTAAAAAGTGCGGTTCCCTCTGAGAAAAATCACCGTCTGATGTAAAATGAAAAGGTATGACCAGAAGGTGGCAGGTTCAACTCGGAGGTGCCACTCAAAACTACTCTTGCGTGTAAAGAATCAAACACAACCTTTTTTTTTTCATCTGTAACACTAAGAAAAGGAAGTAAAACACAGATTTTGTTGCCTTATCTTACTACACCTGACAGGATACAGGCTTTCAGATATTTCAGTGTAGGTGGATGACATCACCTACTCAACCCTATTTGTGGCCCCCAAAGGGAAAATAAGCATTTTCTGTCACGCATCAGGCCCCGTGTTAGCTTCAGATATTTTCACAGAAAACATGTTTTTCCATGAGTTGTTTTCATTTAGTTCTTGAAGTAAGCGAAAACATGGTTTGTAGGGATTTTTGATTTCACCTTCATCATGAAGAGTGACAATGCCTCTGGCACAGTGCAAGCGGTATTTTCTGACTGTGTATTTATTCACAAGTGTCTCTGCAAACTGAGCCAACAAGACTGAAGGCCAGTAAGATTTTCAATGATTGTGTGAAGCATAACTGAATAGACATTAACAAAACAGAGTGAAATTAGAATTAGAAACAAACATCACTGACAAGCTGAAGAAATTATGAAAAGTAAATCTTTTTATTGGAGAGCTTGTTTTAACAGCACCACTATTTACACTTCCTTTCCAGTTTACTCATGCATTGCTTTAAGCAGAACTAACTGCTAAGTGCGGGGGGGGGGGGGGGGGGGGGGGGTTAAATGCAATAAGAGCTGGCTTGATCTCAATCAATTTGTCCCTGTCTGTTGGCAGGTGCCCAGGCTTTGCTGTGTCCCAGTCCCCAGTGTTGGCTCCATCAGGACTCCCAGCAAAGAGCTAAGCAGCAGCATCAATGTGACCATTTAGAGTGTGATCTGTGCAGATGCAGTAGGAAGGTCAGGCCATTGTGCGGCCCTCCTCCCTCTTGCCTTTCACTTCACCCTCTAGGACGGCGTCCACATCAAAGTTGTTATTGAGGCCCCTCAATCGGAAATCCCGGTTTGGCAGGGAAGTGAGGTCTTTAAGAAAAGAATGAGGGCCTTGACCCAACATGGGCGACTAAATCAGCCCGCCGACAGCCAAGAGGAAGATTAATACTCATAGGGCCTCTTTACACCTGGCGTTAACAAGCATCTCATATCTGGAGTCTGGATTGTGTTTACACTTGACCTTAAAATGCATTTCCAGTAAAATCAAATACCACATTCTCTTGTAAGATTTGACAAATCCTGTATTTCTTCATCCATAAAGTCAAATTTGACTAACATGTTATGAATTTCCCTGAAACCTCTATGATGATTTACAACAATTTCTTTTCACACATTTACATTTTTTAACCCTAGTGTTGTGTATGAGGTCCTGCAGATCCTGCCCTTCTTTAACAGCTAAAACAAACCCACTAAACATTGTTTTTACCTCCATGATACTTTATGACTTTTTCTGATTTTAGGAGAACTGCTTAGAAACAGGATTTAAAACTGATGACATGTTTCTACCTGTTTGCATTATTAAAGTCAGCTCAGTCAGTGTCCTCCAGTCCCCCTTTGTCCTCATGAAAGTTTGCTGTCCCTAAACTGAGAAGTACCCGATTCAGCTGCAAACTGCTAGAAGATGCATGGAGAGCCTTGTTTCAACTACAGAGCAATTTATATTTATACATGCATGACCCATATTACATAAAAATTTGATTTATGTCATGAAAAATGTTCATATTTGGTGTAATAAGGATGCTTTCTTGTCATTTCTGTTTTGTCAGCTTCCTCAAATGTGCAAGCCCTGCAGCAAAGGGAAGAGACGGGAAAAAAAACAGACCCAAAAAAAAAAAAAAAGATACTTGTGCAATTGTCATTATCATTTTGACACATACCGCAGGGGGGTCTGTGGGACTTAAAACAAGGAAGTAAGGCGAATGTCAAAAAGAACACGAGGGTTAAAACTTTTATTAGGAATGTTGCATCATTTTTGTTAGCACATATAAAGATACAGAGAAAAAGACAGAATCTTATAGCGATTTAAAGGTGCAATGTGTAATGCCCGGCCACATGCTCCAAACAAATAGGGGGCAGCATTTCACCTCCTCACACACTACTTAAAAATGTATAGCGAACAAGTGATCAATATATAATGAACTGCTTGACATACAATACAATCTGAATTTACAGTCATCGGTTATTTATTTAAAAAAAAGAAAGAAAGAAAAAGTGAAATACTAGCAGGACAAGAATATGCAACAATTCTCCAACCTACTTAAACCAGTCTAAATAAAACTGCTATCTTATAATCTTGTTGTGTAGCGTCTGTTTTTATGCTATAGCTTGCGTAGCTCAGTTTTAGCAAGACCACAGCAGCAAGTAAACAGCCACATTAAAATGGCATTTGGAATGTTTATCTTACAGTGTGTTGTCATTAATTGCATTAAGATACATCTCGCTAAATCGCCAACATCAGATGTTACTTACCAGTCTAAAACAAACATTTCAAGCTCAGCATCGAACCTCTATACTCGCCAAGAGCTGTCTCCAGTGGTGGAAAGCCATGCCAGTGTTGGAGTGGGCGGTTGTGATGAGGATAAAGGTCACTAACCAAGAGCTTCAGCCATCTTTGTGTTTCCTGTGACGCCAACTGGGAGATGTACTCTACTTCTTCGTCCTCTCATGTTGATCTGAAGGCAGTCTGGATGCTACAGTGACTCACTACTGCCTCTTGAGGTAGAAGTGGTATGACAAGAAAGGGGCTAGCTGGTTAGCATGCTCATTTTATCAGATATATCTGCAGAATATGTAGACTTTTTGACATAAAATCAAAACTTAAACCTCTTTACATCATGTTGAAATTCAAATTTATTGATTAGAATAAATGGTCCCTGGCGCTCCCTATTGATAATTGATTTTTGAATGTTTTAAACTAGGATTCTGGCCATATCTTACACATTGCACCTTTAACACCTTGCTACACAGTTATTTCATTAAATCCAACTTCAGTTTTTCAAATGACTAACTCTTGGAGGTGTTTTCCCACAACACTGTCACATGTAATGTCGACAAATATCTCAGAATACATCCATAGCTGGCTTTGGTGATAAATTTTCAAAGTGTCTTGTGCACATTTACAGCTCTATATTTAAAGCACTTCTTCTTTATCTGATAACAGTCCCAGCAGCAAAGATAAGTCAAAGGATGCCATGGCTCTCTAGTTCACCATCTGAAAGGGAAGAGGAAACTACATCATCTGTAACCCCAACAGCAGCGAAGAAAGAGAGAGGAAGAAAAAGTAAGGAGCAGGAGGGAGGGAGATGGAGGCAGATTGAGGAGAAGGTGGCAGATAGAGGGATGCATGACTTCTTTCCTCTTTCTTCCTCTCCCTCTGTTTTCAGCTCATGTGGAAAAAGCTTTTCAAATTATGATGTGGATTGACGTGCAGCAGCTGTCCCCTCTCCTGGGTCCTGTCCGTCACCTCACCGGTCACCGCTGACAGCACTATGATGGATTAGGAATTGTCATCCAGGACGCTTGTCACTTGTTTACAAGTCGGCCATCCCTCATCTCTCACCACAGGCCTTATAATCTGGCCGACACTCCTCCAACCCCACCCCCCCACTGCCAGACACGCTATACAAGACAACACCATACATTACAACAGCTTTTTTTTTTTTTCCTCTTTCTCTTCCCCCTAACCTTTCTCTCTCTCTCCCTCCTACATCCCTGGGCTGAACACAGTCAACACATTTAATGCATTAATATATGTGTTGTGTTCGCCAATCTCCCAGGGACTGGGGCGATGTCTTCTCCTGTCAACCTCTACCCCTGAGAACTGACTGGGTTTTATACAAACATCCCAGTGGGAGAGGGAGGGAGGCTTAGATCTAACCTGCATTCTGTTATTTGAAGAATGGAGCTTTTAAATCTGTTGCCCAAAACTATGGACGATATATATTCTCTATCACTAGAACCTTTACTTTGGTGCTGTGATGGTATATAAGACCCTGTGTAATCCATAACTTCTGGTTGGTAATAATCAGGTGGTAATGTATGCAGAATTGCATTAGTTCTTGATTTTCCCTCATAATATTTTATTCTAAGGTGAGTTTACCTTTGTCTACAACTACATAATCAATGCTAAAACAGTGGGTAGTCAACTGATTTGTATATTATTATTATACTAGAAGATGTTTCAACTAATTAATCGAGTGAAAGTAGAAAAGAAAATGCTATTTTCAGCTTCACAAATGTAAAGTTCAGCTTTATCAATTTTGTGTAATTTTAAATAGAATATCTTTGGATTTTGGATTTTTAGTAAAGACATCACCTTGGGCATTATCAACTTGTCATTTTTTTCTGACATTTCAAAGTCGTGAGCATTTAAAAATGTGTGTATTTGTGGACTAAGAGACACTTCTTTACTCACTTAACTTTTTGTCGTGTACATTGATTTGAACGGGTTTTCACAGTGTGAAGTAAAAACAGCCAAGACCATTTTCCAAAAGCTTTCAGACCCAATGATGTTGAGCCTGCATCTCAGAAATATGGAGGAAGGAAGCCCTGCAGAGCGCACTTTGATCTCTCTCTACAGCATCTCTCAGTCTGTGGCCTGCTGTGGGAATGTGTGAGTTTATGCTCCCTCTGCAGGCATAGTCCAAACTGGAAGACGAGCTAACCAGCCTGCCTCTGTAGCTTGGACTCAGCCCTGCCAGCTGTGATCCTGCAGAGAGGATGAGTGGATGCCATCTACCCTGCACTGCTGAGACCCTCCCTGTGCTCCCAGTGTGGCCCTTGAGAGAGGCCATAATCTTCTCCTATCTGCCTTAATGGTTCCCTCTGTGGATGCTGAGATGGCAGGCCTGGGAATGGGGGCGGCACACTGAATCCTACCACGAGCATATTGTCATTAAATTAAAAATTTCTGAACACTCCCTTGCTCGTGGCATAACCGCCGCCGTGAGAGCGATCATAATTGGCTCTGAAAACATGCATAATTGCCTTCAGCTGGCGTTCTTTTACAGTTGCCATTGTTGAGGCAACTGCGGGGCGATTGGTGAATTGAATATGCAGCTTGTTTCACATGGCAGTCGTAATTGAAATATGGTACGTGTGAGTGGAAGATTACATTAAAGCTTCTAGATAATCACCTGACAGGGGAGTCATTGAATCGACAATCTGCCGTGGAGTTTCGGGGAGCGGGCCAGAGCGAACAGGCCGAGGGAGGAAGGGGAGGGAGGAGGGCGAGTAGGGTGGGGGTAAAGGAAGGCATCAGGCAGAATTAGAAGAAGAAAAAAAAAAAAAAAAAACAGGCTCTTGGCTGGCGCACTTATTCAGAGCAGTCCTGGATTGCCAGCCTGGCATTCCTGGGCTCTTTCTATCACCACATTTATCCCGCTCCCTCCCACCCTTCCTATTCTCTCTTAGATGCTCACCCCTCCACTGCTTTGAGTAGACCACTTCCCCTTTAAGAGCTAACAGATGGCTATCCATTGCTGTTGCATTTTATCCTCATTTTCATTCATATTTTTATTGCCTTTTTTCATTGTGGCAAAACAGCACCTTTTTAGTCCATACAGACAAACAAGACTGCTGATACAGACCTTAAAATAATTGAAATTATGTATTGTTGTTGATTTTCCTTTTACCTGTACGACATCATTTTGTAGAAAGAAACATCTCATGATTCAACTGGCATATTAACGATTTGATTTCTCTGAAACTTCCTCACACCATTTTTTTTTCTGGCGTTCCTTTCACTTCCTCACCCTAATAGACAGCAGGAAGGGAAGTGTTATTTCACAACACACACACATTAGGCACATTACTGGAAAACTGATAGAGAATGCACAAAAGAAAAGAAGCTCCCATTCATCCTCTCCTCCTCCGCCGTAGACTATCAGCGCTGTTGTTGTTGCTGAGGTAAAAAACCTTGCAGGTGCCTCCTCTCTTTAATCTACTTCTCCCCTCACCATTATCTTATATTTGGGTATAAACACACAGACTGTGCAACCCGATAATATGCAATTAAAAACAAAGATCATTAAAAAGTTATTGGTGTCTGCCTAATTACTATAACTTTACCCCCCTTATAATGAGCGTGCATGGGTATTGATTCGAAGCAAATCTCCCTTTCCTCCTGGAAAAAAGCAGGTAGTTACTTTGTGTTAAATCATTAATATAGTAATGATTTTTCCAGAACACTCTCAATTAAGACCAGAGCAGAAAATGACCCAGGGGAGCTGAAGCTCACGCTCTTAAAAGTGTGATGTTCCAAATATATCCTGGCTTCTCTCACCAGAGAATATGGATAGGGCCGAGCCGTGTCTTTGAATCATTTAAAGTGGGGCCCGTTGATTAGGATGTGTGTAAATGTGTTTCTGTGTTAAAGGTCTGCACCTTTAATGTAATACAGTATGTACTAATACACTGGATTGCATAAGCAGGTAATAAGGAAGCAGAGAAAGTGATGTGGTGGTTTGGTTTGACCTCCAGTAGATAATAAAGAAAAAGTCTGCCAGGATTAAAATTGATGAAAAATATTAATAATAAAAAAGGCAGAGAATTCCACTAATGTAGTTGTAGAATAAAAATAGTGCATACTACGACCTTGTTAAAAGGTTAAACAACTATGAGTTTACAAATACCTAAAGAAAATGCATAGGATTTACATTGTATTCCATTACGTACAGTAGTTAGTTGATGGTTACCATAATCTACACTACATACTTAATTCACTCTATGTAATGTAGATTTGTGTCAACCGAAATAAGGTCACTTAAATGTGTTCCGCAAATAACAAGACTAAAAGTATGTTCTGACAAAGGGCAAAGTGTATCGTTGTTTTGCATCATTACTCCAAACAGCCAGTGCACCAATTGTATGTCCAACACATTCTCACTCTGACCTTGTCACATATTGACGTTTGGTCACGGACCCTCCATGTCCAGATACGACGTGCAAGGTACCCTGGGTGCGTTGGTTGTTGATGTTCTGGGACGCTGTGTCAAGTTCTGCCTGTTACATGCATTGTTTTCTTTCAAAATACATTTCTGTTTTCACAGGAAATTTATGAAATGAATAAATGCATTGGATCAGTACAATACTAACTAATGCACGTGGTTGGGTTTAGGAAAAAAAAGAACAAGGTTTGGCTTTAGAATCTTGCGGGACGCAAACACCGCTCTCCCAGGTGAAAGTCTGTGTTTGTTGGGCCCATCCTCCACTTCTCCCACCTGCCCTACTTGGACTTTCATTCTTGTCTCACTGCGTTTCCCCTGACGCCACCGAGTACCATTAAACTATAGCTGACTGGCTGCGAAACATGCTGATGCTAAAGGACAGCTTTTTCGTCAGTGTCTGATGCCACAAGTCACTGCCCAAGCGCTAGATTTCAACTTCGGTTGATATGTTAACCGTAAACTAGGTAGCATCAATTTGCTTCACCACAGGTGAATTCTAGTCTGATCAGTAAATCAATATGTTTGCCGTTTGCATGTGAGAAAAAATTTTCACCATGAATTCAATATAACACAGCATAACTAAATGATATAGCCTACAAATCGTCATTTTGTGGGTGACAGATTACTTTAAGAATATAATGATAGCCATGTACACCTTTTTATTTTGGTGTGTTAGCTAACTTTTGCTAATTAGCACTACACACGTAAACAAGTACAGATGAGGCTTAGTAGAACGTCATTAGTTTTGCAGATATTAGGTCATAAATCAATCTATTGGATGAACTAAAATTTTGATGGGAATCACAAAAGGCATTTCAATTAATCTAAAGGGGAACATGAAGGTATGTATTAAATTTCATTGCAATCCATCCAACAATTGTTGAAACATTTCAGTAATGTCAAACTCATAGCGGTGTTTGAAGAAATGTCAGGTGATCATTAGGATACATTGTGGAACCATTAAGTGTTTGTAAAAAAATTAGTGCCAATTCAATGGGCATATTGTTCTCATTTCCACATTGTCAGATACCAATCCTTTGTCACGCCCCTCAGCGTGTGGTATCGATGCTGATGGCACCCTTTCGTGTCTGTATGAGACACACCAGACTTTCAGCTAATTCCAGTGTAAACACTCAGTGCAACTGATAGAGTGCATGAACCAAGACAGTCCATGTAGGGAGGAAGCGAGGGGACATAGGGAGGGGTGGTGGCTGGGTCAAACAAATACAGGACTTTCATCCAGGAGACTGCTGTTTGTGTGAAACCAAAATCAATGTTTTAACATGACGCCAGTATTTGACAACCTGGGAATAACAACGGGTTGTGTTGAAAAATTTCACTGGATAAGTGAAAACTGATGTAACCTGCTGATGGTATAAGAGGAAAAGACAGGGGACAATTAAACTGAGCTTACTCCCAGGCCTAAGTGTAAATCTCCAGGATATAATCACCCTCTTCACATGGTGGATGATAAGGTTAGAGTGCAGATATGAAAGACTTCCTGTGTCTGCTATGCTTTCAGGTTTGCGTATAAAACTTGCTTGCCTTTGTAATTCTAATCTTGCTACTCTGTGATCTCTGAACCTCCACCCTGACCCATATGAGCCCATCCCCCACTGGACTCTCCCCAAAATGTTCCAACAATTAGATCATTTGTCTGTCTATTATCTCAACACCTGCAAGAAAATCTGTCTCAATTTTCCCCTCTGCTTCTGATCTGGTCTCCCTCCCCTCTTCTCCTGTGGCCCCACTGAGATGCTGGTTTGGCCCCAAGCAGCTTCTGTCTCTGTCAGGAGGCTCCTGGGCGCTGCCATCCCACCATGCATTATGCCCATGCCAAGAGTCTGTGCCAGTTCACACCCCTTTAATGCGGAATGCTTGTCGTGACCCTGCCTTTTCTTTTCTTTGCGCTCTTTCGAGGCCCATGTGCCAAACACACACAGGGCTCAAGTAGGGATGCACAAAAAACATCTCTCTCTCCTTCCTTTCAGTCAGACCCATAATATTCACTTAGTGAGGACCAGGAGGGGTTGGAACAAAGAGACCTTTGGGGTTGGGCAGTGATTCGTTATAGTCCCCATAACCACAGTTTACAGCAGCTGTCTTTTGAAATGCTTGACATTTTACTTCCTATTCCTTAGATTTGGTTGGCGGGTACAGTGCGTCATCTTTGTTTGACTTTATCACACGTAAAGAGCCATTTTCACTTGGTTTAATGTCATCACCTAGGTAACCAGCAGGTTTTTGGCAACAACGCAGAAACGGCCAATTTGTCAATGGAATGTGTGAAGTGTCAATATAAATCTATCTAACCCCTCTGGGCCCCATTCAGGAGATAATTTTTCATATGCATATGAGAATTTTTGGTGTATTACTTTCTCACACTTTTTTTGAACAGCCAGCGACAGATTAGACAGAAGCTCCAGTTGGAGGAGTGAGGAGGGGGAGAAGGAAGAGAGGTGAGGGCAGAGAGCTGGTTTTGTGGGAGAAAGCAGTTGGATGAAGAAATTTGAGCTCCGTTCTTACAGCAGGCATTTAAATCCTCTTGGAGGGTTGCTTCAGGGGTTTCTGAATGAATCTCCAGTAAAATGAAAAGTACACACACAGTCACTGTTTGACTAAAGTACAATCCTTAAGATTTCATTTGGGGTTGATATGGTGACACCTGTGGTTAGCAGTGATAACAAGTGCATTTTTAACTACAGTTTTCATAATCATGACGTGACAGTGGATTGGTTGATGTGTGGTTAGGTTTGGGCAAAAATGAAATGAAATTTAGGGACATTTGATCTTTTTGGAGGTTAGGGAAATGAGACCTCCATCATCATTGTAATACTATAATAAAAACACAGCAGTTTCCCATGTTAAGTCCAATGTGTTTTTCACCCATCCATTCAGCCAGACCTCTTCCCAGCACAGACTTATAACAACATCACCTACAGGGCTGCCAACTCTAAAGCCTCCTACAGACTGTAAGATTTTACGATCACAGAAGTTTAGTGCAAGCGACACTGGATCTAATAAACTGGGGTATGGCATCAGGTTTGATGTATGCAGATTGTACAATGACATTTCATGCTGCATTTCTTTTGGTTGGTTAGTAGATGTAGGTCATAACAGCAGTCACACAGTGAGATGGTTGTCCCAAATTTCTGACACTGTCAGAATTTTATCCCAGGCTGTCTTTGATCGCAAGACTGTGACAACGGCCATCCTTGAACCTCTCTCACTGTGCGATGTAGGACGGATGTTTTGGAGCCACGATCAAAGATATCACCATGTTTCTTTTACATCGGTCATCTTTTGTCTGGGACAGGAAATCGCACAGTGTATACCAGACTTTCCACATTAACCATGAGACTCATGCTTCCTTTTTTTTCTGCGCTATTCCATCACGCAATAAAAAAATGAATTTATGACTGATAGCGTTGCAGCTTGGAAAAGAGGACATTGGCAACACAGAGACAGAAAGAGGACAGAGGAACACAGCACAACAGCAGCACCGCAAAAGACTACATTCAAGTGAGTCCTCCTTTGGAAAAACCTGGCCATCACTAGGATTTTGATGCGCATCTATTCATGTTGTTAAAGTGGTGCTTGGAGAGGTCAAAAACACAATGAAAGACTCAAATTACATTAGTTACATTATTATAATAATTTCTCACGTTATATACCAAGTTGATAAAACATTTTCTATAATAGGTTTGCAGAGAAGCACAATGGATTTCTTATCAAATTTTTCCTGATTATGACCCATATAAAATCGAAAGTAATGTAAAGACAGAGTGGAAATAGGAGGAGAGAGAGGGGTATAACATGCAACAAAAGTCCAAGGGATGGAATCAAACCTGGGACATTGTGGTAATGTGGTATGCACTGTAAACACATGGCTACCAAAGCACTCATGCTAAATCGAAAAGTTGGCAGCCCTGGTCACCTGACATCCTTCTTTGCTCCCATCATATGGCCGCTAGAGAGCTTTGACACTTAAATTGAAGGTGCTTGCTGAAATAACCAATGCTGTCATTTGGAGGACAGTCTCATATTTAGAGGTAATTTAAAAGACCTACATTGAATTTCTTTTGCCAAAATGAAATTAAAAATCAAATCAAAATTTCCAGGATTTCAACCTTAAAGAGTGAAACCAAATGACTGAAGATAATTTCTAACTAAACCCAACAACAACCAAGATCTCCACACTGCTGCAGCCTTGGGATAAAGTCAAATGGAGGTCCATGACCTGTAATGATTTTTTTAATCGAGGGTCCGTGACGTGAAAATGTTTGAGCTCCCCTGCTGTAAATACTTATGATAGAAGAAGAACAGTGTGTCACAGCATGGCATTTATGTTCATGTGACATTATCAAAATGCTCATATGACAGCACACCAATTATGAATCCTGACGAGACGACACTGGAAAACATTTTGCACTTCCACTCTCGCTGACATGACCTTTTACTATGATCCTACGTTTCTCCGATAGACGTCACCTCCTGCGCTGCCCATCTCTCTCTTTTTTCTATCCATAGCTCCATCCTCTCTGCTTCCATCCTGAGATAAATCCCATTGGGTGGATGCTTTGTTGTGGAAGCTTGTGAATGTTTTCACCGTGCTGCTGTTATTTATTGGCCGCTGACAGGGCCATGAATTCCGGGCCAAAGTGAAACTCATATTGTTATCAAAAGCATAAAATTCCTATCACTTTAGGTGTCAGAGCAGAGACAAGAAAATGAAACAGGTACTCATAAAGACAGCAGGTGTCATAAATCAGCTGGAGGGGCCCGAGCAAGGAGACGCTTGATTAAATAAGGGGAATTAGGTATTTTTGCAAAAGCGGGAAATAACATTGATCTATGCCCCTGTCAATGACGAGGCTCGACACTATTGTGTATTGTTTATTTTTCTTGTGTATTTATAGTATATCAATCTCAGTCTGACTGAATGATATGAGTGAGAGAAAAGCCGTCCTCCTTTGGCTGCCATGTGCTCTGTTGCTGGAAAACTAGGGACAGACTTATCCAGGATCTGAGTTCACCATCTCCGGTTTCCTCAGCAATTGAAACACCAACCATATCCTATGGCTTTGTTTACCAGGACATATGTGAAATGAGCCAATAGGACTACTGTTTTTCCCTACAGCGCCATCGGCATCAAGAGGCAATTTAAGGTCAGTCAGGGGTGAGACACTGCACTAGTTTATACCAGAGTGCAATCAAATTTCATTGCGTTTTACGGAAAATCACTTTCGGGAAATCATTTCTATTTTTCTACTGAGTGTCGGATATCTATTTAATAAGAAGTCTTGTTGTTTGGAAAATGCACTAAATCTTCCCACTTCACTCTACTAGAAAATTCTAACACAACAAACAATCCTTTACTTGTGTGGCCTGTTTCATTGCTATTTTGTATACTCTCTGCAGAATCTCTATCAAGAGTTTGAATCTTCCACCATGAAACCAGCACAGCCAAAGTATAAAACAGAAAATATTTAATTTAAAAACCCATGAG
Source organism: Epinephelus lanceolatus (assembly GCF_041903045.1). Classification (NCBI taxonomy): domain Eukaryota; kingdom Metazoa; phylum Chordata; class Actinopteri; order Perciformes; family Serranidae; genus Epinephelus; species Epinephelus lanceolatus. Next base: position 32,835,615 of record NC_135743.1, read on the forward strand.
TAAACACTTAAAGGCGAACTCCACCAATTTAATTCATCAAAGTCTGCTTCAGAGTAGGCTATTAGGGAGAACTACTGCATACATGAGCCTTTGGTAGCTCCAGAGGGAGCTGCATGAAGTCTGATAAAATGATGTCAAATTATGTCACGAAAAAATCTGTGGGTGTTGAGTTAGAAAGAGGTGAGCTTACAGGACAGCTTTAGCTTTCTGTCCATCTCTGCTTGAGGCCAGTGGCTTGAGGCTAGAGGAACTACTACCAGCTTAACACACCTGAATCTCTGACCCATGGATATATATATAAAGAAAACCGGGTACAGCATTGGAGGTGGGACCCCATCCATTCCTATGAAAGTTGATAAGCAGCACGTGAAGTCAAAAAAGTTTGACATACCAGGTGTAAAAGTACGTGGACCAGGTCGTGCCCGTAGAGCAACCATTCTAGAGATTTATCTTCTGCCTGCTGAGCCAGTTACATCTGGTTTAACTTGAATGGAGATAAATCATGTGGCTCTTCTAAACTTTCAAAATGTTTTCAGACCAAATGGATTAAATCCCAACAGTCATTTTAATGTTGATAGTGACGTTAAAAAAAATGTATCCCGGATTGACAGCTGTCTCGTTTCCAACGTAGGTCTAAGGTGGAAAGTCTTTTTGGGCCACATGGCATCATGTGATGGACCCAGAGGTCATAGTTACACTGTTTGGCAACTCTGTCAAATCTGCCTTAAAGTCCAGTGCACTTCCTGGAGGCCTGCTTTGACCGAACAGTCAGAAGCCAAGTTGCACTGTGGGTAATGTAGGCAGATCATTTTGAAAAGGAGGAAGAATGCATGGAATAAAAATGACAATGTCTCTACTTCTGGTGGGTCAATTTTGATCCTTTTTTAAAAGCAGTCATTTTGATTCTTGCTTCATTATAGGAGTGCGATGCATAATCTGTGGAGTACTCTTCTTCACACATGAGCTTAACCAGTGCTTTAAAATGTCCCTCCTGCATGGTTTCCTTGGAAAATAGTGTCAGAAATGCTTGACAGCAGAAGTATGACTTATTGTCAATGACATCTCCCTAAAGCAAATTTAGCAAAGCAGCACACCCCTGTTTCAGGTTGCTCTCCCTAAATGTATAATTTCAGTAACGTCCCCCACTATGATTTGGAGATGTCTGCATGGCTGATAGGATCAGTGAACTCTGGAGAGTGGGGTGATGACCTTCCACCTCATCCATCACCCGGTGATGGACATGGGAAGCCGGTCCTTGACAGGCTTGGGGGTATGCGGGGGTGGAGGGTACAAATGGGGTTAAGGATAGGGCTGGAGAGGGATCTCAGTTACCACAGCATGGTGGCTGGAAGAACAAGGGGGGAGGTGGGGAGAAAAGTGTGACCAGGATTGAGGTCAGGGATATATGATTGGGGTATTAGATGGACCACAGCTAGCCTGGTTAAATGTTTGTGTGGGGGACGAAGATGGATTATCTGACTGGTTGTTCATGTCTTACGTGTGACAAATAAACAAAAGTGCATTACGTCATTTTGCCAGAATCTTTCTTCCTTCAGTTTTTTTACAGTGCAGGACATGACTAATTTTGGTTCAGTTCTGAGGCTGACATTCGTGAAAGAGCCACCCAGACCAATACAAATGATGAATCTGGTAATCAGGAGCAGTGTCACTCCATTGTCCAAATCTTGCTGAGGTGTAATGAGTCTCCGAGGGCCACTTGTTTCTTACACCCACTGAAACGAGCACCAACGTCATCAATCTTCAGAGTGGCTGAAGTGAAGTTGACTTCTGTCTGAAGGTGCTCCCCTCTGTTGATTTCTTCTTGGGAGCTCGGTGGAGAGCCCACGTTCCCGTCACACACCGAGAAAGCGTGCACGCGAGAGAGAGCGGGGTGTGGTTGCACGCTGTGCGGACAATGAACACCAAACCTCCAACTGACACGACCAGTATTGAGTGAAACCAAGCCGCGAAGCAGGGATGCAGCACACACACACACACACACACGTCAGTGTGGAATGGGTTCAGTGACTTTTGACCCGGTGAGCCAAACGCCTGTCAACACCATATACTACCATCATTTTGTGCGTGACTGTGTGATCATATGTTTTCCTCTGTCTGACCTAAATGCAGTCATGTCTAGACACTTCTTTCTTTCTGCTGCTGCACTGGTATATATTGTGCACCTCATGTCAAAAGTTTGCTTTTCAGGAAGTTAAACAAGACTCCTTCCCTCTCCTGTCAGACAGTAGCTTCATGCTTGGCATAGTGAAACCAGGAACAGGCTGGGGTGAGCTGCCCAGTTCACTCTCACTCATAACTCTGTGGTTTCACTGTTTATTTTTTCTACGCTGGTTTTGATTTTATTTTTAACTGCAGTGTTCTGTTGTATTTAAGTATGTGTTGTTTTGCCAAAGCTGATGTCTTACTATGAAGCAAATAAGGAGGCTATCATGTCTTAATGTCTAGATCAGGCTAAGTCTCATTCTGTAAATAAGGATAAGCACTTGTTATAACCTGAAAACAACAGGGATTGACACAGATACTGTATATTATAATCTCATGGAAGATTTACCCTGATTGATCCTGTTGTTTCTGACTTTCTTCTTCTGTTCATCAAAATATTTACAACATATGGCTTTATAACGTATGGTGGCATGTGATCTGTTGCTACCGTTTCATGTTATGGTGCGGATCAGGCCAAACAACAAGCTGCCCTTGCCTGTCTTCTGCTGGCCAGAGCCTCAGTGGGATGGGCAGTTTGTGAAATGACAGGACATGCCAACAAATTGCATCACTTCTGCCTCTGTGGCCGAGGACAATGGGCCACCATATGCCGAAGTGGGGAAATGAATGGAGCTCATTTGTGCTGGCACCCTGAGCCCCCGCTCCCCCCGACCCTGCTGGGGCCTCCGTGGCACCGAGGCCGACACAGACAGACGAGCCCACCCTCTGCCACGCCGCCGTGCTGCTGTCCACCACACCATCCCATAAGCCAACACCAACAAATATGTTATTAGATTTGGTGTCTAGTGTTTGGTAATTAATAAAAAGGAGAAACTGTTGAGTTTTTTTGGTAACATTTCACTCAATAGGGCTGAGATGGCATGTTTCAAACTAAAATTTTACTTTAGCTGCAGGGACAAGTTTCTCTGATTATTGTTCAGGAACAGTTTTATTAATATGGAGCACATCACTTATTCTTTATGCAAAATTATTATGATATATATTTTTTTCATGGATGAATATGCAGGGTATGTCTGTAAAAGTAGCCTGTATGCAAGTTTGTGTTTATCTGTGCCTTTATTTGTGTGTGTGTGTGTGTGTGTGTGTGTGTGTGCGTGTGTGTGTGTGTGTGTGTGTGTGTGTGCAGGCCTGGGATGATAGCAGATGATTAAGGAGTGGCTGCTCTGTTGACATGAGATACTAATGAGGATGAAATGAGAAGGTCAGGGCTCGTCTCCAGGAGGGGGACACCCCCCTCTCCTCCCACCACCACCACCACCACCATCACCCCCACTTCCCTCCCCCCTTCTTTCTCTCCTCGTACCCCCTGGTCGCCTCCCTCCTCCTCAGGATGGACGGCTAATCCTCCTCTTAATCGGCACAGACCAGTACACACACACGTGTATACACACACAGACACCAACACACACGTATACACCGAGGCGCCTCTGATCAGGCACTCTGCATCTTCATAATGGAGGTAATTAGCAGCTCAACAAGGCTACCTCAGCATTATGATTAGCACCTCTTTTTGAGCTTGCTCTGAATCTGACCAGTCTGGCCTCTGCTGTCACTCCATTCTGCTCTGCGCTGCCAATAAAGCAGACATCAAAACATTTATTTCAGAGTAAGATTAATTATTTATAAAGGGAGATATAGATATATTTGTCTAATAATGACTTTATGTAGTAAAGGTTTTATTTTAGTCATTAACATTTCAGAGAGATCAAAGGTCTATAAGTCCCATTAGCAGCCACTGGAGGCTGTGTTGCTTTTTAACCCAGCTTAAGTGGTTTGACCCCAGCTGAGGTTGACAGCCCAAAACACTCAAAATATCACTTTTTAAAAACCAACAAGCCCCCAAACGTATATGACCACATAAGTCGTATGTTCATACCTTTCAATACAACCTACAGGTGTGTTTTCTAAACTAGCGCACCTATCTGTGGACAATAGAATAGCTCATTATGACCATTAATGGTCACAGTTTTAAACCACTTTGGGTCGCAGTTGCGCCAAAACTGCTTGGTTAGGTTTAGAAAAAACCCCACAATGGTTTGGTTTAAAAGAACTACATTTGTTGGTAAGGTAACGTCACGTGACATGCATCACGTGAAATTACTTATGTCACACACACCCACATTCTGCATTTGGTTGTTCAAGTTACTCTAAATTGACTTCTGGTTTTACACAGGACATGAACACTGGTCTCCTGGATGAAAGTCTGAAGCATGTTTAACCTGTCCCTCCCCCTCCCCCTCCCAGCTTGCTTCCCTTTCTTGCTCTTTATATTACATCACCTTACTTCCTCCTTTGCTCCCATAATAATTACTACGACCACTACAAGTCGCTGTCTAACAAAAAATGTATATATGGGTCAGAAGTTCTGCTTGTAAAAACTCCCTATGTGGTTGTGTTTTGGAAGACAACAGTCACTTAAAACCCCAATACAAAAGCACATACAATATGAGTAATGTTCACAATTTATTTAAAAGTCATGATCATGCTCAAAATGCTGTGTGTTTTGGATACTGTCCTATACGTAAAACCTAAATGGTTTCATTTGTAAGATTCTTTAACACAGGGCGTTTCTCATGAGTCATTTAACTGTTTCACTTCTGCTGGTGCAGGCTAGCTAAAAGAAAAACTAAAAGTGCTGTCAGTCATCAGCAAAATGGTGGATGACTTATGCAGTGACGGAGGGATGTAACGATAGAAAACCAGGCAAAGGTAGGAGTGATGGCCGTCCAGCGATGCAGCAAAGTGACCTGTGTGAGTGCAGGGGAGCTCTCATTATGAAGGTGTGAGGGTCTCCATCAGCATAGTGAACTGTTGACCCCGACAAGGGGAAGGAAGTGCTCGGCCAGCTGCGTGCCATTTTTCATCTCTCTGATAGACCTCAAAAGCGAGGCATGGGGGAGGGGGGAGGAGGGAGAGAGAGATGGGGGACAGAGGAGAGAGAGGGAAAGGGGGTGGGTCCAATATTAAAAAGAAGTTGGCCCCGTGAAGTGTGGCGAAGTGTTGGATGGAGGCCTCCTAAGCCGTGACCCCTGTGATTTTAAAGAGTGTCTCGCTCACCTCGTTAATCAAAGGCTGATGCGTATCACAGTGACCCCCCTCCCTCCTTCCACACCACCCAAACCCCACCTCAGCCAGGTCCTTACTGTCATTTTTCACAGGAGGTTCATGAGAAGATAAGGATCCTCAGGTTGCCAACCAGCAGTTCAAGAGAGGAAATGTCTTAGATTTGTGTGTGTGTGTGTGTGTGTGTGTGTGTGCTTGTGTGCACATCAATGAAAGGGGAAGGCCAGGGTCAAGACTGTAAGATGATGTTTTGCAACACTTTTATGTGTATGACACATTTGCTTAATGATGCTTTATATCAGCTCTCATTAAAAGGAAGTCAATTTCACACATCAGCGTCTGTACACAGGTGTTTGGGAGTAGTACACTGTATGTGAATAAAAGCTGAATGAAGCGTTTGTGGCTCCAAGAGGAGAAGTGACGTCAAAAAAAATCTGGGCGGTGTGGAGTTAGAAAGAAAGTGAAATGTTTTAGTCATTTTACTCTTGTGTGAATCTGCCATGTTTGTAATTTGTCATGTAAAAATTCCTGCGTAAATTACCTACCAGACTTTAGTTAAACAGAAGCTCTAATATTAGAACTCACGTGCAAATTGGACTTCAGGAGTAATGTGTGTTTTGCATGCGATTTCCTGTCCTCCTGGGCATCCTCTTCCTCCTGCAAACGAGACAGTGGTGGAATTTATAGGGAAAGGTTTCGCAAGCATTTTCAGTGCAATCAGCAAGCTTTGCTTCGTTTAATCAAGGAAGTGACAAATTGTTAAATCATCTGCAAAAAAACTGAGGCTGGATAATTAGGTTTTTTTTTTTAAATAAATGCCACACATAAAAAGCTCCTCAAGTTTGTGTGTCCCCTCCCTGCAAATCAAAACATGTTGTAACTTCATAAACCTGCTGTGTGTTAGCTTCAGTCCAGTGTGATCGTTGTAGCTTGATCAAGAGCGAGGGAGAGAGAAAGAGTGGGAGAGAGAGGGAGAGGAAAAATGAGCCTGCCAGTGGTTAATTGAGCATACAGATTCCTAATGTGTCAGGCGGTGGCCTCGCAGATGAGGGATGGCACTTTTTTACGATGCATCTTCCTTTGTTTCCTCTTTAAGGCTAATGAAGTCGGCCTTCCAGTCGCCACCTGGGCCAGACACTCAGACACCAGAGACACTCTCACATCCCATTCACAAAGTCTAACAGCGAGTCATCATCTTCTATACCCACCCCCCCCCGCCCCCCCCCCCCCCCACCCCCCACCCCCACCCTCCACCCTCTACCCTCAGCTCGCCCAAAGACAAACACACAAATGCAATGACACATGCACAGCCATGCATGTACACATACTGTATGAGAATGCACACACGCACACACACGTGGGGTTATTCGCTGGACATTTGGGATAAACTCACACTCTGGGCTGATGTTTACAGCATATTCATTATCAAAGCCGCAGACCTGTTTATTTTTACTGTCTCAAAACAGCAAGCATCCATTATCCAAAGATTTTTTTTTTTGTCTTTTCCTTCATGCCTTTAGGTCACCCACTAATGAGCTTAACACTGAGGAAACGTGGAAGCGATTAGACGAGGCTTGGCTGTTTGAACAACGGGGTGATGATATTGTACCTTATGATTACACGCATTTATATCAACAGAAACAAGAGAGGACAAGAGGCAGCCTAGAAGGTCTGTAGCTTTTCACAGCTATATCTAGTTGGGGGACTTCACATGGGTTTTCCTGCGTGTGAGCAACTAGTGAGTGATGTTCACTGTTGTTGGCAGCCTCGCACTTCCTTCCTTATCCTTGTTCTGCTTTAGCAAGGTGAGCCTAAACCTCCTTCAGCGCCTCTGTCTCTTTCGCTGTGGCAGCTTGGGCCAAGTAGTTCTGGTCACCCAAACATGTTCAAGGTGCTCCATGACCATATGTTTGCTCATTGGGGAGCGGAGCAGGGAAGGGCTGGACTCTATGACCTTCACCCAGGTTGAGCAATGAATACTCCAGGCTCCGCTCACTTGGGTTCATGCCAGGTGAACACAGTAGTCGGGCATCCCAGACATGCACCCGGAGCCCAGCAAGCATTTGACGGCTGCAGACACACAGAAGGTGGAGAATGAGAATGGGAAGGTGGGGCGTTGTTAGGTTTTTAAGGAGGAAACTTTTAGTTCTCTGCTCTGTGGTGTCCCAGTTTGTCCAAACTGGTGTTTAATGGCTGGTAGAATATTGTAAACCTGCAGAGGGCCATCAGACAGGCCTTCACTTGATGTTAAAATGAGTTGGAATATGCTCATATGTGTGTTGGGATGCTGTAAGTGCCACAATCAGAGCACAAAATGTTAAGCATTAAAAACATTTTTTGGGTTGATTCTATGCAACGACAAAATATTTTTATGCCATATATATTGCGGTTTTCACACCACTAACATCCACTGTATGTCTGCTGTTTCAGTTGTGAGATGATATGCTGTGCATGGTACACATTACTGTCACGGCACATTTCCTCAACTGTAAATCAAATTCAACTTCCATTTTCACTTGTTATATTATATCAATTCCCCATTTAGTAATATTCATCCACGGTAATTTCCAACAGTAACAGAAGCAGTATAAATACCTAAAATGGCAGCAACGGTTCCCTGTTTTAGTTCTGTTAGGGTGGAGGCAAAAGTGTTGTGGTTTTACAAGCATTCGGTGCCAGGAATATAATAATAATCAGTTACTTTTAGTTTCAGTTTTAGTACATTTACAGTCAGAGTCAGAGCCAAAAATAACAATATGTAAATGTTTAAAAATGCAATAATTAATCTTAATAATTTAAAGTAAATACTGTGTTTCACAAATACTAAGTTAAGTCAGGTCTATATATAGAGCACATTTAAAAACAGTGAATGCTGACTAAAATGTTGTACAAAGAGTTACAATGGAACAGGGACACAATCAAATAAAAAGAGAATATGAGTAAATTAATAAAAGCATTTAATAGCTTGATTAATTCATTAAAACATAAAAAAAACAGTGTGGTCATGGTCATGCATGTGAAGTGATAATTAAAATGTTTAGGAAAAGAGATGGGCCTACAGACAGGTTTTAAAGGTGTCAGTGGAGGGGTAAGATCTAATTGTTAGTGGCGAACTATTCCACAATTTTGGGTCAACGATTAAAATTGCTCAATCGCCTTTGGTTTGAGGGTGAGCATCACCAGATCTGAGAAGTTGGGAGGTGAACCACAGGATTAGCAGTTCAGAGATGTGACCAGGTGCCTGTCTTTGCTGTGCTTTAAAAACAAATAAATTAATCTTACAATCTTTACGTAATTGGTAACCAGTGAGGCCAGTATCAGGACAACTACAACTGAAAAAAAAACCCACACCAAATTACACATACAGTACATCCAAAAGTCAATTCTCTATAGTCTAAAAATATATAAACAGAATTTAGGATCACAGTTTTTGATATTTTTGATATAAATAATTTTATTAACTTTTTTTCTGCACTTATTTTCATTTCAGTCCACTCAGAGGCCACATAAGAGCATTAGTTAAATTTCATGGCTCCCAAATGGAGTTGCCTTCCCCTGCTTATTTCAATTAATTGTTTAGTTTTAACCTCTTTTAACACAAATTCCGTCCTGAATTATGGCATGTGCATGGGTGCAAAATAAGCAACAGATTAAACCTGTGCTGATAACTCAAAATGCCTCCGTAGTCGAGTCAACAAGGGATCTTTATGGGGAGGGAAAGGGCTGAAGGAAAACGCCATTACTCTCCAGATAATTTAAACATGTGTTGGCATTTATCTTGGTGGTCCATGTCCGAACACTAATGACAAACTCTTGTTATTAGTGGACTGAATCAATGCCAAAGGCATGCCCACCCAAAACTTTAATCCGTTAATGTTCCCCACTCTCTAATTTGGTATTACGGAAAAATACAAGAGATGCATAGGTACAGTAGTTCTTCAAAGTAGTATAAATACAGAGTAACACAACACATATTGGACATGGTGTGTTTTTTTTTTTTTTAGATCGTGCTCTCCTTCTCCTTTCGTCTCTCTTTTTTTGTACCAGTCTTCCACCATCGAACTTTATTTTCGTGGGAAGATTAAATATTTCTGCTTGAGAACACCCTTTAAACTATGAAATGACTGCTGTCACTGACACACAGACACCCCCTGTTTACACACACACACATACACACACACCACGCTCCCCTGATTTTGGATGGATAGATGGTTGGGAAGAGGAGGAAGGGAGGGGGGCTGAAATATATAATCTCCTGAAAAGAATGAGGCCCTCTGGGATTTTCTCAAAGTGGCCCCTCTTTGCACTGGGGCTGGGGGAGAGTAGTGGGTGAGTGCTGGTGGTGCGGGTGGGTGGGTGGATGGGAGGTAGGTGGGGGGGTGGGGGGTGGGGGGAGCAAAACATGGCCACTCCACACTGTAACCTGAGCCAGAAGGGGGCCAATTTGTCAAATAATTAGCTGTTGCCCAGCACAAAGGTTTTATTTGCAGGAATTTCATCGCGGCAGGATTGAATAATATGTCTGTGTATTGTGCGGGGTCATGGGAACATCATCTCTTACTGGTGGGCCATAAAAGACGGCTAAATGATAATGAGAAAAGGCTCTGGTAATTCAATTCCTCAAGCGTTGGTTTCCATCTTTCTCTCCCCTCCTCCTCCTCCTCCTTGTCCTCCTCTCCCCCCTTTTCTCTCAGTCTTTCTGTTCTTTCTCTCCTCTCAGCTAATTGCAGAACTTCTGGTTGATGTTGAAGTGGCTTTATTCAGTGTGCAGGAAACACACACGGTCATGTATGGTTTCTTAAAAGGAAAATGTTTGCAGATAATTACATCTTTTGTCTAATTTATTGTTATTTGGTATAGAATGCACTGATGAACGGGAAACCAGTTGCCTTTCAAGGTTCTGATGTTTTATTGTGCAAGGTGGCAACAGTAATAAAATAAGCCGGCACAGAAAGAGAGAAATCCTCTTTCACAGATAAAAGTTTTATTTAAATACCTTTGATATTTCACTGGTGCATCTCTTGCTAAACCATAAATATATAATCAGTAGTATGTGTGTCCCACTCTCAAACCCACTGGCTCAGTTGTCTTTTTGCACATTGACCCCTGACCTCTGAGAGCAGCCAACCAGGAAGTGGATAGTGTTAAAAGGGATTGATTGGTTTGTGGTCTATAGATGATTGTTTATATCATTCCATACTGGAGGTTTGACCTTTGGTGACCCCTCTGCGGACCAATCCGCTGAGAGCCATGACCTGCATCCATTTGCAACAGCGCTAATTAGCTTTGACGGGCCCTCGGTTTGCATCGGGGTTGTAAAATGAAGCCCTGCAGTGCCCTGATTGAAGAAAGACGTGGCGCGGCTACTCCACTTCATACCTTCCATATCCTCCCGCCCGAATGTCAAACACATTAAACTTAATGTACCAGCAAATCTTATTCAATTATTTGTATGTTGTTGAGGTGTGTGTGCACGTGTGTGTTTATGTGCACGTCTGGTGGCCCCCCTAAATGGCATTCATATGTCAGTGTATGTTCAGCTGTCTGAGCATACTCAAGCATGCTGGTGTTTACATGTAAGAGGGGGAGAGACAGAGTTTGCCGTTTCGCTGGTATGTCCGTGCAGGATGAGGTTACACATCCTGCAACACATTGCAGACGGATGAGGAAACTTGCTTTTAAGTAAAATAATTGGATTATTGCATCCTGTGATCTCGCTAATTATAATGAAAGCAAGCTTACAATTTTCCAATTATTATTCTATGCCGATTCTGTTCCTCTCTAATAAAGAGGAGCACTGATGCAAAACAAAATGCCAGGACTCCATTTCCTGCCTGTGCCTTGGAGCTATTCAGAGATGAGGGACGTACACACCCTCTAAATATCACCCCCAACACCCCACTTAAAACATCGGACTACAGAACACACACAGCCCCTAAAAGTGTACATGCAAATTGTTGCTATGTACAGTACTTTTCCTCGGAATTAAATGCAGAGATGCATTTAAAAGAAGAAATTATTGATCTGCTTTTACATACACAGAGGCCCAACGTTAAGCTTTTGAAGTTCATAAGATTTAAGAGAGTATAAACTGTAATGTGTGAAATGCAAAGGACAGTACGGTGTAGTGTCTGCGGATTCTCCACCATGTCTTTGGTTACCAGTCATCAAACCAACATGAGTCACTCACTCGGCCTCTGACAAATCATTGTATTAAATCTCCTCCCCTCGCAGTATCTCCCACTCTCTCCCTGCTCCTCCTCCTCCACTCGCACAAGCACAAGCACACACACGCTTAGTATCAGTCACTCATACGTCTCTCTGCCCTGCCTGTCAGTCTCCCACCAAATTCCCCTGGATCACACTACATCTGACAGTATTTCATCTTGGATTTGAGGATAAGTGAGAGGATTTCAGTTCAAGCTCGGAGCTTAGCATGAAAACGCTGCTCAGTGTGAAAAGCTAAGGGTTTACACGATGTGGGATCCCCCACCCTCACCCCAACCTTTTTTCCCCCTCATATGTCTCTCCCTCACTGTTTCTCCCTCTCTCCTTCCCTCTTTGCAGGGTTTTGTTGATTTAGCTGTGAGTGGCTGCCTGACACAACATTGGCTAACTCCTCAAGGAGCTAACCCCATTGCATAGTTATTCTATCACTGAACTCCGAGGGGAACACAAAAAGGATGTATTTTAATTAAGTAAATCCCGTGGGCTTCAGTATTACTATAACCACATGAAGGTGGAGACAGTGAGATGAGGATGGAGAGAAATTGTAATGTTTGCAGTAACAGTGTGCGATACACCTGGTTTATGTGGAGCGATATGAATGAAAAGTAATGCATATTCCGTAAAATTTTGATAGCCATTGGAATATTTTTGGGATAAATTTTGTGTGTATATTTGAATTTAACTATGCCAGAAAAAAAATATTTTTCTATTATTACATCAGAATAAAGTCTCTAAGCAGCATTCAGTCTTGTATGTGTCATTACATCAATGCTGAAAAACACCAGCTGGTCAAAATCTTACATAAAAGCCCCTAATCAATGAAGCCAATATGTAATCAAAGTTATCAATGCAACTGTAATCTAAAGGGATTTCATCTGAGCCGATCCACAAACAGTGGATACATGTGCAGTGTTTGCAGTGTTGAAGTGTAGAATGGGTGTTTTGCATTCCTGTAACAGGATATTCAATATCCAATTTTCATTTTTAAACAATACCATAAATGGTGAAATTAAGGAAATAAGGCAAACAAAATGCTGTATTTTCCTTATTGCTAACAACCATAATAAAACCAAAAGTATGAATTGATCCTGCTAACAGGTAGCTGAAGCTTGGCATTCCTCTGTGCCGCAGAGCTCCACTGTCGTCCTAAAACATATCAGTGCGCCACACTGTCAGCTGGGTGACATGTAATGTTTTTTTTCCCAAAGGTTTTCCACCTGTTCCCGCTCTCCTGTGCTGTAATTGGCTTGTACTAACTCTAACCATGCCCTCTTACCCAAACCCTAACCACCTCAGATTGAAACATGTTGACATCATGAGTACTAGCCAATCACAGCACAGTAGGGCGGGACTCAGCGAAACACTCTTGGGGGGGGAAAAAAAGCATGGCATTTTATACCATGAACAAACACGCTGTAGTTCATTTTGATTTACTTATTTAATGTCAGTTCCACATACATCACCATGCCACCGTAAATGCCAGCAAATATGTATTAATGCACAGCAGAAAGTAGTCCCAAACAAACTCCGTCTTTACTCCTGTTTGAGTAATAATTGAAAAAAAAAAAAAAAAAAACTATATACATATATACATGTATATATAACCTATATACTTGTATACCCCTTTAAAAGATTTACATCTTAGGTAGGAATCAGTACACTTGCGCCTGAATGCCACAGTAAAATATGATTAGATGGACTACCACATTGTTGGTTTTGGTCTTTTCAAAAATGTTGTTAATGATAAAAAAATAGGGTACACCAGACTTATCCTTTAAGTTTGATACATTGGGCCCATTACTATACATAAAGAGATTATGGTGGAGAGCAAAGCAGTAGCAAACCCTCCTTAGTTGGCTTTACTCCTCCGCCACCTTCCACAGGAATGTTGCATTGGAGGGACGTCTCCTACTTTGCCCTTTGTGCTGTAAAGCAAAATCATAAATCCACTTGGACAGTTCTCACATCCATCTTGAAAACAAGGGTTTAGTCACATTACTCAGTCTCTCCATTTTGCATTAAAAATCATCAAAACAATCCAGCAGATTTCCCGCCAAAACCAACCAGGCATCACACAAGGTAAAATACAGTGCTGTACAGCGCCTGACATAAACCGCCAGTCTTCGTACTTATAATCTCATTTACATTTAATTACAGTAATTATACTAATGTCTTCATATTTCTGTGGCATGATTTACATTGTGTAGGAGGACTGATAGTGATTTGACGTGTGTGTGTGTGTGTGTGTGTGTAGTGCATTCTGCTGCAGCATAAGCATCAAACAGACTCTAATAACAGGTGAAGGGTTAGAGTGGACCCCCCACCCCAACACATACATACACACACACAAATATCTGCAGCATAGGTTAACCCTGGAAATAAAGAAATAAAGGCATTACATGGAGAACCTGAGGAGAATCCTGAATGCCAGTTGCCGGTAGGAAAGATGGATTGCCTGAATTCTCCACCAATCACCAAACAACACATTGGCTGCAGCATTGATTGATGAAGTATTTAAGTCGTCAATCTCACATCACCTGCTTTTCTCCCCCCCTCCGCCCCCCAAAATGGCTGCAGAAAAGCTATGCTGTGTCTGCAGATCGGATGAACCCTGACCGATGGAGAACTTTGCAGATTGTCAGCTTTTGGGATCAAAACTGGGCGGTGATGAGGCTGAATATGCTGATGTAAATAAGACAACAAAGTTCAGCTCTTGTGAGCAGATTGTACTGTACACTGTGCACCACAGAGATGTGAGGGAAAAGCTTTTTCAGGGGACACGCAGCTCGGTTCAAACAGAGGTCCAGCATTAAGTCTGTACTTGCGTGCTCCTACCTTCCATATTAAAGCAGTCATTTTCCAAATTGCACATTATGCTTCCACTGCCAACACCCTTGCACTACTGTCTAATAGGCCTCAGTGTATATAAGCCCAATATTATTGATTACAAATCATGATTAACAATAATTATATTGATAAAAATGGAACATTAGCCCTCACCTCTGACCTTATTTGCAGACCTCTTTGTACTCTATGATGTATTCAATATCATAATCATGCTTGAGTACACTTGGTTGGAAAAAAGGGGGGGCAATCAATGAGACTATGCTCATAAGCAGAGAGAAAACATCACACCTGCAGATATTGTGTTGACAGTGCATCGGAGAGCAAACACAGAGCCGCTGTCGTCTTGGAGTTATGCTGAAGAGGCCATTGATCCACCGGTTAACCTATTCTCCTGCATCAGTACAGCAGCAAAGCCCTCAGAGGAAAGCGACCTCCCCCCACCCGGGCCATTGTTTCCCTCCACTAATATGATACCCCCTGAAGGTTCTCCACAGACCTCATTTCTAATCAATGCATGTGGTTGGTGGGATCATCCTGTCTCTGCAAATTAATGACTTCACTTTTTTCTGTGGTTTCATTCCATCGATTTGTTTTATTAGCCCATTGATCTCTATGCACCCCCCCCTCCACTCAGCACACCCTCTTCCTCACCCAACTCTGTGCTTCCTCTTTGCTTATCAATATGAGAGCTGATGGCATCAATTCTGAAAAAAAAAATGTGCTCCCTTCATCAACCGATAACTTCGGGGAAAAAAAACATATGTAGGAGTAGGGAGGAGCAGGGAGGGGTGCATCCTGATGGGATGAGACGAACTTTTGTTTTCAAGTATGATGTAGATTTGTACTATTTTGTGAGAAGGAAAACAACATGGCTCCCTTTCTTTGAAATTAGCTCAACAGTTGTATGCAACATAGGTGTAGATTTTAGGCGGGACATAGGGGACACTTTCCACTCAGTATTTAGAACATGTGATCCCCCCTCCCAATGAAAACACTTTTATTTCAGCAAAATTAAAGACATTTACACCATAAATTGGTGCATAAAATTCACCAGAATGCAGGAAATTACGTTTGATGCTTGAAAATTTCTGGCAGGGGACCACCCTACCCCCGGTTTTATGTGTCCCTTTCAAGGTTAAAACAAAACCTACACCCTTGGAAACATACAGTAACAATGGTTACACTTCTAAGCAGGAGAAAATGCAATTTTACATGTTCTCTCCGGGTCCGAAATATGATTATCCAAGTTAAAGTAATCTGGGTTTATTAGTTTAATACAACTGTCATGGTCTAAATCACTTAGACGTTCATCTGGTCAGGGCTCGCTGGTCTTATTAACAGCCATATCTAACTCTCTCCCCTATAATTCCCTTTGAGATCTGAACAAAAGGATAGGAAGTGCTTTACTCCAACAAGTCAGACTTCACTTCACAGGAGGAATTACAGCTTTTCATTTTCTGTCACTGGAGCGTTTTAGCGAGGTGCCCCACTAGCATAACGATGTTCTTTCTCTCTTGTTTTATGACTTGAACCGTGCACAAAGAGTTGATTCACAGTAATTACATGTGAAAACACAAATGCCGGTGTGTATATGTGAACTCGGTGAGAGATCGCCGCAAAAGTACACACACTGGATATTCTAATGCTGAAAGAAATATATAGTCAGAGACATTTGCGCCAGGCACAGAGACTTACACCCTGCAGTGAAACAAAAACATTCAGAAAAACCCTAAAGGAAACAAAAATTCAAATGTGTGGTTGTTCAGGTTAGCCCCCATGTCCATCAATGCTTCTGTCTGAATCCATTAGGATAAACACAGTTCGCATTCTCTGGACGACCGCAGTTAGACATTGTTCTCTCATAGCCACTGCTGTATTATTTCTGTCCTTCCTGAGCCATCAAATAGTGACACATCCCGTCTAAGAAAACAAGCTGAAGTAATGCTGGAGGCCATAAAAAGTCTGGCCCCACCCGTCCTCCCTCCTCGCTGATTCCTCCATCCTCCAGTCCTCTCTATGGTTATCTTGCTGTCCAAGAGATATCACTCATTAGTCTGTACTGTGAATACATGCAGTGTAGTTAGATTAAAATAGACTGTTAAATTAAAGGAATCATCAGCAAACTTTCACCTTCAATTTGACAGAAAGCATGAGAAGTAAATCCTCAGTACTGTCCAAAAGGCAAATATTTCAGTTTTGATATTCCAATCACATGCTGGTGGAGGAAGCAATACTACAGCTACATCAAGCCTGCAACATCCAATCGTGTGGATGTGTCCACCCATTCACTCTGAAGGACAGTGAATTTCTATGGTAAGATAAGTCCTGACAATGTCCATGTTCAAAGATGAGAAGGGAGACTATCAAGCACCCCGTTCCCCCACCAAACTGCCTGTTTATCCAGCTTGTGGGAATTCCTGTTCCTCAGGATGGATCTGGAGTCGTCACGACTGGTGATGTTCCCGTCCCACCCTGCCAGGCTCTGTCATGGAAATCACATCCCACACAGATAGCCGATTACTCACTTTCCCTCTACTTACATAGACATTACACTGCTGACCTGGCAGTGTGTTTATATTTATAAATAACAGAGAAGTGAACACTCACGAACTATGCACACGAACACATGCAAACACGTGGGCTGAATTTATATTTTAGCCACTCAGTCCTCTGACAGAAGACATTACAGTACGATGCTTGTAAACACACACAATGTAATGTTTTCATCTTAAAGGGGCACTCCGCTTGTTTTACACCTTAAGTTCAGTTTACACAAAACATCTGTATAATGTCTTCTGTGGCTCTGGAAGGGGATTTCCAAAGTTTGAAAAAATAACTGATGGTGTCCTTATCGTGGCGTCGGCTACAGAACTAAAATTATTAATACATGTGTTACAAACTAGAGATGTGGGTTTTGAAAAAAGCGGGCATTTGGTCGGGAGGGGTGACACTTTCTCACTCCCAACTCATCAAATACCGACTCTTATAAAGTGGCTCATCACGTCAAACTGTGACACATGTCAACTCACTACGCTCATAACATAAAGCATCTCTTTTCAAAATAAACTTTCCTTTTTCACAGGAAATGTACAGATTCTGCATGTTATACGGTCTTTTCAAAATAAACTTACAACATAGGTTTTTAGGTTTACTTCTTAGGTTTAGGCAACAAAAGCACATGGTTAGGTTTTTTAAAAAAAACACCATAGTTTAAAACAACTCAAGTAACTTGGTTTCACACAGGAGATGAACACCAGGCTCCAGGTAAAGTCCAGAGCTTGTTTGACCAATCCACCCTCTGTCGTGCCCACCGTATGCAGACTTTCTTGTTTCTAGTTCCGCAGAGCTTCAACAAATGTCACTGCTTAAAGAAATATTTCACTAGGCTGTACAATAGAAAGACAAAAATCCTTTTGTAACTGGTGCTACATGATCAGAGAAAACAGAGAAAAAGGGCTGCGGCATTCGCTTTTTTTTTTCAAGAGGTAGAAAACCTACAACTATTAGAATGCACTGTGCAACACCAGACCAATTAACAACTTTGGGGTGACGTAATACAAACTTGTCTGTTTGACACAAAGGTAGCAGCTGGCAACAAATGATATAGTAAAACAGTTAAACACTAAAACATGTTTCCAAAAATATCTGAGGCAAGAAATAGGCAACGCAGTAACGGAATCTTGGTTTCTGTTTGATCAGCACTGCTTAGTTTCACTATTTGATCTCAGAGTTTTCCGCCCTGTGTTTTCACTGTATATGGCGCCCACTTCCTGTTCACAAACTCTTGCTATTACAGCTAAACAGGGCACTAAAATATGTGTCTGACAACATTTTAGGCAAGAAATACAAGGACAGTAACATAATCTTGATTTATATTTAGTCAGCAGTGCCTGGTTTTACCGTTTAATTGGATTTTGGTCTGAGTTTAAGACAGAGAGAAAGAGAAATGGGAAGAGAGGAACAAGTCTGCTTCTACTCTTTGTGTCCATGAATGTGGCATGGTTGTGGGCAATACAAAAATGCGGAAGCACGACCTGTAGTTCCAGCAACAGCCCAGGAGAGCCAGCGAAACTCCACCATTTGACTGTGGTATTTGACCATGGATGTATTCAGAGACCTGGATACAGCGTTAAAGGCAGGACCCCTTTCATTCCTACGAAAGTTGCTCAATAGGGCGTGAAGCCAAAAAAAAAACAACAAAAAAAACAATTTCCACTGTGTGAAATCACCCTGATAATAGGCACGGCTTTGGCACTAGTGGCTGTTTGGCTACAACAAAAATCGGCTTCAAAGGCTGGTGCACTTCCTGGGGGCCTGTATTTGATGAGTTGGGCATGAGACTAGGTTGGGTGGGGCTGTGTAAAGAAAGACAATATTGAGGTGCATTGTGGGAAATGTAGGATCAACTGTTTTGGCAGCTTGACCTATACTAGGGCCTCATTTTTTTTTTTTTTTTTTTTTTTTTAAGCCCCCAGATGTGATTAAAACTACACAGTATACAACTTTCTTTCTCTCTGTCATAAGTAACAAAAAATAAAAAATAAGAACATAAAGCAAAAATATTAGCATAGATATATGGTAAGATAAGAACTTCCTAAAAGCATTCACCCCAACAGACCTCTAACTTCCATCATCTTGATACTATTTTCTGTAATTTAAACCTGGGATTCAGGTAATTAAGATTTATCTCTGAGATTAAATGCGGTACACTATTAAGCACATACACAGGTAGGTACCTTAAGTTTAGGTGGGTTGAGCCAGAGCTACGTTCCTACATCTCTGTCCTGTCTTTACATAAATCCTTTCAGGGCTTCTGGCAGCAGTTTCCTGCTCTTTCATCTGGCTCCCTTGTGGTAGGACTATTAGCCCAGCCTGTATACCTGCAAATGTTTGGGAGGCAGCTGGCTCTGGACGCTCAGTGCCTGCACGGGCCCAGGGGCTGCTGGGACCTGGGAACGCTGGCACCAAATACCGATGGGTAATTAGACCTTCATTCAAGAGCAAATGTGGCAAGCATTAGACACAAGGCTCTTTCCGGTTCAATTCATATCTCCATCCTGCCTTCCTTCCCCTCCTAACAACCACGCTCCATCTTCACTTTTTCCCCCTCTTTTCTTTCTTGCTTTTGTTTTCCCAGTTTTGGACAATCCCTAATCCCAGGCCAATATCTTCACCCAGGACTGTTTTTTTGTTTGTTTGTTTTAGGTGTGGAAATTGGGGTCCTACAGAGAGAGGAAAAGCTGTCACTCAGTAGAGAGAAAAAATTACTCTAATTTCAGTCATTTTGAAAATCAAAGCCCATTAGTTTCAATAGAAAGTGACATTTGGAAAACCAGGATGATTCAAAACAGCAATCTGAAAGCACTTTTTCTTGTTTTAATTTCTTTACCCAAAAATACTTAATTCACACCGGCAAAGCAATGCAAAATCATAGATATGACAGCTGCTCTTTTAATGATTTTCAGGAAATGGCATTGAAGGCTTTTTGGTGTTTCACATGTAAAGATAAACCTGCCATGGAAGAACCATTTTCTCTTTCACTCTTTTTTTTTTTTTTTTTTTTTTTGTTTTTGTTTACCATTTCTAGCTCTCACCCTAGTGTCTCGACATGATATGAGCTGAATATATTTATATGGCTCTGCTGATGTCATGCAGTGTGCCACTTTGTCTTTCTCAGCTGTGAGAAACATGACAGCGGCTGCTTCTCATGTAAGAGGAAAACTATGAGAAGCCCCGTCTAGTTTTGTGGTAAAAGGTGACATAACCCATAATTCCACTCAAACCACAATGTTCTTTTATCAGATGTTCCTCTTTGATACTGAGAGGGTGGTTCACACGACACAAAGCAGTCACCAACGACAAATGATTGAATAGCTTTAAATGCACATGAATGAAGTATGGAAGCCCAAAGGAGTCAGGATTGAAAAAATACATAAAAGACAATAGAATTAATAATCACAAATTATAGTGTCTTATATGTTACCATGGAAAAAGACACTTTTTTTCTTTAACTTATCATTATGAAGTAAATGTTGATTACACCATGGGATGGTTATAGAATAATGACACCACCAGCATTATAGGTTTCATATAAGCCTCACTTTCACTATGCAATTCTGTCAGCAGTGGGTACAAGGAAAGGAAAGACTGATATACAGCACAAAGTACTTAAAACATTGTCACAAATTGTCACATATTGCTGGTATGTCACGGCTGCATATTACCCGCTAGAGATCCTTTTGCATCTGCTGTGATTAGGTTGATAGAAAAACATCATGGTTTGGTTCTACATTCATGCGGGAAGCGAACACTGGCCTCCTGAGTAAAAGTCTGAGGTTTGTTTGACCCATCCACTATCTCTTCTGCCCACCCTATAGGGACTTTTCAGCTCTTTTATTACCTCAATATTGGCAGCGTTGCAACCTAATGCTGTCCAACAACATATCATACCAACCCAACCAGTGCCAGCTGGCCATGCTATGAACCAATGTCACCCGGCCATGTGTTATACTGCTGTGACAGGTGCCCACCCACCAACTGGGGGGGTAACATAACATCGCAAAAGGTTTGGTCCAGTTGCATTTCCGATGACTTTGGAATGAGAATGGGCAGCGGTTACCAAAGACTATCACTGTAATTTCTTTGCAGTAACTATTTTCTATGGTTTCTGTAACCAACAGGAGCTAACTATTGAGCTAGACGGAGCCAGGAGCCTGTTTGGTGGCAGATGACAGGTAATAGATAAATAAATAATATTGTGACATAAAATACAACATAAAATAAGTGTCATTTGCAAAATAAATAAATAAAATTACATATTTAAATAGACTTCTGAAAAGGGCATTTTGAAATCAAATGTTTGTTTTATAAAAAAAATACTTGAACTACTAAGCTTTAGTTTATTTGCACACGTGGATGCAAAAAGGCTAAATTCTACTGATCATAATGAGAAATATTTAATTCCCTCATGAAATCCTGGTGTCACAGGTAAGGGAAGCTTGAATAGGCTGGCGGGCTGCTCTTTGCTGTGCAGTGAATTGAATCAGAAGCTGCTTTTAGCGGTCAGGGAAAAACACTGGGTCCAAATTAGCATAAACAGGAACACAAAAGAAAAGGGGAGAGGAACGAAACAGAAAATAGTGTTGTCAACAGGACCCCCCGGTGAGGAATTTCAATTTCATATATCTAATTATCCCTGTCAGATAGAAAGAAGTGACAAAAAGCTGTCTTTGTTCTCTCTCTTTATCCCCCGCATCTCTCTCAATTAATTTCAGCATACGAATATGACTAATTGTCTCTATGCAGCTCTGCAGCCACATAAATAATAATTTCAGCCCATGTTGGAGGGGGGTGGGATGTTCACGCATCAATTTATGATATTTGAACACAATGGATTGTGCATAATTCAGGTGATCACGTTAGCAGGCCGATGCAACCTCTCTGTAGGCAACACCCTCTGCCACACAGTCTTGTAGCCCGCATAATACCTCTATACTTTCCCTCTTTTGTAAACGAAAGCGTTATGTCTCTCATTTCTGTCATTGGGATTGTTTCTTTGTTTAGAGTGATGATATTAGCATCATAATCAGACAGAAAGAAAGAGGCAGCAGTGATGACTGATTTATGCAGGGTTTGTGTGGAGCGACCAACAAAACCAGCCACCATCAACTGTGCGTTTTAATCAGATATGCGCATGTTAAAGTTTATTATTTCTGTCATTCATGTGCTAACTAACTTGAAAACCTAATTTTCCAAACACACAGTACTGAGCAATCAAACTTTCTCAATGGATGAGTTTATTGTCAAAGTAAGTGTTGGGAGTAAAGGGTGTTTACCATTTGACAACAGAGACTTCTTATTGGCTTAAGGTTTTAAGTGGCATATTAGCCATCCAATAAAAAGAATAGCATGTCTGTGGTCTGTGGCTGTAATCAGCTCTGCTGCTATCTCTAAAATGAGCATTTACCGAGCCTAATGTGAGCTAACACAGGAACACTAGGTGCTAGCTAGTTAACTCAACATATTATGCAACGCTTCTGATCTACAACTAACAAATCTTCCCTTTGACTGACTGTAACAGTAAATTAGTAAATATTATATCTTAGTGTGCCCCCTTTAGCGACTTTGCATAACTGTTAGTGGAGCTAAGAAGCAGAACTGTTGCTGGGGGCAGCGTTTATGTCCCAAGATGGTGCTGAGGCCTCATGTTTCCTCTTGCTGTTTTTAGTCTGGTTTCAGTTGCAAGTCTTTCTAAATTGTTCTCACAATTTAAAAATGTGCACCAGATAAAGCTTCATGTGAAAGGTGGTGGAGGTGATGCAGCTTTAGAAACAGCCCAGTCGGCAGGAGAAGATGGTGGGAATAATATTTCTGCAAACCACAGATACGTTACATCTGCATGTTTCATAGGCATCATATAAA
The DNA here is from genome assembly GCF_041903045.1 of Epinephelus lanceolatus. NCBI lineage: Eukaryota > Metazoa > Chordata > Actinopteri > Perciformes > Serranidae > Epinephelus > Epinephelus lanceolatus. The sequence goes on from NC_135743.1 coordinate 32,858,418, forward strand.
CGTTCCTAAAATGACGTACTACATGAGCCGACATTATCATCGGGAAGTGAAAGGGATGGTGGACGAGCAAGATGCCTGCCAAGCTGCAGACCACTGTTTTTAGCCCCTAAACATGTTTCTTTTTTCTTTGTTTTTTTTTTTTTGCAACCCATCACTGTGTATCCTGTGGCCCCCTAAATTGGGTATTTTTTAGCAACCCATGTTTTTTTTGTCTGGTGGCTTTAGGCCTCCAAACATGGGTGTTCTTTAGCAACCCATGGCTTTTTTTTCCAGTGGCTTTTTAGCCTCGAAACATTGGTGTTTTTTAGCAACTCATGGTTCTTTTTCCGATGGCTTTTTATCTCCCAAAAGTGGGTGTTTTTAGCAACCAGTGGCTCTTTTACCAACAGCTTCTTAGCCCCCAAACTTGGGCATTTTTATACTAAACCATTGCTCTTTTTCTGGTGGCTTTTTAGCCCCCAGACATAGGATTTTTTTGCAACCCATCAATGTGTTTCCTGCAGCTTTTTAGCCCCTAAACTTGGGTATTTTTTGCAACCCATGGCTCTTTTTCTAGCTGCTTTTTAGCCTTCAGATTTAAGTGTTATTCAGTGACCTATCACTTTTTAAAGTGGGGATAGTGGCACGAAAAGCAGCTCTTTTTTACGACATTTCTGCTTTTCCAGCAGGGTCTGTGCCCCCAAAACCTAAAACAGAATCTGGTCCAACCAAAACAATGTTTTTTTTGTGCCTAATATGAAGCACCCCCTAACCACAGCATTGTTAAAATGTAACGTTTCAACATAGCTGCTACGTAATAATGTGCAAATGTAACATATTTGTAGCTTGCAGAAACATACATTGCTAACATTTTTTTTTTCTGGTGATTGTCTGAAATTAAGTTGGTGAAATTAAGGAAGGACAACTGACGGATGGATCCACAGCTTCTCATGTATCACTGGTTTTCTAACAAGGAACTAATTCCTCAGTTAAAAAAAAAACTATTTGTATTGAGGATGAAGAGTAAGTAATGGTAATCATGAACCAATCAGGGACAGCATGATGTACCACTTTACTTAGGGGTACACAAAAAGAGTAACTCATGATAAAATAATGAGTAATTTAGGAGGTGTTAATAGTTTTGTGCATTTTGTGGGTACTCCGGCTTCCTCCCACAGTCCAAAGACATGCTGGTTAGGTTAACTGGTGACTCTAAATTGGCCATAGGTGTAAATGGGAGGGTGAATGGTTGTCTGTCTCTATGTGTCAGCCCTGCAATAGTCTGGCAACTTGTCCAGGGTGTACCCTGCCTCTAACCCAGTGTCAGCTGTGATAGGCTCCAGCGACCCCCAAGAGGATAAATGTTACGGAAAATGAAAGGATGAATGAATAATAGTTTCGTGTCGGTCAGTGAATGAATAATGCTTAATCAGGAACTAGTCATGAAGAAAATGGTCAGTAAACAGTCTAGCAGATATCTTTGAACATATCGTTATCTGATGATTCATTTACAGTTTTTCTCTGTCCGGATGTCTCGAGTAACTACCCATCAGAGTTGGGTATAACGCGTTACAAAGTAATGCGTTAGAGTACTTTGATTAGTTTTTGCAGTAACGAGTAACCCAACGCGTTAGTTTGCTGTTTGAGTAATCAAATACTTAAGTACATTTTCAAACAAGACATCAGTTACTTCCGTTACTTTTAGAACGCTGGTCCTTCAGCTCCGAAACAGCAACGGCTGTCGTTTGGTTCTAATAACGGAGATAACGTTAAACCTGAGTCTGAAAGAAGCCACGGAGTTTGTGGCTCGCTATGTGATCGGAGAAATGCTGCCGTTGTCTATGGTGGAGTCTAAATATAGGTGGAGTAGGACTTCCTGACAGACATATTTCAGACTCAGGACTTGCATTATGCCTGGTACACACTACACGCTGGTACTCACCAATTATCCCCAGTCGTCTTTCACGGCGTGTGTGATGTCATCGGGTTATTCTTGTCCTATTTTTATTACTTTGACTATTATTTGAGTCACTGCCAGAACTGTGTCTGTTCATGTGCCAGCCGACATGTTGTTGTAGTCACCTAAAAGCGTCAGCAGATGGCAGGAGCTACATTTGAAGTGCCATATGTAAACTATAAAGCTACTGTATCTTCCACAGGAAGTTCTGACAAATGTTTCAGAATAAAAACCTATTTAGAAAATGGAGGGATTCTCTCAGCCGAGATTATAAGGGGCTTTTAATTTGAAACAAGTGTTGAGTTTGAAATGACGGTGAGATATGTTTACAAAGACAATGGAGCGGATAAAAAGTAAATATATAAACACACAGAGGGATTAATAAATAACAGACCGTCTATAATGTAGTCTGTTTCAAATGAAGCTGGGAGCCTCTGCAGTTGTGGTGAGTAAAAGCCCCGCCGCTATTTGTTAATGTTATTACTTTATGTCCGACCGTGAGGATGTACCATTGTTTGCTAGCTTGATGCTAATGACAGTAACGTTAACTCAGTGGGTTGACAAAGTGCCTCTGCCGTTTCACGCCATCATTTCCCCCTTTTACTCTGTGTGGTAACATCCCTAGAGGAAATATTAAAAACGCTCGGGTGTTGTTGTCATACAGTTGTCTACGGCAGCAGATTGTTGTGTGTTTCTACTGGTCAAAGTGACGGCTGTGATGGGAGAATTGGATCTCAGTGAAGGGCAAGTGGTCCATAACTTTAATTTTGGAGACAAAAAATGTAGGCTTAGCGCCCAGTGGTCCATTGCCCAATAGGAAATGTAGAATACTCAAAAGTACTTTAAAATTGCTTGAATTACTTTTCTCAGGGAGTAACATTGGAAGTACTTTTAAAGTAATTGAGTTACTTTACTCAGGGAGTAATGCAGTAAAGTAACTGGTTATGTTTTTAAAAAGTAATGCAGTAATATACTTTGATTACTTTTAAAGTAACCCTTACCCAACACTGCTTCCCATAATATATACTTCTCAATTCTGAGATGTTCAAGAACTTTTTAACAATTCATTAATTATCAAGTAGCTTCTGATTTGTTCCTCACTTGTTCTTTGGTAGCTACTCACAAGTGTTGCCGCTCTTTTTACTATTTGAATCTAAATGGCAGTGGCAAAGAAACACTCAGACTCCTCTTAATCAAAGGGGAGTGTATTTACCCTTCATACAAATTGCTTTACCATGAGAGTATTGCACTCTGGCTTACATTTAACTCACATCACAAGGTTTGAATCTCTGACAGTGATTGTATAATTAATTGGTGTCCTATTCACTCCAAGAGACCTTGTCTTTTCCTGCATCTCAAAAATAAGAAAAAAATCAAGTGAGGAGGAAGGCCAAAAATATGCACTGCTACTGAAAAGATGTTTTATCACTTATTGACACGGGCATAAAAAGCCCTTGAAGGATAGTGCTAAAGTGATGACATTTTTTATTCAATCAAATCCTTCTTAAAAAAACAACAACAACAATTAGCAAAATGTAAACATAATGAGCCAAACACCCAAAACTTGTCTGAACAAAGGTGCAGTTAAGCCGCAGTACTCCAACCGTAAAACTTACTCCTCACTCATGGTGGTGGGGGGTTATTGTTACAATTCACTGGCCACATTCCTTCTCTGTGGACTCTTGACCAGTTGCCATGTCAGTTTAGCTGACCACATTTCATATCAATCTCTCTCTGTGTTCTTTAGGCTTTGATGACATTGCTATATTGAATATTGAATATATTTAGTGACATTTGGAAAGGACTCACTATCAACAAAGCAACAGGCAAAAAAGTCTCATTGTTTAGCTTGTGGAAGCATCTCTTGAAACTTCACAAATATTTCTCTAATGCTACACTATCTATCTATCTATCTATCTATCTATCTATCTATCTATCTAGTATCTTTCCATCTATCTATCTATCTATCGCCGTTTATATCTACATACTGAGCAAGTCCTCTTTCATAGAGTCTGCCACTTTGTTCTGCAGTAGGCTAGCCCAGAACAGACAAACCAAACACTGGCTCCAGATAGGCCCATTCATGTTTACAGGCATACAAATGTTACTGGTTTGGGAGACAGGAAAAGTTTCAGTTGGTTGCAATCTGTAACCTCACCACTAGATGGCACTAAATCCTACACACCAGACCTTTAAATTAACCTAAAAAAAATCTTAACATACACAAAGTTTAAAAATCAAAACTTAGAATTATCACAGTTCAATGCACCACACATGCATTACATTTTCGGTAGGTAACCACTGGATGCAAATCACGAGGTGCAGAATCATTTAATATGAACATAATTTGTTGAGAAACACTCTAAATTCTTCAACAAATTACAAAGACTAACCATTCTGTAGTCTCCGTAGTCAAAAGTCAAATGTCAAAGAACAACGCAGAAAGACAACCAGCTAGCCAGTGTGAATCTGTGTAAATTCTAGAGGCTTGAAATAAACCTTTGGATATGTCTGATAAAAAATTACCACTTTTAAATTTAGCTTTGCTTTACATTGGCATTGTGACATTGTCTTCTTGAATATGAACAAGGTGTCAAAGAAGAAGGAGAAAATGACTAAAGGTTCAGGAAAACACCAATTTAGCTCTGTTACGGTCTACGGACTTTAGTACATTTATTTTCTGTGTTTAATGTGCTGTGCACGTCATTGTGGGAATTATTCGGCCAGCACTTGTCAATCATTTATGTGTGTGTCTAATTGTCTTCTCTTCTGGAGGGAATCCCCAGCGGACCACGCCTCCAGCCCGCTCTCCTCTGCTGCTATTCAGTGTTCCCCCGCTTGCTGGTCGGCCGGCCCCTTCGCTGTCGTCATCGGTTTCCGGCCAATCACCGCTTCACCAGCCCCTCGTCTGAACCTTTAAAAGCTGCACGAAGTCAAGCGTAATGGCGGCTGTGATTTAACCTGAGCAGTCCGCCTCCCTCCGTTTGTGTTTTCAGCTGCTGTAATCTGTTTGTTGTTGTTGTATCTGGAAATCTGTGGGCTTTAGGATTTAGCTTTGTAGCCTAGCCACATATCCTTTGTACACACACACGTAGATTGTTCGTTGTATGGTACACTAGCTTTACGGGTGTCGGTTTGAGTGTTGTTTTGTTTGACAGGTAAGTGATAGAGCAGACAGACAGATAGCCTATGTTTTAGTTTTGTTATTCTGGGTGGCCTTCCACCACAGTTAGTTAGTTGGGGTGTTTATTTTGTTGGTGACAGGTCAGAGTTTTAATTGTTTTATGGTTTGCCGTCACCCACCGCCCTTCCCTGAGTTCGTTAGACTTAAATGTAATTCACCGCCAAGGCTCCTTTTGTGAAGCCCGATTTTCGGGTTGTGTTGCAGAGCCTGCTGCTTACAAAAGCGTAGCTTGTATTGTTTATTTATTTTGTGTATGAATAAACAGCAGCTTGCCTTATTCACTTTACTTTCATTGTTTGGTTTTATGTTGCTTCCCTTACCCCTAGACACATACTGGGTTGTAACAAGCTCACCTACAGTTAGCTTCCTCTCCTATACTGGCAATTCAACATTCTGCATTAGCTACATTTCATATCCTTTCCTACCGAGGTTTAATTCAACTAAAAACATTACTTCTACCTCTGCGTATCTTCTCCTGCGAGAAATATTTTTTGAAACATACCCTCCAGCTTGCAAAAAAGCTGCCAGGTAGAAGTCATTACTGTAATTGACACCTGTTGTAGTCAAACCAGAAGATGGTGTTCAGTTGCCCTTAGTGAAACAGGTGGCATCGTTTCAACAAAATGCAACCTGTCACTCAAATCCAGCTGTATAATTTGGGCACAAAACTTTCCATACACACATTAATTTGCATTTTTCCATCAACAGTCAAGTGTTTGCAAAAACGACGATAACAAAAGGAGAGAAAAAAAATTGATTTGCATTTGCCGTTTAAATAGTTCCAGGACAAGGGCTGTTAAGTTTGAAATTAACATGTAAACAGTTGGAAAGTCTGCCCTCCTACCCCCCGTCCCCTTCTCCTTAACCCCCACCCCTGGTTCCCTTTTAGCGCCTTGATAAATATACATAAAGCCTCACACAAAGACCGCCTTGTTCCTTCAAATGGGCTACTTTTTAATGGAGACATATATTTCCAGGATTATATCAGCATTCAGTTGCAAATTTTGAGTTTTAATACTCCAGTTGGGGCAGTCTATGAATAAGAGTATCATTTGAATGCAGGGAACACCTGGTGCTGAGGGCTGGGCTGTGAGGGGGCTTCGAGCTGACCTGGTGTCAGTGCCAAGGCTTCACTTGTTCCCAGCCTCCCTTTTCAGACTCTCGCTGCCTCAGCCTTCTCTCTGATACTGTAGACTGCCATGCACAGGGGACTTGCTCCTGTCTTACAAATGCCAAAGATGACAAAGTTGAGTTTGAAGTTTTGAGCCAGAAAAGTAGATTTTTATTATACTATGAGATCACTGAAGGGTCTGAGATTGTATTATTTGTATTAACCTTTTAAAAATGATATCACTGTCACGTAAGTCTTGGTATAAAAATTACATTTCAGGTTGCAGCTAAGAATGATTTTTATTTCTACTGCGTTTACACAGATTTTGGTGCCTGAGCATCAGCATCCATTCAACTTAACAATTTTACTGAGAAAACATTAACACGTAAATGGTGGGAAAATTATGGTATCCTTCCCTGTAATTATTTTTCAGCTCCACTTGCTTTACACTGTCAGGTTAAACTGGAGACAAGAGCTCAGAATTCACTACTGTAACCATGAAAAACAACAAAAACTACAGAGGCTTTTTTTCCACGTTGCTTACTTGGCTGCATGACAACAGAGAGGGGTCGGGGGAGGTGGAGGGAATGAGTAGTACTATTTGGAGGAGGAGAGAGGAAGGGGTACAGGGTCTATTCGTATGCACCCCACATCCACTCAACACACAATCAGGCCTGTATTGCATTTTGCAAATTTATACCCAGGATGTTGGTTTAGAGTGTTTCCCTGAAAAAAAAAAAAAAAGAGAGAGAGAGAAGGATTTTTTTTTCAAGCAAGTGTCTGCTTTCATGAGCAAGAGTGATTGAGGCACACAAACAAACCTTTGTTTCCTAGCTCACAGATGCAAGGCCCGAGCTCTGATTTACGCCCCACCCTGAGACACATTTGCACTTTTTTTTAATACTTTCAGACTTAGACTGTATGAAATAATATGCTACTACTATGAAAAAATTAAAATATATACCATAGAATGGCATTTAGCTGAAGTGAGGTTTAATTGAAAGGCAAATGTAGTTTGCTGTGACAGCTACACAAACTGTAAAAGTTAAGTATCACCACAGTGAGTGATATACACCCTGTACTATACATCTGCTCGCCATTCTGACCCGCCTCTGTGCTTCCTCGGAATATTTGCACAGCCTTATGTTTGCAGTGGCTGGACAGCTGTACTCATGACAAGCCAATCTTTCGCAAGACACAATGAGTAAAAGTCAAAGGCAAGAAACACTGAAGATAAGGGACAATGACATTGCCTTTGCCCTGTGTGAACATTAATGTTTTAAGACTGACCCCTCCGTGGACTTGGTGGATCTTAAGATATCTTGAACCATATTAGACACTTTATTATTCATTCAGACAAGTCCCTTGAATTCCTATTTGTTTCAAGGTGTCAGTTTCAGATGTCATAAAAAATAATTCTGTAAATAGGTTCTGAAGAGTCTTTAGAAATATTAAGTGTGGAAGAGTATCTTTTTTTATGATATGCAGGTAGCAGCAGTGGTGTAGAGGTAGTTGATGAAATGGGTTTACTACTAGGTAGATTGACAGGTTACTGGTGAACACATTTCATGGATATACTTTCCTATATAATCTCACGGCTTTTTGGCTGATAGTTGCGAATATTGTAAACAGCCAGAAAAGGTGCTGGGTATACCCCGTATTACCTGCATATACTCTCCATATAAGCACTGGGTAGCAGATAGTGTTATATTTTACTTTATGGTTAGTACCACTGATGCTAATGTATAAATTAACACAGACAAAAGTATTACCTTTTTTATGTTAGCTTACACAGTACCCTATGCCCACTGAAGGTTACAGTCAGTGAGCAGTTAAAGTAGCCTATTGTATATTATGCATATATCACATTAAATATAACAGGCTACATTAGCCCCTTTTACTTTCCTGGCGAAGGTGGGAATTTCATGCTGTATTTCCCCTTGTTGGTCTTTACAAAAAGTAAGAGTTTGTCTTGCCTTTAAGCTGGCAGTAAAGGTAGTAACAGCGTCAAATTGTAAAAGGGACAGCAGGCAGGATGCGACCAAGGACAGGATGGGTGTGACGTTCTGATGATATGTTATGTATGCAACAAGCCACTGGGAGATTTAAAAAGCAGCTGAAAGCAGTTAGCAGCTAACTCAAAGAAAAAGAACAACAGTCAAACAATGTCTGCAAATTGGGGAGACAATGACATCTGGGAGCTCCTTACCCTCCGAGCAAAGAACGAAATTAACTGCAATAAAACAGGAATGGTAAAGGTATGTCATATTAGAGGCCGACGCTGCTGCGTTACATGTCACATCCGTCATGTCTCTTTGCTTCCGTAACACTGGCATGCTATGAAAAATGTTGCTGTTGTGTATAAAGCAAAGGTGGCGTGGTAAGGAGACTTTGTAATGGTCCTGTTGCGGGAACTCTATGACTATTGAAAGATAATGACAAGTGCTGAAAATGCTGTTTTTTGGTAATGAAAATTGAGCAGGAAAAAACACATAAACATGCAAACATGTGTTTGGGGGTTAATATTATACTCAGAACAGTTTACAAGCTATGTTATTTCCATGTGTAGCTCAAGATGTGTTACTTAAATGTCGAGTGTCTAGGATTTAGTGGCATCTTGGAGAATGCAGGCTGCAACCAACTGCAACTTCTCCCATGTGCCAAGCATGTACAGTAGGAGAACTATGGTGGCCAACATGACAACATGGAAACAGGAATGGTTCTATCTAGAGCCAGTGTTTGGTTTGTCCATTCTGTCTAAAGTCTATACTGACTGTAAGTTCCTAAGATCATCCCAGATTTCGAAAGAGGTGCACCGTAGTTGCTATTTATATTCTGCTAATACTACTTTATACAAAAACTATGTGTATGGCTGCTTTCCTGCACTGGGTTTGCATCTGAGAAAGTCGTAAATTTTGATGTCTAAATGATAGGTTAGTAACACATGCACCGCACCAGTTTAATGTGTTATATTTGCTGAGCAGAGAACGCAGTCAAGTCGGCAGGCTGCTGACAACTTGTTTACGTCAGTCCCAATTAATAATTAGTTTAATGATTTGAGTGCTTGACATGTGCCCCGGACAAATGCGGGCAGGAAAATGCACACACAGTGCTGTTTGCATAAATCTGCCATTTCAGCTCGGGTTGAGGGGGAACAGAGGGATAGAGGTGGGGGAATTATAGGACTCAGATGTGTGTGATTGGCGGTTCCCTTGGCTCCCAGGGTTAGAGAGTTCAGAGAAAAGCCGATTACTGCTCTCCCTCAGGTCAAGCCTTCATAAATAAACAAGGGGAGAGCCTGAGGCACCGTGTTTTAGTATGATTAGCATATCATACAGCCTATCGACAAGGCACTTATCATATTACAGCACGGCCGTCCTCTGAGCACACGGAGGTTACATGTACACGGCTGCTGAGCATACATCTCTGTTCATTAGATGGGTCCTCGGGGGAGAGAATAAATCATATCAGCACGTGGTTATGGCAGCGCAGGCGTTTGACTCCACCAAACAGTGGATGTTAACCAGGGCCTTTAATAAGCCGGAGAGGAGCTGACAGTTAGATTCACACTGAGATGAGGGGAAATGATGGGGAGGTTTGATAGTGGGAGAGGAGTATACTAAGAGGCAGAGCTGCGGTACTTGAGAGTAATCTATGGACCACTTTTCTGACACCTTAGACTTTTCTTGGTCTCCTGTGTATTTGGACTCAGACTTGCCTTGGTCTCAGACACTTCTGGATCCTGACACAGCCAGCTAAATGTCTACCTGGTCCAATCCTCAGCATTACAAATTATCCTATAATGACCTTAGAGTTTGGGGCAGCAGTGGTAGCAGTAGTTTGTGGGAACTTGGCTTGGGAATGGGAGGCTCGGACCAAGTTGGGAGTGCAGCCTGGTTATGGCAGTGGCAATGGTGATTTTATTTGCAAAGCACCTTTCATTACACATCAACTCAAAGTGCCTATGTAGCTGATGAAGTGCCAGTTTACCTCCTCCACACTACCAAGGTATCCTTAAGCAAGGCACCTAACCCCCAACTGCTTGGAATGAGACTCAGTTTTTTTAAACTTGGCCTTGACTTTTGGGCTACATCCACACTGATATGTTTTCATTTTAAAACACATAACTTTTGCTACGTTTACACCTGGTGTCCACATTGCTGTGTTTTTTAACCCCTTAAACAGAGACTTCTGAAAATGCTGATGCAAATTGGCACACTGTATTTGCTTTGCAATGGCTCCCAACTTATGGATCACCTTATACTTAAGTGTTACTTCCACTAACAGATCCACTTTGTTGGTCGAGGCCTCCTGTCCCCACCAGCACAGGCCCAGTGTACTTTCAGCTGTGTTAGTATGGGTGGTGCTAAAACAGCTTACAGAGATCTTCTTCATTTCAAAATGTTGTTTTAAAATGATAACATATCAGTGGATGTAGCCTTAGTTTCACTCTTGGACTTGCCGATTGCGGTCCTGGCTACCTGCAAGGATGATCCAATGAACAGTGTAATGGAATGAAATAAGAAGAAAGGATGATAGAGTTTGGTACAGCAAACAGACAAAATAATGTTTCTTTGGATGATGAAATTAGCCCAGAAGGAATTATGACTGTGTCTTAAAAATGCATCCATGATGGAGTGGAAGTTACCCCGACTCTCAGACACGCTACTCAGATTTCAATTTGGGCAAGCCTTTTCTCCTCAGCTACACAAGCTCAACTCACAGACCAGGGGCCACAATTAGCAGCTAGCCACTCTGACCAGGGAGAAAGAGCAAATGACATCCGCACCTAAGCCCTCCTAAGCCTGGGGAGCCGGGGCACGGAGCAGCCTCAGTGCTCTCCTCCCTCCAGTCAAGCGTGGCCTCTTTAGGTGGTCCGCACACTGGAGTGGGATGGTATATTTTAACTGCTATTAGTGCTGTTTAGCCTTCCTCCAGGAGGCAGGAGTGCGGGGATGACCAGCTGGGTGGATATACAGTAGGCTATAAGAGGTTACATTGCAAAAACTGGAATATTGGATGGGTGTTTTTCATGTCTTGGTTTCACGGTGGTGGCACAAAGCTGGGATCAGTCTGTGTGCCATGTCACCTGGATAATCACATCCACCACTGGCATGGATCTTTTGCCAAAGAGAGGAACAGCAGACATCAGGAGCATTTAAAACTTAATGTTTTAAAAAAGACTTAGAACATTTCCTAAACAGCCATAGTCTGTTTTGTTTTTTTGGAAAAAGTAATACAACTTAATAAAAGCATTACCTTGATCCTAGGGCAGTAGGGGAATTTCAATTTGTACATTTCTGTCTGCATACAGTACAGTGCGATAACACATTTTCATGTGTTATTATTGCGTGTACGTGTGAATGTGTGTGTATTCGCATGTGTGATCCTAAGTGATGCCATCCCCTTGTGCCCACCCCCCAAATTCCCTCCCCCCACCCATGCAAATTAGAACTTCACACACGTTGCGGCAAGCTGCCGGGTGCTCTGTGATTTCACACGACCAATTAAGGCCCTCTTGGCAGTTGTGTGAACAGTTTCATTAGAGGAGATAATATTGCAAAGTGAAATGATAAGCAATCATTATGATTAATGCCCAGACATTACATTGCTCGTTAATGAGGTGTAAATGATCTCATTATTTTTTGAAAGAGTACAGATTAGATTAAAGTGGAGTGGACAGCGCTCCTCGGTGTTCAGACAAGTTAGTGTTAATTAGGCCCAATCTCCAGGAGCAAATGAGCCGCAACCCTTTGGTAAACAATTAGGCTTCCATAGCCCCAGGCTAGATGGACAAGGATAGGCAACTGAATGGATAGATCGCTGGAGAGATGGATGTTAAGAGAGTGTTAAAATCTGAATCCAATTGTTCTACAGCCGCCCAAAATTAGGCAAATCATCTTTTTTCCTTGTGTTGAACAGTAGAGTTAGGCAAATATTTGAGGATGGTATTGGGCTTTTATTAAATATCAGATTTCAGCCAGTTGTGTTGTTTACTCCTGATATGATGCGGGTTCCTTCTTGACTACTGCTACATACTGTTGACAAAACATATTGAGAATATAACAGAAAGAAAAAAAAAATTTACTTTTTGGTTTAAGTCTTTGAGCAGAAAATCCTGCACACTGCTCTTGCTCAGCTTCACCATTTATTGATAACTAACATTTTGGTCCTCCTAGACCTTCATCAAGAGTGTTCAACAATCAATAAATGGTGAAGCTGAACAAGAGCAGTGTGCGGGATTTTCTGTTCAAAGACTCAAGTGTCATGTTCCAACGCACCTGCATCTGAGACAGTTGGATGTGCAAAAACCTTACTTCAAAATTGTTGGTACTTTAGAATATCCTGAACAGGAGTGGGTCATTCTAAAAGAAAATTCTTACCACAGTTTAATTGCATGCTGCATGCTGTTTCCTTTGACTCCCTTATACAAAGGTAGGTAATTTGATTCTAGTGCAGGAGTGGCAGACCCCACCACCTACCATAAAAACTAATATATAGACAGGTAATTACAATATGAAAATACACTGGGTGGATATTACTGAACAAATGCTGACAGTAAATTTAGTAAAACAAAAAAGAAAAAACAGGGTCTGATTTCTTTAAAGTCTTTAGTACTGTATCTTTAAAGGGATGTAATTGGTCTGGCTTTTAGTGGGAAGTTTTACTATCAGTAAGAAACACTAATATAATATATCAGCAACCTTGTTGTGGAAATATTCATATTCGTAAAAGCCTTTTAATCACCACAATCATCTTGCCATGGACATTGTACATGATTAGTTGAAAAGGTTGTCTGTTCATACAACCAATCCATTCAAGGTGCTGGAAAATTGGCAAATATGAGGATCATGTCAGAGTGCTATACAGATGCACAGTGATTCAGTGCCCCCCAGTCCCACATTTTTATAGACACAGAGGCCTTGCAGCTGCTCTCAAGGTAACAGAACGCACTCTTCAGGTGCTCTAAATGACTTTTTGGAAATGAAAGTAAGAAAGAGGGATGATTCTGAAGTGTCTTTATCTGTATTTCATGAAAATAGAGCTATGGCTGTTAATTTCAAATTAATTCATTGTCTTTATTGATTCAAAGGACGCTTTTTAATTTTAATTATTTGTTGCTGACTTCGGCAAATGAATTCATTCAATACCCAGTTTATTATTGTGCTTTAATGAATGCTTCATTGTTGGAGTACAACAAAAATAGGAGTACACATGAAGGCAAATCCTTTTAAAGTTTAGAGCTGTGGTAAGTGGGAAGTTTGAAGAGATTTAAAAAGAAAAAAATGTTAATTAAAATGTAATTAATTTCAAATTTTACTTGAAACAGGAACAGGAGTATTTTCACAAAGATAAATCTTGATGTCTCAAAGGTTAGAGCAATGCTCCTGTATCTCATCTAAAGACCGACTGGACCAGCCACAGTGGGAAATGTCTGCCTCTGACAACATTGATTTTACCATCCTCTCCCTTTGTCTGAAAAGATATGCTTAGATTATGACAAGAAAAGCGATGCTGTAATCCCTCTGCCATAGGAGTTATGTTTTAGAGACATCAGGCCCTTATCGGTGATTGATAACGCTTAACTCAAAAACATATAGAAGCATTAGGAACGTCAATATTTTGCCAGCCACTGAAGGTGACCCCTGGTTCCTGTGTTTGCAGTGTGTGCGCTGAGGGCTTTGATGGTAAATTTGTAAGGGTGGTTATGTGGGGAGGCTATTATGGATTTGCTATCTTGGCCTGAAGTGTTTGCGGCTGATTATGTGATTAAATCAATAATAATTTCTGTTTGGGCTCCTTTGCTCCTCTGCTTCATCTTCTTTTTCCTGTGTAGTTGAGCGGAACGGTGGGTGGGGACTAGTGTACACAAATACAAATGCAGGCACAAACACACATACACACACATACAACCATATACTACACAGAGCACAACAACTGTGCAGCAGATGGCTTTAAGGGCACATTCCAGGGTCCAAAAAGTTTACACGAAGGAATTCATTTATAGAAAAAGACATGAAATAAGAAAAAAAAAAAAACGCTAAAAATCTCAACGCTTCAACAGTTTTAATTATATTTGTTTACTTAAGGAAACACATAAATGCATCTTTAACAGGACAAGACAAGTAAATACAATCTGGACAAATTTTCAACCAAAAAACACACTTACCTAACTTCTACCTAGGGTTTGTGAAACTCCTCAGTGATGCAAAGCTCAAAATGAAACCAAAGAAGATGCCCAACACCTGAGCTGAACCAGTTTGAATGTTACTTCCTCTATACCTCCAGCCCTGGTTTGGTGCTGACACTCCTTAGCAACCGCAGTCGCTCCCCTCTCTGGTTCTGCCAGGTTTGTTGTTATGTCTAGACTGCAGGAAATGCAACATTACATTTGTTTACAACCAACAGGAACTAGAACCAGAAGCTGTTACGTGATTAAAGAGTGCTACCCAGAGAGAGTGTGTGTGTGGCTCAACCCCCTGGGTTTGGCAACGATCAACTCGATATAGGCGAACCAAAATGGAGAAAGAGAGCAGAGCTGCTGTCCGTATCACTTAGATGAACAGATTACATTCGACGCAGCATTCGCACTGAGATTCCAGGTACTGAAAGTAAGTTAAACAGAGCCAAGTTTGTGTGTTTGTGTCTGTTTTGTATACTGTATTTATGTTGGTGTTTATTTGAGCTTGTGACTATGTATAATATGCATTTAGTGTGTCTGTGGCTGCGTGTGTGTGTGTGTGTGTGATTGTGTGTGGCTGAGTTAACTCACAATCCCTCAGCACCCTCTTAAATCTATACCCAATAAAAATCAGCGCCGTCTCGAAAAACAAAACCCAAGGAAACATCTGTAAAACATCGATTTTGCAGATTGCAAACCAACTGCATGGCTAATGAGAAAAGAAATCATTTTTGATTAATTAACCTAAAAATTGGAGAATCTAAACTGCCACCAGGGAGATGACAAGTGCTGCAGGCTTGATCACACAGGAGGAGGACATACTGTAGAGCTGCTTCCAGCTCCAGCTTGCTTGGGGAGGGAAGAGAGAGAGAGGCTTTAGGTTTGCTTGGAAGTTGAAAGAATGGCAACCATTACTGAGCCAAAATCACCAAGAGTCTCTGTGCACATGTATTCAAGAGGGGGAACAATATTGGTTAGCTATAAGCATAGGTGGAATTTATTGCTTTTACACGACTAGGTCTGTTTTATTTGTGTGTTTTAAGGGGTTGGTTCACCCAAATGCCTATTTACAGGGGTGTAGTCTGCAGATACCCCAAATACAATGGAGATGAATGAAACCAATGTGGTGCTCGTATTTAAAAACTTTCCTTACAATACATGTTTGTTACTCTGGATAATCCAACACATGTCAACTCTGGAATTACTTAAAAATAATTTAGCGTAGGTTTCTTTTTAATGCGGGGGGGGGCACATATGAAACAGGGGGTTTGGGATTCTCTGCCAGAAAATGTTTAATTCAAATACTTAGTTTCCTGCATTTTGGTGAAATTTTAATGACCAAACACTACACCTTTTTCCATTAATTTATGGTGGAAATGTATATTTTGTATTTTTTTATTTTTTGCTACTTTCATGTTTTTATTGAGGTCGACAAATTCACATGTTCTAATTACCGAGAAGGACATGTCCCCCGCATCTCCCCTGAAATCTACACCCAGGCCAACAAGTAAATGAAATTATTTTCGTAAATTTTAGAGGCTTGAAGAGGTAATACGCACACATAAAAAAAATTGGACAAAAAAAGATAAAAAAAAGTACAGCAATATTTTTCCCCTGCTTTCCTGTACTGTTAATTGTCTCACGACCCCTTAAATTTATTGTGTGACCCCTTGGGAACCACTGTGCTAGAGGTAAGTACGGAAATATGTTCGTTTTTTTTTTAGTCTGGGTAAATTGACCTATATCTGATTAATGTAAAATTAATGTTAAAACAACCAGACATAAGAACAGCTTATTTCTACACACCATCACTCATGAACAGTTAAGAGGCTAAAACAACTCTTAAAACAACTTTTGTAGTACAGTTTAACATAAACACTGTTTATAATATTATTTCAGTGTCACATGGATATCTTAGCAAACTGTATACACTGTGCATATACTCTCAATATATGGGCATAAATCCACCTCTGTAAAAGTTATTATCCACACAGTATCCATAACATTTTCACTTAAAAATGTTGTTGTGTCTTAAAAGCTATTTTTAAATCATATGTCACCAAAATGTTTATTGTTATGGGACATTGTGACTATTTTTCTACATATAGCCCAGTGACAGAACGGCAGTGACGCATTCAACCTTTCGAGCCCCTATCCCAGGACTGCGAATGGTCAGCTGGGACTTATGGGAATTATCAATAAGTCTGAAGTTTGTTTTTAACCAATCAGGTGACATCAGCTGCAGCCATTCTTTGTACACCGACACAAAAGCACACACAAACGCATGCAGTGTGCACAAAAACACACACTTATGCTCAAGAGCTCTATTCTGTTCATACACACATCAGACAGAAGTAAGCACGCACACACACACACACACACACACACACACACACACACACACGCACACACACTCTCACCAGAATGGGGGGGTGGGGAGGGGGGCAAGTTTTTGCACTCACAACACAGCTGGTTCTCCAAGGTCAATAAGAAACTTGGAGTGTTTATTTGTTCATGTGTTTTATTTGCTTTCTAATACAGCTGAGGCTCTGATTTGACAGATCTACTTGAAAAGAATCATAGCGCTTTAACGTCTAAAGAGCGTGGGAAATTTCCACTCAACAAAGAAGTTTTTCTCTCTCCCCTTCCTCTTTTTCATTCTATTAGTTTTTCATAATTCATGACCATCCTGACTATTTCCCCTGGTGTCTTAATTCCCCCCCCCCTCAAGAAAGCATAATGGTTGTACCCTAGCAGCTCACTAGGGTGATGCACTAACAACCTCCTACCCTCTGATGGCTAGACAGTAGGCCATTGTAAAGCTGAATCGCCATGGATTTATGGCCATAGTCCTGGGTTCCCAGAATGCAATGTCACTCTGTCACGCCGTCATCAATCTGGCGTGTCTGACCAAAGACGAAGAGGTAAAAAATGGCCGCTGAAAAGTAGCACAGAGTGATACTTCTTTATGCATGATCTCATTTTTATCAGCGGCCTGTCTGTCATAGGTAAAATGTGTGGACACAAAGAGCTCCATTTACTCAAGACAATCTGGGTGCAGCCACATCAGACATCATCTAGTAGTTCCAGATTGCACAATTAACAAGGGGCTGGTTGAGTGCCAGATACGGCCATTGTAGCAAATGAATACACCTTTTGATGCCAAAGCTTTTTCAAAACATTTAATCTTCATTAAGCTGTAAAACCTGCAGCCCTGCAGCCCATTTCACACATTAATATTCACTCACAGCATAAACCTTTGATATGAAGTAAAATGTGTAATAATCCAAATGCTGTGGGGTTTGACATAATTAAATGACATCAAATTCTCCTTCACACTGCTAACTTTGCTATTTTCTACTTAAACACATTCAACAACAGTCTGCTGACTGAGACGTCACACTCCTGTCTCCCCTCGCTCGTAAACTGTTACCTCTCAGAGTCATTTCCCATGATCTGCACACACAGATATTGAACATCATAAATCAGCTTCATAAAGGACGTCTGAGAGATTCTGTGTCTTTTTGAGAAAAAAAAGAGAGAAAGAAACCTAAATCCTCATGATTAATGTGCTCTCAAACCCTCTCATAGCCATGGTAACCAGGGCAGTTTGCCATGCCACTTAGACGATCCAGGCGCTGACATAAAAGTAGCATTTTTCCAAGTCTCTCACTGATGCATCTCCTTAGTTCAAAACACTTAAAGTCTTCAAGAGTTTTCAGTCTCCACTCTTGTTTCAAGCAGGAAACTGAACAATATTCTGCTTAAGCTGTTGCATAACATGCTAATTTTATAAACAGCAGACGTCTTTTTATGTCCATTACCTATGCAGAACACACTCATCTCTGTCCTTAGATACTTTTTGAAAATGTTTCACAATACACAATGGAAATGAAAGGCCTTGTGTCACACTGCAGTCACAACACATGAATCATAATCTCTTGTCAGAGAGGGACATATGTATCGGATTTAACACCGGTAATTCTTCCTAATAATCACAATCAGAAGCTGACAGGATACAACAGATGTCCTCACGGCATTCCTGAGCTGAGGTTTTAGGGGGAAATGTACAAAAGTGGAGAGAGTAAGAGGCTTTTCACTGCAGGGAAACGCTATTGTAACACACAGGAAGGGCAAATATTGACATGCAGCGGGCCAGAATCTACCCCACCCTTTACTTCCTTTCTTTTTTTTTTTTTTTTAACATAATTTGGGGTTTAACAACATTTACTCTTTTCTCACAAAATGTTTATTCATTAATTCATTAATCAGCTGTTTTTCAGATAAGTAGCAGTGAATAAGTGGGAGAAAAAAAGGCAAAGACATATCAATAAAAATGAATAGTAAGTATATCATAGTATACTACTACAACGGGATATACTCCATAGGACGTACCAATAATCATGCTTAACAAAATGAAAGCACACATAAATAAACGGAATACCTTGTGATGAATTCAGAAAATGAGGAACTGACGAATTTCTTTCTTTAGTACACTTGATAAAACTGAATATTTATGCTGGACAAATGTGTACTTTCAGGGAAATGGTAGGACATACACATCCAATAAAGTAGGGCATACTTTTTTTAGATGTACATAAAACTGAATGGAAAAGTGTAGAGGCAGAAGTAAATGAGAAGTATGGACGTAAAAAACTCGCCGACTGCGGCAGAGCTGCGATTATAAGTTTGCTGTTGATGCCTTCGATCTGTCAGGTACCTGATGTGCGCCTCCTTTAATTTACTGTGTCCATAACACTACTGTGGAAACACAGCCAGCATGATAGATGGATACGTCTTACACAGACCTCTGTCCAAAGTGCCAATTCTTGAAAGTAAATGGGGGAAAAATAAAGTTAATAAAATGTAGCATTTCTAAATCACCTTATATGCCTTTCCTACATTAAGCAACATTTTTCCCATTCTTCGGGGAGCTGGTGTTCACTTTGAGCCCTTTCCATTTATGAGGCATCAACATTCTCCACAAGTAATTAGTCACCAGACTCAAGGGTGGATGCAAATGTTGTTTGTTTTGTGCTGTACCTGCATAATTCTGTAGTTTGGGCAAAACACAGTCAAATTGAAGATCAATCTTAAAACTTGAGCATTAAAGTGCTAAATCTACAAGTTTCCTTGCTAATGATAAATTAGGCAGGAAATGTACAAAAGAAAAGCCTTTCATTCATAAGAGAGAAAATGTTCTTTCAGCCAGGAGCAGCCAAACATCAAATGCCAAAGTTTGTAGTTGCCAACATAACCAATCACAATTAAATCGACTGAGATGTGCCATGACAGACAGCAGTTTGAAAAGTTTGATTTACCTTCATTACAGCTAAGGACTTGGCTGTTTTCTTAGACAAAAGCTCTTGACAGAAGGCCACAAAGTTCAATTAAAGGAAGAGTGGAGAGGTGAGCATTGATTTAAAAGACAGTATTTCAAACTACACCCCAGAGTACAGGGCAGGACCCTCACACTGATGACACTAATTCTTCAGGGAAATTCATGTTAGTTGGTGTCTAGACATTTTATTACTTGGCCAAAGCACTAAGGAATGGCTATCTCCACATTTCGAAGTCTCAGCTGCCCACTTAGAGGCATAAAGTTCTGGCAAATTGACATCTTTCAATCACACCAGCCTTCCCTCTGGATGAGGTCGGTTTGTCTAACTAACTAAACTCAATAAATGCTGGTATTGTACATTACTGCAAACCACACATATGTAACGTTTGGATGTCTCAGTAACTAATATGATAAAACCTTCTTTTACTTTACACTCTTTCTTTTCTTTTACATTTCATTTTTAAGTTTATGTTGTGAAAACACTGGGTTATTGTGGGGTTAGATTTAGGCAGAAAAAACACTTGGTTATGGAAACGATCAAGTTTTGGTTTAAAACACCAGGTACTGTAACGATCGCTGTAAATATGCTGCCGTCGCCTTGAAAAATACCCAATTGCTGGCACCACAACTCACCACTGGAATTGTACCAATGTCTCCTTAAAAATACCCAGGTGCTGTTGCCACAAACACTGTTGGGAATGTGCCAAAGTGTCGTTAAAAAACACGGCTGGTTTTGAACAGTGGTGTGCTGCTTGGCTGCTCGGCAGCTGTCTCGCCTAGGTCTCACGCCATTCGCCAGCCCTGTCTCCTACTAATTACATTTATACAACTAATTTGAAACAGCAAATAAGTTTTGAGGGAAACGTAACGCTGACGAAGTTATGTTTTCTATCAGCATAATGAGGATATGTTGCTAATTAATGTATTTGGTAAGTCGCAAAAAATTTGATACTGAACATGCCTGCAGTCGTCACTGACAACGTATTTTAGTTGTTACCCGCCAAAACAGGCAATTTTGCAATACAGTGTTCAGTCATAGTGACTACAGCATTCATCTTTATATTACCTTACTGACATTTAAGTGTAATCACAAAATTAAGTGCTTTGTTGCTTAAACTTAAGACCGGAGTCTGGCACAAACTTGACATTTTGGTGTCAAGGCTTTGCCCACAGTCCTCCTCAACTATCTCCTTTTGAAGTCAACGTGGTACATAAATGTAGTGTTTCTGTACCTGAAAGAAACGTTGACTTTGAACATAATTCAGGCAGCGAATACATTGCCACGACAATGTATTACATGTAATCTGAACTACATTGCTTTAGAAAAAATTATATGATACATATGAAATGTACAAATGTAACATATCCATAGTTTGCAGAAATGCCAACATCTTCTGCTTACTGGGCTGATTATCAATTTCTTAATAAAATACAGTTAAAGTCCCTAAAATTATTGTAATTGCTGTCGTACTATCAGTACTACAATGAGATATGTTGGGTCATTTTGTTGCTTGTTATTAATCAGTGTATTCTCATACAACAGTTCGTATGATATCTTAAGAACTAGTGCCCCTAGGCTACGTACGTACATGATGTACATACATAATTAAAAATAACTCAACGCTGACTTTTGGTTTCACATGGGCCACGATCCCCAGTCTCCTAGGGTCAAAGTTATGTGTTTGACCTGTCAACCACCCTGACCACCTCCCTATGTGGACTTTGTTGCTCTTTATACTACATGACCTGACTTCCTTTTTTGCTCCCGTCACATGACGGAGGACAGCCTGCAGCATAGGCTATAGTTCACATTATCACAGCATCCTGGCTCAGGATTACCTGGCTTATATATACAAACTATATATACTTTCCGTACTTTGTTCTCGCAAAGTATTCAAGGATTTTTCTATGAAAGTAATGCACCCAATTTCGTACATATCATTTCGAAAGGCTGCAATCACGTGACCAGTCTGCTAACAGGTGTAAACAAGGTAGCAGTCCCAGCAGTCTTGCAAGGGGGCAGGTTGGGGTGGTGGACGGGTCACTCCCCTGGAGTCCTAAGTAACTTTAATTGTCTAAACCATATCTCCGTAACTTTACCTTAATTACATAACTGTATGTTAAGCACATAACATTTGAGGGGCACTGATTTGTAGGATGTCATATGAACTGTTGTGCATGCATTTTTCATAGGACGTCATAAAAACTGTTCTATGAGGATATGTTGCAGTATGATAAGCCGTTTGGCGCTAAAATGCTACCTGATGGTGTCACCTTGAAACGCCCTGGACAGCAACGTAATTTAAGGACCTTGGATGGGCCCAACAACACTATATTTTTACCCAGAAGGCTGGTTTTCACTTTCCCTATGAATGTAGAGCCAAACTATGATGTATTTTTCTAAACCTACCCACGAGTGTTTGTCGCACAGTGAAATAAACACGAATATGCAGTGTTTTACTATCGTTGTAAGTTTATTTTGAAAGAGACTGCATGCATCTAACAAGCACAAACTGTATATTTCCTGAATAACGCATGCGTATTTTGAGACGACATAATGCATGTTACAGGCGTAAACTGGCACAACATCTCAGAAGATCAACACCAGACACACCCAGGATAGCATGTAATATGTCAACATGAAAGTCCACTGACCAAGCGGTGACATTGGATGAGCTGGGAGTGAACATGTGTTGACTTAATGTAAAGTTATTTAGGTTGGGTTTCGGAAACATGTTGATGACGTACCTTATAATAACTCAAAGTTCAACTGCTTTCACGTATTTCATAACGTCGGCCTCCTGGGCAAAGTCCTGTGTTATTTGACCTATCCACCACCCCAACCTGCCTTCATGTGGACTACTTCAGCGCTTTGGCCATATGATCGCAGCCTTCCCAATTATGTAGGTTATACACAAATTACTGGTTTAAGATTACGTGTGTTATGCACAAATTGTGGTGCATTACTTTTTTTAATTATATGTCCAAATCGTGAATAAGAACAGCCTGACTCATTTGAGGAAGATTACAGCCTCCTCATTGGTCCACATAGATCTGATGTTTTCATCTGCTGCTATTTTTCATCTCTCCTGTGGAGTAGAAACTTGAGTAACAAATAAGTCACACGCTTAATGTGCATCATGACTTGTTCTGTTCCCATTTCATCGCGTTTTATTTTTACCGATACACCAATTTTTGCAACTCGGCCCAGACAAAAAACTTTTATGCAATAATTGGACTTCCTCATGAATTTCTGTGACTACTAGACCCACCATCTACTGCAGCAACTCCCTTCCATTTTTTTTTGTATGTGCAACCTTTCGTAATACAAAGCAATGTCTACTTATGACCCCTTGTCACAGTCTGCATGTCTGTGGCCTCAAAAGTATTTCAGAGGAAAGTGGAAAGATTACAGGAAACATTTGTTTCTTTCTTTTTAATTTCTTATTTTTCTATTGCAACATTTTTGTATTTTGTTTGATTAGTCAAAATATATCAAGATATAAATGCTATATTGGCTGCTGCTGTTGCTGTAGACTATAGTTTTATGCTTTAACATAAAACAAAACACCTCTTAGGGAGTAATCTATCAATAACAAGATACTGAAAAAGAATTCATACACACTATGAGTTGTGTCAGTGTTGAGGGCTTGGGGAAAAAAAAGATTAATTTAAGAAAAAAGTCCAAATTTTGCTTGAAACAGAGAAACTACCTCAGTAAATGCATTTGCTATCATTTAATTTGTATATACAAAGATGCAGACTTCAAAACACACACACACACACACACACACACACACACACACACACTCAAGTTGATTAGCAGGGCTCCTGTGAGTGTGTGTCACGTTTTAGTGGAAAATTACAGCTCTTTCAACAATTCCTCAGTCGGAATCCCATTCTAAAGTGGATTTTATCTGCAAATCACAATTATTTTGTTCATGCTCTGTTTTAATGGGCACACCCGCTGGGCTGAAGAAGACACTTCCCTATTCATAAATGTATTACTGCTGGGGAATCATTAACTTATTGTTAGCAGCGCGACTGATGGCTTATTGACATGACAACATTCAACCAACACTTTTGTCTTTGAGCCGTACATCCATATCACTGAAAACAATGTCATCTACCCCATTTTCACCACTCCCCTTGTGTGTTTGAGCTTAGTGGAAGGCTTTTCAGTGACCGGGGGGGAGGAAAAAGTAACCAGCAAGAGATAAGTGTAGGCAGGGTTCCTGGAAAGACTGGAGAGGTTTTCTTTATGACGAGGAATAAGAAAAACAAAAGCACCAGATGCCACAGTAAATGGGACGGGAGGGTGTGAGATGATGTTAGACAGAAATCACCGTTTGCTTAAAATGACAGACTACTTGTGTTTGCGTCAACTTAAGAGAGTGAATGCCTAAAGAGTGGCAAAACAGAGCAGAGAGGATAAATTGCCATGTGTGTATTATCTGAGGAGTGAAGCGCTGTCTGATATTTATGGCCGGAGATGCAGCAGAGTCATAGAGTCAGACAGTTTGCACAGATGGTGGCCATCCTTGGTCAACATTCAAATAAAAAACGGAATGAGCGTCTCCCCCTGTGTCCAGCTATTCCTCTGTCAGTGAATGCAGACACAGATAAAAGGAGGGGGTGTAAAAGTGTTTAAGTAGGCAGAAGTTGTAAAGGAGGAAAAAGCAGAATCGCTATTCACTGCTTGTGCAATCCTTTCTGCCTTGTTGAACTTTATTAAATTCTGTCGTTCTCTCCTTCCCGTCTGGCTCCCTTTGTCAGCTTCTTCTCATGCGTAACTCAGATTTTTTTTTTTTTTTTTCAGAAGTATTGTGGAGGGCATTCAGGCTGAAAGAATGTGTTGGTGATAATCATACCACAGTGTACCAATAAGAATCCCACTGAGATGAATCACCATCAAAAATCTAGAGTGGGGTTTAAAAGTTGGCTGTTTATTGTTCACAAAATGTCTGATTTAGTGAGTGTGTCTATATCCTGAAACATGCTGGGTTCACACTGCAGGTCTACATGCTGGAGTGTGAATCGCTACTAATACCGGACTTTTAAGAGTGATTGTACGGTCTGTATCTGAAAGATGAATTCACAACAGTGTTGAAAAGGCAGGCACACACAGGCCAAAATAATAATTTAAAAAACTCCTATTTGTTTTTTTTTTATCACATTTCAGATATATGACATAAATTACTGATTGAACTGAGACTTTAAGTTTGTTAAGTGACACTTCTTCTGCATTAACACAAATGCTACACCGCCACATTCTAACAGTTTTCTTGTGTGAATGACTACATTCGCTAAGCACGAAAAACACACTAAAAACTACAGCCCATCCTATAACGGGGTCAGTCCGCAATTTAAAGTCAGCCAGGGGCGTTTGGTGGGCGCACTTGCTCGGACTATGCCCATCTTCAAACACAGCCTTCAGTGTGATCTGAACTACACACCTGTAAAGTTTTGCGACTCCATCTTGAATTGTTGTCACATTGTCACATTGACAAAATCTATCCAGAGACAGATATATAATATTTCTATACAGCTATAAAACGGCTTCTGTGGTAAGCCCTGCTACAATTGGTGTCACCAAGACCACATTTTGCCACGGAACACACACACACACACACACACACACACATAGACTCAAACAGACTCAAATACCAGCCGTCAGGATGTAGCTGGTAAAAATCAAATTGGTGCACATGTTACATCAGGATATTAATTTAAAAGTAAACTAAAAATACTTCAAACTTATATAATTAGAAGATATGTAGAAAAATATATGTTCTCCCTGAATACCACAGGTAAGAGCTGAACGTAGGATAGGCAATGTTAACAATTCTGTCACCTTTAAATTACATTTATTACTAATTTGCAACAACATATACATTTTGGGATAAATGTAATGTCGCCCAATTTAAAAAAAATTATCAATATAAGTAGGACATTTTTTAATGAATGTGTCTGCCATGTTGAAAAGTGTTCACGATTGAGGTGGCAAACTTTTGCAATGTGGTAAGTAATGCATGATCATCTTTTCTTTTCTTTTGTGTTTTGATTATATCTAACTCCTGACTTCACTTAGTTTAAGTTAGAGGAAAGCCCTTGGTTATTTTTTTTTTTTTAAATCAAAAGTGAACTGGAGTAGGAGACGTGCATGTTTAGTTTATACCATTTCACCCAAAACAACTGTCTTTCACTCACCAAAGTGCCAAAACCTTACCACACGTAGGTCTGTGGATGCTCTCCGTTCCACAGCACCTTCACCACCTCTAAATAAACCATGTATTGATTTGAATTCCCCTTTTTTATGGTAAAAAAATGTTCCCACTAAACATAATCTAGGCAGCAATTATATTTCCGCCAAAAAATATTTGAAAAAACTAAAATCTGAGCTTAAATTTTCAGGAAACAGGGTTGAATCTCAAACATTTTCACATTATGGCCAGTCACCAAGGTTTTGTGTAAGTCTGCATGTTGAGTGATAGGGGAATCTTTTGATGTGAATTACTTTACAATGCCATTCAGGATACCTGTGTGAATCAAAGCTTCTCTGTCATCTTTCCTTTTTTCTGTCTAAGAGACAAGTTTGGTCTCGAAGTATGTCTGTAGTCTGCCCATTCATTACAGCAGCTATGAAAGCCAGGCTAATGGATATGAAAGTCCAATCAATTGGCCAGGAAAGGGAGATTAGGGAGGGATGAGTCACCATATTCCTCCTTCTTGACAACCATGTCATGCCTTGCAGCCTCTCCAGAGACATTGCTGATTGATGCCTATCTTTCATTAGTCCAGCTTTAATCTGACATTCCACGTGCTTTATAATCATATCAGCAGAAAATCTATATCGCATCAGCCTCTCCTTCCCCTGCTCCCCACCTGTGGAGCAGAATATACTTTTGCTTTTATAGAAAGAAGAAAAAAACTGACAAAGCTGACAGTAGTGAGAGGCACGTCTTTATCTATTGATCACATTCTACAAAAAAAAAAAAAAAGAAAAAAAAGGATTGAGAGGAGATGAAGATGGAGGGTAAGAAAAGGCTGTTCCGTAAAACAAACAGTGATTGTGAAGTGACATTCTGGGAAGAAGTGGCAGGCTCTCTCCTGGTGCCGGCCAAACAAACAAACAGAGGAGCGAGACAAAGTGCAATCACTGACCTTTGTTCAAAGAAGCCATCTAATCTGTTTCCACTTTACTTAATTAGAAAAAGCAGAGGGATTTTTAATGTGCACAGTGTTAATGGGAAACAGCTCACAGGTGCTAATTAAAAAGGAAAAAAAAACTGATCTCTTTGGTAACTTTGAGTCCATTAATCTATATATTCATCCATCACAAACTTGGCAAACTTATCTCTGATTATATCTACGCTGTTTTTAAAAGCCAAATAATAATACAAATAATATAAAATCTCGCATTTGCCAATATTTAACTACTCATCAATAAATAAATGTTATATACACACTTATGAGCCATGAATTACAGGGTCTGGCCTTTGTCAAACCTGAGAGCTTGGTAATTTAAGCTCTTTCTCTCCGTGGCTGATGGCTTTTCCTCACTGAAGGCTATGGCTTTATGCAGACAGTGATTAACCACTGCTTTACAGGTTCGACAGAGGTACCATGTGTGCCCTTGAGGTGGCAAATACATTCATTTCCTCTTTCACTTTGACTGTTAAAAGGAGCCGGCACTGAGCTGCCAAAACAGTGTTTCATGTCATATAATCCAGTAAGCGTTTGACGTATGGCAGGAGGTGGCCAACCCTAATACTGACTCAAAATCTGGAAAATGGCGCAAAATTCCATATTGTTATACTAAAAAAAACAGAGGTTGATGTCAGTAATATACATTTAGATGACACATTAGCCAACCCATTCTCTACCAACCCTGCTACAACCTAAACACTATGGGTGACAGAGCGTCCTGCTGCAGTGCCCTTTGACTCTGGAGTGCTGTGTCTGAGAAGCTAAGGATTGCAGCCAGTCTCCTTTGTGTCAAGAAACTTTTTTAAACACCTTTTAAAACACGCTTTTGACAACAACTGCTGGACATGTTGTTTGCCACTGTCAGTTCCTGTGAATGTTGTGCTTTTGTTCCTGTGCCACTTTGTATTACTGTCTGTACTTGCAATATTATGTGCTATCAAGCCTGATATTTTTGGTTTTATCTGGTGTTTTGCGTCTATAAAAGAATGTTGAATATTATTTATCAAACTGCTTCCTAAACACTTTGAACTTAAAGTTTTAAAGGAAATTCTGAATGTGTACATGCGCAAACTAATAATGATGTCAAATAATGATGTCACTAAACATGCTTTATTTTTCATTTGATTTTTTGGACATTACTATACTGCTTTCTTAATTATGCTGTCACAGCAACATAATCACTGCCTGGATTATGTTCAGAGACTTTCTGGCAGGCAACAAAAGTATACATGTTTTTTTTACTGTGTAGGACTCGGGAGGACGTGGTTGGGGGGATGGATGGTGTACAAAGTGCAGGACCTTGACACCAGAGCCTCGGGGTTGTGTCCAGACTCCTGTCTTAGGTTTAGAACAACAAGTGCCACCAAGGGAAACATTGTGATTTTGGTTAAATGATTATAAAAAGGTAATAGAAAAAAATGCTTTAGTCATGACAAGTAAATACTGTATTGCAGGACTAATTTACTTATTAGAAACATTTCCTTCATTTCCGTCAGAATCCAATTTGCTTGGCATTACTTTTTCACGAAACCTATTTATTGTTTCAAATTAGTTGTATAAAAACACAATTAATAATCTGACACATTTCTGAATTTCTATATTTTTTCTCTGTGCTCTTTTTACTAGTCTCAAGTGTGCAGGGCTCTGTTAGAAAAATGTGATATTATGTACTTCTGTGCACCAATCAGGATTTAGCAACAACATTTTGTGGGCTGTTTGGTCGTTGTCTATCTAATCTGTTCAAACCACGCCCACACAGTCCAGGGAATTATTTAAGATTTCATATTTTGAATGCAAAGCTTTTACTTTTACTTGTAATGGAGTACAACATAGCAATATTATGGCTTTTACTTATGTAACGCATCTAAATACTTCCACTGTATATTTAAACATGTTTTCAACATTAGTGTGCTGTAATTTTATATTTATGTAAAAATGTATGATGTCAATTAAAAACAATAACAAAAACATATTCTATGTGTCTCTGCTTTCTGTAAAACATGTTTTAAAGGGCCCCAATAAAATGATTTTGTTTTTGCATATATGATATTAATACAACACTAGATTTGTTTTATCAATACTCAGTACAAGAAAACAGTCAGAAACAATAAGATTTTTGCATCCTACATGATATAGGAGCCAGTAGCTAATGAGCTCAGCCCCATGCTATGCACCCTTAACCACATTAAAGCCCCTCTTGCATGGGCAGTGTGTGGTCCGCCTCTGAGGGACGGCAGGGGACGCAGGAAACAAATTAGCTTTCTTGACCTTGGCCCAAGTTTTCCTTCCACCCTTCCACCCCTCCTCCTCCCTGCCCTTCATCTGGCCACTTCAAGGGTCAGCTCGATGACAGCACGCCTCTGTTGCCCTCCACAGTGGGGATATATTCAGATGAGAAGCTCATAAAGGCCTGACGTGCATCGTGGGAAATGAGGTTTAGGAGTTCAGTTTATATATGAGGTCAACTGGATGTGGTCGAAATGATAACCAGTAGTTTGAACGTCTTGCTTATGATGCAGAGCAAAAGAGTAATTTTAAGTTAAACTAGACAAGACCGCTTCTGAAAAAAATGCAGTGTGAATGCTAGATTTTGAAAAGCTGATGCTCAACTGAATTACTGGTTTAAATGTGTAAGAAGAAGGTGAAGGAACAACTGAAAAAGTGGGAATGTGTTTAATCACTATGAATGCCACTGAAAAATCGAATAATGCCAATAATGTGTAAATGATGTGCAGTATTATTAAAGTTTTTGAAAAGCTCATGCTACACTTTATTCCTGGCTTAAAAAGTTGAATAACACCCATAATGTATGAACGATGTGGAACATTTTAAAGTTTGAATGTAGTTTCTAGCTGTACAAATTGATAAGTACATAGGAGTTTGAAATGCATGCAATTTTTTCAATTTTAAAAATTCTGTCCATTCATTTGAATGGGGAATTTTTCCCTGAAATTATTTCTGAAAGTATGACATTTATGAATGATAAAAGTAGTAGCCATATGTCCTAACTGAGCTGACTGTTTAGATGTTTAACTAAAGGAAAAGAGTGCTGAAAACAAGGCGGAATAGTAATAATGAAGAATTTTCCAGCATTTGCACCCAATTACAGTAAAGGTAAAAAAAAAGGAGGTTTATATATATTTTTTATTGGGGGGGGGATAATAGGGATAATAGAAGCTCAAGCAAATGTTAAAATAAGGCGCTGTATGAAGTGAAGACAGCTAAATTTCAGCATGGGATTAAACAGTGAAATCACCATTTCCTGACCACATGAAGCAAGCACACAGTCTTTTCCACCACCAGTCTCAAGGTCAAGGTTGCTGTCACACACACACACACACACACACACACACACACACACACATGTGAGCACACAGTGTCACCATAAATGCGAAGTAAATTTTTCTAACATGTTAATAAGTTTAAAATCTCAAAAGTAACCCAATTGTCACTGTCATGGCGGCCTCTGCCTGCCAAGCCCAAAATGAGAGACCTTTGGCTATACAGTAGGAGTGAAAAGAATCCTTTCAATGATAGATATTGGATTGTAACACCAACAGGCAAATCTAATTCTCCCAGTTCACGTGAAAGCACGTCTATGTGTATCAGTGTTCAGCCTGAGAGCAAAAATAACCTGGGGTGTCCAGGGGAGGGAAGTAGCAGACACTATATTAATGCTCATGCTCTTCATTGATCTGTGAGGACTCCTTAATCTCGTGGGCAGCTTCCTCCTACATATATTTCATAATGTGATACATTGTGCATCGATAACACTGGTAAGGGCCTATGCTTTCTCATGCTGGCTCACAGCATTTATTGATCCCCGAGTGAAGTAAACATGTCTTTAACACATGGGCCTGTCACTTCTCTGCAGATATAACAAAACTGTCGCGCCAACGGTCCTCATTATTACACACTCTAACGATGACGGGAATCAATAGTTAACATGACAAGATATCATCTGCAAAGTTAATAACTGTCTAGATGGAGAGAGGGGAGCTTCGAAAACACTTCTGTGCAGTCCAGGGAAAGCAAACGCATGCTTGAGACACATGTTTATTGCTCACCTCTTTAAACTCTCTGCGCTGGGGATTATTTATTTGCTGTATGATTCAACTGGTGTTCTGGGAATGGATGACAAAAAATACATACAGTAAAATGACTCAGGGGCATGGCTTTGGCAGGGCACCAAACTGACCATATCCTTATGACTAAACGGTAGCTTAAGCCAGAGCAATTTCCTTTGCATTTTCTGCAGGCAGCCATGTAAAAATGATTATAGGTGTGAGCTTTGAGTAATGTTCAGCCAGTATGGGGGTTTTCGACAGCTGGCCTTTTCTCCTTTTTTGCCCCACAACTGTCGACAGCTGTTTTATTTTTACAATTTTTGAGCAAATATTCATTGTTTTTTCATGACAAAGTATAGTATGGGATGAGACGCAGTCTGGTTATTGTTAGGCCTGCCTCTTCTGTCCTGTTTGAACCTCTACTGTTGATAAGAGAAGCATATTTTTCAATGCTCATGTCATTTTTATTTCAGTGTCTACTTTCATTTGTATTCTATGGATTTCAACATATGTTTTTATTAATTACTGTTAACTGTCCTAGCCATGTGGTTTGCGTCTCCTTTTGATTGACTGTTGCAGCCCATGACTCGTAATGTAGCAGATATTACTGTTTCATTTTGTGAATTTGACGAATTTGCCTGATGAATGTCCATGACCAAAATGTATCTGTAATGAACTCAGTGGTAACAGTGTGCTGGAATTCAACTTTTTTCTATCAAATGATTTAATTAACCTACGAATTTGGTCCACTAGTTGTGCATTAGAGAACACGTATAATAATTTAAAAAATAGGAATATTTTTGCCTGTTAAGCGAAAGAAAAAGCCCAATTTAAACCTTCACTTAACACATTAGAAGTAAAATTGCGAAAGGAAAAATGTGCAAAAAATAATAAAAAACAAGCAAAAAATACCAAATTTAAAGCTTATGTTTGTACTTGAATGAAATGGCGAGCTGATATCATATAGTAATATCAATCCAGTATGTTTCCAGACCTCAGCGCCTGAGTTGATTCATGTGTAAACTGGCAGGTAAACTGTAGGCCACCAGTTGCTGATGACAGTGACTAGTGCGTGTGTGTGCGTGTGTGTGTGTGTGTGTGTTTGCGTGTGTGTGTGTGTGTGTGTGTGTATGGATTCCTCTGAAGTGAGATCACATGGCCGGGCAGTCTGAGTCCAGACAGTAGGAAGTGAAAGTGCTACTGCAGCCACAACACAGGTCAGCTCTCAAACACGGTTTTCCGCTGTACAGTGCAATCACTCTTCTCGTTTTACTCACAAAGCTGCAGGAGATATTTGAAGACCAAGGACGGAGGATGAGCCCCGCTTTTAATGATGTAACAAGACGACGAGGAATTAGAAACTGTGAACATGCACTTTTAGTTCAGCATCCGGCATGAGGAATGACAAGAAGCTTAGAAGTTTACCAGAATAAACACCAGTTATAATGAGAGAGGATGTACATGGATACAGAAATAGCTAACAGTTTCATTATAAGTTTAAATCTTCTATTTGAACTGTTTGATCATTTTAGTGATGAATTGACTCTTTATCAGTGTGGACAAAAAAATATGTGGTGCTGCAACAAAGTCATGGAGCTCATTCCAAGAACACAGCCTATACTGAGGTATTACCAATGTCAGCATTTGTTGGAAAAAAATAAAGTTAAGTTTGTTCTTAATAGTTGAGCATGTCTGTGTTATAAAAATACTACGAGCTTGACGCTGTGCTCACTGTTGCGTCAGAAGCCCTTATTTTTTTCTGCAGTTTAATGAGCTGAACCTTGGAAGTGTTTTGGAGAAAAAAAAGGGACACACTACGGGGTTACTCAGTTTGATTTTATTTTGTCATTGTGTCTGACATCAAGGGAGGGAGAGAAGGGCAGACGTGAGGTTTGACAAAGACAGTGGCAGATGTGGAAGTGTGAAAAAATAAAACGAAAGGGGGATAGCTATTTGTGTGCAATGAAGAAAGACATAAAAAACAGCCTCGCACTGAGATAGTTGCTCTAAATGAAATACCTGGAGATTGCATGTTGCTTTGCATTTGCGGGGGTATTCAATTTTAATTAGGGTTTTGGAGACATCTTTTATCAGACTGTCACTAATCTCTCTCTGTCTCTCTCCCACACCCCCAACCCCCTCTTTCTCAAACACACACACACACACACACACAATCACACACTCATCCTCTTATCCCAACATTCGGAAATACAAATACACGCCAACAAGAAGAAAAAAAAAAGACCTAAAAATGAAGAAATAAAAAGATTTATGGAATAAATTTGTCCGATACACACATCATCAAAAAGCCAATGAATTGGGGACAAAACCATCGTCCCATTTCATTTTGAAGAAAAAACCATTACCTCTACTTTTTAATTGCATTTTCTTTGGGGCAAAGGTGATAATTAATTTTGCTCAGGGAGACACACATGAACCAGTAACAAGAATATACAAAAATGGTAAATAGTATTCTTGCCCTCAGTCCCAGAATAACTATCTCACTTCCAACATGGTAACTCTCTATGAAAGCATATTGTGGCACAGGGTGAAAGCAAATAATGCACTGCACTCTGCTGCATTGTTCACAGACAAACACCTGCTTATTTTCATCTCAAATGACATCTTGATTTAAAATTGAACGCTGGATAAAAGGGAGGGAAAACACCAAAGCCCTGTTGGATATCTTGTAAATAAAAAGTTGGATAAAACAGTTTTACCTACAATTCATCAGAAACACAAACACATTTTTAAACAATTCAGAGTCGTGTTAGCATGCTTTATGATTTCCCTCAGAAGATCCTTTCCTCATATTACTTTATGATTAAATTGACATTAAATGTATTTGAAGAATTAAAAAAAATCAGTTTAGTAAGGTTTGTCCCTCAACGCATCTTTTGATAAGCTTAAAACAATACGAAATGTTTTATTTATTCAATACAAACAAGTAAAAACAGCTCTTAAGCAACACTAAAGCACATACTTTTTCAAAAAAAGTGTCAACGTAGCCGTAAAACAAAGGCAACTTCTATAAAATGTCCTCTCTCCCCCCCTTGTTTCTATCTGTGTGTGGTGTGGTGGTTAGCCTGTCTCCCTCTCTTCATTCCTGGCTCTCTTCCATTGTTAGTCACCTTGTTTATTGGCTGGAGCAGCCGTGGCGTACTGGACATCATCTGAAACTACAAACGACAGGATGCAATAAGCTGGAGAATAGCAGCAATCTGAGGAAAGTTCTCCATTCACCAGAGCTCCCTAACTCTCTGTCTTCTTATCCTGGGCAGAAAATAAAAAAATCAATACGGGCTCACAGGGCTTGATAAAAGTGCTGGACAGGGAGAGAAGCAACGCTGGATATAGTAAATTAAAGTGATCAAAATTTTCCAGTCGACTCAGCCCACAGCCTACATAAACTAACAACCCTGTCTCCACAACTGTCCGTCATCCTTCTCCACCCACCATCTTCATTCTCTCTTTCAACTTTGTTTCAGTCTTCTCCTGTTTCATTGTTTTTCCATGCCATGCTTTTTTATTGCTTTTATTTGTAATATTTTACTGCAAAACTGTAAAATTATTCATTTATGTAACAATATAATAGTTACATTTTTCTAGTTTTTATCATTAAAATGCAGGAAAATTAGGAAAATGTGGGAGTTTGACAACAATTTTCCCTTTTCTGCCCTGATAAGAATAAATGCATGACACCAGTTCAACAAATTTCTCCCCATGGTGTCGCAATAGTTAGCAAGACAAGACAGTAGCTGCAATGTTAGTCATTCATGCTATGACTCTCACAGTTCACTTTGCTAACAACTTTAGCTTTAAGCTTTAAGTACCATGTATAACATTTAAACCATGACTACATCCTTACCAAAATAAAAATCGGATACATTAACCAGTTTGAATTCATTTTTTGGCTACGTAAGGGAAACGCAACATGCTGCACACAAGTTAACATGCTAGTAATGTTAGCAAACACTTGCCTCATCCAGCCATGGAGGTATAAATAGAATTGGATACAGCATTGGAGGCAGGCAGGTGCATGAAGCCAAAAAAGTGTGATTTCTGTGGTATGAAATTACCTGGATCTTCTGCATTGTGGGGTCCACAGAGCAAGCACACAAGAAACTTACAGTGGCTAAACAGCTAACTTCTGCTGCCAAATGGCAAACTTCCAATTTAGCCCTCCGATAACTCAAATAGGGATAACAATGATATAATCGTGCAGCTCTTTTAGACTTTTTAAATGTCATTGAACCAAATGGATCAAATTCCGATAGTGAAGTGATTCATTTTGTAGGGGTCGTGCTGCTCAAAAATAATTATCCACTGATCTCTTTCACGATGTAAGTCTATGGGTAAAAGTTTTTTTGGACTAACAGATGTATAACGAGACCTAGATACAGCACTGGTGGCAGGGCTCCACTCATTCCTATGGAAGCTGTACAGTGGCACATTCAGTCCAGACTGCTCTATTTCCATGGTAGGAAATTATGCAGATTATTGGCACTGCTTCCATATCATTGGGCCCATGCATGGCCGAGTGTTGCGGAGTGGCCCACTTCCAGTTTAGCGCTCCACTAGCATGAATGGGTTAAAATAGTTTAATCTTGCAGCTTTAGTAGACTTTCCATGTTCTATCAGACCGAATGGATTAAATCTTGACGGAATAAGTCATATTGCGGGGGTTGTGACACTTCAGAAAGAAAATTATTCACTGATTTATAGACGCCTCTTTCCCAGTGTAAGTCTATGGGGAAAAGGTTTTTTTGGGCCCAATAGCATTACGTGACAGACCAAGGTAATTGCAGTACCACTGTTTGACCACTAGGAAATTGGCTTCACAGCCCAGTGCACACCCTGGAGGCCTATTTGGGCTCCATGGCATCACGTGACAGACCTGGAAGCTGTAATTCCACATTTGGCCACTATGTTAAATGGGCATCAACAGCGCTGTTCCTGTGGGCTGTTATCCAGCAGATGCAGAACAACATTAACTTACATTATTGTCAATTTAGCGCATGTAAATACATAAGTCAATCTCCTTTTAGCTCTGTTTTAGTCTCCACCAACGCTGCACTACATTCACTAGCTAGCTGCTACTGTTGTCTGTCTAACTTTTGGTGCTACAGGTCATGTAGGCTTACAGCGAGGTTGTCCTTGCTTTTTTGTTTTGAAACAACTGCCTGCTGCTGCGAATGATGTCGACGACAGAAGTCAGATTTAATCAACGTGTCGTGATGAGGGTCAGAAATACGCTAACCTAAAACAAGATAAAGCTCTGTAAAGCTGAGGGGAGCTGCAGAGTCAGATGATCGCCTAATTTACATTTTACATTTTCAATATTAAAACGTTAATTAGCATAGCTTTAAGTAAAAACGATAGAAGTAAATTACACCCTGTAGCCAAGACAACTAGTAGCCTCAATTTAACACCAAAGGTATTGCTAATGCTGGTGCTCCTCAAAATTAAGGCCATAAATCCTGCTGCTTTTCATGAAAAGTAGTTTGTTGCTGACTTTCTACCTCTCTTTATCTCAAAGGAATAAAAACGTTGATTTTTTTTTCTCATTCTAGCTTTCACACCTTTTATCTTTTGCCATTGCCAAAACACTCAAAGTATGTTGTAGCTCCGTTGTTTTCATTTGCTGCATATAGCACTGCAGCTGAATTCCCATCAAAACCTGACCCTGTAGCACACAATGTAAACTGTGCACAAACAAATTCTCATTCAGCAGAGCTACTAATGTCTCAAAATAATAATGTAATTTAATGAAAATACAGTCATTAATTTGTGAATGTTAGAATGCTTTTACATGCAGCCCGGACAACAAGATTATCAAAGCTAATGCACAGCAATACATGCCCTCACCTGCAGTGTTCGAAGTGCGTGCGACCACACAAACACTAATTCAATTACAGTAATGCCGGCAGCAGCTGACTCACTCTGCTAACACACACACCCCATGCCAGCCCTGCATCGGGCCCCCTTGGCACCTTGTCCACCTAACAGTAAGAAGGGATTAATAGGGATTGGCCAATCCGGTCCAGTCTCATGGTGTGTGAGCTTTACCACAGAGCTAAGCTGATGTGCCAGCAACACTGATAACTCCAATTTGATGGTTGTGTACTGTAGTGAGTGGGAAAATGTTCCACCCCTTGTCTCTTCACCATATTTTTAATCAAGATTATGATGTTGGTTGAGGGATTTTGGAGGATTTACTGACATTTTTAATGTAATTATATCTGCCCTGTATTGTTGGTGGCTGGAGCATCAACTAGGCTACATCTAATACACTCTCCAAAAATATGTTTTCATTTAAATAATGTGATAACTTATCAGATATAGGTCACTGGGGCAAAGGTGTGGCAAACACCAAGTACAACCCCATCTGACACCCAAGCTGCCTCAACTGACCTCCACCGTATGTTTACGTGTGTGTCTTCCTGTTCTGTGCCAATGCTACCGCTGCTACTGGATGTGTGTGTGCCAGGGATCAGCTCAAAAGAAACACCAACCACTTGGGCCAGCACTCGCTGTGGCCTAATATCCTGTTGACCCAGGTCTGACAGCAGACAGCCTTGGGACACTTAAGTTCAGTCGTAACCCTGAGCAACATGCACATGTCCTGTTAGCTCACATCACAGCTTGACTTTCCAGAGACCAGGGACCCACCGCGGCCTTCAGCCAACAGCCTGCACAGTCCACTCATCCTCCTTTTAAGATAGCGTGTGTGGTCCAACATAATGCTAATGCAGAAAACACACAGGTGATAGTGGGATGAGGTTTCCTGGAGTTTGGAAATAATGGAAAAGTGACTCAATTTCTCTTTGCTTCATGTATACTTACTTACATTATGGTTACTTACAGTTTAACATACCTTGCTGATATGGTATTCAGACTTTTGACTGGAACTGTTTGACGAATCCTATTAATCATTAATATAATCAAATTATAATGTTTGTTTAATTTCTATGAACACCTTTGTTTATTTAAGATGGACTGGCACGGTGGAAAGATGGAAGTCAACAGATTACAAGTCAAACGCACTAGTTCGAAGGAGGATTACCACAGAATCCTGTTTATCTATGTGTCTTATTAATCTTGTGTTAGCCATGCAGCTCCTCACGGTCAAACTCTGCCTGTCTGTTTCTATATTTATCTATTTTAATCTCTTTATAAAGGAAAAGGATTCCAATTACAAATGCCACAAGAGTCAATCCAATTGAAAAGCAGTTGGCAGTCCTGTGTTTAACACGTAAAACCTTAAGAAAAGGTTACAGAGGGGGCCATTGCGTGCATATTCGGGATGCAATGACTTAAATGCATCACTCTGAAACTATTTGCCTAAGTGTTTCTGTCAGAGTAGCACAGCGGCCAATTAATTGCAGGTCTTTACAGTATGCTGGGAGCAGTTCAGAGAATCACCCTATTATAGCCAAGCAACAGTGTATGCAAGAAGCCTGTCACAATGCAGGAGTGTTGAGATTAGGATTACATTCAGGATGAAGAAAATGTTGTGCTACACTGCAAAACAAACCTAAAAAATAAAAAATAAAGACATATTCCAAAGCTTTGTTTGCTTTCTTTGTAACACATGATGTTACTGTGTGATCCTCTGTTTGCGCCGTTTGCAGCAGGTGCTCCTGAAGCATAGCTCATCCCTACAAAGCATGATCGATGAGCACGTTGCCATGTAAACACACACATCCATACCTCCCCTATGCATTGCACACACACCAAAACGTGCACACACCCAAACACACACACACACACACACACCAAGCGTGATTTTGAAGGGTCCTTAATCACAACTAAGCAATTGACTGATCAATGACAGATATGAGGAACAACTGTGGAATGCAAACAAGGACCACGCTTGCTTTTATCAGTTTCTTTACTTGGGCCCATTTTTATCACAGATTATATTTCTCTCAGTGTTAACAGGCTCCAAGACCCACTGAGGTATTAATTAAAATCTAAATACTAAATATTGATTGATACGTTATCAGGGCATAGCAGTTGGTCCGCAGGCTATTGATCCAGCCTGTGATTTATTATCATATTTAAGAAAAATCATTTTGCGTGATTACACGGGGTAATGGATTTTTAGCGAGGGGTGTAATTCTTTTTTTTTTTTTTTTTTTGTATCGCGTTTGTTATGTAGAAGGTGGAGCAGATTTCTCAATTGCATTCGGAGATCACTGATATCCTTGGTACTGCACCCCCTCAAGTCTCCCCCCTCTGGCCTGTGAGGGGCTAAAGCTTGTGTAAGAGAACGATCCCCGCTCTTGTCATTGGGAATAATGGGTATTGGGATTACCTCTTTAATCACAACAAAGATTAACAGATGGTATGAGAACAGTTATTAGCAAACATCTTGCACTCATCAAATCAATAAGATGATTTGTAATCAGGCTGTCGGTGCAAGTGAAAAGGGAGCCGGGGCCGTTCCCAGTGAAAGATCCTGGCAATCAGAGGCTACTGTGTAGCAATTACCTCTCCACAAAATAGGTGCTCTTCCTCCACTGGCTGGCAGTCCTCCAAAACACACGCCAGACTGATAGCAACATAGGGCATTAACACGGCAAAACACAAAACACTGCATGGGTAACCTTGTATTTGATCAGGTGTTAGGTTGCTCCGTGATTTCATTTCACTATGTGCCTTTTAATTTGGTGGATCTTGCCGTGTACTTGAGGGAAAAAATCCAAATGTTTACACATGCTGTCTCTCACTACAAAAGACCGTATAGCTCATTAGCGGGTTACCATAAATAAGTCAGTGTAGGGACAAAGAGGGGAATAGCACAGAAACTATACAGAGGAGGGTTCACTGCGCAAATATTTCTCCGTGGAGACAGAGACAGAGAGAGAAAGAGAAAGGCTGAAGGGCTGTAGACATGCCGGTGCATCCAGTACTGTAAATGGAGGAATGTAAAGCAGCTAACTGTCCCCCACAGCAAACAAGAGCTTTTTTGCTTCATCTAGGAAAGCTTGTCACTTATATAAGTAATATTGTTCTGACGATAACTTTTCTGGGTTTTCAGCCTTATTTTGTGCAGGCATTTTAGTTTCAATTTTGCTTTATTAGTCACTGATAGGCTAACACAGGGTCAATGGTACACTGGAATGTATAAGACAAGAGAACAGGTCAGCTGAGCAATAAAAGCAATAGTCACAATAAGGATAAGATAAAAATAGAATAAGAGAAAAAGAGAAATAAAATAAATAGAAAGAAAATTAAAAAATAGGAATAAAATGAGATACAGAAAGATAGAATAATGTTAAAATAAAGGAAAAAATAAACATTATATAATAACAGAATAAAATTAAAAAACAAAGATAAAGTTTGGTAAATAAAGATAGAATTAAAGAACATGAGATAAGATGATATTTAGGATAAAATGGATTGACATATATAAAATATAGTACGTACGAAAAAGTAAGTGACACGTTTATCTAACAGTTCTGCACATTGTAATAGGAAAAAGGACTGAGATATGTGATGTAAGAGAATGCAACTACATGCATGAAAAAGAAAATTTGCATGTGAGTGAGCAGTGTAACAAGATGTAAAGCAAATCAGGTTCAGCAGCAGCAGTTGTGTTATGTTATGTTGATAGTGCAAATTCTTATGTGAACAGCAAACAGTGCAGAGAGAATGAGTGAATGCAACAGTGTTTCACATAGTAGCAGTCCAGTCTCAAAAGCAGCAGCTGTGTGATGGTGCATTCTCACGCAGACAGATAGGTGTCTATGAAAATGTGAAAACTGTCTTATGCTCCATATTCTTTTAATTCTTTAAAAATCTGTTTTCTTTTCTTATCATAATGTGATTATATTTCATATGCTCTTATCATGCTAGTTCCTCGTGTCACTCAAACACTGCAACACATTTCCTTCCACTTTTTTTTGCTCTTTGAGTCAAAAACAGGAATCCCAGGCATTCAAAACACGATTGTGATCAACCTCGTCAACTATTTTATCACTAATTTGGCAGCAGAAGTCAGAACTGGCCTTTTTTTGTTTCATTTAGGGGCAAAACCGCACCGTTTTTACACCACCTCAGCTTTAGATACCTGACTAAAGGTATCAGTTTAACTCTAATTGCTGCTCTTGAAGCTCATAGGCCTTTTTGCAATCGACGTCACCTTGTTTGTATTGTATGCACCTTTGTAGTGGGAACAGCGAGATCAAACTGATGCTCTGAAAGATAGTGTTGACTGAAAGGAAGCAGTCATTTCAGGAGCAAATGCAGAAACACACATTTCTGACCTTAGCGAGTGGTTGCATTCGTTTAAACTTGGCTGGCTTTAAATATCGGAGGAACCTTGGGAATGCCGAACATTATTGTCCTGTCCTTTTGTTTCCTGTCTTCTCTCTCATTTTAGATGGCGTCAAGCACACTCACATGCTCATACAGGCGCGCTCTTATGCCCTCCCCTGCTTTAATGCAACACACACACACACACACACACACACACACACACACACACACACACACACTTCTAATGGCAGTCTAATCACTACAAAGGACATGCAACGGTAGCTGCTTACATTTATCAGTATGCTAACTTTCACTAGCTTTGAATCACGATGCAAACGTATCTATCAATGCCCCCTCTCTTGACGCACACACACACCTACACACACACCTCTACACTGTCAGTAAGACAGTGTAGATATGCTCTTACCAGGATTAAGCAAGGCAAATGGTGCCAAAACAATGACAGTATGAAGTAACTGATGCTGTTTAAATATTCAAAGGCCTCTATTGAACAGACTATGTGGCACACATATCACCGGGCCACAGATCCCTGCAGTCCACTGGTCTGGCTGCTAGCTGCTCTCATGCACATGCATAGTTCCCCTCCGACCCCCCTCCTCCTCCAGCAACACATCAGAAGTGCTGGACCACCATGCAAATACAGGAACAATTCTCTAAGTCACAGTTACACTCACAAAAGAGATCATCATGCGCCCACCGACACCAACGGTACAGTTATAAATCTAAAACCTCTCTAGAGCAAATTCCACCTGTGTTTACTCCAGAAAGCACACACAGAGACATACACACACATGTACAACTTGCAGTCGCACAGACAGAGACACACAGGCACCTCTCCCCACCCACACACACCCACACAGTCACTTGTCGAGTGGCTAATATCTTTCCAAGGTCAAACCTGACAAGGAATTCCAATGAGATTAAGTGTCATCAGTGCGACTTTAGCCCCGTTCTGCTCATTGTTCTTGGAAATGGCATTACAGCCACAGATGACCAAGGCCTTGGAGCAGTAAAACCTCTTCCCTTCCTGTGAAGGCCAAACTGATATGTGAGATATTTGATACAGGGCCTCCAATTCAGACATCAAAATGTAACACTGCTCTTACATATAGCTGTATCTAGGAGGGTTAGGGCAGAGACTGGTCAGCAAGTATCAGGGTTTTATTAAGAATCAGATATCAGCTGGCTGTTGCTCGCCGAATCTTATTTGATTTGCCTTTAAAATGTCTTTTATCAGTTAATTATTTATTTATTACATTTATGCCCTAGATTAAGAGGGTCATTTTTTATTTAAGAGCTGCTACTGCTATAACATTTTCAGTATTAGAGGTGTTTTAGGAACCCAGGAAGAACAGTGTTCTGGACTATAATAGCAATAATTAGAGTCTAACTTTTGATGCACTGTATATACAGTAAATGTGTTTATTTCCACACTCACTGCACATCAAGTTTAATCACACTCATGCAGATCTCAACATATTTCCCTCAATATGAGGCAGTGTTTCAGTCTGGCAGATAATCGGAGGGTTTTGTTTGTGGGCTCTTCTCGTGAAGCACCAGACTTGTCAACGTGTCAGCCAGCATTTGGTGCGTTGCCTTTCACACTGAATTTGACACATAGTCCTTCGGTGGCAGCAATGAGCATTTTGTCATCTCCTTCTCGAGTGCCAACTCGATGTCCAATTACACCCCAGCTACTAATTTAATTACAGTAGTGGAAGAAATGGGTTGATTCAATTCATTTCAATTAGGCCTGATTGGACCAGTCAGATCACATTTTACTCATCTCAGGTACGAGCCGCCTGTCACATTTTATCTCAGCCTGCCTCACTGGAAGCAAGATAAGCAGGTCATGATATGATAACTGAAAATGTATGGTCGAGTTCACTGATGTAAAAACAGTTCACGGATCACACGGATTCAGATGCCTCCTAATCTCTGACTCTGTGATAAATGTGAGAGTAAAACACTCCACTTTCAGTGCAGGATCACAGCCAGTTGCCACTTAGTAGAGCCCTGGCTACAACAGTCATTACTTATGCATGATGTCCACAATTATGTATCAAATTGTGTGTGCACGTATGTGTGTGTGTGTGTGTGTGTTTTACATATCCAACTGATGGATGTGTGGTGCGGAGCAAAGCTAGAAAACATGT
Organism: Epinephelus lanceolatus; assembly: GCF_041903045.1. Taxonomy (NCBI): domain Eukaryota; kingdom Metazoa; phylum Chordata; class Actinopteri; order Perciformes; family Serranidae; genus Epinephelus; species Epinephelus lanceolatus. The sequence goes on from NC_135743.1 coordinate 32,901,891, forward strand.
CAGGAAAGAAAAAACCCACTCTTATATCATGTCAGTCTGACAACCAGCTGCTATAGTTTCGCTCAGTGTCTAAGAATACAACACACACTCTTTGAGTGGCTCCACCTGAATAGTTTTACCAACACTATGATGAAAACACCCCTTAATATAAGACGTAAATATGTCACAATCTTCATAAAACCACTATTGTATCGTATTTGAAATAATAAAATAATGGTTTATTCTATAAAGCTACAACCCCAAAGTCACCATCAGAATATTATAGAAGTGCTATAATAATAATAATGTACTACAAAATGAAAAAAGTCACTTTATCCGTAAGACTGTCCAACAAGTAACACATGCTACAGTAACCATAAAGGTTCAAAACCTCAAGTTCAATAAAATAATATCATTAATAATTATAGGTATAAAAGGATCGATAAGCACAGAATAAAATAAATGTGAATATTTCAAACTCCCCATCAAGTGCTGCTGACACAATATAATATCTGTAGGAATACTGTATAACTATAAAGGTGATGCGTAAGACATTAAATCCATTAAAAGATCTCTATAAAATTAATTTGGCTTATTAGTCTTTAGGGATATTGTAATAAAACCATAAAAAAGTATCAGCTTCATTAAATGCAATATAGATACAACAGACAGTGTGTGAGCATCATACAATCATAGAATATAAAGCAATGTTAATATCTATATTAACAATAATAATATTAAAGTCATTATAGACCCAATAATGAGTTATAATCTTACAGAAATATTTCAGGTATGTGTAGTGACTTGTCCTCGGGGATACTGTTATTATGATCATCCAATAGCAGGAAAAAAAAAGTTACAAGTCGCCTCTGATTGGTGCAGATAGAAGCCCCAGCAGTATGCCATAGGCTGCCATAGGCTGCTACATTAGCCTGCGGTGTGTGTGTGTAAATGCGTCTTGGCACCAGTTGCGGCGGCGCAAAGACGTCTGATTGGACACTGACGCACGGGACGCAGTTTTTCAGACTGCGCTACTCCAGCGGTCTAATCACACTCTTTACGATCCAAACAGCGTACACAACACAGCAGGTTATTTAAAGATATGTGACGGAGAACTTCACACTCTGCTCATTTTACAGTGACGCACAGCGACCAAAATAAATAATAAAATTTAAATTCAAACTGCGAGCGTCATTTACCTCTTGGTGTCTTCTTCGCCGTCCGGCCTCCCTCCACGGTATCCGCAGTGAAAGACAGAAAAGCTGACGGCAGGCTGCAGAGTGAGAGGAGAGGAAAGGAGAGGAGTTCTTACACAAGTCAGCCGCTGCACTTCATGATGCAGAGAGGGCCGGTAAAGAAGCCAAGTAGCCTTTTTCTTACCTTGCGACACAGATCCAGAGGGGGTGAAATGGGTAAAAATGGTTGTTTGGGTGATTACACGTTTCTCCTCTGCCTCCTCTCCCACCCTCCCCTCCCGCCTCCCTCCATCCCTCGGCCCCCCCACCCCACTCCCCTTCCACCAGCAGCGCTCTCCCCTCTCTCGGTGAATAGAGAGAGTGGCCCCGTTGAAATAGCCTCTATGGGGCTCCAGCTATGCAGCAAAACAGCCCCGTCCTTTAAGGTTAAAAGATACCTCTGGGGCGCATCCGGTGTGAGCTGTATAATAAAACAAACGTGCATTTTTATATTGCCACTGCAGTCAATTAAAGAGATTTTTATTTAGTTTTATGAAGCCTCTCCAAAGTCATAGTCGTTTTAATAGTTCCACTGGAGGGTGGACTTTTTTTTCTTTAATCCACTGTCATGTCAGTGTTAGAATATTATGGGATTGCAGCTTTTGTGCAGCCTAAAATCACACAAAATCTTTCTGTCAATCCCAAAAAAAATCACACCAAATTAATTACTTTCCCAGAAGTCCAAGCTGTTTGGCAAACCTGATCACTCTGGATCATCCTCTCTCCCTCCCTCTGTCTCTCTCTCTATGTGTGTGTGTGTGTGTGTGTGTGTAGTCTATACCGGATTAAATGGCACCTCGTCTTAAATGGCACCTTGCCTCGTTTCCCCTCTCCTTTCATCATCAGCAAAATAAAGATTAGGCCTACAGAGGAGATTGTAAAGGCTCGCCTTTAGAGGCGCGGGGATCTTCATTCCTCCGCCTTTGTGATGATATTGATGATGATGATGGCCAAGTGGACAGTTTGATTTTTGTGTGGCGAGCTAGTTATAAAGAATCAATATTATATCAAGGGGGTAACTTTGGTGATAAAGGACTTCAGCCACTCTGGCTATTCATCATAAGTCTGTAGCAAGCAGATAGGTCAAAAGAAATTATATTGCTCTAAAGAGTGTGTCTCCTTATCTCTCAGTACCAGGGGAGTGGAGGACACGCCGATCGATACAGTAGCTGCCGTATACTCCTTGCAATTATCAATAGCTGATTTTGTCTTCCTGGGGCTGCATCTATTAATACCAGATAATAACCGCCTTTTGGACATAACTTCTAAGGGGATGATGGAGAAGAGAAGGAGAGGAAGAAGGAGGGGAAAAAAAGAAAGTTTGCTCACAGGACGACCTTGTTGTCAACAGATTTGTCTCTCATATGAGGTGCACACAGGGGAATAGACAAGTCAAACAGACAAGCGGGGGAGGGAGGGGGGAAGGAAGAGCGGGGGGGGGGGGGCTCTAACTGATCTCCCCCCTGACTGAAAAAAGCCCAGGATCCATCGTTACAGTAAAATGGCTTCCAATTTATTTAGAAACACACGTTTTGTGCGTTGGAACAGCAAAAGAAACATGACAGCAGTGGTGTAACATGTTCAGCATCATCTTTAACAATTTATAATAACACAAGCTACAATTATGTAATTTAAAAATACGCATAATTAACTGAAAAGGATAAGTTCATAAATCGTGTTTATTACTAAAAGAATATGCAAGAATTCTGGTCTTATTTACATGCCAGCCGGCCTCACACGTCTTAATCCTTTCAATCCCTTCCCCATTAATGTGACCCCATGCATCCAGAGGTTTTAATGCAAATAGAAATGTGCAGAGGAAAGGGTTAATGTGTTTATTCAGCACCACAAAGAGCTGGCGTCAATGCACACCGTGTCTCTTTTCCACGTCTTTTAATTTTACGCAAAAAGCGAGGGAGGAATAAACAATTTTATTAAGTGTACAAATATATATTATATTGTGTTTATATGGTGATTTAAATAGGACAGTCTTACAGGACACTATAGAATAATATATATTTTTTACAGTAGCTCACTAAGATGTGATTACTGTCTCAAACCACATTTCCAGCGGTTGCCACCGTGCGTAAAATGACAATAAAGTGGAAATAAAGTTAACATAAAGGGAGGAAGTTGTGATGGAAAGCCTACCGTGGAGCCACATACTCGCCGCTCTCATTATAAATAAAAAAAATACAGTGCGAGATTAATATGACAGGCTATCCCTTACAGGCGGCGGCTGGTAAGAGCTGTGAGATATTATATGATGGGAGGTCAAATCTGGGTGTTCACACTGGAGTCTGAGGACGATCCATTGAACAGCAACGTGGTGGTACATCCTAGTGGTGGCTGAAAGCAATGGGCTGAACCTCTGCTTGGGGGTTAACTCTCACACACAGCGCAGTCCCCTACACACACGGAGCCATGCCCAACAACGAGAGACCGATAGCGCGAGTGGTCTGCCAGAAGATAACTTCAAAGTTGGCTTCGATATGAGCCCGCGAGCCGAGCAAAAGGGGAAGACACTGAGTGATGATTTAATTTGGAAAACAAGCTGTGTTTGAGTGTTTGGCCGCCAGATATCCAGAAAAGCCACTTTTTGGAGAGCGCACCGTGAGCGAAAGCGCAACCCGGGAGCTAAAACACGGCGAGAGGAGGAGGACGAGGGGGAAACCTCACCGCGATCAGAAACACTGACTTCTCTTTTGCGGGATCAATGAGTTTTTGAGCACATTGACGGTGGTGTTGTGACTGAGAGGGGGACTGTTGCAGATCGTGGCACCGCTTTCTCGGAAGACGCGCGTCAAAGTTTGGAGAGCAGAGCTGCGCCATTAGAAGAAAAAGAAGAAAAAAAAAACCCTGGTAACAATTTATTGCTATTGTCAAGAACTTTACTCGTCCCGTCCACTTTCCGGTTATCGATGTCCAAGTCAAACCGCAGCTACTTTACCGGAAACGTGTCCATCAAGAGCAAACTTTAAAGCCATCTCAGAGACTGTAAACATCGCTTCACTTGGGTCCAATTCAGAAGGAGGTGCGTGTTCAGCTTCAGCAAACAAAAAAAAAAAGTTACCGAGAGAGAGAAAGCACGAGAACTGAGCCAAGATCTCGAGACAGACTTTATGAGAAGACTGCTCTCTGAAGTTGTGAGGTAAACGTGGGATCATAAAGGTCACGGTGATGAAGATGAGAGATACTCGGAGAAGAAACGCGGCGGTGAATCCTCAGCACTTGTGAGTCAGTGCGCTTCGTGAAAGGAGGGGGGAAAAGGAGCTTGGCGTTGAAGACCCCCCCGTGAGCCGGGCATAACAAGAGATTTGGTGTGTTGTGTTGTGTTGTTGGGGGAGGCTGGATAGTAAAGAGAAAAGAGACGGATAAAGTCTGAGAGTGAAGCGGCTAATTGCTTAGTCCGTCCCTCATTACCATATCCAATGCGCGTCCGCTGGACTTCAGCCAATCCTCCCCACCTTCACACGGTGCCATTAATCGCGAGGCATTATTCACTATCGTAATTATTATACCGACATGCGCAATCCAACGCACAGCAACAGCAGCGGCGGCAGCAACACCGGCTAATTTCAGATTTTTTTTTCTCTTCTCTTCTCCCCCCTCTCTCCGCTACCAGACTATTTGCGAACTTTTTTTGTGTGTTGATTCATTCGCTCTTCGCTGATGTATCTGCAAAACGCAGAGACATCACGGAGCGCAAAAGCAGCAGCACCGCCAGCACTGACGCCAGCAGCATGTCCCGACGCAAGCAAGCCAAGCCGCAGCACCTCAAGTCGGACGAGGATCCCGCAATAGCCGGGGTGATCTCCGAGCACGGTGAGTGGATCTGATCAGCTGAGGTCTCTTCTTTCAAACAGACAACTTCCTCCCTCACAGCTCTGCTTTACACCACTGCTGTTTCCCCACTCCACTCTCTTTAAGGGGCATTGTAACTACTATAAGTCCTACTTCAAATGAAAAGTCGCTTGGATTTATTTGGGTTAATGTCGGGTTGCAGATGCGATTTATTTCTTAAATACAGACGCAAACAATTTGTAATAAACCCACTATGATACAGTTAAACAGTCAGAACTCTCTCCAAAGGACATCGAAATGTACGATTCACGTTTGAGAAGTTGTGTGTTTGTTTTATTCCCACACATCAGTTTAACCTGCAGCTCGCCCAGGCTGCATCACACCATCGGCTGCTGGCTGGGAGGTGACTTTTAAGATTAATGTAACTAATGCATATATTCATTTATAACACTTTACAGCATCCATACTGTGAGCTGGAGGCCTTTTTGAAAGACCTGTTTCAAAACAGATTTAATTTAGAACCATATGTCCAAAAAAAAATCGGAGCATTTATTTTTTTAAATTCGTCTTTGAAATCTTATAGTTGATTTTGAATGTGCATGCGCGCGCATTAAAATGCACGCGCAAACGTGCATACACACACATTTTTGAGAAGTTAAAAAATATTCCACATTACAGCTTTAAAATTCCTAATTCCGCGGATGCAACATTTTATATTTTTCATTTTGTAAAAAAGAAATAAAAACAACTTAATTTTATTTTTAAATGTAATTTTGCAGCAGTGTCTTTTGTCCCTCTGCGCCTGTCTGGCTCTCCGAGGGACAAACTGCGGATTCTGTTGCAGGTCGAAGCCTTGTTTTGTTATGGAAATGTTTTTGTTTACCCCCCTCACATAAATTTAGCACACTTGATTTGTTCCCTTTTGCTCACAATGTCGACAAGATCGGTTGACAGGGCTCGTCCTCGCCATGTGGGGGGAAAAGGGGGCTCATTCATCTTTTATTCTGTACTCAACCTTTTGCGCAATAAAACCATCATTACAGAGCTAAAGTCACATCTTGAGCAAGGCGTAATGCTGCAGGAATTGTAGGAACAACAGGGGCAACTGCAGGAATATTATTGCTTTTACTTTATGGTGCAAAAATCATATTATACATGCTTGTTTTTAATTCACATCTCTTTTAAATTGTAGTGTTTTTATTTGCTGTATTTTATAAAGGCATATTGTGATAAATGTGTACAAAAATCATATTTTATTTATGAGGAATAATACTATTTAATTTAGAATTTTATTTAAATTGATCAAACACCAATAACAATGTAGTTTTTTACTATTTAAATCATTCATTTTCTCGCTGTTTACAGTACAAGATGTATTTCTTTTGGGGTGTCCATAAAGCTGGGTGCCCCCAACAAATCACTGCTATTATTTATACCTCACTATCTAGACTCATGTTGGCCAACACACACACTCACACTCTCTCTCACACACACCACACACTTTGCAGGGCTTCTTTACAATAGAAAAGCGTGATGTAATCTCAGGGGAGCAGCTCTCTTTGCATGGGGAAATGTTGGTGAGAGGGGGGAATCACACCGATGACTCTTGGCTCTTTTGTCCCATTCACTCTGTGGATTTTCGTGATTTCAGGCCGATTCACTTTTGAACACAAACACTATTCTAACATTGAGATAACCTTTCCCCAGATTTTTGTCAGAGACACAAAATGTCCATCAGGTTGCTCTCCTGTAGGATCGTGGAATGAAAAGGGAGCTTCCTTTTCCTCTTGTAAAAAAAATTGGATTGTTTGGATTCAGGTAGAATTTTATTTAAAAATCATCACTGCAATTTGTGATACAGACAACAGTCTAAAGACGGATCCACAAACAGATGAAACAAGTGTAGAATAGGACAAATACATACACTCTTTTTTACATTTTAACACCCATCTTCCTACACCCATGTGTGACTTTACAATAACACACACACACACACACACTTTGCTATGGGTAACCTATAGCATCTACACCATTGTGCTTAAGACTGGAAGTGGCCGTGGAATGTTCTTGCCTGTCCTCGTTGGAGCACTATACTGGCTCGCTTGTTTTCAGGACAGACGTTGCAGCGAAACAATTCCAAGCCTTTGGCAGAGCACACTGCGCCCATACACACTTAGATAAACCTAATAATACCATGTCTCATCCAAAGCTACCTTATAGACGAGCTACAAATGTCAGACTGTCGGTGTATCATTGCAGCATGATCAGATTCTCTGCTGCCTATCGCCATGCTGCAGCTCCTGACGACACTATTGATCGCTGGCCTTGACAAATCATTGCATATAATGTCGAAGGAATTCAAAAGTTCCAATCGTCAGTCGCTGCTTGATTCGGACTTAAAATCCATATATGTTGGGGCTGGCGGGGGAGAGAGAAAGTCAAGCATTCAAGTGGTGTTCAAATTGTGCTCAAGGACACACACTCTGTCCGAAGTACATTTCATGAAATGGACATAAAACAAGAAAATAACCAAAAGATTAGGGAGCTTAGGTTTGTCTTGTCCTCGTGTTTATATTATTTTCCACATATTCAATTTGATGTGATCTTTGTATGTGTGTGTGTGTGTGTGTGTGTGTATTTCTCTTCCTCTGCTGTCCACTGCAGCTCACTGAGGTCCTCTTTAATGTGCTGCATCCCTAAAAAGATGAAAAACTGAAATCATGTGCCAACAAGCCCTTGTCTGGCATATCATCTCCCCCTCAGGCCTTCCGGACACTTGCCCCCTGGGGGCATGGGGGGTTGTGTGTGTGTGTGTGTGTGTGTGTGTGTGTGTGTGTGTGTTAATATGGGGAGAGGAGGGGGGGGGGGGGGGGGGGGGCTCTGCTTAGGAGTGCTTTTATAAAGCTTGCTGACTTAACCTTTGTCTAGCCCCGGCCAGCCAGGTCCTGCCGCTAGATGTCAAGCTCCTTGTACAATTAGAACATGTGTGCCGTTGACCTTGGCAACACAGCTTACTTGTGTCCTAGAAAGTGTGAACAGCGACAGGCTTTTCATCTCGCCACCGCCTCCTCTGCATCCAGTGTCTTTGAAGGTGTGCATGCAGAATGTGTGTGGGGGGGTGTACATGATGGCATATGAGCACACTTGTGCTTCCACCTATGTCGAAGAAATCTCCCCAGATATGGACGGAGATATGTAGCATCAGTTTCGACAAAGAAAAGTACATTTATAAATATTGTTTATAAAACTGATACTTTACACTTCATAGGAGACGCGTTAGGAAAGATATGTTGGTTATGCTTTCAGTGAACAGGTGGACAGCCACAAATGTGGTTTCAGTTTTTGTTTTTGATGCTTTATTCACAGACATTTTTTGATTTAGAGTCAAAATCTTTACTAAACTCACAGTCACACATAGACCGTTTCTCTTTCTCTACAGCATTATGTTTTAGGCAGGACTGTATGTAGCTATGAGGTGCAAAAAATATGTAATAAAGTGAGGAAATCCCCACTGACAGTGACAACATGGTTCCCCTGCAGTGGGGCTCTGTTTTGCTTTTGTTTTAATCCCCTCTCACCATTGGGTGCAGGCCTCTGGACCACCCACATAGTTGTGCCAAAGATGTCTTCAAGAAGGCACTCAGATATGGCTGCGTCCTAATTACTACTCAGCACCGAAAACACACATAAACAAGTAATATCCTGATTGAGAGGAAGAACTTGACAGGACTCTTTAACGTTAGACAAAACAGCAGATTTTGGCGGATTTAAGAGAGAGCTAACAAGCCATCAGATGAAAAGGTACATGTGGTCATTAGTGTTCTTTCTGAGGGTGATTTGGTTTGTGTTTGGTTAGGCGATTTTAGCACTGGATTGTTCAGAAAGTGGAGTCGTGTATGAGCAGTTTGACGGCTGAGTTAGTGCAGTTTCTTCGTGATGTTGTGTTCAGGGTGTAAAAAAGGTGGAATTGTTTTTTTTAACTTGAAAATTAAAATGTAACCATCAAGCAAATACCAAAGTGTAAAAAGACAGATTTTTAAATATGTCTTCGGCCTGCTGAGGATGAGCGTCCATCAGATCCTAAAGCCTCCTCCTCATCTCAAGCTCTTCTGAAAATCCACATCCAGAGACAGACAGCCATCTTGACGGGCGACACAGTCATCTGGACAGAGTGCCGTCATTGAATACTGTATTGCAAATGCTTACACAAACAAATCGTTAATGTTTTGGCTGCTCCACATCTGCAGGCAATGACAAAGGCCTCTCTGTTAGCGCAGATATGACTGTACCACTCTGCAGTAGGGCTGACCAGGCCGATGACACACAGACACACAGACACGGACGCGCACACACACTCACGCACAGAGAGCTGTGCTGAGGACGCTCGAGCCTCTGCAGGTCTGAGGATGCATGGGATCATTCAAGGAGATGATTTATGGGTTTATGGCCACACGGTGCCAAAAAATATTATTTTTGAAAGGATCTGCTGATTTAAAAACACATGCAAATATTAATAGATCAAATTAGAGTTGTTAAACAAATTAAGTATTTTTAAAATAGTGCACACCCAAAAGTCAGAGTGACTGATGGTCTGAATAATCCTGTGCTGACAGATAAATTACCAAACAAAAATGCAGCTATGTTCACAGTCAACAAAGTTGTCTGTAAATCAAATTTAATTTAAAAAACAATGGCGTAAATAATTCATTTCATAGAGAATGGAGTGGTGGAAGTGTGATCAAAGAATTCCAACATTGTTGAAGCCAGCAGGCCTCTTTTTTTCCCCTTCCCCTTCCAACTTGGGCAGGACCTACAGTGATGCATCTCTCTTTAAGGGTCCTAAGCTATCCCCAGATGCTCGAGAAGAATGCATTTTAAAGGAGGCAGAAGGAGGGGCGGTTCTTGTAAGGCTGTAAGTGCAGGCCCTTTTGGGAAGGTTACTGCTCTTACTGTCAGTATTAATGTAAATGAAAAATCTCACAGTTTGACGAAGAGGGTGTAGGATGAAGATAGTTTAAATGTAGGGTGAAATGACTCCTTGTTAAACCGAGATACCAGTGATTTTACCTTAACACACAGTAAATGTTACCAGTGTCATTGTCTGTGTGTGTGTTCATTAAGTGAATCTGGAAATTGTTAAGAATGGGCGAATTTGTAATTGCTCAATGCTTCGCTCAGTGCTTGGCTCTGTGGCTTTCACAGAATCGGTGGAAAGCATGAATACCTCATCTGATATAATATGTCAGATTAGCGGTTTCAGTTAGCATGCCAAAGATTGCTGAGCAAGATAGCGGACACACAGATTCAACGTTTACAATCAGCCCATTGAGTGCGTTCAGCTTAATATTTGCATCTGTGTAAATGAAGACTCGGATGGGGTTTTTTTGTGCATCCTTTCCTTTTTCATCCTATAGGAAAATCAATACACCCCCACCCTCCATCACACAAACACACGCACACACACACACACACACACACACATATTCACTGTCTTGCAATGTCGCCTTTACACAGCTGCACAACACGATGGCACCCCACTGTTTCAGCACAGAATGGTGATTGTGAATGCAAATGGTATTATTTTGAGCTCGCTGGCATGTACAGTGTTATAATATTTCCAAAAAAAAAAAGCACAACAATTATCAAGTGACACACCAGTGTGGCCTGTATTGTAACATAGAGTAGTTGTAGCAATGTTAAAACTGCCAGAAACTGCAGCAAAATCCCACATCTGCATCCCTGAATGGTTTTTAAATGTTTTTAAAGTAGCAGTGTGCTCATATTTGAAAGTGTGAACGATTAAGGCCGTAATATTCTTCACAATATTCTTTTGACTGTGCTTACAATGAATGTTGCAACAAAACTGAAAATGCCAAGTGGGAAGGACACTTTCAAATAAAAGCAGGAATTTACAAATTATAATTCAGGAAAAATAACTTGTGGATTTTAAAGTCAGAAAAATATTTCCTCACAGGGCGAATTTGAGAAGGGAGGCCTGTGCAAACACACTTATACACACTATAGTAATTTATTCTCTAAAAGCGTGTATGTGTATGTGTGTGTGTGTGTGTGTGCCATTTTTTCGGTGTTTATCCCGATACATATACACAAAATTTGTGTATGGTCTTTGTCTGTCTACGTGTGTGTGTGTGTGTGTGTGTGTGTGTGTGTGTGTGAAAAAATGTGTCAGTGTGTGTGTGTGTGTGTGTGTGTGTGTGGGGTCAGAGGCATACAAAGGCCCCTACTTGTAATTGTATGAATGAATAAAAGAGATTGACAGTAATACCATTCTAATAACTAATCAGCTCAACACAATGCCTACTCATTTGCGTTGACCTTTCAACCCCCAATTATGGAAATGAGTTCTGCTGTCCGCTGCTGGGCTAAGGAGATTTTTAGCCTGCTGTCACGTGTCCCTGACGTTTCCAGCCACTTGCTCCTTTTCACTTGTGGTAAATAATGTGCTATAAGATGGAAATTTTAAAAATATACATTAAATATTTTTGTTTTAGTGGAATTTTTATATTAAGTTTGCTTGTTTGCTGTCGTGTGAGTGTAGAATCAAGGAAGGAACAAGGGAGGTGATGTTGATATTGCAAAGTAGAAATAATGCACAACCCGAAATGAAAAGGTGCAGGATTTTAAATTTTAATTTTCCTAAGTTGCTTTATCGCTTTTTATTTCTTATTTAACCTGGCACTTTACATGAAAGAGTAAAATAATATCTTGTTTTGTCAGCCCTGCCCCCAGTGAGGATGAGAACACAGAGTCTGTCCAAAGCCTTTCTGTTGATAATTAATTAAGTTACAGACACCAGACCTGGATAGCTCATGCCCCCCTTGGCCAGAAATTACAGGAGGAGTGATGAATTTCTTTATTAATGACTCACTGTAATTGGCACAAATGCTTCATATCTGCCTCACCATGGCTCGCTCTGTTTTAACCTTTGAAATGACCGTAAGCACTGTGTGGATCTCAGGATTACTCACTTGCAAAGCGTAGGAAGACCTTTAATGTTGAGTAAACATATGCTGTCTGTAATGTGCAGGGTTTTTTTTTAGGATTTTTTAGAGGTAATGTCACACTGGACACGTCTGTTATCTCTTAACATTCGTAGTTCGGGCCAGTGGCCTGTTGGATGAGTTGCACTTGTATGATTAGTGGAAGAAAATTTGCATAAATGTAATCAATTACTTACTTTATTCAGGAATGTTTCATGTGCTTGTGTGTGTCTGTGTTTAGATATACAGTCACATGCTTTACACATGATTACTAACCCATCTTTTTGCTCTTTTCGTAGTTATGAGCCCCTTTTTAAAGAATTATCACTCACCTATTAACGCAACCCTGATTTACAGCTTTACAGAGTGACCATCTTTTCGTGTAATAAACTACTTTTACTTGCAATAATGCCTATGAAAGTGTCCTAATATATTTTCATAATGTAAAGTGAATAAACAATAGTATAATGTGTAGGTAGATAGTTATATTACCAGATCTATGCTGGGTCTTTGAGTGTAAACTGAACAGGGGACTGTGAAATAAAGTATGCGCAGGGTGCTGTGGCAGTGATTGAGCACACTTCCCACTCGTAATGAAAGGGAAATGTGTATGCGGCCACGAACAACACACACACACGAACAACACACACACACACACACACCCACACACACACACATACACACACACGATACACAGTATAACTGTGCTGGAGCACAAAAAATAAACATACAAGGGAGGCCATTTTTACATGGTTTTGATCAGGTGTGAATTGGGTCCATGCTCGGAGCTTGCGTCGGCTTGTTTGACTCTTGATGGTTGCATGTGGAAGAGGAAGTGGCTTCCTACAACTGTGATTAAACATGTGTAACTAATCAGAGACTTTGCTGCTATGGCACTAGCATGTAATTTGTTGAGTCTTATTTCAGAGAGCATGGGAGAGGGAGAGAGGGAGAGACAGACAGAGAAAGAAAAAGAAAAGTAGAACAAGTAAGGACTCTTAACTGAGAGGTAATCTTTCGTATTTCAAAACATTTTGAATGAAATGTATGTATATTTTAGTTGCACACATTTCAAATCGTCAAATTTAATGATGAATAGTGCAGGGAGAATATAATTGCTATAGATTCAACTGATCTCTGCTTGTACTTTTTGACAACACACTTTTTCTGACGTCATTAGAAAAGATTTCTCCACTGTGAGGCCTCCACTCCACTTAGATTCAGGACTCAAGCATTACCTTTGCAGCGCTAAATGAAAAGGCCCAGGCATTTGAAATTCAGGTGGAATGGAAATGACTGGGCTTGATAGCAGAGGGGAATCCTAATGGGGCCATCAAAGTCCTGATTTGTACCCAACAGATGAGGCAGCTGTGAATTGTATGAAATATTGGAAATCAATAGGTTCTATGGAATTTCATTAAGCGGCAGTATCCACAATTGATAGGCCCTCATAATTTGATGGATTGCACAAAGAAAATTATTAGCTGGCTCTATGGAGAGGGTGTGAATGCACAAACCTGGGTCTCGAGAATTGGTGAACTAGGGCAATTTGTTCAGAGCAAAAAAATAAAAAGATTATTGATTTTGGTTATGTTAAAAGAGAGAAAAAAAAATCAAAGGTTAAATCTTTGCAGCACTGCACTGCAAAATATGTGTGGATTCTTTATTGATTATTTATTCATTAATTCTTCTTTTTTCTTTTACTCCCTCCTCCCTCTTTTCCAACCCCCCTTCACTCCCCTGACCCCCTCCCCTCCCTTTAGCCCGAGGTGAAGTGCTGGATGATGCCGACAGTGGGAACGAGAGCCGCAGCGGCAGCGAAGAGACGCATGTATGTGAGAAGTGTTGCGCTGAGTTCTTCAAGTGGTCAGACTTCTGTGAACATTTAAAGAGTTGCACCAAAAACCCCCTGGTGCTCATAGTGAATGACAATGAGAACACACCTAACCCCTCCCAAGAGTACCCCACAGAGCTCTCCCCTGTACCCAGCTGCCCTAGCGAGCAGGCTGACAGCGAGGACCCCAGGGAGGGCAACCACAGTCCTGCTGGTGAGGGGGATGACATCCCAGAGACAGCAACCTTAAATGGGGTCAATGTCCTAGAAAAGGAGGATGAGCAGATGGAGCTAGAGCTTTCACCAGAAAAAAATATGGATCCTGAAGAGAGAGATGTGACATCCCCTGAGCCAGACGGCTCCCTACCTCAGCTCAATGATGTCGTCCCTTCCACTGTGACAAGCTACGCCATGCCAAGCACCAATGTTACCTTGGAGACCCTGCATGGTACCCGGGTTGCAGTTGCTCAGTTTTCACAGAGCGTAAGGGCGGCAGCGGGCAGTGGGGTTTCCACCATGGCTATTCCCATGATCCTGGACCAGCTGATGGCCCTACAGCAACAGCAGATACACCAGCTGCAGCTGATAGAACAAATACGCAGTCAGGTGGCTCTGATGAACAGACAGTCTGCCTCACAGCCTGCTCTAAACCACCTTCACAGCAATGCTGCTGGAAACCAGGGGCCTGTATCCTCCTGTGCCCCTCCTGTCGCAAGTCAGCTTCAACTACACAACTTCATCACTCCCCCTGTCCATCAGCTGCCTGTTAGGTTGCCAGCCACTCTCAGCGGTCAAGGCCCTTCACCCCTGACCTCAGCGATAGAAGGGCCTCTCTCGCAAACACCACAAAGTAGCAGTCAGCAGTCTAACCCTTCAATACCCAACACATCCTCAAATAACTCGGTGTTTCCCTCGCCCAGTGGTACTGGATTGTCATCTCTACTTCCCTCCTGCTCATCCTCAGTCACAAACAACAATATTAGCACTAGTAGTAGTGTAACAGGAGGTGGTGGCATCAGCAGTAGCTCAGCTCTTCCCAGGAACTCCACCACCCCTCCCTCGCTCAGCCACAGCGGCCTCCTGAGCTCTGCCTCCAGTTTACCGCTGATACCTCACAGCTCATCCAGCAGCGTTATCTTCCCGAACCCACTGGCAAGCATAGCAGCCACAGCCAATGCACTCGACCCCCTCTCTGCTCTGATGAAGCACCGCAAGGGGAAGCCCCCGAATGTCTCTGTGTTTGACACTAAGCCCAGCTCCGAGGACCCCTTCTTCAAGCATAAGTGTCGCTTCTGTGCCAAGGTGTTTGGCAGTGACAGCGCCCTACAAATCCACCTGCGTTCACACACTGGAGAGAGGCCCTACAAATGCAACATATGTGGCAACCGTTTCTCTACCAAGGGAAATCTGAAAGTCCACTTCCAGAGGCACAAAGAGAAATACCCACATATTCAGATGAATCCCTACCCTGTGCCAGAGTACCTGGACAATGTGCCCACAAGCTCGGGCATTCCATATGGAATGTCATTGCCCCCAGAAAAACCTGTAACCACATGGCTAGACAGCAAACCTGTCCTCCCCACAGTTCCCACCTCAGTCGGGCTCCAGCTGCCTCCCACGCTGCCGAGTATGATGGGTGGTTTTGGCGAGTCTCCAAGCCTCACACCGCTTAACAGGTCACCTCAGAGGCCGTCTCCACCATCAAGCGAGTGTGCATCTTTGTCCCCTAATATTGTTATTGACTCTGGCATGACCACTACTTCACCCTCCCCAAAACCCAGTCTAGGGAGTGATGCACCTCCTCTCTTGAAACCTGAAGGTGTTCTCCTGCCCCCAAGCTGTTCCACTAGGCCAGGAGAGAACACCACCACCACAACTACACTAACTCAAGTGGTCCTTTCGTCTACCGTCACCTCAACCACATCGTCCAGCAGTGGCCAGGTCACTGAACCCATCACTAGCCCGAGCTCTGTCTCAAACCCTGTCTCCCATCCTGTCCTTCCCATGCTCTCAGACCAGTTCAAGGCCAAGTTTCCATTTGGGGGCCTCCTAGACTCTATGCAAACCTCAGAGACATCAAAGTTGCAGCAGCTTGTCGAGAACATTGACAAGAAGATGACTGATCCAAACCAGTGTGTGATCTGTCATCGTGTTCTGAGCTGCCAGAGTGCTCTCAAGATGCACTACCGTATCCACACTGGCGAGAGGCCTTTTAAATGCAAGATATGTGGGCGGGCATTCACCACCAAGGGAAACCTGAAAACACACTTTGGTGTCCATAGATCCAAACCCCCGCTTCGGGTCCAGCACTCCTGCCCTATATGTCAGAAGAAGTTCACCAATGCCGTCGTGCTGCAGCAACACATCCGTATGCACATGGGAGGGCAGATCCCCAACACCCCGGTCCCTGAGAGCCTGCAGGAGATGGACACTGACCTCTCCTTTGACGAGAAGAGCTTAGACGCGATGAGTAATTATGATGATGACCTTCTGGATGAAATGGAGCAAGCTATGGAAGATGACACTGACTTGAAGGAGGGAGAAGTAGACCCATGTAAACCTTATTCACCTGGGAGCTCCCCACCAACTTCCATCATCTCCAGCATTGCTGCAATGGAGAACCAGATGAAGATGATAGACTCCACTGCCAACATGACCCGTTCATTTGGTCAAAAGCCCATGCAGAATGGCATCAGCTTTGGAGGAGAGACTGATTGCTTTGCCGCTGACTCCCTGTCTGCAGCGGGGGATGCTGAAGGTCAAAGCATGGGGAGCCCGGCTTTGTCTGAGTCCTCTGGCTCTATGCAGCATTTGTCCCCAGCTCACAGCCATTCTGAGAGCCAGCGATCCAAGTCCCCAGCTACATTCAACAATAATAACAACAGCAGTGCCATGACAGCAGACGAGAGCCAGGAGAACAATGCATCTGGCTTGGCAACAGTGAAGTCGGAAAAATCAGAGACCCCATCTCCGCTTTCTGCAACTGAAGGCACCGGGGCCCTTGACCTGACTGCCACTCAACCTGGCAGGCACTTTATCAAGGAGGAGAGCCACTTCAGCATGCTGTTTCTAAACAGAGATCGAGGTGTGTATGTGCAAAATCAACTAAAACGTTTTGCATTATATGAAGTGAATTAAATATCTGTACAGATTTGATGTGTGGTTATTATTAAATATAATGTACTCATAATGATAATATCTTCTGAGTATAATGTTAGTGATAAATATGAGGAAAAATATGATGTGATTAGATATGACATATCAAAAGCCAGAGAAGGGGCAAATATAATTACAAATACTATTCACACATTTTATAAATGATTAAATGAATAAAGACAGGAAAGTGTGATTTGAACGTTTTCAAGTGTGACAGATTCCAGCAGCTACCTTGAACCATATTATGCTCTCAGTTTGCTGAATAACCCTGTGCAGTTTTAATTTTTCAGTATTCTGATGTTAATTTCACCTCTTCTTTTTCAGGGCTGAGCACTCCTAATTTGGCCAGCACTGCATCAAACATGATCAAAATGGAAATGAATGGCCACGGCAAGTCGGTGTCTCTGAGCGACAGCTCTCACCTGCCCGTGGGCATCCAGGTTCCTGCTGCAGCACCCCAGACCACCATGAGCCCCAGCATCAATCCCATGCTGGCTCCCCCGCCTCCACGACGCACCCCTAAGCAACACAACTGCCACTCGTGTGGGAAGAATTTTTCCTCAGCCAGTGCTCTGCAAATCCATGAGCGCACACACACCGGGGAAAAGCCTTTTGCCTGTTCTATTTGTGGAAGGGCTTTCACCACTAAGGGCAACCTGAAGGTACGAGCCAGTTTATCACAGCATCAATTAGTATTTTTACAAAAATGGGGTCATTGTGGTTTTTAAAGATGCATGCCATGTATGCAACACTCTAGAATCGATTCTGGCTGAAGACCTTTGGGTACTCTGTGCCCCCCTCTTGCTACCACTTTTCTTGTCTCTCCTGGTTCTGGCCTGCAGGTTAAAATCTAGCCGTTAATGTCAAAGATATATCAGTTTATCTACACATATCGATTCTCAATATTTGAAACAGTTTCAATACTCATTTTCCACAGTATCAATACACCAGTACCAGCTGTGCTTTCTTGCTCTCTCTTATTGTTAATTTTTACTATAGTTCTGCAGTCCTCTGCTGCCAACCAAGAAAATAAAAGTTGTCCTTGTCATGTTATAAGCTTGTTATATTTCTCTTTTAACATAAAAGTAGATCTTTTATGCCCTCCTTTTCAAATTTTCCCACTGCATTAAAAATGGAATCGAATATTGATATTTTTTAAGGTATTGTATTAAAGTTAGAAATAACACTCAGCTGCTGCCTTACCCTAACAGAGTGCACTCTAACATAAAATTTAAATGTACCCCAGTGTAATTTCAGAAATGTATGCTTGTTTTATCAACATCGAATTTTGGCCTTTTCCCTTTGATTCCCATCCATAAAATGTTTATTTGTACGTCGTATTTGCTTTGGATGTAGGTTTTGCATCTCAGGATGACGCACTCATGATGTCTCTTTTTATTTTCTTGCTAATTTTAGGTACACATGGGAACACACATGTGGAACAACGCTCCAGCCCGAAGGGGTCGGCGGCTGTCTGTGGAGAATCCCATGGCCCTGCTGGGCGGGGATGCCATGAAGTTCAGCGAGATGTTCCAGAAGGATCTGGCGGCTCGGGCCATGAATGTCGACCCGGGCTTCTGGAACCAGTATGCAGCAGCCATCACCAACGGGCTGGCCATGAAAAACAATGAGATCTCTGTGATCCAGAATGGAGGCATCACCCAGCTGCCCGTCAGCCTCGGCGGTGCAGCAATCACTTCACTGGGACCCATGCCGGGAGGACTGGACCGTGTTCACACCGGCAGCAGCCCTCCCATGACGGGTATGGAGAAGGCTGGTCTGGAGGTCGGGGCCAACCGCCCCTTCTCCAGATTTATGGAGGAGAACAAAGAGATTGGGATCAATTAAAAAGACTTTTCTGTATTATTCCAAGGTAGGCGTTTGGCAAAGACTAAGAGTCTAACAAGGAGAGAAACTGCTGATCCAGTCTGAACTCATGCGTACTATATTATGTACAGATTAAATATTTTTTGTTTGGTTTTGGAAATATAGTATTTAGTATTGATTAGAGGTCTTTGCCTTTCACCCATTCCCTCCTCACTTGATATTTCGCCTATACGAAGAATACTTTGTCTCTTGTTTGAGAATATGTCGTCTTGCAAGATTTGCATGGTACTTATTGGTTTTTATGAGTATGTTTGACTGCTTTTATGACTTCCTTTGAAAACCAGGATCCTGCCTCATTTATGATGGGCAAGCATCTTATCTGGACAGGACTGAAACTGAAAAGAGATTTGTTTAAAGACAGTCTGGCCTTTGTGTGGCAACCGTGTTTATGATGGCTCTTTTGAATATAAAAGGGTCACGGACAGACTGAAGAAAAGACTGAAGTATAGTGTTTCTGTGCTCGCCTGGTATTTTTTTTTTCTCATGAACTAGAAAACTTGAAAAAAATAATGTTTGAACTATTTTAATCTTTACATTTAGTCTCCCAGCATTGTCTTATAATATTGTCCTGTGTCTTTAGTATTTATGATATTGACAAAAAAGCGGGTATACAAAAATATATTTAATGGCCCAAGCATTTTATTGATCCATTTCTTTTCTAAACTGCAGGCTTCACTGATGAATATCTCTTTCAATAAAGACAGTACGTCATTTGAGTTGAACAACAGAGAAAATGGTAGGTTTTATTTGGATATCCGTTGAGACTATGTGTATCTCGTTACATTGTAAAGAGGCTAGAGGTATCCGAAGCTGCTATGACCACAACCCTGCTTTTAACCTTTGTAAAAAGAAAAAAGAAGTGATCCTTTTGAAGAAATATCTATGTATAGAAATACAGACAAATCTAAAACAGGTATGCATATTTTGTATCACATAAAAATAGACATCATGAGTTGAGAGTATTTGTCATGTTTGTGAATGCACTTTTTAAAAACAAGACGTTTTGTCTGTGAGTTACCGTTAACCTTTTGACTGAGCTATCTATCACGTGCTGTTTTCATTGTTTCCAGCGTACCACTCCTACAATTTGCAGAGTCGGTTCTCTGTTATTGCATCTGTGCTACTCGTCAGAGTGCAAACTCATCACTCAATCAAAACCTTCTTGAATAAAAAAAAGAGAACAGGTGTGTGTTTGAATGGTTTCCTTATCTGCATCACGTCTTCCCTTTCACTGTCACCCTTTTATTTCCATAAATTAAAACTGAATTACCAGATTCATAAGATCAAATCAATTACAAAGAGTCTTTATTATCATTATTTTGTTATTTAAATTTCTCATTTTTTTTCATGTACATGCGTAATGTTTTTTCAGTGGAGCTGAGAAGATTGAGGCAGGAGATCTTGTTTTGCAGTGTGGGCTGAACTGACAACCACAGCGTCTTCACTGACTTTGGAGCAAACAAAAATTATTCCTACTATCCTATCTATCTTTTGCATTATTACATTTATATTTAGAATTGATTAAAAATTTGCAGTTAATTTTAAAAATCAACTAGTTTTCTTTCTGAATGCTCCAAAATTATGGTTGTTATTTTCACTTTTAAAAACCCAGATCCCAGATATGTTATAGTGGCTTAGGCCAAAAGTACCTTAAAAAGACTCATCAAAAATCATTCCATAAATATAATTTCATTTTCTGCCTTTTTTTTTATTGCTATGCATTTTCTTTTTTATTTGCCACAAAAAATGGCCGTATTCATTTTTCTGTATGTGTATGGAGTATGTACATGTGTCTGTGTGTGTGTGTGTGTGTGTGTGTGTGTGTGCTCATGTTTATATACATTAGTTAAAAAAACACACACACACACAACTGGAGCTGATGATTTGTTGGCCTTCCCTTACATCCTGATCTATACATGTAATTAAAACCATAAGAAATATGACAGCATTCTCAATCAGACACAAAAGTATTGCAAGATAATTTATTATAAAAAATAAGAACTGTTTACCTGAATTACACTGATGAGGTTAATCCAAGTAAAAGCTGCTTTTGTTTATTAAATCTACAACAATCACATAAATTAACCCAACCTCCCAATATTGTGTATATTTGGTGTGAGGACAATCATAGTCTGGATCATGATTTTCATATTACAATAATGCAAATAATTAATGACCACGTGGAAAAAGTGTTCCACTGAGCTTATATAAAATCCCTGATGAAACAATAATAACCTTTAACTTGCCATGGCTGTTGTGTAATGCCATAGTAGATTAAGAAATCACATGTTAGCATGCGGGACAATCTGTGTTTGTCCTGCAGCGTACCACAGCGTTTCACTTCATAACTGAGATGCCTTCCTGTGCTGCTGTGGCAGCGTACACATGTGTGACAGTGCTGCGTCTGGGTTGTGGCGTATGCTGTGTGGGATTCGGTGAAATCATCATCTGTGTGTGTGTGTGTGTGTGTGTGTGTGTGTGTGTGTGTTTGTGAACGGTAAAGCAGTGGTGGCCTCCTCCCAGCACTCAGCCCTCCCGGTGCAGTTTGACACATGGTCCACATGTGTGCACACACACACATTCTCACACTCCCACGCAAATACCCATGTTCTCACTTTCTCAAACATAAAAAAAAGAGACAAAACAGAATTACACCAAATATTCGTAGAGATAAAAGAAAAAATATCCCAGCAACATCAGGTGCAAGATGAAAGTTAATGATAACTTTAATCACTGAGAACAAAAGAGTTTTTAATGCTTATCTGTGGGCTGGCACATGTGATCCACTTGACTATGGCCTTGATCCTGAATTCCTCACTATGTAAAGTAAGATTACCATGACTTAAACTCATTTTCATGTCAGTCTGTAGAGCACAGCAGTAAATCATTCTTGGAGGCAAAAATAAAATAATTAAAGCTGCTCCAAAGCAACAAATCTGAAGATGTGATTTCAGTGTTTCCTTAATGTTCACCCATCCTGCATAGTTTCTACCAGGTGTTTCTGAGCAGCTCAGATATTTGGCATGATAATTACCTGAGCCACACTGGACACCTTAAAGCAGCAAAATGACATACAGCAAATATATATGAGGAGAAATCTGCCTTTTTAGGGCTATGTACAGCATGGCTCTTATTGCGAAGCCCAGCCGGCACATTATCCACTGCAGCTGAAGTGATGATTGGTCCATCAAAGTCCACCTTACATCAGCTTTCACCACCGAGCCATAAGTGTTTATTTTTCTGTTATTTTTCGCTCGACTTTCACACACATATTACTTTTCATGTTGATGAACGGGAGTTAAGTTTGCCCTCGGGAGCTCTTCGGGGCTGATGCGGTAATGCGTGCTGCCGTTTGTGAGCCCATTGTTTGACACTGCACTGTCAGCTGATCACGCAGGCTTAGTCAGTGGAATTGTCAAGTAATGAAGAAATTTCATACTGACTGTTTTTCTCTATGAAGGCACTTATTTTGCTCATATTTGGGTAGGAGCAAAATACATTCCACCCATTCTTGGACTCATGCGCTCGCATTTAACAAATGATTTTGCAGGCAGCCAGTAGACATGCATGTAAAGACTGTTGTTTGACACCATAATGGCGATTCTTCCCAAATTTATAATATAATTCAATAGGCTGTTGCTACAGCTTCATAGAAATACTCTGTGAAGGAGGGCTGTTTTACCTCAAGTGATTTCAATTATGATGCCAACATGAGGTTAAATGAGGTTACTAATATGACGCTGTTGGATTGTTATTTCCATAACAACACATCTTACCAACATTTTTTTTTCCATTAAGCAATACATTACCATGGAATGTCTAACACGTGAAGTGCAATTTCATTTTACTGTTCAAAACAATGTTTATGAGCATTCAGGGGAACGCAGACAAGGGATTATTTGAGGTGTGTCCATTTAAGAGGATTTTAACGAGTATAATTTTAGAGTGGGTTACAAGGCTAATTATCTAAAAGTAAACATAACATGCCTTTCCATCTATCTTGGATATTTTTTTTTTCCTTTTTCTTGAAATGTGGCAGCTTTTCTCTTTGTTCAGCACTCCGAGCAAATTGCCTGGCCTTTTTTTGTTTTATCTGCACTTCACTCGTGTTTGTGTGCTACCTGTTTGAAGTGAATATGTGTGACATTTGGGGCATGGCACAGTGTGAACAGACAGGCCATCATTGGGACGGGGCTGTCGGCTGTTTGTTTAATGCCCTGCCTACTGTGAAAGTCTCCCTGAAACAGGCGCAGTAAATATCCCCATTGATCCAGAGGCAGGGGGCCCTACGATGATGTAGTGGCGAAGAGCCACAGGAGTAAATCTAACCGACAGTAATCCAATCCCATTCTCAAGGCTCTGGGATCTGAGATAGGTGCTTTAAATCCAAAAGTATGCCTTTTTTTGCACAATTTCTCCACCTTTGTTGGTGCTCCTCTTCTTGTGTTTTTTTTACCTCCATGTCTCAGCTCTTGAGTCAATCCATAGCTTGCCGGAGTGCTTCGCTTGCTTTCCTTTATATTTGTTTAAAATCAAAGCCTTATAATGAGCTGCATGCTTATTCCTCAGTTACTCCCATGCTTACTTTTGCCTGTCTAAGGCATGTGCACATCCACCTGAAGTACAAACTCCAAAGTTAAGAGAGTGTGAAAGGTGTGTGCGAGTGTTTGCATGTGTGTGTATGTGTGTGTGTGATAACGCTCCTCAGGTAATCGTGTTCTCAGCGGATAGCAGAGGGATACACTGGAAACTCTGAAACCCCATTAGGCTGGAATTTCCCTTTGATGGCCAAAAGCTGCCTACCTAGCGCTTGACTGGTTGCTTGGCTGCTCCAGCAAGTGTTAGTTTTCATGCAGGCTCTCAAGATGACAAAGTTACGCACTCCAGATCCCCTGGAATAGGATTGTGTGGTTTACAAATTCAAATTCTTTCCTGTATGGATTGTTGAGAGTTGCTGAAGCGTGGCGCACTATAGCCCCGGTGAGCATTTCAGAACATTAACAGTTTGGTGCAGAGAGGGATCAACAGTTGGGTATTGCTCACCAAAGAAGATGCCTGTGGTTACTAGTTCACATCAGAATTCTTTTTAATGCACTCTACTGGAAGAATCCAACAGTAGTCGGTGGTTATTATAACCTACATTTAACGCCACTCGTCACATAGAGAGTGAGAAGGATATAGAAAGTTGGGGGAAACATCACTATTAATTTAACTCACAAAACCACAGTTCTAATGGACATTAGTGCTGTGACAGTTTCAACATTCATGTACATCTGAGATGGAAATTAAACAGTTTTGTGTGCCTTTGTGTGTGTGTAAATGTGCGTATTTTCGTACAACTTTCAGCTAACTGCTCCATGTCTTTGAGGAATGTGAGCAGAGACTTGACTTTTGCTCACTTCTCATAATACTTTTAAGTTGATACACCTAGTAGGCCTCTATACTAACAAAGAGGCACTGTATATCCATCTCTGAAACTCTTAAGTGGCTGGTCAGAGGCAGGTTGAAGGACACTCCTGTTGCCATGTCGCCGAGGTCTAGTCGAGGGTGGGGGTGTTTTTTGCAGTCAGGGCACCTTTAAAAAAGCTTGGAGAAAAGGTGGGGGTGTTTTGGAAAATCAATGAATGCGTGGAACATAGTGGTGGTCCACCTGAAAGGGAACACGTCATCAATTAAACAAACTTGGCGAACAGGGCCAATTCATCAGAGAGCGGCGTGGATCAGCTATTGGGTTCAGCTTCGACGTGACAAATGCCGGACCTCCTCTGTGTGCCCAAGGTTGCCGATCGATAGAGATCATCATTGTGATGTGGCCTTTTATCTCACAACCTGCTGCCTCAAGCCTTATATTATTCTATTCCCAACACAGGGATCTCAAAGGAGGAGGGGTGAGAAGGGCACGAGCCTGATTGTATCTTTTATTCTCTGAACGTATGGGCGTCATTTGTTCGGATTGTTTTCATAGCGTCTGATGATCACCCCTGTCCTAAAGCAGCAAAGTTTTGATGGTTCTTATTAGGTGTACCTGCTGTGGCAGTTTGTTTCGTCTTGGGATTATTCCTCGGCAGATGAATATCACTCTGGTTAACATGTTGTTGCTCGCTGAGGGATTGAGTCCTCTCAACATAAGCCTGCTCCCCCTCAGCGGCACTTATTCAAATGTGTCAAATCCGGCTGAGAGGAAAGCCTCCTGGGTTGCTATTGATCCGCACCATTATGGAATTCCATGCCAATAAACTGTCATGACTTACTGTAACAGTCCAATGATTAGGCTCCACTTCAGTCACATGACCATGGAGAGCTTCCTCATTATCAGAGGCCATTATGAGAAAATGGAGTTTTGCAATTGAGTTATGCAATGGTAAATATTGACTTATTTCAGCTTTAATCGGCTGGTTTAACTGTGTTATTGGTGTATGGGCCTATAGGGTTGCCAGTAATTGCAGTGTTGTTATGTATATCGTGATCCACTCTTTTGACTTTTTTTCCCCCCAAGCCTCCGTCTTTTCGTGAAGCCATGTCAAACATGCACCAACTTTGATGTAATGTCTCATTTCCGAAATACAGAAAACAGAGCACGTTGAGACAGATTTGAATATAGGCTACAATGTGTCCTCAGCAGGCCTGATTGAGGCTGTGATCGCATATATGTGCAGCGGTTTCCAGTAACTTTTTCCATATGAGAGAAATGGAAAGTGACTGCAAGGTGCACAGCTGAAGGTCCATCGACCTCCCAAAACAAGTACTGTTTTTTTGGCAGGGTAGATCAGGTTCACATTTTACAAAAGCAACAACTGACATGGACTGCTTTTTTTCTGGCAGTTTTCTCAGTCCAACCAGCCATGCTGAATATGTAGACAGAAAGCAACCAAAAAACATGAAGAAAATGTTGGCGGTGAGTGGAAATTAAGCATTTACATATTCTTACATATGCCTGACATATTGTCTGCGGCATGGGTCTTAGCATGTGTTGCGGCACAGGTTAGGGTTAGGGTTAGGGTTACAAAAGCAATGCAGAGTTCCTCTGAAATGAAGAAAAGAATTGGTGAATAGAGTAACTCACCCAGTGGCAGATCCTCTTATAGGCTGCCGCCTAGTGCACCACCTAGAAGGGGGCGCCGACCCCCCATCACGACACTGGTATCAGGGTCCTGCAACATTAACAACCAAACAGGAGGATACCTAACGTGTAATATATAGACGTGAAAGGCCACTGACTACTCTGTGATATGTGACGACTTGGGATGAGAACTTGTTGGATCATCACAGTCAGAACATGCTAGAGCATTGATGGGTATTGTGGGTACTAGTGAATGTGGATAGCATCAAAGTAAGAGAAAATGAAAACCCCAAAAAAGGGCATGTACAAAATAAAAGAATACAAAATTTGCAATATATATATATATATATATTGCAAATTTTATATTCTTTTATTTTGTAGATATATATATATATATATATATATATACGTATATATATATTTGGGGAGGGGAGTTAGGAGAAGCTTGCCTAGGGTGCCAAATGTGTTTGGTCTGGCACTGAATTTACCCACATAATGTGAAATAGACTGTGGCAAAAATGTAGCAAAAAGATATTATTATCAGTCAAGTTTTGGCCATAAACTTGCAGTTTCACTCTATATATGCTCATTTCCAACGTATCCTACAGTCTAACTTTGTCAAATCTGTTCAGCTCCTTGCAAGTGCTGAAACTTTACACCTGAGCTGTAGTGTAAAATATGCATGCGGACACTATCGGTTACATGCTTCTAGCCTGCTCCAGCTGGGAGAAATTGAGGATATTACAACTCACTCTGTGTTTCACCAGCCAGCCCCAGTTTCCCAACACTGATTTGAACCAGTCTCTGCTATCTGCTCTTCATTAGATGAGATGTCAGCTCCTGCTAGTAGCTGCAGGAACAAATAAAGGCAGGGCTTGCAAAACTACTCCAGCAGTAGCACTTGACAAATATGGCAGAGTGGGTTCATGTTGTGTTTGCACTGAAATCAAATGCTAACATTTGCAGCTTAACATGCAGCTGTTATTATTTTAACAACTCAGTTTAATGCTAATCTCTGGATTCACATTTGAGAGATTTCATCACCACATGTTGAATTTTCAGATGTTTGCTTAACATTTTTCACAGTTTTGATACATGTCAGTGTCTTTTTGACCATTTTCTGGTGTAACCGTATTACTGGGAGTTGAACAAAAGTATTACATGCTATTATAATATGTGCTATTACAGATTATAAGAGTAAATAGAGAGTGTTATGTCCCTCATTTCAAATGTGATGGCCATACACTTTGGGTAATGGGTAGTGTTGCATCCTTTTTTCCTCTGTAAAAAAAAATCTATTGGCCCTGGTTGTGGCTGCTTTAAGCAATAGAGAACTATACAGGAGAATGAATGATGTGCCACACTGAAGTCACACTGGGCCTTGAAATACATTACAGTGTGCATTAAAATATAAGAAGCCCAGCCTCAGCAGATCCCACAACACCCTCTTGACTCACTGTTTTTGATGCAGCCAGATTGTGAACAGCACTTGCTGATGTATGGAATTTGAAGAGTTCAGAGTTGTCACTGTCAGTGATTGACATGATGAGAGGATCAATGTAAAAGCCTTCCTGCCAAGCAATAATCCATCCAAACTGATCACGCTTAAAATTGCCTGGGGGTATTGATTACATGTGCAGGCCCAGAAAACACCGTAAGCACTGTGCAATAACAATCAAGTTGGCTAAGGAGGCAGATTTTTTTCCCCTTTTTCCTCTCTGGCATTGCTCATTCTATTCATTTCATATACACTGTGCATTACAGGATTTTCACTCAGACAACTCCGGTTAGTTGGTTGCTTTGCCCAGTTTGTGAGAGGCTGTCTCAGAAACCTTATGTGTATCCATGCTAACACTTTAGCATGCAGCAAGACAAGTAACTGCAAGCAACTAACAGTTTCAGCTCTATGAAGACGTGCAACTGTTTTTGTCGCAGTCATTTCAAAAATGAAATCTTTTTACCTCAGAGACAGGCATTTCAAATTAAATCAACAATGCACGAGCAAGCAAAACTGAATGCAGACCTATATTTGAAATTTTAGTCGAGAAAGTTTAAGTAGTAAACTCTTCGACAAAAAAAGTTATAAATGCCAATTTACATGAAAAGAGTAACAGTTAGAAAATGGATGGATGAAACATCAAAGGAATACTCCAACTTCAAATGACCATTTGTAGCCTATATGAACAACTCACCTTGTGTTATGTTAAATTAAACGTTTTTTTTTCGCATGCCTCCAGTGAACAAAGCATTTTTTGTGAAATGAAGTCAACGGCGACCATTTTTAACAACAGCAAAACTATATCAAAACACCCTTTTACAAACTTGTGCAGTATCATCCAAGTCTCATTTATTCAGTTGTATGCTCAGTATTTCTTAAACAGACAGCCTTTTCTGACGGGGGACTGAACTAAAGTGAAATATATCTATGCTCTCTTCAAAGCCAGACTCCATTGGCAAAAACAATAATTTTACCTTGCTGAACATGGAAGTGGCTGGTCTACCACTGCCTGGATTGGTAGTTTGTTTGTGTTACTATGTGACTTTGGTGAATCCAAACTAACCCTTTAAAACAAGAAAGTCACAAAATAACCCAAACGAAATAACAGATTCAAGGAAAACAAAGTTTACTTCATGAGTTCAACTCAATATGTGGTGAGTAATTGATATCAAAATGGTTATTTAGGGACTAAAGTATTCCTTTAAACAAAACAATGACGACTTTCAAATTCATGTAAATTAATATTATAAAGAAAATGGAACATATTAATAAAGAATATGTGTTAACACTGTCAAATCTAGTGTACAAAAAAATAAATGTTATCCGTTACCTATTTCTCATTTACCTTCACTAAAACTGCTAAACTTACTGAATGCTAAAGAGTTAGCATGCATGGGACGGGCTGTCTTCAAGAGGTTGATTTTAGTACCTCTTACCAGATACTGGATAAATGCCATATGTTCTAAATTAGTCATTTAAGTCTACTGGGAAATAACTTCTCCTTCTTTCTCTTTGTGAGAGACCCATATGCGACAGGTAGCAGACCTGGGAATGATTGTAGCTATTGGGCATCATATACCAACCAAATACACTGACTATTCTCACCATAGTCTAAGTACATAAAAGGTGATGCAAAGAGATATGGTGTGGCAGCAGGTTGCCACCTTAGGAGCCTGCAATACAGTATGTAGGACAAAGCTGTCCATGATCACCGTAGACCATTGCATTACACCTTATCATTTCCTCTGGAGCTGAAACTCAAACTGAGACTCATCAATAATGCACCTATGATCTCCCATTCAGAAGATCTCAATGGCAGATCAAGCTACTGTAGTATCTCCTCTCCGCTCTCCGCCTTCCTGCAGACTTTCTTCAAAGCAATGTCCATATATGTAAATTCACTTTACTGACCACAATCTCCACACTAATGACTTCAAATGTCCAGGACCCTCATTTGGGAGTTTAGTTTTCTGCATAGATTTTCCCATTAGTCCAGTGCCTAAGATTCATTCTGTCTTTTTTATTAAAACCCCAACAAATGGATGTCTCCATAATGAGTTTTTTTCCCTCTGTTGGCCACAGCAATATAACGTCAACCCTTGTCTCTGGACAAAATGATATCCCTGACTATATTGGGTGAGAGATGCTCCTCTATTCAGCTCTCTTACTCTCTAACTGAATTATTAAATACGCAGAATCTGGTTAAGCAGTGTA
Organism: Epinephelus lanceolatus; assembly: GCF_041903045.1. Lineage (NCBI taxonomy): Eukaryota > Metazoa > Chordata > Actinopteri > Perciformes > Serranidae > Epinephelus > Epinephelus lanceolatus. Next base: position 32,931,559 of record NC_135743.1, read on the forward strand.
CATTTTCCTAAAGGTCAGAAAGTTCATTAACTATGGACTGCCATTGATTGTATCCGTGAGTAGTTCTCTTCTTGGTGTAGGTTTTCGAACCTGGTTATTGAGTATATACAACTGCTACAATAGGACTGCCATTCTATCGCTACAGATTTGAAACTCCATCCTGTCACGTGGCGTAAATGTCGGCTAATATACTGTAGATATTTTTTTATCAGTAAAATCTGATTTTATCACTGACACTTTGATTTTAGAAGTATTAAAGCTAACAGTTGAAAAGGTTGTCCTTTTTCCCCCCGAGTCCATCAGAGCCAGGTTTCTGAATCCACTACACTTATGCTGGCTAGAAAACATTTCAGCGTAAAAGGCCATATGCTTTTTTCCTCCCCGAGCTGTATCTTTAAACAGAAAAATCCATAATGACTATGACAGCCGCAGTATCTGTTTCACAACAGTCCGCTCATGTCAATCAGCATGATGCCGATAAAGATCTGTATTTTGATTGAACGTGTGCAAAACTACTCATACTTTACACAAGCGACTTTGATGTTAAACCATTTGAAATTATATCAGATGCTGCGCGGCGAAAGGGCGACCCAATCAGCAGAGATGATTTCATAAAGAGGGGCTCTTGGGTTTCAGCGTCATAAATAACTCATGGTAATCCCATATTTCTCTGACTTCTCTCATTTGAGCTTGGGATGGAAAGAGGGCAGTTGTGACAAACATTGTTAGCGCGGCTGCCAAGCCATTCTAACCTGGCTTTATGTGTCTTGGCTGCTCTGGTTTCTCTGCACAAGGACCTATGAGGTGATGTCCCAATTTATCCATATCCTTACCTTTTTTAAGGCATTACGTACCCTGCTTATAGAAAAAAATAGAATAAAACTTTTAGCTTTAAGATCTTAAATGTAATCATTAGAATGTGTAATGCCCTTTAAAGTAAATGAGGCACACTTATCCAGAAGGGATACATGAATTTTGTATAATCCCCTTGCTTAATGTTGCTGTTTTTTTCTGTTTTAACAATGATAATAATGATATAAATGTGTGAGGACGTGTATGTGTGTACACGTGCCGCTCTGTAAGGATTTTTTGAAATGGCTCGATTCATAAGTCCTGGGTACCCCTGCTGAGACCTCTTCCTACACGTGCAATTTTCCGAAAGCCAGCCACTCACCAAGCAATAATTATGCTGAAGTTTTCAATTACGCTCCTTCCATTTCATTAACAAAAAATGTTTGGCTATTGTATAATTAGATATATGAGCTTACCACCTACATTTAACATAGCCACTACACAGCAGCTTGATGGAAAACAGAGAGGGATTTTAACATGTGTGCATTTACGGCGGTTTAGTAGTCTACTATAAAGTGAAATCAGCTAGACGTTATGCAGCAGGCTTCCCCCCCTTCTTTTTTTTTCCATCACTTGCAAAGGTCCTGTAATCTACAAGACGTATACAGACCTATAATTGAGTGTCATGAGATGTTTGATGGTGTATGGGAGGTTTTGTTAACATGCAAAGTACACATGTACACGGGCTACGTGTTATCAGTTGTCGGTGCCTATAAATTTATACATTACGAGACCAGACATCTGAACCATGTGTGCCAGTGAGAGATTATTAGTTACCTTAGCCTCTGGTGTTAAATTAAAGTAGGAGAAAAAATGTAACATCATCCCAAGGGAGTGTTTATTTTCCATTAAACCATTTTATAGAATGTTTTACACTTAAACTCTGTCTCCCCTCTCTCCTCACCGCAAAGTGTAACCCGTAGATGATATTATATAAAAAATCAAACTGTCCATCATCGTGGCTATCTTGCCATCTTAAGTGGCTGTACCCTGTTACCACACAGGCTTGAATTTCAGGGCAATGCAATCCAATACAAGCCACAGAAACTCTCCTCAGTCCTGTCATTTTGTCTGTTCCCTTTCACATCCCTCGCAACAGGTTTCCACTGGAGGCCAAGATTGTTCTCAGTCAAGAGGTATGTGTTGCTGCTCTACCTACATTAGCAGAAAAACCGCAGACTGAAAGTAATCTTTAACTTGATGTCTACAGCAGGTATTCCAAAGGCTGGCTGCTGCATGATGGGCAATTCCGACTGAATTCAGGGGTTTCTAAATTGTATATTACCACTAAGTTATCGTTCATTTGAGACATGGCTGACCTAGTTGCTTGACACCAGTGCATCGCTGATGGACAGCAACGCCTCTAGGTGTGTCTGTGATGTCAAAAATCTGACTGAGACCATGCTGGAGACAAAAAACAAAGAAGAAGAAGAAAGAAACGGAGGAGGGAAGAGCGATCTGATGACGCAGAGATAAAGTCAGCAGGGGACAGAGTTTTAATGAGCCTGGATGTTCAGTTCAGCTGGGCTGTAAAGTGATCCCAGCCTGATATTCCCCGGCCCTGTGACAGAATTATTAAAAGCTCATCCTCTTAATGCAGCATCCACAGTGTCACCTTTCACAGGTCCTCAGAGACACTTGCCCAGTAGGACTGCCTTTTTTTTTCCACAGGTAAATTGGCATAGAAGAGACGAACACCCAATCCAACATCACCAACTGCGACTGGCGACGGTAAATTGAACCCTCTCACCACAACTTGGAACATGACTCGCTTTCAGCCACACTTAATGCTCTTTTCTATCTGTCAAAGTTAGACATAAGTATTATGTATATGAGCCCTAATTCCCTGTCATTAGTGATACTAACTGCATTATGGTGGTCATCAGTTGCAAAAATGATCTCAAAGTGGTGTCCATTTTTAAGGCAATTTTGATACTAAATGGATTTTGCCTCTTTGTGCATAGGAGCAAGTCCCCTCAAGCCTGTACTAATTACATCCATAATCAAATGCGTTCTGTGCCTTCTTGTTAATGACATTGATCTTTTGGAATATCCGAGCCTATATTCTGTGAGATTATTGGATAAAGTGCAGGGCGAAGTCTGCGTGACCCCAGGAGGAAGACGTCGCTGCAGACATAAGTGGGTATTAAATGGATATAATTAACAGTGACCCTTCCTGGCACTCTGCGCTGCCGAGGCCTCTGGTCCATGGATCATACAGCAGAGGGGATGAATTAGCATGGGTTAGGAATGGGAAAATTAAAATTAAGAAAAGGGAGATGGGCTGAGAGATAGATCAATGTTGAGCCAGTGGGCTTATCAGCTGATAGGGGCCACAGACATTAGTGGTCAGGTTTCACTGATGAGGAAAAATCCATCATTTAAAAACTTCTGCTCTTAAATTCGCAGCAAACTTCGGCAAAAGCATCAGATACTTGGATGGCTTTAAATGTGCTTTCTCTGCATTTATGTTTGCATCAGCAACCACATATGCTTCCTGGGTGGGCATTGACTATGTTTGCTTATTGATCTTTCAAAGGTCACAACCTTATAGCCCTGATCCATTGTGATGATGCAGACAGATGATTTGAAGTGAGATGAATCCAACCTTGCAACATATAATCGGAGTTCTCCTCTCCACAATATAAAGGCTAATTGAGTCTCGTACTATGTTTGTAAATGCGTCTAATTGCAGAGCTGAGTATTTCAATTTCTATGACACACTGACCTCTCTTTACAAGACTATCTGGCAATCGTTCCACCCCTGCACAGGTGGGTCCCATTGTGGGGTGTGTGTGCTGTTTGCTTTTCTGCTGTACTGTTGGCATGATGAGGGTAATTGGAGTGTTGGTCTGGTGAATCAGTGCCAGCCTGGGTGGGCAGATTGCATATGATGATCATGTTCTGACCAGATGGCTAGCTGGCACAAGGGCTGAGATTGGCAGGGTGTGTATATGTATGTTCACATGTGTGTGTGTGCTGGGGAGGGCTAAGTGGGTATGAATAGCAATTTATTGTGACTGCTCATTTGGAAACATATATTGAAACTCTACACATACACACAGAGACTGTGGGCCTCGTGTAAGACCCACTGGTATAAAGATTTGTGGCTCACTGGGTGATTTAAGAGAATCTGTGGCATTAATCAGCTTTCTTGTATTTAATATTTTCTCTCAAGTACGAAGTAAATATACCAGTGGTCCAGACCTGTTGTTGTATGAGTCCTTGTCGCCACAACGGGAAAAACTGTCATTTGACTTGAGAATTATTATGCCTTAATCTGAATGAGGTGGGAGTTTAAACATGAAACCAAATAATATTTAAAAAAAACCTTAATGTTGTGTTCGCAGTCATCATCATCATCATGGTTTGACAGTTTGCTACGAGGCTCAAATTCTGAGTGTGTTGATTTTTTGATTTTATTGCTTTGTTTTGCATTGGTGGAGGTTGCTCTTGTTACTGTAATTGACATTTTTCTAGGAACTTGTACTTTTTTGAGTATTTTTAAAAAATCAACAAAAAATCATCTACAGCCACTGTAGCAGAGAAGAAGCTGCTGGTGTTTTTGCGGCCACAGGAGAACCAAACTCAGTTGACACTCGTCACTCAGCTACACTCCAGAAATGATATGCGTTGTAAATGTTTACCTTCACTGGCTGAGAACAGAGGCCGCACCCAGGCCATGGCTAGTGAACAGTACAGTTCTCATAGCTTATGGTTAGCAGTATTGTACATTGGTGAAGTTACTTAACTTGATTAAATGCTCCCTTAATCCACCACCTGGCAAGCATGCTAAGAGAGTAAACCAAATACACCCATCAGGTGCATGCTTGTATGGCTAACATGCTAAATGCTAACATGCTCAAGGTGGATCCTCTGACGGTGACTTCCGTGTTTAGTGACAAACTTTTCCCCTCAGTGCAGCCTGGTCTCACTTCCAGGGTGTCAAAACATGCAGCTTGGGCACACTTTAGTGTCTGTGTGAGACACACCTGACTTTCCATCAACTCCAATGTCAACCCATCCACCTCATTATTAGACAGTCAGAGGAATGGATGTCGTTTAAAAAGCACGAGAGTCCACTTGGAGGGTGGAGATGGGTCCAACAAACACAGGACTTCGACCCAGGAGACCAGTGTTTGAGACCAACAAACAACTACATCAGTTGCAGCATTTGTGGAAGTCAAAGTCAGGTGTTTTTAGCAACATGAGCGATCTTTCCCAAACCCCTTCTTACTGCTGACCCCTTCTGCGTCATGATACAATACAAAGGGCTTCCTCCTGCGTCATTTTTGTAATGCTGGAGCATCGTAATATGGGGAGTAGGGATGAGATCATGTTGCACCGAAATGGCTTTTTTTTAATTGTTGTTCTTTTTAAATTTGAGGAGCGCAGTGGGAGTGAGACTCAGTGAACTGGGTATAGTGGGACCTCCCTATAAGGAATCTAACATTTACTTAGAGTACATTTTACTGTAACTTAACTACCTTTTGATTTTATTTAAGGGTTAGGGTTACTTGGGGTACTTGTACTTTTACTCAAGTGATTTTTTTTTTAAGTAAGAGCACTTTTACATGAGTACAGTATTCTAGTACTCTTTCTACTCCTGCTCTCTCAACAGCTGCTTCAGTGTTTTTATGCAGGCAGCTGTCAGGGTGAACATGTATCCATCTCTGACTGTCATGCCCCAGTCATTGACTTTACAAGATGTTTGATCTAACTTCATGTCAAACCTTTAAATTTCTGCGTTGATGACATGTCATTGAAACACCGGCATTTTTGTGAATGAAACTTGCCCACAAGTGGAACCGATGGAATTATAAAGCAATTTGAGCTTTCGAGCTTTCAAGGTCAAATATTTCACATGATAAGAGTGAATGTTTTGTATAAAGGAACACATAGCAAATGTATGGAGGTGCATTTTTTTTTCTTTGCACAAGTTTGGTATGATTTAGATTTCTCCCTTAGCATCAGAACAGTGGCCCACTAGCAGACCACACTGCGGTGGCCAGTCTCATGTTCTTGTCTAAAATCCAAGCCACTTGGAAATGTATTACTTTCGAAGATGACAAATGGCTTCAGCAAAGTTTTGCACATGCGGCCGGATAAAGTTTATCTTTAGGGCATGTGCAGCTGCCAACAGTACTTCCAGAAAACTTTAATCTTTCCTTTCAGAGGCTCACTTCCTATTTCTGCGCAGGGGACTTGATGGGAGGCAGACCGGGGGTGTTTTGACACCCGTCTGAGGAAACGATCGCAGTGAGTGGGCCTGCTGCTGCCGCTGCTGTAGCACTGCAGCCTGTCTCCTGTGGTTCCTGCTAGCTGTTTCTCTGTAACTTAGCACCCTGGCTACTTAATTAGAGCTTTAAGTTGGGGGGAGAGAACCTAGCTGGAGGAGAGCACTTCTCCCAGTCAGCCAAGCATGTGGCAACTAGAAGAAGGTGCTTTTATTAAGAATAATCCATCAGTGTGATCCAATGAGGTGTAGATAAATGATTAACCTGCAGGGTACATGATGAACAGCTTATTTAATGTTAGATATGTGATCCATGTGCAGGCAGATATTACATGGGGCCAAGTCGCTCGCCCTCACACATCAGCAGGGGCAAACATCATTACAGTGATGCTGCACTGCTGCACACCAAACAAATAAATTTGAAAAAAAAAAAAAAAGCAAAAGCACCAAAGCAAACTGGCAACAGTAAACACTATTGATGTGGCCGGCAGATTTCATTACAACACTCTGCTGTTTCAACTAATGACTAACTTCTTCAGCAAAATCTAACATTGTGAGAGCAGCAGCACAGAGACAGAGAGAGAGGGAAGGAGGGAGGGAGCATTACTGGCGTTGCTGTCAGTAGGGGGCTCAGGCCAAGTGGGAAAACGTCAGCACTGTCAATGGGAAGGAGGGCTTGATGTTGCAATGATAGGCCTCTGTAATGGGCACTTTGAAAGAACAATCAGTGCCTTCTGTGAATCATATAGCCCGGCATGTAATTCATGTTTGCGTCTGTGAATTTGTGCCAGAGCATGAGAACAAAAACTATTTGTAGTCTGTAGGAACTAAGCTAAAGGTTTTGGATGTCCTTTTATGAGTCGCAGCATCACACGACTCACAGTCTGACTCATAGTAGATCCTGACATTTCTTGATGCTGTTATTTTTTCTTCTTTTTTGTTGTTGCTTGTTTCCTTTACGGTGTCTCTATTTTTATGCAAAGAATTTCCTGTTACAAGACTTTGTTGTTTTATTGTCAGATATTTTGTTACAGGCCCACCTCCGGGAAGTATCAGTTTTCAAAGCTGTTTATGTGTATTTACAGTATCATAATGTTATATTGGGAACATTTTGAGCTTGTTAGGGTGGATGTTCAAATTACCCACCACCTGTATGTCACTCCCAATGCATCAAATGCTGCTGGGAAAGGTCTCTTAGTGATCATACAGCCCAGCTGCCAGAAGAATGTTGACGTTGTACCTTTCTACAAGCCACAAATACATTACATTTGTGTGTTTCATACATATATCAGTGTTTCTTAAGTGACATAATATATTAGCTGACTATGTCTTTGGAGGGAGGAGGGAATGGTGGATGGCATGACACTTAGGTGAGATGGCTGCCAAGCTTGAGACCACTGTTCCGGACCAACAAACAACAAAACTACTTGTGTTTTAGCCTGGCTTTAGCTTTGTTTCCAGTGGCTTTTTAGCCACCAAAATGGGTGTTTCCACTGCTGTGTTTCCCAACAAACTCTCACTCCGACCTCGTCACATATCGGCATTAGGTTGTGGACTTTCCACTTCTAGATACGATGTGCATGGTACCTTGTAGTTCTGCCCATTACATACAGTACATTGTCTTTCAAAATACACTTCTGTTTTCTCAGGAAATTTACCCTTCCGCCCGCCCTGCTTGGACTTTTGCCACCTTAACTTTCGTTTTTGTCCCGCTGCGTTGCCCTCTGACACCGCCGGGTGCCATTAAACTATAACAGTGACCAGCCGCGCATCATGCCGACGTTAAAGGACGGCTTTCTTCGTCGGTGTCTCCATAATGAGACCGGGTGTTTCCAGTGGCTATTTAGACCCCAAACCTGGGTGTTTCTAAGCAATCCATTGCTGTTTTTCCATCAGAATAGTGTCACAAAATGCTATTGTTTTTTGCAGAGACATTGCTGGATGTCCTGCCTGAATAGTGATATGAAAAGTGATTGTTTTTTACAGTCATTGCTGTGCTTCCAGCTGGGATTGTGCCTTCAAAACTGGCTATTTTAAGCCAAGACATGATCATTTCCCAACCCTAAACCAAGTGGTGCCTGTGCCTAAACCTGACCCCACATTAACCAAGCACCATTGAAACACATTGAAATGTGGAGTTGCATTGTAACCGCTACATAACACAAATATGATGTATTGAAAACATACAGAGAAGAGACACAAACAGAGAAACGTACAATATGAACATTTTTCTTGCACTTGGGTTGGATCAGAGGCCAGCAACTGTGATCAACAGTGAGCCAAATTAGATTTTACATCCTCCAAAGTATGTTACATTTCCTTATTTTTCTTTTGTGTAAAGTGTGAACTTTGAATTATGCATTTCAGTATTGCGTGCATTCAGTGACACATTTTCTTTACAAGATAATTGAGTGGCATATCACAGAACAGTGATTCCCAAGTGTTAGTTGTAGTACAAATGCAATCATGATCAAACCTACCTAGAAAAATGTTGTTTAAAATCACCATTGCTTTATGGGCAATAAGCGGAAATTCATCATTTCTAGATTGAAGGAATTAAAAAATCGTTATGTGAAGAACTAGAGGTGTAATTTCATCTGGAGTATAGCATGACCTCACACACCTTCTCTCTGTGTTGATCTCCAGCCCCTTGTTTACAAGCCGGTCCGGCTGCGCGTTCATGTACGTTCATGTGAACCCCCCCCTCCTCCTCTCGGAGCCCTTGGCCCTCCCTCCCTATAAAAGGCTACAGCCAGTGAGCAATGGCAGCGTGTATTTTCAAAGTGAAATGGTAGAGAGCGGAACGAAACGTTCGCCTGAAGACGACCAGAATCTGACATTACCTCTAAAGAAACAACGGTCGTTGGCGAGGAAGTTGTCGGATAAAGAAAGGGACAGAACCCGGATTAACATTGGCCTTGCATTTCCAAGGTGGAAAGCACTGCGAGAGCTAAAGGGACTACAATCTGACTCAGAGCTAGCTCTTCTTCTCCTGGACAGGTACAACATAAAGTCAAATGTCTGTTTTAATTAGTGTTACAGTAACGTTAGGCACATGTCGCTATGTCGATTCAATTAAATTTAATGTTACAATCGTAGCATGGGTTAATGTCCAGAGCTTGAGTTATTAGCGGCTCGGTCCCAGCAATGGGTCAGGCGTTTCGGTTGTGTTAGGTGAGTAGCCCAGCAGCCCAGCTAACATTTGCAATTAGCATTGTAAAATGTAGCCAGGCTAAAACATCGCTCTCACTCACGGAGAAGAGTAGGAATGTTAACGTTAGCTCCCGGTGTTAGCACTAGCCGGGATCCAGTGATGGCTCCAGCCGAGTCGGCTGCCACCGGCTATTGGAGTAACTTACAGCTATGGAGCGCTTCTACCATCTCCTCTAGTCACTGAGCCTCACCTCCATCTCAGCAAGTATATTACATTTATTACAGGTACCATGATCATTGAAGTAGGCAGGGGAATAGCTAAACACAGCAGAGACCGAGAGTGAGTGAAAGACAACGCTAACTGCTAAACTAAGTTTAGACGAGGCGAGTGGGGGGGTGGAGAGCAGAGGTAGAGGGAGGAGTGGCTCATGACACACTTTGTTTTGGTCTACAGGCAGTGCACAACAGCGAACCTAGCGGTGAAACAATTTCACTTTTTGCCCCTTTAATAGTGGCAAATAACATCCAGCTTAATGTCAATTCAAATGAACACAACTGGAGCATGACAGGTAGCCTATACTTCTTATCTGGCAGGTCTGTGGGGCACTTAGACGACTGCATGGCATGGAACATATGAAAAAAAAACGTGCATGTCACACTATATCTGGCAACAACAAAACAAAAGATGGAGGGCAGTAATTAATCATGTATCTTGCTGTCCCCTCCTGTCTTTAGTGTGTTTCACCTTAAAGAAAGGAAAAAGATAAATCTGTATTGCTTAAAGTCCCTGCTCCTCCTACCAGATTAAAAATTCATAAGATATATTGAATTTGTATGGGAATCCCAAAATATATGCAATTTGATCAGGTGGGGATTAAAACTGTCATTGTGCTTGTCAATAAGGGTTGGTGGCGACGTGGCAGTATCACATTGACTCCTGCGTATTAATACTTAGTGTCCTATCGGGCCTTCAGCTGATTGTTTGGAATGTAAATGATGCTGCTGATGGCTCCGGTGACTGATGGCTTAAATTCCAATTAATCAATTGCTTCATCAGTTTCCCTAATTCAGATCAAATATCTCCTGAGTGCACACTCTTCTTTCAGTGGTATTAGAAGAAATAAATGCTCTGGAAGTAATTTTCATCAATCTCGTGTACATGCCAATATCCCTCACAAGCCTGGTCCAGGTTGAGGACTTAATGTCTTAAGTGTGTGTATGTGCGAGTGTGTGTGTAGGAGAGGGATTTGCATATTAGGAATGGAATGTAAGGAAGAAAAATAGGGCTACTTATTTGTGCAAGCTTATTCATTTTGATTATTTTACTTTATAGTTATCTTCTGCCAACATTAAGTTTGTGAGACTATAACACAAGACTGAATTTGAATATTTTTTAACACATTCTGCTTCACACACAGTGTCTTTAGTCATCTTTTTTTTCTATGTATATCATGATAAAACTCACTCAACCTGTCAGCAGGCATATGCACAGGCTGTACTGTAATGCTCTGATATTCCACCACTCCATAAGGCGGTTATGACAGGTCATAAGATCCCACCTGTAAGGAAACCAACCAACCGGATTAAATGAACCTGACGTGAGCCGGCCTTTTGTACCGCAGGCTTATACATATCGCCGCATCTCAAAACCCAAGCTGCCACGGAAGGCCCCACTGTACGATAAGCCTTGTCAATTATACAAAATAAAATCAACTATTCATAAGTAGCCTGTAATAGGATATTGGCTGACAGATTTAATAATTCAGTTTTGCTGAGGCTTAACTGGTATTAGTTTGTAGCTAATGGTCGCCTTTGTTAAAAATTCATTGAAGACAATGCTGGAGTGAGAAGATACACATAATTATGCCTACTTCATTTACTTTAGGCCCCCTGCAATTTAAAAGCGACTTCTAAAGAGTCCTCGACTGTTTAAGCATGCAGAAGCAAAGGTACTGTAATTTGATTTATGAATTTGATCCCACCCACCCCCTAATTTAATTCATCAATGTTTCAGAAGGAGCAATTATGCATTGTGCTACAGCTCTTCATAGCTCCATTATCCAGCCTGAATATCTTTGTCAGAGGGTGTGTAATGGTATTGCTACATATTCCATAATGGCTAGACGGGGCCTTGTCCCTCACACCCATTATTAGTGTGTCCTTCTCCTTAAATTGAACTTCTTTTTTTTTGTTTGAATAATAGCTTTTGACAACAGCGGATAACAAGGACACGGGTGAAGTTTAAGAGGCTGTGCACTGAAGGACTTAGACGGCTTTTTTTCCTGATCTTTTGTTCCATGTTAACAAATATGCCATTTGCCAAACTAAAAGCCTTGTGGCCTGTGCCTGCTGGTGTATGGGCTGCAGTGAGTATGTATAATTTCACATTGCATTTTAATTTGCTCATAGTGGAATAATGGCAACCAAAGTGTTTCCGTCTAATTAAAAATAAATTCCTGCGCACAAAATCGGAGCAAAATGAAAACATTTTTTGTGAGAATGGCTCCATTCATTCATTCATTCATTCAGTCCATTTATCTGTGAGTGTGTCTGTGTTTGCTCGGCCTCTTTGCTTCATTTCTCATTCTCAACTGCAGCGGGTGGCCAACCAAAAGTAGCTATCAGGGCTCTGAGAACAAGCAGCAGGCGCATACACCCGACCACCCTCCCCACCCCACCCCACCTCCCCCGCAGCCCCACCACCACCTCCACCACCCCTCGACAAATGCTCAGTGGTCGTGAACTACATCGATCTGGGGTATAATTCTCTATGAAATTGATGGATGAGGGCAGCCATTGACAGAAAGGGTAAAGACCACTTTGAGATGTCCCCTGTGAATAAGTATGATGGAAAATAGATTGTTGAAGAAGATTTATGTTTGTTCTCCACTGCCACAGGAGAGGGCTACCCACCCGCCACCCACCCACCCCAGCTCTGACCAATCAAACATGTCATTGTGGTCAGATTAAACTCACTGGCTCTATTCAGCTGCCAACTTTGTGACGATTAGCTCAATCTCGAAAAGGCAAAAAGGCAGAAAGCACTTTCTTTTTTTTCCCCAGGGGCATGCCATCTCTTTATAACAGATATGACAGGTTATGAAGTGGAAAATAATAAAGGCTAAATAAAAAAATGAGGATACAAATATTTATAGTTTTATAAAAGCAATAATTTTTGTCCTGTTTGCTTAAAATAGCTACATTATGTCAATACCACTGAGTAAATGAAAGAACTGTGAGGCCACTAGTGTTAATAGTGAATAGGCAATATTAAGGGACTGTATACAAATTATTTGGGTAGCTGGTGTGTTGAAGCTTATGTGACCTGTATTAAAAAAGCAAGACACTCCTCTGTGATATTAATATTTTCATTGGACCTTCCCCTTGACTTAAGCAAAAAAATCCAAAAGCTTCCCACTATTATTTTACAACAGTATGACATAATAAAAATAAAATATTAAGTTGGTGAAACTCCTTTAATGAAACATCTCTAAAGGAGGAAAAGTATAAAAAAATTATGAAATGTATTCTGATTTAAACACGTAATATCTTAATAAAAAGTGAATTTTCAGAATGTGCATAACCAATACAGACATTACAAATTAAATCACCAGTTGCCATATGGCGAACAAGTGACACACGATATTCACCAAATATTCTTCTTTGTTTCAAGCAGCAGCTACTAACTGCTACACTACCAGTAAACTCTTGTTTCATGCATGAGCTAATCTGGTTTTAAGTGCAAAGTGAAATATATTAAGAAAGCTTTAAGTGTGTTTGGTTGCAGTTTTGTTAACTGTGGAAGAGCGGACAATAAAGTCAAATTGCCCATGGACTGAAAATGGTCCTGCAGGACAGATCATTTTGGCCATGTTCCTGCGTACAGCTAGACTATATCAGTAATCTCATTAAAGCATGAATATAGGGAAAGGAAAAAAAGACCCTCACCTACTCTCCCAAAATAGTCAGATTACCCTCCCTTCAGCAAAAATATTTTTACAATACCCTCCCTTTCCCAACCCCTCCTCCCCAGTACTTTTGTGTAGTCCCTACTCCTGATTAAAATGTGGACTGTTCTGTATCAATAAAAAATATAAATCAACAATTTACTTTTTTCCATTTGCAGCCTTGTCATTGTAGTTTGTCTGTTTCTTGAGTCTGTATTTTCATATCTATTTCCACAAAGGGCTGGCTCTCTCAGTTTGTGTTTCTCTGGACATGCTGCATTTCACAGAGAAGAAAGGCATTCACCAGCTGAGCTTAGTGAATGTGTGTACAGTATGTCTAGCTCCTGTCCTGGCTCCTCTGTGGTGTAGTATTGTTTGGCTGCCAGCAGTGTAATCAGATAATACCACTGAGAGGTCAAAAGCACTGCAAGATTTAGCTTCAGATTTCTGTCACCTTTTACAAAAACAACCAAAAGAACTGTATCAAAAAGTATCTGTGCCCAGCTGTGGGTACAAAATAAGTGAACTTTAAAAATATATACCACACAGTTACTGTACGATTTACTGTGGTAACCAAATCTAGGCACATGCATTTTTTTACTCACATGATCATAGTACTCTGGATGGCAAAGTCAGCCTGTTGTTTGGTTCACTACTTGGGTCCAAACTGGAATATCTCAGCAACTTTTGACAGCCATGACTTTTGTACAGACATTCATGGTCCCCTGAGGACTGACTTGGGTGATCCCCTAACTTAACTTCAGTCTTTGAGTACCACCATGAGGTAGCTTTCACAGAATAGTCGCCTTGTCAATGCTATGCATCAGAGTAATTGTTTGTCTGTGGTTTTAGCATTTGTTCACGAGTTTAAGTTGTGAGTTGAGATGGCATTTCAACTACCGAAGGTCAACCTAACTTTGTTGTTGAGCATAAATTTGTTTAAACAGTCATTTTCTATGTAAAACTATGTCAAATAAACAGAATTTAAGTTCTTTAGAGAAGGAAAGACTCCCACTATTCCTGCAGAAAAAAGCAGTCACATTGTTACAGCAGTCAAAAAGTATCTCACTTTGGGCTTATTAGATCGCAGCATATTTTTGTTCAATTTTATTTTTAGTTAACTGTCAGGATAACTGTTGGTCATGAAAACATTTAAATATTTTCAAAAAATATGGTTCCATTGTTTATGCAGGGCCACCATGTGGTTTTTAATTCCCATCAGCTTTAGCCTAACTTCAAGCATGCTAACAGCTAAACTATGACGCTGACCATGGTAAAATGCGAAACATAAGCATGTTGGCACTATCTTTAGACCTTTTACCACAGACAAAAAAAAACCCCATTAACATCTAGTTTTTGTACTTGGTTACAGGTTACAATTGGCATTCACTCCCAGGATGAATGACTATGTAGTAGTCACGGGTTATTATTGGCTCCAGCTCTAATTTGCTGTGATTGGCAATGATAAAAATATAATACATGGAAGGGCACACAAATTTTAGTCCCTGCCATAAAATACTGTCTGTCTCTGTCCAAGCAACATTCAAACACTGTTCAAAATTAAGTTAGCAACAAATTTTTAGAGTAAAAAAACTATCCTAAGTATCCTAACTACAATAGCATTTTCACTTGCCCCCATGCTGTTTTCTACTATTTACTAACCTGTTTTCTGGCCCATTCATGATGTTGAATGTGACACACCAGTCAAAAAAGTCCTGTGCACACTTAAACAGGTGCGTAGGTGGGGCAAACAATGAATCAAAAAGGAGAACACCCGCACACTGTTTGCACTTGCAAATACTCTGCAAGTGCAAACAGTGTGCGGGTGTTCTCGAATGTGACACACCAGAAAAAAAAGAAAAAACAACAAGGTTTATTAGTTTACAGCAGAGCAGTCTACTAGGCTCTAGTCTGTTGGCTATGGGGAAAGCAGGTCTTCTCACATGTAAAAATCCTGCATACACATGCTAAATGTGATGCAAAAAGAATATTTGTGAACTGAAGTTAGCATTTAGCCTAAAGCACTGCAGTGCCCTAAGTGCACTCATTTAGAGCTGCTAGGATGGCTTGAGACTCCTAGTATTGCTTCTCTCAATGTGTGAAAATAGTTAAATCAGTATAAACAAATATTTAAAAAAAACAGATCTTATGATATCACTGTCTGTTTCTGCTGTGGTCCTTATAATGTCTTTAGATTAAATAGTAAGATCCTTGGGTTGTTTGTACTGTAACACTTCATGCACAGTCCAGAGACAGAGGTCCTGCATAAAGGAAATAAAGTGTACACTTGCAAACCTCAAGCACCATGTGCTGTAACAGAAGCTTCTACCTGGTGGCAGTCTGTAGTCAGTATTTTGTTCAGTTGTTGCTCAGCCATTGAAACAACCTGTGTGCTGCTGCAGCCCTCGCCTCTCACAACACACCCATAACATCATCTCTTTTTAATGGAGGAAAGTCATTTTTACATAATTCATGATGTCCCCAACACACAATCTGTGTCACTCATTTTATCTCCCTCAAAAGCAACAACACTGTTATTAGTTTAAGGAACCAGCATTGCACATTTCCAAAACATGCTTTCTCTAATCAAACTGTAGTCAGAGGGTCAGAGGGAAATCTAGCACAAGCATGATGTCCATGTTTAACCTTTTGGTGTCATGATCGGCGTCTTGTGTGGGCTCTGCCTGTAGCCCCTTCCCATGATGCTCTGCTGGTAGGGGTCCTCTCCTTGTGTAGCCTTTATTTACATGATCTCCCTATGAAAACATCACCTTTGGCTTCCCAGAGGGTTGAAACAGGATAAAACTAGTATCAATTAGGCCGAGAAAAAACTCTTCCTACAAACCAAGTATCCAAAACTTCAGGCCTCAGTGGGTCTCGCTTTCATCGGGTTGCCAGAGGGTAAAGAGGTCTTCATTTGTTTATGTTTGATTTGGCAGCCATCGCTGAGCATTATTTGTTGTCAGCAGAATATGGGGACAATGAGGAGTGTACCTTCCCTTTTTATTTAACTGGTCTGATGCAGTGATTTTAGCTTCCCTTTATGATGTGGGTATAGAGAACTACAGCAAAACCTTGAATGATAAAACATAAAAAATATTGACAGAAAATTGACCTTGTCAAACACACACAAACCAATTTCCATAATGCATGACCTGATGTCAGAGTGGACGTTAAAAGGGCTGTGTATCTGCATGACCTGAACTAGTAATCCCATGTATTGCGTTTATTAGTGTGAATAAAAAGAGGTGTTTGATTTCTTGTTTAGAGTATGCTGTTTGAATAGTTTAGGAAGTCACAACTGTGTTAAGAAAAAAATACTAAATATATTCCTCCTAAAATATCTCTATGGCTGCCTCTAACTGTGTCATGCTGTTTTGCGGGTAATTGTTGTGTAATTATCTTCAAATCCACTGAGCAAATGTGTGTGTGTGTTCTTAAATAGCTATGTTTAGAGGGACCACATGTCATCACAGAGATAGAAAGATGAAGAAACACTTTTGAACTTAGGATATTACTGTGTCTCTTAGTCTTTTAATCAGCTATTTTAACTGTGGAACTTTGATGCCATTTAAAGGCCCTGACACACCAAGCTGACGGTCAGCCGTCGACCAAAGTCAGGCCGTTGGTGAACATCTGTCGCCCTAGTTTTTGTGGTGCGTCCAGCACCATCGGCACTTTGGCGTCGGCGGCTTTTCGGCCAACTGAGCATGTTGAATCGGCGGCAGAGCTTGTTGGTGAGAGAGATCACTCTGATTGGCTGTTCAGGTTTTATTTCCTCACCCTGTAGCGAGTGAATCTGCCTGTAGTGAAACCGAGGCTAACAGGTGATTCAGGTCACCTATTATAAGCTTATCTAAGTGGCTAACTGACATTTTGTCCTCTACTCATAGCTTAACAGGTAATGTTATTATTTTTCCTTCTCACCATTGGTCACTGCAGAACAGCACCTTTGAATTTCAGGCTGTATGCATGTTTTGTTGACATTGTTGGAACAGAGCAGCTAATGTTGTAGTGAGAAGTTAGCAGGGTGAGATGCCCCTCCAGGCAGGTCATGTTATGTCATGTTTTATCTCATAATGGCATTGTTTATATCTGGCATGTGCTTTGTTTGTTGACCTGTATTTTCTCCGATGATTTATTCCCAAGTAAATGATGTTATCCTCATTGTCTTTCTCTTGGCTACTTGCTATCTACCTGCCCTGTTTGACAGTGACACAGACTTTTAAAATAAGAGCGTACCCTAAAGATGACGATATTGATCAATGTTTTGGCTCTGCATCAATGATACTGGATCATTGATAATTGAATCGATGTATCGTTCCAGATCAATGGATCCTTACTCCTCTAGTAGTGTACTATGGGTTCATCAGAGCTTTTTCACTGAAAACAGTTGCTTGCTGTGGCCGGCAGGGCCAAACAGAGATGTGGTGTGGGCTGGAAAATGGTGCCAATGTGGACGTGCCAAAAACTGCAGTTCTTTGAATGGCCACTTGAGGCTGGCTCCAGAAAACAATCAATCCCTATAGACACCCATGGTACAATGCCCACTTTAACAGCAGAAATAAACATGTTTACAGCCTGGTACCAAAAAAAACTCTTTTGGTATAACTAAATTCAGCATTCATGACAACTGTTCGGGGGGTGAATTTTTATACTCACCCTTTTATATTTTATAAAGGCTTTAAGTTACGTATATTTAAGAGTTTACACACTTGACAGGCTGTCTGTGAGGTGTTTCCACAGTCTATGAGTCATATCCACCCCTCACTCCTCCACAGCTCCATCCTACTGTCCAAATATGGTCACCTCTGGCTCTAAAAAAACAAAATAACAACGGCCAAAATGCAGAACTCGAGGCTTCAAAACGGTACTCCACAAACCAATGGGTGTCTTCATGGTATCTATGTCCATTACTTTATAGAGTCTCTGGGTGTGGCTGGAGCATCTGGGAGTCTGGGGGTTGAGACTCAGGGTGGGGGCACATCTCGATCAGCCTCCTGCTTCATCATCCTGCCCTGGGGTTAACATGCAGGATCTTCGTGTTGTAAGGTAAAGGTGAGGTACTGTGCCATCCTACTGGGGAGAGAGAAGAAGAAGAACAGGGTTTGGAGAGGACGGTCATGAGAACAGAGACAAACAGAGACAAACAGGAAAGGAAGGGGTTAAACATACTTGTATAGGTCTGTACAGGTGACTGAATTAGGGTTTTCTTTGTGAACCTTAGTTATTATAACTTCATTAAGTGACGAGAGACTAGACCTTAGATTGAAGAAAAAACAAAAATGACAGATTTTCCACATGACTTTCAGCATTACTTCTTTTGAATAAAAACAGATAAGGCACCTTGTTCGTTTACCACACTGTAGGAAACAGATTTTAGGCCTGTATGGGGTGAAAGTTAAAGACTTTGGTTCAGTGTTAATTTAAGTGTTTTATAAGCATTAAGGCATGTAGTCCTGAGGGTTTGATTCAGACCTTAGGTTAGAGAACAAATGTAATGATGGTCCTCAGATGTATTGCGATACACTCGTGTGTGCACCTCCATGTGGTGACCTGTCACCTGTTTGATTTCATGCTGCTAAGAGATGCGTGGGACAGTGAGGATGTCCGGGTGGTGAAACGAGCTGTCACACACACACCCATCATCTCATGCAAAGGTGTAACCCAAGCCTTAATAAGGACACCAGCACTGAAAAAGCAACGAGCATCCTAATACCAAAGAACCTTTATATCCCTCTTCGCTAAGAGATGACACCGCCAAGATCTGCGCCGCAGAGTTTGTTGTCTTCCCGCAGCACTTAATGTGATCAGAGAATTAAAATTTCAACGAGTCATTTAATGATAGCCCGGGCCAAAGGGCCTGCAACGCCAAGCTAGAGTTTCCTGCGGTTCTGCGCTCATATCTCTGGCATCCCGAGCCCTCTCATTTTGTCCATGCTGAGTGCATTACAGTGAATGCCTCACTCGCTCCCTGTCCCTGTTTAATGTGATCAGATAGATTTATTATGGGCCATGAGGTCATTGGGATTTTCTGTAATTGGAGTCAGGCTGAATTGTATTAACAGGTCCACAACACTGTAAAGCAGAAGCATTTACATTTAATTACTTTTATTGAGCCCCTGCTCATTTTATTTGTAATGAAGCGCGTGCTGTGATTGACGGCAGATTGAAGCCATATTTAAACAAGAAGAACAAATGTTGCCCTTGAACTGACAGGTTGGGTTCATGATATCTCTTTTTACGTCTTTTTATCTATAAAGATGCAGAGAGCGCCCTGGGAATCTTGTAAATATGTAAATACAGACATTACAAGGACATTTTTTCGAGGATATTTTAAAAGCTTAAGGCGAAGGATTAGCTGGCATCTCCCACTCGCCTTTTTTCTCCCTTTCTTTCTTTTTTCTTTTTGTTCTTTGAAAATTTATCTGCTGTTCAAGTGAGCGAAGGGCTTCTCAGTTACACTTGAATGAATGGAGTATATCAAAGTAGCAACACTTTGATGAGCTTTTTATGTATTTCAAGGGATTAGTGTTGAGAGACTTGTAATGCTCAAAAACAACTCAAAAATGGGATAATTTAGCAGCTCATTTAATTTTTCCCCCTTTTTAATCCTGTTCAGTGGCTCTGTATGATTTGGAAGTTAGCCAGCATTTGTGTACAGCTATGAGATATCGATGTCAGCAGCACTTTGGCATGTGTGTCTGCGTGTGTGTCAGAATTTCTGTGTGTGTGTGTGTAAATTTGTGTCAGTGTGTCTGTATCCGTGTGCCTGGGCTGTAGATGCTTTGTCTCATTAATGAGAGGCGTTCAGGGCCTCCACGGGGGCCTGTGGAAGATAATCTTCTCCTGTTTTGCTATGAAAGCTCTTCTCAACGTAACCGAAGAAACTCACTCAAATGGCGGAGGGCTCGGTTGAATAATTCAGCATTTACAATCAATTTTGGCCCCCACCTCATCTCGACACCTCCTCGGACCACAGGGCCTGCAGGCTCATCATGGGAATGTTGACAATTCCCTGTACAATGCACTCTCTGGCCCCGTGGCAACATGAGAGGCTGTGGGAGCATGGATATTTGTGTGAGTTTGCAACTTAGTATGCTGAATTATTAAACCCCCCAAATACTGTTTTATTGTAGAGTGAGAGCATGTCAATTGCTTTTTCTCTCCAGGCACAAAATAAATTTAGGGGCCTTTTTCTCTGCAGCCGATCATATTGTATTATTGTCAGCTGATAATTGGATGTACAGTAAAGACATATTTGATTCAAAGAAGTTTGCCAGTGCAGTGCAAGAAACATTTTGATCAAAGAAGAAAGCAAATCCATATTTTTATCTAAAACATGTTGCTCATTGCCTTGTAGCTCATGCATTTAGAAATTGTCCATAAGTTAAGCATATTTTGCTGACTCTAGATTGGTAAAGGCAACCGTGCAGTTGTAGAAAGTACCTAAATACATTCATGGTATACTCTAAAATATTCTAAGGTACCTGTACTTTACTTGAGCTTTTAATTTTGTATTTTCTTATATATCTACCTCAAATTCCACAGCCACCTGTGTAATTTCCACTGCATTACATTTATTTAATAACTAGTGACAAAGGCATACTTTTATTGTGATCGATTAAACCGATCAACATCATGTGAACTAGCAGCAATATTAAAATGCTAACTCAATATTAATATTATAATAAAATTATGTAACCCTCTGAAAGAAGATGACCTGCTGCCTTGTGAGTACATTTTGCTGATAGTAACTTTGTAAATCTGTTAAAGTAAATTATGAATTCAGAACTTTTACTAATGATGGAGTATTAATAAAATAAGGTAGTGGTTCCCAACCTGGGGGGTCCGGGCTCCCACAGGGGGTCACGAGATGCAGATTGAGGTTAATATGACAATTCCTGTGATGGGGATTAGAAAAAACAAGATTTGGCTATACAGAATTCTGTGTATGTTTCTGACTTTACAATTTTATTATATTGCTTAGAATACGAAAAAAAAATATTAAAAAGAAAAAAAAACTAATACAAATTTAGTTTTGTACAACTCTTGTTTTCAGTAAGATAAACTGTGTGATGTATACATATATTAAGACAGTAAGCTTAGCCTAAATAGACCGGGCATTTTAATGTGCTTGCCCTATACCGGAGTATCTCTATTTTATGCAACCTTATACTTTTAGCCTACTCTATGTACATTTTGCTGCTATTATTTTAATAGCTGTACTTTAGTAGGGCGGCACGGTGGTCTTGTGGTCTGGACTGTCAAGAGGGTTCCTGGTTCGATCCCAGGTGTGGGAGCCCTTCTGTGTGGAGTTTGCATGTTCTCCCCGTGTCAGCATGGGTTTTCTCCAGGTACTCCGGCTTCCTCCCACAGTCCAAAGACATGCAGATTGGGGATAGGTTAACTGGTGACTCTAAATTGTCCGTAGGTGTGAATGTGAGTGTGAATGGTTGTCTGTCTCTACATGTCAGCCCAATGTCAGCTGGGATAGGCTCCAGCCACCCTGCGACCCCCAAGAGGATAAGCGGTTAGAAAATGGATGGATGGATACTTCTTTCACAACCATCATGTAACATTTACTTTTCAAAGAGAACAATTTTCTTCGCCTGTGGTCAGCAGCCTTTACTGTCAAAAGAGCCATTTGGGGCCAAAAACGCTCTTAAATAATCCGCCTGGAGCCGCAAAACATATTTGAGTCCATTAATGGAGGTAACCGTCTATAGTCGCCCATCAGCATATAGGTCTAAATGACCATTTATTAATATGTTTTACCACATGGTGGCTACTCTGCAGTGGGCTATGATTGTTAGGTGCTTTAACTCTGTAGGTTTGGCAGTAACAGCAAATACACTGTCCACGCACTGTAAAAATCTCTATTGTCCTCCAAGACTTTTTTTGATCAGGAATCCATAGATAGCTTAGCTAGGGAGATCATGAGACAAACCACTGCTACTGAGCTTCAGCAAAATTTAATGGAGAAGGTGATAGGGAACATGACGCACATTAAGTTACACTAAAAACTTTTACACTTGAGAATGTAAGAATCACTCAAGGCTTACAACAATAAAAAATATATATAACTTTTTGTCAAAGACATAGGGAGCCACTGCAGAGGGGTTAGAGAGCCATATGTGGCTCTGGAGCAACAGGTTGCCTACCCGTTCTATGCGATAAAATCTTTTTATAACAAGCATGGAACATGAATGTAACACAACTTTTAGTTTAGCTAGATACAGCCACAGTATAGGTGCAAACTTGTGCTGAGAGTTTGTCGGTCTGGTAGGTGTTAACTCTCCACAGGTATGATTTGGCTGTGACGGAGGAGGTGGGGGGTTCTTGTGGTGGAGGAGGTGCTGCTCCTGGTGCAGCAGGTAGCTATATTCTCCTGTGCAATAAGCTGCAGTATAATAGTCTTGTGGATTACCTCAATTGCAGGTGATAACAGACAAGCAGCGGAGCGCACAGGCTGATACAGGACACCCACTCCTGTGTGGGAAGCCGTATGAATTATTTCTTGTTTGCCCGCAGACTGTCTATGGGGGTTGAGGGGCCAGTGTGGGGTGGGGGGGTGTCAATGCTATGACTCAGTTTGACTTTACAGGTAGGGTGGGTGGAGCACAAAGCACATCCAAGATTACATCTGTGAGTCATAGCAGTTACTTAATACTTCGGACCGAATTCTTTTCATGCTTTATCACTCAGTTGTATTATTTTGTTAAATTTGGTGCTTGAAACAGCGTTCAGAAATATTTTTTATGTGCTGGTTTGGGGTGACGTAAAGCTCAGCCACATCCTCCATGTCCCTCAGATGCTTACTGCAAAGTGTTGTGTGTGTATGTGTGTGTCAGCGAGCGTGTCAGTCACAGATACCTTATCAAGCAGGAGGCCGTAGCTCCGCTCAGTGCAACGCAGTACGTGGGATTCTTTGTCAATGGTGGAATCATGGAGGAAGGTGATACCTGGTTTAAGCATGATTAAATTGACACCCCATAGAGTGTCTCAGATACGTTTTTGTGCTCTTGATACTGTGGCGGCAGCTTATTCAACGCTGTCTCGCGTTCAGTCTCACCTGTCATGCTGACATCATTGCATTGCAATTACAGTGAGTGAGAGGGAGAATGCATTAGGCAAGCACGGTGGGAAGAGGACCGAGGCAGTGTTATCTCTCCACCTCCCGGCCCATCTCTGTCTTTCTCCTGCCTTTGATTTTAAGGAGTACCAACATCAATGCAGGATGTTTAATATATGTTTTAGAGGTTTATAGTTTTAGTGTGTGAATATTGATGCATGAATATTCAAATATTAATTTTCACCCAAGAAATATTGAATGTCTTTAAACTGCCTGTCCTCCAAAGCCTCTCAGAAATAATGGACTGACTTTTCTATGTGAAATTCAGGTGTGGAAAAACAGTATGTTTTGCTTTAGGTTTGGATGTGTTCTAAAAGAGGACACCCCAACTGGCCATTTCATGTGTCCCCCTGAATGTTAAAACGAAACCTACGCCCTTGCAGAACTAGCTCCTCTTATCCTAAAATTTATTAATATCTCGTTTCATACAGTAAGCATGGCAGCCTTCCAAAAAGAATTTGTCTTCACAGTCATCTGCGGACCTCCAAAAGACTAAAAGAGTCACTTCCTGAACATCTGCTCCCAAGATCAGAGCTCCCTGAGACTATTTTGGTGTTTGCAGTTGCTCAGAGGTTTTGGAGTTCATGCTCCGTGGCGTATTTATTATTTACATAATTCAGATGCAGACAGTATTTATTTTCACTTTGTTCCCTCAAATTTCTGTCCTGGCACATGGTTCCTCTTCCAATGCTGTGTGACACTGGACTTTGAAAGTGGCTTTTTAAGAAATACATGAAGTGATTTTAATGCAATTCGTTGAAGTTAGTCAGACTTTGAAGATAAGAGAGAGACTTGTTAGGATCAGACCAACAGTTGGGTATTAGATGAGAGAAGGAGAGAGAAAGAGAGAGAGAGCACTAGAGAGTGAAGAGGAGTCACAAAGAGGAGCTTTGTTTATGGCCGTCTCTCTTGGCCACACGCAGGGCTTAGCAAGAGAGCATTTCCTGTACTGATTCATTCTCCACTCCATCAATTGTGGAACTCACATCTCTGTTAACAAAAGAAATCAAAGACGTCTGTGGCTGCATGCGTGCATTATTTTTCACTGACATTATCATGTTGCAAGATTAGTGTGGTAGCCTGTCTGGCTGTATGAGTCACTAGTACCACACAGCCTCAATCGTCCAGGTTGATAAGCAAGCCTGAGTTACCAGCTGGGTAGAGCAGCCAACTACTGTGGGACCCCAGACCCCCCCCAGGGGCCCTACATGACCCAGGTACACATCATGTCATTTGGATTTAGGAAGGGAAGGAAAAGGGGCCCATGGGTGCTGCTTAAATTAAAAAAAATCTATATAACCTAAAGAGGACTTCTAACTCTGAGTTTTACAACGGTCTTTCTGTTTTAAATTTTTTTTAAAGCTACATCCCTGCTCCAAGTGTTTTTATACAAACACATTTTTGTGTGAAGGGGTAGGTACATATCCTGAAAACTGCCAATCCCAATTCTCTTCCCTTAACCTTACCCCTTGGTTTCAAGTGCACTCGCCAGATAGATTCCCCTCAACGACGAAGGGGTAGTGTAACAGACGTGTTCACCTACGTCACGCATATTGTCGACGTAGGCTTCTTGCATGGAGAGCTCTGTAGATATTCATGTCGGCTACATTGTGAATTAGCGATTTTCAAGCATTCATATTCTAACTAAATGCTTACAGATAATAATTCCGACATATTTTGGAATTTTTGCATGCTTATTTGCAAAAATAGTACTACAATTGTGCGATGGCTTTCTCATGGAGGCTGCCATCTTCCTGGAAAACTCGCCTGGCTGGATAGTTTAGCAATGCATCCTGGGAAATTCAATCTTACCCTCAGTTGAGATGGGTTCGTAAGTGTGCATCGCACAGCCCTTCAAATTAAGTGGGGATTTTAAGGGCTGAGAAGCACTTCCCTAAAGTTTGGGACACCCTAGCCCTTCGTGGGAACGCGAAAAAAACAAGGGCTAGGGCCAATTTTGAGGGGAAGTCTGAGTATTGGGACGGACCTAGCACTGCTCCTAGGTAGTTAAGCA
The DNA here is from genome assembly GCF_041903045.1 of Epinephelus lanceolatus. Taxonomy (NCBI): domain Eukaryota; kingdom Metazoa; phylum Chordata; class Actinopteri; order Perciformes; family Serranidae; genus Epinephelus; species Epinephelus lanceolatus. The sequence goes on from NC_135743.1 coordinate 32,956,896, forward strand.
TTGACCTTAACAATAATACAAATTAAAAGTCAGTAAAACTTGAGACTTATCTACATTAGGGTCAATCTCACACAGGGATCACACAATCTAATTTACATACATACAAAACACACATTGCTATTCACATGGGTTTGGTGCTGGCTGGTAATAGTAGTGTCATCTTCAGTAGTACTGGTCCTGCATGTTCAACATATCCTCTTTGTCTTTGTCTGATACCTAACAAATTATCTTGACGTTGTAAACTTAACGCAAAGTTACAGAGGTTAAGTTTAGGAAAGTAAAGTAAAATCATCCCGCCTGTGGAGTAAAATGGTCACTACGTACCTTAAAATAATTCAATGTTCACTTAGTTTCACACGAGACGTGAACACTGGTCACCTGTATTGTTTGACTCGTCCACCAGACCCAACCTAATCCTTACATGCACTTCCAGTTTTTATAATACTTCTTTCTAATTGTAGCATGTACTTCCCATGCAGTGCACAGACATACCTGCATGGAAGTGACAGCATTCTTTATTTCATGTATTATTAAGTCAAACTCTGATAAAGTGGACTGGTCATGTGATCGCAACCTTCCAGATTACATGGGATATACACAAATTACTGGGTCATAATCACATGGGTGAATTGTGGTGCATTACTTTTTGCAGGTAAACATACAAACAGTGCATGAGAGCAGCCTGGTGTGTTAGCTAATACTGAGGCCCTATTCTGTAAAAGGGCCCTGTGTCAAAATATCATTTTGAGAGCTTTATTGTCTTATCTCAGTTTACATTGTGATACACAGTATGTATTTCTAAACCTAGTACAGAGCTCCAGCATAGACGTACTGTTTGATCTGTGCGTGTCTGGGCATATGATGAAGATAGAACGTGTGGTCTGCCGTTTGCACTGTTCTTGGAGGAGACAGTGCACCCCGCAGGTGGTAGGTGGGGGGTTAATAAAAGCCCCTGCAGTAGTATGTTTCCCTGAGTTGCTTCTAGATGTCCCGATATCTAGGCTCAAAACTAAAGGCGACCGAGCCTTCGCGGTGGCTGCCCCAAAATTGTGGAACAGCTTACCACTGTATATTAGATCTGCCCAGACTCTTGAGATATTTAAGTCGTTGCTGAAGACCCATCTTTTCTCGTTAGCATTTGACGCATGTTGAGCCGAACATTGCCGATGTATGGACTGTTTTTATCGAATTTTGTGCCTATTGTGCACTTTATTTTGTTTTCTATTGTTACTCTTAATATTTATATGTACTGTGTGCTCTAATACTGTATTTTTCTATTTCTATAGTTGTATTTTAATACTTTAGTGCTTTCTAGATTGTACAGCACTTTGGCAAACCTCGGTTGTTTTAAATGTGCTATATAAATAAATTTGACCTTGACCTTGACCTTGAGGCCCCTAAAGTTGATCATTTGGCCATGTTGAGAGCTACACCTTTTGTTGAACAGTTTTGAAAAATAAAGTGTGAATGTGTGTTAGTTTTATGAGGTAATTTAGAAGATGACAGAGGTTCAGCATTCTCCTCAAAAAAGGTTGATCCTGAGACCCAGTGGCTTTTAATATAAAATGAATAGCATCAAAGCACCCAGACAATATCTTAAGTGCATTTGGAGCCCCTTGAATTCACTTTTTGCCATTTTGAAAGTATTATTTTTACTCATTTTAACAGGCTCCTCCTCAGCAAAAGATCTATTTTCATGAAGACAGACAGCTTTTTATGGCTTTGACAGATTATATTGCTAGTTACAAATCCCCTGCTTGACGCCGTATTGGTGACTATGTTATAATCAGGGGATGCCAGAAAGTTTGATGGACACTGTGGGCAGGATATCCTAGCCCTGAAGCACATTTTGAGGGCATGTAAATATGCTCATTTGCAGAGGGTGGAAGAGTAATAAAACATGCGGGCCGTTCCTTCACCAGAGCCTAGTTAAGCTTGGCTCTGCCTCTGTGTTTGGGCCCAGCAGGCAGTGTGTCACAGCAGCCTCTCTGTGTGTGGCCCCCTTGTTTTGTCATCATTTCTTATGTGTTTAGGAATGGTCCGCAACAATCTGACCGCAGTGTGTCATCGTGTGAGCTGAATGTGGAGAAAGGGCACACGTGGCTTGGGTGTCCCCTGCTCCGTTTAGCTGTAAACATATGCAAACACACAAATACGAAGATGCACATGTATGTAAACACACACGCGTACGCACATGCACTCTGGGTTGCCGCTTCCTCCGCTGATTTATGAAGGCCATAAAGATATAATTGCTTTGGTTACATATGGAGGATCAGAAGTGCCACATGCAGAGAGTTGTAGCTGGCCCGGTGTCAGCTTCTGCCCTCTGTGTTGCAGTCGTCCTCAAGCAATTGAGGGGAACACCTGAGCCGTTTTCCATATGATGCCAGCATCGGCGAGGGGGGGAGAGGAGAGCACCAGGACATGGGCGGCTGTCTTGCTAATGGGACACTTAGACGTCTGGGCTTATGTCATTCAGTCCCAGCGCGCTGCATCCAATCGCCCCCCATCGCAGGGATCCAGCTCCACGACGATCGATCTGTGGCTAGCCTCCTCCACCCCGGCGATCATGGCTCAGGCAACCGGAGCTGTCAGGGTCCTGAGGCGTCCCTCTCACCGTCTACCTCCCCCAGTCCCAACACACATACACGCACACACATACACCCTCATAGTACACTGTCCCACTGCCCCTGCAACTCCTGGCCTGACCTTGATCTGCCTCTGGAGAACCCAGCAGGAGCACTTTGTAGCTGCATTGTGAATACACAGACAGAGGCGTAACTACTCTGATGAAAAAAGAAGAGACAAGAGCCACATTCATTTCAAAGTCATGCTAAAGATCATTCACTGCCACTGAAAAGCCTGCAGGAAGGTGTATACTGCAACTGGTAACACAGTGATGAAACAAAACACTGACGGTCAGTTTAGGCAAACAACCACAGCAATGAACACGATCTAATATAGCTGATAAAAGTACATTACATATTTTACATTGTAAATATTAAAATACAGGTAAAAAGTTAGTTTACCCTCAGTTATATGAGGTTCATACTTGTGTGACATAAATATTTTGGGTGAAATATCTTGACGACTATTGGATGAAATACCATGACAGTTTCTATAGAAACTCATGTCCTCCAAAGGACATCCTGTAATGACTTTTACCTTCACATCATCTTCAGGTCAACAACTGATTTGTCCAATATTGTATACTGTGGTGCAAAACTAATCACATTTCCATCTGCCCCATCTGTACTTTCTGTTTAGTGCAGATTAGTAAATATTAGCATGCTAACAGGCTAGCTGAGGATGGTGAACATGGTCACCATTTTACCTGCTAAACACCAGCATTTTAGCACTGTCATTGTAAGCATGTTGCCATACTTAGCATTCAGTTGAAATCACTGCTGTGCCTAGGTAGGGGAGAACGGGGTTGGTTGTCACTTCCTTAGAGGGTGCTGTTAAAAAATGTTGGTGTTAGAATTTTCAGAATTGGGGTCAGAGGTCATCCAAAGAGTTATTTCAGGAGTAAGACACTTCACATTGACTTTAAGTGTTTCGCCATGTCAATATGTAAATATACAGCCCTTGTGTTTTTCTTCTCTAGACTTTTACACAATGGGTTTATAATAAAACAACTATAACAAACAAAAAGTATGAAGGGAGAGCTATAGATTAGATAGTTTATTTCTCAGCTAGGCTACAACATGTGGTTGTTAGTTTACTCCCAAGCAAAACATCCCAGTTGGGGATGTTTGTCACATTCTTCTCAGGGTTGATTGTCACAAGTATTGTTCTTTTTAGTGTTATGTAAAGATAAAAAATATGTACCTATAGGAATGATTTTTTTTTTCTCGATGCAGGAGATGTTTGAGGTTGTTGCATATACACTGAAAAATTCCAATGAAATTAACCTTTTGAAATTCATTTTTAAGATTTCTTCCGTTTTTTTTCTCCACTAAAATAATTAGTCTGTAGCTATCAATCCTACAATAGGAATGGTTGTCAGAAATGCACAATATGTATGTGACAGTGCATATGTTTTGAAGAGAATTAGCTTAATAAGCTTACGGAAAGTACCTGACACTTAAGGCTTCCATTAAACATTGAAAGGCAATCAGTTTATCTTTTATTAATACTGTTTTTGAGGGACTGAAATGAAAGTAAAAGATGCAATAATCAACCCATTCTTCCTTACAGCCTCACAGTGCTGCTAGCGTGGCTCTTTTGAGGCAGTTTTATACTTGTGTGTCAGCTTTATGCAGAGCCTACACCATAACCTACATACGTGGTGTGTGCTGTGTGCCGTGTGAGCATTTATACTTGTGCTGTGTTGTGTCTGTGTTGCCCTGCAGTTACACCTCCAGAACACTAGTTGGCAGTGGGATTTCTCTTAAGTATTGTAAAGTTTAGTTGATTCAAAACACACCCAAAACACACATTAAACATGGCTTAATAGTGACAAAACCAAACACAAGTACACACATTGGCTTCAATATAAGTCACAGCATTCACAGACAAACACTTGTCTTTTGCTGGACACATTTTCCCACAAATACAACATGCTAATGATAGCACAAGCCTATTGCATTTTACACTGTATTGATTAGATTAGCAACTAATGGACTTTTCCTTTACTCATATAAAGCCAGGGACAACAGCAACATTTAACAAAGGTAACATTATAAATTCGGTTCCATTGCAACTCCCAAACCTGTCTTATACTTGACACATTTTCCAAATACATACAACATGCTAACATTATAAGCAAAGGCCTATGGCATTTTACACTGTATAAATGAACCTAGCAACTAGCAGAGATTTCCTCTGCTCATATGAAGCCAGGATAAATTACACACAAGACTTAAAATGCTATTTTGTGGGGGCTTTATTGTCTTCACAATGTATTGTTTCTTAGCTGTGATATAAAACTAAATAAAGTTTCATTTCAACTGAGGGAAATGGTTTCAGCTTACAAAAATAGACAAGAGGTCTGCATCGCTGTGGCGTGTAGTTACATTTCTGGGAAAGTGCACGTCAGGCTACAGCATTGGTTATGGCATAGGCTATGCCGTAAGTATACCTTCGATTTGACGCAGAAGTGTAAATCCTGTTTTAGTCTTGCTACATTTTCTATTAAGTTTGAGTTTTTATCAGCCATGGTGGCCAGCACTTAGCAATTAGCTGCAAGCAATGTGGAGATTAGCCATTAGACTGGTGTTAACAAAGAAAATATAGCAAAATCTGACCCAATTTCCAATTTCAAAAATGTGTTGATATAAGACTAATTGGAGGAAACGTACTGTAATTGCTGCCTCGTTCACTTTTTTTCTCAGTTTGGGGGAAGTCCGGCGTTCTTATACTGCACAGTCATCACAGGGTGAAAGTCAAGGTGGATAATATATGATTTGAAGATTTGGTTCCTTTGTCTCACATGTTGTTAGCTTTGGACGACTAAAACACTCATAAAAAGATTAAAAGTTTGGTTAAACATCGAGTCCAAGCATGCCTCAGTGCTTCAATTCAGTGTTGACTTTTACTATATTTTACCAAGGCCACAATACTTTAATTTCAAGAAAATACCACAATTACTGCAATAAATGTACAGATTGTACAGGTCACCTGTGTTGACTCATACCTTCTCATGTTGCGTGGATCTCATGGCCCTGCCGTGAACAATGTGCCGTGAGGAGGGAGGGAGGGTGGCAGCCTATAGGCTTATGAGTGGCCCTGCACCTTTTCCCATCATTGTCATCTAATATTGATGCTGTATCTTCTTAGCTAAGCTCCGGTAATGAGGGGCTGATTTGGGATCAGGACGCTGATAGAGATGATAATCTGCATATGCTCTCATGAAAATGGAGAAGGGCCCCTCTTGAAATAACCCTGTTTGTCTGGCTGCATAAACCTTCAGCATAAACAGACAAGAAGCAGATATCTTAAGTGTTAGTGGAAAAGTGAGGTGATTCCTCAATATAAACCTGACTCAGGGGTCATTTGTCAGTGTCGGAATAATGAAGAGAGAATGATTCTAGAAATAAAATTTTCACCAGTTACATTTTTGGAGATTTTATCAGTTACAAAACATATTAAAATAGGTCCCTCTAAACAATTACAGTTTGAAATCGAAACCTTTTATGTCTCCGTCTCTTTTTTCCCCTGTTTTCTGTCTCACACACACACAAACACAGACAGCATTCACAAATCACATTTTGAAATGCAGGATGTGAGAGTCTAGATGTTCTGCAAACCAAAGTTTGTTTTTGTCTGCATGCAATACCAAAAAGCCCATATTCAAAAGAAGAGTTTGCAATGACGTTGTTGTTTATAAAAATGGAAACACGCAAAGAAAGCATGCTGAGTAGCTGGAGGGGGCTTGTTTGCAGTTTGCTTGTATTCTAATATCTCCTTTATGCAAAGCTTTACTGAAACACTGTGTGTGGTCCACTTCGGTCCGGTCTGCCGAGCGGATGGCCGCGGTGGCCACGTTGTTGTCTTTTTGACTTCATTTTTCAACATTGGCCAGTGTTGCTTATAATAAAACCAGATTATGAAAACATTTTGGAGTCTCGACATGCACTGACAAATTCAAATGTCAACAAGGAGATATGACAAAAAGGGCACCCAAAGCACTCTGCCAATGCTCATGTAAACACCATTAGTAAATGAATCGAAAGCTATTGTGACATTATTTGTCTATATTTCATCATTCTATTTTCAGGTTTGTTCTATAAACAGCTGGAATTCCAGGGATTGAACCAAGGTGGGGGTTTCCAGGTTATTCTAGTGTCTTCATGCTCCTGTAGTGTACATCATCAGCTCTAGATATCTTATAGTTTTACAATTAAGTTTTATCCACAGATCACAGGTAAATTATATAAATAGCTGTTTTTGATTCAGTCTTAAAGGGACAGTTCAACTCAAAATCAAAAATGCATATGTTTCCTCTTACCTGGAGCGCTGTTTATTAATCTAAATTGTTTTGGTGTGAGTTGCAGAGTGTTGGAGATATCAGCTTTAGAGATGTCTGCCCTCTCTTCGATACAATGGAACTAAATGGCACTCAGCTTGTGGTCCTCAAAGCAACATCAAAATACATTTGAAAAACTCAACAGCGATGTCTCTTTCCAGAAATCACGACCTTGTTACTTAAGAAAATCCACAGACCTTGTTGTGAGTAGTTTCATGTAGGAATTATTTTCCTTCTACCTAACTATACTCACCATTCTTATCACCATGGAGAAGGAGGCATGCATCTAATCATGGACGAGAGGCTTGTGCTTGTGATGTGGCCGTCCCAATAAAAATCAATAGCTCGGATTAAAAACTAAAATATAAACATGAAAGATGTTAAAAAATGAAGGTAACATTAACGCCACCTAGGGTTAAAGGAGCCCTAGGACTCCTAACAAGGCTACACAGGTTGTTATAAAAATCAGGGGTGAGCAAAAAAAAAACCACACAGCTGAGGGTGCGATTAAAATATTCATTACTTAAAATAACCAATAAAAGACAACTATAAGAATAATTGAAATGTCTTAACATGTCTCATTAAACCAGTTCAGTAAAACTCCCTTACCTGGAGTAAGTTACTGTCCTTCGATGGGTGAAACCATCATCCTTTGGTGACAGTGACTGCGTAGACTCACAAGTCAGTCTTTAGACGCTTTGCTTAACTAAAGACTGACGTCTTTCTCCCTGATTTTGTGTTTAGATGGGCAGATACAATTTCAGAGTTTAAAAAAAACTCCCTACATTGCAGAACCAATAGTAAATCTGCAGGACGGTCTTTTGGTGGCTCGCTGAACTCTCTCGTAAACATAGTCCGACTGCATTAAAAGTTTTAAACAAAGTCGCTGTAAGTCTTTCATTGCCACAATCTTGTGGACTGAGCACACGTCTGATAAAACGGAGTTAAATCTCTCGGCATCCATTTTCAAGCTCTCTGTGTGTTTGTGCCCTTGCGGACGAGAAAAGGAGGAGCGCACATTTCCGGGAGGGCGTGTCCTTTTCAAAAATGCAAGAGGCGTTGCTTTGTTGCCGGCCGTTTTCTCCGGTGTGTTAAACACACTTTAGAAAGGAGTGTCCCCAGACTATCAGAAGGCGGAGATCTCTGATTGTCTGGTGGCGAGACTAGTGACTGCGCTGTCCTCAGCGGCCAGCCACCAGTATGCTGCCAAAACACCAAGATTTGCCACAGTGACAGCATAACATGTGTCGTCCTCCTCAACTGTACTATAACGTTAGCTAGCTAAGTGGTGCCAGGTAAGCTAGCAGTAGATGCAGGCTTCCCTCTGCATGTTGATACGGTTGGTGGGTGTAGTTTGGTAGAAAGAAAACAGTTCCTAAATGAAACAGCCCACACCAAGGTCTGTGGATTATCTTGAGTAACCAGGTCCTGATTTCTAGACAGAGACATTGCTATTGAGTTTTTTAAATGTTTTAAATGTTTGTTTTTTGTTGTTGTTTTGAACACCTTGAGCCAAGTGCAATCTAGTTCCATTATACTGGAGAGAAATCAGACATTTCTAAGGCCGATATCCTTAACACCACCCAACTTACTCTAAAACAATCTAGACTGATAAATAGCACTACAAATCACAAATATACATTTGTAATTTGTGGGTGAACTGTCCCTTAAAGGTATAATTTCTTGATTTTGGACAAGAAATGACTAAATTAGATTGAGCTAAGTTGAGTTGAGTTGAGTTTTATATTCAGATTTCAACCACCTGTTGGAGGCTGCATCACAACTAAGCACTGCACACACAGTCCGTACTACTTCAGTCCATAGTATGAGCATCCCTCTGTTGGTGGAGTTTGGGCCTCCTCCAGCCCACGACCACCTCTCTGGAAGAATATCACACAGTTGTGGGTGCTAATCATGTTGAGCGGTTTAGTCTTTCATAAACAAAGTGTAAAAATTAGGCCACACTAACAATCTGGTAATTCAGTAGCGGTCGGCGGACGTTGCTGCTATTCCATTTCAGGCTGGATTATGAATCTGTGTGCAAAGCCGTTGCCCTCTTAATGATGGCCCTGTGATATTACAGCTGCTCACAATTAGCCAGGACTCCCCCCCGGCCGCCAGAGCTCCCCTACGTAAATAAACGGTGGGACGGGGGAGGCTGGGCACAGTAAGCGCTGAAACAACATGGCTGATTTGGACATCTGGTGTGGTAATAGAAACGTCTCTTACACACTTTGACGTAATGAATAGGGATCAGAGTCCTGCTTTAAAAGTGACTTGTATGGATAATGGAGACATGGCGTGCTTCATACATCACTGTTTATTCTTATGTTGAGCGTGTGGAGGGGAGGGCTATTCCAGGTCAGAGAGAGACAGAGGGAGAGGGGTGAAAAGTTGTGAGGCTTCCCGAGGAAGTGTGTAAGGGCTGGACAAAATAACGGAAACACCACATGATAACGCAATGAATTTAGAGTAAAAATGTGACAAAAAAACACAGCATCACCATGACAACTGAGCAAATTTCCTTCACTGATGAAGACCATGAGATATGGTTGAAAGCTCCTGAAATAGCTAGTAAGTGGACCTTGACTTAAATTAAAAAAACAGCAACATATTGAGCCATATAAAGCTGAATACTAATAGAGGTGTGTCTATTACCTTAAAAAGATCACTTTGACATTACCAACATTAAAGGGGCATTCTATAAATTATGCATTTCACTTCCATAGAGTTGTGGGACTTGCAAAAGAAAGATTAAAACCAAAATGGACAAAATCAGCGCTGCAAAGAATGAGATTTTTAATGCCAAAAACACTATGCCTTACATTTTATATTGTTTCACTTTATATAGTTTTAAATGTTTACATCAGCCTACTAGTTGTAACTCAGAGTCTGAAATATCAGGATTTTCTGACAGCGACAGCATCTCTAACTTGAAAAGAACAAAAGGAAGTGTCAACAAACCAAGAGCAAAACTGTTTCAGAGCCACCATCACTGGCATCTGCTGGCATAACTACAATAAATAAAATCCAGTATTAACACTGACAGGTAATTTAACAGAGTCTATACACAGTTTGTTAGAATCTGCAAACAGAGATGATTTAGGTTAATCCAGTGATGTGGCTAAAAGGCTAACAGCAGGGGTAACCCCCATGGAATAACAAGTCATGTGATGACTTCATCATTATCTACTGCCACAGAAGATAATATACTGTACAGCTGTTTTCACAAGCTTGATTGCTTTTTTTTCCTTTTTTGTAAGCTCATCTTTGCATATAAAATCAGTGGAGTGCCCCTCCCTTTAATGTCCTCACTAATCACAATACAATGTAAATTTGTTTTCTTTGCATATTTTATTTCCTTGGGGCAAAGATAACAAAAATCAGTGTTTTGTTTTTTAACAGGCCCCTGTAATTTTGTTAAATACAGGCATCTACAAAACATTTGAGAGGTCAGTTCATGGTATATGTAAAACTGAAAGAAAAATCAGAATGATATATTATGTACTGTTATTATGCTTGTAATATATTAGTATATCACCAAATATCAATTTGTTACCATGGAATTAGTAGTATTACCAGTACCAGTATTATTCCCATATATGTATTCTAGATATTTACCATTACAACATCTCAGAAAAGGTGAAAAATTACACTGATGTAATTCTTTTCATCAAATAATGGAATAACATTTAATATATGGTATTATCAACAGTGAATAGTTATCCCTTTTTTAATTTCATTTAAAAAAAATATCTAAAATATATTAGTATAAATATATAGTATACAAATAGTCACTTTTAGTTGCATTAGCATGGCTTTATTAGCTTTACCATAAGACAACAAATGAATCTATGGGTAGGGCTTGTTTTCATCAAATTATTTGACCCTGATTAGACTTTTATTTTTTGTGCTAGGTTACATGATTCTGTTCAGTACGATCACTCAAATTGTAGGATGTGAACTTAAAGGGAATAGTATTGAAAGACACAGCGACATCTAGTGGATTATTTTTTTAGCATAACATATCTAAACCGAATGGTAGGGATAGCTCAGTCAGGTTGAGTTAAGTTTAACAATGACTCAAAATATGCTCTACCAAACAGCAAGTTTTACAACAGAACAGTAATATCTTAATAGTTACAAAACAATCTGACCAGCGTCACCGGACACAAAGCTCTCTCAACTTTTCTGTCTCTACCTATTTAGCATAGAAGCGGATATGTAACCAAATGATCAACTGGTGTTCATTAGGTCTGATGAGTGCTCGTCTGTATCGTAATGGCTGTATAATGGCAGAGGAGTACAAGTCCATTCTACAGGACCAAGAGCACCCTAGGGTGCAACCAGTGTTTCCCCATGATTTGCCCATTTTGCTAGATGATAATGCCCTTACATACTGTGGCATACGCTACAAAAAAAGGATTTAAATGTGATGCCAATACATAGGTGTATAAAAGTGTGAAGTCCTGATACTGAAGATTTTAGTGTCTAGCTTTGCTCCTAGCACTCTGATTTTAATAAAAACAAAAATATATTCCATGCATGTTGTTTAGCATTGTATTTATATGTATGAATATATGAAATATGTTTTTAAAAGTCTACATTTTAAACACTAAGTGGTCATAACATAATGGTAGGGTATTTAAGCTGTACTGTTTTTTTCTTTACTCAAGTCTTTACTGAGGCTTTACTAAAATTATGCTTAAATAATTAAGGAAATATATATGGAATTATTGTTTTAAATATTCTGTCCACCCCTGTTCCACTTTAATCATTAAATTGAGAGCATACAGGCTGCCAATGCTTTTCTTTCTGTGTTGTCTTCCATTTTCCCTCATTAGTTTCCTCATATTCTGCTGACCGTCACCTGGGTGACTGGAGTTGGAGCAGTTAGCCAGAGCCTCTCTCCTTCAGTCCAGTGATCAGTAATCAATCTGCTTTGATACATAGTTTCGTAACCTTGACTTTCAAGATAAAGTTGTCCCTATCTGTTGGAAAGGTCAGGGGCAGATGTTAATTAACCAAGAGGGAAATGAACTAATGGGGCTTTTCGAGTGGCATTTAACCAGACACCTAATCCCATGGAAAATACAGTCACAGTATCACGTTTTTTATTTGGTGTACAGTTCCACGTGCGGTAATGGCATACATTCGGTTTTGGAGTTACACACGTAGAGTCACAATATTTATGTGGTATTGTTGTTTTAACAGATTGATTCTGTGTTTACCTCTGGGTTTACTGCATGGATTAAAACGGTGCACCTTTAGTTTTCTCACCTCTGAGATCACAGTAGATGATATCTTGATCATTAGTGCCTCCTGCTGTGAGGGCTGACTAGTTTTACTGTCTGACAGAAGGTTAAGGTGTGAGCAGTGGTGTTGTGGGGGAAACCTTTTGGCTACAGGTGGCCTGTGAGGCTCAGTCAGTGTGTCTCTGGTAAAGTGACTTTGAAGAGTAGAATACAGCATTTTGTTTTTGATGTTCTATCTCTCATCGTGAGTTTAAGAGTCATGATAATACAGCAAACCAAAGTTCAAGTTTTGTCTTAATAAATGACTAAAATGTTCCAAAATAATTCCTTTATTTTCCCAACCTGTGGCTTGAGTCTATCCCAGCATGCACTAGGAGGAAACTCAGTGAGACACCCTGTCTCTTACAAGGCTAACAAACATAGACCAAACAAAAGTTCATATTTATGGAAATTTGGAGTCAACCTGGCTGTAGAGTAAGCTCCAGAGAGCTGAAGGCAAACACATAAACTCCACACAGAAAGCAACAGCAAATCCACATCCTGTTATCTGTGACTTCACTATAATATCAGCGACTGTTAATGTTCCTTACACGGACTTACACCCTCCATTGACTTTAAACGGTGATTGCCACTGTGTGTTTTTGATCACGTATCTGCCTGAGTGGCCGTGACTGTCACTGCTGTGCTTTGCATATGTGATCGAATATACAAGCGTTTACCCCCAGAATAGAGTTTACACACTGTGTGCGCAGGTTTTGAGAGCTAACGTGGCGTGCAGGGCATTTGTCCCCAACAGGGCGTGCAGGATCCACAGGATGCAATTTTACACCAACCAGTGTGATCTGCATCACGCTGCTCCAACCATCACCTGTAGCCTCTTTAGGTTTCTCAAAATGAGGCTTTCCTTTTTGTGGTTTGACCCTGCGACACAGGGAGCACGCTTTGTCCCTGATGTATCTTTACTTTCTCCTTTCCTCGTCTTTATCTTGGTCTTTTCTACCCTCCTCCTCGCACTGACCTCCCCCGCAGCTGTACACGCATGACGCCTTGTATCGCCATCTGGTCCACATTGGGGACTGCCACTGTCATCTGCTGATAATTACTGTCACCTGCACATTGCGCAGTGCGATAAACACTTGGCGTTACCAGTGGCGAGCCGTGGCACCGCAACGCTTGTTTAGGCTGCCTAAAGGCTGGTGGGGGAGAGAAGGGAGAGAAAGTCTCAATGCAACACACAAGGGATTAATTGCAGTATGATGTGCCTTTTCACAAATCTCCAGCATCACCAGGTGAAAAGACTTTACCTGTTTTAGGGTTCAGACCAACCATGACTTACAGGATTTAATGCTACGCTAACTTTGCCATATCCCCTGTTTGCCATTAAGGCCATGACTGTCAGATCAAGGCACAGAGGGTTTCCTACTCACATGTTTATACATCTAATTCACTGACCTTTGCTTGCACAGGAAATCCATCTGTGCTGATATACAGTATCTTAGTGATAAATACTTCCCTTCAAATATTTATAATAGGATCAGGAAACCACAAGAACATAATAGTTTAAATTAGGCCCATCAAATGCAAGTGGCTTGTTAGACAACATCCAATTTTTGAAGTTCAGGACACTCTTTTCACACGCTGTGGTGGGTAAGAAAAAAAGAGAGAGAGACAGAAAAAAGAAGAAAAGAAAAAAGAAAAAACCTCAGGAGTCAAGGGTTGCAATCATAATGATTTAATGATGGGCTTATCCTCGCTGCAGTACAGTGTAAATCCTACCAGCCAGGGAATATAGCTTTGTCCCCTCTGGTGGTTTATCCTCCGGTGCTTCAGCCTCTAAATCTGCCGGTGACACTGACAATTATTTGACCCTTGTGAGGAAGTTGAACACTCAACCGCTAAAAACACAAAGGTTTAGAAGTTTGGATGTAAAGCAATTATGTTTTATGCTTTAAATACATGTGCAGACTTCCTTTAGGTCTAAAAAAAGATTCTGTGTGTAAGGGCATTCTCATTTTGTCAAACAATGACGTGATGTCTGTTATGCCTAACCAAACATGTTATGTTATATTCTTCTGTTTAAACCTTGATGTTTCATTGTTTTACAACACAGTTTATCTGTATCTGTACATGTAATATTTTTTCTTTATTAAAATAAAAAGAAGTTGAGTGGTACATGTCTTCAAATGGCTGATTTCTATTATTTTTGTGTATTTTTGAGGGGTATTATAGAGCATTATGTCTATTTCCCGAAGAATACATATCAATAATGTTCATTGTTTTTCATAAGGTCACATTCAAATACACTTTTTTTGTAATTAATGATAATACAGCTGTTGTATGTATTTTTGTATTGCACAAAAATGATGAAAACAGCTTTTGGATACATTTGTGGAAAAAGCGTCTAAGCTTCAATTCTTTGGGTGGACTGACATTTGACAGCCTGCGTTGCTAGGTGACGTACTGTCAACTTCTGTAGTGAGTTACGTACTAGAGCTTGTCATAGCTCAGTAAATATGAATGTTAATGCAAAATGTTTTTTCCACTTTTTCATGAAGCCCACGTGGTGTTGGTTATACTGCAATTGACCCTTTGCTAAGTCCCACCCCTGGAACTGAAAATTGCCAATCATAGTGTAGCATCAGCTATCTCCGACAAAGGTCCGACAACAACACAGCTGTGCTGCATAGACATATTGCGCATATCATTTCAGATTTCTTCCATTTTCAGACTGGTCTTGTGGATTTCAAGCTAAACGTTGTGTCTGGAGCATGTGTATTACTGATACTTGTTACCTGGAGAGGCTGGAAGAAGATTTAAGTTTCTTCCCTGTACCAAAACCAAAAAACAAACATTGAAAAGTTTCATTTTTCCAAAAATGTGATAATATCTTCTCAGAGAGTGCAGTTAGCTACGCTGTGAGCTCCATGCTTGCTCGGACAGATTGACGTATGCTACTCAGAAAGTGAAAGCCAGTTAGCCCAGCTTGCTAACATTAGCATCGAATCCTACCAAAGGTTACTTTCTGTTCATGTTATTTCAACCCCTGCTGCATCACTGACAGCTCTCACACTGTTGTGTTAATTTTGTATTACACAATGGAGGAAAGCTAGCTAGCATTAGTAGTCTCTATTTTGTGGGTCCAGTTGTGGTGACAACAGGCTGTTCTCATGCACTGTTTGTATGTATACCTACGAAAAGTAATGCACCAAAATTTGTAAAAATCCCATATAATTATGAGGCAGGCTGGGGTGGTGGATGGGTCACAAAACACAGGACTTTCCCCCAGGAGACCAGTGATGGAGAACAAGTGAAACCAAGTGAACTTTGACTCATTTTTAAGGTGCAATGTGGTTTCCTAAACCTAACCTACAAAGCTCTACATTAGTTGCCTCACCTTACGTTAAGTAGGTCTATGTTACATCATCCGTGAGATGCTATACAAACCGTATGAGGATACGCTGCAAATAACCTAATACCTAATAATAGGTTCAAATCAAGAGGGATCAAATCACAAATGGGATCAAACAATGGCTGACCAAGTAGATTACTGCCCTCCGTAGGCCTTTTTGATCATTGAAACTGAAGTGATATTACAAACATATTTTTATCTAATGAAATCCCATTTAATCAAAATTGCCAGGACATTGTTAGTCAGAACCAGAAGTTCACACACAGAACATTAATGTAGGTGACACTATCTTGGTAGAAAACAAATCAAACCATTCTTCTTTTTGTGTATTACAAATTTGACCAAATAAGTGCACATGTTGAAGCAAACACCAAGAATATTACTTTTACGCAAACATTTCAGCTGGACCTTTAATGCAGGTGTTTGGAAATAAAGGCTTTCCAATGATACCTGTTGTTTTGTCTCCTTAAGGTGTGTGTCATCACCTTAATGCTGCAAGGTTTCATCATATTTCACACACTTGACTGCTTCCAAGCTTCCAAAGCAGCACTGGGTGCGACTCGACCTGTCTACTCTTACAGAATTACATTAATGCTTTTTCCATGACAATTGAAGAGCGGGAAGAAAATGTCCCTGATTGGAGTTCTAAACTGTCCCCAGTGGCCTGAGAGCAGCTGATAATTGTGAGCGGGATAGATGTGTATATCAAATAGTTTACAAAATGAAGCCAGCTGTGTTTCCCCTGCATACTGTGGCTTCCTGACACGCACCATTAAACCTTATTAGCTACTTCCTTTAACTGAGATCCTCCTCACCCCATCTTCCACCCCTCATATTAACGTTTTTCTGTTCCTCCAACTGGAAATTATTTGCTTTATTGTAGAGTGTCAACCTCTCACTGTAGTTTTCTGACGCGACATAATTGGCACTTTAGAATATAATCATGGATGAGAGCTGTGTGATTGTGGTCTTTTATGCACAAATTTTAGCAGATTGTTGATCACTTTGTTCTGTCGTCGCCCCCTTTGGTCTCGCTGTGTACACGACTCATCTCTGATCCCTCTGTCAGTCTGGGTACCTTCTCCCAAAGGTCCTCTCTTCACCGCGCCACTCACAAGCCATTAGCTTTGAAATGACTCATAAAGAATCAATTGAAAATGATCACAATAGAAAGTGAATATCGGAGGGGAACGCTGCGTGGCTCATGAACAGATGTCGGACTAGACGCTGCATGTCAGACACATTATTGCTTTATACAGACATTACCAGCGCAGCCAAATGGGAGAGATAATTACAGCGATGTTTAGATATGACAATAATTTCTTGGAATGCGAGAGAGGAAAAAGAGCGAGCTGAAGTCACTCCAAATACATGGACAGGTTGGTTGTTAAGTACAGCTAAGGAAGGGACACACTACAAGTCAAGTCTGCCAATCATACATCATCAGTACATCCTGGTCTCATAGAAATATGTGAAATGACAACAACCTTTTATCAATACATTATGAACTGGTGGCACGTAATGTGTTGAAATTAAAATTACATGCCGGAATGGTTGAAGTTTAAAACACGTGTGGTTATGTTTAAGATTTAGGAAGTAAGTATGTAACATCATGTAAATACAGTTTGTCATGTTTCATGCCTCAAGTAGGTAAAATTTGTAAGTACATACACTCTAAATGAGACAACATTGGTTTTGGTTTCACACAGGACACAAAAGGGTAAAAGTCCTGTGTTTGTTTGGCCCATCCAACACCACAACCTCCTCCTTATGTGGACTTTGTTGCTCTTTCTACTACCTATGGGGTTGTAACATTAACCACCATCCACTGCATAACGTTGTTGAACCAGGGCATTTGTGTGTCCACCATGACAAAAGATCCTTATTTATTTTCCATTGGCATTGCTTTTGTGGTGCCGTCAGTAGTTGTAACACATTACTTGTTACCACCGCATAACGCAGTCTTGAAGAGGTTGTGCATTTCACTTATTTCTGTGTGAACAACCTGAACTGAAAATGCAGATAAGTGGATAACATATTATTTGATGGAGATTACCAAATGACCATACACTGTAAAAGCCGTGGATGTAGCTGCTGTGACATCACCAAATGGTTTGTGGCCTTCAATTCTGAAGCCTTGAGTTCAGCATTTTGCCAAGAAGAGAAGTGACCATATTTGGACAAAAGGGTGGAGCTGTGGAGGAGCAAGGGGTGGATCTGACTTCTGTGTTGAAACTTCACAGACATAACTTTAAGCCTATTTAAAATGTTAGCAAGTGTGTTATATAAAAATTCACTGCCCGTACAGTTGTCATAAGGGGGGAAATTAGCTCCAGTACCAAAACCATTTTTTGTACCAGGCTGTAAACATGTTTATTTCTGCTGTAAAGTTAGACATTTTAACACAGGGGTCTCTGGGGACTAACTCCCTTCTAGAGCCAGCCTCAAGTGGCCATTAGAGGAACTGCAGTTTTTGGCACCCCTGTGTTGGCTTCATTTTTCAGCCCCGGAGGTTGCATATGACGCTCAGGCTTTAATAAGCCAGCTATGAAGATGATGTATAGCTGGGGGTTAAGAGTGTTGCTGTAACCCAAAGATGTTGAAGTAATTACCTCTTGTACCTGGGTGGTCCCTGTGAGAATAGAGTGCCTGATCTGTGTGTGTGTGTGTGTGTGTGTGTGTGTGTGTGCTTGCATTGGTATGTGTAGGGTTGTTACTGGCCTATTACAATTGATAGCTTCCTATGTGGACAGATAAAGTAACAGCAAAGGCAGTGCAGTTGTCTGATAATATAAAATTAGAGCAGTTAACCCCTGCAGCGCTGGGTGGATTAATGGAAGCCTCCTACAATGGGGCCCTTATGCAAGGCAGGAAGTTGTGTTGATGACTGTGAGAACCAGAGATGAAAAGTCAAACACACTAAGTGATTATTTATTGTGACATTAGTTGTTTTTATTTCCCTGTAGCATGTTTATACATCACAAAGTGACTTGATTTACATTAAGGTTATTATTTCTGTTATTACTGCAATCTAAGTATGATATTAGTTGCTTTTGTCATTATTTGTGTACACAATGATGGAGAGTGTTTAAAGCCATTATGTGTAAAATATTTCAGAAGAGTGTGCTGCATTGTTATCAAGGTTTGCAACAGTCATTATGGTATTATTTGATCACCACAAACTCTGATACATCATGGCATTTCATTGCTGCCTCCCTCCATAATCAGGGGTTACATTAGGTGGCAACAGAGATAGAGGTGCAGCTTAGTCTCACAGAAATACATAAAATGACCACGACCTCTTAACACTGCCTTACGTGGTAGTGCACGCAATGTGCTACTCAACAGTGTCCCTCAATAGGTAGTATAAAGAGTGAGAAAGTCCATGTGGGGAGCAGGTTGGGTAATGGATGGGTCAAACAAGCACACGACTTTCACCAAGGAGACTGCTGTTTATGTCCTGTGTGAAACTAAATGTCAACATTGCGTTATTTCAACTTAATGTACTTACATAGTTTACATAGTTGCATCATAAAGCATCACATAATTATGTGATATTATGTGATGTAATGACGTCACATTACAATGTTCTTATGTCCCGTACAGAACAAACCTAGCCAAGTTTTTTTCCCTAAACCGAACTGAACTGTGACTGTTTCACAGCATTGACCTTGTGTTTTAAACTCCAAAACATAGTAATTGACATTCCATTGGCATTGTTTTTGCTGGTGCTGGCATGTAATCTTAACAAATCAAGTGCCACCACCACTTAATGCTGTGTTAAAAGGCTGTGGTCATTTCACATATTTCTATGAGATCAGGTTGGGGAGGTGATGTAGCAAGGCACCCATTCAAGTCTTAATTTGGGACTGCAGCTACGCACACCCCTGACACCTCCACTCTTTTTGTTTTTCCGCTGTTTTTGAGGGCTTTCTATTATAGTGGAGGCATAAACCTCTGAGTTTCTGCATGACATAAAAACTTTACCTACTGCAGATGAAGCAAAAGCAGGGACAATTTGAATTAAAAAAAAAACACCCTTTATTGCGTCTTTTCTTTTTTGATATGCCGAATATTTCACTTCAGCCAAACTGAAAAAATGGTGCAATTTTGTTTAATTGAATTTGGGAGTTGTCAAAGTCAGAAACTTTCAATTCATGCACCTAGTGTCTGTTATCTGTTTGAAACTTATTTTACAGGTTGGTTCAGAACTAACACTGTAAAATCGCATGTGACTGGTTCTCTTCACTAAACTACATCCCATATTCACTACACTTTTTACCATTTGTACTGGCAAGCCTCCACTCTCACTGGAAGAGAGCCTTATAAATCACTAGAAAGTAACATGAGATTGATATGACTGACACACATAAAAATCTCTGTATAGAATAAAAGTAAAGGTAAAATAAATATGTTGCACATGTACAGTAAACATATTTAATATAATCATGTCATAAACTAACATCTTCTCAGGTGCCACTTTGATATTTTCATTTAACAAACCTGTCATTTATCACCAACATTTTAATGAAACATATGTAGCATTACAAATATTGTTATGACTTATTAAACTTTCATCCACATGCTCTACAGTGCATCTTTCTGCTTAACATAGGGCAGCCAGATTAATGCGTAACTTGACGATATTGAGGGCCAGAAACAGATATTTCTTCCCCTTTTCTCTTAGAGGAGCCCCGCATGTCCTTGAAGCTTTGCAAAGTGTGATTTGTAAATGAGATAGGCGAGTATTACAGACCCTTGGTATTTCTCTTGGCGCCCTGCGATCAATTAAAGCGCGACAATAATAAATGTATACATTTAGAGGGATTTCGCTGCGGTGACAAATGATTTTACCCTTGAGCTATTGACATTGTCTGGGAATAAGCTGTGTCTGTCCCTGTTGTGTATTCTGTCTGAGGGTCCCTTCCTCTGCTCGGGGAGTCTGAGGACATGGCAGACACATATTCATCATTAACATGTGAGCATGGATGCACACAGGCACACACAGAAGCACGTTTTCTCATGCATGCAAGTAGCTTAATGGGTGTAAAGTCTTTGCGTTGTTGTACATTTCTTGGCTCACGGGTCAAAAGAAAAGTTAGATTTAATCATTGTTCTTACTTATAATGGGATTTAGGAAGAAATATTTGTGTGGTTCGGTTGCTCGCTGATACCATCTTTAGATCGAGGTAATTGGATCCCCTGTAGTCAACTGAGTGATGATTGTGAGCTCTCGTATTAAGTGGAAAGACAAAATTGAAGACTGGATGTGTTCTTTGTTGCACAGGTGACATTTTCTTTGCTCATTAATTTCACAACTCCTCTTTTCAAATGTTTGTCCCATTTCTCTCTCTCTCCATGGTGAGAAGATTTACTCCTGAGTGCTTCATCTCACCCACTTTTCATACTTTTTTTTGTATTTGACATGAAAATTGGAAAATATATCTTCTAATCCCCTTTTGATTTTATTCATGGCTTTGATATGTTACCTAGTTCATATGATTGATTGGTTGAGGGGGGCGATGGAATCGTAGTAATAGAAGTCATTAAGCTGGTGGGGATCTAATATTACCAATCTGCTAGCCCCTGAAAGATCCATCAATAGGTGAGATATTTTCTCGCAGAGAGGGGGGTGACACATTTAACATATTTCAATAACGTAATTTTCATGTGGGGCAGGTCAGGCTCTGAGTACAAAGGGCAATAGTGTTGGAGTGTGTGAGTTGAATCGGGGCGTATGCTAAGCAAATCAATAAAACATTAAAGGCAGCATGCAGAGAGCAGCCCATTTGGTACCTGTCTGCCAAGGGCAATGGTCTAGCCACTCAGAAAAGAGAGAAGGATTGGAGTTGCTGGGCTTGAGGAATGCTCTGGCACTAACATAATTGGAAGGTAGTTGCCTTATGACTGCAAATTGGGTTTTTGCGCTTCATCAATAGGCATTTTGACAAGCAGCGTCCATCACAGCGCATCTCACTCTTGCCACGCCGAGCAGAGAAAGAAGTGTCTCAATAATTACATTAAATCTCTCCCTCTCACCCACCCCCAGCAACCTTCCTTATTGTTGGACAAGAAAAGCAATATGGTATAATTAGGTTTGATTGGGATGGTGGTGGTGGAAAAGAGAGGGGGGGTTAAATACGTTTCCGGTGAGATTTGCAGATGAATGAAGTTACCATAGCGACGTGCATCTGTATCCACTAGCGCGTAAAGCATAAAGCAAGGCACGTGGGCACGTAGGACAACACATAACATCTGTTAACTGAGAGCATGCTGGGCGTATTGACACTGACCCGCTGTGATAGATGAACTAATGGCATCTGAATGCAGATGTGTTCCAGTGAGAGATGACCTGCTGGACAGATTACGTACAGTGTTTCACCTGTGACACGTTGGGTAAAAATATGGCAGCACAAAGGTCTGCGTTTGTTGGGTTTAACCCTTTCCCAGGCGGGCTGATGAGCTGGGGTCTGGCTGATCTAATAAAGGTTTATTAAGAAACTATTTATTGGATTTTATTTAGCAGTTGTTTTGACTGAACATACAAACGCATGGGTTTAGTTTCACATGGTAGCGGAAACACAGTGACATCACAGGTTCTTAAATCAGTCTAGCAAATAGCCAGTGGTTATCAGGCTAAAAATTAAATTTGGAGAAAATCGTAACGCGCATGCATCTTTACTTAAAAGGTGACAACCTTTGATTAGTGTGCAATTCAAGCATATTTGTAGCAAAATGTTACCATTTATTTATCCAGAAACATGCATAGGAGGTGGAAGTCCTGTATTTGCCCTGAGTCTTGCATCTGTTTTCCTCGCAGCCCAAACAACTGCCAATAAGAAGATAGGGCAGCCTGTATTTTGCTTGAGAGACAAAACCCAGGGCAAAAATATCCCCTTATAAATTACCCACTGCTGTCCATAAACTTACAACTGTGAGGTCACAGTAATTGCTAATGACCTTTTACCGATATTATCGATATTTTTCATCAACTTCTCCTCCTTTAAAGTGAAACTGTAAAGTGAAAAGTAAACAGACTGGTGAGTCTATTTTGATTTTAATTAGCGTTGATGTTGTGGCGTAAATTTGGTCTATGTGCGGACGGAGATATGTCAAATGTTGGCGTTATGCTCCACCGTTGGTTTGCAATTTGCCGTTTAAAAAGAGGACGAAGAAGAAGGGACAGAAAAAACAAAAAGCTGGTGTCCCTTCTTGTAAGTGCAAAACAGCAGTGTGCAATTTGAGACAACATTACCCTGTTGAAATTAGTGCACCAAGCAAGAAGTATGTAGTGTACTACATTGAAGTGTACTAATGGAAGTATGTGATTTGAGACACACTCATGGTCTTTTCATAAAACAGGGCAGTAAACAGATGCATATACAAATCAATGCTACATAACCAGAGAAAACAGAGAAAAAGGACTGTGGCAATCACTTTTATCTCAAGAGGTAGAAAACCTACAGTTACCAGGATGTACAGCATTGCTCCCACTGGTAGGTGCCGTACTGTGAACTTGTCTGTTTGGCACAATGGCAGCCAGCTAGTAACAAACAATCTCGTATTTAACGGTAAGCTAAAGCATGTTTCTGAAAACATCTGAGGTGAGACACAGGCAACTCAGTAACCGAATCTTGGTTCATATTTGATCAGCACTGCCTTGTTATACTGTTTTCAGCTTCTGTTTTTAATATGCGGGAAACAGTATGGTGCCCACTTCTTGTTCACAAACTCGGCACTGCCTAGTTTTTGCCGTTGATCAAAGTTTGGTTTGAGTTTTAGAGAGAGAGACAGAGACAGAGAGAGAGAGGTGGATCTGTCTCTCCCACTTCTGTACTCTGAGTCCGTGGTGAGCAATTTGAAAATGCGAAAGTACAGCCTGTACAGCCTGAGGTCTAGGCACTGGTTAGGTGGAGTGAAGTTTACCACAGATCATCTACACACTACCCATATTCGTAAGTGCTAATATCGTAGGCAACTGGACTTGCTTGTGTTTCTTGCTTATGATATTAGCACTTACGATTACCATGACCTGGATGACTGAGAATCTTAATCGACATTACCCATATTGTTATTATACAAAGCTGGTTGAAAATCAGCTAAGTATCCCTTTAAAGTTGGTGAAGATTCTCAGTCATCCAGGTCATGGTAATCGTAAGTGCTATATCGTAGGCAACTGGACTTGACCATGATCTCCGCTGAAAATACCCTGACATCTCATTAAGAAATATTCGATTTTGTTGCCACAAACACCTGCTTTTGTTATTTGTTGATCTGCTGATTGGACATCGAATGCAGATGTTTTGTCCCGCCCCTCAGCGTTTGTTATTGACACTAAAGGCACCCCTTAACATCTTTCTGAGATGCACCAGGCTTTAAAGTAACTCAGATGTAAACCCATCTCCCAGTACTTATGTATTTAAGTCACATTACAATATTTTCACATAGCAAATGTCCTTATTTCAACTCAAAACATGATGATTTTTCTAAACCTAACCAAGTACCTTGGTGCCTAATCTTAACCGTGACTGTTTCTAAACATTCAGCACATGTTATATTGTGTTTCAGCTGTGTGTCACATAAAGATGCTGAGGATGGTGACAAAAGGTACGTATTTGATGAACTGTGAATGAGGAATGGGTTAGTCTCACCTAGGCGTCCATCATCTTCCCTCCTCCTGATGGAAAACTCAGCTCATATACATGTAATTTGAACATCACCTTGGAAACCTTGTGTGCCATGAATACAGTATGAAACCTCTTCTCAAAGGTACAGCTGTTTTGACCATATTCATCGCAGTGGTACATTTTCTTTCCCAACAATGTAAATTATTTCACGCCTATCTTTTATACAGTACAAGTTGTTGATGAGACAGTATATCCAAAATCTTCCCTTTGTTTGTTGTAGCATTAAATGAGGGTTGCACATCCCTTATTAGAGGACTAACCACTGATCCCCATCATGCAACAATTAAAACTGAATAATAACTGCAATTAAGAGCCGGTTGACAATTCTGACGTCCTGGAGCTTCACGTCAGCCTCTCCTGAGTCATTGCTCCAAACCATAATCTTCCACAACACTTCATGGTTCGCCTTTCTTTGTCATGACAATGAGTAAGAGCTTAGTCACAGTGAGAACGGAGACAAATAATGAGGATTTATGTTGGTATTATTTAGGAGGCTAAGTGACGAATGATTAGAGAACATTACATTTTTTGGCACCAGTGATGCCCTCTTCATCTTTTCATGGTTAAACGACTGAATCTTCAGCATGTTTTTCTTTCTTGTATGATGTATAGTTTGAGAAGATACTGGCAAAGAGTGCCACCAGTATGTGCAGAGAATGCTTTTGTGTTCTTAACCCCATTTTTCTCTTGCTTACACTTCCCTTGTAAAGTGACAGGCTTATTAAGAATAAGTTTCTCCCACACCTCCCAATAAGCCATTTGTAAGGCTTGAGGTGGAGTTTATCAACGGCCTGTAATAAGAGGCATGTAGCCTAGGTCCACTGTGGCTTTGTCTTCATTTACCTGCCTGTACATGTGTTGTATTCAGGATTAATTTGCTGCTTTGATGTATTAAAAAGAGCCAGAGGATTTCCAGTGGCATGCTCCCCAAGGTGGACGGCTTTAAAAGGAGCTTTTTCTTCATTCCTGCACTTAGGTTTATTACAGATCCCCAGACTGTCCAATTTTAAAGAAATATGCCTCCAAAATAGCAGGATAATTGTTTTTAGGTTTTTTTCCAGGCAATTGCTGCAATGGAAAATCGCACATGGCAACCAAGTTAGATTTTATGAAACCTGAGCAGTGGCGATGAATGATGAGAAGAGGATAGAAGTAGTTTTTCCTGTTCTTTTAGTTAACAAATGAGGTCTAATTTTAGAAAGGATTTAATGATTCAACAGCACAAATCACACTCAGTTGTCCCATCTGAACTGCCGTCACTGTCTAACACTGCGCATCAACATCCCAAATACTCCAGTCTGTGTAGCTCCAGCATGAAAATGATATTTGCAATTATTGCCTGTCATTATAACTGCAATAACAGACACACGGATGACTAAACAAGCAGCAATCCAAACATCCACTCATCTGTGTACATCTCTTGCAAAAAAGTTTACACAATTTCAAAACAAAAACAAGAGCAGAAACATCCATAAACCGAATGTGATGACACATCAAACCGTACACCAAACAGAGCTGTTCTGTCATACACTTCCTGTTGTTTTATTTGTCCCGCTCTGTGTTTATAAGAAGCAGACACAAAGACGAGGGGCTTTCGCAGCACTCCAGACAATATGTGGAAAATGCATCAACAAGAGATCCATGTTAAGAGTTCCATCCATCCTCATATTAGTCCTGCTAAACAGAGGCACCTTAAATCCTTCGCCCCCCTGTGGGTAGTTAAGTTGAAATGCTCCCACTTGCTAATGCAGTACCCTGTCCTCCACCTCCCACAGGAACAGACAATTGTGCAAGACTTTAGAGCTGATTTTCTCCTCTTTAAAGCTTCTGTGTGAACATATGTTAGTGAGCACATACTTTTAGGTTTCTGCTAACATGTGACATCAACAGTGGCCTTTAAAAACCAGATACTGGCCATTCAGGTGTTGTTTTGAGGATTATATTTATTAGACGTGACTGTGAACCACCCTCTGATCCTCTATCACAGCTGTCAATCTATGTTGTTCAGTGCAGGGGTTACATGTCAGTGTATTATAATTTACTTTGATGAACCCACTTTCCTCACCCTGCTGTGTTAACGTGTTGCGTTCAGCTGTGGGTTTCATGAGTGGGTGCCAGCAGCAATAATGATGATGATAGTGGAGCAACAGTTTTTCCTGTCAACAACCGTGTCCTGTCACTCGCAGAGAATGTACAGTACCGGCTGCATTGCATTCTGGTCTACTGAGGCTGTGGGAACTTGTAATACCTGCTGTCGTGTATTTTCCAGCCCAATTGCTAGAATGAAATTTTGGCATTGTACTTTTCTGGTAACCACAAATATTTTACATTTGTACAAGTCAAACGTATCATTTTAACATTTCTGAAGTGACATGATTCCAGTTGTATTGGCTGAGTTTATCATCAGGAGTAGGAGGGGATGGTGTGAGACCTATACGAGCTGGCTGCCAAGCAGCAGACAACAGACCACTGTTCTAGACTAACAAAAGCAGGTATTTTTAGATTGAGACATTTTCAGCCATGTTTATCATGACAAATGCAAGTATTTTTAACAAGAGTTTGGAACATTTCCAGCAGCGTACGTAGCAACAAAAGTGGGAATTTTTTAACAAGAGTTCAGGATATTTCTAGCATGTTAATCACACCATAAGCAGGCGTTTTTTAATGAGTTGAAGACATTTCCAGCCATGTTTGTAGCGACAAAAGCAGGTATTTTTTAACGATAGTTTGGGACATTTCCAGCTGCATTTGTGGCAACAAAAGCAGGAATTTTTTGACAAGAGTTAGTTACATTTCCAGCCAAGTTTGTAGCAACAATAGTGGGTATTTTTTAATGACAATTTAAACCATTTCCAACAGCATTTGTGACAACAAAAGCAGGTATTTTTTAAGCAAGAGTTAAGTACACTTCCAGCCTTGTTTGTGGCAACAATAGTGGGTATTTTTTAACAAAAGTTTGGGACATTTCCACTCGTTTGTAGCAACAGAAGCAGGTATTTTTTGACAAGAGTTTGTTGTATTTCCAGCCTTGTTTGTGGCAACAAAAGCAGGTATTTTTTGACAAGAGTTAGGTACATTTCCAGCCAAGTTTGTAGCAACAATAGTGGGTATTTTTTAACAAAAGTTTGGGACATTTCCACTCGTTTGTAGCAACAAAACTGGGCATTTTTTAATGACAATTTAAGCCATTTCCAACAGCATTTGTCACAATTGCAGGTATCTTTTTTTGGCAAGAGTTAAGTACATTTCCAGCCTTGATTGTAGCAACAAAAGAAGGTATTTTTTTGACAAGAATTTGTTGCATTTCCAGCCTTGTTTGTGGCAACAAAAGTGGGTATTTTTTGACGAGACTTTGGGACATTTGCAACCTTTTTCACTGCAACAAATGCAAGTGTTTTCAACAAAATTTCAGGATATTTCCAGCCATGTTTGTAGCAACAAAAGCAGGTGTTATTTAATGAAAGTTCAGGACATTTCCAGTTGTGTTTATAGCAACAGCACTGGGTATTTTATCTTTTGCTCACCTAATCCGGACCCTTTACATTCCTAACCAAGTATCTTTTTTTTTTTTTTTTGCCTAAACCTAACCCCACGTTTACCACAGCATTGTCACAACACAAAAATAAAAACTGAAAAATATCCACTACATATAAAACAAGTATGTAATAAACAAATGTGACTTGTGGTTTGAAAAAATGGACAATGCCAACATTTATTCTGGCGATTGAGTTGCCCTGATAGAGACTTCTATATAGTTACAAAAGGTGAATTAACACTGAAATGGACTATGAGAGCAACCTAATGGGTTTCATATAAATATTTGGCTTACAGTTATAATATTTGCACCTAATTTTATGGGACAGGGTTCTCGCATGAAGTATTTTAGTTTGCAGCTCTGTGTCATTATTGACACCGCTGTGGAACTGAGGTGACATTCTATTCCCTGCAGGGCTAGGGGGACAGTATAATCCCCCAGAGATGACTTCCTTTTGATAGCGAGCTCTGAAAGCTTCCTGTCACTTAGTGCAGTTTGACAGCATCATCACAGCGACCATTGATCCGTTTGCTTGACTCTGCATTATTAAGATGACAATTGTGTGCGTGGGCGTGCGCTGTGTGTCTCCTGACTGTAATGCATGTCTCAGATCCATTATAACCCGATTAGATTCCCCCTCTCCTGGAAGTGCTGCTCTGTGACAGAGAGCATAATCTTTAATGGAATTTGTGTGAAATTAAATTATACGAGCATCAATAAACATAACATAATTCAGAAGAGTAAATGGGCTTAATTTATTGGATGGGCAGGCGTAATGGCACTGGTGTGTATAGAATGAAGATGTCAGGGAGACAGGTTTGAAACAGCGGGGCAAAAAGGGGTTGACAAATACATCATCGGTGTGTATTGGAGAGAGAGCGTTTGTATAGTTAGTTAGTATGTGTGACACTTTAAGTGAGAAAGATAACCGCTAACAATGAGGCATAGCAAGGTCCTCTGTGTGTGTGTGTGTGTGTGTGTGTTTGTGCGTGTGTGTGTGTGTGTGTGTCCAATATTCTGAGGCAGAAATTTGGAACAGCAGGAAACTGGCAGATTCTTCATCCACATGAGTGGGTAAAGAAAGTTCAACCTTTTATTAGAGAGGACTGTAATTTAATGGGCAGGGTGCACACATGGACTGAGAGAGCCGAGCAAGAGACGGAGACAGAGGGTGGCGAGGGAGGGAGGGAGCGAGGGAGAGAAAGAGAGGAGGACAAAGATTGGACTGAGAGACAAATGAAAAGATAGCAAGAAAGCAATGGAGATGGAGAGGGAGTGAGATGGGGGGGGGGGGGTGTTGGAAAGGCTAGGGTGAAAACATATTGAGGGATAGGGTGAGAAAGAAAGAGCTCAAGTGTGTGTATGTGTGTGCTTTGAAAAGAAGATTTGATGGAGTGGCTCTGCAGCTGTAACAGTCAAGTGTTTGATTGCCCGGGTGGGAATCGTGCGAGGTTGTCATTTTGCGTCTTAACCTTTTCGGGGGAGCTTTTCTTTTTTTGGGGTGGGAGGTTAATAATCAAAAATGATCTGCTTCACTAGAGCAGATAAATAGTGTCAAACACAGCTGGGACAGAGAGGGGCTGACTGGCCACCACAGAGCTAAATTGATGGTTGTAGCTGCGGAGGAGACGGGGAAAAAGCCCCCTCGCTCTACTGTATGACATGAATAGACTCCTAGGTGTCGCTTTCTTTTCTGCTCTGTCGTTTTTGTGATGAGCCGCAGTCAGAAGCCAGGAGGCGCAGATGTAAAGTGCGTGTCGACCCGAGACGTGGGAGCGTGCCGCAGCTGAACCGACAAGAGCGCCTTTACAACGGCCTTTCAATTTACAATCTGAGAGGTTGACGTTTTTATTCATTATTTTTCTCCCTTTCAGTCAGGTTGTGTGTGTTTAAGGAATGCTGTTGACTCTGCGTGAGGGATTATGTCATAGTCAGACACACACACACACACACACTCACAATAAGAATGAAAAAGGTGCAGGCTGTTGAAGACATATGTCATTGTCACATTTTTTTTCACCTCCTCCCAGAAGGCCTGACTGTTTTTGAAAGATATAGTGTCCACAAAAGCCTCTTCTTCTTTATCCCATAAATCTGTTTGTGTGGCGGATAAAAAGAGATGGACTGAGAGGAAAGGAAAAGCAACTCAGTTTACTTTATCATCTTTCATTCTCCCACCCTCCCTTCCCCCCCTGCCCCCGCTCCAGCAGCACCAGATTTGTGGCCATAATCGTGGATAACTTACAGTATAATCTTGTTTGTTCCTTTCTTAAATGGAGCGATAACATCTCTCCGGATCATGAGTGGAACGACAGCAGGGGGGAGAGTAGTGAGGGGGGAGAGTAGTGAGGGGGGAGAGGGGGAGGGGGGGGCATGGTGGAGGAGGAAGAAGGGGGGAGGAGGGGTTGAGAGTGGAGGAACGGGAGGAGGTGGGAAAGGATAGAGAGGCTGTTGCACTTCTTTTCTTTATGTGGAAATCCTATAGTGCTGGCGTTTATGACCAGCTGCCTGGCTGCTTCCACTCCAGGATTTACACCCCCCTCCCTCACACACACACACACACAACTCACAATGTAGGCACAGTGTTATCTGAAGGATAAAGGACAGTAATAAATATCTGCAATATAAGAGGTCAGCAAAGGTCGATCGGCGAGGAAGATCCCCTGTCATAATTTGTTTAAGGACCTGCATCCAATAGCTGTTTTGGGGGTTGTCAATGGTGTGTGTGTGTGTGTGTGTGTGTGTATGTGTGTGTGTGGAGGGGGGGCGTTAAATGCAAACAGTTCATTATTTGGTGAAGTGAAATGGGCTTTTGTTTAGATCAGTCACAGCCGTAAGAGCTCCCAATGACACTGCCATAAACTAAGTTAAGAAATCCTGACTGGGAGCACCACATTTGTGATGACTGGTGATGTTTGTTTTGTTGAATACAGTGAAAATCAATTATGGAGGTAAACTGAAGACATATTTATTTTTGCGCCTAACTTTCTCACAATACAAAACTTAATTTGCTTCTCAAGCTATATAAAGTATCAAAAGACTCATTTGACCATCTTAAATAATGCTCACAACGTTGAAAACAGGGTGTCTTTTTCCTATATCATGAAAAATTTACATATAAACCCATAAATAATATTGTTATACACAGTTATATTCAAAGGGTGGGAAACACATAATGGCAACACTATTACCTGAGTCCACCTATTAGCATTATAAGCAGTACAGTTATAGCTTAAAATGCACCATAATGTAGGCCCTAGTTGTAACTAGATGTATGTGTGTGTATAGGAGAAATTTAAAAACACTTTATATTTCAGCTAGATGATAGTATGTTATGCTTATAAATGTAAAATAGGTGGATTAAGAGACATTTCACACCAAGTGGGAAAATTTGCGTACATTTATAGAAAAACGATTTTGTGGGCTCTTAGGAATGCTCGCAGAGCCCTGTGGAATATTTGTTCGGGGAAAAATACTCAGACAGACTTCGATTTCCCTTATTTCCAACTGAGAAAATATATGTTTGACTAGTTAAATTCTTTGTTTCCAGTTGATGTCATACCTCCAGATCATAGGTAGCATGCTGCCAGAATAAAAGTCTTATCAATTTGATTTCTCAGCACCAAATATTTCACGACAAGCACCACAACAACCACCTCTAACATCAAATATAGGACTATATATTGCTTGTGATCAACCTGCAGCTGGGGTATGATGAAGACTGTCATGTAGCTGATATGCACTTGCTAATGTTTTATGTTGGTCATGGAATGGGGCTAGCCACAACAGCTAGCGTTAGCGTCAAATTCCAGTTAGTTTAAGTTATGTATTGCGAAGTTAACAGTAGCCCCTTAGATATTCATTGCCTGGATCAGCCCCCCAGGAAGTGTGTCTGGTTTTGAAGCCAACAGTGTATATCTGTCACATGATGAGACGTGTGGCCCAAAAAGAATTTTTTCCATTGATTTACATGGCAAAAGAGACATCTGTAAATCAGTTGTAACCCTGCAAAATGACACAAAATGACCCGTTTCACTATGGTGATTTGTTATTTGATCCATTCAGTCCAATAACATTTGGGAAGTCTCGAAGAGCCACAAGGCCGAATCATTTTCCCCATTCAAGTTTGTGGAATGCTGTATAGGCCACACAGTGTGGAAACAGGTAATTTTATACATAGTAGTTGAATCTTTTGGCTTCATGAATACTTTCCTAGGAATGAACAGGGCTCCACCTCCATTGCTTTATCCAGTTCTCTTTATACATCTACAGTCTGGAAAGGTTTTTGTTGTGTGGAGTGGACATTTTTTATTTTTATTTTTTTCAACAACATCGAACACTGAAATGTAGATGATTTGTACAGCACCCAGTGTGCATGGTGTCATGCAGAAAATTCACATATAGATTGTCTGTATTACCACACCACCTTTTTGCATCACACTAGTGAGAAATGGCTTTTAAAGCAAAATGTTGATGAACAACCACTGACATCTAGCAACTACAAAAACTGAAATATCTTGGAAAATAGAAAGTGCTTCGATTTAATTAGGCTTTCTTCCTGCTGTTTGTAATTGCAATGATGAAAACTTTTCTCCTGTTCGTGCTTTTATTTATATCAAATGCTATATATTTCATTCTGGGTCATTTTTTTTCTTTATGTGGGGAATAAAACAATGTATCTTATAATGCATTTATTTTGAAATACTGTGATGTTCCTGTGCAAAAGTAATGTGAGGCCAGGCTGAAGCTGCACACTTATTAAAGCCTGTTGTTTATGCCCCTGTTCCTGGGAGGACAAGGAGCAGGGGCATAAACAACAGCTCTGGGTATAAAGGACAGCTCTGAGATGCAGATCCCTCATCAGGAGGGCTATAGAAATGTACGCCTTGTTAATTATTTAAAAGGCTGCGCAGGCTCAGAAGCTTTACCCATAAAGCCGATCAGAGATGAGGGGTTGTTTGCTCACTGTCAGGCAAGAAGCACGATAAAGAAGACCCCCCAGCCTTGTGTCTGCCTGCCTTTAGACCTTCCAAGCCAAACCTTTCCTGTGTTCAGGGTGTGGCTGATGGATGGGCCTGCATTTCCCAAGCCTGGGAATCGCCCTCCATAAACACACACCCTTCCCCTTGTCCTCGCCACACAGCCGACCCCCTCTCCCCAGCTTGGACAGGTGATACAAGTGTATATTTATTTATTTCCTTTAATACTCTTCTTTATCTCCTTCGTTGTTAGTAGGCCTGTGAGATTGATCAATATTTAATTTTCTGGGAGAAGGAGTGGGGAGGAATCAGGGCTGCAGTGACACTCAGGAAATCTTCCTCCATACGCCGGCTTCACTCTCACATCCTCTCCCCTTCCTCATCCTTCCCTCATCTCTTGTCTCATCCCATTCCTCTGTCTCCCGGACATCTTCTCTTTCACACCTTCTTCCTGTTACTCTGTTAACCACTGTTTCCCCATGCTGAACAAAAGTGCCTGCTGGTTCGGATCGTCCCCTGATAGAAAAAAAGGTCTGAGGTTAACCTCTAATGTAATGAAGGATCATAAAGGGAGTTGCTGTGCCCTCTTGCAGGAAGGCCTTACTATGAACACGGCCCTTTGTTGACCTTTGATCCCATATGCTCATTGCCCAGTGCTTGGATGTGCCCTTTAATGACTGACCAGTCTAATCAATGGATCATTTTTCACTTTAGAGACTGGGAGGTCTAGCCTTGCGCCATAAGCAGAGAAGAAGAAAAGGACGGAAAAGAGGCTGAATAAAGGCAGGACTGTCTTTTGCTATGTCTCTATTTGGATCTGGTGGCGATGCTAGAAGATGCTGACACTTTGATGTGCTGAAGCCACTTTGCAAAAGCCTGAAGCTGCATCTGTCAAAATAAAGGATGAGCGGTGACAGAGGAAAAACACTGCATTGCTTTGGTTTGAAAATGAGAAATTGGAAGCCCGGCCCTGCCAATAAAACCTCGAGACAACTGCTTAGTCAGGTTCAACTAATCATGCGTTTTTGTCGATGTATTTGAAACGAGCGAATCGTCGTCAGTGACACAAGCCATTATTATCTTGACCCCTGAGCCCTGTTTAATTAACCCATATGTTTGATTTAATACTGAAAAAACTGGATCTTCTCTGTACTTTTTTCTGTTGGACATACAGATGTTACGCACTGGAAAGTATCAAAAATCGTTGTTTGTGTTTAATGGCTTTGGATCTTTTGATACAAATCAGAGTCTAAGCTCACTTTAGGCATCAAAGGGGCGAACACGTGTTACGGAAAAGACGGGTATTTTTTTCCTTTCTGATGCCATTTTACTGAAGAATGTTAAATGGCTCTCTGCAGATTGAACACATTCTTGCAGTTACTTAAAAAAAAAAAAAGATGAAGCATCCCTGTTTTGCTCCTTGGATTATCAGTGCTGCTGTACAGTAGATGATCATGAAAGGGAGCTGATAGTTTTGACTGCAGGCCATCGGGGCTCTCTCCAGATAGAGGGCAGTGCCACCGCGGCTCCCATTATACCCCCCTTCCCTTTGCCCCTCTTGGTAATCGCCACCATAAGGATGAAGGAATTTCTCAGCACATGCTGGTGGTTTCTGGCTCGTTTCAACCTCTGCTTCCCATTGAGCAGGGAGGAATTTAAATTTTCATACACGGCGAGGAGAAATTACTCTCGCAAAGTTGTTCCTGTCTCAGAATGTCTGGCTCGCTTTGAAATATCCCCTCTAAAGACTTTGAAATCGGGTGATAAAATGTTATCAGGAGGGCAAAATAGAGGGGGGAACTATTCTTTTATAGGTCTCTCACTCTCTGTGAAGTGGCAGCAGCCAGTTTTAGCTCTGTCTATCTGTGATCCACATAGTTGACTAATAGTGTTGTGCAGCATGTGGTCTCTGGGGCTTCAGGCCAGGTGTTGGTGTTAATGCTGGAGCCCTCACAACACCTGTTAGGGCCAGCTTCAGCATCCATATAGACGTCTGCTCTGGTTACCCTGCTTAACCAACCTGACTTAATCTCACTGAGAAATTTAGTCATCCAGAAATCATTACAAAGGAAGCCATATTGCCAATTAATTTTTTTATTTAATCTGGTGGGAAGGCGTTACCATTCTGTCATAATCGCTATAATATGGTTTAATTTCCTTGAGTAACGTGCAGTTTATTTAATTTGTCTGTGTATAATTGAATTTAAAAAATATTAGATGGGATGACAACCTACGAGTTGGTCAATTTTCCTCTTTACTTGAAGGCCACGCTTGGATCTTTTAGATACTTTCTCATTCAGACAAAAGAAGATAATTTGTCATTACCTGTCAAAACAAACATATGACTGATGTTTCATTAAAGAAATATATCTTAAGTCAAGGTCCACTTACTAGCTTTTTTTTTCAAAGCTTTCAGCCTTTGCCAAGGGATGGAGGTAACGCAGTTGATGTCATGTGACCTAAGTATGGAACTTGATGACAGTTAAGCTTTTCAGACCCCACCGGCTATTGGTCTGGTGACAATTTAGGCTTTGGGGTCAATGGTCAATTTGGGGGATTGTGGTGCAGCCAGCTGATATATCATATATCATATATCAGATATCAGCAAATAAAAATAGATACATTCTAAAAAAACTCATATAAATCTAAATGGTTGTTTCCAAGCTCATTGTTTAAGAACCTCAAGGATGAACTTTCATGCCATTACAGAAGCAATTCATAAGAGCGTGCCACCTCTACATAGTTAAGGTTTGATGTTTAGGCTACTCAGGCTACTTGAGATTGAAAGGTCATGGTTAAAAAAAAAAAAAAACTACTTTGGTTAAAAGGATAGTGCACCCAAAAATAAAAATTCAGCCATTATCTACTCACCCATATGCCGAGGGAGGCTCAGGTGAAGTTTTAGAGTCCTCACATCCCTTGCGGAGATGGGGCTAGCAACAAAACTCCACCTAATGGAGGCTTAAGGCGCCCCAGATTAAAACATCCAAAAAACACATAATTGAAACAACAGAATATCTCCATACTGCTCGTCCATAGTGGTCCAAGTGTCCTGAAGCCCCGACATAAAAAGTTGTTTGGAAAAACGTCATTTAAACTCTGTTTTTAGCCTCATTGTAGCCTGTAGCTCTAACTGCCTCTGTGTACACCGAGCTCATGTGTGCGCAACCAACGAAAGCATGTGAACACACATCAAGGTGGTGCCCATGTCTCACAGTCTCGCACAAGCACACACACATGAGCGCAGTCTAGCGCCTCCATTAGGTGGAGTTTTGTTGCTAGCCCCATCTCCGCAAGGGATGTGAGGACTCTAAAACTTCACCTGAGCCTCCCTTGGTAATGGGTGAGTAGAGTAGATAATGGCTGAATTTTCATTTTTGGGTGCACTATCCCTTTAAGGGATAATCATGCTCTTCTGTAGTAGACATGATATGAACAATGGTCTCCAACAGTGTCAAAGTCAGACACTTCCAACACCCAACCATCCTCCACCAACCTCCTATTCAGAGGTGTGTTCAAACAGAACATTTTATCCAGGTTGAATAGACGCAGATAGACACAAATTTTCTCTTGGTTGTTCTCTAGGACCCTGAGCCATTAATGAAACCCAAATGTCAGTGACAACAGGAAACAGGAGGGAAACTAGAAGAAAAGAAGACAATCACCTGAGTGATTGTGATTGAGTTTCTAAGCTTGAACACACACACACACACACACGGTCGGTGCATGTGTTGTTAGCTAGCTACAGCTAACATGTCTCTGTTCAGTTCATTGGCCTTTGGCCCGAATAAATTTAGACTGCATGTCCTGTGGTCAAATTTGCAGAAGTTAGGCCAGGACAAAAAATTACTTCACGTTCTTTCTGAACACACCAACAGAGGTTTTGCCATCGTAACCCTACAGTACTTCCACCTTTGCTTTTGAGAAATCATTGCTTATCAGGACAAGTCTGCTTAAGGGATGAAACAAGAGTGTCCTCCTCACTAGAAAACAGTGGCATTGGTTTCATTTTAAACATTTAAACAAGCAACCCATGCTGTTGTTTTGTGGTGAAGACAGTCTCCCTTGATCCTCCATGCTATATTTTGCTTATATAAACTGCTGTTTAGCGAGTGTCATGGTCGTATCATTTGTCCTATTGATTGGTTGGACAAATGTCAAGTAGGCGGGTCTTAACTAATATGAACCTGTCAGTGGGCAAATGTCAGGGGGGAAAGAAAAAAATAGAAAGGAGGAGGATGGAGGCATTTGAAATTTGGCATGCTGAAAATATAGCTTGTTGAGACTATGATGGACAGTGAATGATAACACTCACCCCTGAAGTATTTCTATTTAGTTTATCTGTACGTTTACCTAAGTAATCTGAAACCAGCATAACATGGTCGGCCACCAGTGTTCGGTTGGTGATGAGGACATTTCATCTTATTTTGAAGTTGGTCTCAATTTAGAGAAACCCTTCAGTAAGTGTGAAAGTGTGAAAATAATGCCACTGTAGATATCATCTAAAGATTCAACAGAGTGGTGCAGACTATGCTTCGTCTAAAAGACTATGAGAAGGGTAAGGGTCAAGAGTGAGCGCTAATGAAAGAAATTTGAAACAGGGTGAAACACAGTTGACTTAGAACCAGCCGCACAGAAGAAAGGAGAGTTTCCCCACTGGAAAAAATGGAGTATTAAATCATATTCAATGCTCGGCAGCTTGCCCTTTGTCTCTTCTCTCAGGTATCATTATGTGACCCTGAGCAACAACCACACACAGCTTTACAAGATGTTATGACCTCTTAAACAGTGGCACTTTAAAGTATTCCTCTCCTGCTCAGTGGTCCACAGAGGCCAAGTTCTTGCCAGGGATTATCAAAGTTAACAGGATTTTAATGGGTCCGGGGAGACTGGTAAAGACCCTACCAGGGCCAGGTAGAGCCGTTCTCCTGCTACCCCTCTCGCTCCCTAATGCAGTCAGGCTGCACACCCAAGCACCAGCTAAATAATAAACAGATGGCCACTACCAAATATAGCCAGCCCCAGTTCAAACTACAAAGGGACCCCGAAATGAAATGATAGGGTATTAAAGGGGAGATACAATTTGCAGGTCAAAATGTAATGGTAACCCTTTGCTGTGCAAATTGAAAATTAACCTTTGGTGGCAGTGAATCATTCACAGCTGATGTCGTACATGCACGGCAGGCGTTTTTCGCTGTGGTAGAAAAAAAAGCTGTAGGGGGGAAAGAGGGAAATCAGTGGTGATGAAGTCAGATCATATTTATGACTCTGGGGTTTTTCTCTCATTTGTCTCCACTCTTCAGGACCCATTGCAGCCAAGAAAATCAGGAGTGAGACAGAGCGCTGAGAGAGCGGCACGTGCCGTCCTGTTCTCACATTCTGTTTCCACAGCATATCATTTTTAAATATGCCTGTTTTGCGTCATCATAAATCAGCCCCTCTGTGTGCGCCTATAAGGTATGAGAGTTACATTTCCGGATGATCCCGTTTGCAAAACAAAATGCCACTCATTTTTCATCGAATTATGGAATCCAAAAACAAACGAGTCAAGGTCCAGTGTATTTTTCTCCTGGATTAATGCATTTATACAAATAGGCTGGCCTCTTTTCGCTGTTCCTCGGGGCATTAATCCATGCCCTAAACCCCCTCTGCAAGAAAAGGCTTATGATGCTAACCTTGTCATATTCAGCAGCTGTCAGCAAAATGGCCACTGTACCGGGCCAAGCTGGTAAAGTGGCCTATTCATTATCCTAATCTCATTAGTTAAGATCTGTTAAGTAGAGACCGGTTTTAATGCATGCTTTTCCCTTTTAATTATTGACCATAAATACATTGGAGTGCATTAGGGTCCTGGGGCGAAGAGCAGAGCGGCTCCTAATAGATTAGGGGACAAGCACATTATCTAAATGTATATATCTAACTAATCATGCATCAGCCGCAGCCATGTGAGCATTGTGACATCAATTGCAGTTTGACATTTGACCCCGGCTCCGGCCTCTCAGTCACATAAAGGTCTGATGCGGTCAGAAAGAGGAGAAAAAACTGACGTCATGATTGCAGTAAGGTCTCAAGAACGCAGCCCCCACTTTCTTTTCCCATGATGATTAAGACTGTAGTGTTATTTCTGAATGCTAACAGATTATTTCTAAATTGTTCCACGGTTAATCATGTTACAGATTAAATCATTTGGGGATTAGCTTTGAATACATGAATAAGCACTGTACTGTGCTGTATGTCTGCCTGAGCGCTGGTGATGTCATGTTGAGGAGTTTCAGGAGAGAAAATGAGGGAGGGAGGGAGGGAGGAGTAGGAGGTCTATCTCTTTTGTCTCTCCTCTCTCCTGCTTCTTTTCTTTTTGTCACTTTTGCTTTCCATCTGTCTCATACAAGCATTTTCTCTCTCTCTCTCTCTCTCTCTCTCTCGCTCTCTCTCAATCCTGCAACACACACACCAATTCAGACACGCAGTCATTCTCTCAGTGATGAGGGAGAGGAGTGCACCGTTCACCACACAGAGGGGCTCTTTTACAGTTGTGAGAGGCTATTGTGTAAAAACAAGAGCGAGGGCATGCTCCTAAGAAGTATCATTCCAGCTGAGCATCATCCTAACCTTGTCTGTGTGTGAATAATGTGTGTGTGTTGCATATACTTTATTCTCTTTGTGTCAGCACATGGAGATATATTCAGCATCCTTTAGTGTGATACAATTCTGGTATCAAATGGATCAAGATAAGCCTGATGCATTATGATTTGTACATACCTTATTTTATTTTATAAGGCATAGATAAATGTTTTTCAAGATAAGGTCCTTACAATAGTGGTATTCTGACTGGTTAACTTTGCTTGCTTTCAGATAGGGTAATTTAAGTTTCTGAGTTTAAATGCTGAGAGCCAATCATGATCAAGACCAACTGTGATGCGTTCGCTGGTAGATAATAGTGTTTTTTCTTAATAAAAGGGCTCCAAATTTTGACACTCAAAGTTAAACTTGAGCAAAATCTTTATTTAATTATTACTTACTGTAGGTACAGTAAATACAAAGACTAAGTATTCTGTATTTAATTCTAATAAGAGTAAGCAGCACAAATTTTGATGCAGCGTTTCTGCATCAAAGCTTATAGATAAAAGCAGGACAACATCGTATTTATCACTCCCCCGAGAAGGATGGGTGTATAAACTGCATGAAGTAAAAAAGTTAAGAAGGGCCCCCTTAAACACAATTGCTCACCTTTATGCTTTGCTTTATCCACAGATCTAAATCTTACTGTACATTTTTAGCACATAAATATGATCAACATATGTGTTTGGAATAATACATCATGCTATTCAACCAGTGCATAACAAAGGAGATTTTTTTTTTTCCTGAAAATATTTGTACTTGTTAATGCATCACCAGGCTACAGAGCAGCTGTTGAACTCCACAGCACAATCATCCCCTCGCTCCATATCCAGTCAGAGGCGCACAGAATAACGACCATTGTCTCGTCCAGCAGATATCCGTAACAGCATACAGTGTGTCTGTGTGTGAAATAAGAGCCTCAGTGTTACTTAGCCTTAATGACTGGCTATAGCAAAGTCACCAGTCACAGTGTATGTATAATGTAATGTAAGTAATGTGGATTCTGTGCATCTCTGCTCTTGGGTCTTACAATAACCCTCAGTTTTGTTCCCCTATCTGTGGTGTGTTTGCACCACTGTGTACAATAAGAATGCGTCATTTCTACAAGTAGTGAATTCAGGTGGAGATAATTGCTGTTTTGTAAAGCATTTTCATAAATCTGCAGAATTGAATCAACGCATACAACCATAAGGATTGTCATTTAAGTGTTTCACGTGGCGTAAACATGAGTCATTTTTCTGCAGCCTTTTCTCAACAACATACTTCCAGTGTGTGTATGTTTAATAAGCTGCAAATAGGATTATGAGTTTTTCATCATCATGCATGTGCGTTGAGAGCTCTGTTTCTTTTTACACACCATGCATGCAAAAAAATGCAGTAATTACTGTCTTCTTTCCTGTTGCTAAATACAGGTGAAGCAGTCGCAGTGTTTCCCTTTAATCCATTTAATTACTGTATGTATGACATGTGTGTGTGCGTGTGTGTGTTTATAAACCGCCTTCCAACCCTTGCTTCATCATTATCAGGCTGCTTCATACATTACGGTCTAATTCAACTGAGGCAATTATTGCTTGGCTAACATGTATGGATGGATGTCTGAGAGCGGCAGGTCATAACAGTCATATTGTATCGGCCATATTAGCGAGTCAATAAGAGCCCAGGGCAGGTTGATTTAATTACACTAGTAGCCCTGATTAGACTGCTCTCCCTGGAGTAAGTACAGGCTATATGTCATAATCATAACAATGGTGCAAATTATGAGCAGGTCAAAGTAATATCCCTCTGCGGTTTGTCATTGTTAATCATCCTGTTGAGTTATTATGTGCTGGTGTGTATTCATGCTGCGCCCACGGTGCTGATTTTATTGGGTTTTGACAAATTGTAATGAAAATGAAAAAATACAATTTTTATCTGAATACTGGAATAAACACATTTCACTACTGTTAACTTTGTTCTTTCTTTTCTATTAAAAAATTAAAAGAAAAGCTGTGTTGATTTGTGGCAGTAAATACAGGCGTGCGTAAATGACACCCCGGGGCTCAGATATTCATATCTCCTGAAAGCATGCTGGGACAAAAAAAAAAAAAAAGATTTTCTGTGTAATGTTCAAAGACTTAATGAACTATCCCAATCAAAGCAGACTTGACATTTAGTCACTTTCTTAAAATACGTAAATAAATAAATGGGAAAAAGGTTTATGTTTGTGTCGTCTTTGTTTTAAATTAAGGATTACACCCCAAACGTTGCACCTATCACCAAGCAAAATAATTAATTTGGGAATGTTATTTAGGACATCATTTACATATAAATGTGTTTTGTATTAAAATAAAGGAACAATACAAATACACCATAGTGATAAGTGACACCCTCAAGACTAAAATTTACAATTAAAATGTTGAACGTGCTGATTATATTCAAGAACAATTTCTTCTTGACCTTTTGTCATTCAGAGTGTTTGGGCCTCGATTGGAATTTCCATTTTCTGTTGCTGTTAAAATGATCATGGTGAACGTTTCATAATATGTAACTACATTACAGGACTTCTGGGTAACACTGTCCCATGTGGTGGTGCTTATAATTGGATATATGGGACACTACAGTTCATTAATATAGTAATCAGAGGTGGAAAGTATCAAGTACTTTTTATGGGGATATTCAGTTTGAACTACATTATACTTACACTCTTCATACACTTCATATTAAAGGAAATATTGTGCTGTTTGCTCCACTACAATTTTGCTGTTGCTTTATTTACTAGTTATTTTAAATCTGCATATGGTCAGTTATCATATAATTACACAGTATTTTAAATTAAAGGCCTTGCACACACTTACAGGTGTTTTCAGTGAATGCGGCTGAGTAGACCTGGAGCTGTGCAAAGCTCTGCTGGGATTTACATCAGGTCATCATGCATTGATACGAATAATACATTGTAAATTTAAAATATTTTTTGTATCTTTCTCCAAACAATTACCGTGTTTGTACATTCATATCTTGTTTGCATAAGCTTAGGGGGGACATCTTTCAGGGCCTTCGAGGCGCCAAAATTTAACCGTAACGTGGCATTGTGGTACTGGTACCTTTACTTAAGTAAAGGATTTGAGTACTTCCTCCACCACTGATTGTAATTAGAGCACAAAATAATGGAGACAACGTGCAAAAAACTTTTCTGACGTCTTTCAAGAAATAATGTACAAGAAAGGCTTGTGACCAAGTATATTTTTGGCTTGTCATGCAGAAATTAAAACAGAAAAAAAAGCTCTGATCACAGTATTTCCAGCTCTAACAAAAATTATAATACAGTCCATAATAAAAATGAGCATATAAAATTAGCTCTACCTTAAAATTTCCTGGGTTAGACGTGTAGGATAAGGACCTTCAACATCCCATTTTTGCTTCCAGAGGCCGATATGTCATGTCTTAGCCACATGGTGGCAGTAAAGTAATGCATGTGTATAAATCTGCGTGTGTTCACATACATTCTGTGTGTCTCTGTGTGTGTGTGCGTTTGGATGCACACATGCATACCCTCACACGTTTGACAGCGCTGATCTGACCCATGCTAATGAACGCTGCCGACGTGGCTGACACAGAGTGACACCAGGACAAGAAAAAGACCCTCTTCTCTCCCCAACGCCTCCATTTCTGAGCCTTTAAATAGCCCCACGTAGCCCGCTGCATGTTTATTAGTCATGTATCAGACAAGCGGCTGATGGACACGGATGCTCATTACCAGTTAGTGTTGCTTCAGAAGAGACCAATCTGTGCCCTGTGAGGGTCATCACTCAGAAGCAAACAGGCCTGACATGGGCATATGTGGAACTTGAATAGAAATTATATTTAACTCAATGAAAAGGCAGCTTTCACTGACAGGGAAAATGCTCCTGATCAGATCAGAGTGCATGCAGTATAATAGCTATATTGTGCTAACAGTGCCGAATGTTCCCATGAGAGTTTTGACTAATAATAATGTCCCTGTCCTTTCTTTTACCCGTCTCTCCAGGTATTTTCTCAGTAGGTTAGGTTACCTTACATCTGCATAACTACCTCACGTCCCTTCTTTTTTCTATATCGAGATATCTGATATTCTGGCAATTGTGCAGTGTGACATACGCGGGCCTGAGAGGCAGACCTGCTCCCTCTCTCGCCTTCCACGCATGACATCACCATGGCTGCTTTTAATTAAAAGACACAAATTGGCAGTTGCGGGAAATATGAGCAAAATATTTGAATTTCAATCACTATTACATTTCCCTTATTTCACACACGCTGCACCCGTGGAATGTGCCATACTGCTGCATA
Organism: Epinephelus lanceolatus; assembly: GCF_041903045.1. Classification (NCBI taxonomy): domain Eukaryota; kingdom Metazoa; phylum Chordata; class Actinopteri; order Perciformes; family Serranidae; genus Epinephelus; species Epinephelus lanceolatus. The sequence goes on from NC_135743.1 coordinate 33,000,651, forward strand.
TCCAATGATGGGATCAGTCACTGAGCATTAGGCCTGGGAGCAGAGCAGAGAGGAGAGGGCTGTACAGTTCATGCAGGGGCTGAAGAAATGCAGTACTGTCTGCCTGTAGCAGCAGGTTTTTTTTATATAAGAGGGGTCAGTGTGCAGTGATGGTGACGTTTTCACTTGATGCCTCTCGGAGCCTTTACAGTGTACCAGCTGAGGTGAAGCGTTAAATACTGTAGACGCACAGAGAAGAGTTGTGGGTGGGGTTAGGGTAACCCAGGGAAAGTTATTGTTTCTGTTGTCGACAAGTGCTTGTTGATGCTAATTCACACTACTGTACTATTGGTAAAATTTAAGTGATAGATAATAATGACTGTTTTCTCCACCAGATGGTGCAAGGTTTCATAACTGATAGCCAGTAGGCCCTTTCTGTTGCGTCTTCTTTTATGCATAGTATACATTTTTTAGGAAAACCATGGAAGTCATCTTTGTTTGAGAAGAATGTGACACATGTTTTATGTTGTATTTTACTTATAAATGTGTTATTTATGAGGGAGCAATTACTTATTTTTACAAAAATTAAAGGGGAACATTTTCAAATTCATACGTTATTTGTATGGCCTAAGACAGTCCAAAAATATCAGTAAACAAACATTCTCTTGGTCTACAACATCACTCTCTTGTTCCCCTTTTTATGGAGCAGCACAAGACTTTATACCAGTGGTTCCTAACTGGTGGGTTGTGGTCCAAAAGTGGTTCATGGATCCATTCTGAATGGACCGCAAGTGACTCTGAAATATGTCAAGTTTGTAAAAAAACACAATTTATTTTTAAGTACAGTGAATTTCTGGCTCAGAGCTTTTATTCTGAAGTGCTGTCTCTTGCTGTAGACTGAGTAACAAAGTGACACCTACTTAACGGACACAATAAACTAGCCTGACGACATGCCAAACACAAAAATGATTGAATGATTGAAATGATGACTAAGGAAAAATCTGGACCCTCAAGCTGGACCAGAAGGGAACCACTGCTTTATACCCTTTGACATCACAAGTTTGAGACTTCTCTGGTTTCTGGCTTTGAGAGACAGTAGCTCATTCTCTTCAGATTAAACTTGCCTTGGCCTTGGAAGAAACATATCAGATTTTTAATCAAGGTGGTGTTCCTCTTTAAGAAAATTCACTTAGTGTAAACACAATGGTAGGTTGGTTTTTGTTAGTTAATTTGTTTCCTTTGTTAGTTAGTTCATTTATCTTCAATACAAAACAGCTTGCAAAGCATAGAGCAGAAATAATGTGATAAATCAGCAGCCCAGCAGATGGCAGCAACAACACATGAACCAGCATCACCATCTGACAGTCTGTACTTGGAGAAAAAAAAAAGCTGTGCAGATCCCCACAACCTGTCACTGATCCACCCGAGATAATGTAAAAATCATAATGCATTAACTCAACCATACAACCTGACGACTGACAACTTTAATTAGTTACACTTCATTTCAGTCAGATCTGCTCCGTCAGTGCATTGCGAGGCCACACAATCTGTAAAGTGACGGCTCCTCTGAATTATTAATATTCCATAATACTCGATGATGATGAGATCAACATGGCAGGTGAACTGAAAGCAAATTCAACTTTTTTATTTTTTATGGAACAATAGATTCTAAAACCTTCAGTATTCTGAAATAGTGTAATCACAGGAAATTCAAATAGGGAGGTGTATGACCGTGTAAGTGATTTACACCAGTCTCACATTCTGCCAGTCAAACCTGAAAAGCTCACCATTAAAGATTCTGTGTTTTCAGACAAATACACAGAAGAATTCAAAAAGTAATTTTGTGTCACTGCTGATGGACAGTATAGATGTCTTTGTTATGTAATGGTGTGTGTGTGTGTGTGTGTGTGTGTGTGTGTGTGCGTGCGTGCATGTAAATGATTGAAACAGATGTCATGGTTGAATAAACTGATTTCAAGGAGGTCTGAAGGATGTCTTGAGGAGAATTAAGGATGTAGAGATTCAGGCTACTGGCACCATGAACCCACTGACTGTAGAAAATATTCCAATATATAGACTGCACCTGTTAGCTCTGTGGCTATTATTGAGTCTTTACTTTTTAAAATGTATGTTGCTTTTGTTTTCTGACCTATTAATCTTAGCTTTTTGATTCAGTCACTGTCCATAACCACTTATACTATTAGGGGTTGCTGGGGGAGCTGGAGCCTATCCCAGCTGACATTGGGCGAGAGGCAGGGTACACCCTGGACAGGTTGCCAGACTATTGCAGGGCTAACAAATGGAGAAGGACAAACCATTCACACTTAAATTCACACCTAAGGCCAATTTTAGAGTCACCAATTTGGCCAAAGCTTTGGATTGTGGGTACCCAGAAAAAAACCACACTGACACGGGGAGAACATGCAGTCTCCAAACAGAAGGAACCCTCTTGCTGTGAGGCGACAATGCCAACCACTGCAACACCGTGCCGCCACAGTGTGACACTGAAACTAAGCGAGTTTAACTAAAATATTCCATGAAGTACTTCTACAATATGCTGATTATTTGTCACTAAAATTTGTTCTTTTTAGTCAAGAGCCACCTTCAGTGTGTTGATATTTTGCCAACTAAAAATAACTGCATTACAGACAGCTGTCTTATTCTCCCACTCTCTCTCAGGTAGCCAACCCTGTGCCAGATCACTTGCCATTAATGGACTGACACCAAATCCAAATATGTCCTGATTATCCAGATGACCTGCCTGTCAGTTGCCAACATCCTGTGGCAAACGCAACCAGACATTTACATGAACAAAAAGGAGTGGTGTGGTTTAAGGAAATGTTCCTTGCAGGGTTATGCTGTACTCTTCCAGTCAGAAGGAAGCAGGCAGCAGGTTTACCCATTTTGGGAGTTTCTAAAGTTTGAAAGACATCATCACTATTATTAGGCTGATTTTGTTTTTCTATACTCCATTGTGTTCTTCTCAAAGACTCATATCACAACAGGAGTCAATTAAAACTGAGTTTCTGTCGGAGGAAAGAGGAAAAAAGCAACATCTACTGATGTGAGTTTTGTACTCTAATTTCCTCTGTGAACTGATACAGAGCTTTTCTGCTCTGACAAGTAAACTAGTCTCTGTGAAGATTTAATTGCTTTCAGCTTTACCTACAGCGTATACAGCCCACTGTGTAGAACTCCACAGATCCATAGATTACTCCCAAATCTGTGTGAATCACAGCACAAACACAACTGCAATATAAAAACACTCATTCTTCTGAGTGCAGGTGTACCACAAAAATACTCCATCATTAACACTGTGTCACAGACAGCCGTCTGTGTGTGCAGCAAGTGGTGCGACTGTGACTGCACTACAAATGTTCTAGTAAGCTCAACACTTGATGTCACAGCTAAGTAAATAGTTTACACAGACAAAAAACAACTTTTAAAGTGAAGTGGTCATTTTTGGTTTGACTTCACTGGTGGGCCCACTGGAGGAACTCCCTGTCCAACATGGGACTTTGGAAGACGTATCCCTCTGAAACCACATCATGGAACCATAACTGAGACATAATAACCTATTTGCTCAGTGAGTTTCGTAACCGTCTGGTAACTTTTAAAAAAAAAAAAAAGGCAGCCAGTCTGCACTCTGTGCCTAATGTGAAGCTAGGACACAGATCTGGTTCATATGATGATATGTAAATACTTTCTGGGATAATTTTCCACCGTAGAGATCTTGGAGCTCCGTAAAGCCCACAAGAGGGGACACACATGCACACACACTCCCACACAGACAGACACAGTAGTAATGTGTTCCGATTGGAGAGCAATCTCGAGCCCAACCGATGCAAAAGTGGGAAATCTCATTCGTCTGGAGGTCTCCTCACTCATGGCCTGGCATGGCTTTCTGGGAAGTGCGGGAAGCCGAGGCATTGAGTCATTCTAGACGATGGGTCAGGGTGGTTTCAGACTGTTGGAGGAGGATTATGTCGGAGGGGCCAGTATGGAGTGTGTATTCTCAGCTGGGGTAGCAGGGATTCCCTCTGACAAGACCTGAGCTTTATTTTCTTACAGAGGGAAGGGGGGTGGGTGTGTGTAGGTGACGATGTGTGAAATTATATTGTCCAGATGTATTTATACATATTGCCACAATTGAAAGAGTAGAGAGAGCCATTATATTTGGCAACAAACCTGACATGTGGGCACACATGTGTGTAGCATGCACAACTTTTTTACGTACATTCGATCATGCGCGTGTGTGTGTTTCTCGGCATTCTTGCATATTTTTCTTTGGCAGCGCCACGGCTCCTGATCTCCTTTTACTGGACGATGATTATGGGCCCAGACGGTTTCCCAGAAGCCATAGCTGTTACGTAGATAGTGGCAAGGTTGTGACACATGGGAGCAGCTGAGTAACACTGCCTCCTGCTGCCAGAGCTGACAAGCTAACAAACCATGAAGGCATGCAGGACTTTCGCAATCCCATATCTTTCACTCAGGGGGATGCGTCATTATCCCAAAATCCATCATTCATGTAGGTCCACCACACAGAAAGGCGCCATGTGCTCTTGTAAATATGATACCGTACACAGGACTGATAAATCCACCATATGGCATGCAGAAAAAAAAACCAAAACAAATGTGCCTCCGCACAAAAAAGTCCCGACTCATGCTTTGACTAAATAAAACAAGCATCACTCTGTATAATTAGTGATCTTTATGTACACACAAATTACTTCAGCTGCAGCCATGCCCTGTTAGAAAACAACGCAGACTTCACAGTGTAGCCTGCACAAGAACACACAACCTCTGGCAGCCATGTCAATAAAAAACGCCCATTGCCAGGCAGGTGGGCACGCAATCCCGCCCTGCCCATTCAAAGTCAATGCAGTCAAGGCTAATCCTGGATACACTCTCCTGCTTGCACACAACAGGAGGAGAGTATCCTGTTCATTGTGTAGATTCTTAGAAGTGTGCACTGCCGTTCACCTCAGCTCTTCCCCGAATGTTTTATTAATTACACAACATCCACACAACCGCGATACCATCCACATCAGACTCTGGTCAGTGTTTGCTTGTTGGAAAAGTCTTGGAATTCATGATTCATCACATTTTGAGTCACTCTGCAGAAGGAAATATGACAATGTTTTAACTGAAAATGCTGATTTGTACTGCGGGTAGCAAATATGACTGTAACATTGGCAGCCACATCTGAGAAACAACTAAAAAATGAATCCCAGATCCCAACAGTCGTTGAATACAAAATGGTAATTTGTAAATTGAGACTATTACTTACTGAAATTGTGCTTTTATAATAAACCATGCGAGTTATCAGCAGGAGCAGCAGGAGCCAGTTTTCCTACTTGAGTATGTTTCCTGGAGAGGGATCCCTCATTACACGATTATACTATTTGGTTTCAGCACAGAGGGTCCAAACTGCAGCATCAGGGTATTCCTCCTGATTGGGATCACTGTCTGAGGTCAGGAACACCGCTGTAGGATTCAAGTGAAAAACACACCGCCTGATCAGGTTTCCAGAGACTGGGGAGACGCTTAAGGCTGCAGGGTTGAAGGGAATGACTTCAGATGGATCCACAGCAGGGCAGCATGTTCTCTCCCAGCGGAGCAGCACTTTATTATGTCTGGTTTCATCTCAACAGTGTTTTAATGGCATAAAATGGACTGAGAGAAAAGGAAAACAGCTTCTCCTCTTGGGTTGATGTGTGTATGAATATGTTAGTTTGTGGAATTCACTCATGAGTCACTCTGACCTGATGAGTTTTTCATCCAGACACACACAATTGGACTTTGTGTGTCGGCACACTCAATGCATGCTTTCAAATGCATGTGTGTTTGCTGTTAAACCTTGTAAAATTCTTAAAATGCAGAACACAGCCCGGTGTAAAACTGACAGCTATCAGTGCTATCACTACACAGGTAATGTGAGGGATGTGAAGGTCAAGCCTCGGCCTCTGCAGAGACTTCCAACACTTGAGCGTCACTATGTGGCTTATTCCTCATGTGATACATTCTCACCCCAGTCGTGTCAGAGCCAGATGGGGGTGAATCAAAGGAGAGGGTTGACTAATAGCACAGTGTGAATCACAACATTTTTAACAAGGTTTTGTGTGTGCTGTCGCTGTGTGCACGTGTTGAACAATGTAAGAAGAACCATTGCTTAGATGGCAGTTAAAGTTTTAGTACTTTGCTATAAAGTCTAATAATAGATAATGGTTATGGTGATTATTGTTCCAAGAGGATATAAGAGTCAACTGGGAGAGAATAAATAAAAGTGAAATTGAAATTCTGGGTTAAACCTGCATAATTCTTTTTTTTTACCTTCTGGGGGCAACAAAGCAATCTGTAAACATAACTGTGACATATTATCACTTTATAGGGAGCCAAAGTCAAAGCAGAACTTCTGTACTGTGTTCCAGAAGTTACCAAAAAAAAGAACTAATTAAAATTGCAAATCTTTTTTATACCTTGCTCTACAACGCTGTTTGGGTGATCGCATTGCAACCGGTGCTTGACCACATGAATGTAAGTGTAAATGCATCCAAAACACATTGAGGGCAGCTTTTGATTCAGTCGGCCAAACCACCTCCGGAGGTGGTCAGGGACACACTGTGACCACTCGGAACACAAATGTAAATGCAATTGTGTTATAAATCCACATACAAAAACGACATTGGCAGAAACACGTAACTGCGCACAACTGTTCCAACCCAGCCAGGTAGAAGCCATTAGCCAGTAGGTGAGTTAGGCTACAAGCAAGAAAGCTTATGGATGTCAAAGACACTCATGGACGGAGTCAAGACATGACTAAGTGTCTGCCTTCAGTTTGGTGTGACAAAAGTATACAACTGAATCTTGGCACTTCATATCGCAACCTAGCCATCTGATGACTAAGCAAATGGGAAGAACAGCTACAGCCAGTCCTGGCTGCGATGTCAACGAAAAATGAAACACATGAAACTGGCATACAGAAAAACCAAGGACAGCAACAAGAAAAGTTATAGGGGCAGGGTAACTTGTCTGTTTTTTAATGAACTGGATGCAGTGCTGGGTGACCGACCCACATTCTGACCTGGTGAATGAAGATGCTAACATCAGTATGGACTCCACCAACAGTTCCAGTGGAATCAATGATGATAAGATGGTATGTTGCGATCTCAATTGGATCTCAATGTGTGACACATATTAATAGCAGGTGTAAATGTAATCTGGTCACATGCAAAATCGTATACTATGCACGACATACCCAGAAGGTGTAGCCTACTATTGTTTCACATACCTTTGTGTGAATAAAGAGTAATATGTATCTCCTCGTACGCACTGAGCTGCAGATACCATGTAACTTCCTGAGAGCCTCTTTGCCTGTATGGCAAACACATTAGCAAGCACTTGCTTATTTATACCTCCAGCATACACATTGCGGCGTAAGTATTAATTTGAAGCCTTGTATCTGGCAACCTGGCAAATGTAAGTCCAATATTCACTCTGCTTTTAGCTCAATTTTGGCTTCCACCAACTTCTAAAGGACAAATCCGCTCATTAGCTGCTAAATGCTCAACTGTGTTCACTGACTACTTACTTTGTCTTTCTGTTGTTTGGTGTTGGTGTGATTGACGAGCACCGCAAGTGTGAGGGGGCCTACAGAGTTGGGCGATTGGTTTTGCAGGTTTAACACTAAGAACAAAGCCTTGTTTTTCCTTTGGTAATATACAGAAAGAATATTGATTGATTTAACTTGAAGGCAAATTTGGGCAGTGATGTAGAGGTACATAAAAGCTCGGTAAATTTGGAACAGCTGATATTTTGGTAAGCAACCCCTAATAAAAGTAAATTATCTTTTTAAAGTTATGACTTTTAAATTCCTCCAAACTTTAATCAGTTTGTGTGTATTTCTATTAAATGCTGATATTTACCCTATTTTATGGTTAAAAAGAAGGATATGCCAATTTAGTGGAACATGGCATTACTGGTGCCCATATATCAAAATGCCTACATAAAAACTGTAAAGCATCCCACCCATGTGCTGACCTTGTAACCCCCCCCCCCCAGTCACACCAGTAAAAAGAAAAAAATCCCTCCCAACTGGACAGCTGCCATGGTCTCCAAGCAACCCACACAAACAGCAGGAAACAGAAGAGGGGATCCCATCAGAGGGGCCGCGAAATAGGAAGGCATGGACTAGAGACAGGAAAAGAGGAGAAAAAAAGAGGAAGGAGACAGGGGTTGGTCCTTCAGTTGACACCCCCCCCCCCCCCCCCCCCCCCCCCCCCCGCATAAATGTCCAGCAGGGGTTATTTTTCTCGACTCCTCAGTTAGAATGACTGTCGGCTGATCTTAGACTAGAGTGTGACTTGCTGCAGCACTGTACGCCAGGATCAAGCTATTTTTAATCTTTTTATGACATGTCAATACCAACACCAAGGACAGGTCATAGAATCACAGCAACAGCAGTGGAAGCGACCTGCCTCAAGCTTTCTTTGAGTCTGTACATGAAAAGCCCTGTATATTATACCTCTGCAGCAGCATTGACGAACACTAACTTCAACTGACATCTTCCTTCTGTCAATCTGCTGTCACATGTTTAGATTCCACGAATGATACACTGATATTGCTCATGAACTTAAGTGGTGAAGAATGCAGCACAATAACCTGATGGATGGGATCTTGTTTCAACTTGCTGTGTGAGTGTCCTACATGTCTGGCAAAGTTAAAGAGAGTGCAAATACAAGCTGCTCCTCTGAAATGTGAGACTACATGAAGACAGTTTGGAGGAATCAAAAACTGATCGGACAGAAGCATCACTTGGTGTGACAGGACACCCAGCCACTACTTCCATACTCCAAATTCAAGTCAAAAATTTAAGGAAGAAACAGGGTAGTGACTGAACGTGTTGTCATCTGTGAATGATGAATCTCATCTAAGCCAATCAGGAGGAAGTGCAGTGTGTTGCATTGTGGGACATGATTAATTTCAAGGGACCAATCACAGTTTTAGTAGATCCCATAATAGAAGAAAAACAAATAAATGCTCAAGTGCTGATTAGAGCAGAGGCCTAGCTTTCACTCTCACAGTCAGCACTGCCATGTATAGATGACTGAGTAACTACTTTAGGATAGCCAAGGTTTGGCCTGTTGGCAGCAGCATAGGATAAAGGTCATCAGAATCAATAGGTTTCCTCCTGCTGGGACCAGGAAAGCATACAGCAAATATTGTGTGTTTTATGACCAAAGACTCAGGAGATACAGGGTCATTTGAAAATTGAAAGGCTGGCTTAATATGATGCCAGTGAAAGAAAGGTCATGGAGTCACCAAATGTCCCCTCTTGGGATATCGAGTGCATGCAGCAAATTCCTGTGAATCAGGTCAATAATGATGGATAATTGCATTTGTGAGGTCACATTTAAAAGAATAAATGAGCAAATGGACCTCAGCATCTTGACAGAAGTCATAATAATAATGAAATATGGAAAAAGCCTTAGGGAATATAATATAGTGCACGTTGATAGCCCCAGTAACAAATGCCAAATGTTAAGTAAAGCTGGCAGCTCTGTTTACCATGCTGATTTTACACATTTATTTCAGAGTAATTACACCTACTGTTTCACCTCTCTGTTTTCATTTGCCTACTGCACATGCTTTAAAAGAATAGTTCAACATTTTGGGAAATATGCATGTTAGCTTTCTCATAAAGAGTTAGATTAAAAGATTGATACAACTCTCACATCAGTTAAATATGAAGCTGGAGCCAGAAGAATGTTAGCATAGCATAAGACTGAAAAAAGAGGTATAGCTTGTAACTTCCAGGAGTTTTGTTACCATAAGTTGCAAAGCAACCACTGAGATGAATGCTACTTTATATGTATGATTTTGTCCAGATTATTACATTCATAACATAAACCTTTTTACTTTAACTGGGCTTAGCTGGAGGCAAAACAATTCACCACAGACATAGCTTGTGCTGGCTAGCAAGTTCTGTTGGTACCACAGTACCAGGTTACAGCAACAATGCACTACAACAAAACTAGAGAATTAGGCTAACTACAAAAATGTTCTGATGCCAAAAGCTCTCTCTCTCTCTCTCTCTCTCTCTCTCTCTCTCTCTCTCTCTCTCTCTTCCTCTCTCGCTGGCTTGCACGCTTGCTCGCTCGCACGCACGCGCGCACGCACACACACACACACACACACACACACACACACACACTGACTATTTTCCGCTGTACACACAGACAGGAAAGGTGAAGAAAGGAAAGGAGTAATGCTCCTTTAATAAGAGGTTAGGGCTTGGGCCTAGGGATGGGCGGTATGGCTTGAAATCAATATCACGGTATTAGTTTGGGGGGGTGCAGTGACGGTATAATATTGCAGTATCGTCTTCTCTCTCTTTTTTTTTTACACCTTAAATAAAACAATTTAAAAAGCCATACAAGTCTAGGATGGAAACTATTTATAGTCAGAAGTAAAACGGTTGCTAATCCATCTATTATTGTGTATAAAACGTTATATCCCGCGGGCCTGGGTTTGGGGCGGTCGGCCAGGCCACCTCCATCACGTAGCGAGGGAGGTGCATGAGGCCAGGCTGGCCGCCGGCCCCGTTCTGCCCGTAGCCGGAGTACTGTGGTATGAAGGTAACCACAAAAGCAGTACCTCGGCTCCTGTTTACTGCGGGAAGTTACTGTCACCGCGAATACCGCCCAGCCCTACTTGGGCCTACCTTATTTGAAGAGAAGCTCACATCGACGGCCTTTATGGGATGCAAACAGGTTAATCACCAAGTCATTTAAGTCCGCTGATTTTTGGATCAGGCCCCGCTCGGTAGACAGCATTTAAAATAATCCACCTCGTTCAGCATGATGCTAACGCAGTTCGTAAGACTCAACGCTCACTCTCCCACTACAGTAACAGCGGGCAGGCCCTCACTGTACTTCCACGCACTGTCATTGGCCAAAAGTCAGTGGCCTGGGCTGAATGAATTTAGCCCAACTGGACAGTAAATCAAGGGGGCGTGTCACGACACCTGTCACTCACAATGTGACAACAATGATTGGAAGCTGATTCTAGGAGTATGGGCTGTAAAGCATCAGCCCATTTAGATAAATCCTGCGTTTTTGTGTCTATTTTAGTGCTGTTGCTGCTATAGGTTCCAACAAAAACAATCAGTGCTAAGGTTCAATAACTAATATTTTAATATTTTCTTTAATTTAATAATTTTCTCGTCGTTATTGTAAAAGATAGGCAGGGCTACAACAGTAAATACTTTTTCCCTAACCTGAAGTTTGTGCTGCACATGTGAGCACTTTTGATGATCGCCTCCAGCCAGTCCTTTCGTCTTGTTGCATTTAACTATAGTTGTCTTTGTTTTTGCTGACAGGCAGTGGTGGCTTGTTTCTAAAAAAATTTATGTTTTGGGCCATGAGTCCTTCTATCCTGGCGCCCAATAACACAACAAGACAATATTCTAAGACTCCTGTCTTGCCTCCAGCTAACAAACTGACGTCATTGTGACATCAGCCCCAAAAAAGTTAATTAAAGAGGTTTAGTACAGAAGTCATGAGAGGCTACTGAGAAATAATATTCTGGTGATCCATTTTCTAAGTCTGAGCTATTGGTAAATTATTTTACTTTAGAGGTGGTGGCAGATTTTTTTTTTCTTTCCTCCTGCATTTGGTCTTCATGCTAAGCTAAACTTTCCCTGAGCTCAGAGTAGTATTATTCTTTTCATCAACTTTGAGCAGGAAATATGAATAAGTGCAGTTCCAAAAAATGTGGAACTGTTCCTTTAAATGTTTCCTTGAGTCATTGTATCAAATTTCTGCTTTAATAATGAGCTAGCGATCTCATTAAAAATTGGGAAGTAGAAGAGGAAATGTTTAATCCTCATCTGTAATCGTAGCACCATGCAGTCTGATCTTTGGTGAATGCCTGAAGAGCCTGCAGTCAGCATAAGTAAAAATATATAAATATATAAATGATGCAGTATAATGTATCATTCAGTACTATATATGTCCGCAAAGTATGTATTCATTTAACTAATTCTGAGTGTACATGCATCTGGAATTCACCGAGTACCTTGTGTTTTTCTTTAAATACAGTATACATCACTGAACCTTCTGTCCTGTCATCCTCCAGTTAGATAAAACAGCTATGGAAACAATGACTGCCTGTGACAAATCACCTCTCAGTCTTTAGTCGACAAAATGATTCAAGACGCAGGGAGATTGAGCTCAGATTTGTGAGTGACCCTTTCACATAACCAGGACCCTGGCTGTGCTGGACTATATAAATGTGTTTTAATGTAGAGCAGCCAAGCTGGAGAGCCCCTGCAGTAAAAATGGCCTTGGCATATATGCTTGGGTTTAAATCACCGTAATGGACCTGGATGTGACAATCATAGGCTAGAAAAATGAAACCATCCGCCCTCATAATCCCATAACCATTACTGGGATTGCAACAAAACTGAATGGATAGACATTTCGGTAGAGAGAGGGGGGGAAAAAAAACAAAGCTTATATCATACTGTTTTGTTTGAAACTGACAATATGGCCCTCCTCAGATGTCTTGGCTGAGTAATTATCTGTGTTAGGAGTGATGTCGGAAAATTGTCTCATAGGTCATATGTCTTTGACCTATAGAAGCTGTTATTGGCCACAGGTTTTGAATTAGCTACACATGTGGGTAAGATACAGTGCCCATGGTAGAGCTGTTATCACATCTCACACTGTCAGCAAAAGCAGTCGTAGAGAAAACAACACTGACAGGGTGCAGTAATAGGTCATTAGTTAAAAAAAAACAATGTGCAGATATTTCAACCCCGAGGAGCTGTATTTAATCTAGACAATAACAAACAATAGATGGCATTATTATACTTTTAGGATTTTGTTTTCACTTGTAGTCACTGCTGGCTTATATTCAGGGTTTTGTATTCTGGTTGCATTTACAATGTTTTTCCATAATTATCATGCATTTGGACGTGTGTGTGTGTGTGTGTGTGTGTATGTGTGTGCGTGTATCTCTCTTTTCTCAGCAAATCTTGCAAACTACTGGACCAATTAGCCTGATATTTTGTGTGCACATTTATGACAGTATACTAAGAGCTCTAATAAGAGCTCTTGTGGTTGCAGTGATTCAAAATGGTTGAAAAACTTGTTTTACTGACTGCTTTTATGCTGACATTGACTGTCTCCTCACTCTTCTTTGGTAGGGGCCACAAGTTTTTCCGGAATCGGCTCGGCTAAGAACAACAAGCCCTACCTTTTTTATTGCAGGCCATATTTTGGCCTGTCGTCGTGGCTGAAAAGCTGACATCTGTAGTAAAGTCTGGTCTCATTTTGATCTGCAGATTAATTCCATTCCCGTTTCTGGGACGCTTCTAAAATGTGCTGCCGCGCGTCTGCTGAAATTATAAGAATTGTCTAGAGGGGACACAATCAGCACGGGCAGCTGACAGTGGAAATCTGCACACTACTGAGGACACTTTTCTACTTTTTGTGTTTTTTTACAGTGTTTAAAAAGTTATTTTGCCTCCTGAATTGACTTCATGATAAAGTATAGTTGCAGGATATCAGCTTAAGTGGGTAGTAATAATTTTAAGAGGAATATTAATCTCACTTATGAAACAAAACCTGCAACAATAGGACTACATCCCAGGCACATATTAAACAAAAGATTCATCTGAAGTGTATCATGTAAACAACCATGACAAAGTGCCAGGCTCACACTGTTCCTTCCTCTTTTCCTACCAGCACAGAATCTTAGTCAATGGCCGTGTGACAATGACAGCCCTGCTCCTTTGGGTAGAAGCCAGACATGTACGTTACTTCCTGTTCAGAAGAGGAATCTCTGAAAAAAGCCAGCAGCTAAACATACAGCAGTGTCCAGACATGCCTAAGATAGCTCCGAGCAGTTCTCCATTGTGAGCACTCAAGTATGTGTGGCACATCCATGCGTCGAAATACTAACAAAGAAGAAAAGGAGAAGTGTGTGTGCGTGTGTGTGTGTGTGCTTACACTCATGCTAAAGGATGGATCTGACCACAGCCATTCACAACTTCATTAACCGCAGACACCATCAGCACTCATATTAGACTACAATCAAAAGGGCCGACTAGTCATCACGTCTGTAGCTGCAGTAGATGCTGCAGGGTTCAACACGGCTGAGTAACAAACTTGTATCAACAGAGTGCACACAAATGAGTGTTTACAGCTATTAAAAGCTGCCTGATTCAAGTTATGGCCCATAGAAAAAACTCAGAAAATAGATAATAATAGTGTAGGGAACTCAAGATGCCAGTGTGCACATTTCCCCGGATATGTCAAACATGAATTATATGTTGTAAAAGGAGAGGATTAACTGTGCAGCTTTGAGGGAAGAACTCGGGTTTGCAGCCTTGAATTTTATGTATCACAGGGATTCACCCAGAGTTAGCTACACTTCTCTCGGTTTAAATGTCTTGTTAGTGTCCATGTCCATATTAATATCTGCCACAAGCTATTTTTTTTTCCAAATGGTAGCATTCCTAGTGTCTAGACAAACAAGTACGACAAGACTAAGCTCACAGCTTGAAGAGCCATAGATGGGATTATTTATACCTGTCAACTTTAGGTTCATCATTTACATGTAATTTTTTTTATGGAGAGTTCTAAGAAATGGTTTCTGGCCATGCCAAGATGTAGTCTGACTTCTGGGCCAAACCACTGGTAGTAAACATTATAGAAACTGGCATTAAATATAGCACTCGGACTGAAAAACCCTCTCTTGTCCTTTATTATATCATCAGCAATCTTGGCAAAGATTTCCAGTCCCTTGACACAGCAGTATACTCCCAGTAGCAGAAAACAGGAGGATAACCTCAAGGAAACTCTGTATTGGACACTCCTGAACTATCTTTGGCATATTATGATGTGTGTGTGTGTGTGTGTGTGTGTGTGTGTGTGTGTGTGTGTGTGTGTGAAAATAGCCTTGCTTTATGGGCTAAACATAAGGAAAAAGAGCAAAAACACAAAAGCAACATCTCAATCTGTGCAAATGCAAAAGCAGCGTGCGTCTGTTTACAAGACACGAGCAATGATCATTTTCTGCGAAACACGCGAGCGAGGAGCAAGCCGCTCATAAATCTGAGCGCGAGAAGACGTAGTGTGTCTCTAATGCTCTCCGCAGACATGTTGTGGCTGCTCAGTACGTGCAGTGTCACAGGGCCAGATGTAGTAGCACAATAAATTATAATCTTACATTTCCAGAGAAGATGTGAAGAGAAGGCGAATTCTTTCCGGACGCTGCATACAAACCATTTAGAGCTTAATCTTTACTGACAATCAAAGCTAATCAAAGAACTGAGACAGTCAGACCCAAAGACAAACTTCAACAACAGTTATGTCAAAGAAAATTATATATCAAGAGAAAAGAACCCAGAAGGGGTGGAGGAAGTATTCCGATCTTTCACACAAGTAAAAGTACAGTAGCAATACCACTGTGTAGAAGTAATCTGTTACAAGTAAAAGACATTTACCCCAGGGATAGGTATGAGCATCAAAATATACTTAAAGTACCAAATAAGGCAATCCTCATGCAGAATGGCCCATTTTAAAATGATATTTCTAATAGTTTGGGATATAAGTGATTCATTAATGTATACAAAACTTTAATATTGCAGCTGGTAAGAGTGAAGCTGATTTTAATTACTTTATATACTGCTGGGTAGCTTTTGAATTTTAACCAACAATTATGATTATATTTTGTATTATTAATCTGAATCCTCAAAGTAACTGGTTACTTAAGTTATCAAATACATGTAGCTGACTAAAAAGGTCAATATTTCCCTCTGAAATGTAGTGGAGTAAAAGAATAAAGTAACATACAATGAAAATACTACTCAGTATAATACTCAAGTGCCTCAAAATGCCTTCAGCAAATTATGCACATAAGTTTCTACATATCCTCATACAATGGTTCTAGGCTGTTCTTATGCACTGTTTCTATGTTATCTTACGGAAAGTAAAGCACCAAAAATTTGTATTTGTATTTGGCTTGAGCGGTGGATGGGTCACAAAACACAGGACATTTCTCCACAATAGACAGATGTCAAGAACCGTGTGACCTTGGAGGTATTTTAAGGTACGTTTTCACCATGTCTTTTTCTAAACATAACCACAATTACTTCCCTTTATTACTTAATTTTATGTTAAGGATGTTACATCATTCATGGGCTGCTAATTCCCAGGATGTGATACAAACTGTTTTGTGTGCATTTTCTTAGTATATCATTCAAACCATTGCATGAGGACACATTGACAGTTTATTTGATATTCTACGAAAATGCACACACAACAGTTCGTATGACATCTTACGAATTAGTGCCCACAATTAACTTAACATATTTAACAAAGTTACAAACTTAGAGAAAAGTTACGTAGGTTAGGTTCAGGTATGTGGAGGTATTCTGGTTAGGTTTAGGAAAAGAAATATGGTGACAGCGTACCTTAAAATAACTCAAAGTTCATGTGGCTCTGAACACTGATCTCCTGGGGAAAGTCCTGTGTTTTGTGACCCATGTACGACCCCAGCCTGCCTCATAATGGGAACTGCATCCTTTTGTACTCCCATCAGCGCTTAAGTTAGGTGGTCACAGCAGGGGCCTAAATATAGACCCTGCGGGCAGTACGGTTGCACTGGGGCCCATGAGGTGGGGGCCCATAGATACAGTGGGCCTTCCAATAATGTGTAGGGTGAAGAATGGGCCCTTATGAGTGATTGCCACCTTGAAAGAACACGTGTTCAAAAAATAACTCGCATTCAATTAAAAACAGTGCTGTGTGCTTTATATGCCCTTGAAAAAGTTTGGGTTTTTTTCTTTTTTTCTATAACAAAATAATATGCTTATTCTATGAATAATTAAGATTGTTGAATTAATAATTTCTTAATTTCTTATCTTCACTGGTATTTTTTGCTATATAGATATGCAGTGATGATTGCTAGGTAATATGTATATTGATGTTATCCAATGTCAAGTCTCTGATCATTTAATGAGATGATATGCGCTGGGGTCTATCGTAACTACCTTATGCCACTGAGTTGCAGTGTTCCTAAATTTGTGGGTTATGCATGAATTGCTGGCTCATGATTACATAAGCTATGTACAAATTTTGGCGCATTACTTTTCATAGGAAAATGTATGAACAGTACATGAGAACAGCCTGCTATGTTACTTTGCCCATCTGTGGTGACTTTGCAGGAAGGAAAGAGACCAGCTAACAGCTTTTTCATTCACTGCTGTTTAGGACACACTTTGGATTTGAACCTCTGTTAAGTTATGATTTGGCCCTTCCTGAGAGTGCAAAAGAGTCCAACACTGTAGGGTGTATTTTGGCAAGTCAACACAGTCACAGTATGGATGTCTTTTACATAAAAATATTACCTCATGTGTAGTTAAACTGTGGCAGGAATTTGAAGCCAGACATATGAACTAATCCAGAAGTAAAGGTAAAGTTAGTTTTATCACACGTTCATTAGGAGAAGCATGACACCATCAGGTTTTTAGATTACACGCATTGTTTTTAATGAAGTATAAACTGCTTAATGACCTGACGGCTATAATGTCTGTTGCTATAGACATTGTTGACAGACACGGCAGCTAATGGTACTTTACTCAGTAGCACAGAATCCATCAAGATAAGCCTTCAGACTGCCATTGAGCCATGCCACACCACAGGGTTTTAAAGTTGTTCAACAACCAGGGGCAAGCCCATCCCACTGACAGTGCCAATCAGTTGAGCAGCTACTTTTTTCCTACCGCTGGTTTGTATCGTAATTCATCTCCTCAACTATGTGATGCTGCTTTTTCATCTTTGCGCTCACACGTGCGCATCGGCCAAGCCGCAGCTGACGCCAGAGAGCTACTGTAGGCAAAGAAAACACAGCGTACTATTACTTTCCCCCCGTGCAGTCTGCTCACGCTTGCCCCACAGCCTGCCTGCCTGCCTGCCCCCAAAAGGCAGTCTGCTTCTGATTATGTGTGATCATCCTCGAGCTTGCCAGCTACATTTCAGACTCAAGGGAGTCATTTTTCTCTTTAAATCTGGCCTCCATTCAAAAGGAATTACATTGTAGCTTGTCTAAGCCATTGTTAATTGCACTCATGGCAGCTACCAGCACTCCTGCTCTACTTGTAATATTGAGGTTTTTTTTTTTTTTTTTTTTACTTGTCATTATCATTTCCATACTATTTGTAGCTCACATAATGGAGTCTCTATTTTTCAGTGCTTTGCACTTGCCAAAAGATGTACATTCAGTGGTACCACTCATCAGACCCTGTTAATTTTGAAAGCCCCATCAAGTAACATAATGACACATTATCATTACAAATTAAAACTTAATTTGTCCATGTTAGCTCCCAGTGTCCATTATTCTGCCAATTGCTTCAGTGTTCCTGTCAGGAAATCTCTGCAGTTGGCAGCATTGAGTGAGCGCCATTTCAGTGCTTAGAAATGTCCATTTAAATGTGTATATCTGCAATGTGTGCATGCCTAGAGCACGTGTCAGCCATGTCTTATCCACCAGCATGTGCTTTCACCTTTCAGTATCACTTTATGACCCCAAAATATATCAACAAAGTCATATAATGGGAACTATTACTTTGATAAATGGTAATAGTAGTGCAATTAAGAAAATATGCTGAATAGTGAATGCCAGTATTTTCCCTTAACATAGGCAAAGCATAAGGCATTATGCCCGCAGATTCACGGGGGACTGACTTGATACAAAGTAGTGGAAAGCAGAGATGAGGAACACGGTGTGTTTGTGCTCTCAGCGGTTCAGGATGGTTATTTTGGGCGAATCTGTGAAACCGTATTTCCCTCAAACACTTGGAAAACGCATTTGGAGATGAAATTTGATAGCGTTTGTGTTTTGATTTTGATCATGGGGATACGCTGAATGTTTGAATAATGTTAATGATGATATAATGTCAGCGTTGCCAACATTAACGAGGAAGGACATTATATTCATATCAGTAGAAGTTACTGCAATATGATACTTTGTTGTTCGTTTAAGGGGAACCCCTCTTCCTCCTCTTTTCTCTGTAGGGAAGTCACTGGTCAGGGTCAGCTGCAGAAAAACATGGGGGGAAATGATCTACATTGCATGTATCCAGTAGCTACCACTGAGCTATGGTAAGTTTATATATCAGGCAAACTGACACTTATGCTGAAATTAATCAGGAGATTTATTGATAATCAACAGGGACTGCAATCTAGTGGCATTTGACCTCAGAAAACCCCAATTCAGTGCTATTGGCTGCAAGCTATGATGGAACACAGGCCATTTACTGTACTGTATGTAACTCTAGAGTGAGCTGATTGTTGAGGCTCATTCCCAGGATGTCAAGCACCGACGCTTTGGGTTCATTGTCCGACCAAACCACCAACCCAGAACATTGGTATCTGATGACTTTGGAATGAGATTCATCAATCAACTTTATCTATATCCAGAGTAACATACAGCTGGTAACTTTTACACAGAATAACTTTTGTGATATTTGCTGAAACTGCTAGTACATTCACACAGCACTAAAAGAGACAGATAATCTGTAAAAAAAAAAAAAAAAAAAAAAAAAAAATCATTTTCCTCTGCCGTAGCTGCCAATCATGTCAATTATTTCTCATGAACTGTCAAACTAAGCTGATCAAACATGAATCAAGATTCTGTAACTTTTGCCTTTTTCTCGCCTCAGTGTTTTCAGAAACATATTCTAGTGCAGTGGTTCTTAAATGGTGTGCCATGATGCAAATTCAGGTGTGCTGTGAGATTTTGTGATAATCACACATCTTTATAACCACAGTTACAGTTGTGGCACTTGTACGGCTTATCTTTGTTATGCAAAAAGAATTCTAAGTTCACTGTATCAGTAGGCTATGTTGTGCACACCCATTTCCTAATAAAGAGGCAAACTCTAGCTTAAAATGTAATTTAATTTAATGTAATTTGGAAAAACATTCAGGAGGAACCTGTTAGTCACCGATTGTGCATGGGAATTATAGGTGTGAGACACATTAAAAGCCCTGATTGGCAGCTAGTGTGAGGGATGACAACATTTAAAAGTAGAAAGCAGTGAGTGGGACAATGGATCACTTTACTGCATAGAGCAAATTACAACAAAGCACTAGTGAAGACGACAAGAGTGATAACACACGTTACAGAAGCTATTGTGCACAGATTTTGGCTCGCCCTTTAGTGTGCCTTGGGCAAAAAAGTTTGAAAACCACTGTTTTAGTGTACTGTTGTGCTGTAAAATGAGAAAGCTGGTCCATCCAGTAGACAGTGTTTAGTACTTTGTCTGACTGTCTCCAACATGGCAGCTGGGTTACAAACTTATGTCATTAGAGGCAGTAGGAAGAGGAGGAGAGACACAGACTATCCCAAAGATCTTGTGTCCTTCTTTTAGAATATAGCTACAGTTTCAGCAAATATGACAAAAGTCATTTTCATAGAAGTTACCAACTGTAGCTTTAAAGAAAACATCTAAAACTCCATGTACACTGGGCAAACTCCATCTACTGAGAGGAGTTTGCCCCATTGAAAGCTCCTGAACTGCAGCTAAATGGACCTTGTGCTGAGATTGTTTTGTTAGATATATTTTCATTATTAAATAATAACCAGAAATAAAGAAATTGGCAGTTATTTCAATTAATTCATGGCAGAAATATAATAAATAAAGTGTTTAATTGACAGCTTGGGGCCATTCAGCATCCATTTTGACTTGTGGAAATTGTTTCAGAATTTAAATGTATTTTTAATCTAACACTGAATATCAGTAGCCTAGGTGTTATGGATGGTTATAGTGGCAGTATTGTGTTTACAATAGAAGTATACCACCAAATAGGTGATGTAAAAAGACTAAAAAATTGCAGCAGTAGAAATAAACTTTGTGGCAGGCAGGGTCCCTCTCTGCTTCTCTCTCTGTCGCTCTCTCTCTCTCACACACACACGCACGCACGCACACACACATATCTCACACACCTCCCACCTCCACCGATGGGATCCCTGGGTAGAAGACATCATCAGGCGGTCCAGGAGGTTGCAGGAGCCGGTCGCGTCATCATCCCTGTATGGGCGGCGCACTGACGGGAGGACGGAGGGTGTTTTCCAGCTTTAAAAGCACCGGAGCCGGCCCCTCTGACAAACCGCGCTGCGTCATCGACCTGGGGAGACTCTTGAAAACCTTCATTGAGCTGAAGAGAGCCAAACTCACCTCAGCCGCGGTCCCCTCAGCAGCCCTACCTGCGCCGGTCTCCCGATCCACCACTACTAACATTTCTCCCCGTTCACGCTACACCGCGCTGTGTTTCCAACTTGTACACTCGCTTTGCTTTAACTTCGCCCGAATTATGCTTTTATTTGATGGTGTGTGAAGTGATCTAGCTGTTGCAACGTTGTCATCGGCATTGCAGTCTCACAGCCGGAGAAAGTTGGTGCGCATCGCTTGTTGAATGCAGGATACCTTCTGCCTGAGCGTCAATTCCAAGTTTAGCTTTGGAGCAGCAGCCGGTGAGGAGCGGGGACTCCACTTTCTCACCTCTCTCGCCGCCGATATGAAGTCTGCAGAGGAAGGTAAAATATATTGCTTTAAGTTTAATGTAGCACACAAACATAAATTTGCTGTCAAAGCCGTAAAGGTTTACACCAGGTGCTGCGGCTATGATGCAAACTGATAGGGACCTTGTGCACTGCTGTAAAGTCTGGGTGAAGCATTTAGTAAACTCATATTACAGAGGAAAGGGCTGTCAGTTAAGGTAAACTACAACTACAATTTTATTTATTTATTTATTTATTTTTTATTTTTGATGAATAAAAATAAATAATCCACCTGCAAATATTAAACTGGGCAGCTGACTGGCTATAGTGTTATTTGGCCACTTTGATAAATTCTTACTTCTTATTAAAGGTTAAAACTCTTAATTTTGAGAAACCATCTTAAATGATCCCGGGGTGTGTTACTATTTTTTCTAACTAGCCACCACATTCGTGGCAGACACCTTTCTCTTGATCTTTGCTCTGCATGAGGATCAAATTAGCACGTACTCAAGTAAATTGAGTGGCATGCACCCATTTAACATCCACACCATTAGGTGTCTCCAGCTGTCTGTGCAGGTGCTGCTCATCATGTGCAAAGAATGTTGATGGGGGTCACACTGTTGCTGTCAACAACTTGATGTAACGCTTGAAAAGAGGTTCTTTTTTTTTTTAAAGAAAATTAAAAATCAGGGAGTTTATTCTCCAAATGCACAGCAAGGTCAGAGGTCAACCACAGAACAGCAACACCAGGGGTTGCCTAAAGATTCCGCGTTGGTTTACCATTAGAGTGAAAGGCTTGGTTTTGTTTTAAAAGCTTTGATTCAGCATTTATGGTAGCAAAATTTGATTTGGTCCGTCAGAAGTCATTGATAGTCTGTCTTGTCATAATTCAAAGAGTCTTCCAGTGCTGATGTAACTGGCTTTTTGTGGATTTTGGTAATTTCATTTTGTCTTTGAGGTTTCAGGCGGACGGGTGCGGGCTGTATTATTATTCATTTCAGTCTCTCAGTCCTAAGCCTTATAATTGGTAACAGACGTGTGTGTGTGTGTGTGTGTGTGTGTGTGTGAGTGTGAGAGAGAGGGAGCTGTGATCTGTGCGTTCAGGGATGCCGGGTAGCTTGCTTGACAATGAGACGTGCTTAACCACACACAGCTCCAGCAATATGCCGAGGGCTGCTTGATTATCATACATAAACTCAGACACATAGACATGTAGACACAAGCACACACACCACACACTTTACTGGTGTTTTGCCATAGCCCATAGGCAGCCATGTGTGATAAGTGGCCCCTGGGTTCTTAGTTCCAGAGGCTGCAGATGACTTCTGTGGGCGACCACCTATCTCTCCCTGAGGTCCCGTCAGTCTGAGCCCAGCCTCGACCACAATCCCTGTGGATAAGCCCATCCATTCTTTAGTCACGCTGGTTTGGTTGTGGGGTGGGAGCGTTTTGATCGTGATAGCATAATTGAGAAAAATTGTGGAGGACAGAAAGAGCACGCTATAATCTGTGCAATAGTCAGTGTTTTCAAATTAACTCTGCTTGCGCCGCATTTTGAATGCACTGCAAACAACTGTAGAGGCTTTGAATTGAGTGCAAGAGTGAGTCATTTTCTTTTTCTTTCATTTGTTTCACCCCACAAAATTATGATCTGGGATGATTTTGTTAGTTCAGCAGACGTGATGTGTGTGACCCGGAAAAAGCCAAGTTTCAAGATCATGCAGCACACAAGAGTGAAAGCCCCAGTGCGTGTGTTTGAGTGGGTGGCAGAAGAAGTCAAGTATGTTGCGGCGAAGCTCACTGATCTGCGCACACATTCAAAAGGGGGAAAAAAAACAAAAGAATAACAGCTGCAACTCTAAGCAAAGTCAGTCAGGCCTGAAGTAGGAGGTGTGTCACACCGGGTGGAGTGGGCAGGAGATTATCATCTGTTCAGCACTAGAAGAGGGTAAACCAGAGGAGAAAAGCATCAGAGGAGACTGAGCTCAAGGGATACGCTAGTGTTTATGTCGAAACTTAGTGTATGATCACTGGGGCCGAGATGAGTTTCCCACATGAAGAGCAGGAGTTTGATTTCAGCTATGTGTTTGAGTACAGCCAAGGTGTCCAGGATGTACCTGAGAGAGGTGGGTACTCGAGGGCAGTGGAGGGCGTCTTTTCTTTATTGTATGTCCTGTATGTTGCAGAGTGTGAGGGCACTCCTGCGTTCTGGGATCAAAGAGACTTTAGAAGTTAGTGTGTCTCTGTGTAAAAGAGTCTGCATTTAGCAGTCTGCTAACCCCAGAAAAGATGATTCATTTTATTATAATTTCATAATAACTTTCTGAAGTCTCTGTTTTGTGAGTAATATGTGTCAATTGGTACTGGCAACCTATAACAAGGTGTCCTAGGCTTCAGTGAACTTGTGATATATTGAACTTGTCTGATGTACACCGCATTATCACTTCTGAAAATAGACTCTCATAAACTAATTTTAGACTGCCTACCCACATATTACGCGGTGTGTGACAGATTCATCATTTCATGTGATGCGCAGCATTGTGGTTAACAAATATAGCGCGCTGCATCAAGGGGAATGCCCTTCACGGGGTTTCAGACTGAGTGGTATTCATTCGTCGACCACTTTTACCCTCATTGACGTTATCAATAAAAGACGTGAGGATTACAACTGTTGACACAGCAGTCAGACGCTACAAGGCTAACTGAAGTGGCATACCTGCCAGGCTACATGTGCCTCCACTGACTGAGTTTGTATGTCATTGCACTTGTCTGCCAGTTATTTCCTTGCGCGCTTGCTTGTGCGTGCCCTTTCGTTTGTGTGTGTGTGTACCACGGCGCATCTGTGTGTAACGCTGCAGCAAACTCTCTTTGACTTAATCACAAGCTCAGAGCGATGCGAGAGTGCTGTCAGTTTTCCACAGGGGAGGGCCTAATTCACTCAGTGAGTGATGCAATCAATCAAATAAAGCATCCATCAGCGCTGCTGGAGGAATTCGTGTAGAGTACATATGACAGCAGGGAGTGCCAAATAGAGCCTTAGATGAACTGATCAAACAAACAGAGTGGCTGTGCAACTTGCGACTACACAGCAACCACATACAGTAACTGCTCAGAGATGATTGCTAAGCTTCTCCAGATGTTTGTAAAGAAGGCAGGCAGTCATTCGCTGTGAGGCATATTGGTAAGATCTGTGTAGGGGTATTGTTCTAAAATGTAATCAGACTTAATTACCGCCATAATGTAATGGTTCTGAGCATTTGCAGTGGCATTTTGTCATACTTCCATATACTTACAATATACTCTTTTTTTTCCAGATGCATACAGCTACACACCAAATGTCAGCTTGTCCCTTCCACTGGGCATGGGCAACCCTTGTCTGGCCACCCAGTACCACACCTTACAGTCCAGCCCAGTCATCTCAGTTTCCTCTTGCCACCAGACAGGCTACAGCCTCCAAAATGATAACCATGCAGCATCAGGCTACTACCTGCCCCACGGCCTGAGACCCAGTGGGGCCCCTGCCCTGGAAAGCCCCCGTATTGAGATCACTGCCTACAGCCAGTATCCCGAGGATGAGGTTGAAGAGAGCAGCAGTGAGGACCACATCATCAAACGAGGCGTTAACTCCATTGTGACGCTGACACTGCCCAATGCCGACGGCTACCGTGATCCCAGCTGCCTCAGCCCCGCAAGTAGCATTTCCTCACGTAGCTGCAACTCGGAGGCGTCCTCTTACGAGTCAGGCTTCTACAATTATGACAACTCCCCACAGACCTCCCCCTGGCAGTCTCCCTGCGTATCTCCCAAAGGCTCATCCTCGCTCATGTCTTGCCCACATGCCAGCGGCCCTGTAGCTTCCCCTCACCATTCACCCTCCACCTCGCCTCAGATAGGAGCCGTGGCAGAGGAAGGCTGGCCAGCACAACCTCGTGGCTCCAGGCCTAACTCCCCTTCCTGCAGTGGAGGCGGTGGAGGCAACGGCGGTGGTGGCGGCAGCATTGGGAAGAGAAAGTACAGCTTCAATGGCACCACCTACCGTCAGACATCCTGCTCGCCCAACCAGTCGCCCACCCCGTCCCCACATGGGTCACCCAGGGTCAGCGTCACGGATGAGAACTGGCTTGCCAACACCAACCAGTACACCAACTCTGCCATCGTGGCCGCCATTAACGCTCTCACCACAGATGGAGTGGTCGACATGGGGGAAGGAATCCCGATCAAGACACGGAAGACTATGCTCGACCACTCAGCCTCCATGAGCCTGAAGGTGGAGCCCGGTGGCGAAGTGCTGGGTCCTGAGGGGGAGCTCTGCCATGAGGACTACCCCTCCCGCTTGGCCCTAAAGAAGGAGAACTACTGTGGAGGGTTCCTGGATGTGCCCCAGCACCCATACCCGTGGTCTAAACCCAAGCCTTACCTCAGGTAGGTGGAGCTGCTCCAGCAACACAGTAGAACTGTAAAAAAGCTGAACTGTGTAAAACTGACCCTTTAGTCCTGTGTCTAAACTGCCTTGAGAAGGCATTGAAGCAATCACCGGTGCTTCTATCATTCTGCCGATTAAATACTTGAGAGTGCAAAGGAAAAACAATTCATCCAATAATGCCACTCCTTCGCTCCATTGTCTATTTGTGTCCAGTCAGTGTGGTTAATTTATTGCAAGGACAAGATTTTGAGTTTTACAGTAGTTTTTAATCTTCAAAGGCCATATCAAAAGGCAGAAATCCAAAAGTTGCATGCTCTTCACTTCCAAAGGAGTTCTCTTTGAAGATGAAAACTATTTCATAAATCATATTTCACAGGGAGGAGTTGCCCAGCATGTGTGTGGCACTGTTGCTATGGCAACCCCCACACGAACATAATAACACACATAGACACAATCACACAAATACACACATGCACTCAACTATATCATTGATTTTGACTTTTGAGCAAAACAAGCCTTTTTCATTTTCAATTGTGTCCACTTTTTTTCCCAAGCCAATAACACACTCTTCTGTCGGAAATCAAGTGTTTGATTAAGATAGCGAGCAACAGGAAGTAATGGTGACAGGCCTGACTGAAGGGGAAGCAGTCTGTGGGTTAATCAGCCGGCTCGCTGCTGTGGCCTGTCGCGCCATCAGCCCATCTCTTTCTGTGTAGCTAACCTGATGTCATGCACTGACTGGGCAGATAAAGCCCCGTGGGGGGAAATCAGTTCGTTTTGGGTCAACAAACAGCCCGCAAGTTCCACAGAGATGCCAGAGATTGTTTTCAGCTGAGCCACCCTTCAGGTCAGGGGTTTGCGTTTACCAGGCATCCGGCATGGCGAAATATTGTCTTGCACATGTTTGTTTTGGTTTAGATATCTCCACGGTGTTCACATGGGAAGCTCTGACTCTCCATCCCAGAGAACAATGATGTTAAGGGAGGCCAGCTGTAGCTCTCAGAAAGAGATATCATGCTCCAAGGCAGGGTGCGCTTGCTGACCTTATTCCATGGTATAACTCCCCTGTCTTTAAAGGAGCTCTATATGATGTTCAGAGTCAATCAATCCAGTTTACTGTAATTTTACCATACATCTCTAAGCAACGCAGAATGAGAGCATTCCTCTGGGATTGAGGTGCAACATAAATAAATAACACTATATTCAAAAACACAAGCATTCATATGGTCCAGCACAGTCCCTGAGCCTGCATACCTAAGATGTATGGAGTGCAAGCAAAAATAATGCAAGTTAAAATTGTAAAAACAAATAATTCAGAGGTTGTCTGCACACAGCTCTCAACATAGAGGTGACTGAGGCTGAAGCTGGCAGCTAACGATGCTAACAGCACCGACAGAGCTCACAAGAGCAACAGTGCTGACAGAGCTAACAGTGTAAACCGTGCAGGGACTGGGTGTGGGCACTATGCTTCCACGAGTATAAGCACAGTGGAGATACACACACAAGGACACGCATGCACTAACACGCACATGTGGCTAGACCATCTACCACAACAAAGAACAGAGAAGCTCAAATTGCAACATACTCAGATGTAGTGTGACCTCATTCTCTGCTCACGACGCATTACTCCACTATATCTTTACAAAGCAAAGAGTTTTCTGCTTTATTAAAGCTCTGGATATCGTATTAAGCTCCTTTAATACTACCATGGCTGTGCTTTATAATTTTACAGTTGTCAATATGGAATGGATAATAACTGCATCAAGGGACAGACTGATTGCCGTTGTGTGTGACATTTGTTTTTGTGCCCTAGAAATGTCTTTTCCTCCCACTGTCACTTTCTTAACTCCCCGTGTCTGTTTCCACCTGTCACACCATAATACAAAACACACTGCTCTCTAACCAGGGCACATTCGTCTCTCATTTATTTTTCATAAAAAAGGGCCACTAATTATTACCCAGGCCCATGGAATTACACACGTCAACGAATGACTTCAATTGATTAGATTACAGACCATGATGACATGGAGAAGGATCAAGCCAGTTGGATTACACTAAAGTGTCCTAATTTGAGGCTAATTTAAAGCAAGTTTAGAACTTTCTGATTCCAGTGATGGAACCGCGGAAAAAAATGCAACCCCGCAGTTTCTACTTTGGCAAATCAAATGTGTCTGCAGTTTTAAGAATAGAATAGAATAAAAAAGAGAGAAAAAAGATAAAAAGACAATCATCCTCTGTGGTTTTATTTCAAGCAAAGAGGAAATGCAAATCACAGCACTTCCTGTTTTTGAGCAAAGAATAACCAGAGAGTATGTGTTGAGCACAGGAAGTGCAAATCTTTATAAGTTAAATCACTACAAAGCTATATTAGTTAGCATTAACAGACATTTTGTGTATTGCTATTTTATCCTAATAAAAGATGTCATTTTATTGCAGCCCATCTCTGCCAGCTCTTGACTGGCAGCTTCCGTCCTGCTCCGGCCCGTACAGCCTACAGATTGAGGTGCAGCCAAAGTCCCACCACAGGGCCCACTATGAGACCGAAGGCAGCCGAGGGGCGGTGAAGGCGCTGTGTGGCAGCCACCCTGTAGTACAGGTATGTCACCAGCACTATGTTAGCCAGGAAATGTTCTTTTTAGAGTCACTGTACACACTTGTGTTTATCAGAAACAAGGTTAGCTTTGTGTATTTGAACTGTGTAATAATTTGCTGTCATTACAGCATAAGTGGGAACAGGCAGAGAAGTGCAGGCTGACTGATTAATGGCAGTATTTTTTTTTCTGTCCAACAACAAACTAGTGACATGGAAGTTTGGCTGTTGCTGACTTTTTGACACCATAAAGTCTCAGAGCAAAGTCAGAGCAGCCATGACATTTCTTTCTTGCTTTTTTCCTTCAGAAAAATCAAATCAGATTTGAGTGGTCAGACTTAATTCTGTACTTGTAAACTTCCTTTCAGATCATTATCATCTGCAAAAATCTCTGTGGCTCATTCTGCAGAATTAATATGTGACTCACATCAGATCTCCCAAGAAAATCAGAACTGAGCAATCTGTCTTTGTCTACTAACGTTTGCCCCAGAAGATTAACCACAGTAAAAATAACCTACCAGTAAATTGTTTTAAACTTACAGAAAATTCAGTGTCTTTACGTCACCTCTGCAAACTTGTTAGGCCACTTAAGCAGATCTCAAAAGCCCTCAAGCCATTTCTGTCACTTCTGTATACACACACAACTGTCTTTATGTTTTTGCATGTGCTTGTATGCTGATTTATAAATGTTCCCTGAAGCCAGGAGTCAATCTACTTCTGCAAAAGGTCGCCCTAAGCAGCAGCAGTGCATGCTGACTCAATTAGTATAGAGCAGGACCATCGCCTCTCACTATTGTGCTTGGCGAACACTTAAAGAGCACACGTCAGCCTCGCCGGCAGCACAGAGCTCCTTTCTCTGCTACACTGTCATCACACTTGCGCTGACATCTAGGTTTACTCAAGGTGGGGATCTAGCAGTGTGCATGTGTTCGTGTGTCCTTAAGGTTAAGTGTCAATTTGCCTTTAATGTCGTCAATTCAAAATAAAGGTGCATCTTAACACAGTGGCGTTCACTGATGATGATTTTGTTATGAACTGGATTTAAAGATTTCAGGTAGCAGATCTTATTCTGCAGCCAAACACTGCACCCTGAGAAAACAATTTTTTTGGTCCAGTACAGTCAGGTTGGTGGTCTTTCCTTGTCACACACTTTAGCATTAGACATTGTAAGTGCCAAAGCTGTTTTGTAAATAGATGTTGTCAACACATCCTGGTCTGCTCGATGTCAAACGCGCTTGACAGCTGTTGGCCGACGTGGTGTTATACACAGGCCTGTCAGACTTCAGGTTTTCTCTGTAAATACAGCCAATTACTCTCCTTCATTACAAACCTTTGTGTATCCACATGCGGGTGAATCAACATTTTACCCGTGAGGCTGACCAGACTTGCTCTGCCATGCACAGCTGTGGCAGGTGAGGCTGCTTTTCATTTAGTTTACACCACTTTGTGACTCACTCTGGGGGCCCGAGAACAAAATTCATGAGTAAGCGTCCTGTGTCTCTTTGCATACACAGTGTTGTCCTGATTTAGATCGATGACTCGGGGTGTTTATTTCATTCTACACGGGCGCCGATTTATTGCCAACTTTGCGAGGATGTTTTCAAGTCTTACTGTGTATGTCGAGCAATTATTAGTAAGTAGTAGTCATGGAGGAAATATGATGACAGCTGCTTTACTGTCACACCTCCCCCTTCACTCGCATAGCTCACACTTTAGTCTTACTTTTGAGGAGTGATTTATGTGCCTGCATGTGCGGTCAGTCGCAATATCTTGAGGGTGTCATGACAGTGGAAACCACTGGAAGCATGGCAGTTGATAGAAAGATAAATCTATAAGGATTACGCAATCATGTGTACATGCTAGAGGGTAGAATGAAGGAGAGCATATACTGTATCTTCAGGGAGTTTTTGCACAGTTGCTTCTCTTAGTCTTTGTTGCAGTGAAATTTTGTTATCTTAGAGGATAGAGCATGTTATAGTCCCCGCTGCACAGTGTTAATGAGTGCAGGCGCTGGATGGGTGAGGTGCAGTCAAGGAGAATGAGTCAATAATGACACAGGGACACGAGTGTAGGAAGCAGCTAAGGAAGTGTCTGTGTGTGTGTTTATGCTTTGGACCAGAGTGAGTAGAAAGAAAGGGAGAGAGAAGGGGCATAGGGAGTCACCAGGCAGCTGGGGCTTGGCTTGGCTGCCCCTGGAGATGCTCTGCATCCTGCTGATTAGGGCCTGGGTGGCACTGAGGTTGACTGAGCATAGTGGTGGCGGGGGTTGGCGGGTAGGAGTCCCAGCCAGCACCCATCGGACACCACCTCCCCTTTTCCATGCACTGGTGCCTCCCTCCCTCTCTCCCTGGAGGGGGGCGAGGATGTCACTCCTTGTGAGCCATTCGTCCTTCAACCATTTCCCAAACCAGCACCAACAGGCCTCCCTCTGCTGAAGCCCAGTCATCCATAGCTCATGTTTTTTTAAGCTCATGGATGATCAGACACACGGGCTATGAGTGATGGTGACATGTGTGTTGGAAAGCGACAGTGGAGCAAGATGAAAAACATGAAGGGACACACTGTTTCTTCATCTTACGACGTTCCCGGGAGAGACAGCAACTGACAGATAATCAAACCATGACACTCGACTGCTCAATTACTGTTGTTGTCTTGTTATTCAATAACAAGCAGAGGTGTTTTTTTTGACAAGCGCACAGGAAGGTTTAGCATCTATATGCTCTGACATCATCCTAAGCTGCAGCAGCTCAACCACACCACACTCGGTGCTTTTCCCCACACACCCATTGTGGGATTGGGAGAATGGAGTGTCTGCACTCCAGCCACACACCGATGAAAACCTCCAGATTATGGGTTACCTCGACTCATTACCTCTCTGCTGCTTGCACCGGCTCTCTGCGCTTCCTGTTCCAAATCTCCATTTATTCTGGACTTGCACTCCATCCTTCCCCCTCCCCTTTTCCGCATCCACAGCCTTTTAACCTCCTCTCTTTTGATTGGTCCACTCTGTGACCCCCGTGGCTGCTTTTCCACTTTATTTACTGCAGCAGACCACAGCGCCATTAAGGGGATCTAGGGTACTCTATCGGCTCCTCTCACACTGCTCCAGACTCTCCCCTCTCTTACCACAGCTATGCCAAACGTCTACAAGATGATTTTGCGCAGTAAAAAAAAAACCTGGTCTACCTTTGGTCACCACAACATTGATTGATGGTTTTGTTCAAAGGAGAACAGTGGATTACGTTAATTGAGAATATAGTGACCGAGGATGTGACCCGGCTCTGATCTAAAATATGGTTCAGTTGAAGATGTTGCAAAGGCCTTCAGGTTCAACCTCAGTCAGGAAACACACAGACATCCGCCAGACCCTTAGTTACAGCAGACAGCAACACCTGTGGAGTATTAAACCTATCGAGCAGTGCACACTGCAGTCCTGCATATGGTGAGTTCGTATAGGATAATGACTGGCCTATAGGGCTTTCCCCCCTCACGCATACACACACTCAGCCTCTCATTAAATTTAAAGCAGCAACAGACATGGTGTAATTTCAGCAGGATGTGGCCATCATCCCTATTAACGTGTGCGTGACTTAATACCCATCTCCCTTCCTCTGCAACTGTATGTAATGCACATCAAATTTGCAGTATGTTTCCGCCACGACAACATGAAAGACCTAGGCATACGTGCACTCGGCTCTTCGCATGTGTGGTTTCACCTTGGGATCCGGTGCTTGCTGGCTGCGTAATGTCTCAAAGAAAACCCTCTGATCTACAGCATCCTACACTGTAGCTGCTAATTGCTCATTAAATACTGCCGCCTCTTGTTTGATATTCAAAAGGCCCGGCGTACCCTGTAGTGCTGTTACAGCTTAGTCAGGGCTGTTATTCGTTGCCCAAGGGGGTATTTATGCCACTCTTAAATTGCGGTTCTCCATCTGCGGGGCTTCCCTTACACTGGTATTGGGCTACCACTAATTACCGGTTAATAGCAAGTGGAAAAAATGGAGCGAAATGTGCATCGTTTTCACTGGTTTGAGGTGATAACCAGACAGCCCGCAGATTTATGGGCTAAGACGCTGGTGGGGACTTGTGCTATTGGGGGGCACAGCAATCATCCGTGCATCATCTTACTCAAATCCTCCGTAGGTTTGGATGATATTTCTAATGGCAGGCTGTGTGGGTAACGTAGCCATTCTTTTTATATGGAATTTGGACCCTCACTGGTCTAGACATGGGCTTGTGCTTGAAACTATGCCCTCAATGACATAACACTATAGGGCTCGGTTCAACAAAAACTTTGAGGGATATAGCTGTTTGGTTGCTTATAAAAAAGGAGCAGCTTTCTGAGCTATGGATATGCATTGCATTAAAGGATTGCATATGTTGCCTTACGCATTCAATACGAGGCACTGGAGACATTAGCAGGGGCAGAGGGGTGATGGAGTAAAGTCTGGAAGGAGAGACAACTTGGATGAGTGTACATTTAATTGGATACAGCAAAGGCTGGCTGTGTGACTGTCAGCACTTGACAGAGAGAGAGGAGCGTGATAATGGGAAAAAGCCTGAATCTGCTGTTGTATTTCTCCTCCCCTGCTTCAGTCCCCACCCCACGCCCCCCTTCTCCTCCTCTGCTGCTTCCAGTCGTCTCCTGCTTCTCCTCTCCCCCAATTCTCTGCGCCACGTGGACCTCTTCGAGTCATGACATTTCTCCAGGCAGTGATGAAATCACTGCGGAGGGATAGAAGGCAGCCCACTGCAGGCCTGTAGAGTGTATTCACTCTCAATTTCTAGCAAGGCCAGACACATCTAATTAACCAGCAAGTCATTATTAAATATTACATGTTTAAATCCTTTCTTTGGACTATCTAAGCCAGGCGTAGGCAGCATTGAGAATGTCACTGCAACTAAAGAAATTGAAAGAGAAAATGTGCTATGAAAAAAAAAACAGTTAAAAAACACCCTCTGATGTTATTTTATTACAATAGATTTTGAGTGAGTAAAAAAATTGAGGGAAAAAAAGCTTTGGGGGCTGTGTATCAGGGTCTGAAACTTTTGATACCAATGATGTATCTGTAATGGTCCAAAGGGACCAAGAGATGAATGGTGGAAAGTGGACAGGATGTACCCTCCTCTCCTTTTTTTTAGCTC
Source organism: Epinephelus lanceolatus (assembly GCF_041903045.1). Classification (NCBI taxonomy): domain Eukaryota; kingdom Metazoa; phylum Chordata; class Actinopteri; order Perciformes; family Serranidae; genus Epinephelus; species Epinephelus lanceolatus. The sequence continues at coordinate 33,034,367 of NC_135743.1, forward strand.
GACACCCCTCCACATCATCCCAACTGACCCAGACAATACAGCTGCTTACAATTACACAATTAATGCATCAGCTGCCATATCCACAATGTTTTACTTGAGCCTCAGCTATCAGAAATGGCTCGTGCAGCAGTGGCTTGCGGTGGGAGGTGTAAATGGATCTAGCTGACACAGTGGCAGAAGTTGGCACCCTGAAACAGCTGCAAATCAAGGCTCGATTCAAACTCGGTTTAGATTATCTCAAAAATAAATATACAGTACGTTTGCCAGATATGCTGCAGTTACAGCTCAAAAAGCTCATCTGGTCAAAATTAGCCTTGCTCTGCTCCAACCTCACAGGCTGCATTAGACACAAATACAGAGCTGAGGTCACAGGTGTGTGTGAAGCCTCTGTCGTCAGCCCACACTTAAAGTTTACGACACTATCTCCGCTTTTTTTCCTCATCTTATCCCCCCTTTGAGAATTAAATGAAGAAGTAAGTTTTGCGCTCTGCTTGTGGTGCGCATTTGAGTGAGCATCACAAGGAGTTTAGCTGAAGCAAAGAGGGAGAGGGTCAGAGGAGCACATATGGTAAAGGGATCGGGGGAGGTCGCCTAGGGGGGACTAGACCACGTTCCTTTGCTGCTGGGAAGACCAGCGTCACCAAGAGGACTACCTGACCTCATTAATCACTTCCTCTCCTTCATGAGGTCACTACGGCTTTGAGTGTGGATGCCACCGTCATAGTGCGCTACCGCAAGACGAGTGAAGGGATAAAGACCCCCCTCTCCCCCCTGCCTCTCTTGTGGGCCTCCTTACAGCCACGTGGCGGCTGAGGTAATGGTTGGAGGTCACCGAGATATCCAAAGAAGTCTGCCGAGGCAAAAGTGACAGACGACACGGCTTTGTAGCGCGGCTGCCTGCGTTTTATTAAATCATAAGGGAACGTCATGCAATTTAACGCTCCGGTGTTTCGGATTTGTGCCTCCACTATAGTGCTCTCACGAGTCAATACACAAGTAACTGGTAGCATGTGTGGCTATGGATAATTACCTCTGGTGACACCATAAGTAAAATATAACAAGCAGAGCGGGGTCTGCCGGTGAGATCACCACATAGATGAAGTGGTCCCTTGGGATGCCAAGACTTCAAGAAGCTCCTGACCTCGGCCTAACTCACTGATGACTAGCATGTGTGACTAGCTCACAGGGTCAAGACAGCTGCTAGAGACACTATGTGGAGCTGAAGAGAAAAATAGGATGGTTGGAAATGGAGATGAATGACAGCCTTAGCTTTACCACTCCCTTTGCACTTCAACGATATCTGAATCAAAGCAAAGCCAGATAACCATTCTTGCTCAGATTATTGAGACATATGGATATATGCTTTACTCCAGCAGCTAGTCATGTCCTATTTTTAGTCAACGTAATTAATTCTGAAATTTGTTCTAGTGGGAAGAAAAAGAACACATCCTCTGCCTTGTCCCAAATCCAAAAGATCTGTCATCAAGTACAGACCAAAGGCGTTTAACCTTCAAGTTTATTATCGGACCAGACAACTTTTAATACAGTATCCAGACAAATTTGTTCTCAAACCAAAGACATTAGGTGTCCATGACACTGCAGCACTAATTTCCACAGACTACTAATGACGTAGCTCCCCAGTCCTCCACCAGCCTACCTCTTCCTCACACCCCAGCTCTGACCGCTTTCACAGAGATGATTATAAACCCATTAATCAGATTATGTCATAGGTTACATGTGGTCTGCATTTTGTTATATGACTCAGTCTTTTAGATAAACAACAGGGGTCTTTTATTCCATTCCACGGTACCACTGCTTTCACTCGGATGGATCTCAAAGAAAATTGGTCTGAAGCGATGCGTTGGTGTGCGCCGGGGTAATTGACCAATTTGTGGGATTTTTCAGATGGCCGTGGCCTAGTGAAACTTGGTCTACAGTAAGTGATCCCTCACAGTAAATGTCACATGCGGTCAAGTAGCCACCTGGGTGGATCCGCGGAGGTCCACTCGATGAGAAGCTCTCAGTTTTCTCTCAGTTTGAACTAGATGGATTCTGCAGTTTTCAGATTTCTGAGTCCACACCAACATCCGCCCATATGACCGAATGACCACTGCACAGAGCAAGTATATCCTGGGAGGTCTGCAGTGTAAAACTCAGTTCCAACAGAAATCCACATTTGGTTGGTAAAGTATTCTGGTCAGAAATCCCTCACAAAGTATCAGCTCTCCTTCACCACGCTTTTGAATTTGGGACCTGCCTGTGTGTTCATATTTTTGACCCATTACACACTCGGTTAAATCATCAAATAATGTTACATTAGACACTGTCAGAAAATAATCCAGGGATGCTGAATGTAAATTGGCAGTTACACTTTATATTTGAAGTGCTGTTGACCCCAAAAGTCAACAGTACTTTTCAAACTATGTGTGGCTGTGGAGTTTTTCTTCTTTTTTAAAAGATTTGATCTTTTTATTACTTGAGCAGTAGCAGCTAATGGAGGCCTTCAAGAGGAAGTGGTAGTTGTTTGAAGTGGTGGTTCTGATACAGGAGTCTCTTTCATCACAGTGGGACACAGTCTCGGAGCTTTAATGGAAATCATAATGCATGTTCATAACTGCCCAAAGGTAAAGGGGCTGGGTCCCGTCTGCATTCCAAGCTCCATGAAGTGTTTGGGTGTTATTTTATTTAGCTGTAAAGTTTGATGAATTTGGCAACAACTGTACCATTATGTTAATATTTGTCATAGAAAGACAGAAAATATTTTGTTTACATTTTATTTACACTAATGATATTAAAGTACTGTTTGTCAGTGTTTGAATTTTCATTCCATCCTGCAGCTTCAACTCATACATACAGGGAGCCTATCAAACTATATAAACTTTATCGATCTCACCACAGGCATTTTTGGACCAAACTGTTCTGGGTACTTCCTGAGAGGTACGACCTACTGGGGACCTCCTCCGGAAATATGTACCTTCAAGGGGTTTTTTTTGTCTGCATTTGCACCGCTAAAAAGAATACTAAAGTCACCTATCGTAAGCTAGCCAGCAGCTGGCATAGCAGCTTCACTTTAGAGTCAAAATCCCATTCTATTTCCATCGTCAAATATATGCTCGGCAAAGGCTAGGCTACACTGTCAGTCCAGTTGTCTGTGTTTTCTTTCTTTCTTTTTTTATTTTCAATTCGAGCTGTTGTATGTGTTTTTAAAAATGGCGGTTGCTGGTGTTGAATTGGTCTCACCGTTGTTGTACACTTAAGTCACTCATGGCTACTTTTGTGCTGTGGGAGTACCTACTCTATAAAAAGTCCCTCAAAATGGCGCTCTAAGGACTACGAGGACCCCGGTTCTTGCAGTATGAACACAACAAAAAAGGGGGTTCTTAGAAGTGGGTTCGTTCAACTATGAAAAAGATGCTCCGGTCCAAAAACGTCTCTTGAGGTAGACCTAAGACAATTGCCCTGGTTTCTTATTTTATCTAAGGTCACTTTCCACTGAGTCACTTTTGACTGCTTGCCTCTCTGTAGGCACTTTTTTTAAATAGCAGCAGTGAGATTTTAATGAACAGTGAAGTGATGGCCTCCATGTCTCTGTAACAAGGAGTTCCTTACCCCAGACAGACTCAGAGACATCCAAAAACTTTCTTTTACTCTCTCCTAAAGGAATGTAAAACTAGTTAAAAAAAAAGAACAACAAAGACCATCGAAAAGAGGGTCTCCTTCCCAACCTAAAAACAAACAAAGAAAAGGGGCTTATTTTTGCAGCCCCTCTACCATGTCAGAGCTATCATTAAAGGCCCCTTTAACTATCAGTAGCTGATGTGCATTCAATCTCTATTTCCTAAATGAGGGGTTGCCTGAGATGTGGGTCTTAAAATCTGATGTTGCCTCTCACCTGGGTACCTTTGTTCTCCCGCCAGCTTTATGGCTACATGGAAAGCGAGCCGCTCACCCTCCAGCTGTTCATAGGGACCGCAGACGACCGCCTCCTGCGACCACATGCCTTCTACCAGGTTCACCGCATCACTGGCAAGACCGTCTCCACCGCCAGCCATGAAGTCATGCAATCCAACACCAAAGTTCTGGAGATCCCTCTGCTGCCTGAAAACAACATGAGAGCCATGTGAGTGCTCCTGGACCTCCATGAGTCACCTATCAATCTTTTTCTTTTCACATTTCTCACTGATATCCCCTACTTTGAAACACACCCACAAAAAACACACACTCTTCTCTCTCTCAGCACCTTCCTATGTGCTTTGGTTCTAAAAACAGAATGCTTGATGATAGGTACTGTACAGCGCACACTTCTGAATAGACCTCCAAAACTCAGATCTGTGCTTTCACCCGAAGAGAAGCATGGTTTCTGAGGAAGTGAAATGAAAAGGCCCATTATGTGTCAACACACAGAGTTCATGGGTGACTGAATTTTGACCAAACTATACAGGGACTCTAAAGGCTATTGCAGCTGCGAAGTAATTGTCCAACCAGGAGCCCTCATGGGTGTCAAATATAGGATATTTGCACAAATAATACCTTAAAAAGTAACAACTAGAATACAGCCATGACATGCTGAGAGTTCCGCAGTCCCATTACATTAAGCTTGGTCAATATTTGTCAGCCTGTTGAGTATATAGAATGAATCCCAATGTTAATAACTTCCAGGTAGAAAACAAATAAAATATAACGGCACTACGCAAACACTGCCTGAATTGGTTAGTTTTTTGCAGCATAAAATAGGCCCATGTACGTTATATTTAAAATATTTTCACATGCTGTTAGACAGCCCTGTCCTACAGGGACTTGACGCTGTTAACTTAAAGCTACCAGTCTCCATCATTAGTGTCTAGGGTAGGTAAAGCGGTGAAAATATTCCCAACATAGCATACACTTTAATGATATTGATTTTTTTGGTAGGTCTTTTTAGACAGCTAAAATACATCTTGCTGCGGCACACTCCCACAGCAGTAGCTACACAGCTTAGTTTCCATGCAGGTAGATTAGGTTTATCAAAGATGCTAGCAAAGTAACAGGGTACATAAAATAAGCACAACAGAAATGCCAGATAGGTCGGACCATGGTGTTTTACTACATATCTTTAAATGTTACAGTTACACCTGGAGCTAAAGATGACAACAGAAATAAAAAAGTTTGCTGATTTTACACATTTGCAATTCAAAACAGTGGCTAATCATTTCCTCGAAGGTGTTAGGTGGATGTGGTGACGTCGCAGTCATTCGGTCTACTGAACTAACAGGTCTGGTGAAAGGAATACTCCACCCCAAAATTATGCTGCAGTCATAAGGCCCAGAACTGGCAATTGTGGTAGCCATTTAGCAAAAGCAAAGCAATGTTAATTTAAGACCATAAAAATATATAAAGGAAATTACTCATGGAGTAAAATGTATGTCTCTTAGTAATATCAATAGCACCCATTTTGACTTGTCGCAGTGGGGAAAAACAGCTAACGTTGACAGCTAAAGTATCGTTAGCTAACGTTAGCCCTGTAGCACTTGAAGGTTGTAATGACACACAATTTGCCATTGCTTGCCAACATTTACTACGACAAATGTTGGCATATAAATTAAGGCTAACATAAATGCTAATGTTAGTGTGTACTGCAAAATGAGCTAGCTAACAAGCTAACTTTGTCTCAAATTAAGGTGGCCATCTGCTCATTTTGAGTTGTGGTGGTCTATAAGCTGAATCAGAAATTTCTAGACATATTTTACTTAGTGAAAGTGTGGTTAAAATTGCATGAAGTTCTCTCCTAAATATAACTTTAGTTTACCTTTTAATACGTTAGCTAACTCAGCCATGGCCTCTCGCATCCTTTCTCCGGACTTGCAGTAATGCAAGGGACTGTGCTCTGCGGTGTGTCCAGGCAGCAGCTCCTGTCCTGGGGCTCCATTCAGACAAGGCTGCAGTGAATTATTTTGGACTGGGGCCCAGAACTCTGGCTTATGGATAAAACCACTGCATAGGTTACATAAGACCTTTACCTCTTACTGCACCTCAAATTTATCTGTCGTTGTTTGAAATTTTAAAAGACTTGATTTTTTTGTAAAAATACTAGCCTATATAATGATTTAATGCATCTCTAATGAATGTTTGTGTAAATGCAGAAGATTCTGGATATTAATAGGACATAAAAGTTTCAGGGCAGTTGTCTTCTGGAGCGTGGATGATTTTAACATGCGCACTGCCTTACAATATCATTTCCAACAATACCACAATATCCCTTATATTGTATCATATTTAGGGTCGCCCCTCACCCATTTGACTTAATCTGTCCCTCGGGATGAATATGATATTGAAAAAATATTCTAGAGGAAGTTTCTGTTCCCCTTTATCGTCAGCGCACACGCTAAAGGAAGAGGAGTGAAAGTTCTCTCTTTCTCCCCCGACTATCTGAAAGGTCAAAGAAAAGCCTTTAACTGTCTCTTTCCACTGAGCTGTTTAACAGTCGCCTTGATAACGCAGCATCCATCCCTCTGCTCTCGTGCCAGCAATCATTTGCTCGCTGTGTGGGATGCAGACAGTGGGGGACTGCAATCAAACTTTCAGACAGTTTCAATCTCTTTCTCTCCTTTTCTAGGAAAATCCATCTCAAACACATACGGTAGCTTAATTTAAAATAGTACGTACCCTTCTGCGAATTCATATCATGCTGTTTGATCATAAATGCCTGTAACCTTATCAGTAAGGTGATGCTTAGAATACATTTTTGACTGTCTTGTTACATTGCTGGCAGAGAAGACTAGTCTATGAAAACTGACTTCAAGATAATCCATGATGTCCATCAACTTGTTTATGCTTTAAAACTAAATTCACCACACATCACTTACTTACAGTTGATAAGGTGTGGGTAGTCAGCATTACATGTTATTTTTTCTTTTTTATTCAGACTGTCCAAACCAAAGTCAAGGGGAGAAATGAATTAGTATAAAACCTGACATTTACCATGTTCCAGGAAGAGTGCCAACAAGCTACCATGTAAAATAATTGAAATGCCAAACCATATCCCATTTGTATTCCCTCGCTTTTTTACCAGCCACACTAGTTTCATTTAAATTCACGAAAGGTTATGTCTGAAAATGAAAGCCTTTTTTCCACTAAGAAAAGGGAAAGAAAATTTATGCCTTTACCTCCCGAACTGCAAAATGAACTAAAGACAGACAGCTTAAAAAAAGACTAATGCTACACATGGCAACGACACGCAGGGGTTTTAAACATATGAAGTGTAAGGCTTCAGTGGTGTGAAGGGACTGGAGAGGTTTGCTGCACTCTGATAGCAATAAAGTGACTTTGTGTATACTGACTGCAGCTGATGGGACTTTGTTTGATGGTGGTGTGCTCAGTCCAGAGGATTCCTCCAGAGAACGGCTAATTCTTGGACCACCGTGACCCTTTAAAACTGCGATGTGAAGTCATTAATGTCCAACTCTGTCTTTGATGACATGCTGGATTAATAATGACACGGTCACGCTCCAGCAGATTTCCAGTGTGTGATCTGTAACACCAGCGGGGACTTTACTGCTGGTCTTGATGTGCTACTCTGCTCAGTGTCTAAATCAAAACTGCTCTCATGTCAGCCTTTGTCCATACAGTGCCTCCAGTTAAAAATATTCTGTAGGGGAGCGTCCTGCGTGACCATACATTGGGTAGTAAGAAAAGCAGTGACTGATGCTTTCTTGAGATAATTGCTTTGTAATAGCATACAGATCTGCCTTGAACCCCAAAATGATTTTCCATTATCTTGAATAATGTCATCTTTAGATATGGTGTTGAATTGTGCCCTCCCCTGCCTCTGTTGCAGAATTGATTGTGCAGGGATCCTGAAGCTGCGCAATTCAGACATTGAGCTTCGCAAAGGAGAGACGGACATCGGACGTAAAAACACGCGTGTGAGATTGGTGTTCCGAGTGCACATCAACCAGCCCAACGGCAGGACGGTGTCCCTACAGGTTGCTTCAAACCCCATTGAATGCTGTAAGTCACACACACACACAGAAACAAACTCACAAACTGGCATGCCTTTTCTCTTGGCTTTCCACTTAAGCAAAAGGTGGCATCTATTGTTGTAATCCAATAAACTGAGCTGCTATTTTATTACCTGCTGGAGCAAATTCAGCGCCTCTGCAGCCAATAAGCTTTATATGATCAAAGCAATTTGCCAAGGCAATAGATGCATTGTACACCATGCCAGACACACGTGTTATCTATCTCAATTCACATTTTATGACTGAATGCACAAGTTATTGTGGTAAGACTACCCCATTAGCACAGGTTCCACAAAGGTCATTTGCCAGCCCTAGTTTTGGCGCGGTTGAATGAACGCATTGAAAGAAACCTCTGTTTCTTTGTCATTCATTTGTGTATATAGGTGTGATGTTATTTGCACCCAAGGAAGCCAATTAAAGTTAGATGGTGAAATGGAGCTGGCATTGTAGTTTATGGTCTAAAGTGGATGTTAATCCGATTTGTGAACTTGAGTTCCTATTCTGAAATTGTGCAATGGGATAATAATGGATTAAATGCACAGTTGTGATAATAAATATATGAGACTCTGGCTGTGAATCTGGTCACCAAATCCCAGAGGCTAAAGGTGACTAGCTCACTACAGTTATAGAAAGCAGAGACAGGTGGTTGGCTGTAGGCCTCTTGATGGAAAATTATGACTAAGGATCAGATCATGAAAATGTTGTTTTGATCAGTGGTCCGCCTTTTTCGATATCATTTTAAAGAGCAGCTGTTGGCTGAAAACCTCTTAGCTAGGGGTCATGAAATCATCATAATAAAGTTGATAAGAATGTTTTCCTAACCAAGAACTGCTGTTTTACTGGCTTTGCACTGGGCTTGTGCTTCTTGGAGTGAATGGAGATCAGGCAGTGAGTTTATGTGCGCTCACACACTGTATTGAAATGTGTGTGTGTGTGTGTGTGTGTGTGTTTCCCCTCAAACAGCCCAGCGCTCAGCTCAGGAGCTTCCCTTGGTGGAGAAACAGAGTGTGGATAGTTACCCTGCCACTGGAGGCAAAATGATGCTCCTGAGCGGCCTCAACTTCCTCCCTGACTCCAAGGTGGTGTTCGTGGAGAAGGCCCAGGGTAAGCCATGTTTACTGCCTCTCAATTTCCCCTCTTAATATCTCTTTCGAATGTCTCTCTCCCTCTCTGCCTCCATCGCCTTTCCTCAGTCTCTCCTCCCGTCAAAATAGAGCAGACCCTGCCAAGGAGCCACATGTGGTGTGCATTAAGCCACTATATTTTTAACCAAAGCGTATTTACATTTGCTGAAGTTTCCATTGCCTGTTCACTGGTGCTCGCCACAAGTTAAGGAATGAATCACAACCAGGGCATGTGCAACGTCTCTTTCTCTCACTTTCCCTCTCTCCCTCGCTGTCTCTCCCTCCCTGAATCCCTTGCTTTTGACATTTAACCCTCTCGGTTACTTTCAGGAGCTCCCTCTTCCACCCATTCTACTGGATACTCACCCCAGCTGAGCATCTGTGATTCATGATTATGGGGTTTCTTTTTATATTTTGTCCAGATTGTTCAGCCATTCGTTTCCTCCCTGTGTGGGAGGGAGCACTGGTAAAAACACTGATCAAGTTTGCAAGTGAATGATCATTTCCTTGATTGCAACCATTAAATCAAAGCAAAGGTCAAGCACAGTGACACCACTGAAGTCTGTTGAAATACTACCATGCTGCTAATGATGAGCAACAAGTAAGGAGGGATGAGGGAAGCAGCTCTGATAGTATCCACCAATTGATTAATCATAGATTTCACAATTTGTGGTGATGATTTTGGTTAAGAATCTAGTAACTCACAAAAATACTTAATAACCCTCAACACCATCTACACTTCTGATCCTTCCTAGACCAAGGTCACAATGAGATTTTTGTGAAATTTAAAAATAAAGTAGACAAAATCAACACGTCCTCATGCAGCAAAATATGTCATTTACTAATAACTCCAAAAAAACATCATATTTAACCATGACCATGGAGACTACCAGCAACAGGCATACATATTCATAGAACTGGAGTTACATTCAATAACTACTATTACTGTTAGCTTAGGTTTCAACACCAAAACTACTAGGTTAGGTTTAGAAAAAAGATCATAGTTTAGGTTAAATTACTACGGTTGTGAAGTTAAGTTAGGTACATAAGTTAACTTCTGCTATATATGTGGTGTAAGTTGAATACGTTAGGTGCGTGACATCTAAGTATGCTACGTAAGTTATGTACGAAAGTTAAAATGTTAATGCCATGTTTCACACAGGGCGCGCATAGCAGTCTCTTAGGTGAAAGTCCTGTGTTTGTTTGACCCATCCATCCACCCAGACCTCCGCCCTACGTGGACTTATTTACAAAAATAAAGCTGGATATCAGAGTAAATACTTGACAGTCAGTTTTGTATGGAACCTCTTCATGGAAAACAGACATTTTTAAGTCCTCCTAGTATGTAGAGTACATGAGAAAATGGGTCTTACTTTCCACTTCTCCCAAATCATGTTCAGTTACTTACTTTCGATGATGAATTAATTACCCGAATCAGTAGAAAATATATGAACCCTCATCACTGGTTCATCAAAGCTCACGTAAAATTGAGTCTCATCATTAGAATGGAAAAAGACTGGCTTTAGTCATTACTCAATTTCCTCAAATTAAAAAGAAATATGTTCTTGAAAATGACTGAAAAAGGACGACATGCTAAAAAAAGACTTCTCTCTACTCACCCTGTGTGAGTACTCTTAAGCACCTTAGGGGATAAGGGATAGGTAGGGATGGGGTAAGGGGAGGTGGTTGAACTTGGTAATATGGGGTCTCCCTCCTCCTGGCTTTACTTAGTCATGGAGGGGGATCCCCTGGAGAGGAAAGCCCATACATACACAACACCTTCGCCTCTCTCACTCCCTGCTATTTGAGACTCATGACCCCTTCTAGGTTGTGTTACCCTTTTTTCACCCCTTCTCTGTCTTTCCCCCCTGCTTCCTCTTATTCTCTTCTTTCATTCCCTCATCCTCCACCCTTCTTACCTCTATCCTCGATACCCGTTAAAGACATTAGCCAGTGTGGAGCTCTGCGCTAGCGGGATCCCCACACTCGTGCCTGCCATCTACATTTCAGTGGTTTGTTTTCCGTCTCTGTGGTGTCGAGAAGGAGAGAGAGAGAGAGATCGAAAGAGAGGTTGTCTGTCTACTACTTAGTCTGCTTTTATGTAAACTTTAATGACCCACCACTTCCAGGGTCTCCTAAGTCAAAGAGCCCATTACGGACAGACCAACACACATGCACACACAGGAACACACACGTCACTCACTAATGGCAACTATCTATGAGCAAGTACGAGTGTGGAAAAGTACTTATGACCCAGATATACTGCAAAATATCGTCTTTTGGCATTTTAATCAGAGAATCCTGCTGTTTCATGAAGGTTCACAGACTGAAAATTTCTCTGATTGTTGATTTAGAAGGACCAAACTGGAATAAGGGAAAAAGAAGAATCCAATAAAATTATAATTATATTACAGATTTATTCTATAATGTTGGTTTTATTTTCCTCTGGAAAAGTTCATGACTAAGTGCACCCATGAAATACAGAGCAATGCACCGCAATAATTACTACTCGCAGACATGTGCTTATACACACAGTGGGACACGCACATGCGCATGCACAGCCGAGCGCTTTGTACAGCACAACACCAATCACTGCTTTCGCCACAGTGGTGACAGCCATGACTGTCGCTGCCATCAAAGGTCAGGACGGCTGCTCATTTTCCAAAATTGACTCCAATAAACACCTTCCAGAAAATTCCACAAATCCTAAGGAGCAACAGACGGGTTTTGAGTGTCCCAATCCAACTTGTGTGAATAATTACATTCAGTTAAAATCGTCCAAGTTGAGTCAGACGGAGATCACACACAGAACAAAAGCCTATTAGCCCAAATGAGATGGCCATAAATCATAAATACATGTATTTCTTCAACTGTTTCCATTTGCTTTCACACACTCAATGATGTAGCTGCTTTTAGCACAAACATACCCAGATGCCTGTTTCTGAACTGCCACTCTGAAAACAACAGAAGTGATATCAATTCATTACTGAAGTCTTAAATAATGGATGACACCAACGTTTGAGAGATTGTTCCATTAACACTTTCTGGTTAATAAGAACAGAGACACCAAAAACATCCACCAGTCCTTGGCAAATCACTGACACTGGTGCGCCATGTTACCACTTTAGTTTACATCTGTTTGGGGACCCGAGCCCCTGGCATTATCCTAAAAGAGAGAAAAATAATATAAAATCTGATAAACATTAAGAGATGTTAATTTAAGATTTGTGAAAAAGATAGTAAATATGGGTGATACAGACTTTTTAAAAGCTAGAAACTGGTGGGAACATACAGTAGTGTTTGTTTTAATGATTACATGCCACAGTACAAATGATCTCTGAAGGGCAAATAGTTCATTTTGGTGTTATCTCTTAATGGGAAAGTAGATAAATGGGAGACCTTTCGAAATACCTACGTATATTTATTCTTTTAACCTGCTGTACCAGTACAGTAAATCATAGTTTCTCTTTGTTGGTTTTCCGCTGCCACTTTAATCCTCCTCTCCCTCTCCCTGTGTTGTTTTGATTGTCTCTCTGTCCCCCCCCTGAGATGTCCTCAGTATCAAATGAGCACAGCTCATAGCTGTTGCCACTGCGGGAGACCTTAATGCGCCTCGAAAAATAATTACTTCTACTTTTCAAATGCCATGTCCAGCCCCACTGCTCCACTCCATAACCCACAGGATAACTGATGCAAACTGTGCGCATCCAGTGCATGTGTGTGTTTGTTGTTGTGTACGTGTGCGCACGCCGCTGCTGTTAGCCCGTGGGCCTGTTTGCGTTGTTCAGTAGGAAGTGTTTTCAGTGAGTCATCCACAAGGGATTCCCTGTGGAGGGGTGAAACGGAAAAGACAAGACCCTCAGAGGGTAGGTAGAGGGAAGAGAAAGAGGGGAGGAAGAGGGGAGGAAGAGGAGAGGAAGAGGGGAGGCAGGGCTTCCTTAGAAATCCTGCTTGTGACCTTGTGTACTGAGACATCGGAGGATAGAAGTGATGAGATCCTGCCCTGGTGTTGACTCTTGTTTAGTGAGTATACACCAAGCGTAGGGTCAGTGTCTCTGGATCCCAACAAAAGGTTTTATGTATTTATGTGACTTTATGAATAAACTTGATTTATTCTTTCAATGGATTAATGAGGACAGCAGCTTTTCCTAGTTTTTTAGTTCATCATAGACCACACATAGGAAGAGTAAAGAATTCAGACTGGAGCTAGATAATGATAGACTCAAAAACCTCAAGTCCGCATTTTTGATTCTGCTGTAACGTAAACATTCTTTTCAATGGTAATTATTGTTGACTTGTATTTTTAATAGGCCTTATCATTTTTTTCTGTGCAATGGAGAGTTGTACCCTCTGCACAGCCACAATATGGGCATTTCTGAAACTTTCCATCTTCTTTTGCTTAGTTGCGCATGGTTTTTATTATATGTATGTGTTGAGGTTGTGTCAGTGTTTCGGTTTGTCCAAACCACTTTTTTGGCGGAGGACTAGGAAGACATACCTGGCGCACCTATCGCAGTGTGCGTTCTGGCTTGCCCTGCTTTCCATGGATGGAATGAGTGCTAGAGGCAGGGAAAATAGAGAGAGACAGACAGACAGACAAACAGAGAGAGAGAGAGCTGGGGAAAGCCTGCACTCTGACTCAGAGGGGAGGTAAGGGAATTCCCTGGTGAGCTGGATAGTTTTTACATCTGGTCGGATTGGAGCGTTGCCTGGAGCTCGGCAGCACCAACACACGCCTGGGCTGCAGCGGGGAGAAGTCTGGTCTTCTCCACCTCTGCTTCAGGCTGGTTGAGCTCACAGCCAAGACTAAGAGAATTCTCAGCTACAGTATAATCTGTAACATTAGGACAGCCGAGTCCACAACAATACCCCTCGGCTATTTCTCTTGTCATGTGGAAACTCCTCAGCAACAGGCTGAAATATTTGGATTCTCATACCTTCATAATTCGAGGAACGCATGTCTTACCAACTGTGAGCTGTGTTGTTAGAGCTCTTTCTAAGACTGTTTATACTTCGCTGAACATGTCTACCTTGGGCAAGTCTAAACACCAGACAAATCGGTCGATGTATTGTACTTCTAGCGGTATGTCTAGACTGCCCTTTGGCTCTAGGCTAGGATAACCTGCATAATATTGGCTCATATCTTGGCACAAGGCAGTGTAAGGTCAGCCACCACCCTTGCTTGAGGCTAAAGATTAAAGAAGTGTGAGTTACAGTATCCTGTCTAATTAGGATGGTATACTGCACCAAAATCAATGATTATGTATAATAATCATAGCTCTAGGAGGAAGCCTCTAACAGAGCTGTAGGGGCTTAACCTCTTATGCGCCTGTGCCATACCCCATAAAGCATACATTAACTACTGCAGGTGGCTGTAAGGGAAATGGATGGGTCAATACCCTTAAAAGATTGAACCATGACATATAGTACATTAGGGGGAGACGTTACTGGCCTCTTTACTGAGGTTCACGTGGCTAGCTGAGCCTGTATTATATAAATGTCCTGTATAGGGGGAAGCTTACGTGAAAAATAACTGAATATTTGCCTCTTACCCTCAAAACCTCTGGCTCATTAAAATGTATTTCTTTCATGATGTAAAGTTTCATCAGCAACAGGCGAGTGCCCCATATTGGAATGCCTCTGCTTTGGGCACGTCTATACATCAAAGGGATCAGTTGGATTGTAACAGAAAGATGTCTCGATTGTCCTTAGGCCTCCACCCTTTTTTCAGACTCGTCTGAACATGTTATAGCCAGAAAAGTTGTTTAAATCAGAGAGAGACAATTGTTTCCATTTCCCTTTTCTGGAACAGGTCTTAAGAAATGCCATTTCCATGGAATAAGAATAGTGATATATCTTGATGAAACTTTGCTCAGTGCATGGGACTTTGGGTCCAGTTTGTCTGCAAACAGTTAAAGAAGTATTTCACTGCTGAAAAGATGGTCTCTTCACAAAACAGGGCTGTCTATGCAGTAGAAAGATGTAAATACTTTAAAAAGAACTGGTGCTACGTGACCAGAGTTAAAGGGCTATGGCATTTGCTTTTGCTCAAGAGGTAGAAAACCTACAGCTACCAGAATGCAATGCTGGATCAGAGATCTGCCGAATTACACGTTTCTTGTATGATACAAAACATGTCATTTGGCGAATATTCGAATGAGCAGGTACATCTGGGCACTCGCAAGATGGAGGGGAGTTTGACATAGGTTAATTACACATACTACCCACATTACTATGATACAAAGCTGTTAAAAAATGGCAAAGTATTCCTTTAAAGACCCTGCACAAATATCAAAGCAGCATCTACCTGCAGTCTTCTTTACCATACACTCAGTTCGAGTCTTTATACGTTAGGGTTTTGCAGTGACCCTTCCCAGGCTCTGATATTCTGTGCACACCATGGAGAGCAACCGACCTTGATGTCTTCCATGTGAACACAAACACTATACAAATGTAAAAGTTTGGATGATCTCCCAGCCACCCCTCTCAATCTTTAGATCATTTTCAGACCCAATGCCACACAGCTGGAGTCTTGATCAAAGGATAAAATCCATCTCTACTGGCTGTCCTCCTCAGTCTGCACAAACAGGTCAAGTCAGCTCATGCTCCTTGTTTTACACCAAGAATAACTCACTTCCTGACCATAAACCCATCACAAATCTACTGTCAGGTCGTAATTTATATGGAAGCCTCTCAATTTGAAGCAGACCCACATTTCTCCAATTTCACCACTCCTCAGATTGGCAGAGGTCAGGTGTTTCAGAAGGGGAAAGCAGCTGCACCTCTGCGATCAGTCATTGGGGAACCCCTTTTGGCCTTTCGGTTTTGCTCCTTATTGGACAACAAGGTAATTGCTGTGAAAATATGTGTAAAATGACTGAAGCATTCTCAGTCCGGGCAGCAGCAGCAGAACGGCACTACTCAAACGGAAAATAAACTTGATGTATGTAAACAGGAAAGAGAGAAAAAATGCTCCTGAAAACCATCTCTGGAAAAGAGACATAGCTGCAAAATATGTCTGGGTTGTTTCACAAGACAACCTCCGCAATTAAGCATGTGAACAATATTTTCCATTCTCAAAAATATTCTCTTTGGTCAGTGGAAGTTGTTGTGCACTACACAACACTTTATAGGTGGAAAATCACCCCTGGAAAGCCAAAACCTGTAAGGTCACGATGAGGACAAGGATGCCTTACTCAGCTATCTTTGGCTCTCTTAATCCTAAGGAATATTCTCTTCATCTCTGTCTTTAACCAAACATCAGTCCATGAAAATATGACAAATGAGAGGATTTGTTTGTGTGAGATTTACTAAAACAGCAACACTGTTGCTGTGTTGTCACCATGTACACAACAATATGTGTTGTCAAGAACTGAAGAAGACTCCAAGAAACCTCACCCTACATGTGGTCTAATTTCCTGATGAATGAGTGTGTTGTCCTGGTTGTCTGTGTTGGTGTTAGTCTTGGTGGATATCGTTTGCACAAGTGAGTCATGTCGAGCAATCCGCAGATGGTTGGGTTACCTTTAAGCACAAAGCCTATGAATAAGTGCAAGTCTATTTGTCTGTGTGCATGCACGTGTCCATCCATTTTTCTGTTTAAATGTGACTGGATTATAGCAGGGTTTCTCCAGGCACAGCTCCTGTACCACCTATTGTTTTGTGCTTCCCCCTCTTATCATTCAAGTTGAAGGCCAGAACAAAGGTAGAGGATACTGTGGCTGCTCATGTGCATGCTCCTGCATCTGTGTGTGTGCACATTACGCGTGGGTGGAGGCTGCGTGAAGGAGGAGGTGTTGTCGGGAACAGAAGCATTTTGCAGATGTTGCAGGGAAGAAGGAGTGAATGGAAAGTTCTGCGGTTATCAGTCGTACAGCTCTCTCTGACTCGCAAAGGTATGCCACATGTGGCCCCATCTGAATTCAGTCTTAGTTTTAGATTTGTTAAGTCTGATGGCTTAAGCATTGAAAAGTTTGGAGGATGCAAAGTGACAGAGAGGTGTAGAAGGTGAGAGAAAAGATCAAGAGGAAAGGTAGAGGGAGAAAAGAGGATGAAAAACATGTTTACTAGTGGAGTTTGGGGTTGACGTCGTAGTCTAAGGTTTCCCTCTTGGAGTGTCTCCCAGAGCGGAGGCGGGTGAGATTCCCTCTTGGTTCCCCTAGACGTAACATGAGGAACGCTCATCTCTGTTTGTCTCTGTCTCTCTCACTTTCTCTGACCTTCTCCCTGTCTCTGCTCACTCTAATTGCCCTTCCATGCTCCCAGCCACTTCACGGCATTACGTGTGCATCATTCTTTGAGCATCTCAATCAGCTGCCACATGCACAATATCATAGCCGTGCCCCATGGCAGTCCTATAGGATCCAGCTTCTATTCCACATCAGCTCCATTACAGCGAGGCACACTTCTCCATATGCAACTCTGATTTCCCCCAGTTCAAATAGAAAGCCCTTATCTGATCTGTTCACCGTCTGTTTTTCTCCTTCCCTGAGTTTTCATATGGCCATTTTGAAAAGAGATATCTACTGATGTTCACTCCCTGAATAATAAAGCTGACCACCTGCCCCCACTACCACGGCTCAACAATAATAAGCCAACCATAACTGGGATCCTTTATTCTTTCACTTGCTGCATGATGTGAAAAACATAATGCTTCGGTAAAAAAAGGTTTTACATCTTCCAGAGCTGCTGGACTTCTGCTATCAGTTATTTGGAAACTGACTCTGATTATCTTATCTGATGGCTTCCTGTCCCAGAAGCAAAGTGTCCCAGCAGCGGCAAAGACCAGCTGCCTACCCCAGCTAGCATACAGTAGCAGCAGTGCCACAGTGCCCATGCTATTGCCTCACATGGTGTGCCACTGACACAAAGACTGTTCTGTGTCACTTCTATTGCTGACAGCCCTAATGAGTCATCAGTTCTGAAAAAAAAGGAGAAAAAATGGCACTGTGGTCGGTGCTGATTGCCCTAGCAGAGACCAGAGAGTCTGTTCACTAAGGTGTGGCATGAAATCACAGAGAAAACCCAAAGAATGTGAGCTGAGCTTCTGCAGGCTCCCAACAGCTGCAGCAGCTCACAGGCCTTTTATTGCATGGCAGCGAGGGAAACCTCACCACAACAAGATGGAGATGAGAAGAAAGAGAGAACAAACAAAAGCTGCTGGTTTTTTGTGTGTGTTTTATTTATTTTTATATTTTTCACAAAGCAGATTTAACAATAGGAATGAGAATGGAAGAAAGTATAATCAAGGATAATAAAGGGACAAAAATAGCGATAAGTTTTACTGAAATAGACCCTGGGAAGTCCCAGTCGAAGATCTGAGATTAAAAAGAGAAAAAGGCATTACTTTCACTGACCTAAGGCTGCAATCAGTGTTTCACCTCATGATATTTTCATATAAAATAGTGAAAAATTACAGATTTCCTAATTCACTTTTCTCTGGCTTACCTAAATCAAATATCAGCAAACTACAACGTGTGCAAAACACTGCTGCTAGGATATTAACCAAAACCAGAAAATGTGATCATATTCCTCCTGTCCTTATTGGCGCCCTGTTCATGATTTCACGATTCTACTTTTAACTTACAAAATATTACAAGGACTTGCACCATCCTACTTATCACCTAGTCACACCTTATACAGCCTACCTGCTACGGCTACAGTCCCAAAATGCCAATGTCATTCTGAAAATAAATAACATCAATAGGTGGTAGGGCCTTTTCTTACCAAACGCCTCTTCTTTGGAATGGTCTTCCTAAACAAATAGCTCAGTTGGACTCATTCAAAAGTTAAAAAAAAAATGCACATGAGCTGTCTCTCTCTGTAGGTTTTTAGCATATTATGCTGATGCCACGCATCCCTTCTTTGTTTATGTATTGTATCCAAGATCCTTGTGATGGTACATCAACTCACAAGAGGTTGGATGACACCTCCGTCATCACTTGAGAGTGTCTGTTTCACTTGCACTGGCACTATGCAGTTTTGGGGTTCGGGTAGGAACCCGGACACAAAAAAGACTACAAAATTTGGCTGCTTTATGGCATACGTCATATCCCCCTCCTTGTCAAATCCCCCTTATTATTTGTTCAGCCCTTTGAGGCATGCTTTGTGATATTGAGCTATAATAAACTTTGACTTGACTTGAAATCCCCAAATTACATCTTTCCTTTGTTTTCAAAGACCTGGAGGAGCAGCAAATGCAATTGAAAAGTAGTAAGCAAATACTTTGCATGTTTCCTTGATAAATGGATTTGAATCAGTTGTCACATTTTTTTACTTATTGCTTAATGGACTAACTGTTTCAGCACTGCACCAAACAGAATGCCAAACCCCCTAATACCCACCGCCAAAGCGCACATCTCTCCTTCTTAACTGATATGAGGTTCATCTGCAGATTAGTCACCCTTGATTTGAGGTCCATCTTGTTTGTATAATGAGCCATACTTAATATTGTATTTTATTCTCTTCCCAATAGATGGGCATCATCTGTGGGAGACCGAAGCCAAAGTTGACAAGGACTCTGTCAAAAATGTGAGTACACCTCAATGAAGTGACTCATTGGCAATGCTCCTGCCGTCTTCAGTCCCACCCTCCCTTGACACTTTCTCCTTTCCTCTCTGTCTCCTCCTCATCTGTCCCCTGTAATGATGTAACCTTTGCTAAGGCATTACAAGTTGCAACATAGACAATGATGATTAGCCCATGCAATCCTGAGTGGAATTTTCACAAAATCTCTGTACCCTCACGGAGTAAACACAGGCTGTCATATTGTTTTTGCCTCTAAACACACACACGGATTACAAAACAGGAGCATAAACACGCACACACACACTCACGGCACAGTCCTCCCAGCATAGCCAGACGTTTAGTTCACAGCAAAGTGTTGTGTGGTGAATTGGACTTAAACACCTCGTCTGTGCTGGAATCATGCAGCCAAGAGTAGATTACGCCCATGCTTTTACCTGCTGCTTTTCATGAGAGCCGTAATGAGAAAATAAACCAGCGCACTCGTTTCACTGACGCTCAGCCACACATTCAGATTGTGTTAATATAAAACGGAGTGAAAGGGAATCGTCGGGAGAGGGAATGAAGCAAATGTTGTTCTACGTGTCACAGAAAGCTAGTGCTCTGGAGTTAATTAAGACTTCACTGAGGTTCGTTAGGTCTGCTTTCAGTGAGGAAAGTTGAGTACAGGATCTGCGAAAACCTGTTTGCTCGTGAGCGATGACAGTATGTTTTGAATTGCCGATGCCTTTCATCAGCAGCGTCTCATCCTCCCTCCCCCACTTCCCCCCTTTTTTTGTGTAAACTAACCGAGGCAATTTACACTTGCACGGGGACTAAAATAAACCACATGCATCTAAATGCTGCAACTTCAGGGTGTTTTTCTCCTTGTTGTTGCTGCTATTTCACTCAGGTAAATGACTTGGTTGCATCAGGAGGGTAAATATGGACTCTGATGTCTAATTGGCCTGTAGGGCTGGCTGATGTGCCGTGGCTGGAGTCCCAGATGCTGGAAAATTAGTGGGCGTGCAAGGCTCGGCCGGGGGCGGCGGTGTGGGGAGGCGAGGTCGATGAAAGACAAATACCACATTGTGTTTATTTGTACATCTAACAAACAAGTAGGGAGAGACAGCAAGAGAGCCCTGGCCTTCCTCTCATGTCAGTTGCTCCCAGACTGCCCTAAAGTGCTCCAGACTGCCTGCCCGACTCTGTTTTTATTGCCATCCAGAGCATGCTAACTTTCATTGGCTAGGATGGAGAGGGAAAAGCCATGTGCACACACAAACACACAGTTAACACACTCAATCAGCCACCTGCATGTTTTCTTTGTCGTCATCTGGAGGGCAGACCGGGGCTGAGGACACAGGCCCCCTCACTTCCAGCACGCCCACATCCCATGGCTCCCTCCCTCCATCCACAGTGATGACCAACAGAAACCTGCTTCCTCTCAACGTGCCCCATTCTGGCCTGTTTAGACCCCACAAGCGTGACAGCAATCCAAGGAATAAGACACAAACACTTCACAAATTCTCTTCCATGTTCCATTTAAGTCGAAAGTTCACCTCCGTTCAGACTTGCCAAGGTCTGGCCTTGGGGCGTAGAGGAGGACAGGCGAGTTTCTCCACAGGGAAGCATGGCTGTGCAAACAAATAAGCCGGCCACCTCTCTCTTCTCTTGGGGATGAAGCTAAAGCCCTGGGGTTTTCCTCAGACACAAACACGGGCACTGGACCAACCTCATGGGCTCCACTACTATGTCTCCACAGTCCAGACGAGCTCATTTAGACCAGTTCCCAGTCCAGCCTCTTGGAAACAGTATCCTAAATGCAGGCCAGCTGTAAAATAAACATTGCTGTTGATTAATACTCTGCAGGAAGTCATGCTACAAACTTAAATTTGGAGAGAGTGCGGTGAAATCAGATGAGTAAATCAAACTAATGATGTTTTGATGGTATCAGCAGCTGCCTTATCTCACTTGTTGAAATATCTAACTGTATCTTATTTGTATATTAGAGTTCTCTTGCTGTGGAGATCCCGCCGTACAGGAACCAGAGAATATCCAGCCCGGTGCAGGTTAACTTCTACGTCTGCAACGGCAAGAGGAAGAGGAGCCAGTACCAACGCTTCACCTACCTGCCTCCTAACGGTAATCATCATAAGTGTTCCCACCTTTTTGTTTTTATCACCAGTGACACTGAAAGACACGTATGCTTTTCACACTCTGCACTCATCACATAGAGTATTTCTCCAGCTCTTGACATCCATCAACTGTAGTTTACAACAGCCGTCAAGCTCACACGTGAAATTTGCAGCCAGTTTTTGGTCCGTGTTTTGGCCTGGCACAGTTCGGCCATGGCCTTTGAGCGAGAGCACAAGATGTGAGGTGTGTTTATTCTGTAGTGAGACCGCGTTCCCCAGCGATGAGGTGTACCTGCTGAGTGACAGAGCCTCCGAGCGCTGTCGATGAAGAGAAGTCAATCCCCCGGCGACCTGACTTTCACACTCCACCTCACACAATTCCCCCCCTACAGTTCACCAACACACTCACACACATGCATCTACTAGGCAGTGCTTTGCCCTGTCATTCATGTAGCAACCTGAAAACCCAGGAATACCTCTCTCTGTGTTTATCATGTGTCCCTGGCCTCAGTGTTTATAGATGGCTTTCACATTGGAATTTGAAGAATGTATTGCTGAGAGTTTAGAGTTCAGCCTCAAAATTACATTGTGAGCTATTGACTCCTCACAATGGGCGCAGGTGAAATATCAGCTTCAGTATCGTTTTCAACCAACCAGCCTGAATAGTGTTTTATCATTGTGTATCCAGAAAAAGTTGACTAAGCATGCTTGCTCTTCTTTCAGCGAAACAATGCTTCCCATTTATAGTGCCAAACTCCTTTGCTGCTGGCTGTTGAGCAGAACTTTTCTGGCACCTGAACAATAGTTGCTGAAGGCGGGTTTCCCACAGACTCCCCACCCCCAACATAGTCCCAGCTGGTTTAGAGATTCCAACCAGCAACCTTCCATTTAAAAGACCCTCGTCCTCCCCGTGATAACCTTTGAGAATCCATTAGATCAAAACAATGATATCATGTTTTCATTGATCAGTGTCTAATGGGTCTAATGCTGCTGGGAGAGCATGCATTGTGTTCTTAAGTCTACAGCTGTTAATAAGATGTGGCATTTAGATTATCAGCAGATGTATTTACGGCCACAGGAGATAAGTGATTGGGAATTTGGATGAGGCTCTGAGAGAAAGGAGAGCAAGGCCCTATTTGGAGATGCCTGATTATATGACGAATGAGAGCACTGTAGGTAACTGGACCAGTGTGGAGCCGACAAACCGTGTCCATATATAGCAGATCCATTTCATATATCGTAGTTCCACAGTGAAGGAGAGTGAGAAGAGAAAGAGAGACGTAGAGGCTTATCAGCCTCCACAATGCATCTCTAAGTCATTTCCCTGAGCATAAACACAGCCCTAATTAAAAGATGACTTGTTGTGTTCTCTCTTTTGCTGCCAAGTAAACCACAAGTACAGTGTGGACCACACAGGCAGGGCCGATGTCTTCTTAAAGGAGCATAATTAACTCACAAGTGTAACAGCCAGAGAGACCGCGAATCACAAGCCATTGAGTTCTATTTTGAGATTTACCACATTTTTAAAGACACACAGTAAAATATACAGCATTTCTAAAAACAAATATTGAGTATTTCAATCAAAGACGTAATCTAGAGTGTGATATTACAACAGCTGAGACAGAACTGCTCTGTGTGCAAAAATAATCTTATTTCAGTAAGGAAACATCCGTGGGCGACCACAAAAAAAGATTTTCTCTGTTGCTGCCTCAAAGCCAGTAAATGCAACTTGCAATATAATTTACACCTGCTATACATTGTCAGTGACATTTGAAGGCTATATGTGAGTTCTATTGCTGTAATTATAAATGTAGATTAAAAATATAAATGCAATGACAAAAATGTATTTGCTCATTGCTTACTGATTAAGAGGCATTCATAAAGAATAGTGTATAAGGTTATAATCAGTGTAAACAGACCCTCTGAGGCAATGATGACTGTAATACATTCATGGTTTCAATACTGCAACAAAGAATGAGGAAATCCTAGTGAAGCTGTTTGCTTTTGAGGGTTTCAGTATGTGTGTGTCAACACTGAGAGAAAACAGCCAACACTGTGGCCAGGTACTCGGGGTGGGCTGGGGAGGAGGACACCCACACACACACTGTTGTCAACACTTTTTTTGCTCGCTTGTATGAAAAGACTCTTCCGGCCCCGCTGTCCCACTTCAAGCACAGTTGTGGCCAGTGACGTTGTTTAGAGAGAACATTTCTTTCACACTCTGGTGTCTGCTCGTCTATAAAAAGGCGAACCCAGCCCTTAAAATAGCTCGACTTGTTTGAAACAGCGGAAGGATGAAGCAAACACTCTGGGACACAGATGCTAGTGAAAACCACCTTTATTTTCCATTCGGGTCATGTGACCATCTTGTTATTCTTTGATGCAAATGCGGTTGGCACCTACTGGGGCTGAACACCGATGGTTGGTTTCACTATGCTGTATGTTCCCCTCAGCTCCAATGAGAATATTATTTCAATACAGACGATATTGTTTCAGACATGTAAGCAGATTCTTATCTTCTCTGGGCCTCGCCCTGCCTCCAACGTGGAATTATAGCATCAGATTCAGTCTGTAGTGAAGTCATATTGTAGCTGCTAGCTGACAGACAAAGATAAGCTTCAGTGATATGAGCAGAGGGGTTCTGTAGACCTGTTGAAATGCTGCCATAATAATGCATTGTGATGTTGAAACAGGATTTGAGCCACTCAGAAACATCCTCTGTGAAATGTGCCATTAGCGCTGTACAATGTGTCAGGGAGCACGTAGGTCAAATGTCTTTATGAACAAAGCAGTCCTTCATTGGGGCTGTAATGAACAACAGAGCCTGAACTTCAGCCTTCCAGACAGTTTTATCAAAAGGTTTAATTCTTAAAACAGTACCTACTGTAGGCAGCATAGGTTGAATGAATAGTTCAACTAAATAATTCTGAGAAAATGTTGTTGAAAATGTTGAGAAAAAAATAAGATAATGCAGGCAGAGGACTGAGTCTCTGCAGATAAATCCTCTGCCACACACTTCTAGTAGGCCGTAAGTGATGATTGAGAGGGATTATATTAGTATGAGTTAAAACATGTTTTTTTTTTTGTTTGTTTGTTTTTATTTTGTTTTTTCAAAAAAAAAATCACCCATACTATACATTAAAGTGCAGTAAAGTTTACGTTAAATTGACCCCACTTACATATAAAACACAGCTTAACAACAAGAACAATTGCGCCTCGTTTCCACTTAAATATGTGAGTGGTGTCCGTTGTTCCGTATATATACAGATGATGCCTCTAGTGTCCAGCGCAAGGAAGTGTATTTCTTTACGGATGGATAGATACCCAATAGAAACTACTTGCAGCCATGAGGGAGAGGCTAATTTTGTCCGTTTTTCGCCATCCAGTACATTACAATGACAGAAACAGGACCTGCCAGGTACGTGTCATGTTTTGTTAAATATTTCATTAAAAAGACATATGAACGGCTGAACGAGTCATAATGATAATATGACTGTACATAATGTATAACGATATACCACATTAGAAGGATAACGTAACTCAGATTCAAAATGTGTTAAAACTACTATAGATAAACAAGTTGTTTTAATCTTACAAACTCACTTGACAATCAACACAGGCAACTGAATTGAAGGAAATAACCTGTTAGCTAGTTAGCAGCCTATTAGCTAAGCTAGCACACTGTCAAATGATCTGAAATCCACCACAAAAGTTTTTTTTGTTTTTTTTTAACATACTTGAGGTAAAGTTTGCACTGATATATTACAGAGTTTAGCAGGCACATTGGATATCAAAGAGATTGCCAAAGGAATCAATAGTCTTCCCAGTGCCGCGTCTTTGTATACATATGTAAGTTGAAACAAGGCGTTAACAGAGGTAAAAAAAAATGGCTAAATAATAACTGTCAAGCTTCAGAGACAAAACAGTTAATTTTCCACAGTCACCATAATTAGCTTAAGCACTTTTACATTGCATAAATTAGCCTAGCAGCTAGTGGACTTTTACTGCACTCATAGTTTAAGAAATGACATCTATTATTTATACTTTTTATATTCAACTTTGGTTTCCCAACAGAACAGCATGGTTGGATTTCAGCCAGCATGAATCTTGTTTTTTTCAGCCTAACATTTCTGAAACAGAGCAGCTGATGTTGCCATAGCGAGAGCAACAATTTAGCAGAGTAAGATTCCCACCAGGTATGTCGTGTTTCCTGAGTATTTTATCTCGTAACAGCATTGTTTACATACTGCATGTTCTGACTTGCGAACCGTCTTTACTCCAAAATCCACACTGCTGATTTATTCTTGAGAGCAAAATAAATACTCTTCTTTTCTTGGCTTCTTGCCATTATCTGCCTGGTGCTGTTTGATAGTGACAAACATGCCATGGGAATTTCAACATAGAGGTGTATCTTGAAGGCTGAGGATATGGATCAGTGTTTTCACTTTGCCTTGATGATATTGGATTGTTGGTTATGAATCCATACTTTGATCCACGTCAATTGATTTTACACCCCTAATAAAAAGTAGACAACAGTGAAGCCAATTATGTCAAATTTTTGCTGCTCATGAGTTATTGGATATGAGTTACAGCTGCCTTCAGCCAGTAGATCGAGAAGACGTGTGCTGTTGATGTGTACCATCAGCAGTATTTGTGGTTTGCTTGTCTGTGATGTTAAGATGCACACACAGTACAAGTGTCCTTGTCTGGCTCCCGGAATGAGCCCCGCTTTTCCAAGCTCCCTTCCAATCATTCTTGCGTGAGTAGAGACGTGACGTGTCGCTCTTCAAATAAGAAACAGTTCTCACCAACCACATTAAACAACAAACGGCGAAAAAGAGTTCTGGCAATGACCAAAAGCTGGAGCCAAGAACTTCTCGGAACCCCTTTATTTTTACAGGCCGTTTGGAGATTCCTCTGTAATATCAAGTTCTATTCTTAACGCAAACGGGTGCCGACTCCCTCCGCTGCATTGGTTTGTGGTTGGAGCTGGAGAGGGGGAAAGTCAGAAACATGTTCTGTGACACATACAGGAAAAAAGTTAATGAACCACACATTGTTCTTTTTTTGTAAATATTTGCACAGTCATGTTTTTTTCCGAAAATTGAACAAAGACTGAACTGTTTCTGTCATCTTGGGGCTTTGTCAGACTCACCTACAGCACGCTAAAGCCAACAGTATACTGGGTGACCAGATTGTCTACACAGTGGGACACGGTGCACTAGGTACCTTTGAGTTAATGAACTACCACCTGCTCAATGTTAAATGTCACTGCACCGTTAGCACAAGATGAGTTCAGCATTTCTGCAAGGAGACAATCCATGATTTTTTCCTAGTGACATGACAATGTCATATCCCAACCAACAAGCATCGGAAATGAGAATCAGAACCTTTTGCATCCCATAATTCCATTTGCCTGGTGGCTACAAGCA
This sequence comes from Epinephelus lanceolatus, assembly GCF_041903045.1. Lineage (NCBI taxonomy): Eukaryota > Metazoa > Chordata > Actinopteri > Perciformes > Serranidae > Epinephelus > Epinephelus lanceolatus. The sequence goes on from NC_135743.1 coordinate 33,061,561, forward strand.
GAGAAGGTCTCCTTTGGAAGGTAATTTCCAAATCTACACAAGCCCTGTTTGCTTGCCCTTCCTAATCAAATACACAGATACAGGCACACATCTATGTCCCGACTCACATTCCCCTTCAGAGGAAACGAGTGCTCAATAAAATACGCAGATCAGGCCTGATCAGTTTAATACGAGCAGACAGAGGGGGAAACTGCCAGAGATGGAGAAAAAAACATGTGCTGAACATCAACTGTCTGTGGGCCATAACCCACAGGTTGGGAGGAAATAGAAGCCAGCTGAAGTTGGGACTCGCCTGGTGAATCTGTTTTCTCAGCTCTCATACAAAGTGGGAAGGAGACACACAGATGGATGGAGCTGGAGGGAGACCTCTGTTTATATCTGTAGCAGCGGAGGGAGAATCTCCGGGAAAAAATGTTTGAAAGTTAAAAGAAAGGCCATTAGTCCAACCTTTGATTTGATTTCCTGTTTCGTCAGTCTTGCTCATAGTCAGAAGCAAATAATGTTGACAAATTACCTCACTGGGAATGAAAACTTTGAACTCTCTGCAATAAAGCAAACTCTTTAAAAATAGACTCTAACTGGATTACAAAGCGGGACTGCAAAGGACAACAGCATCTCATCCCTTCTGAGATACTGCTGATTCACCCTATTTCGTTAAATTAAATTCTCATGTTAGTTTTGGTCACAGGCAGGAAATCTTGTGACTCGGTACGTCAGATTTGTTTAATTTTAGAAAGGGCATCCAGAGAAAGCTCCAGTTGCCAACATTGGGCAAGTTGCCTCTTTCAGGCTTCTTTTTCTTTCTCTAAATTATAACTAAACATGAGGACTGGTAAAGATGAGTGTGCTTTACTTAGTTCAAACTCTTCTGGAATATTTCAAGAACAGCCACAAAACCATGACATTCTAAACAAAAATATGACCTTTTTTGTGATATTTATACAGGACTTTGATGAGGCAAAAGGTCAACATGTGTCTCAGCTCACAGATGACAATGCAGTTCTTGAATTGCGGCAAAAATGTGAAAATGATCACATTTGTTTATGACATTTCCACATGACAGCTTTGGCATTACACATCTCGGCACCATGGCACCGCCCCATCCATTCACAGTAAAGACAAGGCAGGGACGAGATAGAGAATCGCTGAGGGTAGTGGCTGTGGGTACAATGTGAAGCATGTGACTTACTCGTTATTCCCTGGGCTGTGGAGAGGAGGCCCGTGCATCATGGGACTCGCCTTACGATGCTCCCCCAGACACCAAGCCTAGTCCCTGGGCTCCGAAAGCAGACAGGGCTGACGTAAATGTGCTCCCTGCTGCGTTATCACTGCCCTTCATCTCAGCGCCCCAGAGGCTGCAGTACTTGATTAATGTCTTTTCAAATCCAACTCCCGCAAAAAAATAACAGCCTGTTTTTCGTATGACACACTAACGCTTCATACATTTTATTTGCTTTTACTATCGCTCAAAGGTTTGACTGTGTACAAATGCAAACACACAGTTTAGACAGACATCTTATTCATATTGACATCTGTGCTCTCTGAGTAAATGTCACTTGGAGTAAGTTTAGCCAAAAACTCTTAATGGTTGGCATCAAACGCTCACCACACCCATTAACGCATTTTAACAATGTGTAGAAATAGAAACAGTGTGTCCATTGTGACTCAGAAGCCTTTGCTTTGCATCTGGGTATCTTAACACTGCCCTATTAGTTTTGCACTGGCACAGTCTGTGCATATGTACTAATATAATAACTCACCGGTGAGCTTGTTAAAGTGGATCCCTCTCCATCTCTCAACACTGTTCTGTTTTGAAATTTTCAATTAATAGAAAGTTGTTTTCAGTAACTGCTTTTGACAGCGAACAGGAAGCATGTGATACCTGTCCGTCAGAGCTAATCAGGAAGCAGCGCAGACGGTCTGCACTGGATTAGAAATTAGAAGAGAGGAGGCAGGATGATCAAGTGGGGTCACTGCACTCTGCTGCATTAGCTGAGGCCTGAAGCTCCTGAAACCACAGGCGCAGCTCTACAGCCTCTTAAGGAGCTCAGGCGGCCTAATCAAAATCAAATCATCTCCATTTTTTTCACTCTCTCCCTCTATCTTTTGGTCCTGGGAGAAACAATTACTTCTAGAGTGTGGAGGAAACCTTGGGGTCCTGGGCTCCTTGAACAGCAGCAGCAGCAGCAAAAGCAGCAGCCCAGTGCTTTAAAGTAGTCTTTTATTGGATATCAGAGCTGGAGGAGAGTCCAAAGAAAATAGGTCTTATTCATTATTAGAGCCAGCTGTGGCTTTCCACACTGATGACTCATCCATTTTTCTTTCCCCCCTATTCTTTTGCTTTTTTTCATGGTGTGGTAAAGAGGGGTGGCGGTTGAGAGGCGTGAGGGTTTCTCTGTTATAGAGCTCAGCCAAGTTGACACCGAGCCCATATCCACTGGTGGTTGTTTGTTTGGATTATGGAGGGTATCGCGGGCCACAATTGTGCCTGCTCACTGCTTTAGTCAGCCTCACTCGTGCACTCACTGTGCCACGTGGATTCCCTGCACGTTTTTTAATATCTCCACCTTTCTTTCTACTTTTTTCCCCCCCCAGTGCCGATAATAAAGACAGAACCCAGTGATGAATATGATTCTCTGGGGACTGCTGGACTGCACATGCATTCAAAGCCCTATTACAGCCAGCCCAGGCTCACTCCCATCATGCCTGTAGCTGATCCCGATGCCTGTCTGGTTGGTGGCTACGCTCCCTGCCCGCCTCGCCATGCTGCCATGCCATCGTCGTCCCCCAGCTCCAGCCCCACCCTGCATGACCTGTCCCCCGTGGCATACAGCAAGTGCCTCCCCAACAGCCCCACCCATGCAGCACCACTAGGCCCCGCGGTGCCCCCCATCCAGGAGACCCCTGGCCGTCCCAGCCTCGCCCACCCAGCATCGCCAGACCACAACACTTCCCTAGGGATGCTTCATTCCCAGGGCAGCCCCAACCACCTCAACAGCCCAGGGCCCCATGGTTACCATCCTATCTATGCCAACAGCAGTCCCTCATCCTCCCCGGTATCCCACCCTTCCACTCCCGGTGCGACTGCGGAGAGCCCGTTTGTTCAGGCCTACAGCCCCAGTCAGGCTCAGGCAGCAGCCAGCTCAGCCCAGACCGGAGGGAGCTCACCCAGCCTGTTACCCGAGGATGCCAGCCCCCCGTCGATGGCCATCACCGTCAAACAGGAGCCCCAGGAACTGGACCAGATGTACCTAGATGATGGTGAGTCACAAGAAACAAGGTGTACATCTAAAGTTTCCATTTGATAACCAATTAGTATAACAGGAGGCATTTTATTTTTCAAGATGAAAGCTTCTCTGTAGGAGCTCTCTGTCTGTGCCAAAAATGGCTGTTCATGTAGCACATCACATTTATTTAACACCTATTGCTTATCTGCAAGCCACCACACATACTGTAGCCGCACCCTGCTGCACCTCTCAGTATTTCCTGATGAAATCCTGGCAGCAGATTTACGTCACGTTTGTTTAATTTTAGACCCCGGCAGATTTATTTGCTTTTTAGCGGTCCGGCTTATGTTGTCCAAGTGGCTGCTTTACTTTAGAACAGTAAATTGCCTTGATGGGATTTTGAAACAATCTGTCAAAACATCAGAGCAGTGAGGTCAGCCGGGGTGCAGGAGAACAAAAACAGTGGCACACGCGTAGCGAAGCAAACTGTTGACACAACGACTAATGAAGGAAGCAAAACAATGGGTAGGGGTTTCCTGAACTGAACCATTCCCCCCCTCTCCATCTTTCTGGGAGGGATGCCGGGAGGCGGAAGGCAGAGGCTTTGTTTTCCCGTCTTTTCCCTGCGGAGTCGACACCATGCGGCTGTCGTCATCAGGGGAGGCTGTGGGGTCACTGGTCTCCCTCTGGCAATTAAACCAGTCACACCCAAGGGACCATATGGTCGACTTTATTGCCTCTTGTGTCCATCCAACATCGTGTCTCTTAGGTCACCAACCTGTTATCTGTGTTAACAGAGGCTCCACTTGTTGTTATGATATATACAGTATGCATAGAGCACATCATGGCGCTGTGCCAGTTTGAAATGTTCAAATCCCCCTGCATCCTAATGGAGGAGGGGGGAAGACAAGTCCGTACTGAACTCTGGAATATCACTTTCCTGTGCACCTTTTTGTTCAGTTAACCAACTAGAGCGTGTGTGTGTGTGTGTGTGTGTGTGTGTGTGTGTGTGTGTGTGTGCGTGCGCGTTTGTGTGTGCACACTTCAATCAACAGCTCAGGGAGTAGAGGGGTGATAGGCACGAGGGGATCAGGGGAGTTTTGCTGTGGAACTGTAATTGAGTTGAAATGCAGTTGTCAGCATATCTGTCAGTCCTGATGAGTCCCATTAGTCCTCACCTCATAAACAGACAGTACAGAGACGGGGGGTGTCTGTCTGTTATCAGCTCTATAAACTGATTTCCAACTTTTTCTTTCCTGTTTCTTTTCTCTTTCCTTTTTTCCCTTTCTTTTCTTTTCTCTTGCCTCATTTTCTTGACTTCATAGCAATGCTCCGTAAATCTAATTTGAGACAAAACTGCTCATTTGAAATTCTCTCTGACTGTTTTTAATACCTATGGCAGGCAGAAGCTTTCATGTCAGCATTAATTGAATAAAGTGAAACCGTAGCTGTATTTTGCATTTTGTAACGAGGTTGGAAAGGGTCCTTTTACACCAACAGTATGAAGATATACTAAGTGTACATAGCAGTGCTAAGGTGAAATCAGGTAATCTTGTTTCTGTTTCCCACTACTCCATCCACTGTCACTTTAGCAGGCTCAATCTCTCTCAGACCCGATGGCCAAATGTATTCAGCCAGTGATTACAGTTGCATTAGGGACGCACAGGAATGTGTATTGATTGGTCGAGGACAGAGAGGCAGCCCCTCGAAAAACCTCAATGTGCTGCCGTTTTAGCATCACCTAACGTCTGTGCAAGCATCTGTGGTGAGCTCCTGGAGTCCCTGTAAGTGTGTGGTGGTAACAGCATACTCCAAAGGCATCTACTGCTCCCAGGCCCGGCCCTATCCCAAACCCCTCAAATGAGCCCTAAGCTAAAATAAATAAGATCGGAAGGCAGCTCGCAGGGCGTCCCGCTCCCCGTCCGCACGCATTACCGCCGTGTGTTAGCGAGCTGAGCGCTCCATTAGAGAGGGAAGACAAGCGGATGACCTCACCACAGCGGCGGTGATTTAACGCCAGCCATGTAGAGCAGCGTTCCTCCCCAGCAATTGGGGGGCCGGTGATTTGGAGTCTGCGGGAGCACACTTGATCTTCCCCAAGAGTGGAGCGCCTCCCACGCTCGAACGCCGAGGCCTCCGGCTCTCATCAGCCAGAGGAAATGTGTCTCTCTGGCCAGGCCCAGATTTTACGCAGCCCTTGAGAAATCACTCAACTTATCAACGGTGAGCTACTGTACCACAAGGAGCTTTGTTAGTATGGAGGGAGTCTGAGATGTAAACCCCCCTGACTGCCATACACAGTCTCCATTGTAATCTGCTAAACTCTTCCCTCTGCTGTGATAGAAGCTTACTAACTATAGTGTGAGACATGAGGCGAGGATTCTAGTGTCTGCAGTAGGTTTTGTGGGAAGAATCCAGTTGGCAGTTAGATCTACATCGGAGAAGCCATTTTCACTCAGTGGCACGTTGGCTCTCACCTGTTTCAGTCTCACTTCTCATAGCTGGACTAAAGCAGATCAGCATGGTTTAGAGAAGAGGATGAAACACCCATCGCTGCTGGAAGGCTCTGCCTGGATGCGTTGTTGACTCACTCGTAAACCAGGCACGGTGGGGCTCACATAAAACCAAAGTTTCAGACATTTTGTACTTACTCACAGCCCACTATCTGTACTTTACAAGGCGTGTGACTGTGAGCAAAACGCCAGTCAAATGACATCAGTGTATATAACAATAGAATTTATGAAAAACACAGTCTGAAGCGTTTAAGTTTGCCATGTTAGCCGCACTAATTAGGCCAAAAAAAGAAATGCCAAAATGACAGCATACTTTGTCACACGTCTGAAGGAACAGTTCTGGTGACCCTCTTGTTTCAAACAAACCCTAACACACATGTCCATTTACACACAAAAACACACACGTACACTTTTTTTCTTAGACTTGGCTTTTTGAACACAAATGATTTTGGAAAATAACCCACATCACTTTTTGGAAACCCTTCATTTGAACCTCTATTCCGGGTGTTTATAGGTATTTTGCTGCAGATCTGTGTGTCGAGCAGAAGTAGTGTGCTGGCTGGTCTAGGAGGTTTTGCCTTGTGAGGCTGCTGCCGTGTGTCCTGTCTCATTAGCCGCTGCTGTGATGGGTGATATCATGAAGTGCAGCTGAATGCAGCACACAGCAAAGGAACGAGTGCTAATCAGAGGGCCAGATTTCTACCAGCTGCCTCTCTGGGAAACAGAGGGCCCTTATTCCCCAAAATAAGAAAAACACAGAGTGCAATGCAGCCTCTGCTGATTTCTGACATTTGACATATGTGCTCTGATTGCCTCGTGTTACAGGGTAGTTTTCCTTGTGATTGTTTCCTCCTCAATTCAAGGTTGGTGCATTTGAAACTCTACTAGGCTTGTTTTCTCAAAATGAAAACAGAATTGTTGTCGTCCTTCCTTTCCTCCTTTCGCTCCCTCTGGCAACTAAAAAAAAAAAAAGGTATTTTAACCTTCCTGAGGATCTCCGTCCACCACCACTGCTTCTGAAGGCAACTCGAGGCTTTCCTCATGGAAACTTTTACACATCCTGGCAAGTTGCCCAGACCCCAGGACTCTGCAAAACCCCTAATGATGATTGAGAGCGCGTCCGCACCGCGCTGAAAACATGCTGAGTCGCTAACATTGGAGTGTGCCGCAAGGCTGGCTCAGGATTGGAGGGGGGCAGAGGAGAGAGAGGATTTAAGGGGAAGGGGGGAGGTGTTCATTAAAGTGGAGGTTGAAGTGTCTAATGGGACTCACTAAAGCAGAGCTGCTCCTGTATGTTTAGATGGTATGTACTGGTGTGTGTGTGGTGTGTTTGTCTCTTGTAGGTAGTAGAATCAGCGAGATGTGGAAGCACTAGAAGAGGCAGTGACAGCCTGTACTTTCACAGTGCTCCACCTTTGACCCCCTGGCCTTTCGGGAGCAGGTCAAGCTCAAGCTAATAGTGCAGCAAAAGAAAGGCTGCCTTGCGGTTAAGTGCAATGCCAAGAACATAGTCTCCTTCTAGACATAGTGATATTGACGGGTGCGAGGAGAAGGGTGATGGCTTTTTGTATTATTTATGACTACAAAGAGGATGTGGTTTCTTTACTCTTGTTGTCATTGCTTGCGTTCCCATATAAGTGATCCTGCTTTCCTGGCAGCTCTTGACACGGTGAGATATAAGTAAAAGTTTGGGCTTGCAGGAGAAGTTTTATAGACATAGGAAAAATTAATAGGCGGCTGCACTCTAGGACTGGCCTTTAAGAGTCATTGACCGCCTAAGCTATGGATCAACAACTACACTTTTGGGATCAGCAATAGATTTGATTCAATTTCTTCTCATTAGGATGAAAAACCATTACTTACTTTTACTGTGCGAATAGAGCAGCTGTGGCTCTTATTGCCCATTATCAGATATTACAGACCTCACCAAGTGCTTGAAGGAGTGTGCTCAGTTGCAAACATGAAAATCTGTGTTGATCTGTTTGTAATAGATGATATTAATTGGTCAGTTAGCTTAAAAAAAATACTAAAAACGCATGCTTTTTACTTCATCTTACAAACTTGCGACCTGTACTGTAGTTGTATAACATTGGAAAAGAGGAGCGTAGCCAAAATTAGTGGTAAAAAAAGTTTTTATACTCTGTAGCAGCACACAGTTGGAAACTTGCGGAGACTCTTAAAGCAGATAACAGTCTGCTTAAACACTAGTTTGTAATAAAAAGTGTGGAAGTTACAATGGACGCACGGTAATGGAACCCAGAGAATACCATTGTGTCTTTGCAATAGATGAGGAACACCTTCACAGTTGGGTGGAAGTCTTCTGGATTACCTTACCACCCTCTGTTTCCTCTTACAACTCTTTTATCTTTGTCCCATTGGCTGAACATAAGAGCCTTTAGATTCCTGGTTGTGATCAGTTTTTTTTTTTTGCAACACATATTATGAAACCCACTCAATTATAGACACTATTGTCCAAGATTGCTTGCAGTTTAGCAAATAATTAGATCTAAGTGGTTACACATGACAGTGGCAATGGGGTCACAGTATTAGCGCTTTGATTTTTAGCTCTTTGTAAAAACCATTGGGAATATTATTAGTTTTGATAAGCGCAGCGAGATGAATCTGTAAGAATTCACTCCATTCATTACCGCAGCGTGCTGGCTTTTATGTGCGTGTGTGTGAGCCAGAGGATCTGGTCTGGTTTCAGTCGCTCCGTCATAATATCCACAGTCACTGAGAAAGAATGTGTCTGCTGAAAAACTGCAGCTAAATTATCTAAACAAATTGGGTTTCTTTTGTGTCTGGAGTCTGATACACGCACACGTTTAGATGAGACACTTCTGATTTTGAATGGGTTTATTTTTACCCAAATGTCAGAAATGTGTGAGGCAGATTTGTTACTGTTAAGATTTGGGTCTTATTTTCTTCCATTGCTCCAAGCTGTGTAGGAAGTGGGCACACTGTGTGGACTTTGTATGGAAGTCTATTACCTGGCATCTCCAGCAAAATTGACTTAAGTGAAGTATACAATCAAATATAGCCAAGTGAAGCCACAGGGCTTCCTTCTCCAAACAACTTTGAGTCTATTCATTAAAATTATATTACTTCGTTCATCGTACGTCATGTATTTCTTATAGTTTCTCCTGACACAGCAGTTCAGAGGCTCGGTTTATGTGGCGCACATTCTGAGGTTTAGGAAACACGCGTTGAAAAGCCGCCGAGCCCCACGGATCACAGCGGGTCAGGACTCAGACAGGGGCCTGTGGCTTGGCTGGGATCTTTCTGTGTACATCTGTGATCATGGGGCTACCTCACGTCAGACACTCTCATTACTGAATCATTATATGACATATGTCAGTGCCGTTGACAGCATGATCACTGACAGAATCTCCTTCCTCCACAAGGCTGTGAGGTCGTTAACCTGTGCCTTGGTGAAGGTTGTGTTTACCCTTATCTGCTGTCTGTATTTCTGGCTCAATTTACACCCCTTTTCTCGAGGTGCCATAAGGCAAAAGGTCTTTATGACGTGCAGAACTCAAGCCCCTTTTGTCATTTCCTAGTTTATGATCAGGTGATCGTTAGCAGCTGTTTTTTTATGTTCAAAGGGAACTGGTTTACTTCTTTTTCTTATTTTCTGTTACATTTATATAATTTTATAGTGTTGAATGTTCATATTAAACATAGCTCAAGTTTCACATAATGAGTTAAACATATGTAAAAGTAATGCCTGTCAGCAAAAATCTCAGGCTTCAGACCATTTTGAATACTCTATTTCCAATGGGTTTTTCTACTTTCGAGACAAGCCGATATCAGCTTGAGACAGAATATTTTATATGATCATCTGCTCCAGGCACGCTACTGCAAGTGTTTACATTACGTACACCGCTACATGTAGCTACATGCTAACATCAGAGAAACATGTAACCTTGGTTGCCAGTGTTGTTGATTTCTCACTGATTTCAGATCATGTTTCTGCTGGAACATGTTTAGAAGCTTTTCTTGGTGATTTTTCACAGTACAAAGTGCTGCTATTCCTTGTTACAGTAATTTCTTGGCTGCAGTGATAATGTAAAAACACTCAGATACCAAAGGCCCAGAAACACTGACCAATCAGAGCAGACTGGGCTCAAAGAAACAGGTGCTAAAACAGAGCATTTCAGACAGAAGGTGAATACAGTTGTCCCAGCACAGACAGTATGAGGAAAATTAACTGGTTTTTTTTTTAACATTAAGGCATGTTAACATGCTCTATTAGAAACCCCAAAATACAAGTATCAGCCTGAAAATGAGCTTAATAGGTCCTCTTTAAAAGAACATTGTGTAATCCATGCAAACATTGCGGCACTACTGCATTCAGCATAAAACACTGTTCGTCTGTGGAGATAACTGATATTGCTGCGAACACCACAAACACGGCACAGTCACAGAAACCATAAATTTGCCTTGAATCTTGGATATTTCCTGCTGGCATTAAAAATATGAGCACATGGAAAACTCATATGGTCCAGGGAACATACCAAACACCAAACAAGCAGAATTTATTTGCATAAAGACACATTTCTCTTTTCTGACTCTCTACAGGCAGGTCAGGGGTCGGGATAAACCTTCTGGACAACATCCCTATGCTTGGTGTCTTGCTCAAGGACACGTAAGCAGTCACGGACAGTTAAATGTGGCTACACAGATGAGATTCCCCATTTGAACATAATAACCACACTGAGATACTCGCCCCCAAGAAGTTGCAGTGTTTTTGGTTTTGTATTTAGGGGATGTAAATACCTGCGGCATCAGTAAACAGGAGCAGGTCTCCGTCCCAGACCACTTAATAACAGCTCCCCATCTGAAATTTGTTAGCTCAGTGAAATAGTATCCTGTAGCGACGGATGTCAACAGAGAAGTCTGATCCAGCCGGTGGGGATGGGGAAAGCCGTTGGGTTTTGCAACTCTTGGCGGAGTTCGCTGTCTCCTCCATGTGCAGATACCTCAGAAAGAAGAGGGTGGGAGAGTCATAAAGAGGGAGAAGAGGAGGGGGCATGAAGATGGAAAGTGAAACACAGATGCAGATAGAAACTTAAAAAAGGTGAGATTCCCGGTAGAATCTGTCACAAGACTATAAACCAAAGGCACATTTCGCCTGTTTTAGTGTTACAGCCCATTGACAAATGATTGTAAACACAGGCAGGTTAACGTAAAAGCAAAATAATCACCCTATACCCAATCCATCACTTTCCCAAGACAAACATTGGAAGAGAGATTCAGTGTGTTCTTTTTTAGTGTGTCATCTGTTGTCGTATCTTATGGGCCTAAAACAGAGGGACAGCTGTGAGTCGTGAGATGCATTTTAGGGTTTTGAATTTTTGGGGTCAGGAGATTCTCATCATGTCCTCACATCCAGGAATATTCAGCGAGCATGAGAAGAAGCAGGTCAGCCATAGGAATAAAGGAGACACAGACACACAGACAGACTAAGAGAAAGAGGGGAAAATCTGAGGTGGAAGAAAGTAGCATGCAATCTTGGTGATTTTCCCTGGCAGCTTCTCCCACTGCCCCTGTTCTTCTCACACACACACACACACACACACACATGGATGCACAGACACTTTGTGCTCCTTTCACAGCTAAAACTGTTAAAACCCAAAGTCTAAAAGTCAAAGAAAGATAAACACGGCCGAAGTTAAAGATCACAATTTTCTTCCTCTCCCACCAGCGGCTCACTTGCAGCGCCGAGACTTACCAAGCAGTGGGTGAATGGGTTTACTTCAGGGGAGGGAATGATCATAACTACTGAACTGTAAGTGTCTTACTGTTGACATATGACCCACGGCAGTTATAAACCTCAACGGGTCCCCCGGCTCTCCTGATTGTACTCAGCTGAGCTCAGTTCCTCTCAAAACAACGTTCTAACAAACAGGGAAATCCTTTCACGTTCAGTAAGCCTTTTTTTATAGTGTGAAGCACTGAGAGATTAACTGATGAAGGGCTACAGTGGCGCTATGCAAATCTCACAGTTAAAGGTCTTAACTAACTGCTGTGCTGTGTTTAGTACTGAAATATGGTAAAGCAACTAACACTACATTTTAACAAACGCCCCCAAACCCTGCTCCCACATCCCTTATAGCAGTATATAAAAAATGTAATAAACTGTTTATAGCAAACTTAAATGTAATTGGAAAATGTAAGTGTTTATTTATGTACTTGTCAACAATAATAATCTATAACATATGTAAATATTAATAGACTCAGATTATTTATATTATATTTTTATTCATTAATTACATACTTATACACTCACATTCATGCACTGATGAAGGCCATGAGATGCAGCTAAAAGCCCCACAAGAAATATAGCAAGTGGACCTTGAGTTGAGATTTTTTCATGTGAAAGCTCAACGTGTCTTTATGACTTATGAGAACATTTATAAATGATTTGTGCATGTGTTTAATTGCAAGGATGTGTGTAATCATAGAATTACACACTAGGACTGGGCAATATGACGATATTATATCGTTATCGTGATATGAGACTATATATCGCCTTAGATTTTGGGTATCGTTGTATCGTGATCTGGCATAATGGTGTTTTTCCCTTGTTTTAAAGGCTGCATTACAACGAAGCGATAGAAATGTATCATCTTACCAGACTATCATCTCACAGACCACATTATTGATGATTATTGATTAAAAAAATTGTATTGTGTTAATATTTTCTAAAAGAACAAACAAACAAACCAAAATCAGAGAGGGTATTTGATCAGAAATATTGTTTTGTTCATTTTTGTTTCAAACATAAATACAACAGTCCTAGCATTGATAAAGTGCTTTTGAGAAGATTCAAAAATATTGCAATATGTATCGTGTATCGAGATATAGCCCAAAAATATCATGATATAATTTTCAGGACATGTCTCCCAGTTCCAATTACAACTACGCTATTCTTTGTTATCAATCACTTGTTAACTGTCACTGGTTAATGTACCACCAGTTGCAAATGCCTCATAGAAAAACTGTTGGCAAGTACATAAAGAAACACTAAAAATGTCCTAATATCTGCTTACAACTACATTTCCATAAACCATATATTAACTATTGATATACTGATAGCAATTAATAACGACATCTCTCATGATGTTTGTTATTCGTGTATAGCTTATGAGTGATCAGAAAATTACCTTATTTGATAACTATTAATATAACTATTAATACAGCCATTAAGTACAATTTATAAACACTTTATAAAGGGTGCCTTATTAGGAAGACGTGCGAAGGTTTTGATACGCTGAAACTGACAACTTACTTGTCTGTTTGACTCCTCAAATCCAGTGAAGTTTCTAATACGAGAAGACAAGACAACTCTCTCTGCTCATGTTGTAAATCAGTCACATCAAATCTGCAGGGAGCTGGAGCTGGAAAGCTCAGCTCCTAAACACTGTGTGAATGAAAATGTCATGTACATTTTAATTAAATCAGCAAGATTTACTGCATCATAGAGTGAAATAACAGGCTTCTGTTAAGGTATTTAAGTGGCAGGTTCCCTCCCCGAGCCCCAGCAACTGTTAAAACTGTGTGGTTCGAAACAGCACGAACAGAAGCAGGTGAAAATGCCTTTGTATGATTTAGAGGTGACAGCGAACGTGTCTGTCTCACCTACTATCCCTGGAAGAGTAGCCTGGTCTTCATCTCTGACTCTAACGCAGCCTGGGATTCTTGAAAACTGCTCCGTCTCCAGATGGATCAAAGTTTGTCTGTCTATGGAAATCAAAGCGAGGTCGATGGAAAGGAGATAAGTGCAGCGTTTGCCAAGATCGCCTCGGTCTGGTCTACTTGAATAAGTCCACGATGTGCCCTGAGGCGACCTCCTTCTCGGTGTCTTTGATTCCCTGTAGGCGCTGAGGATTTAAAGTTGCAGGGCAGCTCTCGGGGTCAGCAGACAGAGTGTTAATCAGATCACACGCTGCTTCAGTACAGAGTACTAGAGCTCAGCGGGGATGTTGAAAAGAGAAAGGCCATGTCCTTGTGTGCAGGAGGAGCTTTTTAAAGATTTAGTTACCTTTAGTATGCTATTTAGTGCCTTTTCTCTGACTTTAGGCTGACACCTGCAAAAACCCTTTGTCTATCTCATCCAGATGCTGGATCAGTGTAAATGTGACTTTCATCAGAGCATGCTTTTCAAAGCTTTAAAACAACCCATAAGAGACTAGCAATGCCAGTTTGAGCAAGAGGACTGCGCCAGAATGTCCAGTGGGCTGTAGTTCTTCTACTTAGAGGGAAGATAGAAAAGAGGAGAGGTCTAAAAAACATGCTCAGGTTCCCCAGAGACCTTGCTTCTCCTCACAAGCAATTTAGTTTGAAACAAAAAACACAGAACGAACTGACCAGTTTTAGCATCTTTACAGAGCCAAACTCTTGCTAGCAGATGACAGCAAGCAGAGCTACGGCTTGGATGGCAAAACAGACAGGTTAACTAAAGGCCACGGTGTGCAGATACGCACTCACAGGCAGACATGCACATTAAAAAACAGGAAGGAGCCTCTCTGAGCTATCTCTCTGTGATGGATAGCGAACCATAAAGTTCGCACTGAGGTAAACCTTTTTGGACACGCTAAAAACAGTTCCTCTACGTATAAATAAAAGAAAACAATTCTGAAATCCCACAGAACGACTGGCAGGCAACAGGTGATTTAAAGAAGCACAATACAAATGCAGTTATAAATCGTATCATATGCAGGTGCGCTGCCAAATTCTCACTCAGACGGCTGCAACCCACCGAAGTATGATTGTTTCAATATGCTCATATTTGTTCACCGGGTGCCATTTTGAAAACCAGTGAAATCTCAGGCCGTCTGCGTCGGCATACGTTTCTAATTCTGAATCAATCACAGTGAGTTTATCAGATGGCTGAGTTATTTTACCATAAACCCACTGGTAATGAGCCATACAAAGAGTTTTAATCTGTCTCCTTTCGTATCTCAATTACAGAGATGTGTGTGTTTCACTCAGTTTGGTGTGTTTTCAGGCTTTGGTGTTTGCTTTATGCTGTTATGCTTCACTAGTTGTGTGGAACTGAGCTTTTGATTTTCTCACAGTCTTGAGTCATCCATACACATTTTATGTCAGAAGCTCTTTAGCTTCTTACTTTTAGGTTTGCCTCTGATAAACACTTTGATTGCTGAGTTGTGCTTTTCCTCCACTGGAGCTAAATAAATACTTTTCAACTCAACACAATCAAACTGAGCTGTGAAATGAAAACAACTGAAAGCATGATTTTGCTGCTCAGTGTTTGAGCATCTGCACCTCACTCACTGACATCATTTATCAGTCAAACTGTGTAGGCGGTACTCTGGCATCCTTTTGTTTTTCTGTTGAAAGAGGACATACTATATGTTAATATGCAGGTGCACTTATGGCAGTTAGTGTATTAGATCAGTGATTAGATCAGTGGTTTCCAACTTGGGGGTCTAGACGACAAAGGGTCCCAAATATTGATGTAAGGATCACAAGATTATTAAAGGAATATTCACCCACAAAAGCATACTTTTTATATCATTTACTAAACTCATGCTAGGTCGAATTGGTAAAGAAAAATGAGATTTTCTTGCGTGCCTTCGCTGTGAACGAAGAATCCAAACACAGAGAAAAGTCTTAATGAATTTAAGTAAAGGGGGGCCGCATTTAACAACAGCAAAAGTACATCAAAGCAACTGCTTACAAACTCTCAAACAACTCATGCAGTATGATTCAAGCCTCATTTATCCAGTTGCATGCTCAGTACTTCACAAACACATGCGTTTTCACTTAAATATTACTAAAAACATGCACCTGAGCATGTTTATGTGGAAGTGTGTTAACTAGTACGCAGAAATTCTAGTGTTTGGGAGGTACTGAGTATACGACTGGATAAAAGAGACTTGGATTACACTGCACAACTTGTGTGAGAGTTTGTAAAGGGATGTTTTAATATAGTTTTGCTGTTGTTAAACATGGCCCCCATTTACTTCAATTCGTCAAGAACTTTCTCGATTTTTGTGTTCTTTGTTCACCATGGAGACATGCAAGAAACATAGTTTTCTTTACAAACAAACGTTAAGAGTAATTGATATTCAAATGTTCCTTTTTTTGGGTGAAGTATTCCTTTAAAGTCAAAAAAGAACAAATATCAGTTCATTGTTTCTGGACTGTAACAATATATTGTTTATTTTGCTGTTGTTTGCTGTTCAGTCTAAAACAACTGCACAATGATTACAGAGAAGTCAGTGATGAGGGCACTGAAGAGCAGCTCCAACCATGTAAACACCTCCCCCTCATCCTCCCCAGAGACCGACCTCAAGCGAGCACACCCGCGGCCTCCTGGGCCCAGGAGGAAATGAGAGGAGGAGGAGGAGAGGGAAGTGGCAGGCTCACAAAGAGAGACAGAGTGAGGTGAGATAGGGAGAGGCGCAGCACACCATGCGAGATCAAAGACAAAGGTTATGCACCGCTGTGGCCAAAATAAGCACATCACTGGTGGGGCTCTCAGTAAAAGTTGTTTGTCTTTAGATTTCTAATTTAGGATACTGCTGTTTTATTGTCCTCAAGCCCGGATCACAGCATTTCTAGTTAATTTGGCTGTTTTCAAGTGATTTTAATCAGACACCTAAATCCTCCTGGGTCAGACCATTTGCTTTGGCAACATGTCAGATTCAGCTGACATCAGAGGACCATAAAGCATGTCCTCTGAAGAGTGAGACGCATTACAGACTCACAGGTGGAGATTAGAGCCCGAGCTCCACTTTGAGTCTCCACAAGAGGCGCAGAGAGTGTGTCATCCTTATTTCTCAAGGCCGCTCCAGTTCTCTTATCCAACTGAGCCAGGAGCCCTTGTCTAAAAACAGCAGCAGACATATTGATTGGAAATCTCTTCAGTGACATCAGAGCACTTACTGTTTACACTCTGTGCTTTATTTCTTCTTTTCTCTTCAGCTCTCCAAAAGAAGGATCGTATCACTCCTCTTTTGGCGTCCCTGCTCTGTGTGCAGCTGAATCAAGTTTACAAAAACCCCAGTTCCACACAGTATTCCTAGTTTGTTTTGCTTTAATCAGTCTCATTGTTTCATTGTTTCTCCTCTATCCCATCTCTCCTCTTCCTCTTCCCATTCCCTTCTCCTTTCTGATCACCCATTTATTGCAGTCTTGCTTTCCATGACTGGGTTGTCATCATTTTTATTAGCTCAGATCTTCTTAACTGTGGACTCATACTGAAAGCATCATTTTGCTGCTCAGCGTTTGAGCATCTGCACGGCACTTGTTGACATCATATATAAATCAAACTGCGTGGGCGGTAGTGTGGCATCCTTTCGCTTTTCTGTTGAAAAAGGACACGCTATATGTAAATATGCAAGTGCACGTATGGCAGTTAATGTATTAGATCAGTGGTTCCTAACCTGAGGGTCTAGACCCCAAATGGTCCCAAATACTGCTGTAAGGGTCACAATATTATTAAAGGAATATTTCACCCACAAAAGGATTATTTTTATGTCTGTGGCAGCTGGACAGAACAATGCTCAGAGAGGCTTAAGTAAAGAAAAAATCAACCTGAAACTATCAAGTGGAGGTGGGGGGACAAAAACAGGATTTCCCCAGTGGAAAACACCCTTGACTCTACGTCTAAATCATATATTTCTTGGCGTCATTGTTCACCTCAGCAGTGTGAGGAGATGATGGCACAGCAGTGTTTTGTTCTGAAACTAACTGTGGCTCTGTGGCCCTATCTCTTTCGCTCTTTTTTCCTCCTTTCCTCATCTCCTCTGTCAGTTGCGGAGACTGAGTGGTTCCACATGGGAAAGCCCAGGGCTTCACACATCAGCCTAGCTGTGGGGATGAAATATGCTGTCTGCACATATCATCACATCATTAGGCCCAAAGGGATCCCTGCGATGGATTAGAAGCTGTCTACCTGCAAGGCACAGATGAATTTATGAAGCACTTTATCATGATGAAGCATTAGTGGAACACTTTGTCTCTTTCCATTTGTGTTTATCTGTGGGAATAATGATTGTGTCTCCCTGCGTTTCCCTCATTCTCTTTCAGTCTCTCCATCTTTATTTCTCTGTGTCATTTGTGTGTGTGTGTTCTGACCTTTGACCCCTCCCTGTTTCTGACGCTGCCGGTTATCAGCGCAAGACAAGTTACGTTGTCCGAGCTTCTCTCCGTCCAGCCGATTGAGCCGTGCGTGGGAGGCAGCAAATTGTCCATTAAGTGTTTCTGCTGAGGCCCGAGAGAAGATTTGATATAGCAGGGAAACAAAAGTAATATGTACCAGGAAATTCAATTGTCTCTCTCTAGCAAGTTTGAGCTTTAGTTTGGCTTCCCCACCAAATCACATGAAAGCAGTTCAGATGAGGTTTAACTTGGAGTCTCTCTTGCCGCCAGTCTCCTTTTGCTCTTTGTGAGGCCTGCACAGATTTGATGCCAGTGTTTATCTGTGTTTATATAAAAGAGCTGCGATGACTCAGGCTTACTTCCTCAAATGCTGCTGTGCCACAATAGAAGGAAACTACCTCTTCATTTTCACTAACCTGATGTGCTACTACAGGGGTAAGCATAGGAAATCTCCCCCTTTGCTGCAGTGTGAAAGTCCTTGACCCTCACACAGCTGCAGCTTATTCATGTAGTGAAAGTGAGAGGAGTTCAGGAAGGTGCCCTCCGCTACTTTGGTATCAGGAGACTCCAAGTGAGAACAGAAATCCCTGGCAGGAAGCCTCCGTTACAACCTTGAGTTCAGGGGTTGTGTTTTGGATAGTCAGCTGAGGGAAGCCAGGGGAAAGTGAAGTCACTCTCTGCCAGGTCATTGCCAGTCAGGCCTTATTTGACCGAAGGAGATCGTGTTACGACAGCACGGAACCTCCTTGCGGCTCTCAGGCCTCGAGGCTCGGCGTCTTACCAGACCATAGGGCATCCTCTGTTCTCTGAGGAAGCCCTGGCTGTTATCGAACCCCAGTGCACAGTGCTGTCCTCTAATAATGCTAACTTAATCCCCAGTGCAGGTCAGGTTCACACTGAACTCTCAGAGTAGCCAAACTAAGTCACAACGCCCATGCTTGGATTACTGAATAAGAAGGAGGCACAAATGCAGCTCCACCATAACTTCTTGTTCCTTTGATCAGTCAGTTCTTTTTTCCATAAGCACAGGTAACTTTATCTTATCATGTGAATCACAATGTGTCATATTAGTTTAGACTGGTATCAGAATCGCTGCCCATATTCACAGTTGTTCAGCGATTCAGGTGGTGGTTATGTAGGTGTGTTGTGCTCATTTTTCACGTTTGGAAAAACTTTTGGTCTTGACATCCTCCTGTGCCAGAGTCAAAAAGACTGTGATGGAAAAAATGGCCACAAAAATAGGGGAAGTGTGGCTGCATGTTTGGAAGATTTGGGGGTTTTAACGCCTCAAAATAAAAAAAATTCTCTTTTGTGTTCTTGTTTATTAGGGGGTAGGGTAATTTTCCTATTTGTGTCCTGACAAAGCAGTCTCCAACAAAAAGTTAAGCCTGGCTCAACTTTTGCTTTAACTACTGTTCACCATCATTGTCAAAATGGAGGCTAAGCTGTCATAACTGTAACTCTAATCCTGGTACGTAGGTTTATAAAGCCCTCTGCAGTGTTCTGGCGTCTGTTAAGCCTTCAGAATTATTGACATATTACTCTAAATGCACTTCCTTGCTTTGATTATATCTTGTTAGCAGTACCTGTAGCAACATGCCCACACCCACACAGTCCCTCATGGTTTTTGTAAGCTGTGCTATTTTTGGTCTGAGAGCCCACTTAGTCTGGGCCTTCTGTTACGGTTGGTCTTAGCACCTGCTTCAAATGTTATCAGCCCATTAAATCACCATTCTCAGCTGTCATCAGTAGTGTAGATTTGGGGCAGTATTGCCCTGCTCCGCCTCCCATATTTAAGATTGTTGTTAGGCAGCAATCTCTCGTGGCTGGACTAATTATGAAGGGAGCAAGGAAGGAAGTCAGGTGATGGAGCGTAGAGAGCGCAAAGTCCATGTGGTGAAGGCATCAAACAAACACAGGACTTTCATTCAGGAAACAGCCGTTTGCAAAAAGTAAAAGTTGACTCATTTTAAGCGACATACATAAGTTAACTTACCTAACATACTTAAATACATCACATATGTAACCTATGTTAACTTACGTTTCATAACAAACACAGGACTTTCACCCACGAGACCACTGTTCATGTGATGTGTGTTACCAAAAGTTAAAGCTGACACACATAACCTATGTTGACTGACTTCCATGACTTAGGTTATGTAACAAACACACTTATTTTAACCCAAACCATGATCTTTTCCTAAACCTAACCAAGCAGTTTTTGTACCTAAACCTATTAAAACTGCGATCTCATTTCACAATGTTGAATGTTCACCTCTGGCCAACTGGTTTGTCCCATCTGAAGCATTAGAATGGTATTGATAACTGATAAGGGTCATTTAATGTGTTGATTACATTTGAAATGGTCGGTCTTAGACAACCTGTAACACATGAAGCAAAGTGTGGCCCACCCGTGTGTTACATGGTTGCTTTGAGAACCAACATGCCTAGGTTACAAAGGTGGACTAGTACTGTATTGTTGATGTATACACTACACAGGCAGCATGTGAACAGGAGGTACTGCACCACCCCTTCTAAGCAGGTAGAGGCAAATAATTTCCCATCACAGTTGATACAGAGGGATTATTTTAGCGATGTCAACATTCATTCAGCCAGCAGTCACACCCGATGGAGACGGGGTGCAAGCCACTGCCAAGAAACACTGGTAGGCCTTCACAAAGGAGCTGAATTGTCCATTGAACTGTTCAACACGGCTGGCACCAGAGTAACACACAGTCATATTTTTGTGTCACTCTCACACCTGCCTGAAATAGATCTCCCAGCCGCCCAGCCCTAACTATAAGTCCTGACAGGTCCAGACTGCGGTTCACTGATTGCACTGGCACTGCGGCTAATAAAGGATGTCACTCTGTTTAACCAAGACTAGCAGGGTGCTTTTTTTTTTTCAGCAGGGGAATATTTGGAGTTCAGTTTTCCGCTGTTTTTGTTTATTCATGAGAGGGTGTCCTCCCAGTTACAGCTTTCCATTATTAACCTGGGCAACTGAAAAAAGAAAAAACAAAATAAGTTTCCATGGCTGTTGAGAGGGAAGGCAGGCCACAGAGAGTTCATTTATGTACGTACCTGCCAACAAACATGTTACTATTGTGTATCGTATCCTAGCATTCTTGTTTACAATATCATATATAGACCAGTAAAGTAGAGAAAAATCACCTGGCATGTTTTTTAAAACTAGCTTTACAAGCCCTTGTACCCTGCCTGTCTATATTATGCAAGGGGTTGAATTTTCGGAGCCAAATTCCACTCTGGACAAAATGTTCCCCAGCATGTCCAAGTTCCCTTATGCTGCATATTTGTGGTTATCTAGTCACTTCATGGAAGGTGAGACAGACTCAAAAAAGAAGAGCTGTCATGCGGGAGAGTTCGACTTAAAAGGAAAAACAGAGAAATGTGCACTGGCAGAGCGGATTGTGGTTCTTTTGTCAGCAGTGAGGATTTTTGTTTTTGAGAAAATAATCAAAACATTTGAATTAAATAAAATCTATCGAATAAACAAAATTAAACTAAATGCATTGGAAAAGCTGTTGCCAAAGACAACATGACTGGTTTGAAATATAGCATGCACACGTATTTTCATTCACAGTCATTACCTGTTTATCTGCCAGTCAAATTTCTTCATTTCCCAGAAGTTGTTGCAACTAAATAGTGACACGAGCTACCCCATTAAACAGCTAAAAATAGCACCTTGGTGTTGTCTTGTGGTGTAACAGTTGGCCACATCCTGCTTCTGAGATTCTCACATTGCTGACGGAGTACATAGATGAAAACACAGGGGCCAGAGTTTTACCTTTCTTGTCTCTTTATCACTTGTTTCTTCAGAATGGAACATCGCTGGGCATGCCAATGGAAAATATTAGTTGATAAAGTGCAGCGAAATAACACCACAGTTGATATGTGGGTGGAGGAGACGTTGCTTTCTTTTTTTTTCTACAGTGACTGAAAAGAAGAGGGGAAGCCACTGCTTTCCCTCTGAGAAAAAATAAAGAGTATATTTGTGGCTTCTTTTTTTTACCGCAGAGCTTTTGGGTTTTCCCTTTCCTTTCTTCAGAATTACCTGGAGCTGTTGTCTCACGTTGGCTAACAGAAAAGAGCTGCAACATTAAAGTTTGAGCATCTAATTGTTACATGTGCTTGCACTTCCTTTATGTCCTGCGATGGCAGAGCTAAAAATAACCTCAGCGTGTAAATGCCTGTTTAGCCCGGAGCGGAATAGAGTTGAAAACAGCCAGCAGTGTTGGCACAGGTGGGATTTTTCCGATGGGAGTTCCTCCTGTTTAGGGAGGTGAGTCCCAACCAATCTGTTTGTGTTGTGTGTGTGTGTGTGTGTGTGTGAGTGTGAGGATAGGTGGGTGTTTGCCTGCATATAAAAAGCACAGCATGCTATTATAGGTGTGTGGCCTACTTTAAAAAAAATGTGGTCCGTGACACATTATTTATTTATTTATTCATTTACACATTCATTTTTGTTTCCATCCTTGGTACTAAGTGTACATGTTGCTACTATGTGTCTTCACATTTCCAATAGATCAGTTCAGCCAACATCAGAGCCATTGTTATACAAGCAACAGTATGTTATTTTCATTTTTCTATCAGCATCATAGCTGTTCATTGTGGCACTGTGCCATATTCACAGCACAGAAATGTTTGGGTATTAAAATGCCCTTGCCTTGTTTTTTTTTACCCCCTTATGTTTTCGTCTTGATCAGTGCAGATGCTTCACCGTTCACCACACAGTATCTAGTGATAACAAAGTGCAGGCCTCAGAGTGGGTGGACTTCCTGTCTCGGCTCCTTGCTGCAGATGGTGGTCTCACCAGATTTTGTCACACTCTCTCTCTCTCAGTCTACATCAGTCCTCTTTATCACGGCAAGCTCTATGACTAAGGAGCTTCTTGTTTGCGTTGAGCCACAGGGCTCAGGGTCCTCGCCATCTTCACAGTCACTTCCCTCTGTTGTGCCAAAGAACACAGAGCAGATAAAGGCTGGGGACTGATCTGTGTCTGCCCGACTGTGGGAAAGGCGCGGGCACAGGAACTAGAGCAGGAAAGACAAGACGATGACTTCAAAACAGAGATGTGTGTATGGGGCCGATATGAGTTTTAAAGGCTGGCAACGACAGTGATATGTTTGGATTGCAGCTACTGTTATCCAGCTTGACCACATTTATGCCAAGTATCCAGTGAAGATAAATACATGCCAAATCTGATATCAATGGATTGAGGCAAAATAGAAAATCTAACACAAAATTTGCAAATAAAACATGACTCAGATTTACAGTTACTGCAGTACTACCTTCCTCCAGATTTACTATGTGGTAGTTTGATTTATGACATTCATTTGGGGCTTCTGTGGCTGAGGCATGTAGAACAAGTCGTCCATTAATTGGAGGATCAGCAGTGCACATTTCAAAGTATACTTGGGCAAGATACTGTGAGTGCGTGTGAATGCTTAACTGATGAGCATTTGGCACCATGTATGGTAACCTCAGCCACCAGTGTGCGTGTGAATGGGTGAATGTGGCGTGTAGTGTAAGAGCAGTTTGAGGGTTTGGAAGACTAGAAAGACACTATATAAATGCAAGTCCATTTACCATTTAGATCAGGGATGTCAAACTTTAGTTCATGGGCTGCATGCAGCCCAATTTGATCTCAGATGGGCCGGACCAATAAAACCATCACATAATAACCTATAAGCACCATGAGCTCCGATATTTTCCCTTTTTTTGTGTAGAAAATTACAAGTAGACTCTGCAGACTTTCATCCTTTTGCAAAACAGATGAACAGACTTATTTCAAACTCCACACCCCTAGTTTGCAACAAAGATATTTTGCTATAAAGGCTAGAGTCAAAACTGAAATAATGTTTTCAGCTTCACAGTCACATACTGTAAGACGCTGCACAACTGCTGACACATAAACTGATTGTAATGTGTAAAATCTGTGGCATGACCCTTTAAATTAGCACACACCAACTGACACACAAAAAGCAAGGACTCTCTGGGCCCTTGGGTTTCAGGGCTCTAAAACAGTTGCTGACTTCGCTTGGCTGGAAATCCATCATCGACAGGGATTTAAACTGACAACCTTCCCATCACAAGCCTTGTCTCTGTAACTTCCAGGCCACCTCTCTTCATTAAATGTGATAGTGTTTTAATGATCTGAATTGTTACTCAATGTGACTACTTAATAATGATCCGCAACTTCTCTTCTTTCCGCAGTTAACGAGATCATCAGGAACGACCTCTCCAGCATTTCCGTGCACACTCATGCATAGACGTCCAGAAGTCTTCTGCAGCAACACACACACACACACACACACACACACACATACACACATAAAAAGCAGCAGCAACAAAAAGAGGACAAAAAACCCAGAGATCCAGATGATGAAGAATAAAGTTTTGACCAGGATCTCCCACCTGACCGTCATCACCATCAGCTCCTCCTCACTCAAAGACTGGCTGCAGATTCACATTGACAATCACTGGCAAGCTCTATTTGAATAAACAGATGAATGTTATATTTACAAAAAAAAAGGGAAGTGATATCAGGGGCAAAGTATACAACTACACTTGCCTTAATTCACAGCAGATGTTCTTTAGTGGACCAAACAGCTCAATGAGACTGAATTCCTTCTATCGTTGACAAAATGACAATCTTCATTTCGAGTGTGATCTGTACGTTAATGCATGGACAAGCTAAATGGGACAACAAGTGTCATGCTTCATCACTTTGGTTCATTTGTTTGTGCAGTCAGTCGGCGACAACCAAATTGGTGCCTTACAGCAGCGATATTGACAGCAAACAACAGCAGCAAATGCAATCGGTTCATTGTAACCCAAAGTGGAAGTTTTTATATGACATTTTTGTATCATTTCAATGATTTGTTTACAGGGAAACAGAATAAAAAGGCTGGAAAATATGTAGGGAGTATGTGAATAGATTAGAATTGTATTTTTTTCTTGCTTCCTCATTATTATCTCATTGTTCATTTATACTGAATGTTATTGTATGATATTCTTTTGTATAAACATGTATTTGAAAATGTACTTATGTATGCCTTATGCTTATTATCATGCAGTTTCCTATTTAGCTTCCCCTTTTTTGTTCCATTCGTCTTCCCCTGATGTGTACCATTTCTACTACCCCTGCATTATGCTTTTCACCTTAGTGCCTATTTTTTATCATCCTGCCCTGGTCTTCCAGCCCTCCCACCCACACCATGACATAATAATGCACAGACAATCAGAGAAATATACAGTACATATCCTATGACAACAGTTCCTGGTTGCAGGGGCTTATAAAGGCAGGTATCAGAGTTTTCTTCTCCCCCCAGCTATAAGAAAGTTGAACAATGGTATGCTTACCTGCTGAATTTAGATGAGAAAACTTCCTGGACAATACATATTTGTCTCTTACTTCTTGCACTGCAGGTTTGCATGTAAATAGGCACAGGGAAAACCTAAGTATGCGGCAGGCTCAGTTTTTCTCGTCACTTGGGTGATTCCACTGAGGAGTTGGCAGGACTGTTACTTACAGCTGGCAATAATTGATGTGAGTAAACCAAAGGATTTTATCTTTGGTGAAATTATTGTCCAAGTTTCCTTTTTCTGTCGGAAACTTTAGCGTAGAGCAGTTCCCCCACACAAAAAGACAAAAAAAAAAAAAAAAACATTATGCACTTTACCGTAGAAACAGAGCAGGTTTCCATGCTTCCAGACCAAATATTGTAGATTGATTTCCACTGTCGTGTCACAAACGTACCAACGTCGGCTCTTCTCTCACAAAGCTGCAGTCTTTTCCATGTTATCTGTCTTTTTGGAGCATGCACATCGTACTAATGTTGGGGATCATTTAGCTGACAGTAGCTTACAATATAGCTTCCTAATACATTTTTGGACATATAGTATAATAGCATGACTAAACTGTATGAATAAGGTTTCTATTTTGTGCCTTACTCTCTTTCTTGGCTACGAGATCATCGCAACTCTATAATGCTTTTTCTGTGTAGGCGCAAGGTGAAACATATTTCTCTTTAATATGAAATATTTATGAAAAAAATTAAATGTGTTTTAAGTGCATTTAATGTGTTCTCAACAATGAATTAATAAATGGCATAATGGTGACCATACGTAACCTAAGTTCTGAGTTATTTTGGTGTCGTATTACTATTCAAGCATGTACCATAATGGTGGTATAAGTAAAACTAAAAAAAAAAAAAATTAAGGATTAATGAAAATACTGTTTTACTGTTTGGTATTTAATTAATTGCAGAAAGTCAAAGGGGCCACATATGAAAATCAGAGTGCGAGTTGTCTGGAAATGGTTCTCAACATGGAGGTTGCTGGGCTAGCAGCTAGCGGTGTTAACTCCATAAACAGTGCTAAACAACAGCAACAGTGCTGACCAGGCTAACAGTGTTAACCAGGTGGGAACCAAGCCCCCAGGAACAGCACCTGGCTTTGAAGCCAATTTTACATAGTGGCCAAAAGTGGAATTACAACAACCAGGTCTGTCACACGATGCCACGGGGCCCCAAAATACTTTTTTCCATAGAATTACAATGGGAAAGAGACGTCTGTAAATCAGTGGATAGTTTTTTTTGACTGTCACAACCCCCCAAAATGACTCGTTTCACAATCAGGATTTGATCTTTTCTGTCCGATAACATTTCGAAAGAAGAGCTGCATGATTGATTCATTTCATCCCCAATTAAGTTAGTGGAGCACTAAACCGGAAGTCAGCAGCTTGGCCAATGGAAGTGGGCTGCTCAGTCATGCTAGGTGGCCCAAAGTCTCCAGTGCGCTTGCTCTATGGGACCCACAGTGCAGAGGATCCAGGTACTTTTTGTGTTGGCTTCATACATACCACTGAGCAGCTTTCATAGGAATGAGCAGGGCCCCGCCTCCAACTCTGTATCACGGTCCATGGAAATGACTGGAGAGTTCCATGACAATGCCATCCCAATATCAGCAGTAACTGCTGTACGAGCACAGTGCAAAGTGGCAGTGATGAGCTAGCCAGTGAGACACATGCACGCGAGGCCGGACCAGCTTACCACAACAAACCACAGAGAAGCACAGATTACTCCTCACAAGGAGATAACGTGACTTCATTCTCTGCCCAGGACGCCATCACTCCACTATATCTTTACGTAGCAAATAGTGTTTTGCTGCTATTAATGCTCTGAAAGTCACATACAGAACCTTTAATGAGTTCTGTTTATCTGAGATAATGCATTTTGTTAAAAAAAGAACAGTGAATCAGTTGGTAATGGTTTCAGTCTTTTCTCCTCACTTTTTTCTCCTCTAAAAGCATTCTTTGACTATTACATGTATGGCCCATATGGCTATGCTTTAGTTTTAAGGCCTCCACTTTAACTTGGCCGTGTGATTTTCTTGTGTTATATAGCTTGACCTTAGTAAACCTCTGACTGTTCCAACCTGTACCTATATCCCTAATAAAACCTGAAATGGAGACAGTTGGACATTGACAAGTGTAGGGAGAAATATTATTTTTTCTCCCCACTTATTTATTTATTTTTATGTATTTATTTGGGGGTGCACAAAATGTAGTATATTACGCAGTTTTAAATGAATATTTACATTACGTTATTTTGCTTTATTACAATTCCAATTGCTTCAAATAGTTGAACTGTTCATACTCTGTGTTTTACATCTACAATTTTTCCTATGCAACTGCCAGCAGAGAGGGCACTTAAATCAATCAACAGATGGTATTTTATCTTCCACTGTAGATTCAAATACAAATCCAAACAAACCTACACTGTACTTTAGCAGGATAAAATGCAACAAGCTGCTGATATGCCAAGTACAAGCAGAGACCTGTGTGTTTTCCGGTGAGTATTGTTAGCGGTGGGTAGTTATGAGTGAAACAGCTCCTCGCCATGGGAGCTGTGCCACGCTCCTGTGTACCACCTGCCAGTCCTCCAGACTTTTTTCCATCCAGCAAAGTTATGAAGCGCCCATCCCCATAGTGACAGAAGGCAGGCCTAGGCGGTGCTCCCCTGTTCAGCCGTGGTGATCCCAAAATAGCCCCACTATTTACAGATGCAGTCACGCCCCTTTTTCCTGGCACCCTGTCCTCCTTACCTTAGTCTTCCTCTGACGCCGCCGTACCCTTTGACACAGTGGAGAGATGACTCCGGGCCATAGTTTCCACCGGAGCGGCAGTCAAGCAGGGAGAATAACTAAAGCAGTGGAATATCCATGATATGAAAACAAATGGAGCTTCAAAATCTGTTGACATCTGCTGAAAGATCAGCAGTGTTTTCTGATGATCAAAGGCACAGAATCTAAACACAGCTTTTTTTTAATATTTTGTGGAATTCATGCATTTTGCGTCATTGCATTATATTTTCTCACTGGTTTTCAGCTGTAAGAGCGAACAGCTGAATTATTCATGCTTCAACAATGAATGCTTAAAAAGGTTTATCTGCTTATACTTTGCAGTATATAGGCCAGGGTGTACATTTTACATTTTTTGTAAAGCACTCTGAGCTGCATTTCTTCTATACTTATTTGTGATCTTGCCAAGAGTTAAATGAGATCGATACCACTCTCATAGCTGCCCGTTAAATATGAAGCTATTGCCAGTAGAGAGATAGCTTAGCATAAAGGCTGGAAACGGAGCTAACAGGTAGCTTGGTTCCGC
Organism: Epinephelus lanceolatus; assembly: GCF_041903045.1. Taxonomy (NCBI): domain Eukaryota; kingdom Metazoa; phylum Chordata; class Actinopteri; order Perciformes; family Serranidae; genus Epinephelus; species Epinephelus lanceolatus. Next base: position 33,090,129 of record NC_135743.1, read on the forward strand.
CTGCCTACCAGCCCCTCAGTAACTAATCCATAGCCTTGCAAAAACTGTGTGAAAACTACAAGTCGTGGTTTTGACAGGCAGTTATGTTTTTTGTCTGCTTCAGCATACACATCTGCTCTGTCAGTCATCAATAATCAGACACCTGTCCAGACACCAAATGATTTGACTGACAGACAGACTGAATGAATGACTTTCAGACTAACTGACAGACCCAGACTCCGCCATTCAAAGGCCACAGCATCCCTGCAGCGGGGACAGCGGCACAGACGAGCAAAAAGCATTCCCTGATCATAATCATTGTAGCACGTGCCATTTTCTCCCCAGGGTCTGCATGCTCACGGAACCTGGCAGAGGGCACAACTTAGAAGTTTCATTGTGTGGATTTATAGCGTCTTTACGGCCTCGCTTCCTCCCCCATTGTATTCCCATAGAGCCCTTGATTTGGGCTTTTATAAAGTAAGTGCATAGGCACAGCGCTGGAGCTGCTGCCCTCGTCTCTCATCGGCCATCTGCAAGCAGTAAATCCTCAATATACCTCTGTTATGAAGGGCATGTTGAGAGAACCATGGGGGTGGCTTTAAGAGACGCTTTAAGAGATAATTGCTCGACCATACTGAGGGCCCTTTGATTGTTTTGTCTCATAAGACAGCTCTACATTTGATCTTTTTTGCTCCCTTGAGTCAGTTTTTGTGATTTGATTTAATTTTTGGTCATTTGAGACGTGTTTCAAATGACGATAAACAGACCATCTTATCAATTACCTTTAGAATGATAAAGAAAGAAGATGAAAACCATATGTGTGTAGATTTAAGCATGTGTTTACATGTGTTTTTTTTAATGTGTAGGGTGGGGTTTCTGGGGCTCCACAGGTGTACACGGACCCCTTTCATGGTAGCTTTTCACGTGTGACAGGACCAGCAGATGACCCGCTGACTTGGTCACGTCGTTGCGGACCCACAGACAAATCACTGTTTTAAAAGACACTTTAAGAGACGCTCCGAAAGGCAACCAGATGGGGCCTGGAAAAAATCTTGTGCCGTCTTTTATTCTCCATCTGCAATCATTCAGCTTGATTCGCTCTCTCTTTTGTGATGCGTGAAATGTTGTGCAAGGATTTATACAAATTTAGCGGCGGGACAGATGTTTGAGCTTAAGAAATGTGAAAAGCGAGAATTATCTTTAAGAGTCTGTTTATATGATCACAACACGTGAGTTCTCTATCCTCCACATCAAAGTCCGTGTATTCAATATCCCTTCCTAGTTCACTCTGAGAGCACTATTTCTTCATTGAACAAAAAAAGTCCAAGACATCCCAAGCAATCATTCCTCCATTGTTTGCTGTAAATGTTTCGGTACATATGCAGAATGTTTATGTTGAAGTACATTGTAGCGCACATTAGGGATGCTCTTAATGGGCTACAGTAAAAGCCCTTGCTAGTCAAGAGTTCAGGCAGGTGCAGACTCTTACAGTAGATAAAGGAGCCTGGCACTGGAGATGAGTTCACGACAATCACTGTGAGGCTTTTAGACGCCTTCTCCAAGCTCAATCTTCATTTCCCCTGACACTGATTTTGCAATAAGGATCCGGAGAAAAGGGGAATGTCCATCTATTCATTTTAATGATCCCTCATTATTGACTGCTGGCAGGGAGGGGGCGGGCAAAGGTAATGATTCTTTGTCTTTGCTGGCCAATCACTCCTCTTAAAGGAATAAGACTCTAAATAAGGCCACTAATGGATGCCCAGTGTGACCTAAAGCTGACCCCGCATGCAACCCATGCAACCTGACTTCCCAACATGAAGCAGTGAGAGTTCGCTGCTTTAGTTATTTCTCTCTTTTAGTAGGTTGGTTATAATTTGTCAAAAAAGAAAGAGGAATTGTAATCATTGTAGAAACACAAATTCCATGTGATCTAAACATGTCACTAGCCAAAACGTTGTGTATGCTTTTTACTCAAATGATTAAAGTCTTAGTTTGACAGTTTGGGAAATTTGCTTCTCTGCTTCCATACTGAGAGGAAGATAAGACCATTGATAACCATTCTCAGTTCTGGAAGGTAAACATGAGGTGATAGCTAGCAGCCAGTTAGCTTAGCTTAGCACAAACGGGGAAACAGCTACCCCTGCTCCGACCAAAGGTAACAAAATCCACCTACCAGCACCTCGAAAGCTCACTTACTAGCTCATGGTATCTGTTTGTTTAATCTGTACAAAAACGTAGTAAAAATGAGATGTTCTGGTTTTCAAACTATTTCTTGGCCTGCCATATTACTTACTTGAGTTTCCACTGGTTGTGGCGACGAGATGTCACTGTTGCAATTTTGTTGCCTTTGGATTAATATGAAGCTACAGCAAAGGAGAATTTAGCTTTGCTTGGCATGAAGACCATAACATTTGTAGGACAGATTTAGCTTGGCTCTGTCCAAAAATAAAAAGAAAGAAAAAAAAAGCTGCCTCCCTGCACCTATAAAACTTGCTCTAACCATGTTCCCAATAAATTGTCAAGTGAATTTTCTGCAAACTTTTGAAATGTCACAAAGAAAAAAAATGTAAATAGAGTGGTGCAGAAATAAATCCTCATACCCATAAATGAGTTGGCATTTTACCACTCACGTTACCCTCGTCTTGAAGTCAGTGTTTTATTTGTAATGGATTTTGGGTTTGATGCCTGAAATAAGGTCTGTGGTTAACAAAAGCTGAAAAGACTACGTTTAGACCATGTTTTGCTCTACAACATAAAATACATCAGTATATACCCCACTCGTGAATTTGAAAGCTTTTATGTGTCATACAAAAGGTGGTTGCTAACAAGTGGCTAAACGAGACTACACAACGTCATCACATCACACTACACATGGCTTTACAGCCTTGTTGTGGTGGCAATATTATTCATGCAACTGTGGTGTGCTCTTTTATAGTGTAATATTAACTTTTTTTCCCTGCAGTATTCTACTGGACACATGTCCATCAGCTAATTTGGAAACTAGGCTACGCAAAACATGGATACACTTCATCACAAGTTGGCGGGACAGGCTATGTTTTACACGTGGCTATAATCCACTAGTAAACAGAGTAGTAGAAGTAGAGGTTGTGAACCAGAAAAAAGTCACCTCAGCCATCTAATCCAAGTGGCATACTTCAGGACTGAAAAATGAAGCCAACATGGAAGTGCCAAAAACTGCAGTTCCATGGATGACCACTTGAGGCTGGCTCCAGATTCCCTATAGATCCCAATGTTGAAGTGTCCAACTTTAGAGCAGAAACAAACATGTTTGCCTCTATTGCTAAATTCAGTGAAAACTGTGCTGTACTGCACTGTTTTACATAACTCACCTCTTTAGAAAAAAAAACAAGATGGCGACTGCCAAAATGCCGAACTTCAAAATGGCAATCCACAAACCATGCGTGACATCATAGTAGCTACAGACATTATTTTTACAGTCAATGACCTAACCCATCTACAAGAGAAAAATGGAGAGAGGTCTTTAGGAATTTGTTTCAGTTGGGCAAGATTTATTGTTCTTTCGTCTTAGCTAGTGTAGGCCATGTTTCGTGCTTTCTGGCAATAAAGACAAATTAATGCATTTACTCTAGTGCACAGGAAGACGCCGACAGCAGAAACAGTGAGTTAAATGTTTGTAATGTCAGAACTAAATCGGCATATCCCCTGCCATATCCCAATTAGCACATCAACTAGCAAAACCAACTTAGGTGAGTGTAAAAACCTTTCAAAGGAATTTTTACAAATTTTGCCATTTCCATACAACTGTTCTAATGCAATACTTCAAAATGTGCATAAAAACACCATAACCTACACATTATATGTCATTATATCTCTTATATCTTGACTAGTAAAAGTCACTGGAAGTCACTGCCACCAGCCAAGAAATAGTTAAGCCCTTAACCAGCCATGAAACCACAACTTTTGGTTTTTACTTTTTGTGTTTTTTGTACGGATTAAACAAACAACATAACTTCATTCAGGTACTGGTAGGTTTTTACCTTAGGATGGAGTCAGGCTAACTGTTTACCCCTGTTTACGGTCTTTCTGTTAAGCTGGCTGTAGCTTCATCTTTACCGTGTGTTATCTTTTCTCTCATCTATTTAGCTCTGAGCAAGAAATGTTGAAGCATTCTTTTACAACCTTTTCCCACTAAACTTTTTCAAATACAGATATTTTATCTGCTCCTGCAGCATGTTTATCACATATCGATTGGGATGCCTTCAGCAAATGACTTTCAAAGGACTCTTACATTTTAGAGCCTCAGAAAATATTGATATATTTCCTTTTTTAAGGTGTTCTGTTTTACATAAAGATCCTACTGTGTGTGCATCGCACAAGGTTTGCAGATGATTTAGCCTTCATGTATATGTGCGCATCTCAGCCAGTCGTAGCTGTCATCAGTCTGTCAAGGTAATGAACCCTACTTTACTGCAGCCTCCAACAGCTCTTTAAGGCCTACTTCACACCACTGAAGAAATACACTCAGGTATTAGTTGTTCTGCCTGGATGCTCCGCTGGATGATGGGTGGGCGGGGATGTTATTAGGAGCATTCATCTACAAGGCTCCCCAAGCCATACTATACTGAAACTGACCACAAGACAACCCTATCATCCTCAAAGATTACCTGTCTCCTGCACTGTATATGAATGTTTTATCATAAAAGCTTTTCTTTTTGCTAAGTGCCTCCTTGAGTGTTTGCTTTTAACTTTTGATTACTTTATGTCTTGTTGCGAAGAAGAAAAAAAGAAAAAGGCCCCGGCCCATTTGAATATAATGGACTTAACGGGAAAGGTAGTCTCTGTTGCTTCATTGAAAGGATATATCGCGGTGGTGTAATCCAACACAGTGGGTGTGAAAAAGTTTTGCACAGAGTGGTAATTTTAAGTGTCCTGCAGTGAGAATTTTATCTTGACATTGTCAAAGTGGGACGAACAGGTGGAGTGAGTCAAGGGAGAAAACAGACATGACACAATCATATAAATAAAACAGTATGGCAGGCTTTGTATAGGATCCATATGTTTCCGTCTGTGAGGAAATATAGGATGTCATGCGTTACAGTGTAAAAAGACTCATTTACAACCATTAAAAGCAGCTCAGTTCAGCATATCTGCCTTTGATGTGCTGGATCACATCTCATTTGGCTCCTTTTATACATGATAGCTGAGTTACTCTTTTATATAGTCTTGAGTCATTTAGAAGAAAAAATATTTTTCTGTCGTTCAGTCTAGACGTTGAGGTTTCCAGCCCTGAGCCCCCCCTCCTCCTCCTCCTCCTCCTCTAGGTTTTTACCAGACGTCGCGTTGTGAGCGGGGAATGGTCGATTGCATAACGGAAGGCGAGACGTGATCGTTCCTGGCCTTCTCACAAAATTCAATCATTCTCTGCATACTCCAATCCCATGACGGCCCATTAAAGAGCAGCGCGGGCTAGGATTTCCCCCTCATGTGTTTTAAATTGAAATTACGGTCACAAAGTCTGCCATATGCATGAATCGAGGAAGACAAGGAGCTTGGGGAAAAGGAGATATCAAAATAGCTGGAGTGAAGGAGAAACAGAGGCAGGCAGGAAGATAAAGAAGAGTCCCACTTTCTACGTGTGTCATCCTGCCACCCACATTCATACTGGGCAGACTGTCCACCTGCCTGAATCTCAGTGCATTTGTATCATTTCACAATACTCAAAGGGACCTGTTCAATTTTTCTATCAGATCACATTAGAAAAACATATTAACAATGGACCTGATGAATCCCCAAACTTTATCTGTTGCCAAAGTCATTCCAAACAGGGTCTGCAGCTTTTAAACCCAGCACATCATAAGTCATAGAACCGCAGGAGGAGATAAGGAGAAATAGGCGAAGTGTGAGACACCAGGAGATGATGACCCCAGATGTTCACTGAGGAACCACTGGGATCTGAATCAGACTCTGACTGGCCGTGAGTTCCTCATTCCTATTTGTCCCCGTGGAGTGGAGGAAGGATAAACACACAGACACACACACACACTCACACACCTATAGGGTCAAGACACTCTCCCTCTGATTTAGTGAGGAGGAAGTGATGCAGACATGACCTGGGCAAACTCCCCAGAGACATGCATCACTCCTCCACCTAAACTGAGATTGAGCAACTTCTCTTTACTTTGTGAAAAACCCACTATGAAGGCAGAGAAGAAGAAGTTCATGTGTATGCTCTGTTTTTTCCACTGTGTTTAAAGTTTTGTAAAACTCAAATTTAATTTTTTAGATGTATATTTTTTCAGTTTATATTTAATCACAATCTTATTTTCTTGTTTGGCAACAATGACTCAATCCAACAAATTTGGAGTTGTTTTAAATAGTTTAGTCAAAACCGTGGCATAACTTTGAATCTTGGCTTCAGCTGAGCCATACACTCAGGAGCCTCAGTTTTTCATTGGGATCTTTTAATCATACAGTGACATCTAGTGGTGGCTTCAAAGACGTGCAGGCTGCCTACACCAATAAAGTGCTCAGTGGCACATCATACAAAGTCTGCACACATAGATTTGAACCATTAATGTCTTATTTTACCATGGTGTGAAAAACAGTGTAAATAGGTGGTTAAAGAAGCATCATAATACACCATTAAAAAAAAAAATCTTATTTACAGCTGTGCACTGCCATGTCAAACTATGACAGACCTTAAAATCACCTGCTGTCATCACTGACAGTTTGAGTTTAATGAGTTAATCTGACCTTTCATCTCAGATAATACTACAAGATACTACATGGGTATGTAAACATAGTGTCTGTATGTGCATAAATTAGAGTGCAGGGACTTTGTTAACTGGAGAAGACTATAGTGAAATATTTATTTGACTTGTTACTTTTATAATCACTGACTACAACAATGATGTGTAGATACTATTCAGCAACCCAGATATGTAGTCAGTCCAAGTCCAGTGTGGCTCCTTTGTAATCAAAAATCCATTGGTACATCTAGCCATGGTTTTGAGTCTCCAATGTTTTTGGTGTTATGTAACCTTCACATAGCAGATATCATTGGGAATTGCACATCATGTCTCCATATCTCCAAAACTGTGACTGTTGATGTGTAGAAAGAGGGGAAATAGGGATGGGTTGAACTGTGTGAATGAAGTGTGTGTTTTATTTGTTTTTTCTCTTTTTCTCCTCTTTCTTTGTTTCATACTTCTCCTTTTATATCATATTCTCCTCTGGTCCTGCATTTATGTCTGCTCTGTACCCTGTAAAAATACCATTTGTGTGCACACACAATAGGAGATATTAAAGCTCTGTTTCTGCCAAGCAGTTCGGTACGATTCAGTTCAGTTCAGTGTACATTTTCTTCTGTTTCCACTGTGAAAAGTTATGGATAGTACCAATGGAACCGTTCCTTACTGTCCCCATTTTTGGTCACCCCTCTGCTCGGGTACCTAGCACACAGATCTGGTACTAAAAGGTGGAGCTGTGAACACTGTAGACCGTTGATTGGTCAGTGGCGGACGGTCACTCTGCTCAGGGCTGAGTTGTGGCTGGTTTTAAAGTTTATGTAACCACTGTTTATAATGTGACTGTATGTACACTATAATTATGATGAAAGGATGTTTGGCTGCCTCTTGCAGCAGCTGTAAAAACTTAATTTACTTGGCCAACTGCAACTTTTAAGATGGAACGTTTACTTGTGATGTTACTCAGTGCATGAGTTGAATCCATCAACACACCTTAAATTTCAATGACAACTTTGACCATTCTATAATGTTCATGCTGTGTGTGTCTCCCTCTGCTGGCCAATCTGCCATTAAGCCTGCTCTGGTACTTTCTGTTCCTGTACCCATAGATACAAAGCCTTTTGCCACTGCTGACTTGGGATTCGGGGAATGTTATGATGATTCATAGTATATGGCACTTATGGAGGCAGAAATAAAACATGTTTTATTTGGTATTGTTGAACAATTTCTCCACACAAGTAACATATACAAAGCAAGTTAGAATGTACCACGAACATCAAACACAAGCACACACCTTCAGAGTCTCAAATTAAGGCACATTTGAAAGCCATAAGTTCTTTTAAAAGCAACAGCGATCACTTATACTTTCACATCATCTGAACACTTCAAGTACACTGGCTTTGACCTCTGAGTTGAGAAGGAATTGTAATATGCTCAGCAACACATGATCTTGTGCGATTGAGTCAAGTCAATAAATACAGATATCTGTATAAAACATAAATCTACCATCAGACTCTGATAAGAGCAAATCTGTTAAACAACATCAGGGAGTGACACTGTTGAAGGTAAACAGCTCTGAGCTCTCAGATCTGTTAAAACAAATAGGAATATGTAAAGCTCACGACTGCAATGAGTTCAGTGCATCTAGAATAAGCGCATTTTATAGTTCTGTTTCGTACAGCAGTTATTAACTTTAACACATTTATCACTACATTGGACACTTGGTGTTGCAAGCATCACCTGACTTGAAAAGTCCATACACACTGACCAATGGGAACATGGATAGAGCACCAACCATGGAGCCCAGCTGCACTACTGCCCCACACCACACGAGGGCACTGTGGCCTTCATCCCTCAGAATAACCCCAATGATGACCTTCACGTAGGACAGGGTCAGGACAAACAGGATCCAGGCCAGCACCTGCAACACAGAAGAGGTCATTTTTATACATTACAACAATCTGACACCCAGTCACCCAGATACTAATCAAATGTACAAAGTGTCCTGCTTTGACCTCAACAGTCTTCAGTGGTTTGCCATCATGAACAGGTTGGGACATGAGGATACCACTCCAATCAGAAACTGACTCACCAGTTAGGTCCCCCTCTCTTGAGGAGAAGCTACCAGTTAATATTACATGCTGGGTCATGATCATTGATATACCAATGAAGTGTTTTGTGCCTAAAACATGTGATCATAACTCTGGTAGTAGTTTTACATTTTGTGGTGGTGTCATTATTTTTGCATTTTTTTTTGTGTACTCTTACTTGTAATACAAATAGAGCAAAATTGCAAACACCAGTAATGAAGAAACAAAGAATATAATGCATTATTAAGAGAAATATCAGATTTGTTAGGTCACAAGCCCAACCAAAGAAAAGTTGAATGTCAAAACTTCTTGGAATCAAAATCTTTCAAAGCTTAATTTTTCTGATTTTCATCCTGCAGTTGCCAGCACCTCTTGCTTCACAGTACGCTTCTCTCTCTCCCTCATTTTCACTGCTCTAGGCATGATTTGCTTATGTAGAACCAATGATCAATCATCCATAGAAAAGTAAATTAATAAATAAAAATGCCACTCCCTTGCTGTTAGGATTTTTCTCCCGAGGTTTTTTAAAGCTTTGTTTTCTGCACTGTTAACCTTATTTTGAAAGAGTGTGTGATCCCATTGACTTTTTACAGCAGTTACATAGCACGGTGGTGTTTGTTCAAGTTTTATTATGCTGACAAAACTCAACCCTGTTCAAGAGCACTACACATGTGAATCAACACGTCCGCGATGGTGAAAGCTTAATTTAGCTTGAAGCTCCATTAATGTTCATGCACATGGCACAAACATGGTTTGACAGCACTGCTTTAATCAAGTTAGACAGGACTGTGTTGACACGACTTGAACTCGAAACCTGCCAATTACACTACACTCCCAAATTCTCACGAAAAATCTGAGCACACATGTGACTGTGACAGGCAGGTTGTTCTGTTATTCTTTTATAAGGCATAGCATTGACAAGGAAGAACACAAGATCCAAAATTAAACGCTATTAAATGATATGTTTCACAGTTTAAATGAAATGTCTTTGTAGTTAAATTCATTAGAAGACAGAGTCTTACAATGACTGCAGTTCCAAAGGTGCTGTGGACCAGCAGGGGGCAGGGACTCAGAGCAGCCATGGCCATGATGTAGGCGCCAAATCCAGTCCCAGTCATGGTCAAGAAACCCATGAAGATGAGAGACCTGGAAACAAAAATCAATACAAATGGTAAACTTTAATTCATTTGAATTTTATGTCATTGGAGGAGACTGAGAAATCTTGGTCTTTATGTAAAATGATCATGTCATGGTTTCATCATTCTTACCTAACTGGCACAAACATGGCGATGAAGCAGGCCACTGGGTTAGCAACAGCTGCCATGGTGGCAGCTAGATGATAGGCCTTGTTCCCATAAGGCAGACAGGAGTATGACTGGACTGAGGGCAGCACTGCATTGGTCAGAGCATTGACCCAAGCCAGTACAACAAAGATAAACACCACCTCCAGATTACTATATGTCCCCATCCCAAAAGAGCTCCTGGGCTCCCTCCTGGCGTCTTCCAGGGGGCTGATCATCGGCTTCTGCTCTGGTGTCTGGGCGTGCAGAGACAAACCTTGTTCTCTCTTCTCAGAGGCCAGATCACCACTGAAGTACAGGTCGTTCTTCCTCTCTCGTGCCACAGCTGGGTGATGGTTGAGTAAGATAAAGGCTACCAGGCACACAACCATCATGGCGCTGAGGAACACAAAGAAGACCTGGACAGAGAATTTAGCTGGCTGGTAGATTGCTTTCAGCTCTCCACTGCCAACCGTAGTGACATTATCAGCTGTTTCATTGGCTGCGATAGCAAAAGTGGCATTCTGACAGTGTACTACACCAACACCTTGAATCAGAGCCACCAGTGCAGGCACCAAACCACTCAGGCCTTCACCTGCAAAGTATGTGGTGAGGTACTGCGGACGCAGTCGCATCATGAAAGGCAGAAAGGTAACAGAGGAGGTGCAGTCCACCACAGAGAGCAGGAAGCTTAACACCAGCAGGGGCACGCTGTGCAAAGAGCCCCCTATTGCCACTGTGTGCCTCCAGAAGAAAGCCAGCAGGAATGTAGCGACAATCCCCAACCCTACAATGCAGTAGATGACCGGCCGCTCATCTAGCACCCGTGGGCGGAAGCGGTGCATGAGAGTGATGAAGAGAGGACCTATGTTGGCCATCTGGATGAGGACTGTGAGGTAGGATGGCAGAAACCAGCCCTCTGGGATCTCTGGTACGACCAGGGGCAGCTCCACCCACATCCCGTTGATGGCCACCCAGGAGCCCATGCCGAACAGGCAGGCCAGCACATGAGTAAGCAGCGACATGATGGAGGAATGAGGTCAGGAAATGTAGATGTATACAATCTGGAATACAAACACAGCAAAGGTTCATTAGTAGACATCATCAAAATCTAGAAAAAAAAAGTAGATAGCGTAAGTTTCAGTCTGATATTTTACTAAAATGTGGTATTTGAACTTTTCAGTTTCATCTAACTCAATGATGGCTATGTTCTAAATGTACATGTATTGTCTCATAATTAACTAGTTGTTTGAACTTGGTGTAAAAATATATTTTCACTGACGAGTGTTAATGCTTGACAGTGCAAATTCTGTTGTGGACTTTGTAGGGGAATACTTTGAAAGAATACTTTTTCCAAAGTTCTCAGGAGTGAGTATGGTCACATTTATGGAAGTTCGCTGCAGAGATCAGCCTCTCATTGGGCAGAACAAGCCACCCGCTGAAGTCCTGCCCTACCACCTCCGGTTGTGTAGCAGTTTTCAACCTTTCAACACGTCCTTTACTAACTTTTGCGGTGTTTGATCTTGCGGGGATGTAGCCATTTTTCTGCCATGGTTCACATCCTGTAGGCGATATATTTGTGGGCGTGTTACACCAAAACCTGTTTCCCCCCGGCAATATTTTTGCAAGCGCACCGTTGCTGTGGCACCGCCCAGAACGATTGTGATTGGTTGAAAGAAATACAAGCAGCCGGGGCGTTTTTTTCTCCAGTCTTAAAGTGAGAGTCGGCCCAGCCAGACCTTTCTTTTCTTGAGAAAGGTCTGGTGAGCGAGACTAGGTCACATTTGAAGAAAATACCAAATGGCAAAAACAGTGGCTAAAGCATGTTGTTGGTGAAGATTCTCAGTCATCCAGGTCATGGTAAGTGCTATATCGTAGGCAACTGGACTTGCTTGCAGGCTACTGGTATGAAGTTGCCCTGTGTGTGTGGGTTCCCAAATGTCTTCAAGAAACGCAAGCAAGTCCAGTTGCCTGTGATATAGCACTTACAAGTGGCTAAAGCAGCTTCCACTTGTACATATAATTACATAGCTTCAAAAGTGCATTTTGGAGTTCTTTAAGATTGCTGTAATGTTTGCAAGTCATAAACACGACTAAGCATCTACTGCCATGCTGACTGCTGACACCTCTGTGAGGCCATGCAGTGCTTTTAGCATTAGCATGTTCACCATCTGATAGCTATGTCAGTATTCGAACATTTGTGTGTCAGCACTGAATGCAAAGTACAGCTGAGGTTGATGGGAATATCATTATAGTTTTGCAGGTATTTAGTCATAAAAAAACGTGATCATCCATCCAATAGTAACCCTCCCCCATCCTGCATGCGAACAATAGTAACACTGCTGCTCCTAAAGCCACAAAGCTAGCATGGCTAAAAAGAAAAAAAAAGTGTCTTGGGGATGGTGTTGGCTAAGATACATAATAACAAGAGTACTGAAATAAAAAAGATGGTCTCCTTAAGTAAGAACAACATGGCTGAATGTTATTACATATTTCCTACTGAGGACAGAAGCATGTCCCCATGTGGCTGGGACTGACCTTCCCAGTCTCCCTTTACTCTGCCTCCTGTTTCATCCCTCTCATGTGCTGTTGGCAAAGGGGATAACTGACCTTTCACACACTGACACACTGCTCCCATAAAAAGCCCCCATGAGGTTGTGACATAAACAGAAACATTGAAGTGAAATCATTGTGAAGCTGTGCGATCAAACTGCATCACCACTGCCATCGTGAAGGACTTGCCCTGATTAGAACCACAACAAATAGTAAACTCCAAGTTAGCACATTCTGTTACTGAAATAGTAAAGGTCTTTCACATAGGACCATGTCAATGAAATGTTTCAGTGTACACAAGAACCTAGTAAGGAAGTATGCTAACTACATGAGATAAACACGATGAAACATCCTGTTACCTGCTTTTATATCTGAAACTATACAGTCATTCTAGTTCCTTTTCATTCCTATTACCGGAGCATATGGATGAAGAGTTAAGCCTTGTGGTTCCAGGATAACCAGGAAATCCAATAACCCTCCCTTCCTTCATACACACTTCGATAACGTGTCAGAATATCTCCTCTTACCTAGTTCAGAACATAACCAGGAAGCTCCTCTCTTCCCTCTTCCCTTTCAAAAGCCGTCACTCCATTGTGATTACAGTTTTTTCTGTTACATCAGCCGCAAGTATGTGTGTATGGATTCCCTCCCCCTTTTCTCCTCCACACACACACACACACACACACACACACGGGCTCTACAGGCTTACATTCTGCTTCCGTGTCCCTGCTGCACTTGACATGGGAGGGGCTGCACAGGCGCACATGCCCTGCACCACCATGACACTTACTATTGGAAGGTGGTTACAAAATCATGCAGCCATGTGCTCTGTGTGAGCCTGGGAGCTCAGCAGTAGGAAGAAACAGAGTAAAGGGGCAGGTCTCAGTGAGAATGGCTCCTCCTTTTCCTTTTCCCTCCCCCAACCAGCGTACAAGCTTGTGGCCTGCCCTCCTTTAAACACACATGCTGCAGTGTGAATGAGAAGAGTGAACCAGCTTTTGGGTATGAAGTAAACTACAAGATATTCGAAATACCACCCTGGCTTTCCTTCTACTCTTCTGCCCCTGCCTCAGTTTATACCTATGGCCTTCTGAGCCTCTAATGGCTTCACACTGTGCCAGCAGTTCTTTTGCATAGGCCAGTATGTCGCATGTTTGTTTGCATATCTAGTTTCATAGTCATCTCTGGTGTGAAAATAGTTACTTATCAGACAAGTCTGTATCAGTCTGTGAGTCAAAGTATCACGACACACAGCATGGTGCTTGTTTAAACCAACTGAATAGAGCAACATTTCTCCTCTTCAGTCAGTCGCATTTGACACAAAGCTACTTTTGTGGCTAAGAAGGACCTCAGGAGCCTGACAGAGCAGAGGCGAGAAGCATCACGCTCTGAACTCTTCAACACAAAGGAAGTGGTGATGGAGGTGTTTTCAAAAGTTCTGCAGGGCTTCTGGTCTTCAATGCACCCTCCAAGCAGCGCAGTGAAATGATGGTTGGGGCCACAAAGGCTAGGTCTCACCTGCTACCCTAACTATTGCTGATCTGCCAAACTGCTATCACAGCAAGCCTGGGTGCTTTTATTACCTAAGGGCCCTGACACACCAAGCCAACGGCCATCCACCAATCAGTGTCAGGCCAACCAGTTAGCATCCATTGACCTAGGTTTTGCACTGTGCCTCACACGGTTGGCACTAGTCGGCCTTTGTTGGCTGTTCTTCAGCAGATTCAACATGTGGAACAGTGTCGGAGACGGCGGAGCCAGGCATTAAATGAAATCACTAAAGAGGCAGTGGTGAGGAAAGCAAACAAATGTCAAGAGGTCAAAAGTCAAGAGGGCGTGAGCACTGAATAAAGTTGTTACATTAGGTGTATAGTCACTGAGCTCTTCAGCAGAGACTGCTTGTAATTGTTTGAGTCATTGTTTGCTAGCGCTCAGAAAATATCTTTTGTTCCTTCAACGCCTGGTTGTTCAGTTTCTTATTTTAAATGACGAATACAGACTACCATCGTCTGCTGCTATACAGGTGCAGAGCATGCATGCTAGTTGGTTATTGTCTTTGAGGTGTGTTCAAGTGCAGCTTTTTGCCAAAATACAGGCAGCCTGAGGCGACGCAGCAGTCGGCTTTCATTACCACTATGATTTGTTTTGCCCACCCTGGAGGATACTCAAACACTATTGAATGGTTGCTGTGATGTTTGACACAGGCATTCATGGTGCCCAGAGGATGAATCCAACAGATTGGTGATCCTTTAAATTGTCATTGAGCCCCATGATCTGTTAAAATTGTAATTTTTGAGATAACTCCCAATTGAATAAATGGCACTGTCATAAGGAGCAAGCAAAAATGTATAAAAATATTCTAAAAAAAGTTCTGCGATGATATTTTCCACGGGCAGTCAAAGCACCATCTTTTTCAAGGTTGTCAGCTTGAAACAGGAGGATAGAGGGCTGCCTGTACAAGGCTGAGAATGTTAATTGATATAAAACTGCTTTAGAATGTCAAATTTGGCCTTTTTGTATCATTGATTTTTTTTTAACAGCATCTTAATGACATATTCCACAGTGTATTTTTTACTCAGGGGGTTGTGTAAAAGAGGACAGTTGTTAAGGACAACCTAAAAAGTGCAGCGTAAACCCTGCCAAACCTGGTTGTAGAAAAGGTTATTCTTTGTAAGTGTGTCTCCAAAACTCTAAGCTTCCATGTGACAAAGTTCCTCATATAACATTAAAACAAAACACTATAAACTGTTTGAGCTCCTTTCAACAATTTAAATTACCTCTATTCATCATTCTAAATTAGACAAGACACCACCTACCTGCCCGTGGGAAAGGAAGTGCAGAGTCAGTTCTGGTGAGAGCTTACCCAACTGCAGTGGCAAGTGAGCCGAGGGTTACTCTGTTCAGAGGTGTAGCAGCACAGTGGCCTTCTGATGTGTAGAGCAGCGTGCACATCGAGATGAGTGCTTTGTCCTTTACTACTCTGGGTCTCTGAATCTGTGTCATGTGACTGCAGAGGGCTGAGCCAGGGGTCCAGTTTGGGAACCAAAGTCCTCAGCAGCAGGGGTGGGTGGAGGGAGGGAATGAGAACAGAGAGAGGAAAGAACAGATAGAGGATGGATGGATGGAGGAAAGGGGAGTTTAGAAAATGTCAGTAAGAAAGTAGAGAAAAAGGAACAGACTGAATCTAATGAGTCTGCTACACAGACATGAAGGTTCTCTACATTTTTTGCAGAGTGCCAGTGCAGACAGCTTAGCCAAGCAGAAGATGGCTTTGGACAGCTTTCTGTGCTTTCTGAGTGGGTGTTTGGTTGGGGTCAATCTGGCTTTTGTTCAGAACAAATTCCAGCCAAAGTGAATGACCCCTGTTGGGTCCTAACTTCATGGTATTTCATGTGAGTGCCCTTGTACCCACCTCTGCAGTGACTGGTACTGCATGTTCCCTTCCTGAATAAAAACATTTCTTTTCAGGCACATGACAACAAAGTAAATTACTTTTGAGACTGTAAATAAAAATGATTTGAGTTTTGCTGGATGTGGGATTGAGGCAACTGCTGTGTTACTAACAAACTACAACACTGGACTGTTTCTTGCTGCCAAATGTCAATTTAATTTCTGTTCTTTTGTTTCCCCCAAAAAATTCTGTTGTACTTGCCTTTGCAGTGTTTTAAAGGTTCAGTGTGTAGGATTAGGGGGATATACTGACAGAAATGGAATATAATATAATATGTGTGTTTTCTTTAGAGTATACTTGCTTGAAAATGAGGATTGTTGGTTTTTCATACGTTGGAATTAGCTATTTATTATGGATTGGATCCTCATCTACTGAGTCCCCAATATTGTATGACCATGATTCTATAGTAGCCCAGAATGGACAAACCAAACACCAACTTTAGATAGGGCCAGTCGCGCATCGTGTCAGCCACCAGAGTTTGTAACATCAAACTGCTTTATTTAGTGTTTTTACCTGTTTAAGTCGCCAGGTCCATTTGCTTCGAAGAGAAAGAGACCTCTGCGGATAATTCGGCTCCCACTACAAAATTTGTGAACATCTGGATCTTAAGTTATCAGAGAAAAAAGGTGAGCACACATTGGCAGGTGCTGGGCGACAACCCAAAGGAACCCGGTCTCACTCCAAAGCTGTCGAATAGGGGCACTTGGTCAGTGACTTCTGGTGTCAGACACTGATGGGGGTGGAAGTCCAAGTAAGGCAGGTGGGATGGGTGGTGGATGAATCCAACAACCACCAACTTTCATGTGGAGGGCCGGTGTTCACTTCCTGTAAGATTGTAAAGCCAAATCTTGTTCTTTTTTCCTAAACCCAACCACATACTTTTGTTGCCTAAACCCAACTGCACAACCAAGGAATAAACGCCAATTTGCGGTGTTGTACTGATGCAGTGCTTTTATTTTGAAACACTGTACGAACTGTACATTTCCTTTGAAAATGGAAGTGTATTTTGAAAACAGACAATGCATGTGACTGCCAGAAGGTGACACGGCATCCTAAAACGTACCTTACACGTTATATGTTGACGTGGAAAGTCCATGACCAAACGTCGATATGTGACAAGGTTGGAGTGAGAATGTGTTGCCCAAACAGTGTCAGAGAAACACTAAAGTGTAATGTGAAACTGCTATATCAGTGTTTTTAATGATTTTAATCACCCGGTCTATTTGATTTGGATTCTGGTAAAAATTCCTGAACTATCCGGGAGTTCATGCTTTGCACATGTGAGAAGTTTCAGCTGGTTGCAATCTGCAGTTCTCACCACTAGATGCCACTAAATCCTACACACTGCTCCTTTAAGTTAAACACCATCCAAAGTTTTCAGTTTAAATGGCATCAAATGTGTCTGTGTGAGATCAGTAACACCAGTGGTTTACACAGATAGTCTCTACTGTAAAAGTTGGATGTTTGCATTATCCAGTAAAAAAACAACAACAACAACAACAGTATATAAAACCTGCTGTTTAGTGACCTCTTTGCTGTGCTTCATTCAAAAATAATACTTCATCTTCAGTGTTAATACTTGTGAGCAAAAAACAGTGACGTCCAGTCACAGGACGGTGTTGTTTTGATAAAACCTCAGGTCTGTACAGGGCGCTCCTGTTGCCTGGAGTCATGGTGAATATTTGTGTAGAAGCACAATACTCTGCTTTCTTTCTCAAACCTGCTGGGGTTTGTGTTTAAACAAATATGTCTGTGTTTTTGGTACTGCATGTATGGTGCAAGTGAGTCTGAAAGATCCACTTGTTCATCAACGGGAGAGCAACGTGAGTCAGAGTTCTCAGATTGAATTTGTGCCATTGAGAATATGTCATTAAATAAGATAACAAACACAAGACTATTTAGACCTGACCTTTATCCTTGTTCTGTTGTTATGATGACCGCATTCTTTCAAATTAACTCAGCAGTATAACGTAAGAGATTCACCTTCATATTGTATTGTTGAACAAAAAGTATTAAATAACAGTCTCCCTAAAACAGAATGTAATGAATGCCACATAATGGGATATGAGAAAAAAATACATCATTTGGATGCTAATCTTTCCCTTCACAACAAAGCAGACAATTTTATTTTGTTACTTATTATTATTAGTTGCTTTAAATAACAATTAATCAAATGAATGTGTGTAATGTGAAAGGTTCCACTCATAGTAATAAACCCACAAAGAATTATCACCCGACTCTGCAGCTCCCCTTATCTCTAAAGAGCTTTATGACTTCTTTTGATTCTTTGTTTTGGTTTCTTTGACTGCACCTTTATTCTGATTCAGTCTTACAGCTCTCATAGCATCATTTCCAGCAGCAGCAGGCAGCCATTTTCAGTAAACCCACTTTGATATGATAAACCCACTGTACACTACCTGTCCAGCACCAGCGGTAGACAACTTTATAGCTGGTGCACATAGTGGAGCATTTAGCAGGTAAAGAACCAGATCATTTTTATCAGGGGTGGGTAGAGACCACAAACAGAGCTAAGAGAAGAATCACTATTGGACCTACATTCACCAGGTGGCCAGAAACACAACTCCAAATTTAAGTATAATGTTGCTCTTTATGTACTGGAGTTTGTGCTGGAGTTTGAGTTTGCGAACAAGTTCACTTTCAACTTGAAAGGTGATCAGTTTGGTGCTCACAGTGAGGGGTTATGTCTGGGTCTGAAAAGTGAGGCCAATACAAAAGTGCCTTAAACCTGCATTCTCTTTAAGGGACAGCAGGGGGCGACTTCAATGGTTGAAAAAAGAAGTCTGATAGTATACAAATCTAGCCTATGTGTTAATAACCCTACTTCTCACTTGATTCATTATCAAAGTAAACGTTTTTTTCTTCATTGTGTTGTGATTGGCTAGTATTCATCATGTCGGCATGTCTAGGTTGAAGGTGGAAAGGGTTAGGTAAAAGAGGTTATTGTTATGGCTAGTAACAGTGAATCGAAGCACAGTAGGGCAGGACTTTACATGAAAAGCAGTGGGATCCACAATAATGACTCCATCACTAGTTTTCGAGTCTGGCAATAAAGCAGAGTGTGCTTTGGGGCGTGGCTACCTTGTGATTGAACAGTTGCTACCACAGCCAGCCTATTTTCATTCCCAATTTGTCAAATACTGCTGCTTTGTCAGTGATTTTGGTATCAGAAACTGACACAAAAAAGGCACTTTTTGTGGAAATATTGTACACTATCGGGTGGCATCAGATTATAACTCTGAAAGGCGGCATCAGTTTGAACACCGCTAGTAACGATGTCATTTTTTTTTGGAAAAGGACCAATGCATCTAAAGTAGAATTTATACTTCTGCATTGAATTGATGCCATACCTAAAACGTAGGCTCTGTGTCAACATAGTCCTCAGTCCTTGTGGTCCCCAGTGAGACCCACCCCTCACTCCTCCACAGCTCCACCCTCTCGTCCAAATATGGTCATTTCTGGCTCCAAAAAAAACAAGATGGCGACTGATAAAATGCCAAACTAGGGGCTTCAAAACAGTAGTCCACTAACCAATGGGTGAATTTATTGCTCTGTCCACTTCTTTCATACAGTCTTTGAATCACAGCTTGTTTGTGCTGCCCCTAAATGGCAAAATAGTAAGCTTAGAAAATACAGATAAACCAACATATTAGTTAGCCAAACTGAACAAATGTACACACTGTGTGTCTTAAATAAACTCCTCATTAGATATGTCTAACTGCAGGCAGCCTGCGTCAGTGTGATCATTTGTCTTCCATCTGTAATTTCTGGGAAAATAACATGAAAGCAGCACTGTGCGATATCAATAAGGGAGTAAGCTTGGCAATTTTTTTATTTTTATTTTTTATTACAAAAAGATTTATTTTTATACAAGAGGACGTAAAATTATTAGTGACATTCATCTACAGTTTCCCTAAATTAGACATCAGAATGAGTGCTGGGTATAGAAACATGTACAGTACAGAAAGATTAGGGTGCATAGCAATAGGAGTCAAATCTGGCTATTATTGGCTTTTTACAGTACAGTAAAATTTTAACCTCCTCCAACATCAACACATTGAGGCCGAGAGTTCATCATGTAAAAACAGTTTTGACTTTTAAAAAATCATTTTTTGACAAATGCATAGACCAATTGCAAATGGGTACATAAGCTACTGTCTTGTGTGTAAGGTAGGTCTAGTAGAAACGTACACGTACAAATACAGCGACCTCACACTGCTGATAACGTATTAACTGCTCTATAATAGAACCAGAGCGAAAGCCAGGCACAGTGCAACACTGAACAGCCTCTGCAGTATTGATGGTGGAGCTGCAGTTGATTCTCTCTTGGGAAAATGTATTTCAGTATTTCTTTGCAGAAACGATGCATATTGGTATCTTCAGGATTATCAGTAAACTTTGGAAGAAACAGATGTAGCGTCTTACATGTTTCTTTAACACCTGTGAAAGTAGAGTCATAAAATCAAAATGTTTGTGAGAATTTCTGAATGGATTGGAGGTTGAAGGAAAAAGAGCAGCGAGACAGAAATAAAGAAAATGAAAAATATACTGCTTTTGGTAGAAGAGGCTGGTAAAGGAAATCAAGCAAGAACTACAGTTAGACCAGACGTGTCACCTCCAGTGTATTCTCATGAAATATTAATTCTCTTACTCACGACAACTGCCAAATTTCCCACTTAGCAAAACAACCTATCTTCAGTAGTAGGACACAGAAAAAGTGCATTTTTATGAAAAGTATGTGCTAAACAAAACTTTCACAGGAAGTACACTGTTAAAGGAAAACACGTCTACATTTTCACAGTAATGTTCCATAGAAATACGTACATCCAAAGGCAAAACCAATCCTGAGAAAATAATCTCTATAAATCAACAATGACCTGTCAGTGCATTGTTCACCACACCATCTCCAGTGTTTAAAACATCCTTACAATAAAGAACGATAAAAATACATAATCATTTGAAAACACGGCGTCAAAAAAAAAAAGCTAAAAGACAAAAACAGTGTGGCCCTGCCAACAACGTCATCTTCATGGAATGAAATAAAATAATATCACAAAGCTGATGGACAGCGTACTGTACCCTTCACATACATATGATTTTGGTATATGTGTCTTTTTTTTGGATGCTAGTTGGGGCAGTCAGACAGTACAACACCTTTATATATCATGTACACACATGGTCTCACTGTATGTCACTTAAAATTCACGTTACTGTCCATGACAAGAGTATTATAGTACTGTCTGACTTTGCTCATCTTTACAACTAAAAAAAGAATATGCTGGAACAAAAACTAAATCTGATTTAAGCAAGGCTCTGGCTATCATGCAATAAGCATCCATGCAGAACTTTTCAATTCCTACTTTCTACGCAATCAGATACTACTGTATGAAATGCAACTGGGGACAAATAAAATCTTTGCCTTGCATCTGGACTGACCTCCACACAGAGCACACATGATCTTCACACAGCTTTTTCAAAGTTAAAGACCCTTTACCATCACCTCTGGTGACCCTCTCTGTACTCTTCTGTCAGTGTCTGCTTTCAGACGTGACTGATGCATTGTTTTTGGCCCCTCTATCACGTTACTTCTTCTTATCACTCTGTTTCGAGGGCCCCAAGGCTGTGTTTGGGCTCCGCACTGCAGCACACACATGGTTCTCAGAGGCTGAGTTAATCATGTGGGTAACCTCTCAGCTTCGTCTAGACGGTGCACATGAAAGAAAACAGAAAGGACGGGGTTAACTCACCAGTTCTCAAGTTCTTTTCATGTTTGTGTATCCAGTGAGAACTGTACTTCTGCAGGATGCATGACAAAGCAAATTTCATTAAAAATAATGATTAGCTGACCTGATGGTGAGGGAGAATTGTCATCTCCTGCTGTGGCAAACTGTAGATCAGAGCCCAAAGCAGCGATGGAGCTTCTGGGACGGATGCAGCGGTCACCTGAGAAACTTCTGCGGAGTAACGCCTGAAGCAAGAAATATTAGACTACTTAAATTAAGATATTTCAATAGCATTTTTTAACTGCTAATGGAAAGTCACTACATGTAGCATTTTATTTTCTTCAAAAGCATATTCAAGAAAACTCCATTTTGCTAACTGCATTTTCCCTAGTCAAGCTAACAAGAAGATGAAACTTTGCAGTGACAAGAATAGAACTGGATGATGTGTCTTATTTGTAAATTAGAAGAGGTAAATGTATGTAAAGATGGTTTATTAAAGACAATGTGAAAAATGTAAATAGAGCACATTTGCCTCACCTCGGGATAGTTTATTGTGTTAATGGTAAAAACCACAGTGTCTTAAAACTGGTGTAGCCATGATATGTTGGTATTAAATTAGCACATGTAGCCTCTAAATAATTTACAAAATAATGGGGTACAGCTTATGTCTTGCCTTGCGTGTCATGGGGCTGGTGGGGGCGGAGGCACTGCTGTAGAGGCTGAGGCTCGAGTTGGACCTGCTGACAGTCAAACCCTTAGAAGTGCTTCCTGCAGGAGACAAGTACTTCTCCTTGATCTTCAGGTTGGTCCTGCCTTTCACTGTTGGTGACACAGCAGGAGAATTTAACAGAATACTGTATAAACATGGTTTAATGTATAGCAGCCACTCCTCCTATAGCAGCCAGCAGGCTCTGTAAACATAAATAATTGAAGCAAGACTGTCGATATCAATATGTATAAAAACTTCTTCAAATGTAGGTAATGCTCACAGAAAACATACTAGAATATCAAAACTTTACCAGCAATAGATTTTAAGTGGAACACACACATGTTTGAGCAGTTTTAATAGATGCATGGTAGCCTGACACTGCCAGATCTACTTAAAAATGAAAATTAGTCTGGAACCTCTCAGTCCATTTTTGATTTCTAAGGGGCATTATCAAAAGGTTATCAACATGTGATGTACGGCAATGACCATGTCCGCCAGGTGTAGGTGGCCATACACAGCACATTAGGGAGGGACTTGCCCTAAGTTTTTAACTTTTGTCAAACCTTTCAGAAGTATGGAAAATACACTTTTCTTCTCAAGGAAAGCTTTAAGTGCAGTTGATTCATTATATTGTCCACTTCACAGCCTTACAGCCTCAGCACAGTGACTATATATATATATTATATATATATTTATATTTAACATCTTAAGTACTAGTGTTAATCACTGTAACATAATGCAAATTCTATTTGATTTTATTTTAATGCACATTTTAATTTCTATTATATCTTTTTGCTTTATATTTACATACTTCTATTTGATACTCTTATTCCTAATTCTCATAATACTCTATTCTTTACATCAGAGCAACTGTAATGAATTCTGATTCTGATTAAGTTTGTTTAAAACCAATGCAACAGCAGCTTCTGCAGAAAGTTCCACATCAGCTGTAGCCATCTTGGTTGTTTTTTAATTGCCTCAACAGCGCTCCTGTTTATGGTCTTCTTCCCAAATATTAAATCATTGCCCCATACTAGATAAACAGTTGTAATTGGCCTGACATGTGTCAGGCTGCTGGAAATCTGTCAAACTGGAGGGAGACCAGACGCATCTGCCAGAGCAAATAAAACATGAGCCGGCAGATTTGTCTGGTTCCTGGCAAGATGCATGCATGCTTGATCATTTAAAAATGCTACATGTTCATATATAATATTTGACATTAGTTACAAATATACTGTCAGATAGCATGACGCCAAATATGTGTTTAGGTTATCTGTTGTATGTATGGATCCAAGCAGCAGGTATCACATTTAGTCCCACCAGACACTGAAGACTTTACAGCACATAACATTGATTAAAAGGTGTTTTGTTAAGAAAATATGATAAGATAGATATGAAGATATGATAAGGCGGATATGATTGGCAGTCAGGAGCAGTGTACTGACCTCTGCAGGGGTCATTCTTTACCAGGAACTCATCTAGAGCCGTCCAGCCTCCCCCCACCCTGACCATCAACGTGCTGCGCAGGATACGGACCATCCGCAACTGTTGGGAATCTCCAAACTGCAGCAAAGAGACAAAACACAAATTGCAAGTTATACTTTTTAAAGAACTTGTTACATTTTGCAAGAAATGACATGCTTCTGTAGGACCAGGAAATGTAACCAGTATCACTTCCTGTGTGGGCCAATGGAAATCAGACGTTAAAATATAATTCAGAAGCTGCTATAATATGTTTTAAAACTGTCCATAAAAATGACTCACCCTGTATCTGTTGGCACTTATTTGCTCCACTTGGAACCTCTTGGGACAGTTACACTGTGACACCTGCCGACTCACCTAAAGACAATGAGATAATCTCTCAGTAAGTATAACAGTGAGTGTCCTCTAATAAATCAATCTGCATTTGTGCGTTTTCTTGTGCGCACACTGTTCACACCTCTTCGTTGATTTGATCTGCATCCAGTGTTCTCCTGTAGGGATCTCTGCTGGGGTGAAGCGCGCTCACAAACTCATAGTAGTCAATAAAGCCGTCACTGTTCAAGTCAAAGATGTTTGCTACTGCGTTCATCTCCAGAGAGTTGGTGGGAAATTCTACAGCAGAGGGATGTAAACCCCAGAGGATTTAAAACTGTGTACTTACACGTATGCAGCATAGCATTTTAAACAACAGTTAATACACAAAACAATGGGGATAGTCATATAGAAATCTGCCTGAGTAAAAGGAATCATTGATCATTTCAAATGGACTTGTCTTGAAGCTGTCTTCTGACACTGAACACAGGGCACTTACTAGAAGCAAGGACATAATCAACAAACTCCTTCTGGCTGATGCGTCCATCCTGGTCCCTGTCAATGCTGCGGAACACGTCTAAGATCCGTGATTTCAAATGACTAATCCATTGCATGTAACGCTTTCGCCAAATATTGAAGTCGAAGTTTGCAAATTCTTCCATCTGAATAAAATAAATAACATCTATGTTAGTCATTAATGCTGGGTAAACCGAACACAAATGACTTTTACCACAATATATTGGCCAGCTTTGTTTTTAACATTTCAGAAAGTACAGTAACCTCTTTGAGTGTTTGCTGTTGTTGCTCCAGACGGTTTTGTCTCGCCACAGCCAGGAGCCAAAGTTTCTGCCACTCTTTGACCAGCTGACTGAGCTCTGGGGTCTGGGGGTCAAGGTGCTCCAGGGGAATAGGTACAGTGGGCTGCAGCTTCAGAGTGCTCCTCCTCTCTGGAAGGAGAAACAACAACATGTGAGTCCTGGAATCAGCTCAGGCAACTCATTTCATTAACAGTAAGATGAAATCGTCATCAAGTTGTCAATTGTAATAATGCTGTTTTCATGGTGTCTTACTTGTGAGTGGCCGTTTGCTGGGGGAAACTTGCTGTTTAGAAATGCTCTTGTGTTTGCAGGACTTTGTCGCATGTTCAACTTCTGGAAACTTTTTATTCAACTCCTCCATGAATACCTGCAGGAAAGAATGATCAGTGATGACATGGTACAGCAAAGATGCTCCTTTACGTTCTTAAAGTTCTGTAACCTGTGGCTAAAAAGGCAGAGCGGGTCGTCCACTAATCAGAAGACAAGTGGTTCGATCCCCGGCTCTTCCAGTCTACATGTCGAAGTATCCTTGAACAAGATACTGAACCTTGAATTACTCTCGATGGCTGTTCCATCAGTGTGTGAGTGTGTTTATAGCTCTGTAGCAGGTGGCACCTTGTTCGGTAGCCTCGGCCACCAGTGTGTGAATGTTTGTGTGATTGGGTGAATGTGACTCGTAGCGTAAAAAGCAATTTGAGTGGTTAAAAGACTAATATGGCACGATACAAGTGCAGTCCATTTCACAAGGGTAAAGTATGCTATAACTACATTGTAGGATTAAAAAACGAAACAAATCTCTGTAAAATAATTTTGCTATTTTGGTTAAATAGTTCCCAAGTTGCTATTTGAATTCCTCAGACCACATATTTTGATGCCAAATAATAAAGTAATATTTTCAGTGACATGGTAGGTAGCTTATAGAACAGAGAAACATCGTACTGTGTGCTGCTCGATCAGTTCTTGGTTCTCCTCTGTGGACTCAGGCAGAGGCTCCTGCTCTCTGAGGTTGAGGGCTTCCTCTGCTGACGAGATCCAGTCCAGCAGCCTCTGGACTTCCTCTCTCTCTGCCTCCAGTGCTGCCAAGCTGGCCTGGATCTTCTGGCCCTGCTGCTGAGCCCAGGTTTGAACCTGACTCAGGAAACAAGTAGGGGGAGGAAATTACATTTGTTCCATTCAGATGCTCTCAAATGTTGTCACTGTTTTACATTTAAGAATGCCAAAGGTATTGAAACAGTGTCGGTAAAAACATTTTCATTTATCATGGATTACAAAGGTTGAACATATATAATCTGCTATTACTTATAACGCAGGCATGACAGTGCTCACCTCCTCATAGCGGGTCTTGGTGACACTGATCCAAGATTTTAGGGTGATTATAGAGTCTGGGTGACAGGAGGACAGGATCTCCTCACCCAGACACTGAATGTTCTGTAACTCCACAGCCTGAGTCTGCAAGGCATCCATTGATTCCTTTAGAGGGGGAGAAAAAAATGTATTCAGCTTTATATCAAGTAAAACACATTCTCATATAGGCAGTACAATAGAACGTCACTAATTTTAAACATTGTTTAAGCAGTTTGTGGCAGCAGGATACTAACTACTGGTCAGAGTATCCATCCATCAACAGGTTGAATGAGTTCAAGCATGAGAGCGCGTAAATATCCACCCTGCCTAACTACCTACTACAATACTGGATCCTTATCAGGTATTCTGCAGCTGACCCAGAGCCTTGACCTCCCCTGAAGCACAACTTCCCTTCAGGAAGTGATAAAGTATCACATTATACTGACCTCGTGTTGATTGCGGAAAGCAAGCAAACCGTCCTCCTCCTCTGGTATCACCCCGTATTTCAGTATCCTCTCTGCCTCTGTGAGGCGCTCCATGAAGGAGTGGACAAGGCCGTCAAACTTTTCAGCCTAATGAAAACAAAGGGAAAGGTTAAGATAAGAGAGGGGGTTACTTATCAACTGTTTATGGTCAGATATCAGCCAGTCAACTAGAATTTTACATGTGGGTGTCTATTCAAATGAGACTTGAAGTTTGTTTGACTTTTCCAGCCTAACAACATTCTGAGTGGAACACAACAGCAGCTTTAGGGTGCATGCAACCACCATATGCAATCATATCACATAAACTCATGTCCAAACTGTCCTGCCAGTTGCTTATGTCCATCCCACAATCCCCCGCGCCCTTCTCCCCGAGCTCCAAGTGTTTTATTTACGAATGAGCAACAGTGTTTTCTGTCATATTTTACAAAGTCAGTATTTATGAGTACAGTATTTTTTTTTTACATAGATTGTCAACTACAGTAAATGTATCATCAGTCTCACTGTAGCATTTCTTGGTTGTACAAAGAGCTGTTCAGAAAGTCACCAGTTCTGCCACTTAAATTTCCTAACTGTCATGCCAGCTTGATCGGCATCACAGGTATCCCAGCTTACTCTGTGCAGCAAATCAGTCATTTCCAATACACAAGGAATGGGAACAAAATTCTGGTCGCGTATAGACTGAAAGCTCATTTATCGCCCACTATTATTATTATATGTGAGAAGTACCTGCTGAAGCGCAGCCTCCAGTCTGTCTTGCTTGCTGACGGACAGTTTGCACACAGCCTCCCAGCGGCCCTCTAGCTCGTCCATCTGCTCCTGCAGCCAGTGAGCATCAGCTGTGCTACTCCTGGTCAGATCCCTCACGGAGCGTTTCAGGGTCCTGATGCATCCGGCTCGCTTCCCTAACTCTTTTTGGAAGGCCTGAGAGAAAGAACATTTGCTATGAAACTGCAATTTCGCTACAAGACAGCATTGAGAAGAAACTGGTGCAACATATGCCATGAGAGGACAGGCATAATAGCAAATTATATCAAGAAATAATTACCAGATTACCAGTATAATCACTGCCAACAAATAACGTAATATAATAATGTAATTATCTGTTTACAGCAGTTAAACAAGGCATTAAATTATGTACAAATATTAGCATGAATCCTGATTTTATTGTAAATATGATGTATATGCTATAGCTTTAAACTGAACTGTACTTATGCCAGTGTGTTCAGCATTGCTTATTACTGAGGCCACATATTAAAATGCATTATAGGCACTGTACCTTGTGTTTGTCGATTAGGTTGTTGACCATGTCTTTGTCTCCACCAACAGGAACGTCCTCAGCTAGTTGGGGCTCCGCTCTGTACAGCCAGTCATTTAGTGCCTGGAGAGCATCCGTGAATCTACCTGAGAACAGCAGTGCTTCCTCCAGCTTGTGTTGTCTGAGAGAAACAAACCACAAGGCACATCTTCAAGATCAACCCTTTTTAAATACACGACAGAAATCTGACTGTGTCCCTGTCAACTGTAGTACAGTGTCATACCTCTCCATAGACTTGCCACTGATGGTGTCCCACGTGTCTTTGAGTTCAGCCAGTAGATTTTCCAGATGCTGTCTATCATGGCCGGTTTGAGCTCTTTCATGAAGGCTGCGTCCATTCTTCAGCGTAGCTTCGTACATGGGCCTCTTTGACCTCAGCAGTTTCTGGAACTCCTAATTATAAAGTAATGGATCAGTGAAGGAATTCATAAACATATAGCATAAGTTGAATTCACTGTGAGGCCTACTGCACCTTCTGTTCAGTCAGCTGTTGTTTAATCTCCTCGTGGGACACAGCGATCTCTTTATGTGTGTCTAACGTCTGCTCTACCTCCGTCATCCAGTCCACCAGTAGGCGCCATGATTCACTGAACTGAAATTTGAGGAAAAAGATAAATATGTTAAAGTTCCTCTGAGTGGCACAAATGGCCATCCATTTATATTGGCTTCAATATAATGTCATACCTGTTTGGCATTCTTCTTGACCTCCTCCAGCGTCCTGCCTCTTTCTGAAACACGCTGCTGTAGCTTTTTGTGGCGATCCTGGACGGTCATGATTAGGTTATGAATGATGTCACAGTCTTCCTTCCTGCTCAGTTCTATTAGCCTGCGGGCTGTGTTCTCCACTGTGGTCTTCTTCTCCCCGTAACCGTTTAACTCATTCACCAGTGTCTGTACAAATAAAAGTATTTTATGAGGCAAAAATGAATACTTCCAAACATGTATGTAACTCTGGATCTGAGGCAGACATAGAAAGACTACAGCCTGTGTAAAAAGACTCACTCTGTGCTCCTGCAGTTGAGTACAAACTTTGTCCAGAACAAAACTGGGAGCAGGAAGAAGCCCGACAGCCTCTTCACACTTGCTCATCTTCGTGAGAAGTTCCTGGATGTTACTGTGAAACTCCTTGGCCAGACTCAGTCCTTCTGTTAGCCTTGCCTGTGGGAACAATATGACAATCAGATTTAATCATGCACTAAATTAATGAAAAATCTACAGGATGACACATGAAAAGTTAAGTAACCTTTCGCTCCTGGACTTTGTTGTAAACAGATGCCCATTTCTGCTCAAGGATAGATAGGCTGTGCTCTGTGCTCGATCCCCGCACAACGTTGCTGCTCTCCAGCATCCTGTGGATGGCGTTCTTCACATCTGTGTAGCTGTGGAGCTTTGACTCCATCTCATTGCACAACTCCTTTTAAAGTTTATAGAGAGGAAGTATATGTTTAATGGGTTACAATATTCTTATTTATTGCATGTCTCTTTATTTTAAAAGTCTGGTTAGTCTTACCAAGTGTGCATTGAGCCTTTCACTGGCTGAGTCCGGCATACCCCACATGGTTTTGGAGGAGGAGAGTCTCAGGTCTGTGTTCTCCAGCCACTGCAGGAGATCCTGAATCTCCATTGTAACATCTTGCACCTGCAGAAAAAAAACCCAACAGAATGAATGCAGCATCTTCGATGGTGATGTGGCCGTCAGTTCACTACAACGTTAGTTATGGAAAAGTTTCATCATGTAATATCATAATAATAATAACCTTTGTTTTATATTTTATCTATACATAATTGGAGCAACAGTTGCCAACTGCTAACCATGATTTAATAATAGGTATGTTTTAAATTTTTTTATGACAATAAAAGCACCAGTGCCTCTACACATTTTTATGTAAGCCTTTATAATGACCACAAGAGGGCACCATGATAAACTGCTAATGACATAATATGCAACAGTGCTGAGGAAATCCTTACATATAGTCCAACAATATACTATATATAGTTAATTTTTTACTATCCTCTTTTGTGACTGTTGTTGCTACTGTTGCAAATTAACAGATCTGTTTTTCTCTCTTCACCTGACTCAGTCTGTTCTCCAGCTCCAGCTGCCTGCGTTCAGTCTCACAGCGGACAAACTCCCAGCTGTCATTGAGTTGCTCCAGCCGAGACTGT
The DNA here is from genome assembly GCF_041903045.1 of Epinephelus lanceolatus. Classification (NCBI taxonomy): domain Eukaryota; kingdom Metazoa; phylum Chordata; class Actinopteri; order Perciformes; family Serranidae; genus Epinephelus; species Epinephelus lanceolatus. The sequence continues at coordinate 33,120,585 of NC_135743.1, forward strand.
AAACCATGTGGACTGTCCCCGGACCCGACCTCCAGCAGCCCCCTGCCTGCCTTGTTCAGGGACTCCATCGTACGAACATGGGACATGACATCATTTCGCAAGACCTTGGAGAAGAAGAAGCATAAGAGGAAAAGTGTGATTCAAATGCATTGTTTGGAAGTGTTAGGAGCTAAGTGTTTTCTGGTCTGAGCTGTGTTGGCCAAGAGATGATTTTAGCAGTGTGCCGTGTTGGTAAGTATGAATAAACAGAGGTAACACATGGTAGAAACCTTGGTGAACACTTTAAGGAGACAGAAGTCTAAGTTATTCATCCAAGGCAAAGTGTTATCTAGCAGATAAACCCACAGCTCTATAAGACGGTTACAGGACTCATTGTTTACAAAGTCTGAAGGAGCTTTATTACACGAAGTACATATCATCGTATTTAGGCCACCACCAACCTTGTGTTTGGCCAGCTCTATTTCACAGGCCTGCAGGTCGATGCTGATTGGCCGGCTGCCCTGCAGTTGTTCAGCAGTCCGGGACAGCCATGTGTGCAGCTCATCCAATGTGTTTTGGAACTGACCCAGACCCAGCAGAGCACACTCCAGCTGATGCTGGTGGCAGCAGCACAGGAACAAATGTTAAATATTAGACTTATATATTAGACAACATATATATTATATATATTAGACAACATCACATTTTAATCAATAATATAGGGACATTGTGCACTTAGTGGATGATAGTGCTAATATTAGTACTACATAATTTCTTATGTTCTTACCTGTCTGTTGACAGTCTCTGACTCCAAGCTGTCCCAGCGCTGTCTGAAATCACACAGCGGTGAGACGGAGCCTGGACGCTCAGAGCCTGGAGACAGGCGGCACACAAAGCGATGGTTCAGGCTTTCTATCTCTATTTTCTTCTGGTAAAGTTCTCGCTTGAATTCCTGAGGGAAACAACAAAGACAGAATATATGTTTGGAAATTAACTTTCATCGTGACTGATATAATAAAATACAACACACATAGCCTAAAACACTGTCTCTGTATAATATGAAACCAACATACAGAAAAACTTTTATCATTGATGGTTACAGGTGTACATCAACCTCACCTTAAGATCACACAGCTGCTCTTTTACTGACTCCAGGTCAGTTCCAACCATGAACTCTTCAGTAGACCTCAGCTCAGCCGACTTCAACCACTCAAAAAGACCCTATAAGCAGAACATTAACAGAGTGTGCATTAACGAACAATAAAAAATACACTGTATAATCACTCAGCTGTTGTTTCACTCAGCCCTTATTGCCATGTTGTGTGATTTTAACAGGGAATAAATTATATTACAAGCAGCCAAACATGTCACTCTGTTGGCATATGCAGCTGGATACATTCCACATAGTTTTATGTTCATACTGTCTTGCAGTTTGCCATTAAACGCATTTGCCTTTGGCAGAGGACCACACAGTCCGTCTGTCAATCGAAAATAAGAAGCTGCAGGGAGTCAGTGTCTGAACTTTGCAACAGAACAAAAGACTAGCTTTGTCTCTGGCAGGGTGCCATAACACTGCTTGAGTCAGACAGTATGGCCCAAGTGTCCTGTTTGATATGGTTATGATTCTATGATGTAAGTATACACTGTATATAAACACACACCTGCATAGTGTCTTGATAATGTAGTGCCATCTGCAAGGACTCCTCCAGCTTTTTGTGACATTCATTCCACAGTTTGCTCAAGTTGTTCCATGTGCAGTAAAGCTTTAAGAGGGCAAACAAGGTTTCAAGTTAGTCAACACAACATGATGAGTCCAAAATGATTTTATTTCAATGTATTTCTCACTTCATCCAGGCTCTTTGTGACATCTGGTTTGTCTGTATCCCCACATGCTGACATCAGATCCATTCCCAAAACACCAAGGGTGTCCAGATCTCCCTGTAAACTGTCAATATCCTCCCTGAGAGTCTATAAAAATAAAAGACAGAAAAGGTTATACAGTGATATTTATATAACCATGTAGGTTTCTTACACATGATTCCTTCAGAAGCCTCCAGACGAACCTGCATGGTTTCAAGGCTCTGGCGGATTGTTTCGGAATCTGTTCGACTGGCGTTGAGATCCAAAACCGCCTGCTGAGCATCACTGAGAGCAGCCGTGACATCGCTGACATCGCTCCAGAACTTCAGGGCAAGATCCAAGAGTTTGAGCAGCCAGCTTTCCCTCTCTTGGGCCTGAGTATGTGTCTCATCCCACAGCTGGGACAGACTGGACACTCGCTCCTGGATTGCTGAAATCACAAGGATATAGCAGAGATATTGCTTAGAATTGGCTCTTTTCCTACAGCAGCACTGCTACTTGTTGCCCAGTGTTTATCAGGACAGCATCATATCTGAATAGAAGATGATTACCTGTGCCGACAGATCCATCACCAGCTGCCTGCGTGTTAGCCAGCAGTTCATCTGCCTGTGTTTTGACACTGCCGAGGCCCAGCTCCAGCTTAGACAGCTCAGCCAGGGTGTGTTTGTTGTCCTGCAGCTGCTCCTGGATCCTTGGGGTGAGGCCTTGAAGGGAGGTGGGAGTCTGCATGCGATTGCATAGGCGACCAAGGCTCTCTCTGATAAGGCTCATCCTCTCATTCAGCTAGATACGAGGAAAGATACAAAGTGTATCTGTGATATGCTGCCAAGTGTAGTGCTATTATGAAACATTTTCTGCATTATCCCAGCACCGTTACCTGTGTGAATCGAGGCAATGATTCCTCCAGTAGATTAGCAGTCTCTCTGACCCGGTCTCTGATGGCTCTGTGCTGCTCTTCGGCCTCTGTAGCCTTTCGACAGAAGTCATCCCCCTGAACAGGGTTTAGCTCTGACAAGCGTTTTGCCAGGGAGCATAAGCGTGCAATTAGGGGTCTGTGTTCTGCTATAGACTCCCTCAGACCCTGAGCAGAGGAGAGATAAAAGAAAAGTTTAATAACAATGTGGAGAACAGACATTTCTTTCAGAAAGAACATGACATAATCTAATCCCTAAAATGTATAGAGGAAGGTAAAATACAAACATACACATTGTCTCTTGAAAAGTAAGCCTATCAGGAAGTAGATAACGTCAGTGAACTGTACTTGAATAGAACAGCTCATTCACCCAGGAGAAAATGGGGGCTGACTGAAGTATAAAAGGACTTCTTTGTTGATCTGGACAAAAAAGGTATGATAAAAAAAAAGCTGGCACTGTAATGTGGAGAGGCAGGTTTCTTGTACCTGTAAGAGGTCCTGTTGTTCCCGAAATGCCTCGTAGCTAATTGTGCTCAGGGAGAGCTGGCCAATTAGGGTTTGAGTTTCTTCAAGCCAGGGCGAAACCTCAGCGAAGCCCTCGGAGAACTGGAGAAGAAGCGACTGAGCGTGCTCAAGCTGCAGGACCACATGGGAATTGGTGGCTGAGGTGGTGTTGCATTGTTCCTGTAGGGCCTCTAGTGGGGTCTGCATGGGGACGTGACAGTAAAATAAATACAAATGTAAACACTTTAAAAATACATTTGTTTACAATATCAGTAAATTTGTCACATGAAATGAAGTGTAGAGAATACCTGCAAATTGCCTGTGTCGCCTTCATCACTGTATGTCAGTAAGATTTCCGCAATCTTCACCATCTTTTCAATGTTGAACCTGTGTTGAAGAATCTCTACGGCCAAAATCTATTCAGGGAATAACACATCGAATTAAATTCACCTGATAAACACCATTTAAATTAATATCTGATACTTCACATCTTTGTACATTAGAAATGACAGACACATAATCATGTAGTGTTTTTTATTAAAAGTGAGACAGTATTCATTTAGTTCATTAGTTAGTCAGTTTTATTTGTGTTGTCTCCTGACCTTCTGCTCATAGAGTTGTTCTGCTATGAGCTCGGGATCCAGATGAATGGTTTTCAGCTTCTCAAGACTCAGCGCTGTGTCTCTGAACCAAGCCACCTCCTTCACCACCGCCTGTTCCAGCTGATACAAAATATACTGCACGTTAGCATAGCTTTAATAACATATAAAATATATCACAAAAGTGTATAAAAAATATCATAATTGAGACATAATACTATTATGTTTGAAATCTGACACCACTTGGCAACACACTAGCAATGATATAAATCTGGGTTATAATTAAAATTTAAAGCCATTAATATGATGGGTACACGAATGATGATTTTATGTTCACATAAAGTTCTTGAACATTAATGACTTTATGAACCTTGAGAAGTATAAGTTTGTACAAATGATTACAGTTAAACAGTATTACAGCAGTTACACAGTCACAACTGAATGAAAACTATGTAAAGAATACAAAAAATAAATAAAATAGGCCATATGAAAGGAATTGAAGAATAACATTGATATGCTTTTTAAAATTAAGACAAAAACATTTAAAAAATATTTAAATATATGAGCCAGGATATATAGACATATCAAAATATAAAAGCAATAAAACAATGCTTGAAAGTGTCCTTAAAAATAAAACACATGTAACCACATAAGTAATAGCCTTAAAGGTATTTTATGAAGCATAAACCCAATGTAAAAATTTGTATTTGCATTAGTAGGCCTGTAACATCAGGGCAATAACTAGTGCCCAAGTATAAGTTTCGCCTTTTCAGACATTGTTCACCTATTAAAGCAGGAGAAGCCCAGGTGTAACTAATCACCCTAACGACGGCTCCATCCCTATATTAACATTGCTTTTCCTGCAATGACATTAAAACATCAGCTATGCAGGCATCATGGAGGTCCATTAAGTTAGAAAGATGTATGGCTGTATGTATTTATGTCCACATAGCTAAATGCAATTGCGATAAATCAACCGGTTGGAGCTTTTAATGTTAGCTCTAAGTAACTCGTTAACATTACCTTTGGGAGTCAGCAACGCTCACTTGAACAGCAAGCTAGGTATGTAGTTGTATTAGCATTTAGCATTAATTTTATCTAAATCTACCAAAGCACTTTGCTTTGCCTTTGTTAAATTGTTGTGTACTTATCGTGAGTTAGGTAACGTTAGCTAGCTACAGAAGCAAAAAAGTGACTTTATTTAGGTTAAAAAGCTGACACATTTGAAGTTAACAAGCTAACGTTACTTTGTAACACTGGTACTGAAATGTAGCCTAATGTTAGCTTACACAAATGTGTGTTCTATTCAGAAGTGTAAAGTCAGAAAAAAAGTAATTACCATAAAGTCAGACTCAGTTAATTGTAACGCGACGTACAGTAATCTGGCAAAACATCGAGGAGGCTTCAGCTACTTTCCATTGAAAATAATTCACGTTAGCAACACTGCTAAAGCATCTGACTGGTTCACTTTAGGATTGAGCGGGAACCTTACCCTCTGTCTCTCAGCTGCACATAGTACTGCATCTCCAGCATGTGTCTGTGCTCCTGCTGCCCCCAGGAGCTCCCTCTCGATGCGGCCCAGCCACAGGTGGAGGTCCTCCTGGCTAGAGGTACAGCGACTGGAGGCCTCCAGGGCCTGCTCCAGCCTCTGCAGCACATCCAGACTGCTCAGACTCAACACAGAGCAACGGATACGCAGAGCATCCATCTTCTCCTGCACCTGCTGGGCTTCCTCCTCTGAAATAAAGGACAGATCACAAACACTGGGCACATCAGCATGAGGTAAAACCAATATATTTGTGCAGACACTGGCAATATCCAAAAAAATATATAAGAGAATATTTTTAGGGATTGACAGGGTTTTATTTACAGGGATAAATATTGTAGTATTGATCCACAGAACTGACCTGTTACAATCACAGATCACAGATATCTGATGGAAGTTTTTCAGTTACACTGTTTTGAAACTTTAATCAGATTTCACACGACATCAAATGCACAAGCATGAATTAATATTATTATCTATACATTTAAACATTTTAAAATATTAAGATTGGTATTTAAAACTAATATTAATGTCTATTAGTCTTTTGTAGCAAACATTACCTGAAATTGCCTCCATCAGATCGTGTCCTGACTTTTGTATTTTCCCTAGCTCAGCAGTTTTGACTTGAATCTCCTCCACAACAGCCTAAAAAAAGGTGAAAGCATGCCAGAGTTATAATTCTCGACTCAAACAGCACAATGCATATTTACTGTACTGCACATGCAGTTGAACCATATGTGGTAGATTTTGAACCTTGGCCCTGTCTGTGGCCTCTGACAGATGCAGCATCACTCTCTCTGCATTGCGTAGTTCAGCGAGGGTCTGTTCCACAGATATGAGCCATTGCTGCAAGCTGTCTACTCCTTCCTGGAAGAGCTGGGCCCTGGGGAGAATGAGCTCCAGACTTGCCCTCCTACCAACAACAAAAATGTCCACTGATTGTTACCATTGGTGAGTAAGATGCATCATGCAGTGAGCCTTGCCAAAAGAAAGTGTGATATTGCGAGTAAAGGGAGCTGACCTTTGCTCTGCCTGTAGCTGTAAGGCCTCCCATTTCTGTTTGAGAGTGGAGAGCTTGATCTTTTCCTGCTCCCCCTCCTCTCCTGGGTGGGCCTCGACAAGCCGAGGGCCCTCCAACATCATGGAGTCCATGCTGCGCCTTCGGTCTGTTAGGAGGCGCTGCAGGAGCTGTGAAAGAACAGGTAAGGCCATACTTAATGAAATCAAGAAAGGTTTACTATTGATGAAGTGACTATTGAATTTAATCGAAACATTTTTGCCATTACTACAGAAAATGTCTACCTTATATTTGATATTTAAATGGACAGTTCACCCAAAAATCAAAACTACAATTTTTCCCCCTACCTGTGGTGCTAATTTTGTTAGGAATTTGCTATTTTTTTGGTGTGAGATGCCAATTGTTGGCGATATCGGCCATAGAGATGTCTGCCTTCTCTCAAATTTAATGGAACTGGATGGCACTAAAACTCAACAGCAATCTTTTTCCAGAAATCATGACCCAGTAAACAACATAATCCACAGACCTTGTTGTGAACAGTTTCACGTAGGAACTATTTTCTTTCTGCTGGACTACACCTGCCAACCGAATCACCACGCAGAGGGAAGAGTGCATCTGCTCATGGATGAGAGGATGAGGCTTGTGACAACATGAAATGTAAACATTAATGGCGTCCTCCTCAGCTGTGCTGTAATGTTAGCTAGCTCAGTGATACGTTTGGTTCATATAGTTTGATAAAAAAAACTGGGTCATGATTTCTCATGCATTTTTTGTAGTGCATTTTTGGTGCTTTGAGCACCACAGGCTGATTGCTATCAAGTTCCATTATAGTTGAGAGATGGCATCTGTGCAGTGTATATCTCCAACACTCTGCAACTTTAATTAAAACAATCTCGACTAATAAATAGCACTACAGGTAAGAGGAAAAACGTGTATTTCTGACTTTGGGATGGCCTGTCCCTTTACTTTCAGAGACATAACGTAGCTTGCGGTAAGAATTAACATTTATCAAAGCCCCATTCTTGTTAATTCTGCCTTTAGGTCAGCGTGGAGAAAAGCCCTGTCTCGTGTGTCAAGCTCACATTGTCAAGAGCCAGGCAGGTTTCACCTCATCCAGAGAGCTCACAATGGGTGTGATTACAGCTGAAAGGTGAGAGACTTCCCGTCTTTTTTTCATACCCCCAGGAAATACTCACAAAGACTTACTGAAGCTCATTGTGGCTATGAACGCCACCCATTCACTGCTGAATAGAACTGAATTTATATTGTATTTTCCGTGACCCCAGCACACCTTTCTATAGGTAAACCTTTGAGGTGTACTCCCACTACTATAGCCCTTCAAATATGTTTTTTGGAACATGAAATGAGGTGATCTGATGTTGGTGATAACAAACCTTTTGTTCTTGGAGCTGTGCTTTCACAACTTTGACCTCTGACGATGGGGGTTTCTGATTGGCTGTGAGCTCCTCTATCTCACAGACCCATGTGAGCAAAGCGTCCAGGTTTTGAAGAAATGTGTCAGAATCTGTTGACACATCCCTCAGTGCCAAGGCAGATCTTGGTCCCTTGAGAAAGACCATAACAAAAAAATAGATGAAGTATCAATTAATAAAAACACTGTAGGATAATTACTCCAGGTAATACATGGCTAGTTTTACTGTAACAACACAAGGAGGAAAGAATTAAGGGTAAAAACATACCCTCCATCTATCCAGGCTGGAATCCTGGTCTGAGCTTGAGTGTCCATCACTTTGGAGCTGCAAAATAAAGACAGTCCACATGTTGTTTCAATTCATAAAGTCACTGCTTTCTTGCCACGGTGTTATAGAAACAAAACACTGATTTTAAAGAACGAGTATAGGTGAGAAATTGAAGTTCAGATGACAGGAATGAAGGATGAAATGGAGGACAGATGAGATTTGTTGTGTTGTTTGTAGAAAGTTGGTGTTTTTATCAACCTCAGCGAGTTCCGCAGCGACACCGTTCAGGACTTTTACAGTTCTGGTGACTATGGGGTCCCCTCCTTTATCTCCATGTGGATACTCTGTCACTTCCACGATTTCAGTTACGATCGTCTCCGTCACCTCCGTCACCTCCGTAACCTCACGTGATGCCAGAGTCTTCCAGGACCAGGGGCTACCCTCTCTGGAGTCTCTCCTCTGGAAGCTGGCCCTCCTCTCTGCAGCGCTCTTGTCCAGGTGAGCCAAGGGGGATCTGGCAAACTCCGGAGGCACTGTTATCCTTGTTAGTGTCCCATTTCTGGATGTTTTTATCGGAGAAGGGCTGCCGTGCCACACATTATCCAAAGTACTGGTGCTCCTGATTGTGGAGGCAGGAGAGCTGCGGAGGGGTTTGTCCGAAATGGGAGTATGAGCCCCCTCCTCCCTCTTATGATCAATTTCCTGTGCCTCCTTGTCTTTCTGCACCTCTCCTTCCTTGTTTGCATCCTCCCTTGCTTTGTCTTTGACAGCCACTTCTGGTTTAGCCTCCCCATGTTGCTCAGGGGGCTGCCACTCTCTTCTTCGTTGGTAGCACTCCTTCAAGAAGTCCTCGTCTGACCTCACATGCTTGGACTTCTGGCCCAGGCAACTGGGCCGGCTGATGAGGTTTCCCATAGTCCTTCAGCCCAGAGGCTAGTGAGGTAATAGGTGAGGTAAGGCCCCTCGGCCATGCATGCGGAAGATCCTTCAGCTACCTAAAATAAGACAAGGGGGCTTTGGGTCATCATGCAATGAACAAGTGTGTAAATCAACAAAAAAAAATACCAATGATATTCTTTCTTAAAATCACGACTTCCCTGCTTTACAGTCACTAAATACTGCTTGCCACAGCTTACATTTTCAGAAAATTGCCATGAGACAAAAGGAACCCAGTCTATCGCATCCTTTATTTGCTAAATTTCTGTGCCAACATTGCCCTTTTCTTGGCACTGAAAGACCAGAGGGAACCACAGCAGAGATACTTGGCCTGGATGTTCGCTTTCCCTTTGTCTTCCTTTAGACCACATACACACATGTTCCCCATCCATCTCACATCACCATCCAAAATATTCTGGGCTTAGAAATCAATGTGACAGGCTTGTCGAGGATCCCACTGTTTAGCCTGGCACGCAGAACCATGGGCAAAGAGCCAGCTCTTTCTCTAACACAGCCTGGACCAGTCCTGGGAAACCCGTTAAGGATCTGATCAAATATGACAGCCATAAAAACGCAGACATCGCCTCATTTCTCAGGGGTGAAAACAAGAGGAGGTGGGGTAGGAACACAGAGTGGTATGAGGGCAGTGGGGGGTAGGTAGGAAAACAACAGCGATCAACAGTATACCAGTATCGTGTGCACTGTAAAATCATGGTGTTTTTATGGCAAAAAGCAAAACTACATGCTTTGCAATCATGATCAACGAGTGGGGCTGGTAGGATACAGGATGTTTCTCTCACTACACATTACTGAATGCCAATTTCAAATCCAACCATGAAATCGTCAACATCTTTTTTGGCTAAAATTAGTATGATACTGAAAAGACTCATTGCCAGTGACAATATCAAACTGTGCCAGCCTGTCTGCTTCCCCCTCAGCTCAGTGCCTTCATTGTTTTGACAGAAGGGTTAAAGGTGAATGTAATTATCTTGGTCTAGAGGAGCTGAGGTGAGCCCATCAGGAGATCACAGGGAGGGTTCCTGATGAGGCCGGGTCCTCCCTCTGAGGAGGGGTTGGACTAGTTCATTTACAATTAAACAGGTCACCTCAGGTCATGCCTGGTGACTAAAGACCTGTGGGGGGGCAATGTGGGTCAACAACAGGAAAATTGGGATGTTGGGTCCTCGAGCTACTGAGAAGGATTTTCCTTCTGGTTTAATAAAGCAGAAGAGGCAGATTTGCGGTGCTGTATGAGCGCAGTTAGATGCTTTAGTCAAGATTATGCTAAATATGCAGCTGTCTTATCTTTGCCAGAGGTTAGACACAAAGACAGTCGGCAGCCAGGGAGAACTTCACATTGTGCTACTGTCAATATCCACCTCATATTTGAAGGAAATCTCATGCGTGTGTCTCCCAAACTAGTTAAAATGAAGATTTATCACGGCTTTTAACGAAATGAGAATCTAAAAATGACCTACTTTAATATGATGGCTCCATGTGCATTAGGCCAGTAATTACCAACATCATGTATGTCTCTGCTGAGCAGATGATGTAGTCAGTGGATCCACAGGGGAGTACACAGTCAGATCAGAGAGTGGTGCCCAGACAAAGCCTCAGCCTCAAGATCAATGATTACCCAGTTAGCTCAGATCACTGCCCAGTGGTCTCCTGAGGAGGGCAGAGAGAGTGTCTGTGGCTGTGTTCATATGGGTTAACAATTCAAGAGAGAGGGTGTGCCGGGTCTGGTTACTGCAGTGCATGTGTGGTCGTTTGCTAAATTACACAGTTGCCACTACAGTGATCTCATAGCAAATGCATGTGAGGATATGCTGAGTAGTCTCATTAAAGCACACATGACACACTACCAGGAATATGTTATAAAAAATAAATATGTAGACTTATTGTTTTATTATGTCTACTTAACTGGGCCACTCAGACGCTGATATACAACATATTTTTGGGGCATTTTGATCATTTTGTAGTCCCAAAATAAGAATACCATGACATGACCTACATTATTCTACAGTCAAAGCAAATCGGGGAAACCCTCTCAAAATGCCTCAAGCCTGTATCTGATATACACCTCACACTTACTAGCATAATGATACTAACCAGAGAGCCAGGGAACCAGAGAACCTCTCCACCATTTAACTCATATTGCGAATGACCTACCCATCCCATTACTTAACCTATTTTAAAATGGGCCCTTAATTCAGACCAGCCCTTTCTGTGCTCTCAACAGTGATTTATGATACATGACTGCAGTCCATTTCCTGATGAATTTGATTACGACCACAGTCTAGCGACTTTTTCATGCAATCGAAATATGAAAAAAAATCTTTATATTATTGTTTACAAATACTGTGGTTTCACATTTCATGTTTAGTTCTTATCTAAAACTCAAAATGGGAGACACATGTATGTATTCAGATTTTTTGAGAAAAGCCTCACTTATCAGAATATTATGAAAAAAAATCTAATGTTCGCCCTGCATATTGCATCAATTTAACAATTTGCATCATACAAGAAGCATCCTGTGAGTGGGTTTGTAATTAGCAGCAAAACAATAATCATCAATCACAACAGTAGAGCGCCATAATGTTGTGTCACTGCTGTGTGTCTGCCTCGGTTAACGGTGGTCCTGAAGTAGTAATCATGGTAGTGGTCCCTAATCAAGGATGGCAGCTGCTCATTCACCCATGAGACTCGTAACATTTTAGGGTGGATATTGTACAAGGTCACACATTCACCTCAAAGACAGCCTTCAGAACATGCAACACAAAGCTACTGTATCGAATCTAAAGTCAACATGGCTTTGGTAAAATGAATAGTTACTAAACATGGCCATGCCTACTGAGGTGCGTTAAATCTTGATCAGAATTCTGAATCCTTTCAAGTTATCCAAGCAGCTAAAAGACAGTTTTCAAAGAGCAAACTGTTGAACTAAATAAAATATACTTACATCAGAATGATCCATTCACAATGATGTTGTCTCTACTGGAATATTTTATTGCCTGCTGCCCTTGTATTTTTCATTTGGCTAGAGTAAATGAAGAAACAACTCCGTCACTGTCACATGGCTCCCTCAATCGCAAAGTCCAAAACCAAACTCTCTCTGAGCCAAACCTACGTTACTGGCAGTTTTGGCGGTTTGAAGCTTACGTGAACCACACTTACCCAGAAGCACAGTTGAGCCAAACAGCATGAGTAAAGGAATCCAGCCAGTCCTCAATCACCATTCAGAAAAGAGAGATAGGGGAAAAAAAATCCAGCTTTGTTTGAGCATCCTTTGAACGGCCTCCCAGCTCCACCATCCCAAACATGAACGCTGCTCACACACACATACATTCTCCCTCCAACGCACACTCAATCAAGTCCACTCATTCACACATGCCCACATACAAACACACTTTCTAAACACACTCACACATGTCCTGATAACTCATGCTTTTCCGTTGCCCACAGTCACAGGCAAACAATGTCCTCCTTTCCCCTCACAGCGCACCCCTCCCCTCCCCTCATTTCACTTCTCCTCCCACCAGCTCTGCTCCTCTCCCTTTCTTCTTTGTTGTGGGAGCTGTGATAGAGGAATTCCTTCCTTGTTAACGCCGCCGATGGGATAGTGCACCCAGATGGAGACAATGTATTCCAACGGCTCAGTTGAACTCCCACAGTTCCCAGCCAAGAGCAGTTTTCACATGGAGGTCAGATTGAGCCGGTTCCATATAACGGCAAGGCGGTGGCATTCTCACCAGCGCTGCTGCTGCTGCTCAGGTTGCTCCTGTACCAGGCGGCAAGGCGGCAAAGTGCCCCCTTTACCTACCCCAAGCTTTTTTTTTTTTTCCTCTCACTCTCTCCCCCTTCTCATCGAACAAAGCCCCTCCTCTGGGTCTGACTGTGGCTCAGAAACTCCATGCTGCTTCTGCTTGAAAAATGGGATGGGTGGGGAGCAAAAAAAGGAGAGTTTTCTAAAGACCCCTGGGCCGCCCTTGGAACATTCACATGTTAAGTGACAGCTGCCTCAGTCCATTCCCTCTCTCGATGGCGAGGGAGAGAAGTGCAGCCTACAAAAGAAGGGACCCACACCCACCCTTGCTACCCACCCACTCACACATTCACCCCCAACCCCCTTGCAGTCCCCTCTCCCCCATTCAGAGTCAGTGCAGCAGTCTCCACAGCAGCAACAAAGACGACTAATTACTGTAAAACATCTCAGATTACTTTTCAACTCAGCTCCAGCCGTTGCAACCCCGGCCCATAAACAAAGAGGCTGGAAGCAAACACACACACACACACACAAAAATAGAGAGCAATGGGAAGATAATACGGAGTCTTTCCCTGCTTTTGGCATGGGAAAGCAAAGGAAGGACCCCTATGGTGAAATTCTATCATGCCCCATTTCAATAAGTCACAATATTTGCCTTAGAAATGCAGAGCACCACGCATACTGTATGCAAACACCATGATAGCAACAGTTACTCACATTTTTTTGGTGTTTGAACCATTTGAACTTTTTCTGTTAAATATATGCCAGGTGTTTGTTTAGATATGTGACATAGGATTAACACTAGTTTTAATACACCAGAAATATCTTCCTGGAAATTATGTCGTTTGCAGGTGCACCAAAACCCAGCAGAAGCATGCATACAGGTGACTGTCTCACAAAGAGAGTTTATGCCCCAAATCCTGCCCTCTTTAGTCCTTTCCCTCTGTCTGTCTCCAGCCAACCAAATAATCAACCAATCGACTGATCCACCAAATGCGTGCATGCATGTACAGTACACACACCCACACACTCTCTCTCACAGTCTTGCAATAAACATTCACACACAAACACACGCATGCATGCATGCATGCAGATACCCGCCTCTGAGCCTCCTCCCTAATCCACAAAGACACTTATTGAGTGCTGGGATTAGTTAAAGGAGAATGCATCTGAAGGAAAACAAACCTTCAGTAACCAATCACATTGAATTTACATTTTTATGCTATATCTTTTAACATAAAATATATAATTTGCCTGTATTTAATCTCTCAGCCAGTGATGTCAGAAATGGCAGTATCTTCCATGAGTAGGAGAAACGTTTATGTCTTTCTGCTTACATTCCACAGTGCAAGTACATACATCAGTACCACTCGCTCCAGTTTAAAGTGCCTTCTGTGTTACATGTGAGGGGAAATGTCTTTGAAACCGTCAATGCAAACCTGGTTTATTCAGCGTGATATGTGTGCAGAGTCCTGATTTATTTGGTCTGTACCAAAGGATCATGGTGTAGCTCCATTAACACTGTGCAGGCGATCATGCAGGGTCCATGCTTTTCCAAGTTAAGCACAAACGGTAGTTCAACTAAGGATACAAGTTTAGTCATTTTATTGTGGTGTTAGTCATAAGGCTAAACTTAATTTTGAAGGCTGGCACTAAACAATAAAAAGAGTCTACAGCCATGCCAGTAGCCCGGTGAGGCTGTTCGTAGACATAATGGTGATTTGAACTAAATGCTAACATGCAGATCTTTAGCAATGACATTTGCCATGTTCATCATAGTTTAACCCTAAGTTAGCATGCTAAGAACATATAACTCAAGTATAGTTGGTGGAAATGTCATTTGTTTTGCAGGTACAGTATTGGATCATAAACCAAGGTATTGGAAAAAAAAAATTAATTAAACCTAAACAAATTAGACCAAAAGTCACTGGAATATTTACTTAAGGGACTTTAAAAATATGTAGCAAAGTTGGAGTCATCCTCTAGGGACCATAAATGCGTGTAAAATTGTTTATGAAAATCCATTCAATAGTTATTTAGATGTTTTAGTCTTGACTAAAGTGGTTGACCGACTTTGCCATCCCCATAACCTGCTAATGTTGCTAAAACTCGCATAACCTGACATAACCTAGGAAACTGCACTTTTTCTTAGCCTGTTGAAGGCTGATATGATCTGGCTTAACTATGATTAGTGAAGGTTAAGTTTAGAATATTTACATGTAGGTGTTTTCTGACAGTTTAATTGATAGAAAATAATAATTTGAGAAAACTACTTCTAAAAATCTCATCTAAAAATATTTCCAAGTGCAGCTCTATTCAATCTACCATGTTATTGTCTGCTTAGATATTTATTCAATAGTATTTGGAACCTCATGAATGAGCAGGAAAGATGCTGGTGGTGGCAAAAATATGCTGTTAATTCTGCTTTGGCAGCTGCTTCAGATTTTCAGAGCTGTCCCCAGTCCCTTACATTACTGTCCCATTTCTGACCCCCCGCCCTCCTCCAGACTTTATGCAAATAGTGATAAAAACAATGGCAAAGAAAAAAGACAACTGAAAATGCCTGTCACTGTGGTGGATAAGAGAGAGAGAGTGAAGTGAATAGAATGACCCATGTGGGGTCAAGTTATTTAACCCCTGAGTACTTCAGTGCTGATGCAAGAATTCCCAGCCTCTCCTTAGTTATACTACAAAAAAGATCCATATTATTTCAATGTTGGAGATGTACAGTAGTACACAATCCATAAGTTATGAGCATTGTTGGCTGACAAGACACAGATCAGGCAGCTCAACTGTTAAAGACAAAGCACAAACACACACATAGCTGTTTCTCTGGGTCACTTGGAGAGCCAGTGTCTTTAGCTGCTTAATGAACAAGTAAGGCTCACATTCCCCGTCCCCCCTTTCTTTATCTGAAAGGAGCTGGCAGTGATGAGGCACCACTTTTCCAGGAAGACATTGTTTTCAAACCATGACACCTGATCCCCGCTTTCAGCATCGTCCAGCCCCCTCTGTACTAATTAAATGATTTTGCCAAAAATCTCTCCTCTCCATTTCACACTGGGTGCATATAGAGCCTGTACACAGTTCTTAAAAAGACAAGAGCTGATGTGGTTAAAGAGCAGCTGGCAAGCTCAGCTATGCAGTGATGCAATAAGCTGCTGCTGGTGGCAAGAAAGGAAGCTCATCTTTCCGTCAGCAGCTCCCATTATCCTTCCAAAATGCATGTGATAATGGAGTGGACACGGGTGGGGAGATGAGTTTCCAAATTAATATAATTCCAAATTAGCTTCCAATGGGAGCCCAAATTTGATCGCAGATCCCATGTGCCAAAGGACCTGAGAAAAAAAAAGATTAATTTTACGGGCTCGTTTCCCCCCTCCTCTGCTATCTCAACCTCTCTGCTGCTTTCAAATTAAATAAGACCTCAATGGCTCCTCTACAGAACATGGTAATTAGCCCTCTTCATGAGAAATGAAAAAAAGAGGGGGTCCCTTTTAAGGGTCAAACCAGAAGCAGCATTCAGCATGCACACTGTCATTTATCACCGAAAGAGGTTGC
Organism: Epinephelus lanceolatus; assembly: GCF_041903045.1. Lineage (NCBI taxonomy): Eukaryota > Metazoa > Chordata > Actinopteri > Perciformes > Serranidae > Epinephelus > Epinephelus lanceolatus. The sequence continues at coordinate 33,136,967 of NC_135743.1, forward strand.
TTCCAAGAAAAGTGGATGAAAGGCTGATGGGCTTCCCTACTGGGTTTCCCGGCACTGCTGGGCCGCGCGGATGCTGGAAAACACAGCCATGTGTGAGCCAAGGATTTAGCCACTTGGGGATAGAGGAGCTCAACTCATCATCAGCTCTGTCTTTGAGTCAACTGCACCCAGGAAGAGAGGATTTACAGCCATAAGTCCACATTTTACATTGAGCACAGGAAGGCACGGGCAATAAAGCAAGAGGCCCCACGCTGCCATTAAACCTGATAAAGTGTGTGAATCAAAAAATCTCTTATGGGAGAGATAACCCAAAGTACTATAAGATGAAAATCAATTTGACACGCCATGCCAGAGAATAACAGTCAACTGGGTATAACATTTAATCTCAACTTGAGTCTGTAAAATAAACAGGTTTATCACCATCTAAGCATCCTCCATTGATTCATAGCAGTGAAAACAAGCCCCCTTTTTCCCTAAAGGTTATGACAGCACCAGAGAGCAGGGACGCTGTTTGCTGGCTGTCAGAAACAGAGAGGAGAGGATAATAGGCTGTGATCTCTCACCCCTCTTCCTGGGCCTGTTTGTAAGTTGTGTGTGCATGGCGTATTTGGGATGCAGCATCTGCCACAGGCCCAGGGAAACCAGAGACCTTTAAGACACAGAGAGCCTTTATCCGGAAGAGCCTCACCAGCAGGGGGGCAGGGAAGCAAAAAGAGGAACTTTTGACCTCAACCTGACTGTCACAGTGAAGAGATGTCATCCTGACCTGTCAGTGTCGTAATGGTCTGAGACAGTGTAAAAAGAAAATTCAAAGTTGGTATTGAAAGACATCCAAATTTCACTCTTACCCGGATGTGTAAGGATCCCATGCTCATGGCTACTGCCTCTCATGAAAACTGACAGTATTACTGACATTATCCTGGACCTTAGTTGTCTGACATACCCCTGTATCCCTTTGACACCAACCGTGATGTCCCAAATGTGTTAATTACGCGTGAATTCATAAGTGGATGCTATGCTATTTTAAGTCTGTTCATACAAAGTATCATTAATTGTGTGTCAAGTAACACATTACGTTAATACAAGTGGGTATTGTTACAATATTATAGACATAGTGATCCTAAAATTTGTTTCTGGTCAAGGTTGCATTTGTATTACTACCACTTGGAGAGGCAAAAGACCCAATATACCAATTTACCCACTGGGGTACAAATACCTTTGGTTGGGAGTCACTGTCCTAGAGAATATTCCATGATGTACTTCTTGATATAATATTATATTACATGTCACTACCATTATTTAGCACTGCAAGGTACGAGCATTTGCCACAATATAATCCTGATATTTTACATCTTATTAATAAAATGGACATTTGTAGTAGTCATCAGTTAAATCAAGGATGTACTAAAGGTTCCAGACAGTTTTATGACCTCCCTCTAATAATTTACGGGGAACTCTGACCAAATGAAATTTTGTCAGCTATTAGGTATTAATCTAAAGATATTTTATCTACAACGTTGAGATTAATAGCTTGTTTGGCCTGGAGAGTAGCCATTGATGAAGTAATGTTACTTCAAGGTCCATTTAGTAGCTGCTTTGGAGCTTTTGATCATATCACATACTTTTGATTGTACAGTATCACACTTAAGCAAGTCCTTCTTTAAATAAATCCTTAAAGTGATCAGAGGACAGAAAATTTCAGTATCTACCATTCCATGACACCTGGGCAACTCCATCTACCGAGGAAGATCATGTGATAGGATTGAAAGCTCTAGAGCAGCATGATCCAGGCCTGATCTGGTGTTGTGTATTTTAAAATTTTGTAAACATAAGCTAACTTCAAAGATTTGTAGTGATTTGTTCATTGGGTTATTGGTCTATTAACAATCCTTTTCATATTTAAACTTAACTGGTCCATGAGATATGAAAGTGAATGGCATTACCATTTGAAATGCTTATTATGTTCATGCCTGACAACCTCCAGTTTGAGGCTCATATGCATCCCAGTGTTGATGGGAAAAACAGTTTAAGATGTGCCAGTGCATGCCTTGTGTTAAGGAGCAGGTGTATATCTCTCTCCTGTGTATTGTAGAAGGGTCTATGTATGGGGGGCTGCTGAGGGATGTCCTCATTCATGCAGCTAACTAACGAGTCCCCCAGGCCCAGACTGCAAACAGCAGTGCAGCAGACTAACAGCATTACCATGACAAAGGTCTGTGGTCGGATGCAGTATGATAAAGGCATGGTAGAGATAGAAAGACACCCCCTTATTTCACACACTCTCGTTGGGGGTCAGACTAAAGCTCTCCAAAGTGTTTGAGCTTTCATGACTTGATAATACATGCCTGTGCATCGTGCACGTCAGTCCCCAGGAAATGAGACAAAATGGTACATAGAAAAATAATTTTTAAGTAAGAACGTCCGCTGCTGAAGAATGTTTTTTCTTCCCGAGATGGTTGGTTTCTCCAAAGGTCATACAGGTTCAAACGCAGATCGTATTTTGTCTCTTGGCCCTTCTTTAACTATACAATCAATTAATGGCTCAAACACTCAGTCAGGACAATGGAACACATCTACTTCAATGGACCATATAACTAAATCAACCAAAACCAGTTTTTACTATAACAATAAAAACATCAAACACTCTTGATGCTTTTGTGTTGCTGATTCACAGCTCATTGAAGAGGGAGCAGTCACCCTTCACTAAGGATATTTAAATAAATTATTACCTCACCATCTCACTGCACTGTGGAGCTGTAACATGTCAGTGTTTTGAGCTAGAATGGCTTTCAGTCGCTGCTGTACAGTAGATTAAACTACATGAAAATATGTTCTATCTACAGGCTGAATTAATTTATTCAGTGTCCATGAACAATACCCAACAAGATAAGACACAGTGTCTCTGTTTTATTGGTCCATTGTATGAATTAGCAATATTTAATCAGCAAAATCAGACTTTTAGTAACATAAACGTTTCTCACACGCAGAGCTCCTTTGGAGATAGACGTAATCTGATTGGTTGAGTTGGACCCGATTGGAGGAACCTAAGCAAAAACTGTTTAATGGCCAATTTCACTGATTGGAAAATAAGAGACCGGGTGAGAACAGGTGGCTGACATTAGCAATGCTGTGCTAAGATTAGCTTGGTAGCAAACCTGATGTGACTACATATGCATAGTATGTGCCGTGGTGGAAAAAGCACTCATATCTTATAATTGAGTAAAAGTACTTATACCACAGTGTAGAAATACTCTGTTATGAGTAAAATTTCTGCATTCAGATTTTTACTTGAGAAAAAAATACACAAGTATTTGCATTAAAATATACTTAGAGTACCAAAGGTAAAAGTGCACATCATGTAGAATGGCCCCTGTCAGAAATATATATGTATATGTATTTGAATGTTACAGCTACTATGCTATTATTTTCCTATATTCTATGACGTGTATGTACGCTGTAAACAAATGTGTACTGTTTAATGTAAAATCAATAAAAACTGTTAAAGGAAAAGATATATATATGTGTGTGTATATATATATATATATATATATATATATATATATATATATATAAAGATATACATTATTGGATTATAAGTATTGATGCATTATGTTTGCCACATGAGTGCTGTAACTGCTAAATGTGGAGTTGATTTTATTACTGCTGAGTTGTTTAATGTAGAATAATCCATGATTATTTATATTATTTATTATATTTAGTTTTAATAATCTGGATCTACAAGGCAAATAGTAACTAAATGTATTAAATGAATTCAGAGGTGTAAAAAGTCAAGGTGTGGAGTAGAAAATACGAAATTGCAGAAAATGGAAATACTCAAGTAAAGTACAAGTACCTCAAATTAATATCCTACTTGAGTACTCAGTTACATTCCACCACTGCATACGTTGTACTATTTTAAAGTTCTTCCCTTGTCATTTCAAGCGTCAGTCATTCAGCAAATACTTGGCCCATATTTAGAATTGCCTTGAGATTTTTTTAACCCAGATTTTTAAACACATTTTTTATCATGGTAACACAATTTCAGACTTGAGCTTTGACTGACAAATCTTTGTTCAAATATTGGTATAAATGGTTGTATGACAAAGTCTACAGTTGGTGTTCAATAAATGCCTCCATAGTCAAATCTGAGTGCTCTTACCATAAAGATCCTGCTTTTCTTTTATTCTGCCCCCTTGCCCCCTTCCTCCCATCTGAGTCTAATGTCTTTTCAGTGTGTGTGCTCATGTGTGCAAAGGGCCTCCAGTGCCAAGCACTTCTCTAGCCTGGCTGTCCAGGCCAGGCACAATGGAGCCTGATTCCCCAGCCCCTCTGTCCCCCTGTGGCCTAAAGAAGTCTCCCTGCAGGAGCGGACCACCACCTCAGTATCCGTCCGAGTATGTCGGACTTTGAAAGACCTCCACAATCCCTTTCCTCTTTTCCTTGATGCTCAGTTAACTTGAGTGTTAGTCTTCTGACTAGCATGACTCAATGGTTCATTTTGGTCTTTGCTCTTTATTCTCAGATATTCTGTGTAGGGACCAGTGTTACTGTTAAAATCAGATAAGAACTATCTGCATTTATCTTCACAGGGAAAGTAACATGTTGCAGTAGGTAATGCAAAAGGATGATAAAAATACAGGATACATCATGGGGGAAATTGAATGAAAATAAAATATAATGTGAGAAAAACATCAGAAAACAATATAAACCAAAATTCAAACTATTATGGTTAGTAATCATATTGATAGATGCAGTAATTCCTTCACCGGTACAATAAATTGCATCAAAGATGAAACATTAGACAGCATTTTTCCCCATGATCATGGATTCTTTAGCATCTGTTATGCATGCTTGCCCAGCACCATAGGGATGGTGGATTATATGAATGAGGTTAAACACAACTCACTGACTTCATTTGGAGACACATTCAGATTCCTCCCTACCCATGCAATTACACATGCACCAACATCTGGTAATGCAAGTTCTTTTCACTTACTGTGCAAGATTTACAACACTTTCAACTCCTTGTATCTTCTAGAATAATTTTAAAAGGCCTTTATTATTATTATTTTGATTTTCAGTCTCTTGGCTTACTGCCCACCATAGAAGGGACCACTGTGCGCTGGCTTCTCCGAGAATAGGCTATCTCAACAACTATTAGATGATTCACCTTTAAATTTGGTGCATGGACCCATGGAGGATGAGGCCCACTTATATTGATGATTCCTGACTTTTCAAAAAGTGCCACCATGACATTTATGTTCGCTGTTTTGAGTACAATGTCTCAAACAGCTATATTGCAATGAAATTTTTGACATTTATGTTCTGCAGAACGTAAACTTCTCCTCTAGTACTATCTTTAAGTCAAAATATTTTCCCCAATAGTTTGGCTTATGATGAAATGACTGCACAAACTAATGTAATTCTCATCAGCCTCAGCTGTGCTTTTTGTTCACTGCTAATTAGCAAACATTAGCATGCTAATATGCTAGGTGATGAACATAGTAAACTACAACTGCTTAGCATCAGCATGTTAGAAATGTCACTGTGAAAATGTTAGCATGCTGATGTTAGCACTCAGCTTATAAAGCACTGCTGTGCCTTAGTACTGAGCCACAAGCTTTTTTTTTGCAGTGTTATGCACTTTGCAGTGTTGATGATAAAGCAGTGTTGTTGCAGTGTTGTTGCATTGTTTCCCAGTGTGATGGGAACACAGGGCCTCACCAGTGTCTTTGTAGCCTTCGCACAACTGTAGTTGATGGACACACACAATGAGAGGGAGCGAGAAACAAAGAGCTGAGACATGACTGATGGATTTCTTTTCATGCGGACTAGCTTGGCAGGATGTACAGTGCAAAGTGTCCAATGCCTGATAATATTCAGTGACTTGAAATTTGATGGTGGCCAAAAAAAAAAAGTAGCATACTGTTGTCCCCTCAGGTGGCGAATGGGCTGAGTGAAAGGTAGAGAGACAACAGAAGGCAGACAGACGGTAAACCCAACTAACCCTGGGGTCCAGAGGAGGCAGCCTCATCTCCATGCTCTTAAGCCACTGTCTCAGTGCTATAATTTGACCCCTGAACTCACACTGCCATTGACTCAAGTCCTCCAGGTCCCTCCTAAAACAGAGAGGAGCAAAACAAAACATAGGGAATTATACTGATCATATTTTACAATCAAATATCTTAAACATATGTACTAAACAGGATCATCTAAATCAAGCCAAATATGGTATTCAAGTTATTACTAATCTGTTTATAGGGACAGATTGGTAATATGCTTTCTTGTAATGTACCTTATCTTATTTTCAGCTGTCTCAAGCTGTTGTTTGTTGTGTCATATCATGAGCAGCATGAAGCACTCAGTTATTTTTCACACTGCATTCATAGTAATCTTACTATATAATGACGAAAACTCTGTGTGTCTGTTCCACATTTCTCTCCTCATTGACTTGGTCAATCCATGTGAAATTTGGCACAGTGGTAGAGGGTCATGGGAGGATGCGAATGAAGCATTATTACATCAATTGGCCAAAGGGGGGCGCTATAGCAACCGATTGATAATGCAAACTTTGAATGGGCATATCTCATGCCCCATATGTCGAAGAGACATGAAACTTTGCACAGAGATGCCTCTTCTCATGAGGAACAAATTTGCCTCAAGGAGCCCATAACTTCTGGTTATATAGATTTTCAGCCATTTTGAATTTTTTGAAAAACACTTAAAATCGATCTCTTCCTAGGAAGTTTGACCGATCAGCATGAAACTCCATGAACATAATCTAGGGACCAATATCTAAAGTTCCCTCTTGGCAAAAGTTGGAAAACTTACTATAACTGAGCTTCTATAAGGCAACGAATATTGCGGAGGGCGTGGCTCATCACATAAAGGTGTATAACCGATTACCACGCAAGGCATATGACCACACATAATCTGAGGGGACCCCTCCATTATTGACCCAATCAAACAAAATGGGGGCGCTAGAGAGCTAATTTATTATCTAGGCCTTTAAATGCTTAAAAATGGCTAAAATGTGGCCAATCGCTGTGGCTCCCCCTGTGGCTGAATGTTTTTTTTGTTTTTTGTTTTTTCTAATTTTTGGTATGACTAAGTCATGGTATGGTATGCTGTACATATTCACGGAAACTGTGTCATTCTGTCAGTCAGTCATTCTGTCTGTCCCACATTTTTCTACTCACTGACGTGGTCAATCTATGTGAAACTGCACATAGGCATTGAGGATTGGCATAGGTAGAAGGTGACAAAGCTACCAATGGGTATGGACTAGTACAGTGTATTTGTTGAATGACTCTGGACTCTTACTGCAAATGTGTACTTCAAATTTGAATGCTTGTAATGACAGGAAGCAGGAAATTGGGAAAGCAGGCACAAAGGAAAGCCATGACCTGTACTTAAGCAGGAAGAGGTGAAACAAAGCCTTCAAGAATTCTTATCAAAGGATAATATGACCAGGGCTTAGAAAAATATCTCATTAGGGAGGCATCTGCTCTCTGTCTCTTTGTCCGTTGGGCTGGAACTGTAGTTTTCTTGTTTCAGTATGTTTCAATTAGATGTTTTACACTGTGTGCTCAGTTCACAATTCACAGCTCTGTCTCTGTGCTGCTGGCAGTTGCAGACGCACTGCTCTACAAAGCTGATACAATTGAGCAACTGTCGTCACGGGCTGTGTGTTTTCTTTTAATGTGACTGTTGGTGGCCACTTTCAGTCAAGCAGGTCTCATTTGGATCACAGTATTTGCTTCAAATATAAAATAAGTTAAATTCAAAAGTATCAGCTTATGTGATGTTGCTCAGGTAGTGCTAATTGGCTATGAACTAAAATTCCTCATTACCTCTGCCAAGGAGGTTATGTGTTCGCTTTGGTTGGGTTCTTGTTTGTCTGTTTATCAGCAGGATTATGGAAAAACTACTGGTCTGATTTTTATGGCACTTGGTGGAAGGGTGTAGCATGGGCCACGTTAAAACCCATGACATTTTGTAGTGGGTCTAAATCACGTAGCGGATACACAAATTATTATTCACTTTCATTAAGGTTGTGAGATTCACACTGGACACAAACAGATCTAAGTGTGCTTTGTCTGACATTTGGGAAACATGTTCAAACTTTCTGAGAAGAGGCAATATTTACCATGAAGTTTGTGATCGTGGACTTTAACCATGTCACTCTGATCTTCCATCCCCTGATTCTAATAATTTTGGAAATACATTACATATATGGTGGTTGAGCTTGCAAATTTCCATATCATAGAAGGTTGGACTATTGACCTCAGCGGAGGTCTGTGCTCTGCAAGTTTGCTTCTTGTTTGGTATTTCTTTGAGGTTGGGTGTTAAGTTGAACAGATGTTATAATTTGTCAGTCAATCAAGGATGCAAGTTACCTATTACTGTGGCAAGAATAAATGACATTGTTATACATTAGCATACCCATATCTCTGATCCTGTGATGTAGGTGTTGGTGGTCCAAACACAGAACTTCCTTTATCCTGCATTGGAGAGAAAATATACAAAATGATCCTTGTTCTTGTGCTTTGTTTACTTTTAGAGCATTTCCAGCCGTTTGATCTTCATTCATTCATTTCTGTATACAGGATATGATGATTCTCTGCGGTCTTACCTCCCTGTCCCCAGCGTCTGATGCAGGGAGTATTGGGAGGGAAAGGGTCAGATCAGAGTAGTCAAGGGAGCTGAGTGAAGAATTCTGAGAGGTGAATGCCCCGTTTCTTCTGTTGGCAGGCTCCTCCATCAAGTTCAGTGGCTGATGTTGGCACATAGAACAAAATATGTTTGCATCTGTTATGAAGGAGTGGGGTGTAACTCCACATGAATGCCAGTACTGTCCAAGGGAGAGGTGATATCTAATAATGATCTAATGGTGACTTAGGTCTTTTACACTCTGATCAGAACACATTCAGTGGGAAAATGTGCCAATTTGTGGTGAGATGAAACAGATATTATGTAGGTAGTAGTGTAAAATCATCAGCCTTCAAAAACCCAGTCAGTCCCTCATTAATCTGACAATACCTAATCATTATAGTAAACACAGACCTCAGTGGGTTCATATCATGTTCATCTGTAAAGCAAATATTGGACTAGTTATGTTTCACCTAAGTCACTTGGTTCCTGAGATCAAAGTAGGTCAGTATAACACTGCCCTCATGTGGTCATGTTTTTTCCAGAGGGTAGAGTTATATAGCAGGGATGCCACTGGGTTGACATGACAGTGTTTCGAGACCTCACATGGAATATTACTGCAGCTTATAGCCACTGATTATCACTATCATAAAATAAAATCTACTTTCTCTGTAGTGGTAAATAAGGTAAACACTCAAAAATCCTGCTCCACTCGTCATATAGACTATGTGCAGTATGCAATCTATCACTTTTGTTATGTTTCTCATATATTAACATACTGTAAAGACCTAGACCTATACAGCTGTTATGCTCTAACATTGCTGTGCTTTAACATGGAGGGATGGAAAATAGGTATCAGTATTTGAAGTCCCTCCCTAAATTTTACACAGTGGACCTTTAAGACAGTGGCACTGAAAAACATTTTCCACTCTAAAAATAGCTTCAGATGCATGGGTACTGATGTATGAATGACAAGAGGGTCTCCTCAGAGCACATTTATTTACAACATTGTGTTAATGTTCATACAACAAAATCCACTCACCACATCATTAAAAGCAAAATCTGCCCCATACACAAAACGAACCAGTTAGTTTGTGAATTGGTATATTGCTAAAATTAAAATCAGCACAGCTACATGTGCAGTTGTCTTTATTTCATATGAACATTGTCCCCCAAATCATCCTTTGTAAGGTTAGTAAAACATGCAAGGCAAATTCATGATATATCAAAAACTTGATGAAAACAAAAATAAAAAGATTTACAGTGGTAAAACACTTTAGAGATACATAACAGAAATACTTGCTACAGAAAAATAACTATAAGCAAAATAAAGCATCAAACTTTCTGTTTGCAAAATGTCAACTGAAAGAGTTAATTTGATATAATACATACATTCATGCAATGTGGTGCTGTATCAAACATGTCAATTGTCCAAATGTATCCTCTTAGCACTTTGGTAGGATTGAATTTACAGAGACATAATACAAAAATATACCAATGGACCTAAGAGCAGCTAAACAAAGATGTGCTGCTCTACTATACTTAATCCAAATTTAAATGAAGGACAACACATGCAGATGTGTTTGCTTTGGGAGTGTTGTCTTAAGAAATCAGGATATGACAACATAAATATCACTGTTGGCATTCAAGTAATAAATATATATATAAAAAAAGGTCATGAATAAAGAGTGTTCCTAGAAAGGCATCCCGAGATGATGTCAGGTTGACTCAGCCTCAGCTTTCTTCAAATGTGATGTACAATGGAAGAAAGGGCATACTCAATGGCAGATCTAGAAATGAAAGCAAATAACTATGAATTAAAATCAAAATGAACCAAACCATGCAGCGAGAAAAAAATACAACTTAAAAAAAATTGCAAAACAAATCTTGATGATGCGTGGCTCCATTTTTTGCAAATGAATTGATAATGACATGATGTTTGCAAAAACAGTTATACACTGTACCTGTGTAACTGCGTGAGGATGACATGGACTCACGAATCCATCCAAATTGAAGGGACTGTATGCTCCGTCCAACTGAGTATCTGTGCTCAAATGTTGGATTCTGGGGGGCTGAGGCAGCTGTCAAAAACAACAGGATAAAAATTGTCAATCAGCAGTAATGAGGGTTTGGAATAGAAACAGATCACTAGTGATATCACCATGGTAATGTGTGCGGCAGTGAAAAAATGATATAAATTAATGGAAAATCTAGTCTATGACATGTAATCAAAATCAACACAAGAAATCAGATAAACAAAAAGCATATGAAAAATATATTAAAAAAAACATATGAACTTACAAGAACCAAAATAACAGGACGTAGGTCAGTATGGCAGAGCAGGATCAAGTCTGACATCATCTTGGGATTAACCAGGAACACTTGACTGATGGTGAACATAAAGAATCTAAAACTTGGGAGTGTGTAAAACAATGGTGTGATAAACCAAAAGGATGCAAGACCACTAAATATAAATGGGCGTGAGTACAAAAATAATGACAGATGTGAAACTGGTTTCAGAATGGTCTGCATAATTTTAATTCTGGCATGTCTTTTCAGTGTTATACTGGTGTAGTGTCTTATTTTGTAGTGTCTCACAGGTGTATTTTTGCTGGGTGTATTATTTAGTTACCCAGGTAACATTTCACAAAAAATCACAACACAAAATATGTCCATACTCTATACAAATATTCAGAAATGTGAAGGCATCTATGTATTTTAGAATCTGTTAAAAACACTAGAACTAGGTTGTCATACAGTATCTCGTCAAGTAGGACTGTCAAAAAAGATAAAAAATAGACAAATATCCTTGAATTTCAAAGGAATACTGGAAAAATATCTCTGTTTGACATACATACAGTATATATTAGTTTCAGAAAGCACAACTATACAACTTTTTAACAAGTGTATAATGAAAACTATAAAGTCATTTAAAAACCAGCAGAAATGTCATGCTTTGCCTTGAAAAATATAAACTGACTGGTAATTAGTACTAAAGAAAAATAATATCTTATATATCTAGCAATGCTTGGTAATGTCTCCATATATGAGGCACATGTTTAGACATCTGTTATATGTGAAAAAAATCAATTAGCCTAGGCAGTTGTTGATGTGACTACATGCAGGGCAGAATAAATAAATTATATTTCCATGTTACTGTAACTATTTTTTCCTGTTAAAAAAAAAAAAATGCAACTATAAAGTGCATTAGTATTGTTGGTTCTTAGACACTTGGGCCATTGTTAGGGACAGAACTATCTAATCAGAATCTGCGGCTGTAGCCGGTTGAAGAGGATGTGTAGGAGGAGGATGAGAAGCTCATGCTGAAGCCAGCATCAATGCTGCCTCTTCTGGAGCCTGATCGGGATCCGGTCCTTGAGCCAGACCGGGAGCCATAGGCAGATCCAGGCCCACTGGCATTGTAGGGACTGTAGAGGCCTTTGCTGGATTGTGAGGAAGCCTCCAGAAGTCTTAAGCTAGTTCCTTCCTCAACCATGCTTTTGTCCATGGCATCTTTGAAGGAGATTTTCAGTTTGGTTTTTGGACATGTTAGATATTTAGAATAAGCACCGGCATCTCTCAGTTTCTGGGCAGTGCGGGCATCAATTGTGCCCTTCCTGATAGATTCATCTAGCGACACTCTTCCCTCCACATCAGGCTCAATAAGTCCACCAGTCAGATATTGGACCTCAAGGAAACGCTGCCCAGCCTCATAGTACAACCAGCCTTTCTTGAGGGCTTGGGAGGCAGACATCTTTTCTTTAGTTCTGGGGTCTTCAAATCCTTTGAATGCTTTCTGAGCCAGGTTGAGGCGATCAACCATGATTTTATCCACAAGGCCTTTTTCTGTAGCATCAGCAACTGTGAATCTCTCTCCAGTTACGGGGTCAATTATTCCTCCTGTGCAGGCTTGAGCCTCTAACAGTCTTTGGCCAGTGATGTTGTCTACAAGGCTCCTGTGTATGGCCTCAGTGATAGACACCTTCTCCAGTGTGTCTATGTCCAATATTCCTGCTATGGGGCAAATCTCCTCTGCTGGGTCATTCCATATGACTGCAGGTGCTTTAATGGAGGGTATGGGGCTCATGGGAGAGGAGTAGGTGGAACCAGTGGTGGAACCAAAAGAGGATGAGCGTGAGCGAATACCTCCCATGTTTCCAGAAAGCATGTCAGCAAATTCTGTGATAGCTAGGTTTCCAGATCGGTATGTATCAAGGGCTTTCTGGTCAATGAGGCCACGTGAAAGAGCATCATCAACATCATACTGTCTTCCTGATCTCCTGTCAATGATGATGGATTTAACAGTACCATCAGATGAGGTCATTGTGATCTCTTCCCATTCACACTCCTGCTCAGCAAGCTCCAGGTAGGTTTGGTGGTCAATTAGCCCCTTTCTGTAGGCCTCGTACACAGTCATCTCTTTGCCAGTCTCAGGGTCTACAATGACTACTCTGCGTTTACGAACTGAGGATTTGGAGGAGGTCTTCCTTTCCCGCTTCTTTTCTTTCAGTAGCAGGAGCACCAGGCCAGTGTCAGGATCAGTGATGCACCTCTCCATGAGCTGGAGGTAGGTTAGGTTTTCCTCAGTGTTGGGATCAAAGAAGCCTTTGGTGTCATCAGATGGATCTGTCAAGATCTCATTCATTTCCTCATCAAAGAAGCCACGTTTGTAGGCCACCTCAACTGGCAGACGGTGACTTTCCTCTGGGTCAATGATTCCACCAGTAGCTATCTGGGCTTCCAGGAGACGGATACCATGATCTTTCAAGATAAGCCCCTTTTTCATGGCCTGGAACAGAGAGATTGTCTTGCCTGTGTAAGGATCTCTATACCCTGTCACTGCACGCTCAGCAGAGAGGAGCTTGTCTTTGAATTCAGGTCCTACAATTCCCATTTTCACTGCTTCACTGACAGTCAGTTTAAGGTTTTTGATTGGATCAATGACATATCCTGTGGCTGCCTGTGCCTCAAGGAGTTCAAATGCTGTGCCTGGCCTTATCATGTTCTTCTTCATGGCCTGGTAAATTGATAGACGCTCCTTTGTAGATTCTAAAAATACACCAGCAATACAGCTTGTGCCCTCAAGGTACCTTGATAGTTTATCTGTAACCTCCTCCACTGAAATACTACCTTCATTCAGTTTAGTGACAGTCTCCTGGTCAATAATTTGTGAGCGGAGCAGCTCCTCCATTGTGATCTGTTTCCTCAGACCCTTGAACATCAGCCTCTTGTCTCCCAGGGAGAGTAGGCGCAACCCACCATCTAACTTGCATCTCTTGAGAAGCTCTGCATATGATATGTCCTCATCAGTGACAGGGTCGGTGAATCCTTTAACACTGTAAGTCAGCTTTTCATTGGTTTCCTTGTTGATGTAACCTCTTTGCATGGCAATGTCTGCTGGCAGGTGGAACTGGAATTCAGGATCAATAATTCCACCAGTGGCAGTCTGTGCCTCTAACATTTTCAGAGCATAATCCTCTGGAACAAGATCCTTTTTCATAGCCTGGAAAAGAGAGATGATTTTACCACTGTATGGATCTTTGTACCCTGTGACTGCTCTCTCAGCTGACAGAAGTTTATCATGGATCTCAGGGCCGACAACTTCCTTACGTACAGCTTCATCAACTGTGAGTGTTTCATTTTTATGTGGATCAACAATGAATCCTGTAGCAGCTTGTGCTTCTAGGAGGCTGAGGGCTAGTTCTGGTTTAATAAAGCCTCTCTTCATTGCTTGGTATATGCTTAGCTTGGAACTTGAGTCTGTTGCGACCCCAGCAACACAGCCTGTGCCATAGAGATACTGTTTCACATTTGTCATCTCCATTATGTCACGGATGTCCCTCTTGCCCTGTTTAAGGAGGTTGTATGTCTCCAAGTCAATGATGCGGGCATTGTACAGCTCCTCAATAGTTATCCTTCTCCTTATAGTCTTGTATGACAGTGGACTGTCATTTCTGATTATCTCTCTCTGCTCCATGATCTCAATAATAATGATGATCATCCTCTCTTTAGTGATTTTACCAGAGCGATAGTCATCCATGAGCTTCTGCCTCTCTTGCTCTGGAAGCAAATTTGAGTTCATGATTTCCCAGAGGTTCACTGGTTTATCAGCAAGGCCCTCGATTGGAATGTCAATCTGGGTACTGGCCAGGTCACTCTGTGTTTGTTCCTCCGTGTAGAGATATGTCTTCTCTACAACAGTTGGAGACTGAGGCTTGGAGAGTGGAAGGATGTACAGGCCTGTCTCTGGATCTCTGTGGCACTTGTCTTTAAGCTGTCTGTAGGTAGCATTCTCATCGGTCTCTGGGTCTGAGAAAGCCTTATTATCATCAGATGGTTCAGATAGAGCCTTGGCCATTTCTTTGCTGAAAATGTTCTTCTGATATGCAACATCAGTTGGGACACGATGGCTGTTTACAGGATCAATGATTCCTCCACTAACCATCTGTGCCTCTATCAGTGGCATGGCATGCTCTTTCGGGATGAGATCTTTTTGCACTGCTTCAAAGAGGGAGATTTTGTTGCCTGTAAATGGATCTTTATAGCCAGTGACAGCTTTTTCTGCAGAGAGAAGTTTTTCATGTAGTTCTGGACCAACAAGACCTGACTTCACTGCCTCATCTACTGTCAGGCACTGGTTTCTCACTGGATCTACAAGGAATCCAGTGGCTGCCTGGGCCTCCAAAAGTGAAAGACCTGTGTTGTGTCTAAGGAGCTTTTTCTTCATAGCCTGATAAATGCTTACTTTCTCTTTGGTTGGCTCCAGGTAGATGCCAGCGATGCTATCAGAGCCCTGGAGGTATTTATTGACATTGGGATTCTCACTAACTTGTTTAGGTGTTGTTTTACCTTGTTGAAGAAGGTCAAATGTTGGTTTGTCAATGATTTTTGAATCATACAGAGAACTTGCTGGGACAGGAGCTCTAAGTCCCTTGAAGTTGGACTGTTCTCGCTTCTTGGCCTCTTTCTCATCTACGATTGTGATGACGATCTTGATTATCTTTTCAATTGTAACCTTTCCTGACCTAAACTGTCTGAGCAGGTCAAGCCTTTGTTCCTCAGTGAGATATTCAGAGTTGATGATGTCCCAGATGGTCATCTTCCTGCCCTTAAATGGCCCAGAGTCGAGCTCCACAGTTGCCTGAGTCATGGCCTCTTTTGTCTGGGCATCGGTGTATGTTGGCTCCTCCTTTGCACTGATTGCTTCATCAGAAAGAGGCAGGAGAGGGAGACCAGTTTTCTTGTCAGGGACACATCTCTTGAAGAGCTCTGAGTATGTAACATTTTCTTTTGTGTTGGGGTCATAGAAGCATTTAGTTTCATCAGTGGGGTTGTTAAGAATCTCTTTCATTTCATCATCAAAATAGTTTCTCTTGCATGCCACATCATGAGGAATGTGATGGCTCTTTACTGGATCAATGATGCCACCGGTGGCCATTTGGGCATCGAGCAGTCGGATTCCTTGTTCTTTAGGTATGAGATCTTTTTTCATCGCTTGGAACAAAGATACAGTCTTGCCAGTATAAGGATCTTTGTAACCTGTAACAGCCCGCTCTGCAGACAGGAGTTTTTCATGCAGCTCAGGTCCAACAACTCCTGCTTTGACGGCTTCATCAACTGTGTGCTTCTGATTACTGACAGGGTCAACCACGTAGCCTGTGCCTGCTTGGGCTTCAAGCATATGCAAGGCAGGCTCTGCCCTCATCATGTCCTTCTTCATAGCCTGATAGAAAGACATTGTCTCCTTGGATGAGTCAATAACTACACCTGCAATACAGTTTGTACCCTTCAATGCTTTGTGGACAGGCTCCATTTCAGATACCTCTTTGACTGTCTTATTGCCCTTGTGCAATTTGTTGTAGAGGTCTTTATCAATGATTTTGGATTCCAGGAGTTCAGTGGCAGGAACTGGTGCTCTCAGACCATCAAAGGTAATTTCATTCTTCTTCTCTTTGTCCTCTGCCACAGTAATCACAATCTTAATGATTTTTTCAATTGTGATTTTTCCTGTCTTGTATTGACGGAGAAGATCCTTCTTCTGGTCTTCAGTGAAGTACTCAGAATTGATAATTTCCCAAATGGTGACAGTCTTGCCCTGAAACCGTCCAAATGGCACGGACACAGTTGTTTTGCTGAACACATCCTTGGTCTCCTCCTCTGTGTATATACTTGAGCACTGAGCAGCTTTGTCTGTGATTGGCAAGAGTAGCAGATTGGTGTCAGGGTCAGTGGTGCATCTCGCCATCAACTCAGCATATGTCAAAGGTTCCTGAGTGCTTGGGTCAAAGTATCCCTTTGTGTCATCTGAAGGTTTCTCCATGATCTTGTTCATTTCAGCATCATATTGTCCCTGTTTGTAGGCTGTTTCATTAGGTACACGGTGACTATTGATTGGGTCAACGATGCCACCAGTTGCAAGCTGAGCCTCAAGGATTCTGATGGCATGATCATGTTCTATCAGACCTTTCTTCATGGCTTCAAAGACAGAGATCTTCCCACCAGTGTATGGATCTTTGTAGCCAGTAACTGCCCTCTCAGCCAGAAGCATTTTGTTGTGCAGTTCAGGGCCAATAACGCCTTCTTTGACAGCCTCATTTACAGAAAGTTTCTGATTCTTAATAGGGTCTAACATGTAACCGCTGGCTGCTTGGGCTTCAAGAAGGATCATAGCTGTGCCTGGAGTAATCTTTTTCTCTTTTGATGCTTGGTAGATTGACATTTTTTCATTAGATGGCGTCAAAACACCAGCAATGCCGTTCTTTCCTTTAAGAATTCTTCTAAGTGCTTCAGTCTCACCAAGATCTTGAACAGTGATTTTGCCTTTCTTTAGCTGGTCAAATTCCTTCTTGGATAGAAGGCCAACATCATGAAGTCTGCTTGCAGGTACCCTCTCACGTATGCCATCAAAAGACAAGGGATCTGGTTTCTTCTCCACACTGTCTGCTGCATCACCAGCATTTTGGCCATTGTAAACTGCACTTTGTGACCCAACCATTGTCACACGTATGGTCTCTTTGTCAGGGACATTCTTTTGTGCTTCTTCAAGCTGCTGCAGCTTCTCACGCAATTTCTGGTTCTCTTCTGCAAGAATCCTTTCCTGCTCTAGTCTCTTCCTCTCCATATCCTGCAATTCTTTTTGCTTGTTGAGCATCTCTTGCTCAGCCTCTTTTTGTCTATGGAGGGCCTCATCCATTGTAGCATGGAGTTTCTTCTTTTCCTCCTCCATCTGCTGTCTCTGGCGTTCCTGTTCATCTTTGAGAGCTTGGGCCTTTTTGACTTCCTTTTCATACTGGCTCTCCAGCTTCTTTTTCTCCTCTGCAATCAGCTTCTCTTTCTTTAAAAGCATCTCCTTTTCTGTAAGGAATGTCTGCTCGAGGGCTATCTTCTCTTTTTCAATTTGTTTCTGCTGTGCATCGGCCATCTGATAGGGAAAAAACATAGAAAACACAAGTTACAAAGGTATATAGGTGATGCATATATATTCTGTACATAATTTGGTTTTTCTTAATTGTTTATTTAATTTATAATGGATAGAATTTGTACAATGCACTCTGCTTATGCATATGGAGATTTAAAAAAATCCCTAATTGAGATTATGTGTGCTTTTCTGCAGGTTTTTCATAGTTCAAAATTGGTTGTGTAGTATTTTTTTTTTTAAATAAATGTCCTCTTTCTCTAGCATCCAAGATTACAGATAATACATTTTCATATTGGTGTAATTTTTTAGTATTTCAGCCTACATTAGAAAATCCAGATCAACCATGAGAATGACATTGCTCAAACTACTAAATAACAGAAGTTGTATGACCAAAAATGTAATTGACTTAAATAGACTCTCATAAGAGTCCCTTTTTTAAATATACAGTTTGATGAGAATATTTTTTGCCTTACAAGAATTTGAACAGAAAATTGGCTGCATGGACACAATTATTACCTTCTTGGAACTGATCACCATCTTTATTGTGTGTGTGTGTGTGTGTGTAATGTATGTGTGATGATACACACAATTCATCACCTATATTCTTAATTACAAAAGTCAAATTAAAAAAACACACACACAGACAATAATTTACTATTACTTAGAGTGGACTGTGTAATTTCATATAATGTATCTGCAAAACTAAGTAAAGTGAGTCCAAAATAATTTTTTCCTATTCGTAAGAACTTGTTGGTGGCTCTGATTATTGAGAGGTCAAATGAGACTGAAATAGAATCACAAAGATCCCTAGACATTTGTATCAAACATTAGGTAAATTTACAGTGGCCCTGAGTGATCAAACCATTGCAAATTAATTAAGTTATATGAGCAGAACTCACATGTTACACTAAAACTCAGTTGAGAAAAATCACTGTCACAGTCAATCTGGATTATGATGGACTATGTTCAACAAAGTCTACAGATTTTATATAAATATATACGCTTTTACAAACTGAGATTTTAAGATATTCTGCTTAACTGTGGTACCAATAAATTGGCAAATGCTGTTTATCCAGTGCTTGTTTGTTAATTTTTTTGTGTAACTTTATGTGTTGCAACAGTGAAGCAATTTCGTTACATGAAAAATTATCGCTTACTGTTAGATATCAGTAATTATATTTCGTTATTTCATTATTTACATCTGTTACGACAGATACACCTTAATATTTTTTATTTTAAATGGCAAGGGGCATGTCATGTAATGCTTACTTTACACCATCAGATCTGTATGATAAACTGTTTGCACAGACTCTAGGAGGGTACCCTTTCAAATAGTTAAACAGTAAAGGAAAACTCCACTGATAACCCAAGGGATGGAGGTTGTGGATGAAGCCACATGCCCTTCGTGTCAACTGATACACACCGGTGCATGTCATGGTAATGTCTGATGGAGGGCTGAATAGGTACGGTGACATCTCTGGCAAATATTTTGTCATGTCAATATGGGTGACAGAGTTTTGCTTGAATGACAAATGCAACACATATATCTGGTGGGGTGGAGATGTCAGCATTATCTTAACACAGCATTCACAGTGAATACTGGGCATTGTTACCAGTGTTGGGGGTGACCTGTTACAAGGCAATGTAATTACGGTTACGCAATACTTTGTAATGCAGCTATGTGGTAACGCATCTAATGGTGTGTGGAAGGCTAGTCTTGCATATTATTTTCTTTAGGCCTATTGATATATTATTTTAAGGCAGTAAATATTTGTATTAGGCAGTGTGAGGATGGCCAACCTATTCTATATTGTTATTTATATTGATGTGGTTTTATTTTGAGGCAGTTATAACCTACTGCAGTGCTCTCTTAATACACCTGAGCGTTGCTTAACGAATTACTTTCTACAGGAAGTAATTAAGTCAAGTAAAGCAGTTATTTTTCAAAGTAACAATAATGTGTAATACATCACTTTTTTTGAGTAACGACATCAACACTGATGGACAAATGGTAACTGTAGGTGACATGTCTTTTTCTTAGCCACTAAGTAGGTGCATCGTAAAGTTATTTCTTTTTATTTTCTTTTATCCTGAAAATCCAGCCAATATTAAGGATTTTGCTACCATCCATGATACATGCATTCCTTTAAAACTCACTGAACACTGGCAAAAATCTTCCTAGGAGTTCTAGTAAATACATAGGTGCATATTGTAATAAGGCATGTCTCCAATCACATTTAAATTGTTATGTTTGGCACAATTGCAGATGGAATATCATAACTTCAGTCTTCTCAGTCTGTCATATTTTGGTGCTGAGTTTTGAGGCTAAAGGAAATGTGAAGCATGTCTTAAAAAAGTGAAGCAACATTCCAGGATGGGGGGGGGGGGGGGGGGGGGCATTCAGGATGTGATCTGCATGAGCACAGTGCACTGTAAAAAAATCACATTTAAAATCAAAGATATGGTTTCATGATTAGTATAAACAGAGAAAGGGATAGAGGAAATTTAAAGAAAGAAGTATGTTAGTTTTCAGATAGAGTTAACAATGACATAAGCTGCTCTGTTATGCCATTTTTGACACAATACCTCTTTAGACTTATTTTGAAGTTCTTCTGCTTCCTTTTTCAGTCTATCCTTCTCCCTCTCTAGGTCTGCGATTGCCTTGCGTAAATCGCAAGCCTCTTTGCTGGTATTTTGTTTCTCAGATGCCAGTTTAGCCACTTCAGTCATTTTTGCCTGGGTGGTTATTTCAGTCTCATGAAGACGGACAGCAATCAGATCAGCTTGTTTCTTGAATTTTTTAGCCTCCTCCTCAGCTTTGGCCTGGGCTTCACTGAGCTGAGAAACCTGAAGTTTGAGTTTCTCGGCCTCAGCTACGATCTCCAATTGCCTTTTCCTCTCTGCTTCAAGTGACTTCTGGTATTCTTCAGTTTCCTCTTCCAGACGCTGTTGCATCAGTTGTTTATCCTCCAGCAACTTTTGTGCCTGCTCCTGAGCCAAGTCCTTTTGTCTTTGGAGCATCTCTGCTTCAGCTCTGAACCTAGATGCCTCTTGTATGGCCTGCATTTTTTCTTTGAGCATTTTATCTGCAAGAGCTCGTTGCTGATTGAGGTCATCTTCTGCAACCTGTCTCAAGCGTGCAGCCTCTTGGGCTTCTACACTGAGTCTAGCAGCATCCTCTGCGAGCCTCTTCATATTTTCAGCTTCCTCTGCCAGGAATTTCTGTGTGTTATCTTTGTCTTTCTTAATCAGGCGTTGATTTTCCTCCTCGATTCTGTTTTTCAGTTTGAGTAGCTCCTCCATCTGAACCTTGACTTTGAACAGCTCCTCCTCCACCTGCCCCCTCTGTTTGACAGCATCATCAACCTCATTCTTCAAGCGCTGCAGCTCTTCATCCAGTAGAGATTTCTGTTTATCAGTATCATCAAGCTTAAGTTTCACCTTTGTAAGCTCTTGCTCCACTTGGAACTTCTGTTTCAATGTTTGCTCTGCTAGTTTTTTGTGCTTTGCCATTTCAGCATCGGCTTGTTGCTTCTGCTTGAGTGCTGAAGCTTCTGCTTGTGCTAGTTTAGCAGCTTCAAATTCGGCCTCCTTCCTCAACCTCTCGGCATCCTCCTGAGCTTTGGCTTGATTTACAGCTTCTTGCTCAGCAGCTGCCTTTTGCCGTTCTGCTTCCTCTGCTTGTTGACGAAGGAGGGCAGCCTCCCTCTCTGCCTTCTCCCTAGCAGCCTCTGCCTCTTTGGCAAGCTTTTTGGCTTTCTCATACTCTTCCTTAAGCTTTTGCTGCATGATGATATCTTCCTTCTGTTGGGCAAGGACACTCTGGACTTGGTGCTCAGCAGCACTGCATTTCTGGGCTGCTTGTTGGGCAGCAACAATCTGTTTTTCTGCTTCAATGTCGGCCTCCTCTTTCTGCTTTCTGGCTTCTTCTGCTTTCTTCTTCAGGCGATCAAGCTCTTCTTGAGCTGCCATGCGTTGTCTGGCTGCCTCTTCCTCTGCAGCAGCGATAATCTTAACCTTCTCCTCTGCTTCCCTCCTTCTCTTTTCCTCCTCAAGGGCAAGCATCCTTAGTTTTTCTGCCTCCTCCTCTGCTCTTAGTTTGCTTTGTTGTGTTTCCTCTGCAATGTTTTTCAGTTTGTTCAGTTCTAGCTCCAGATCAAGTTTTCCAGATGAAGCCTTTTCAAAGTTGAGCTTCAGAATTCGGATTTCTTCTTCGACAATTCGCCTCTGTTTCAATGTGTCATCCACTATTGCCTTTTGTCTTTCCATTTCAGCCTCCGATGATTTTTTGAGTAGGACAATCTTTTCCTCAATCTCCTGCTTATGCTGATTGGCCTGGTCTTCAAGAGCTTTCCTCTGGTAAGCTTCATCCTCAGCTTGTCGCCGCAGTCTTTCGTTTTCTGCCTCCTTCTCCTTCAGGGCAATTTCAGCCTCCGTTTTTAAACGAGTGGCCTCACTGATGGCAGCCAGCTTCTCTTTGAGAATCCTCTCAGCCTCTGCTCTCTGACGAGCTGCCTCCTCCTCAGCAACTTGCCTCTGATGCTTGGCCTCTTCGGCAATGGCTCTCAGCTTGCTTGCTTCCTCAGCCACATCCCTCATCTTGGCAGCTTCAGCCTCAAGAAGTTGTTTGCTCTTCTCTGTGTTGGACAAGGTCTCCTTTTCTGCTTTGGATTTAAGCTGAAAAAGTACATCCATTTCACTCCGGACTTTGGCCAGTTCATCCTCCAGCTGTTTCTTTTGTTGTTGAACTGAAATAACTTCATTCTTCAGGCGGTACAGTTCATCTTCAAGGATGGATCTCTGCTGTTCTGCGTTGTCAAAGTCTGCTCTAAGTCGAATCAGTTCCTGTTCTGCAGTGAGTTTCTGCTGAGCTGTGCTGTCAGCTACCATCCTCTGCTTCTCAAGTTCTTTCTCAGCCATTTCTTTCTGCTTCAGGGCTGACTCTTCAGCTTTGGCTCTCTTTTTAGCTTCACGCTCAGCATCCTCCTTTTGTTTCTCAGCTTCTTCTTGAGCAAGGCTCTTTTTGTGGGCTTCCTCCTCAGCCTGGAGTCTTAGACGAAGGGCCTCATTAGCTTTTTGCCTCCATTTCTCAAGCTCTTTTTCTGCCTCTTCTCTGGCATTTATTGCATCCTCCTGTTGTTTCTTGAGACGCGCCGCTTCTTCTTGCAGTTGAAGGACAGCACCATGCTCTTGTTTTAATGTTTCCTCCAATTTTGAGGTCTTTTCCACATAGGACATGTGTTTGCTCTGGAGCTGAGCAGCGGCACTCTTCTGGGCTACCTCCTGGGCAACCTGGATTTGCCTCTCCTTTTCAATCTCAGCTTGCTTCACTTGCCTTTCAGCCTCCTCTGCCTGCCTCTTGAGGTTTTCAAGGTCTTCCAGAGCTTTTTGCTTTTGCTTAGCAGCTTCTTTCTCTGCCTCAGATTTGCGTTTGAGTTCTTCCTCTGCCATGCGTTTTTTCTGGGTCTCTTCATTGACTTGTTTGCGGAGCTTCTCAGCTTCTTCCTGGGCGGCCTTTCTGAGTTTCTCAGCTTCATCTGCTCTGTCACGAAGTTGCTCAAGCTCAGATTCTGCAGTAGACTTTTGTTTAACTGTTGTCTCAAGTTGGATCCTGATGAGGCGGATTTCCTCCTCAATCTTGGTCCTGCTTTGAAGAGCGTCATCCACCTGTTGACTTTTGTCCTTGATCTGCTGCTCTGAGAGGTTCTTGAGCTCATGCAGTTCCTGCTGGATGTTCTGCTTTTGCTTTTCTGCATCTACAGCAGCAACCTCTCTCTTGCTCACTTCTTCCTGCATTCTGAGCTTCAGCTCTCGAGCTTCTTTCTCAGCTTTGGCAATAGCCTTTGCGTGAGCTTCAGCTAACTGCTTCTGTTTGTCTAACTCGGCCTGCATCTCGGCCATTTTTTTCTGCTCTTCCGCTTTGAGTTTCTCTGCAGCTTTCTGCATTAGTGGAAGCAAATGGTAAAGAAAGGATTATAATCAAGCATGACATGTTAAAGGTAGCACTTTACATTAACTAGCTCAGAGCAGTGTGGATTAAATTTGTAATTACTATAGTAATCACAAGCTAATCACACTGGAATAAGAGCAACTTAATGTACTGTATTACCGAGGCAATGTTAATGTTAAAGTTAGCTCAAAGGTCAAGTCAAAGATCAATCACTACACACAAATTAGATGCACATTCATTAAAGTGATGTTAAATTCACGATGCAATTAAAATAATTAATGACAAGACAATTCAGGAAAAAATGGATGATGGGGGTGAATCAATTAATGTATGGAAACAAAATATCACTTCACAACACAGCAAGAAAATCATGGCATGCAACTGTAGCTGTAGCACTAACTTTCAAAAACTGCATTATAATTGAGATTCCAATATATTATATTGTATGTCTACAATTTAGCTTCAATTCGTATCACATTGTTGAAAACAATTTGTTGAAATGTTTATCTCAGTGTTTATTACATATGTGGCAGGTACTGTCTTGTTTGATGCAGATAATAGAGTATCTCCCACATATTTTTATTTTATTAGAGAATGCCTCATGTTAGAGTATTATTCAAACCATTCACTTAGACTACTTTTTATCTCATCCCATGCACTGGGGGTTCTTTAAATCACTATTTGCCATAAAATGGGATGGGAAAGAAAGGCAAAGTCAAGGATAGCAGGTTTAGGTGATGTCACTGTAAGTTAGGGAACCAGTTTATGACTCCAGGAAGTGTAGAAAAGCATTGTAATGTGGGTTAAAAACATATCAAGGACATAGTGTAAGAAAGGAAGTGATTCTCAAAGCAGGGAGTTACTGTATATATCTAAAAGGCTGCAGTGAAAGCAAGAACGTTAATATGCCATGAAAAGCCAAAATGCAGTTTGAGAGAGAGACAGATGTTAGGATGACAGAGAGAATGGAGCTTATGCGGTACAGTAGGTACTTGAAACACTGTAAATAATTTACCTCTTTAATGCTCAAACAAGTTAAGCATTCATCATGGCAAAGCACTGGCAAGCAGTTAAGAGAAGCAAAGAAACAAACAAAACATTAGGGTTAGAAAAAAATGTGAAACTTTAAACTTGTGTTAATTTAGGGGCGGAAGTAGAGCTGAAGACCATGATAACCAGGCTGAAAGATAGTCTCCACTTTGATTTTAACCTCAGGAAATGAAGTGGCCAGACGTAAAAAAAGGAAAAGAAAATCGTAGTGAAAGAAAGAACCCCTCACGCTAAATCTACAACGTCACAATACACACAATGGATGGAGATGGCTCAATGAACACACAGTGTGCTCTATTTGTTTGGACTACTTTTAGACTGATATTGAGAACTTTGGTCTCATTGTAGCTGAATGAATAATCTATTTAGATGCTGTATTCTCTTAAATGTAAACACACTCAAACCTCATGCATCTTATTTGTTTGCAATTATTATTTGTTTCTTTTTCTAAACTAAAAGCATATACTATGCTCCAAAAACATGTGCTTCACTGGCTAATAGATCAGCTACAGCATGCCAATGTTTCAAGCATAACCTGTGCAAAGGAACTATTTGTCATCCGTACATTAATGTAATGCGTGTGTGTACGTGTGTGTGTGAGACACACAGTGCGTGCGTGCATGCATGCGTTTCAGTGATCGGCAGGTAATCTCGTTTGTTGGTTGGTTGATTATTTGGTTGGTTGGTTAGGTTAATGTTAGAATTTAGTTTGTTTGGGATCCTCAGCCAGTTGTCACGCACCTCCTCGTCCTCCAGGCGGTGCTGCGTGTCGGTGATGAACTTGATGTACTGACTTGTCAGTGTCATCAGCTCACTGTACCTGGTCCTCAGTGTTACATACTGATACAAGGAGAGACAAACAAATGTGTCATTTTCATCTTCATGCATATGTCTTTCACAGTAAAATCACTTCATGGTTAGGCTGTCCTTTATCAAAATATTTTCTAGAAGCTGTATCCAACATGGGTTCTAAGAAACACACCTCCTGAATGATGTTGTCAGAAGCAGAATCCAGTTTGCTTTTCTTCAAGGGTGAAGCAAGAGGATCTACATGAGCTTTGTAGGCCACCAGCTGGAGTTCATAGTCCTATTTGACAAAAAAGGACATTCTCCAAACATCAGTAAGGCCACAAATACTTCATCTGAATGCTCAAAAGTACAATTTTTACAATAGTTAATGCAAGCTAGGGATGTTTAATGCTCACCTTGATCGTATCAATGTATGCTTTAGCATATTTTTGACACTCATCAACTTTGTCTTTGTTACCCTCAATCTCCTCCAGTAGATTCTGTTTTGAAAAAGGGATTTCAATTGAGATTTGAACTCACTAGCGTCATATGAAAATGATTTATAAATAACTAATATGCTTAGAAATTAAGAAGCTAATTATATCAAGCAGTACTCGATATACCTTCTCCTGGGCCAGTTGTTCTTTCAGAGTTTTGCTGTCAGTGATGGGCACAGCCTGGATCTTCTCCTGCCTTTTCTTGGCATCAGAAATCCAGCGCATCAGCCAATCATAGCTATCACGATAGTAGCCTAGCTGGCGGCCAAGCTGCTCTAGCTCTCTCTGGCGAATATCTATCTGGGTGAACACAGCCTTCCAGCGGTCCTGAAGATTAGACAGCTGCTGGCGGTAGTGGTCCAGCTCAACGTCACGCTCGTTGTGCACACGTGACATCTTGTTACTCACTGCAGTGGCCTTCTTCAGCTCTTCTTCCAGAGAATCAAACACTGGCTGTTCACCTTCAGCCTCAGCCCGCATTTTCTGCAAGATTTCATACAAATAGAAAGGCCAGTCAGCCATGAGCAAACAGGGTCACAATCATCAGTTCAGACAAGACCACTCAAAGGGAACAGTTCCCGAACTTCCCGCTACTTCACTTATTTTTATTAATTCGTCTGTATGCAAATATACAACACTTGAGAAAGTTCTCCTCTAACAGATGTTTTTATCTGAACCCAGAAACCTTGTAAAAGAATTGTATGCTGCTTACCTTAAGCGTTGTTCTGTAAGCCTCTACTTCCTTGACATCGCCTGGCACGGTGTGAACCTCACGCAGACAGTCCTCGTACTGCTTGAGAACTCCTTCAGCACCCTGTGTGTTACGGATGACCATTTCCACGGTCTTCAGCCTGGGGCAAGATACAATAAGTAAATAAAGTAGCAAGGAATCAGAAAACAGTGCATGTTCTAGAAAAGAACCAGTATGAAGTTTTTGTGGTATCTAATGGTGAGGTTGCAAACTGCAACCAACTGAATATCACTTTCTGCACCCCTCCCTCTCCAAGCCTGTATGAGAACCTATAATGGCCTTCAGGTAATGTAAAAATGTGAAAGGCCTTCTCTAGACTCAGTTCAGTTTGTCCGATCTGGGTGTCTGTAGAAACACAGCAGTGCAACATTTCGGGCTCCATGGAAGAGGACCCGCTCCCTATGTAGATATGAAGGGCTCATTTTAAGCCAATGTAAACACAACAATTCTTAGTTTCAGGTGATGATACACTAATGAAAACATAATAGTGAATATCATTTCTACTAATAGAGTTTTCTTAATCCTACGCACCGATCCTTTAACTCTCAAGAATAATTGGCTGTGGACTCACTTGTCAAGATAAACCGAGGAGAGCATGTAAGCATGATCCATCTTCTCGACAGTGAGGTCAAGCTCTGAGCGCAGGACGGGAGCTGAGGGAGACGGCTGAGGGGAGGCCAGGACCTCTTGTGTCTTCACAGACACCTTATCAAGGTCCTTTTTGAGGCCCTCAAGCTTTACTTGGACTTTCTGTATAAAAGAGGACAAGAGTTAAAGAGTCAACTTAACTGAGGTAAAGCATGTAAAAAAGGACCGACAAAGGACTCACAACCACATTGTTATGAGGAGAAGATTCCACAAATGTGCTATAATGCAACTTTAAAACTCAAATGAACCTGTGCTGGGTTTCTACATTCTAATAGTCTCAGGGCAGCAGGGAGCTGAGCAGCTGTGGTCAGAGGCAGTCAGCAGACCTACGGCACTATCTGCAACTCTCCCTGAGCTGCTACAAATTCAAGACCTTAAAGCAATTACAATTCTCTTAGCGACACTAACTGAGGCTCTATAGCGTGCCCAGAGGTTTAGGGGAGAGAATATGAAAATGTATTCCTCTTTTTTTCTCTCCACCAATGCTGCCTAACATTGCCCCCTACAGAATTATCTAATTCCTGTTGTACCTTCCTCTTCTTTTATTTTCCCTTCTTTCCACTGCATGGATGAATTTGTTTTGCCTCTGGGGTCAGTGGGCTGTTAAGAATTGTGTTATGGATGTTGTACTTCCAATAATGTCGGGTCATCAGGCTAATATGAAAACTAGGCAAGCTCGTAGTACTCAAAATGTCATGACGGTCAGGAAAATGTGCAATATTGCTGCTGACAAATACACAATGACCACAGTATTTATACATCTGTTTTGCATCTCTCTACATTGAGACACATTTCCTCTTGTAAAGAAGATATCAGTATGTGTTTCTGCTTCATTCTCTTTACTGAGAACACAAGAAAAGCTAATGTAAATTAGCATTTGAGATAATCATCTAGGCTGCAGGCATCCCAGCTGATTTAAGCCTAGTGTCACACAATTTGGAATGAAATATAGAAGCCCGTAGTAGCAGTCTCCTAATGCTCTACTAATTTCTAATTAATATGGTAATGTGGTGTAATTAATATGGTCACATTGTTATATACAGTACCTTCTGGTCTGTTGTCTTCTGAACACATTCTTTCAGTGGTTCCTTGTCCATAGGTTTGCGTATGCGAGCCACAGTCCCAGTCTCACAGTCCTCTATACGCACACGCAGGTCCTTGATCTCAGAGATGTAGTTCTTACACAGGGTCTCATCCTGTTGACCTGTGTAACATCATATTTATTAGTTTAGAACAGCACAACAAATTATTTATTTACCGTGAGACTGAAGTTGGTGGGAAAATAGACCAAGGACCAAGATTGTAGAAATACTGACTAGGTTAAGAAATACTAAATACACGGCTTAGATAAGAGTTTTCTGTACATGGCACAGTGTGATACGGCAGGTTTATGTTGTTGTTACTTTAGGACATGGTTACATCTTACTAAAAATTTTCACATTCTCAAATCACACTGTGTCTCTGCAACATCTACAACATATCTGCCGTGCACGTAAGCACGATCATACATGCAGCTCTTCATGTGTTGTGACACAAACACATGCGTCACCATATACACTAAAGTCATAGCATACATTATATAGTAAGTATTTTGTACTTGAAGTAAGTAATCACACTATTAGGAGGCTGCACGATAAAAGCACAACACAGTGTAGCCTAACTCACATAATATGTATTTGTGTAGAGCTGCAAAAAGAAAAGCGTAGGAACCAAAACAACATGCAGTCACTGTGAACTCTATTCTAACACTAATGGTTATCTTTGAACGTCTCATCCAAAGCTTAAAAGCTCGTACACGCACTAGCTTGGTGAGCCGTAGCTTTGACTAGCTTGACATCACTCACCTTTGAGCTTAATAACCCTTAGCCCTGAAAGGTGAACGACAGTTATATACTGTAAAGCTTCTTTTCACTTATTGTATATCTGCTTCACATATCCATGAATAATTACAAGCTAATTTGTTGTTTAGAGGGGAAAAAAAAGTTACCTTTCTCCATGGAGCGAAGCAGGTTGTCGAAATGCTGGGTCGACTTGGTGTAGTCCTCCTCGACCTGCGTGTGGTCATCTGGGCCAAAGAGCTGCGAGTCCTGGCTGTCACGTATGTAGTCCTGGTAGTGGATTTCCAGGTTCCTCATCAACAGCCTGTACTCCTCTGGTTTCATGGTCTTTAACTGCACAGGATAGAGAAGAACAGGGGAGGGATTAGGATGCAGGACTTAAGAGGAATTCCACTGCATGCTCTGAGGAGGTTGATGCTGTATTTTGATTTAATTATGTATTTTTGGTTCGGAGTCAGATTTATTTTTATGGACTAAAATGTGCTGAATCATTTCAGCACAAACTAAACTGTTTAGCTGTTAATTATATAAAGGCTAGTGTACTCTTCCCACTGTCATTAACTTCTCCTGCAGTGACTGAATTTGATTCCAAACACTAAACATAATAAATTCTTCCCTGTATAACCTACTCTTTTAACAGACTCAAGGGGCCTGATACTGTATACCCACCCCAGACCTTGATTCATTTACCGTCTAGATTGTCTGCACACAGCTCTCAACATGAAGATGGCTGAGCTGATGGTTATAAGCTAACAGGGCTAACGGCACAAACACTGCTGACAAAGCTAACTGTATTAACTGGGAGGTAATCAGAGAGTAGCCGCTACGCTCCTGTCATGAGGCCATCCTAATATTGGTGATAACTACCATATGAGTGCAGCACAAAGCAACGGTGACTAGCTCCTTTACACCTGACATAACACCTCTTAATGGCTTTCTTTTTTTTTTTTTGGCATGAAAAGTGTTGACGCTCACCATGGTGATGTTCCAGGAGCGTATCTGTGTGAAGTCTCTCATCAGGTACTGCCATGACAGCAAGCTCTTCATGTCGATATGGAGCTTCTGCCACATAGACACCAACTGCTGATGACCTGCATCCAGACTGAAGTAGAAGAGTAACACAGAAAGTGCAAGAATTAAGAAACAGACAGTACTTACTTACACTACAGTTTAAAATTAAACCCATAATGCATTTAGTGTAATGTGTGCAATGAGATTGGATTGGTTGACAGAAACAGAATTGCCCTCTTAAATCAGTTAACTGTTATAAGTTATGTGTAGTATCACATATTTCCAAATAAAATAACCACATTTCCCATAAACCCTGCTGCTTCAGAACGATATAGAAATATATTGCCTCTTACTGTGAACAACATCTGTAAATTATTTGTCAAATGGATCAAGGTCACAATTGGGATCAGTACTTTTTTGTGTCAGAAAAAGCAGTGGCGTTTAAGACAGGGTGTGGCTGAGTAGCTGCATTACTCTGTTTATACACACAGCTGTCACATAGGTGTCTCATTCTGTTTCTTATTGTCCTCACCTGGACACACTGTCCACAGCCTCCTTGTTGACAGGAGGTACCATGAAGCAGACGGAGGGCACTATCGCCTCGTGTCCAGAGCGGTTTAGGACCTTCCACTTGAAGGGCTGCGAGTTGTTGAGGAGTGCACACTCATCTCCTTTATGGACAGTGATCTGAAACACAATCCACAATTGATAAATTACACACATTAAAGAAGACATTTCTGAGGTTATGTGACAAGTATGACCTCTCTGGGCTGTGAATGGATCATAAATCACTAACCTCCTGTTGCTTGAAGTCACAGACGGCCTGAATGGGCAGTTTGCCTTTGATGGCGGTGGTGGGGTTGCGTGGTTTCAGCTGGATGATGGACTTGGCTCTCTTGTTCAGGCCATTCACAAGGGTCTTGTATTCATTCAGCTGCTCTTTTTCCTCCTGGTGAAAAATAAATAAATACAAACAAAGATTAAACTCAAAATAATTTTCAGTTATCTTTTTTAATTTTGATTCTGAACAACATCATTATCACCATGATGTACTTTCTAATTCCCCCTTAAGGAACTTATCTGGCATGATCATGTGCATATACATCTAGATATACACACGTAAGCAGTCATCACTCACCACAGCATCCTGCAGCAGATCCTCCAGGCGTGTGGCTGTGGTGGTGCGATCACAGCTGTATTTCTTTTTCATATTCTCTTGAATTTTCTTCATCTTGTCCTGAGCCTCTTTGACATCGCCAAAGAACTGCAAGGGAAGGACATCATGGGGGACAGAAAATTTGACTCTTTGCTCCAGATATATTGATGGATATTTACTGTTGGGTTGTTGGAATTCCACATTTCAATGTCATTAATGTCACTGTTACACACCTGGTAGTAGGCTGTGTTTTCTTTGAGATGAGCCTCGATACAGCAGCACAGCTGGAGGATCCAGCTCCACTGAGTCTGCAGAGCGGCTGTAAAGGCCTGCAAGAGACAGAGGGGACATGATGACTCTGTAGCTTTTAAACAGTATGCAGATTTTTACACTTCAGCTGGGTTAACTAGAGTACTTACCTCAACTGTCTTCTTGCCAGGATGTCCATCCCTGACAAGTTTGTCTCCCATGGCCTGGATGTCATTGACTTTCTTCTCCCTCAGCTCCAGCTCTCTCATGAGACCCTGAACAATCAAAACAATAGTTAACGACAATCTTGGCAGAAAAATCATGAATTTATTTAATTCATTTATTTAAAAAAAATCTTTTACAAAATCAAACAAAATCTTCTTAAACACACCGAGTAGTTGTCTTTCTTGGCTGTCATGTTGGTGTTCCTGTCACTCCAGTCGAAGTTGACCTCCTCTTCTTCTTTGTCGTTTAACCACATCAGTTCCTTGGTGGCAGCGCTGACAAAGGCGTGGAGTGAATCTAAGTTCCTCAGGCGGAACTTGGAAGAGTTCTAGGGAAAAAAAGAACAAATTACCAATAGTTGATTAAAAAATACGTACTCAGATAGTACATTTCAAAGCCTTTACTGTGCAGTTTGAAATATGAAAATATTTACCAGTAGTTTGCCATACTGAAGGTCCAGTTTACCCAGGTACTCTTTGTACGCACCCTTGCTAACAGGAGAAAGCTGGCTCTGAAAAATATGAAAGATGCAACAGGGATTACTTTTAAAATCAACAACCCAACGTCATCAGACAGTATGGAATCCTTTACAGTGGTTGTGATTTGAGTACTACCTCATCGGCCTTGGCACGTTCAATCTTGGATCGGAAGTCCTCCACAGTTTGGTGCAGGCCCCTGTGGCTGCCCAGCTGGGACTCCACAGAGGGCAGATCAGATCCCCACTCAGCCTCATCAATGCGAAGCTGGTTCTCCTCCACCCACGCCAGAAGGTCTTTGACATAGCGAAGGGTCACATCGTCCATCTCGGGCCGTGCTTTAACAATGGTATGCTGGGTGGTCTGCACCAGGGGAGCCTGGACAGTTGTCACAGAGGTCTTCAGGCGGAGGTTGTAATCGCTGCGCAGGTTCACCAGGCGTTCATGGATGCGGTAAACCC
This sequence comes from Epinephelus lanceolatus, assembly GCF_041903045.1. Lineage (NCBI taxonomy): Eukaryota > Metazoa > Chordata > Actinopteri > Perciformes > Serranidae > Epinephelus > Epinephelus lanceolatus. The sequence goes on from NC_135743.1 coordinate 33,170,138, forward strand.
TATGGAGATGAGAAACACAGTGCTTTATATTTTATACTTTTGTTTTTTTGTATTCTGAGCAGTTTTGTAGCAGGGTGTATTTTGTCAAAGGTTAAATGCAAAAACATGTGGCACCCACCTGCGGTACATCTGTTCAGCCTGAGGGTGGCGCCCATCCTTGAGTACCTGCACATCGTTGAAGAGCAGGCGAATCACATGGTCTGCCTTGTCCAGCTCTCTCTCCACCTCTGCTGTGTGCTGAGGTGGTTTCCCTGCATTCATCAGACGAATGTCCTGAAGGGATGAAAGCCAATGAAAATATGAATTTTCATCTTCTTTTCAAATGCCACCCAAATTAGAAGGAAAGTAAGAGCTTGTGACAGTGATTGACACAAATAAGCATCAGCCCTTTCTATGCCTGAAGGACAGTAAAGATTCCTATGATTTGCTTTTACTTTTCTGTAGCTACAGCCAATATGACTGGCAGATAATCTTTGTAGAGCTTAGGTACGCTATGTTCTATAATGTCTGATCGGAGGGATGTTTCTAGCAAGTTTGCATTACACTAAATGGTGTGAAATTGGAGCTGAATTGGACTATATGCCCGCTATGCATGCTGAGTCCAGCAGCCATCTCCTGCTTAATTAATTTTAAAGGTTATTGGGAAAAACTTAAAATCCAAAACTCTTTCATCATGATGAAATTCTTCTTTATGAACACATATCAAAGTATAGTATTAATGTTAGACCTGAAAAGGACTCACCTTCTGCAGAAGGGTCTCCAGGTGGTTGAGTTGGTCGTCGCATGTACCCGACTCCATCTGGACTTTAGTGACAATTCTCTGGAGCCTCTCAAGTCTGGATAAAAAAATAAAAATTCAATTGAAAAAAATTAATCCCTGTGATAATCCTTGTCCCGTGATTGTCACAGTACCAACTCCCTTCTTGCCATTTTTAGGACAGACAACCTGTGTTGAGACAACCACACAACCACCAGAAGCTAAAGATCACGACTTACGGCCTCCTGCGATGTAGCAAATACTCCAATTTATGAGGGTCACTCACAAATGCCATTCCTCAATTCTTTTATAAAGATTACAGTTCCAGGGACAAGACAGTCAGTTCCCCTCACACTCCCATTGTGTCTTAGGAAAACACGCAGCAGCACAGAGTGAGATGAAAATGTCTCAGTTTCCTGACAAAGACATTCAGTCTGCAGTCAGTCTGCAGTCAGTCATTCCACATCTCAGAACCATAAACAAGGCTATCAGACAACAAGATGACTGCACAATCTCGTGACATGAAGCCATCAGATTTTCTAGGCATGACGCCACACTACTCTAAATACACAGAAAGTTTTAATCTTGATGTCTTTTTCTCATCCCATATTATCGGACCTTATTATATCTCTTTATGTGTCTCTCTTGCTTTGATTGAAACCAAAAAGACTTTCACTAAATTATTTGACTATCCTGTACGAAAACAGAAAAATGATGCAATAAGTCATTAACTTAAAACAAAAAAATCTACAATGCTTAAATAAAATTCATAGTTGTTTGATTTAGAAGCATCTTTAGTCAAAGGTACATAAAATATAATTAGGAATTATGTATTTTTGTCTTTCCTTTCATGAGCACAGCTTCGGAAGGTTAGCAGGGTAGCTAATTCATTAACCTTGAGGCTAAAGCTAGGCTACTAGCTAGCTAGCATTTTTCAGTTATTAGCAAGAGTGCTTGATAATATTAGCTGTCTTTTCTGCATTTATTTACTATCTTATTATCGTATTACTGTTCCAAAACTGATTATGATTATGACATGTAATGTTGGCCCCTGTTGAAACAACATTGCTCAGCATTGTCTTTTCCTTTCTAAACTGCTAACTGTGGTATGTACATGTCAAAACCATTATGACAAGTTATTTTTATCTTACAGAGAAAACAGGGTGTGGTGTCACTTCTGGGTATACATACTGTGTGTATTCTATCCTCTTTATTTTAACGTATTTTAACGTACGACATTGTGTATGTTAGTGGGCAAGATTGCAGCTAGCTGGATATGGTGTCTGATTTATTGATTTCTATGCTGTTCTGTCTTGTTAGCACAACACACCTTGGCTGGAAAAATAGTACAATAAAAATCTCACCCATAAGGAATATATACAGTGTATCATTGCATATCCAGCACTGTCCCTACCTCTCAAACTCTATCCTGAGCAGCCGTTCTCTTTCCAAGATGGCCACATGGAGTTTACCCCATTCTTTCTCCACATCGATGGGATGGTAGCCTGGAGGGACCTTCACCTGACCAGCATGCACGGCACTCTGTGAGCAGATGGGAGTAGAATGCATAAGTCATAACTCAGTCAGACAGAGGACAGTAAAATACAGAAGACTAGAAAATGAGGGTTTGCTTACCTCAAAGGACTGGTAGATGTGTTTAGACCGGTTCTTGTCGGTCTCTTTCACTGGCAGCTCGGTCTCTTTGAACTTCAAGAACTGGCGCCACAGGAGCTGAAGAAAAAAACAACACAAAAAAAGTTTAAACTGGCGAATTCTCTCTATGTATTTATTTATTTATTTTCATCGTCATTGCCAGCTTCTACAGAACATATGATGAAACCTTGGCTTTTCTTTGTAAATGACACAGTGTCATGCACTTAAATCAGTTAAATGAATCTAAAACCCTAATTTTCTAAATAGGATAAGTACATTACAGTAACACCACACACTACAGCTCTAATTGTCTGTATACAGTGAGGTGCTATCCTCTGTAGGACTGTTTGTTCATTCCCATGATTCAGATTCAGAATACTTTATTAATCCCCGGGGGGAAATTGTTTTTGTTCCAATGCTCCGTGCAAAGTAGAAATAGAAATACAGCATGAATGGAAATAAAAGAGATAAAGATGAAGATATAAATAAGATACTAAAATAGACAATGAAATAAATAAAATAAAATATTAAAGTAGACATTAAAATAAAATAAATGTCTGACTGGTGTAAATTGAGCTGAACATATAATGAGGTGAATCGCTTCACTGCCTGTATCACTACTCAAGAAACTTTTACTTGTTCTTTAACCAGACTAAACAGCTTCAGAGAAGCACACCCAAACAGCTACTTTTGATGGTGCTGTGCCCATGATAAGTTAACCTCAAAGAGAATGAGGAAAAATACTAAAGTCACGCTATGCTTTTGTTATGCAGCACAGGCAGGGAGTGGCACAGCAGTCATTCTCCTCAGGATTAAGTTCAGCATTATCTGCCTTTTGGCTGTATTTTCTCAGACACTGCCCCACCTACAGTACAACAGTGTCTGTGAATACAGTGTCTTCTATCTGCCCACAGCTAGACTTAATGCAAGCGTGTTCTTTGATCCAACAATGGAAACCTCTTTTTCATAATACTTATATTATGCACTGTGTTTTAATAGTTTTTGTTAATAACATAAATACAACTTTTCATGGAGAGCATTTAGTGCAAACAGACCAATATCAAAGAGAGACAACATATATCAGCATATCACCTCACCTCTATCTCCTCATAGCTGCTCGGGAACTTCCTCTCCTCGAAGATCATGACATGGTGGCGGATCCACTGGAGCAGAACAGTCACCAGTTCGTAGTACTCCTGCCAGCGCAGCTCCAGCTCCTGCAGCCGACGCAGCAGAAAACGACAGTTTAACAACAACAGACAAGGCGGCGCTGCTTCTCCTGCGTCGACATGTTTCAATCGCTCACACACAGCACTAAACTCAATTAGGTACCAAACAATCCAGGTCTTGTGTGAGTGGACAAGGAGGCGGACAGTGGAGACGGGGCTGTGAAGGGGGCAGAGGTGGAGGACATAGTGGGAGAGGGAAGACAATGGTGGCAGACGGACAGAGGGTGTTCTCCCAGAGTCAGTTTGTGCAGTTATACTTGTGTTTTGGATTACTTAAGTTTAAGCTTAGGACTTAAAGAACATTAAATGCCCCAGCATAGCCTTGGTATAATAAGTATGTCTGTATGAACTACCATACAGTACTGTATAGTACTGTGTATAGTATGCAGTATGCTAGTGTATAGCATGGTAACACATGATGTGTGACAATACATATGGGCCCTATGAGCTATCTGTTATGCAGTGTAAACACCACAGGTTGCTAATTTCCTGCCATACTTGGTTTCACAAGACTTCTTTTTCTCTTTGAACATCTGGAAGCATCAAAAACCACCACTCACAAAAGCTGGTTTATACACAGAGTCACGAGGCTATTCAGGTTTGAGTAAATCTGATCAAGCATTCAGTCAGATCAAATTAGAGCAAATGTTTGCATTACCCTGAAGCACATTTATTTATAGCTTATAGTTTATGATTCAATTAAGGCTCCTAGTTTGGAACAAGTTCCTTACGTTAGCTCTGACGCCATCATGTACATCAACCCGAGGCATGACATCATACAGAGATGATACGTAAGTGATGATGGACTTCTCATCAGGGTGTGGGACATCAACATCTGAAAGGATAAGGTCATATTAAATTATATGGCGTCTCATTATTAATAACATCAGTCAGTAATATGTAGAGATACTGCCGCATAAAACACCTGAATAAAACTATTGTCAAAAACTAGTCTGGTGTCTCAGATTCAGTCGACTTTAGGCCAGTCTTACCCTCAGGGTCCAGTAGGCGTGTCACTCCCAGGTCTCTCTCTGCCACACCGAAGGCCTGTTCCAGGTTCTCCAGGTTGGTCTGTCTGTACACTTTGCCCATGTCGATGAGTCTGGGACTAGGGGAGCACAAACATGGTAATTAATTACCTACAGTGTCCATGCAAGAGAGGTAAGCTATCCAGGCCTCATCCACACTAAATCTTTTCATTTCAAAACAGCATTTAAAAACAAAAAGATCTCCATACACATAAAGTATTTTAGCACCATTGCAGAAAAAAATCTAACACACCTGAAAATGCCTATCAAAGGACCATTCACATACACTGGGCATGTGCGTGCCGATGTAAACAGGAAGCAGATTGTCTGCTCTGCAATTGGTTGCTTAATTACAGAAAATACTGGAGAGATTGCAAAAAGAAAGACCAGAGATTTTTTTGCTTGTACCCACGATTAGATGGAACTGTTACCAAAAGTAACACAAGTATAAGATGGTCAAGGCAGCGGAAAACATCCAGACACAACATCCAGACTAAAACGCAACCCCGGAGTGTTCAAACTAAAACAGGGTCAGCAGTGTTTCCAAAGGTCTCTATTTTAGGGGTTCCAAAATGCCGGTCTCGTGGCATCTTGGTATAAACATAGCAGAAGTTATGAGTTTTAAACTGAAAACGCATTAGTGCGGATGTAGCTGTAGTAATCTTGGTGGTCTAGTCAAACATGTCATAAGAGTTCAGTTGCATGACTGAATAAAATCTGCAGTGTAATGATGTAATTTAGAGTTTCCATAACAACACTGCCATTATACATTTGAGAGCAATATCTAAAGCTATAAAGCTGCACTTTAAATTTTAGTGACACCAGTGGCTACTACCTGCATATGTTGCGTTGTATTCTCAGCCTCAGAGATCAAAAATAAAGCTTGGGAAGTGGAATGGAATGGAGGGCTAAATGCCATAACATTAACAGATATACAAAATGAATGCAGTCTGTACAGGTCTGCTCACTTAGTATGTTAGCAGTGATTGTGCCAATGGCTGCATGTTATTAAAAAGCCCACCTGTTCCACTTTCTGACAGACCTGTACCAGCACCTGCCTTTTGTGTCCCCTGGGTGTTTGACTTTCTCTGGCAGATGTCAGAGTATCTACTGGTGGAATGTAATTTATAGAGCAGCTAAACGTAATCAACGCTGACACATTTTAAGGTAAGTTCACGTCTTCTTCATGATTGAGTGCATCACATAATCTCATCTGTCATGCCTGCATACTTAACTATAACAGAACTATAAATCATAGTGTCATAAACTGTGAAGTTAAATGCACTACCAAACAATCAGTAATAAGCAACAAGCAAATACAAAATGTGTACAAAGTAACAGGAGGAGCAGATTCATACGGTTCTCTGATGCGCACAGAGCGCCCCCCATTCTGTCCATAAACAGGAGAAGCCTCCACGTGGCGAATTTCTCGAACAGAGTACTGCTTTGTTGGCCGAGAGGAGCTGCTCACGCTCTGTCCCTCTCTTCCATGAAAGCTACAGGACCTCCATCCGTGGCCTAGTTCCTCACTGCTGGAGCGGGCCCCCGAGCTGTTGGAGCCCCTCCCTGAGTCCCAGGAGGATCCCTCTGATGGGATATCCTCGCACAGCATCACCACCCGGTTGTCCAAATCGCCGTTGGATCCTGACACGCCACTAATGAAGCCGAGGCTTCCCTTCTTCTTCTTCTTAGCCTTATTCCTTACACTAAGCATCTTCAACACTGCCTGATGGTCCTTATCCAGTGGCACGTGAAAGGTTACCTTACAGCTTCATGCTAAGAAATCTTTTGATGGTTGCATGTAAATCCATCCTTTGCATTCTCTCAGGTGTCCATCATCACGTGAAGAGCCCCTTAATCCTCCTGCAGGGCTGTTTAGTTGAAAAAGCCTCCTAGCGGTACAGCCAAGTCACTGCTCCTTCATCAAGCTTTGCTACATAAAACCTCAACTCGACCGAATCTTTGTAAATTCATTTTTTAAACCTTTACACACCAACATTAACCTTCGACAATCTGGAATTCCCTGGATGAACCCATATTCTCCAGCAGATGCCCTCAACTATGCCTAGGCACGGAGTAACGCCACAGTTTTCATGCAGCAGCCAGAGAGTGTTACAGTTACGCCCACACACCACACCCCTGACCATTATGAAAGCAAACACTAATCCAGCCTCAGGTATCTCCAAAAGAGACAGAGAGAAAGAAAAAAAATTTCAGATACACGCTCAACTTCAAGGAAACTTGCCCCTGCAGGCATCTCTTTCTTTCAAAAAATAATGGCTCTTCAGATCTACATCATGCTCAGCATTTAACTTTCTCTCATCTAATACCACTCTGCTCTCTGGACTCCTCTGCACGAATCCCTTTATGAAAACACCTATAAAGAAACCAACAGACGGGTAATTGTACTGACAAACTGTCCTGAGAAATAAATGCACATTCATTTCCCAGGATGTCTCCACACAAAGCCATTCTTAACCACTAATTCTACTATAAAGACACACAACAACTTTAGGGGAATTAGCATATTTAGTGTTCAACAACAGAACAGTTAAGATTTCACTTTTAATACTAGGTTCCCAACAATCTAATAAGCTAATCATGTTTAATAGATGAATTATCATCTTAATGTGGTACTGTGTTACTCATGGCCAACGCCTGCCAGTGGTATTCCTCGCCTGAAGGCCTGACATGTTCATGGAGAGGTATTAATACAGATTTTAATAAAGCAGAGCTAATGTCTGGTGCAGCAAGAAGAAAATAGGTTAAATAAAAGATTTTTGGGGGGTAGCGTAAAGCAAAAACATCAGATTTTAAAACCTGACTGAACAGACAACAGTGCATAATCAGTTTGTGCACTATCAGTGCAACTATATGGAGGCTTCACATTAATAAATCTATGCCACACTGCCTTTCCATTAAAATAAATCAAATATAATACACATAAAAAAGTCACGCCATGGTTATGGTGTCTTAAATTATTTAGACTAGAAGAGACATATCTTATCAACACTCAGTCGTATTTAATTACAGAGCAGGTTTAAACTGGCATTAAAGAGTGTATTTTGACTTTGGAAAGCATGCCATGGTCCCACTCATACACCAGTGTACTCCATATTCAAATAAAATTCATGGATGGTGAAGAGTCATGACAAGCCCGAGCATTTCTGGTTGTATTTAAGCAAATAAAAAGCCCTGCTTTTTTTTTTTTAACAATCATTTATATTTAACGGTTAACTATAAATGTTGAGCAGATATAGTACTACTGTCTTGGTTTTAATGTACAAATGAAAAAAACAAAAAATGCAACGATTAGCATACTATTGCAGTTATCATTTTACAATCACACAATTCATCAGCAATAAATGACCACTCACTAGTGTTTGTGAATGACGGCGTTGAAGAGCTTGCCGTCCCTCCAACTGGTGGTGAAGTTATCACAGCGGATGTTCTGGTAGCCGTCCGTCATCCTCTGGGACCAGAGCAGCAGCTTCTCCTTGGCTGTCATGTCCTCTGACTGCCCGTTGATCTGAATATCTGAGATCTAAGACAACATACAGATACAGAATTAGGAAGGAGGATGATGTGCAGTGGATGTTAATAATCCACGTTGAGAAAATGTGGAGGAAGTTAGTCATTAGTGGAAACCAAAAGACATAATTTAAAAAGACACCAGACACCATGGTTCATTTTAAAATAAAATGTTAATATCATCATAAGTCTGAGACCAATTAACCCCTTTATTGTTCCTTGACTTAAAGGACCAGTGCACAGGATTTAGTGGCATCTAGTGGTGAGGATACACATTGCAGCCAACTTGATGGCCCTCCACTTACTTCTTTCTTATTTTCAAGCAGGCAGGATATTCTATGGTGGCATGGTGTAAATTCAAGCCAACTCAAAAATGCAAAAGGTCCTATCTAGAGACAGTGTTCAGCTTGTCCACTCTGGGCTACCATAGAAACAACATGCAACATGGCAGACTCAGTGGGGGAGGACCCGCTCCCTATGTCAATATGAAGGGTTCATTCTAAGGTAACAAAAACAACTCTTAGTTTAAGGTGGTACACACTGATGGAGTTATAATTATATACTACATTCCATTTCTGTGAATTTCTGTCCCCGAATCATGCACACTGGTCCTTTAATGTCTTCCCTAGTTGTCGATAAGCATGTTACATTAAAAGTTCAGTAGATTAAAGTGTTACTGCTTTTCACTTGGCTCACAGGATACAGCAGGATTTCTGTCTGGGCTAGTCTGGGGAAACACTGCTGCTGCGGCGGCATCCAGATAACTTTACATATGGGAAATTTGGGGGTATGAGTCATATGCACTGGGTTTTTCCATTGTGTGTGTGTGTGTGTGTGTGTGTGTTGTAAACTAATGTGTATTGTGTCTACCCTGCAAATCTGCAAATATTTTTAAATGAGGGATAATCTTTAAAAAATCATTAACTGGAAACAAATGAAGACAAGTCACTCCCCTGCTTCAATAAAATGCATACAGACTGTATACACGGTTGTCTACCATCCACCTGGCTGTTTTGATGATGTGGGCCCCACAGTAACTATCTAATCTCAGATCAAAATCTCCTCCTCTCTGTGAGTTAAACTAATTCAGGATAATGACATTGTGAGATTTTACACCACATTACGTGATACAAGGGGAATTTTCCTCTCTCCCTTTGATATCTATGACTCACCAGCAACCACAGCCCAACTATTTTCCTCTCTATTCTTAAAAACCATAAAGACTCTGGGAACATTGTGTGTATCTACAGGGCACAATGGCACCTTCACCAGATCACCACTTTCAACACCAATGTCTCCATTACTTCTCATAAGCTTCTGCTTTCTGCAACCCGAACCTAAATCATCTGATATTAGAAGGTGTGGCCCAGCCTTTGAGGCAGATGCCGGGGGATTTCTGCCTGGCAGCTCTTGGCATACACAGGAAAAGCAGGAAGAGGCCAGGGTGTATGGGATGTGGCTGGGAGTGTCAACATCAACAGTTTGTACACTCGACCTGACACACCCTCCCCTTGGGAGTCAGGGAGAGAGTGACTCACACCTACACACCCTGATGGTGTTTAATTTCTTTATACTGTTCATGAATTCATGAACACGTGACTGCAGTGTAAGTATGCTACAGAATGTCTCCTATTTTGATAAGAAAATAAATTATTTGAGAGGAATTTTGAAGAGTAGAGTCCACTCAGATTGGCTCCAGGGAAGAAACAGCAGCTGACAGGTGCAGATCCCAGAGAGATAGGTGTAGAGCGGTAATATAAATGAAACATGACACTGACAGAAGAGGAGACCTGGAAGTGGAGGATGATGGTCCATATTAACCCCAGGGTCAGCTTGGGGTTCCCATCTGCTATGTCATCGTTTCTGATGTTAACCAGCTTGACCTGAGAAAACAAAACAGTCATATTATATTAACAATTAAAGCATCTCATGAAAACACAATGAGGTGTCTTGGGACAAGGCATTGACATAATTTGGTCAAGTTTCAAGGTATCATTTTACATGTCATACCTGCCGGTGTCTGAGGAAGTCCAGTGCTATCTGTACATTCTGCAGTTTGTGGAATCGCATGCGACCTTTCTCTCTGGGCTGAGGAGGAGAGAACAGAGATAAAGATGTATTTATTTACATGATGGACAATAAACTGTCAGAGACAATGCTTTTGGTATAATCATGGTGAAGTAGAACGGAAGGCATTCAACCAAAACAGAGAAATTAATGGGAAGGAAAACTGAAAATCAGATGGAATGATGAAAGAAAAATGGTAATAATAACTGATGAATCTTTGATATTTTTCTTTTGGCTCAGTTTTTTCCAAAGAGAAAAGATTGGAAATAATAAACCCTTTAGAATACATATTACCTCAGGGAATTAGCATTGGCTCAGGCACAGTTTTGTATAATTCAAGTCACCTGATAGCAGACTAAAGTTAGCTCATGTTGCACAATGTTGATCAATGTTAATCAAAAAAAATTGACAATATAAAGTAAAGTAATGCTGAACAAAAGAAAAAAAAGTACCTTAATGAATACAAACACATCAAAATACTGCAAAACAAAGTATTGCTTGCACCAAAACCTGCCAAGTTATTCAATAGATCCTGCAAGTTGCAGACTGATAATTGAATATGTGTGTTTATCCAGCAGCTACATGCTTAAAGCAAGCCTGTCAATGAGAGAAAGAAAAAAGGCAACACAACCCCTTGAATCGCAATGGAAGTCTGGAAACCATGCACAGCCAAATTACTGGAAAAGCGGGGATGAATAATAATGATAACTATAATAAAAATAGGATGTCTACTGTAAGTTAACGACCCACTCACCAACCGAGAGCTCCTGGCCACGTCTCTCTCCCTTGGCTAGCCCCAGCAAGAGCAGTGCAAAGAGAGGAGGCGAAGGCCAGACGGCAAAGACGAGCACACACAGAGGAAGGTTATAGGAAGGCAAACCAGGGGAGAAGGGGTACGAGGAAGAGGAGAAGTAGAGAAGAAGTACATCAGATAGGAATATAGTTCACACACACAGGCCAAAATGGAATTAATGTGTCAAGGCTATGGAGGCGTTTAGAAGATGAGCAGAGCTGGAGCTGGTGGAGGGAGCGATGGACTACAGCAGCAGAGAAGCTTCTGTACAGATTGGAACCCCAGGGTGTAAAACAAAGTCCCCAGCCGCTGGCTTTGAAATGACTCTGGTGTGTAAGCCTTAAGGTTTTAGTTTAAAACAAAGAGTAAAGAGCGAAACTTGTATGTGAAGTCACGTCTTGATGAAAAAAAAAAAATCCACGAAAAAAGGGCAGGGATCATAGACTCGAGAGCTGCCAGAGTCAGTAAATAAGTCTTTGTTTAGCAAAGTTCAACTCAGGTTAAGCCCTCTGACTGACAGCTTGGCTGAGGTTGGTTACAACTTGTTGCCACAGGGTTGATATTCCAGGTTGACTCAAGATAAGTACTCCTTCCTCATGTAATTAGTCTGAGTTCGGCTTTGGTTTGGAGTTTAGTTGGGGTAAAGGATGCACAGCTTGGGCGTATATGTTCACCTAGGCAAGGTCAAAAGCAGACATCATGTCAATACTCACCAGCGTTTCTCCAGAGAGAACCTCCAACAGCGAGATCAGGTTATGTCCATCTCGAAGATCTTCATACAGGTCTGTCACGTGACGCTGCGCCTGCCAGGACAAAGGGAAAGTGCATGTCATGAGGGGAATAAATGTCAAGGTGGCAGTACCATGATTTACACAAACAGCCCATATTATACAGTATACAGGAGTAACAGCTGGCACATTTGTTTCAGTACTGATGCAGAGCACAAAATCAGGACTTCGTATTTAATTAAATTTAGATTGTCTTCCATTCAATCACCAAACTAGTTATTTTAAAAAGCTGTTGCTGATGGCTACAATGTGAAGAAAGGTCTCAGAGGTACTCTACTAAAATGAATGCCAACATGTGGTGCGGTTTTTGTGAGGTGCTAAGGCTAATGAGGCTAATGAAGTGTCAAATATGATGACAAAAACCAACTTTAAGGTTACCCAACTTTTAACACTACTTAGCTGTAATGGAAAGTGCTTTAAAGTGCTTTACAGCCATTTTATCTTCTATAAGTTTTCTACAGTGCTCAGAGCATTCTTTTTACTTGTACAATTCTACACAGGTCAGGAATGCATAGCCGTGAGCAGCCAAGCCTGACTCCTACTCCAAATGCCAAATGTCAGCTGTCATCCCTGAAAAGTGATAGATGGGACCAAATAAAAACCCGATGAGTGAGGTAAAAAAAAAGGTGTGCTGGTGACCATGAAACCAACTGAAACACACAAAACCCAAGAAACTTCATATTAATAAAATTGGGGTGTGGTGGACTTGCAACCAGACAGTGAGGAGGGATGTTGTGTTGATATCAAAAAACACAAGATTAAATAGGAGGAGGAAGTTGGAAAAAAAAAGAAGTGAGGGAGTTTTCTCCATGCAGAGTCCCCATGACCACACATTTATGGCAGTCCTGCTTGGACATGCCAGTACCTACCTCTGGCCTCCGATGCTGGGTGAGGACGGGTGAAAGATGAGAACAGATGGATGAGTAATGGAGAAACAGTAAGAGTGGAAACAACAAGGACAGTAGGGGAGAAGAGCAGAAATGAATGACGATGAAATGAAGAACAATGATTTGGGTTAAATGGAGAATTAGATGATTAACACGATGGGGTGTGAGACAGAAAAGATGAAGCACAAAATAATTAAACAGTTTTTGTTCTATGACAAAATCCAGTTAGTGCATGTGTCATCTGAGAGTGTTCGGTCATGTGGGTGAAGGAGGCCTCGGCCCTCAAATGGAATGAAAGTACATTTCCCTTGCAAGTTACAACAGTGGCTCATTTATGTTGGCAAGAATTTCAACACAGTTCTCCAAACCTTAGATATGCTCCTCCCTTCTGGCTGGGCAAAGATGAGTGGATCTGAGAAAAGGTAACCAACACTGCGGCCACTAGGGTTCACTGTCTACACATTTAAAACATCCTCGAGATGGTATGTTGTGTGGTTTGATCACCTTACAGAGTGTACTCTAATAGAAATATCTGTATATTGAGTTACACGCATTTAAATAAAACTTGAAACATCTTAATCAAACATAAATGTTAATTTCCTTTGATTACATTTTTAATTTTGTGATTGTCTTGCAGTGTGTGTCCTCAGTGTGTGCTCAAGAGCCATCTATCACCACCCCTCCATTACTTGAGACTCTGCTCCGTGTGATTCGCCACACTGTTGCAGCTGAGAGGTAAGTGTCATGCTACAAATTGCCCTCTCATAGTCAAAAAGAGCTGCTCTGTAAACTTCTCAAGGTAAATATCATTAGCACACATGGCTGACAGCCCCTCATCCCGGCTCTCCACACGACTGTCTGGAAACAAAACACTTAACATGCTTCGAGTTTTATGTAACGTTTACATCATCTTGTGCAATTCCTTCAAAACCTCAAGGTGATCCTTTCATTACGCACAACTGTAGTTTTTAAATCCAATGAAACGTAGTTTGTAAGATTGTGCTGGGGACAGGTTTTTGTTCTGCAGCTGGCACGACGTTCCATAGTATAAAAAGATTTATTGAGCAGGGGAAACCACTCAGTGGCCCTTTGCAGCTTTTCATTGCTGCACCCGAGCTGTAGTCTGCTCTCATCAAGCCAACCATTAAGCCATTAAATCAGTTTAACATCAGTTTAACCTTAGAGGAGCAGTCTTGCACATTCAGCCACAGAGTTAACACTTTCCTAACCAAACATGCCCTTTTCTTCACCGGCATTTCTATAAGGTGACTGTATTATTAGATGCTTTTCTTAGTCTGTTTTACATTTACATTTTAATATGAATATCGATGTGCAAATCTTTAAACTTTTGAGAAAATCACTCATGTTTATGTTATACAGCTTATTCTTAAACAATGTTTTGACAACAGCCACATCGATGTTAATACTTATGCAACTTCACACGCATCAGTGCATGCCTGTCAGTGTAGGGCCGGGCATGAACGCAGACCCTGGAGTCTGCGCAGCACATGTGCTACCGTTGGCCTTAACCACCATGGGCTCTGGGCCGAGACCAGAATTTGCCTTTTCAGAAGGAGCTAAGCGAGTCCAGATGTCTGTGACTCACCCTCCAAAATTCACATTGAACACTTAAGACAAACTGCAGTGTGTTCCCATGCTGTGGTAGCAGAATTTGTTCACATTCATGGAAAGGAAAACACTCTCTTTGTGCTTATTTTTTCCCTCTTCCGTTTAAAAAAAATGAATGGCCCTGTGTCTGAGGAGCGAATATACAAATAATGTGGAAGCACTTAATGTCATAAGGCTGTAAATGCATTGCTGCCAATGGGAGTTTCCTGGAAGAAAAGTGGCACGAGCGGGGATATTTTACTGCTCTGTGGGAGGGGTAGTATTGTGTTACGGGTGCTAATTTTTCAATCCTAATGAGCAACTCCAGAGTCAAGAGTATGGCCTGTTTGACTTTACCCCCATTCTGACCTGTTTACCTCCCTGACTGTGTGATGCATTGGAGGGCTTTCAGGTCGCAGTTTGAAAATAGAGAGTGAGGTAGGCGAGAGTGGACGAGAGCTGATGGATGGTGTAAACAATCTCTCAGCTGATGACAGACTAGACTTCTGGTAAGCCTCCCCGTCAGTGTCAGACAATAATGGACTAGGTAGTGTGTGTGATGTGAGTCGGGGTGAGGTGTCGGACATATTGTAATTTCCACAGGGTTGCTTCTAAAGCACAGGTGAGGGATGGATTGCATTGAGACAATGATGGCCTTTCATTCAAAGTAACCCATAACATAAGATTGCATTCTGGGAATCTGATGAGACTCTGCGGTCAAAACAATTTTGTTGTTAGAGGTTATCAGGTCCTCTAATATTTAAACTGACGTCATCTCATAAACTCTCCTATCTTAATTCTGTCCAACTACTTGCATCTGTAATTGCAGTACATGGGTTTCAATCTTAATCTGGAACCTGTACCAAAAGGTTGCAACAATTATCAAACACTCAGCATAGCATCATGTGGCTGAAGGCGAATCAGTACGATGATTCACTGAGAGAACATCTGCTGTTTGCCACTTGTATTATTCAGACCTGGACCACAAGCAGGGAGTTGTACCCTTTGATATCCACTGTGGTTGTTATGTAAGAATGCATTCAACCACATGTCCATGAGGTTCAGAGAAAGTGACATTTGCGGACACTTTTTGGTAGACTTCCGCTTATTTTGCACGAGCGTAACATGTTCGTGTGAAAGTGAATATGGAACATGAAATTGTGGGCATGTGCGAGCAGGAATGTGAGCAATAATGTGCCTTAAGAAACAAGAGCAATGAGTGAATGTCTTTACCTTCATCAAGTGCTTGTTCACCCATTTTGTGAAGGTCTTTTTCTGTACTCTATCTCGTTCATCTGCAAAGAAAGAAACCACAGTTAAACATCAGACAAGTAAAACAAAGAAAAAATAGAAATGATGGGTGTATAGCAGTTAGAAGCAAGAAAGGAAACGAGGAAATCCCCAAGATACCATACATGTTTGATTTCTGTAGGACAAACAGATTCATCACTGGCTGAAAAATTGCCTGACTGTGCATGCCTGCATCTGAGTCAGACCGCATCAGAGAACATTCACTGTCGGCAGATACGCCCCTATTGTCTCGGAAACATTGTATTTGCAAGGTCACGTCTGTCTCTATGACAACACTGACCGGGCAGGCTCTTGGACAGAAACATTCCTGAAAGGATTCCATTGTAAAGGCCAAACGTGGTATGAGAAGACACGCTGCATGGTTACTACAAGACATGGCAAAACTATTGAAGAGTGCAATTTTCCAACAAGAAACAACAAGATCTTGGCAAGGAACACACCTGCTAAGACAACAAAACTAAGAACACCCACGTTCCTATTGGAGTCCAGGTAAAACCACAAGGTGTGGCACTGCAACTTTTATCATGAACACAGCGGATGCATTGGTGTGTTTTCGGCCATCTGAACCCTCCTGATCTAAAGGTTGTGGTTTACTGAACAGTCTTCATTTCCCACAGTGACAGTGGCACTTTGGCACCAATCAGACAGATTTGGGAATCTCTTTTCTCAATGTCACTTCATGTCTTTTTACGGACCTTTACTCACACAGGAAATAACCCATCCTCATCACGCCAGAATGAACTATGGACCCCAACACAATATCTTGTGTTATCAGTTTAAAGGAAGTGATCTAACTCTCTGCCATATGCTACCACACCCAGCAATGAAAAGCAAGGGGCTGTGATTCAGCATTAGACAAAATAGGCGCCTAGAGGCTACACTTGCTTTCTCAACAACTCCTGCAAATGTGTTATGGAACTGTGTTTCCATGGTAACCTTACATACACGACACAGACCTTTAACCTCCTCATTTATCATTAAACCAATGGGGGCCTGGGCTTTCCTATGTGACCTCCACAGCTCTACTTCCTGTCAAGGAGGCAAAAGTCACCTAAAGTGGAAACGTGATGATTGGTGACACACACATTCATGATTAAAGCAGCTTCCCAAAGGAGTTGCACCTTAACCTGTTGGGTCTCTGAATTCTGGTCACACCACGTTACCTAATCCTGTTTCAACCGCTGCAACTCTTTGCGGAGTCACTGCTCTTTATAAGTGAAGTGCATGTGGGTGGATAGGGATTGAGAGAACTTTAAGTATCAAATGTCACGAGACACAAACAGGTTTTTAGTGGGGTGTTGGGTGAGTTTACAACCAAAACACTGTACTGTAGCAAAGTACATGTACTTAAGTCCTGCTCTAGAGTATAACTTTAAGGTACTTTATTTTAATTTTAGGCTGATTTATACTTCTATTTAATTACATTTCAGAGGGAAAGGTACTTTTTTTTATCCATGATTTGACAGCTATTATTTCTAGTTACTTTGCAGATTAACATTTTAAATGCAACATATAATTAACTTGATGATATAGATGAAATCGATCCAAGAGATCCAACAGTTTCATCAAAATTTGCTCCACTTTAACCAGATACTTACACATCAATGCATCGCTACTGCAATAATGTAATTAATAACAATACCCTAGGGTTAATCATCCCTGCATGATGAGTACTTTAGGTACATGTAGGGGATAGTACTGTTGTTTAACTGCTACTTCCACTTAAGTTAAAAACTTCAATGCTTTGTCCACCACTGGTCAATGGTTCTTGAGGCTGATACTAATGCTGCATGAGGAACAAGAGACACCCAAACACACAATCACACTGGTCGATTCAAAGTGTTTTGATAATGTCCACCCCTGTATACCACTGCATAATAAAATTTTATTTTTTATTTTATTTATTGAATAATCAGTTTGTGTAATATTTCAATTTTGACCTGTAAAAAATACGTCTGGAGAGTTTCAGGGGAAAAAAGAGGAACAAATCTAACTTGAAAAAGGGAAGAAAACATATTCATCCATGCTACAGCACAACTGAATGCAAACAGACTGTAGCTACAGTGACTCACCCCAAAACACAAGCATGCCACACAACAATATTGTGAATGGGCTTTGCTGACCAATACGAAGTGAGGAAGCTGCTGATGCATTAGAAAAGGGGAGTATCCTCCTTTAAGTTACAGTGTGGAGAGACGCTGGACAGTACAGTCCAATCAGAATAACTGCATGTCTGTCATTTGACATGTAATCTGGAATTAATGCAGATTATTTAACTTCATTCAAAGATGCCTGTGGCAAAACCATGGATACCACCACCTTTGGAATCTGACACGAGCCTACTGATGTACAAAATCATGCATTATACAACAAGCTAACCAATGAAGCCTCACCACACAGACCTCTTTCAGATGTTACAGACAGAGAAGTCTACAACCTGAACATTACCCAATGATGAAGTTACATTAAACTCTTTTTTCACCCCTTCATGGAAAAACACTTAATTCTTGCCCAGCGGCGTCTCACACATATGGCAACAAATAGATCAAGATCAAGGCTTGCAATTAAGTTATTTTCCACTTCTGCCACCATACTGGTACCTTTCCTCCCGTCCATAGCTTTCAGCATCCCTTGGTAATAGCCTTCGTCTGAGGGCATCCTCTCTCTGCCCATGCTGTCAGAGGAGAAATTCCTGTACCTCTGCGACTGGGAGTTCATTATCACGGTTTGTCAGCACCCGGGATAATAGTCCTAATGATAAAGTATCCTTGGCGGGTTTCCCCCCCGATTGCAACTTCTTCTTTTCTCGCTCCTATCTGTCCCTCTGGCCAGCGATTGGTCCCAGAGTATGCAGTCCTGTGGCCACAATCCACTCAGCACTTCACAAACCTATGATTTCTCTCCCCTTCTCGCCTCTCAACCTCCTCACTCCCTCATTGGGTTTCGACTCTGCCCTTCTTTTTCCTCCTTATGTTTTTTTTCCTCTTCTCTCTCTTTTTCTTTTCCTCCCGCTCACTCTATTCCTTTCATAGCAAATGGTGCCTGTGGGCTATGAAGTCTGGGCCTGTCCTTGTGTGTGATGAGCGAGTGTGTATTTAGTGGCGCTAGTGTGTAGAGGACATGGTGGGCAGGGCCCTGAACACACCCCTTCCTCTTTGCTTTGCTTCACCAAGCCGGGGAAGGACGAGGTGTGGTAACCTGCATGTACTATCACTTAATCGTTTGCGCAAGAAAATGCACACACAAGCTAAGTCACTGGGCATCGTAAAAAATCATAAAAAGACTGTGCTGATTATTTTTATACTTCAGATTGCACTGAATAAAACTTTAATGAACAATATACCTAAAAGTAACATAGATATCCAACAAGAGCCTAAAAAGGTAAAAAGCTTCTCAGTCACACACTTACATACAAACAAACACAAACACACATCCTCATGGTTAATCATTACTTATTCACAGCATTCCTCAAACATTCTCACATTCGAGGTTACTCATTGTGACCAAAAAAAGAGAAGAGATGGGGGGTGTAACAGTTTTGGGAAGGGCTGCTATGGATTCCAGACAGTGATGACTAACCACACCCTGAACATCTCTGATTTACTGAAAAGATAGCAGCTTATAACAGTGTTTGAGCATGCTGTGTTTAACGACTAACTGTTGTAAGAAATCAACACACGCATCAAAGCATCATGACTGTGTTAAAAATACCCTTATTTATTTTGGCATCTGCCTATATCTGTTTTTAGGTCAGTGTTGCAATGCATTAATCAGTTCTTTATTCAAGTATATGTCCAGTTAGTTTTAGTCACCTTAGCTGGCTTTTTTCAGCTTTTCAGTCACAGTCACCGTTGTTTCTAAGCCTATCTACACATTTCCTGCTCTGTGGTCTCTAATTCTAACAAATTAGGGAACATCAAATGCATCACTTCCTGTTATCCACACTTTTTTTTTCCACAGAGGTACAGGCAGAACACCAAATGCAATAAAACAGACATTACTTGAACACTATTTAATATTATTACTCTGGGTTTCCCTGATAGAAAATTCTAAGCATATTTCCAGGATTACACCCTGGCTACAAAAAAAAAAAAAAAAAAAAAATCTGCAGAAAGAGAGACAAAAAACAGTGGATCAATCTGTCAATAAATCTAAATGACAGCAGGAATTTTTGGCCATTCATCTATCATATTTCTGTTTATGCAACCTCATGTACCTTTTGCTCACCTGTGGCAACAAGTTCCAATCACTGGATAATGATAAGTGCTTCAATCAGTAGTGTAAAAAGGAGTCATAGAGTCAGTACAGTGATTCAGTAATGTCAGATTACACAAAGTGACATATTAAAGTTTGCTTAGCTAGCGTTAGCCACCACACGCTACTGGTCATACCACACCAAGAGCTACATATCTGTGCTTTAAAAAGCTTACATAGTCTTGCTTTAAACCTTCACTCCAGCACACAGTTTCTGAGCTTATCAAAAAACGTCTGGGTCTTATTTACACAAAGTCCCTCCATAATGGTCGGCTATGTACATGCTGACAGATAAACTGGAGGGCAGGGCGTGTCCTACCTCTGCTAAATCCTGCCCCTTTATCCCTAAGGTAAGGTTATATATCCCATTCCCCCACCCTGACTGACATCACTTTATCAGGAATCTAAAACCACTTTTTCTTCCAGAATGCTGGGTATTAAACACAAACCTGTATGAACATGAAGGCACTTAATGTGTCAGTGTAAGTGTGTCCATGTGGGTGTGCGAGAGTGTTGACTCATTTCGCGCCACGTTAGCAAATTTCGGAGACACACCTTTGTAGTTCCATACAATGTCTAGGCAGGCTAAGGAATTAAGGAGTGGTATGTGGGTAGGCAATTAACTCAGGAAAAGGAGAGGAATCACACTGAATACAGAATTTATTGTAAAAAAATTGAAAAGCTTTGATACAGTCAGAAACTACACATGCAGTAATTTGATTCAAATAGTTGTAACATACCAGGATTTAATGAATGAGAACCATAAAAGGTCTATCAAGATTTTCTATAAAAGTCTTTCACGGACGATTTACAGTGTAGAACAGAACAAAACAGAATATCATTGCATATAATTGAATGTAATTAAATCAAACTGAATGCTAATGGTTTTCCAGGTAATCTGAGATGCAGAGACAACAGAAGACTGTAACTGAAAACTCTGTGACGTTCTGGCAGTGGAACATGTACCAACACCTACTAGAGCTGGATTTCTAAACCCCATGGGAAACACTAACAGGAGACCCAAGTGGGAACAGGCAAGGATGCAGAAAGTGTGGAACATCTTAGTCATGAGATCTTTCCATCAAAAAAAAAAAGGAAGACATATCATTAAGGTCTCAACATGCTTATTACACTGCTCCCTCATCTGGCTTCATCAAAACCAGATGGAACACTTTGGGCTTTTTATACGAGCGGAGGGAGCTCGGTGAAAATAAGTGGAGAAAGGATTTTCTTTCTGAATGACAAGGTTGAGGTTCGATCATTTTTTTGGGATGAAAGTGACAGGGAAGTTGGGTTTTCTCTTACCACAGTCATCTTGCATTACACAGCAGACATGTTGACTATGATACAACAGACTGCATTAGCTGATGTAACATGCATCGCTGACTATTTGCATGCTGAATGCTTGCTGGGTATATTTAGACGAAGGTTGGGTTTCGGTAATTAGAATATCTATCATGTTTATTAAATCCTTTCTAAACTTCCCATGCTAAAGGTTTGTTCGTTTGTACTTGTCTATTTCAGTAATTTTGGGGGTGGCAATTTTTTTTAGCCATGCAAGTGACTAGAGATGAAAATAGAGTGCTACAGCAAAGACGTTTTTTTGTAGACCGATGCAGCCTTAATCGTCACCCTTGTTCCCTCTTCAAAAAGCCAAAGGGATTTTTCCATTGGATTTCAGATTATTGCTGAAAACATGCTCTGTGGCAAACAACATTTTATGATATTTTTAAAAGGTAAATGCAGTTGCCAGAAATAAAAAGCTAACGTCATGCTATTATGAACTACACCACGAAGCTAACGTCACCGCCACAACGAGGCTGTGAAGCCATGTTTGGCGGGATCTGCAGTCTCATTTAGCCACTTGTTAGCAACTGCCTTTTTTAAGACACCTAATAGCTTTAAAATTCACATGTTGGGTATTTACTGTTGTATTTTATGCTGTAGAACAAAACATGAAAGTCTCTTTAGCTCAAGCCACAGACTTTATTGCAGGCATTTAACCAAAACCCATTCAAAAATCCCACTGACTTTAAAATGAGGGGACCAGGAGTGCTAAAATGCTAACTCATGGACTCATTCCTGTACCACTCTATGTCAGCTGGTTTCTTGGTCAATCCACCACTTGTATATGACTGATACTTTGGTTTAATAGCTACAAAACTAAAGAAAGTCCCTTCATGCGTCAGCTCTACTTTGTTGGTAACTAGCAAATGCTAACGTGCTAAAATAAGATGCTAGGCAAACATGGTAAACATCAGCATATTTTCTCAGTGAGTAAGCCAGATTCCTAGCGTTAGCATTTAGCTCAGAGCACCGCAGTGCATGAATGCAGTCTCACAGAGCCTCTAGCGTGGCTGCAGACTCTCAATCTTGTTACCAAACAAGATACTGTATCATTGTGAAAATGGTTTGGTATAATTACCATAAACAAATCTGACCACCAACATCATGGGTCGGTTCTATCCCACACCAGCACTTGCGGCTCTGAAAACCACATCCCCCATAAACACTTTGCTGTTGCTATATTAGTTGTTTGTGCCAAGATCATACAAATGTCTAAAAGTAAGTTAAAATGTATCCGTATTTCTAATCCCTCATTTCTGCCTATTACATAATTTCAACCAACTTGTTTATTTGTTTTACTGCGGCGAAGGTACTGTAGAAAAAACTCTGGTGAACACATTCATAGGCATTTAATATGGAGCTGGCAATAACAAACGCTAAAATCAATACATCAGACTACAGCTATATAAAGTACACTGTGTTCCACATACAGCTCATAAAGCATGTACGCTTCTAATACTGACAAACACATGGTTGAGCTTGCAGCCATTTACAACAACCTGTATTTAAGCACTGGGGACTCTAGACCCCAAAAAAGCAAACACATTAGAGGACAAAGGAATTCTAAGAATATGTCATTATGGTTTTTGAAAGTGCTGAACCGCAGAGCAAATTCGAGGGTTTAGACAGAAGCAGGGTGGACAACACCTTTCATTGTAGAGGATGAAAAAGCTCCAGAAGGGATTTGCTCACCCTCTCTTCTCTATCTCCCTCTCCCATTTTAGTCATCCCTCTCTTTAACCCCCCTCACTCTCACATGGCCAGTTCAGGTAAAAGTGTGAGCATTTATTGCGATATCTGGAGCACCACACCCCACAGGGAAAGGAATGCTGATAAAAGTAGGAGCAGCCTTAACACACCCTGGATTATCACCTAGGTTGTTCAGTAAAAAGGAGGAGGAGGAGGAGGAGGAAGAGGAGGAGGAGGACAAGGCAAAGGAGGAGTAAGGAGAGGAAGAGGAGGCAGGGCAGATTAGCTGCCACCTGAATCACAGCACACGCAGGATCAGATTTCTGCTGTGCTTAACATACAAAGCCAGCTGAGCAAAAACAACACAGCGCCACGCCGTGTACAAAAATATCTTTAGCAGCATGACTGTCTTTTAAAGATTCATAAAGATCAATAACAGTATTATTGTAGCTGTGAATGACTCAAAGACTCTGGCATGTGGTGCGTCACATTTTACAAATTTAAAGTCCTTCTCAATGTGACATTAATAAATGGTTCATCATTTTTAAAACTAAAACACAAACACTCAAACACAAAACACAGACTCCCTGAAAATACACAATCAAGTGTGTTTTTTCAGTCAAGCAAAGCTAATGAAAGCACTGAGGCCATGCTATTAAATATAATTGTGTTAAATGAGCCGTTAACTGTGTTTAATAAATCAGGTGAGATGCGGTGTATTTCTAATCATGCTCTGTGAAGGGGAGACTAAATGACTTCTTCAATCTATTCGCAGGATGTGTGTCATAGCTGTGCCATGATGCACGGTTCAGTTATAATCCACGAGGATCCTAAACCTGTCAACAGACTTTAGATAATGTTGTCAGAATTAGATCCAATGATAAAGCTGCAAAGTGAGTTTAACCCAGACTCAACGGGCACTCGGGATTAGCCACGGCAGCTGAGTTTGAAAATAGCTCAGTGCTGAGCTTCAGAGGCCTGCATGGAAAACCCAACATCTGGGATTGTGTGAGTTGATAATGTTTAATTTGGCAAATTCAAACAGGACGACGGGGAAATAGCTGAGGTTAGCTGCAGCCTGACTGGCACTGAGGTGAATGTTTAAAGCTGCATGTGTCTCCCTCTGCAGGTAAGAGCAACAAAATGTGCCATCTCAGATGTAGACGTCGAATAACTCAAAGTTAGTCCAAAGCCAATTTGCCAAAATATAAGTAAAAGCAGTAATTGCATTATGTTTATTCTTTGAATTAGAGCACAAGTTGCACTATCATTCATCACAGTTTATAAAGTGCAGTCGCTGAATAAAGTATAAGTAAGCAAATACTTAGAGCTGTATTAGTGGTGTAGTGTGACCAGATAACTGTGATTTTAATTGTCATATTGTAATATTCAAAACAGCATTTTCAGAGCTATAAATATGAAATGATCTTGACTGTGGGTTCTGATATAATTATGATAACCAACTTTTTCTTAACCATTGAAAACTTGAGCAAACTGGCTTATTTCTTTCAAAAGCATGAGAAGAAGACCCCAAAAATATGCAAAAAATAATAATAAAAAAGAGAAAATTAAAAACAAGAAAATTAGTTAAAAAGTTAGAAAACTAACAAACAAGATATTTCTGTAGCATAATTCTGTAGCATAATTTTAAATATGTAATAATAATGATTATACATATAACTTTTCCCTAACTTTTCTCTTTTTTACCCAGTTTATTAAAAAAAAAGTCTAAATCAATTTTTTATTTTATTTTTTGCAATTTGTGGGACATTTCTTACAAATTTGCTTACTGCCTTTTTTTCCACGTTTTTTGAAAGAAATCACACCAATTTGCTAAAGGTTCAAATACTTGGAAAGTGCATCTGAAAGCAGCATAAGAAAACTGATGTCGCTCCAGGTTTCAAAGGGGTTTTTTTTGTTTTTTTTTAACTTCACTCCTTAGTGAAATAATACCTTTAAAAAACACTACATATTTGTGCTGCCTTTGTTTCTGTCTTTATGACTCATTAACTAATTAATCAACACAATAATAGCCCATTCATTTTCTATAAATAGACTACTGAGTTAATCAGCTGTTCGAGCTCTTGACCAAACATCAATGAATCCGTGATAAAGTGCAGCAAAAGTGATTTTTTTGTCTTGGAAAATGTTGTGGATTATTACTTTAATAAATGTAAAACCTGATTTTAGGGACTAAAATTACACAAAAAGCTTCCCAATTTCATCACAAGAGTAAATGATATGTTGCCTCCAACCTTTATTACTGACAAACAGAGTTCACTGGATTGTCTCAAAGTGATACAGGAACCTTTAAGAAGCATCGACCCTTATTACTAAACTGGCAGCAGATACTGAAGGTTCCCCTTTTCCCTCGTGTTCTGTTAATCCGTTATTATGACTTGCGGTATTTCCATACGCTATCTTGCCCCTGTAAATGTGGAAAAAAAGGGGAACTTGAGAGACGTTTCTATGACAACAGCTGTAAACACACAGAAGCATATGCAGTGGTAGCTGTGACTGACTCTTACTCACGGCGGTAATTTTAGAAGCAGAGACGGAGGGGAGTCTCCTGAGACTGACCGATTTGATGTGGAAAGGAAAACACCGTCCTCCACCCAACCCACTGGCAGAAGGCAATTAGTTGTTCTCACCACTAGATGGAGCCAGAGCACAACCACGCCCAAACTTCTTCCCCAGTAGATACTGCAATTATGATGCTAGGTTTCTCCCAATAACATTGTGTGCATGCTATGATAATCTGACATCAAAATACAGTGCTTTTCTAAAGGGATTTCATGGGAATATTACACTGAGTGAAAATACAAACATGTCCATGAATGCATAAGAATGTAGAAATGAGATTAAGTTGTTATAACTATTTAAGCAACACTCTGGTCAATAGAAAAACTTCATCAGAGAAATAACCATGAACAAAAGAACACATTCACAAACTGTAGCTAGTGATTTAAATACAATTCGTGCTGTATAGGACATCATTTTACCCAGCAGCAAAACAACAATTGGCTTTATCAAAGTTCTTATTTGCACATTGATGTTCTGTCACTATCTACTATAGAATTATGCAATATAAGAAAGATCAGAGGAGGTTACCATGATCAATCATACTTGATTAGACTGGTGGTCATGCAACAGAAGAATGCATTGTTCTGTATAGCCGATATATCTCACTCCCAACCGTTCTTAGATAACACCTGACATTATCAGGGTGGACATGCTGCTTTTAAGCTAGTTCATAGAGATAATGCCACCCAGAGCAGACCATAACGACCACTTCATATTTATTGGAGTTACTCATTTACAAAAAAAAAAAAAAAAAACAGTACTACAAGGTTTTGCTTCAAACTCTAACGTCTTGTATCCTTTGAACAGACTTTTACTGCAACCTGTAACCAATCTAAGGGACTGAATTTCTTTGACATTCCACCTACTTCTTATCATCTTCAGACGTGTGTAAACACACCTCAAAGCTTGACTTTAATAAGACAGCTCCCATAGGTATGTTACCTCCCATCGCATGACTTAGGCATGCCTAAGTGCATGTTGATGGTTGAAATGTATGCATTGCATAAGATGTGTGGGATTTATTACAGCAGCCAGAGGTGAATCTCTTCTTTATGTTGCAAAATGTATAAAGGAGAGGAGTTTTCTAGCTTTATTTTTCACTTGAGACAACTTCAACCCACTGTCCAAGACCTCTGTTCTAGTCTCTTCCTATGCTGTGTAATGTGGTGGGACAGCGCCCCCCTCAGGACTGAAATTAAATTACTGCTCTGGTAGTAGTAACCATGTGGTTTCAGCATGCTGATAGCACTATAGAACAACAAACTAACTCCTCCCCACCCGGTCCTTACTGTACATCAGGTCTCTCCACTCACCTGCACAACACATCTTACTGTACAAGTATTTGCATCTTTCTCCATATGACGCCATCTCATGCAGATAATCCCTTCGCTCCCAGTTCCATAATGCAGCCATTCAGAGCTCGACAGAGGATCCCCACGATGGCCCCCTGTGTTCCAGACACACCATGCCAGCTGGTGTGAGGGGACTTAAAAAAGAAACAGGAACCACTTTCCTACAGATGAAAGTCGGACAGTTTGGGCCTGCCTCGCCCCTATTTAATGGCCAGGGTAAAAGATACCAGACAGGTAATTCAACATTACTCTCACTTTGCTGGTGTTCTTTGTCCTTTGATGCATTTATGGTGAATGTATCATGTCCAACACTAAACCATCAATACGGAGACCTGTTATTTATTAATTCTTAATTATCTTCAGGGGTTAATTTTCTTCCAGCCGGCCTGTGGATTTAACAACAACATACCAGTGATCCAGTGATGCATACCTATTTATTATTTACTATTACACTATCTAAAACCTGATTCTTTTCTTGTGCCTCTATAAAAAAAAAAAAAAGTTCTTATCTGTCTACCACACCAGTATCTGACATTTGTCCTGAGTGAGTCATTGTTTATATTTCTGGTTTTCACACACAAGCAGAATCATCCAGTTGTGTTGGTTTATGTGACTGTGATCGTATTTCTTGGCAGTTTTATTGCAGCCCTGAAGCAACAGAGACAAATAAGATATTATAATTATTAGTTGTTCTATTTGCCCTGGGCTTTCTCAAACCAACCTAACAATCTACACTCTCAGCTCCATAACTTACATGAAGAAGGATGTGTTTAAATACAATAAAACCACAAACAATAAACCCTGATTGTGTTACGAATCTTAGGATCACAGAATTATGTTTTTATGTGTGGTCAAAGGAGCAGTCGAGTCCAGCTGACACACGCACCTACTGTCGCCAGTCAATTTAGCATGTGACAATTTACAGCAGGGCACAGCTGAGCTGTTCCCAGGTCACATTTAAAAGGGAAAGTGACCTAAATATGCTGTGTTCTCCTTTTACAGGACACTGCCCTCTGACCTGGGACCATACAGGAAGCTCTCTGATCTCCTCACATGTTGCTCTGACCCACAATCACTCACAAAGCAGCATTTTTGGTCTTTTTACAGCTAACATCAACTTTTTTGACCTGAGGTAAACAATTTGCAGTATGTAATATAATTTGATTTAAGAATTTAGGACTTCCAGGACCGTATTAATAATATCTGAAATTTAATGCAATATATTTGGCTTCATATCCTTTAACCTCAGAATGGACAGAGCTGCAGTAGCAACCAGTTACTAACAGCACACATGCAAGAGGAAGATAGGAAAATTGCAGACCCAGTGCTGAAAAAATGCAAATATAGAGAGGCAAATCACCAAACAGACAGAGCTTGTTGACTTTCACTTTTGCTGGTAAGCACTGAGGGAGAGAATGGGGATGAAGAGCGACAGGGAGCTGGCTTGTTTCCTGTTGGACAGGTAGGTGCCGGTGGTAAGCTAAGTTAGGTTAGCTTGCAAAAGTATCTGCATTTCCACTGCAAGAAATGGAATGTTCTTACAATGGTAGCTAGCGGTGTATGTACAAGCAGTGATGGGAGGCCAAATTTTAATGTTATGTTTACAAGCAATAACGAACAATTCATGCGTAGTATACCTTTATATTTAAAGGTGTTAAAGGAATAGGTTGAGGAAATAGGCTTATGTGCGTTCTTGCTGAGAGCTAAATGAGAAAACTGTTACCACTCTCCTATCCTGTCCTGTATGAAGCCACTGCCAACAGCCCGTTAGCTTAATTTATCTTAGCTTAGCTTATTTGAGCTTAGCATAAAAACAGGGGAAAAACAGCTTACCAGGTTCTGTATGAAGTTAAACAATTCACCTACTAGCATGTTGTATCTAGAGTCTAAACTTGACAGTCTGTGGTTTTACTGAGGGACACGTGTAGGCGCGGTGACTCGTACTGCAGTCACTGACGTTTGCAACCTCATGGTGATGACGCTAAAAAAAAAACAACCCACTGTGCCCGGCCAAGACTTTGTTTCCTTTGGACAGAGCCAGGCTAGCTGTTTCATCCTCTTTCCGGTCTTTACGCTAACATAAGCTAACTAGCTATAGCTTCATATTGAGAGTGGTATCCATCTCTTCTTCTCTAACTCTCAAGAGGAAAGTCAATAAGCAAATTGCTCAACAGATTAAACTACTGCTGTAAATTAAGATAAATATATTAAAGTTTTTGTACCAAAACTGTGTGCTACTAAAGTTAGCTTTTTGGATGGTGACGGCACTAACTGAACAAGACTGAAAGATTGGTCAGCTCCAGAAAGGAAAACTAAATTGAGTCACAGTCTGGAAAAAAAAATGAGTAAAGAAACTTTTAACATGTAACTGCAATCAGATTTGTTTATTTGACTAAGAACTGTGATTCTGTGGCAGAATAATTACTTTAAGTGCATACAAAGACCAGAGTCATAAAGTGACACTTGCACTACATCCATCAGCATCTTAAGGTAAACTGCTGATGTCACTGTATACTATAGGGCCCAAGAAGAGCTGAGAAATTCCTAATGGAGGTCACAAGGGGTATAAATAAACTCCCAGCACAGGACCGGATGTGTTTTCACAGTCCCAATGCTGCTCATAAATAAAATCTGTTGTAAATAAAAGTCCCGTATGTGCTCCATGTGTCTTTCTGTCTCATTGGAGTTCTTAACTGTTCCCCAAAGACATATGAACTGTATCCTTAGCCCCTAAGGGTTACTGTGAGCTCCTGACACACAAGTTCAATGTTTATGTTATGACTCATGCCCACTGGTTCACCAGCAGCAGTCACAGTGGTGTAGGACACACACACATACTGGTGTACAGAGAAGTAGCCGGATTGCTCCAGAGTAGGGGTTGTGGCTGTTTCCAGGAAGAATGCTGGCTTTTCCACAAACCAGGCCAAAGCCAGAGCCAGAGCTCAACCACCACAGCCCACACAGCTCAACGTGTCTCACATTAATCTCTGAAATATGTTTAGCAATGACTGTGAATAAATGGCACTCGTGGCCTTAGCAACAGGATGTTACCCTTTACCAGCACTGTAAAAAATGACACATTTCAACTCTCAGCCCCTGTATTAGAGCGATGGAGTGTAAGCTTACTTTTAATAAAAGAGCCACCTGTTCAAACTGTTATGCCTGACAATACCCGCTGTGAGCATTCTTCACTGATGAATTATGCAAATCAATTTAACATTAACGGCCTGGGAAAAACCCAGAGTTCTAAAACATCCCTCACTCAATATGGATGTCAAGTACACTGCAGCACCTAATTTGACAAATGTGAGTTTGAGTGAGAGAATCTGCTTTAATATACCCCCCTGGGGCAGTCTGAGGATGGGGAAACAAACACAAATGAAATGTCAAATTTCAGCAAGAGAATGCCAAGTGATGAACCCTGTGTCTGACATAGAGTATTTACAGTCTAACTCAGCCACGCCCCCTTCCTCGTGACCTTTCTGCTGACCTCATTCCAATATGGTCGGAAGAGTATGTTAAGATCCTTGTTCCCACCTCTGTACGCATGGCACAGCATGGTGCATTTGACAAGAAGACTGAGGCAGAAGAAATCCCTGTGGTGCAGTATATCTGCTCTCATTGCTGTAATAAGTGATAGCTCAAGTTGTGGAGCTAACTAGAGGACAGTGTTGTCAACATGCAGGATGGATGCCAGTGAAAAGGGGACAGCTAAGACCAGAAAGCTCTATGACGGTCCTGGACCGAAGAGCACAGATCACCAAGGACAGCAGCTGCATTAAACTCCTACGTATCTCAAACAATAAAACATTAGCAGATAGAACACGATAATGTCATGTCAGGGTCAGGTACACAACAGTGAATGTAGAGCCAATATCAGTATCAGTCAGCACTGACTGTATGGCCTTTACCCACAGTCTCTTAACCTACAGACAGCAAAATGTCTATCAAAAATAGTTACGATTTTGTTACCACCACATCCTAATATAAGATGGAATCTGAGTTACACATAAACTACATCAAGCCCAGTTTTCTCATACTTAGTCCCTCGCCACAGTCACCTTCGTTTTAATTACAGCTATCTTAGACTTGATAAGATTATACCAATACTTTTTCTAGGTGACCCCTGTTATTTTTATATGTGTGTCCGTACATAAATGCTCACAATGGCAGTGAGTGCACTATGATAATTAGCAAATTTAATGTTAAGCACATCCATCAAGTTAGTTCAATGTGTCAGCATGCTAACGTTTGCTAATTACCACCAAACACACGGCTAAGGTTAATGAAAATGTTAGCAGGTTTGGACATATTTAAATTTTGACCTAATGATGGCTCTAGAGGAAAAGTCAGTAGAATTCATCCTCTGGGGACCATGAATGTCTGTAGAAATTCCATGGCAATCAATCCAATAGTTGGTGAGATGTTTTAGAGCCTAATTCCACCTGGTATTAACATGTTTCTTGAGAGATGAGATCACAAGTGGACAGATATATGTCTGTCTGTTCACACCTGGCATTACAATGTGTCTCCACATGCATCTCGAGTGAAAACTTGGGATTGGATCTCACTTCCTCTATGCAAATAAAAATGTAGCCTTCATCATTTCATTTAACATCATAGGAGACTGCTGCTGCAGGAGTGTGAGCTCCATGCCAAGGACAGTTGGTGAGAGTCAACCTGCACACACACACAGTCACAGCAGTACCTGTTAGCATTGCATGGCTAACATTACCTAACAGTTATCAACAGGCTTAACGCCAATGTTGAGTTTGTTTGGAGCATTTAACAGCTACTGCTTTGGCTGTATTAGCTCGTGCTAATCGGGCTTACACTGAACTGACCATTCACAGAGGACAGCAGGTCAGGAGATTCAGTCTTTCAGTGCTGCAGCTAACCTGTGTAACGGCAGCAACAGAAGGTTTGCTTATCTGACAGGGAGTCTAAGGACGTCAGCTCAGGACACATAAGCATACACACTGCTGAAAGAATGTGGCCTGGTGTGACCCAGACCACCTCAAGTGTGGGCTGAGCAGACGCTCAGACACATTGAGGACACATTCACATCCGTTCTTAAAGCTGTCCATTTGTGAGCTGATCACCCAAGATGCATGTTAATGCAGGGTGTAAATAGGGCCTCAGTCAAGACCAAAGCAGTGGACTGAAAATACTTAAGTCACTCAGCTAGCGTGGCTAAAGTGAGTCACTGAGTAACTCGTGAGTGATACATCAAACTCTGTTGCAATCAAAGACTAATGAGAAGTCATGGGATCAAACAGCATATTGCTCATCTACAGTCTGTTGGGAGTTCTTAGCATATGTTTCTCCAGGGTACATCCAAGATAAAGTCATCAAAGAGTTGCCACTGAATGGACACATGAATTCATGTCTGTTGGTTCAAAGGCTGGCAGCAAGTTTGGGGACTGGCAGTGCCTGCAAACCTGGCAGGTGTACTAAACCAGTGCTAAAAGGGAGCTATTCATCTGACTGAAGACACTAGAACTCCCTTCAGCAAGAACACACACCCACACACAGACAGAACTTTGATCCCTAACCAAACTTGACTAGACAGGTTTGGGAGGGACCTAATAAGGCATTGTTACAACAGCACTCATCTGCCATCCTGTATTGCCACAAAAGAAAGATAGCTAAGTTCGATTCATTGGAACCTGGACTGGCTTGTGTCAGACTGTCAGTCTTGGGGCAACTGCAACGTGAGCCAAATAGAAGGCCTCCCACGCTGTCTGAGTATAATGAGGGTTAATCTCTTTGCAGCTGCAAGTAAGAACAGACAGTTTGTGAGACCGGCACGAAAAGGCCTGGTGGCACTTTTGACCGGTCACAGTGTACAACGGCAGAGGGGTTTCAAGGTTACACATGGACGTGACTAATGCACGGGGTAAACATACAACACGCGAAGCTGTGTGTGACCTCATAGAGTTAGTATTTTGACCTGTACAGATCAGGAACATTAAAGAGGCAAGCTTAAACATAACAAATCAGACATAAGCAAAATGAGAAATATTCAAAAACATCCTCTATACCCTAGAACTGCTAGCACAGTATTAGCACCAAAATTAGGGGGTTAAACTCCAGGTACACAAAACGAGGAAGAGATAAACCAAACAATCCTCTGGCATCCAGCTCCTCTGAGAGTTTGATGTCACTCTCAATGCTTTTTTAACCTTTACAAAACCACTCTGTTTCAATTTCCTGCAACATGCTGCTCTCTTACCTTGCCCCTTGTGTTTCCTTAAGCCCCAGAAAACAATCAGGGTGACTAGGTGCCCCACAACCACAAGGGCGGGGAGAGTGGCTCCTGGGGGGCTTGAAGGCATTTGTTGGGACAGATAGAGATAAGGTAGAGGGGATGAGGGGATAAGCCCTGGCTGTGGTGACAGGTGGGCCTTCACTGGGCCGGGGAAGAGGGGAGTGGGGCAGTGTGGGTGTGGCAGGGACATTTTAAAAAAAGGACGACCCAGGCAGGAATTCCTGCTGTTTCCCCCCACCCTGAGGTTATTACTCGAATTCTTCTTCTTCTGGTCTGCCTCTCCTGATTAGTTCAGCTGTCTTCAGATACTGTCTTGACTGATGTATCCTTTACAATATGGGGTTTCTTTTCCAAAGGACAGCATTAAAAGAGAAAATAATCCTGTCCTTATTTTTTTATTTCAAGTTTTGCTGCTATAGATTTCTCTATCTTTCAGGTTAGGCACCTTTCTGTGTGAATTTATTAGGAAGAACTTGCTGCTTATCTGATGCACCTCTGTGATTCATTCCATCATGCTACTACCTCCTGGTATCACTCAGAATGGGCTTGTTATCTGCATTCTTGGCTGATAACCAATTTCTGGAGAATAGGGTGAAGCCGTAATCATTAGTCTGAGGTGAGTCCAACAGGATTTTCCTTTTTTGATGCAGTCTTTATAAAAGGACTCTGTGATTATTAGAACAGCCTTTAAAAGTATTACTATTGAATATCTTGAAGCAGCAAATGACAACTGAGATAAAATTTCTTTATATTTCAGTAAAAAAGATAGGTGTGTGATAAAAGTGAAAATACAAAAACAAATTTAAAAAGCCCTATTGTTATTTTCAACAAAACAATAACAAACACACTTCATTACACTTGGATTGATACAAAAGCAGGTGGTCGTAGTTTTTCCGGCAATCTGAAACAGCCCAGACAGACACACACAGCTGTCTAACTAAAAGGTCTGGAATAACATACACTGTATAAGTCACCCTAGCTTGTTGATGTCCATCAGATGTGTTATTGACAAGACAAACACCTCCTGAAAGGAGTGAGCGGAGGGTGGGGGGTGGGGGTAGGGAGTTACATATCCCTCCTCAACCTCTGGCCTCACCTACTTCTATCTACATACCATCAAATAAAGGAAAATGTTGAAGGCAGCCAGCCTCACTCATGATTCAAGTCAGTCACATTGCAGACAGGTTTAAATATGGAACACAATCTGCGCCGCAGTAGCTGAAGGTTACTCTACGTTAAATGTGTGTTCGTCGCTTCAGTCGTGCTCTGATCAGGAACACAACAAATTCACACGGAGCCTTTGCCAAAAACTCAACGACGGTCAGCAGCCAGACAGACAAACGCAGTTAGACACAGACACGCCACAGCAACCCCCACTCTGTGGACCTACCAGGTATGATCTTCATCTAAAGAGACGGTACAGGGGAGGAAGAGGAGGACTGGGTGGAAAAAAATAGAGCTGGACTGAGGGACAATGAAGAGGACAGGAGAGGCTCCTGTTTGTTCGCTCTGAACTCCCTTGTTTCTCCCTTGTGTTGAATTTTGACAGGCTGCGTCTGCTGCTTGGATCTGTCAGCCTGCTCTCTCATGGCCAAGGGAGGAGGGACGACACGCCAGGGCAGGGGAAGGGGGCAGGGGCGAGGGGCGATGAGGGCTGAGAGGGGTGGGTGGCCAAGGGGAGTGGGCTGTACACTGAGGGTTATAAATATCTACCAGAGCCAGATGATCACACAGTGTCACAGTTAGAAACTGATGGTAGAGCCCTGGCGGGACACTTGGCTATAGTCGCTCCCTAGAGACACCCCCCACAAACACAAGCAGACACACATCCCCCCCCCTTCCTACTGCTCTCTTTGATGATGATGGTGGCAAGTTTATTTTGTCATATTAAGTCACAGCACCCAGCCAGGAAACAGATCTCAATCAAGAGCCCTCTGGGAAACAGCATCATTAACATATGCTAGAGACATCATGTGGACATAATATTGTCAGCACATACAGAAGTAGACTCATCACTATTATACGAGAAGAAGCATTGATGCCATACAGTACATGGTTTACTTGATGATAAAACAAAATACCACATGTGATGTGATGTGACACAGTCGTAAAACTCCCAAACTCCATTTCTGATTTCCTTACTTCGGTACTAACTTTCACACTGCTAATTTTTGTGGATCTCCGTGATGTTTTCAGCTTGTTCTACAGTTCCTCTCATGATGCATCACTTATATCAAGAGTGTTCGCTCAATGCCTGACATTTAAACTGTAAATGAGACAGATTAAACTGGATATGTTCAGCGTCATTATGGGAAAAACCACTGGCAGTAACTCTAAGGAGACAGAAATAGCAACAAAGTCAGTAAATATGAAAGCTGTGGGCTAAGATGGATTCAGTAATTATTAAATCATATAGCCGCACACAGAGTCTACTGATAGACAGATTGCCAGAGAGATAAGCATGGCGACAGCTCTCAATGTTCATCCCCTATTGCTTTTGGGATCACAGCAATGCACAACATTCTCTAAATATAGTAGCTTCTAATATGTACGTACGGCTTCATCAATTGTAGCGTTGACAACTGGTTCCAGTTCTCTGTAAAAGCAATTCCAGTCAGTGTCTGGAGAGTAGAGCTGGGATAGTCTTCTCTCATGACACTAAAGATGGATGCCCTGTGTGAAACCACGACAGCTATACTGAGAAACCATGTAGGGGCTTTACAGAGGATTGCAGGGAATTCCTCCATGAACATCCTTATGTGCCTTCACAAACTCCTGAACTTAAAGGGGAACTATGCCCATTTTCAAAATTCATAGACCATGAATGGACGTTATAGATGACACTAAGAGCACCCAGACGAATGTGAGAGCGGCTTATTTCCACAAATATTGATTGAATTTTCTCTTAGGCCATAGAAATGACATATTCTTAATTTAGGTGGTGTGCCCCTTTAACTAAGCCTCACGCACACATCAGTCATGTCAGGACGCAAAGCAGAAAGGTATTCCAAGCTTGTGTCCAGAGGGGAATACCTCTGGTCTCAATGTACACCCATATACTGCTGGATCTCTATTTTGTAAACACTGCTTTAGCCCCACTTAAAAATCAATCTTAACTAAGCAGGTGGTGAGCTTGCTCTTGAGAAAAAGCTGCATAAAGTAAACATAAAGGTCAAATTTAACACAGGGCTAAAAAATCCCAATGAAAACATGTGTAGGCTCTACAGAGGCCTCTCAAACTTTAACTATTCTTCCAACTTTCTCACAAAACTGAAGTGGAGTTAGTCAGCCCCTGTAATAAGGCCCAACATGTACCCTGGGAAATGACTAACATCATAACCATCTCAGCCAAACCCTCAATATATTCCACATGTTATCGATCTTTCTGTTTCCTGGGTCTGGCCTGCAGTTAGCTAACTGTTTTATTGCTATAACAGATTTCTGACTTTGCATCACTGTCCAGCGTCTAGTCATTATGTTGCAATGGATTGCTATTAAATTTGATACCAAACACTTTGTGCTCGCCAACGCGGCACTTCAAAACTGGCAACTAAAACTCCTGTGTTGGAAGATCACACACAACCGGCCCATGGGAGAGGATTATGTTTTGGTTGCTCATCACAGTGTCTGTAATCATTCATGCACACTTTTTCATCACTTTTTCATTATTTACATCTTTCAAAAATCTAAGTTTTAAATTGATATCAGAGGGGTACTGATTACTGATGTTTGTTTTATATTTAAATCAGGATTTGACAGAAATATTGCAGTAGCTTTGGAGGATTACAGCCTTCTTCTCGAGTTTCATTCTGTATTTTCAGAACTGGCATGGACTGCGTCAACAGTATCTCTTCATTGTCAAAATGTTTGTGTCTCAATTTATGAAATGTAAGCATTCGTCCTGACACTTATGAGTGCAATAAAATATCAGAAGTGATTTAAAAGGCGGAGTCAGCAGTAAAAGATAGGGCACAGCAGCTCGGTCACTGACCCTGTTTTGAGCAAAACATCGCTGGTGGTCAACAGCAGCATGAGATTCTACTTAAGCTGCCAACTCACAACACACTCCTGATAGATAGCACAAGACTGGACATTCATTTTGTCCCCCATTCTTTTTTTTTTCTCCTCAAAAAGGTCAGGCTCATAACTCAAGCTCGCAGATTTGAGAATGGTCTGTGTGAGTCATAGGATCAAAATGATGTGCCACCATAATGAGAGGCACAAAGCTGCAGCCATACTGCAGCTCTTCATTTAAGCTATCACACAAATATGCGTTGGGCATGATTTCAGAGATGAAAAACATGGAGGACCTCACTGCCCTGTCTGGGATGTGATTTACTCAAATTGCCCCTGGTGCCATGTGTGGGCAGAGTTTAAACAGCCTCTCCAGCATGTCCATGTCATACAGAGCACGGACAGCACCCTCCCTTCAAGAAATCAAAAGTGCCACACCGTAATGTCAGAAGTGTTCCCTTGAAATCTAAACCAGCTTAAGGAGCCCTTGTTTTGAAAGCAACATTTTTGTGGCGCAAGTTGAATTTTAAAATACTTTCCTTCTTCCTTGTTTCCACATCACTATTGCAATAAAGAAGAGGCAGAAACTGGAGTAAGACAAAGACAGACATACCTAACTCTAACTATACCCCAGGGTCCAACTGGTTCTGCTGACAGCTTGATGAGCTAACATACCTAGAATACCACACTCAGATGGATCACAGCCCAAAAAATTGTACCTTTGCAAACCACTGTCCTGTCTGACACTACTCATCATATCTGTTGTAAAAAATCAGAAGGGAACTGCTTTGGCAACGGTGCAGAAATCTAGTAAATGCAAAGCTTTATAAGCAAAAGGAAAACAAGGTTTATCCACACATGCATGCATTACTTGGAGTTTTACCAAAACTGACTACAGTTGTAGCATATGGTGTGTGTGACACATGACAATGGTTGGTAATGGACAGCAGATGTCAGCAGTGGGTCACCGAACACAGTGGTCATCTGATAGACTTGCACTGCTGTGGCCAGATCTGATAATGCCACAGACTCCAAAGTAAAACTGAGATCTTTGTGAATGTTCAGTTTTAATCATCAATATTAAAGATAAGGTTTTTTTAGATGTTGAATCACTGCAATGAATCTAAGTTAAGTTTAAAGTTGTGTTTATGATGAGTCCCATATGCTGTTTACTGTGTATGTGGGTCATAAATAAAGTTTTATCAAAGTGCAAATAAGGACTTATTTTCCTGATGAGTTCCACAGATTGAATAAAGGAACGTGGCTGCTAATTGAATCCAGATCTGCTGTCACATGTGGAACCAAACAAACACACCCTGCGAGCTGTGAGCAAGCTATTCCAGCTTCCTGACTCTTTGTCCGTTGCTCACACCCACAACAGACAACGCCCATGTGAGGTCCTTGCCATACGCCCTCTGAGGGCTGCAAAAATGCACATGACAGTCAAAACATCACATTATTTCACTGTTGAAAGTTGTGAAATATTAGACATCAGCCAAGATCTAGAATCACATGAACATGCATCATGATTTAGGATGAACACTGCAAGTTTCACTTCAGCAGAACCAACCGCAGAATCAGATGGCACCTTTTTTTAGGGCGTAGAGCAAAAGAGGCCCACGTTTACTACTACTATCACATTGCCTGCATAACTCCCATATCCTACACATACCATTTCATAATGGTATGCAAGGGGAATGCTTATCTTCTCTGCAAGACAGGCTGAAAAGAGAAGCAAGAAAACAACCACAGAACATAAAACAGTGCCAAGAACATAGTCTTACTGGGGCAAAGAGGAGAAACTCTCCCAAAAGCACCACACCTCCCTTTCTCAGGCAGCCTGGCTTGAACTCACACACAACTATCTCTACAGGGAACAGGCGAGGCTGAATCTCAGCAAACAGCCCCACCTTGTTGGAATGACTGCAGGTCTGCATAATTTCATTTGGCAAATACTCAGAGATGGCTCCAGAGATTACTGTTTGCACTGACACATGTGCAGCACAGTTCACTCCTTAACCAAAATTTGGAGTACCCCACCCAAAAAGTCTTGGGTTTGTTCAATAGAATGATAATTGCCACTGACACATGCTCTGCGTGTAAATACTGTATTAAATTATATGTGACATTTACTTAATGATGAAGTATAGTTTTATGTAGCTGCTAAGTATAACTTTCACCTGTGATTATGCTTGTCATTATGCCTGTGTGAAAACTGACAGTGCCTCGAATACACTACAGGGCATGCAATGACAGTGTTACTGAGCCTTCATCTATTTTAACACACAGATAATTAAATCACAGCCACATCTCAACTGAGTCTTCTCACCAGCTCACTGAAACTATTCCTAAAGAGAGACTGCCTCTAGTCCACATCACAAAGCAGAAGCCGGGCTCTCTACCATGTAACTTTAAGCTATAAACTGCAATTAAATTACCCCAAATAACACTTTGGAAGAGAAGTAAGAAACAATTACAGTATGGGAACATACGTCAGAGAATGAAATACTAAGTCCATAACAATATGGAGGAGCAACAATCGAGCTGTCATCAGATACCCTACCAAATACCTCCCATGCTTCAAAGAAAGGTGAGAACCTTGATGTTAGGGCGATTACATCACATGCACAGGGAGAGTAAGACAAGCTAGAGTAGGTTATTTGGCATGCATTCAAACAAACCTTCAAAGAAGTTAGGCCATTGCTTCTCCTCTGGCGCCTCCAGTGAGTGGTCCCAGTCTTCCTCAGGTGAGGCTCCTTGCACTCTGACCCCTGGTGCCGCTGCCAAAAGTGCACGCTCTATGGCAATTTCTTCCAGAACATCCAGATCCAGTTCCTCTTCATCCTCCGCAGGTATTACAGGTGGAGGAGGTGACTGTCCCCCTGCATCAGGACTAATAATCTGCTTCACCTCAACTATCTCTTCAACCACTACAATTTTCTTCCTCATGGTGGCCTCGTCTGTGTCTGAGCTTCCGGACTCACAGTTGTCCACCAGGTGAAGCTGGTCAGGCTGGGCAGCTGCGGGTGTGGCAGTGGCAGAGGGTGTGTCCTCTTCCAAGTCCTTCTTCTTCTCTTCCTCCTGTTTTAAGGCCGCGGAAACAGAGAGCCTTTTCTCTGTGCTGCGCTCTGCTGCCTGACTGGCTGAATGTTGTGCAACTCTGGGAGGCTCCTCTTGCTTGTCGAGGGGGCTGGCTTGAGCCGGAGCTACAGCTGCCTGTGCTGTTACCGCTGGTGCTGCTGACGCTAATTCTCCGGCTGCGGGTGCTTCCCTCGCAGTGGAGAATGTTTTTGGTTTCGGAACCTCCCGCTTGATTTTTTCTGTAAAGAGCAGCGCTGGCTCCACCTCCCCTTTGTCTGCCGGGGCCTCACAGAGCACAGCTGCTGCCTGCTTGGTTTCCTCACTGCACATTCTTTCAGGAGTCATCTTTGGAGAAACATTTAGTTCTGTCACTTCAGAGGTCGTGACACGGCTGTCTTTAACTGTGGCCTTGGGCAATGATGTAATGTTAGGGGATGGTTCAGCTTCAGGCAAAAAGACAGGCTTTGTGTTTATGGTGTCTGATGGTGGTGGCTGCGCCTGCTTCTTCCCTTTACCTTTTTTCTTCCCTTTTGAAGATTCCTCTGCAGCTTTCCCCGTGCTTATTAAGGATTTAGTCTCAACTGTGGGTTTCTGAGATTCTGACGCTGGCACAGGGCTTTTCCCTTCAGGTTTAGGACTTGCTTGTATGAGCTCCACTTGGGTTATTTTCTGCACAGTCACTGTTTCCACTTTAGTGACAGTCAATTCCTCAGACTTCACTGGCTCCGCGTGGGGCGATTTAGCGGTTAACTTGTCCTCAGAGCATAATGGTCCATGTGTTTTTTTGCTGACACTGCTTCCCTCAACCTTCTCTTTTACTTGTGCATCATCTTTGAGCACCACTGGGGGCACTGCTGGGATCTGATCTTGTGGTTGTGATGCTACTTCAGAAATACTTTGGTCCTTAGTTTGTTTAGAGACTTCCACTACTGGCTCCATTTTAGTTTGTTTAGGGGCTTTCTTTATTTTCCCTCCATCAGTATCTATTTTAGCCTGAGTCTTTTTTTCCTCTACCGGCCCCTCAGTCTTTATGCTGGTAAACACGGTCTGTTGCTCTGAGATAGTCACTGATGTGGGTTGAAGGGTTTTTTCAGCCACCTCCTTAGGGGCCATGTCTACACAGGGTTTATCCTTCTCCATCTTTGACTCAGGTAGTTCCTCAACACTCTTGGATCTCTCACCTTGAGATTTCTTTTTCTTCCTTTTCGATTTAGAGCTTCCCTCAACTACTGGTCTGGTTTCCGTAACCACCTCTGTAGTGGCAATATTTTCACTGACCTGAGGTGACTCTTTTTGCGCTAATGTCGGGCCCTGTACTGAGGCTTTAAGGGCCTCATCTGGCACTATTTTTTCATCTTTCTTCTCTGTATCTGTAGCTTTCCCTTTGACGGGTTTTGCATCTTCAGAACTGGCAGTTGGTGCAGAGAGAGCTGTTTTACTAATAGTAGTTTTAACTTCAAATATTGAGGACTCAGTCACCACAGTGGGTTCCCTTGTTGAGAGATTCGCTGAGGTCACTTCAGCATCAGTGGGCACCTGAGTCACTTTAACTTTAGAGAGCTCTTTTCCTGCATTAGTGGATGACACTGGCTCCATGGTGGTACTGTCAGGTGGGGGTTTGGTGGTCTCCTGAGTAACAGTTACTTTGGCAGTTTTCTTGGCTTTCTCATCATCTGTTTTGGATTCAACTGGGGTCTTCGCTTCTGCAGGTTTAATTGATTCCTCATTGACCTTTGCACTCTTAAGCTTCTCCTCCTTGATGTCTTTACTGTCAGGTTTTGTTATGACAGGGGTGTCAGTGTTAGTGTCAGTGAGGAGTTTGGAGGTTTCCTGAGCAGCAGCCTTTGTGATAACTGGCTGGGCCGTCATGTTATCAGGTGCTGTTTCAGCTGTGGCCTTGACCTCTGCAGATTTAACTAGACCCACAATCATCTTTTTTGTCTTCTCTTTCTTGACACCTTTATTGGCGGGTTTTGCCAAGTCAGGGGTGGAAGCGTCAGTGTCAGTGAGCAGGCTGGAGGTTTCCTGATCAGCAGCCATTGTAATAGCTGCTTGGGGTTTTACTACAGCATTTGCTGTTTCTGATGCAGCCTTGGCGTCTGCCGATTTAACTGGATCAACAATCACCTTTTTTCTTTTGTCTTCCTTGACATCTTTACTGACAGGTTTTGTGATGATAGAGGTGGAAGTCACAGTGGTAGTAATGATTGTGGAGGTTTCTTGAGCAGCAGCCTTTGTGATAGCTGGCTGGGCCGTCATGTTATCAGTTGCTGGTTTGGCTATGGTTTTGACCTCTGCAGATTTAACTGGATCCACAATCATCTTTTTTGCCTTCCCTTCCTTCACATCTTTACTGACAGGTTTTGTGATGACAGGGGTGGCAGTGTTGGCGTCAGTAATGAGTTTGGAGGTTTCCTGAGCAGCAGCCTTTGTGATAAGTGGCTGGGCCGTCATGTTATCAGGTGCTGTTTCAGCTGTGGCCTTGACCTCTGCAGATTTAACTGGATCTGCAATCACTTTTGTTGTCTTCTCTCCTTTGACATCTTTCTCGGCAGGTTTTGTGATGACAGGGCTGAAAGTGTATGTGTCAGTGAAAAGACTGGACATTTCTGGAGCAGCAGCCTTTGTCATAACTTCTTGGGGTTTTTCTTCATCATTTACCACTTCACTTGTAGCCTTGATCTCTGCAGACTGAATCGGATCCATGGTCACCTTAATTGTTTTCTCTTCCTTGATATCTTTTTTGACAGATTTTGTGATGACAGGAGTGGCATTGGGAGTAAGCAGACTGGAGGTTTCCTGAGAGGCAGCCATTGTAATAACTGCCTGGGGCTTTACTTTATCATGCACAGTTTCAGCCATAGCCTCAACCTGTGCAGATTTAATTGGATCCACAATCACCTTTTTTGTCTTCTCCTCTTTGACTACTGTATCATGAAGCATTGTTATAGCTGAATTGCCTGTTACCACTTCCTTAGGCTTCATGGAAGCTTTTTCATCAGCGATCTTGAGCTTCTCTGTATTTATTTTGGCAGTGGATGGTTCAGCTGCAATCTTTGATGTTGCAGCACCTGTAGCCTCAGCGACAGCAGCCACACTTAATGGTAGGGCTGCCTTGGAGAACACTGATGTAAGAGTGGTCTGTGGCGCATCCTGTTTCAAAGCTGCTCTCTGAGTCTGGGCAGAAATTGGTGCCTCCTTTTGGACTTCAGCCACTCTTCTCTCCTGTGAGGCTGTTACTGGCTTCTCACTGCTCACATCAGGCTGCTGATGAGAGACTCTTCTCACCTTGCCATCCTCCATCATTGCTGACTCATTTCTGAAGTTGTTTCCCCTCCTAAAAAGAGGCTGACGCTGGTCCTCCATTTCCCATGATGCTTTTGGCCTGACTGGTTCTGCAGCCAGCGGACGACCCCTAAACCTGGGGGTCCTATCAGAGTAGCTCTCTTTTTCTCCAGGACCCATCATCTTATGGCGGTAGCCTTGACGCTCAGCCAGAGACTCCTGGCTCTCTGCTTCACCCCTGCGTCCTGGCTTAGGAACATAAGAAGTAGGACCTTCTACAGATTGGACCCGAGAAGCCCGGTGGGCAATGGCCAGGGTGGCAGCTGGCTTCCTGATCCTCTGCAAGGAGGCAGGAACAATCTCAGGGGGCAGGTGGAGGTAGTCACGCAGGTAAACAATGCCCTCGTTGGTCAAGTACCAGTAAAAATGTCTCCAGGCAAAAGTCTCTTTCACATAACCCCGAGACTTAAGAGACCCCATGGCACGGATTACTTGTAGGTTGCTCACACCTTCTATCTCAG
This sequence comes from Epinephelus lanceolatus, assembly GCF_041903045.1. Taxonomy (NCBI): domain Eukaryota; kingdom Metazoa; phylum Chordata; class Actinopteri; order Perciformes; family Serranidae; genus Epinephelus; species Epinephelus lanceolatus. The sequence goes on from NC_135743.1 coordinate 33,214,187, forward strand.
GGTGCTTGGCCTGAGGCCTCTTGTCCTTCTTGGCCACCATGACACCATCCCTGAACAGGACCTCATAGATAGCCCTCAGTTCCCGCAGGGGCATCAGCATTCCAGCAACCATTGTGCTTTATATCAGTATGCTCTCTCAAAGTAAAACTGAAAATCACAACATGAAAGGAAAATAATAAAGATAATCTCACGTCTTGTTGTGTGAAAGAATCCAGTGGCAAAACCAGCTGTCACGTGCTTCTCAATTCAATTAGAAAAAAAATGAGAGAAGAAATCCTTGTAAGCTTTTTTCCTTACTCTCTTTTCCTCCTGTTCTTGCTGATCCGTTGGATATCGTGAAGAAAAAGTATATTCCTCTGTGAGATCTGACTTAAACAAAGTCAAAAGTGTGCTGTCCCCCCCAACACTCAGCGTGGCTGGGAATGAACAGTCTCCGTTCTGCCGAGATGGCAATGACAGAATGGAAGAGAGGCAGCGTGTGTGTGAGAGTGTGAGAGAGAGAGAGTGAAGCACACTTCTCGGTCCGGCTCCTCCTACCTTCTCTCTCTATTTCTTAGGAAAAAACTGGCATGGAAAAAAAATCTCACTAAAGTAAATAGTACAGCAGGAAGTATGAGGCGAAGAAAAAAAAAAAAGCATATGCAATAAACTGATTGAAATAAAGAGGGTGCAAAGTTAAATAGATGGAGCAACACACCTAAGAAGTGTGTTAGAGCACATGCTCTGTAGCTCTGTGACTCTCACAGAGACGCCTACCCACACACCAAAGCACACGCCTCCTATAATGTACACACACACCTCTAAACACACATTAAGACTGGCAGACAAACACCCGTTGGCGTGTCACACACACACCGGTCCAGCAAATGAGCTGTTCTGAACAGGGATTAGTTTAGAGAAGAAAGAGAGTCAACCAGTTGGCATACATCTATCCTGCCTTGGGCATCAACTGTATGTGGGTTATCAAGTACATGGCGTGTAGTTTTACACATTTGCTGATCAGGTATCACTGAAAAGCTTTTACGCACAGGGTGTGGCCTTTTGCATGTGTAAAGTAAAGGTGACATGTATCATCATGAATGTATTTTGGTCTCCAGGATCATAAAGAATATGGAAAGACAAAACTGACATGGCAGTTTAACTCCCACACTGGTGGTCTGATAGGACCCATGCTGATTTAGTCCAAGTTCAAGTCTAATCATGTCTACGTTTGTTGGACGGTCACCAAGTCACCAAATGAAGGAAATGACATCGCCTTATTAGTGTTTCCCATTGCAACTCATTAAAGTGATGCAACAGGCTGCAAAGCACCCTAAAGTTGTGCTGCTGCTTCAGACACCTAACATTCGGGCTCTGTGCCTCCATTTAGCTGGCAACCAAGACTCTGTCTTGCGCAACTATATAAAGAACTGCGCATTATAGCTAACCTTTTCAGCACTCCCAGGAACATGATATCAGATTTCTATCCCTAGATCACTTCTCCCTTCTGTACATCTGTCTCCCGTTCGTCTCTCTGTGTCAGTGAGAGCGTCCTCTCGTAGCCAGTGTCAGAGCCAAACTGGCAGGAAAACTGACCATTGTAGGATAAAGCAGAGGAGTGCATGTTCACTCATCTCATTGAAAAAGAAAAAGGATTTACTGAAGAGTAGAGTAAGCTCAGGGAACCATGCTGGAACACAGTGATCTAGTTGCGAAATTATAGAGGCAATGAAATGATGCATTCCCCCCGCTGTTTGAAACCACACACACTATTACACATCCAAACACTGGTGGAAAACTGTTTTCATTTTATTCGCCATGGCAACAGTCAAATGAAGTGAGCCAGTTCTGACTAAGCCACATATCCGCTTTCGGGGCTGCAGCGGAGCAGCGGGCCATAAATCTGTTGTCCTGGACAGCTGGACTACACTGTCATTTATCAGACCACTATTTGCAAAGACAGTGTGATCTGAGACAAGCTATTAGCACGCTGTCAAGCTTTCATTAGCAATCAGGAATATAACAAATTACCTGGGGGCAATATTATAGTCATATGTGCTTAAAACCATGGACAAACATTAAAGGGGCTCTTTGCTGATTTTCAACCAGCTTTATATAATTACAGTGTGGGCGATATGTGTAAATGAATGATGGTAAACTTCTCTCCATCTTACCAGTGCAAAGATCCCCCTGCTTATATCTCAGCTCAAATCTGCTGGATGACCGGTTTTACATATTTTAGTGCACTGTTTGGCTGTAATACAAGAATTTGTGAACAGGAAGTGGTCGCCACACTGTCTCCTGTGTTGCTGAAATGGAGGCTGATAAAACTGAGATTCTTAAAAGCGTATTCTTTAAGACAATATAGACGGCTGCCTAGGGTGCCACTGGGGGGGCGGGCTTGCCTAGGGCACAAAATATGCTAGGTCCGGCACTGATTGCTGATCAAATATGAACCAACTAAAACATATTTTAACTTACCATTTAACTGTAATTCAAAATAATTTGTTATTAGCCAGCCGTCATATTGTTTCATTGTCAAATCAGCCAAGCTCACATTATGTCCCCCACCAGCGGGAGCTTTTATTGGTCTAGTGCAGTGCATTCTGGTAGCTGTAGGATTCTCTACCTCTTGAGCAAAAGCAAATGTCACAGCCCCTTTCCTCTGTTCTCTCTGGTCATGTAGCACCAATTTTAAAAGTATTATCATCTTTCAACTGCATAGACAGGCCATCTTTCCAACAGTGAAATATTCCTTTACATATAGAGACACTAAAAGTAGTTTTTAGCAGTTATGTCTTCACTAATGCTATCAGGTAAACAATCCCTGTCACACAACAGTTCCTTGACATCTACCAAGTCAGACTAGGAGGTGACGCCCAAGACCATGAATGTACTCCTCCTATCGCAGATATGCTCTAAAGCATCTCTTAAGATATCTTAAGATGTTCATGTGGGGTTAATGACTCAGACTGATGGCTGGGAGGAGTTTTCAGTGGAGGAACAAAAGGATCCTCAGGTTCATTGTACAGGAGAGGCATTCTTCTGTATTACGAAACTATGAAATGCTTTATCATTGACATGCTGCAGTTTGCCCTGCATTGAAGCAGAGGAAGTGGACGTGGCAGTTGGTACAAGCCGGCTCTGTGTGTGCACGTCTAAGTATGTACAGTGTATGTAAATTACATCAAGATGGCTCTGAAGCTTGCTCAACTCAATTTGGCAATTTGTGTCACACTGCTGATTGTCTTGGCAGTTGAGAGGTCATGCCAAACAACATATAAGGCACTCATTCAAACAGGAAAAGAAAAAAGCAAATGTGTTGCAGATCAGCACCAATGACACACCAGTAAACTATGTCTTCAAATTCATTCCTGGAGCCCTCATCTCATTTGGGGTAATCTGCATTACCATGCATGGTGGTTTGCTCTCCTGGCCGCATATCACTGTGATTTCATGCACTGTTTATGCACAAAGTGTTCAATGAACTTCAAACTTCCCACAGTGACCCTTATTCTGGCCTGAGGCCCAGTCCCCTCAGCCACCCAAATATTCAATATGCCCACTTCAATTCAAATAGTGTATTCCCCTTTGCTATAGACATGCTGCTTTTTACAGTGACTTGGTGGTTACAGTAGCTGCATGAAGATTTGAGGTGGCATTAGCAACATGATAAATGATCAGAAATAGACCCTTTGACAGGAACGGAACTTACGCTTACTATAGACCTAATGGCGTCTAATTTCAGTCTATAAAGAGATACTGCAGCAGCAGACAGCTGCAAATAGGACCATGATTTGATTGACTGAAGCAGATAAAGGAGTAATAAGACTTTGGGGAAGAGAGAATAGTTTCCTGGTGAGGAGTCCATTCCTGCTTCAATGTTTCAGGACTCCATGGGTCCCAGAATAGACTTGTCACCACCAACCAATGGTGGCTGGCGACTGGCCAACTGTAAAGGCCTGCTGCTCTGTGAGGTCCTACACACGTGTCCTTCCTTCTGATATCAGATCAAAGCTACTCCTGCCACTTCCAAGGAAAGCAAAGGTCAACAGAGCCTTTACCCACTAATGTATGTGCTTACATTACAGTAAGTTAGTGCAACCAATGTCGAAACTAAAGAACATGGCAGAATGATGGATTCTCCTCATGAATGACACATGTAATTCTAATGTAGCCTCATACATTACTATCAAGTTGTTAAGGTTTACAGTGAGATTTATTTTAACCTTAAAGCAGGAACAAATGCAATAAGTCTAAGAGCAATAAGAGCTAGTAATGAGAACACACTGAAGCTTTCTAGCTGAGCACTACTAACTGGAACTAATTCTCACACAGTATTTTAAAGCACCATGCTGAAAATAAAGTTTAGACAGTAAGGCACCTACTGTTAAAAGCATATGAGGCGGATAAAACAGAAACAGAGAGGGATTTTAACATTAGGGGTGGGTGGCCCTCTACCCTAAATCATGACTTGCACTTATGGAGTCGTGACGAATCTTTCAGCAATGCAACGAAGCTCCTTTTTTATCCGGACGATAAGCCTATTTTCATCCGAGGGGCTTGTCTCCTGGCTGGGTATAGTTAGGTGGCTGACCCCTCAGTTGGGGACAGCTGTGCCCCCCTGACAGAGCTGACACATGTCAGAGCACAAACACCTCTGACCCAGGAACCGACTTAAATTAGAGATTGTTGTAAACAGCTTTATATGGAGGTGGGCGTTGTCACCACAGTAACTATAGCCTTTCCCAGTAATCCATTTTAATCGATTCATAAATTGATGCTTTACCTAATTATAAAAATTTAAGCAGTGTAATAAAAAAACATACAGTAAATTAGCATGAAAGAGCCTCCACAGAGTGAAAATAGAGACATAAAAATATTTCTTTAAAAGGAAAGGCTTTAACGTGTATCAAAAAAAAGAAGTACATTTGTTTCTGATATTACACGTTTCAGGTTTTAGTCAAGATGAATAAAGACAATAGTTAAGGCACAAACTACGGCACCTTTCTTAGACATCATACTTACATGGATCATTTGTGAAAAGCGCATTTTTGAAAAAGATGTATTGCAAACCTGTTAAACTGTTTTTCTTCTTTCCTTCAATAAAGGGTATTTTAACATAGATATAAACAGTACAGTTCAGACACCAAATGGATTATTTGACATAGTTTTGGCCCCAAAAGAAGAAAAAATAAATGACTGAAACTTAAATGTAGTTGATGTCCCCATTGTTTTAAATGGCAGGGTAGAATACTGTCGTAACCATTTCTTCCCTCAAAATACAGTTTGATTTTTAATTTGTTTTCCAGTCCAGAAAAACCTAAGTGACTCTTTATCATTATTGAACCACAATGGTGCAATTAGGCTTTAAATATTTTGGAAAGCTGTTTTTCTGTGGGCCCTCTGCAGTCCGCTTAGTGGTTAGATTTAATAGTTTTAACTGAATCTTGACAGTCCATAGCATATTCATTTGATGTTCCCTGATCATAGTCCAACAGTGCTAACCCTTAACTATTATTCTATTTCTATTGTGAAGTCTGAAGAACAGCTTTGCTAAAGCAACACGCCTGTTAATTCCAGCTTGCTACTGACATTACTGTGTACTTGATACTGAAACAGATACCTGTTTATATATATATATAAATCTGCACAGATTTTTATGCTAAGCTTCCAGTTTCTTTTACCAATGACTGAAGATTTCTTAAAGTGTTATTTAACTGTTGCTCAGAGATATCTTTGTCTCTTTCTGCCCTTTCAATTGCCAGTCTGGTTCAACCATTGCATAGAGATTTGTTCTCCATGTACAAAAACATGCCTTTTTTTGTGCAAACCATCAATACAAAACAACATTGATTTGTAAAGAACACAAGTCTGTAATGCTTATAGGACAACCTTAAAACATGAAAAACCATTCAAAAATGTAACGTAGTCCTCTCAGCCATCTGACTGTATCCAATGGCACTGTAGTTAACTGAAATAGTAAACATTTATACTTTTTTATGCCATGCTAGCGGTTTCTTGGGCTATTAATCTGTCTGTACTTTGGACGGTTGGTTGGTCAACCAATTTTGGTCCAAACTGAAATATCTCAACAACAACTGGATGGATGTTTGACAAACAATCATGGTCCCCAGAAGATGAAGCCAAACTACATTGGTGATCCTCTGACTTTTCCTCTAATGCCACCATGAGGTTGGCTGGGGGCTTGAAAAACATTTCCCATCAGCTTGAGCTGTACTTTGTGTGTAATTAGCAAATGTTAGCATGCTAACATGCTAAACTAAAATAATGAAGACGGTAAAGTTTAAGTTTATTTACTTTATTAATCCCCCTGAGGAGAAATACAATGTTTTCACTCTTGCTTGTCAATTACACACAGGTCCGACAGACACACACATGCACAAACAGGACCTATACATGCACAAAGTGGAGAGATATCAGGGTGAGGGGGCTGCCCTTGGTGAGGCACCCCGAGCGGTTGGGGGGTTCGGTGCCTTGCTCGGAACTGGCCCCTCTCCAGCCACCAGTCCACGCTCCATATTTTGGTCCGGACGGGGACTCGAACAGGCGACCCTCCGGTTCCCAACCCAAGTCCCTATGGACTGAGCTACTGCCGCCCTGCTAAACATCAGCAGTTTGTCACTGTAAGCATATCACTGAAGCATGCTTACATTAGCATTTAAGTCAAACCAGCACTGTGCCTGAGTGCAGCTTACTGAGTTGCTAGCAGAGCTGAAAAGGAAAAATCCCAAAAGATCTGTCATATTTTCACATTATTTTAACATAAACATGTCATACTTGTAGTTGTCCAGGCGCTATGGTACAGACTGTAAAGCCCTCTTGGAAAAAAATGTGATTTTGGGCTATATACAAACTTGACTTGTTGACTTGACAATTGTAATATGCTTTATTGACTGCACGTGATGCCTTAATCCCACCCTCAGATAACCTTGACTGATATTGCATGAACAACAGTGTCAATAAGTGCTTGTGCAGGCAGAGAAAGTAGTCTTTGAAATGCAAGAAGGATGAAGCCGCAAGGATTAACCCCTGGCACTAACTGGTCCCTGGCCACTCTGAGCGTAATTGGGGTGATCTAGTGGGGTTAAACATTGATGACTTGAAGGGAATTGTGAGTCGCATGCATTGCCCAAAGGACTAGAGGTACTTTGAGTGGTAGCCAGTACAAAAAAAACCCTCTATATACTCTCCAACCAAACACAAACTCACAGAAGTGTGCTAAACCACAGAATGGCTTAAGACAAAGAAGCACTGTGTGTTGGAAGGAGACTGAGAGGTGTCTTTGGCATTCCTCACACTGCTGCAAAAAGAAATAATCAACTGTTCTTGGATGACTGAGGTAAAGACAAGGGGCAAATTACAGCAGAAGAAGGAAAATTCTTTGTTGTGTTCAGAGCTCAGGGGCAAGAACAATAGACAAAGTAAATGTCTGAGATCAATCAAGACACTATAGGAACTGTTCTTGTTGCTTTGCCAACACAAACGTTTCTTGCCCCATAAATATCTTTGGAGTTATATAAGTCTTGTTAAAAGCAACCGTAGAGTAACAAATCTTTGTTTTATAAAGGACTGTGTAACTGTGTAAAAGTGAAAGAAAATGTCAGCAGAGAGTGGTTTTTGGGGAAAAGCTTAAGTTAAGCAATATAAAACTCTGCTGACGTCACAAGTAGAATAGTCTACTGTGTGAGCAGAGGAAAAAAGCCAACTCTTGGCTTTTGTCTCACCAGTTTACACATAAATGCACACGGAAAATCTATAAACCGATGTGTGCTTTAGGTAAAAATGACAAGCCCTGCTTGTGTTCTCAACTCCACGAGTCACGGATCACACTGACTTCTCCTTTTCCAGAGTGGAAAGAGATGAAGTCACAGATTATGCCTCCCTTCACCCTTCTTTACTGACCAAAAATAAGCAGGAGCACCCAAAAAGACTGCCAAGTCCCTTTCATTCTTACCCCCTCTCTCTCTCCAACAAGCTGTCTGTCATGTGTAAGCGGTGGGGTCTCTACAGTATGTGTCCAGCCTTACAACGCCCCCTACAGCCACTCAGACTTGGACAGGAGCCCACACATGAGGGCGTAAACGGGGGCAGACTGTAAGCAAGAGTAATGTGATAGATTTGCCATGTCTAACACTCGGAGCAGCAGCAGCCATGGATAATAATGGATTATGTTCCTTATGATTGATGAAGAGTTTGCCAAAGTATTCCCCACTCCAATATTTCACATCTATTATCCAGCATTTTGGGACAAGGTGATCTCCATTCCTTTTGCAGTCAATGTTTTTTGCCATTCTGATTGGAGTAATAGAAATCAGCCTTCGGTGGTAATTCTGCAGCCAGTGACTTCAAATATGCTCTGTGTTGTAAACAAGTTCCAGCAGTGAGATCTGGACAGAAAATTTAAACCAGCCCTCGACTCTCTTGTTCTGTGGGAACTGTGCGCCAGCTCAGCTAAACAGCAGCCAGGCATCAGAATCAGCATCCAAGAGATGTATTACACCATTTAGCAGTTAGAAATGGCTAAACTATCATTGCATAAGACGGATCCATGAACTCCCCATTTAACTCCAAAGACTCCAAAATGTGAAAAATGAGTATTTGGCCACACCTCTTCATGACATGAACGTTCGTCCCACCAATGTTGGCAGTCATTCACTCACTGCATCCTGCCTCCTGTATTATATTATGATCGATCTATGTTTGCCACTTACCTTTCTTCGGGCTGAGCCAGAACCGGTCTCCGAGCGGATCTCCTATGTCCATGCTGCTTTGATCTGACCTATCACACAAAGGCCTTCAACTAAACACAACACCTTCTTTCTGCTTTCACCACCCAGTCAAAACCACAGTGCTACTCCCTCTTTTCATCCTCGCAAGACCCACTGCCCATCCAGCGGAACAACATGGCATGCAAGATGGGTCTAAAAGAGAGAAGGAATGGGAGTGGAGGGGTACATTCAGGGTAGGGAGGGTGTTTGTGAGAAAAGAACAAGGGAATCTTTTCATCTCTGGCCCATAAATGCAGAGGAACATCTACACCATAAATCTGAGGGCCTTGCCAAGCTGGACACATCCTCTCTGCTGCCCCGGATACCCTGTTCCATGTTCCCATACATCCGAAGCACCCACGCTTTATTCCGACAACAGCTAACTGGGAGATACACACTGGCCGCCTTGTTCGAGGGACCTTGCAAATTACAGCCCCAGAGATTAAGATGAAGGGTGGACACAGGGGGAAAAAGAAGGACAAGAAAACTGGACAGGAAAAGACAGAAGACAAAGAACTACAAGCTGTTCTGCAAAAGGCACTACCAAGGCATCCAAAACAAAGCCAACAACAACTCTGGCTTTGTCTCTCACATACTTATTCCTTAGTTTATGGGGAGCAATTAAGCTTTTTGTATGTTGTTAAAGAATAGTGAGTCAGTCTTAGAACTGGAGACAAGTAGTAGTGAACAAAAAAGAACAGTGCCACCATGTAGAGATCCGATGCAAATTTCCTTTCAATGTGCAACTGGTGTAACCGTGAAGAGCCGTGTGCTCACAGGTAACAGCTATACTATTGAGTCTTTATCAGTTCTGGCTTGTTTCCAGTGAGTGCATTTGACCCTGAAGAGTATGATAAAGAGATAAAGCTGAGACTGAACAGACATACACTGCAGCACTTTGTTCAGACTAATTTTTGGGGCACTGAACATGTCAAAACATAATTATCCTTTCAATACAATTCAATGGTTTTGTCAGAATGCCCCTTCCCTGATCCTTGACTGACAAGATAATCAAGTGAGGATTTTCAACATAGAAGCATTACTTCACACACAGCAATGTCTCAAAGGATAACTTCACATTTTTAAGACTTTCTTAATACAGTACTTTCACCACCACATGTACATTGAAAGAGTTATCGATTATTGAAATGATTCTGGCCATGAAGAAATCCCTTTTAATGTGACAAAATCCACAGTTCTTGTTGTGTGCAAAAATGCATGCAGCAAGTTCAGCTGAAGCTCAGAAGTATCCTCAAAAAACAGTCCTTTTAATTTTAAATTCTGTCTTTGTATTATTATCTCTCCATCGAGGCTCAGCAAGGAAATGCAGTGCAGGAAACAGAGAGGGAAATGTTGTACAACAGGACTGTAACCTTGGATACCAACTTTATTTGGCTACCTTAGACTAATATGATCTTCGGCTAGACTTAAAATTGCATTTCGCACAGAAAGTGGGCTGTGGATTTTGTCTCCCACCTACACTGGAACTGCACTTGGAAGGATCTTTAAACTCAAACTTGACAAATGTGAATCCATCTTTATGAACCAAAAGGAAATCAAAGTATAAACACACTAATTTATTGACAGCATCATTAGATTCACTCACGTGCTTAATTGCCATCAAGTGTGCCTTTTAAATAACCATGTGCTGATTAGCACAGAATCACAGGTGCACTACAAAACATCAAAAATAAAGTCAATATTAATGATAATTCTACCGTACAAATTAATTTCAGTATCAACAGTACATTTTATAAGAAAATTAGATATAATTAATGTGTTGAGTACAACACAAAAAAGTAGATCCAGACTGCATACATTTCTATGAAGATATCATAATGTACAGAATACATGAATATTCTCATAATAAGATGGAAAAAAACTTGCAGCAAAAAGTACTACTAGAATAAAACCATACTATGTGTTGATACATACACCTATCCTTTTGAAATCATGCTGAAATGGAAATTGGCCCTCACAAAATGGAGCCCCAGCCTGGTAGGTGAGGAGGGTATAAAATGGCTGTAGGGAGCGACAGGTCTGGCAGCGCCAGCAGGGCCCAGCCTGTTTGTGCCACACAGAGACACAGGCTTATGCCATGAGTGAGTGAGCAAGCTCATTCATTCCTTTTTTTAAAACTGTCTGTATGAACAAGCAGCAATAGAGGAAGTGAATATGAGAACACGTCCCAAACAATGTTACAAAGTCACATTTTAAGAATAAAAGAAAAAAAAAATCCTCTGAATATTTGCAGGATGAGTCAGCGTCTGCAAACCACACATGGGTGTGGCCATACTGGACTTAGGTTGCTGTAGCAACGCAGCCCACAGGTTAGGCAAATACTATGTGCCCGTCTACGGTTGAGGTCTCGGGGAACGTGGGCCTATTGCTACTGCTGTCGCTGCCATGGGCAACCAGCTATCAAACAACAAAACTTGACACAGGATCCGGACTCTGGCTTTCCTGACTGGCTGCCACAATGTGCGGATTTGCATTGTAACCTGAAGAGGCTGGGCTTTATTTTTAGACAGGCATCCTGACGATCAGCCTCTAATAGCACGCAGACAAACACAATACAGGTGACTCCTCACGCACACGCACACACACACACACACACACACACACACACACGCACACACGCACATATGCCTCCACAAATACACACACACGCAGGTGATTTATTGTCCTCACTCCCATAAAACCCCTCCATCTGGAGAGAATGAATCAGTTGCATTCTTTCTTTCCTCAGAGAGGAGAGAAAAAAGTGACTCCATGAGCGGCTCCTTTCACAAAAGAAAGACTTGCAGTAAACTTACTTAGTGTGTTTGTAGCTGAGGAAAGAAAAGGCCTATTCTCTCGCAGCTATAGAGTCTAGTTACAGACAGCGCTGACTCACCATCATTACAATCACTGTAACTTTCATAAACTGACTTTTCACTGAGCTCAAACACCCACAAGAGGGCTCTTGTAACCCCATCATATTGGAAACAATCCCAGCAGCCGTGGCATTTGAAATCATTCTGCTGTTCTTTTTGACTGTGAAAGATATTTTATTTGCAAGAATGTATCAAGATTCTCTAAGTGCCCTTGTGGAGTCTGTTTTTCATCTGAGCAAGTCTCCACTTCCTGAAATCCTGTCATTCCATGCTCTGAGAGGCGGGGACAGAGCACCACCCCAGCAGCATAACAGACAGGTATTAAGTCAACCAGATCCAGCCAGCCAGCATAGAGAAATGAATGTGACTGACAATCCTCTGCAGAAATAAGACTTGATAAATCACAAACACATTCCCTGCACAATTTCTTTCTTTGCTTTCTCTACCAGTTGGGTAGTTCAGGAATGCATTGGTCGCCTGAATCACAGCCCCTCTGCAGTAGAGTATAATTACCGGAGGATAAAAAACACAACAAAATGTGCCCAACGTGTCCTCTCATGCACCAGTGTGACGGAAATATGCACAGCCTGGCACCTATGTAAAAAAACAACCTATATTGCATCACACTGAGTCTTTGCTTGCAACTCAACCACAATGACAACAAGAGGTAATTTATCATGCAGGTTCAGCGCTTCACCCAGTGGGTGGAGTGAGAATTGATTACTTTGGATTGTTCCCTTATATTTAGTTTTAATTATGCCCATTGGGTTGTTGTTTTTTCACACAGCATTGTCAGTGAGACTGGATGGAGTCCAAGGCACGAACGCTAGGAAACACTACACCACACTCAGAGCTACACACTGCTGCTGGATTAATAAAATATCAGGCATTCACTGTGAAGGTGACATTCAAAGTACAATAATAAACAGCAACACTAAGCCACATGACTGAGTTTCACTTTGACTTAGCTTGTTATAAGTTTATACAATTCAGATAATCTTATCTAATATAGGCTATTCATGTGCCAGTTCACAACCCCCCCACAATTTAAGTGCCCTCACAGCTGCAGGAGATGGCATTTGGCTTTCCTCTTTGGCTGTTCTTATCAGCATGGCTGGATTGGCTCTACATCCTGTTTTTCCACTGTGACACCTACAACTAAAACTCCTGCCTTTAAGAGAGAATAACAGTCCGAACAATGGGCGGCTTCCCTTTCCAAACTGTAATAAAAACCAGTGAGTGGGAGCTGCTCCAAAATTGAACAATGAAGTAGAGTCATTTACCGCTACTGGCACAAAAAAGGCCTAAAAGAACTCCTGTATGAAAGCGCACAGAAGTAAAAGTCACGGAGAGAGTATATTAACAGTTTGTCCTTGAGGGTGTGTGGCCCCTGTGGGGACAAAACAGCAGAGTAACCACAGCCAACAACTTATCAGGTTACTCCCCTGACAGCGCTGAGAATTGCTTTATGTCTTTCCAACCCCCTCTCACGGTACGGTCTGAGAAACAAAACCACACTGTGAGCTTTTGAAGACTTCACTGTGATGAATCCATGAATTAATGAACTGACAAATGGTGTGGGGCCAGATGTGTTGCTGGCACACATACATACATACATACATACACACACACACACACACACACACACAATTGCACAGCAGAAATTTGCATGGACAGTACAAGAGTGTACTCTTGTGGCCAGAGGTGGAAGAAATATAAACAGTAGGGATGAACCAATTTATCTGCTACACATTGGTATCAACCGATATTCGCCTTGTTGACTGCCATCGGCCTATCTGCAAATGAGATGACATTCACCAAATGCTGTGGCCAATGTTCTTCTGTTGTATTACATCAATTTTGTGCAGGCTAAAAAGCAGGGCTCCAGACTATCCACATACCCTTGTTTTGAGGACAATAGAAAACGTGTTTGGGATGAACTAAGATCTTCCCTTAGAATGCTGTCAGGACATGGGACACAGTAAACTCACTACCGATGCGTAGACAAACACAACCTATGATTTCCCCGATAATGCAACAATGTGAACAACAAATCCGTGTTAACGTCGGCAGCAGGAGCACTAGTTAAACATTAGCTGTTAGCAGCTTGTGACCAAAACTAACAGCTGCTGGAGGTTGCATTGAGTTATGATGCCTTCAAGTTCTGTTCTGTAAAAAAGAGTATTGGGTGGAGGTATATTATAATTTTCTCATGATGTGTTCGAATGTAATCTAGTGCTATGTAGTTTTTAGCAGGAAACTTGAGTAAATAATCGTTTGAAGGAGAAATCTGTTGATGTTTTCACAGCAATATCCAATAGATATTAGAAAGGAAATTATGTAGACTATGTATCGTAAAAAGGCTTTTAAAGCAGGTTTTTTCTTAATGTTTTTCATGTGACATATGGTTACTGTAAAGGTTGTTTCATAAATGTGTGACTAAACTTGTACTCATTCAAAGGTAATGTAATGAAGGACTTCATGACTTTTAAAGAGTTCAGTAATATTTTTAACACTGGTATCAGCTCAGAATTTTACAATCAGTGCATCCCTAACTTAGAGTGCTAATACCACCTTGTTAAAATGCTCCACTAAAAATAGCTGTATTCCAAACCTTACTTAAATAGAAGTATGCGAGTATTATCAGCAAAATGCACTTTAAGTCTGAAATATCAAAGTACTCATTGTACAGTAAAATATTCCCTGTCAGTGTGTGACTTCAGACAAATGGGTGTTTCTGGATTAATATTACTGCTGCATTAATGTGTATGTTGTGTGTATGTTGCATTTCACTGCTGTAGATGTTTAAGGTTGTGTTTATTTTAAATCCTTGATATACTGTTGGGTATCATAATCTTTAGTATCGCTGTCCTGTGAGAACTACGTACCTTTAAAAAGTCAACTTCTTATGGCGTCAGAAGAACAGCCCTGTATTCATTCTTAATGAAGATGCATTTTCCAGGTGATCCAATATGGGTCTAAATAGTTTATGTAGCTTAAAGAAATACCTCACCTGCAAAATGATCATTTGTATATCAAATACTGTCTGTGTGGTACCTAGAATTTGGGAAGAAAAATTGTTTTTCTGGCATCCCTCTACAGTGAACGGAAAATCCAAAAAGGTGTACATTGTTTGGGAGACTCAGATTATACTGCACGGGTTGTGTGAATAGAATAGAGTAGAAGTGTAAAGTTACATGAAAAAGTAAGAAAGTACCTAAAATCTGACCTTAAGTACAGTACTCAAGTAAATGTACTTTGTTACATTGCACCACTGCTTGTGGCAAAACCAGAGCTTTCCAGCGAACACTGCTTCCCTGGAACATGTGCTACAGGGTATTTAGAAATAATAGAGTATCAAATGAATTTCATAGGAAAAAGCAATCCAACTGGATCACCTTTAACAATGATCTACCTCAGGGAAGCGTGTGCGTTATGTACGCTGAGTCCTTGGCAGCGGCCTGGGTTAGATTCTGACCTGCGGCCTTTTGCTGAATGTCATCTCCCCTCTCGCTTCCCCCCCCCTACCTAACTTCTGCTGCTCTATAATAAATGTGTAAAAAAACACCCCTAAAGAGATGATCTTCCTTTTCTAACGAGCACCCATGTGAGGTGAGACCAGGTTTCTGCATGAGTAATTATTCACACTCAGGTGAATCAATGCGAACTCGAGCCCAAAAGCTTGGGCACAGAGCGATCTGTACCATCACATGGTCACTCCTTGTTCCAAACACCTTCAGTAAGACATCCTGATGTGTAGAAACACAAGCTTCCTACTGTACTGACATAGTCTGACCACACACACACACACACGTTGTTGGCATTCTTGCTTCATGAGTAAAGTTCAGAGTAACTGAGCCAGCATTGTTTGCCCCCACCCCACCCTTCAATCACACACCCACTCATTCATCTCAGCAACATTTGATGCTCTTTCTCCTCTTCTCAACTGTTTTCACTCCCTAGTCACCGCACAGCAGATATCCACGCAAGCAACCACCGACTAAGTCTCAGAGACTCTTTAAACACTGTGAGAAAACACACTTTCATGCTTTCACTTAATGGTCCAGCGAGTATTTATCTTTTCCGTGACACACCATCAGTTGGTAAAGCAAAACAGAGAAGTGACCTGCTCTGTTATGGGGGCCAGGCTGCACCCAGGTGTTACAGCCCCTCTGCTGGTTTATCAAACTGGGTGTGAAGAGCTCCAGCTGCACTTCTAAGGAAAGTGATGCCCTGTGATGGCAGGTCTTGACCCAACCCTTCTGATTCATGAGAACTCTTTCAAGACAGCAATCAACATGCTGGAGGGAGTGTTGTGAGTGTGGAACACAGATATCTGTCACTGAACTAGTGATGTGATGCAACCATGTGACACTCAAACATCCAACAACCATTTCTACTAACCCCTGAACACATAAACGTTTTAATTCATGCTGTACTTGTTGGTTCAGATATTCAGGTGTTCTGGACCATCCATCCTCCGACAACAATGACATCACAGAAGAAGAGGCACTCACCTGAAAAACAAAGAGAGACAAAGTATTAGGATAATCAGACCTGCATGAAACCACATTATAAAACTAAATTTAAAGTTAGGTGAAGTTAATGTTTACACTCCACTACATCTCTCATAGACTCATCAGTTAAACTGTGGACCAGCAGGCTTAAATAATAGACAAGTGTTTTGCATTAGCGGAGCATGGCAAAAATGAATGTGGCCTCTGACACTTGCAAAGACTTCAGACAAATGGGTGCATTTTTCTCCCCATGCTGGAACACTCTGGTTTTAATAGCTGCCCCGACAAAGAGCAGAGTTACAAGTTCATCTTCGCTTGAATCTTCCGCTAATTCACGTGTGCTTGAGTGATTTTTGCACAAGAGAGAGAAGAGATCTTAATCTTGTAAATCCTGTTGCACGGAGGATTAAGCAAGAAAATCCCTAGATATGAACAACACGTCCAGGAGGCAAACTCAGGTTAACTGGCTAATATTGCCACCTACTGGACAAGAAGAGCAAAAGCAAGTTTGGGGTTGCAAAGCATGGGAGCAAATGGCAAAGTACAACATACTCTAAGCTATTTAAAACTCCTTGCCATCAAATCGCCTGTACTCATTTATAGTATATGGAATAATTCATGTGGACAACAAACTGAGACAATAACTGTACAGTGAGACATTCTAATTATTTGGTCAAACACAGGATGGCTACATGTGTAAAGGAAGCACTTGATTTGGTATACTGTGTCTAAATAAGCTCTACAATACAAGTTGCTTTTGACAAGATATATTTTGTTAACAATGCTAAATAAGAAAATAACTACAGGTTTAACAAACTGATGCTCAAGCTCTGGAAAAAATGAGCTGCAAGCTTCACAATGTTCCTAGTCTCCTCAGTGAGGAAACTATTTCAGACAAAAGGACAAATTTTACAGCTATCCTTCACACTGGGGTCATTCCACTTTGCCCCCAACACTTACCACCCACATCGCCCCGCTACTGTGCAGCACATACCCCACATAAGCACCAGTAGTTTCCTGTGTATGTGAGATACATATGAATACCAGCTACCAACCATCAGCCCTGCTAGTGTTTCTTATATGTGTAACCAACACTGTCTTAAATCATCACCCTATGACATCGCTGATCCGGGAAATACCCCACTCTAAAAAAGGACCTGTCTAACTTTTGGTATGGTTTTCGACAGCTGACTGTCACAGGTGTGTGTATGGTGAATATTTATGGTAAACATTTTACATGAATTTCTAGTTTATGGTGAGGATAATAATCTTTAAAAGGCGTTTTAAGGCTTTATGGATTTACAGTAATTTTGTCTCGAGTTGACATGCTTCACATTCTGCGTCTCATTTTAAATGGTTACGTCTTCTTTTGAGGGTTTAAAACCTCAGTAAACAAAAATCCTTGTTCCATTCCTATTTATGACATACAATGCTACAGATGCATAGTATGATGACAGTAACTAGTGTGTATAGCAGGAAACTGGTGCACAGAGGTGACAAATCAATGTGAAGTGCAACAAGTTTTCAAAAACTGTCTTAAACAGCTGTGAGAAAAGAGTTGACCAGGAGAAAGGTGGACACTAACAATGGCTCTTTAGTATGTACATATTTAGAACCACGTATGGAGAAATCTACAGTAGTTACAGAAATCCAGATAAGTGCACACCCCAAGCAGCTCCTTTTTAGAAGGAGTCCAATCCAGAGTGAGGTTTTGAGCCTACAGCTCTTCCTCTTACAGACTTCTGGATGATAGTCTGCTGCCGGATATTGGAAAAATGTTTATCAAGGACGACATCATGGACCAGGGAAGCATTATTGTATGACAAGAAAGGCCCTCCCATAGCCATACAGTGTATTTGTCACTGGATGGTGTCCAGCAAGAGTCAAGGAAAACGGCTGTATCATTCATGGAAATGAATGAATAATTCATACTAAAGCCACTTTTTACTTTTCAGAGGGGCTTGAGTAAATCTTGATCTTTCCAAGGACATTTTCAACTGTCTGAATGTCTGGGGCTGCATTCACAAAGCTTCCTCATGCTAAGAGTTGCTCCTTGTGACAAAATTTATTAAAATTCTTAGAATGATGACATTTTCTAAGAATTTCCCCTTAAAGTTAAGACTAGGTCTTGGTAAAAATCAAAGTTATTCACAAAGCATCTTGGCCCTTAAAAGAGCTGCTCAGGTGAAAAACTGTTAGGAGTAGGGAGGAGGACCTTTAAGAGGCTTAAGAGTTTCATAATCAGAGGAGAAAATGGTGGAAACCCAAAGGGGTCTGAGAAATATTCTCCAAACACTTAATGACAGTGTGTAAATTAAATGCTACAGATAAGATCGTGCAGTAATGTGTAAAAATGCAACAGTGCCTTGTAGTCTCAACCTTCCATCAGCAGAGTGATCACACTAACAATGACAGCACTTTTACAGTCTCATTGTGATGCAGTTCATTTCATTTCCACTGGGTGTCCACACCTTGCAGGCTCAATAAAGGGCATGTCTCTGACAACCAATCACATCTGCTAAAATAATGCATCATGCCTAGCAAGAGGGTCAACCACAATCCCCCACTAGGGTAAAAGTTTGCATCCCTTCCTTGCTCAAAGCTGCTCTGAGAACTTTCCTAAATCACTCCTGAGTTAAGACTCCTTAATAAACATTTTAGGCTAAGTTAGGAGCTCTCTGGGAGTATTCTCAGAATAAGAATGTGCATAGGGCCCCTGACTTTTTGTGTTTGTTGTGTTTGTTGCCTCACTAAATGTTTGCTGTTCCTTCCCTCAATCTCAGCAACTAACTTTGAGAGTATAATGTTATTATAACTGGGAAAGAATAGCTATTAATACACAAAGCAAGACCCAAATTGAATACAAAAGATCCTTGTTGACTTGGGAAAAAGAAGTTTCCCAAATTAATTTTAACACAACGGGAGAGTTCAACCACATCTCTTAGTCTTCATCAGAGGTCTGATTTGTGCATTTGTTCACTAATCAAACTGTCATCTGCTCATGAAGACTGTGAGATGTGGTTGAAAGCTCTGGATGAAAGCAAGTAGGTGGACCTTGCATTACAGCGCTACTCCACCAAATTAATGCTGCACTTTCGTTAAGTTTTAGGTCTTGAAAGAAACAGATTTGCCAAAAAAAAAAGAGGCAGAAGCCAAGGTATCATGCCTTTAGAGTCTTTAGAGTCTTTGCTCCCCACTAGGGGGTAGAGACAATCTGCCCCTGTCCAACAACAACAATAACTACCTAACACACATTCCACCAGTGAATACAGCCTCAGAAATCTGCCCTCGGCTTTTCCTCTCAGTCCTGCTGCAGTGCCGGGAACACTGGTCACTGCCAGACAGACTAACCTCCACCGGCCAAACTCTCAGACAGCAACACACAGTACACCGCTTCTTCTCACTCTGTGGGAGGTCTTTGAATCGTGCTGCGGCCTGATGGAAGCTCAGTGGGAAATTCTTCCTCGGTAATCCCAGAGAGTGTGACAGCAAAAGGCCTTTGAGTGAGAGAAAAATCCCTCCTCTGTGGGCTCTGGACTGAGAGTCAGCAGCATGGCTACATCGCACTCAGCAGAGCACATGGAGGGTGATATACTGTACAGCTCAGGCTGCTGAAACAGGGACATAAACTGGCAAATTAGGGAGCCGCTGGTGAAGACAAGACAGTAAATCTCTGTAGGACCACATGTCTGCAGTCAGCATCCATTCACTACTGAGTTACACCTCCAAAGGTTTAATCAATCTTTCATGCAGCATCATGAGATCACAGGTCAGTACATTCATACGGCAAGTGGTGGTGCCTCATTTAAAAGTGGTTATGTCTGTGCTGTTTTAGCACTGCACTAGAAAACCACTTGTCAGTTAAACAGAACGTAAAGTACCACAACATCATTTTGTTGATGCTCTTTGATTTTCTGCACTCAGACGTCTTCACATCCTTTGCATAATACCTAGCATTATACAGCTCCATTGTTTTTGATGGTTTTCATCCAGACTGTAAGCTGTGCACATCTCAACAGATAGCCTTTATGCTGCCTGGCATTTCAGAAACTCTGTGTGAACATAATAATGCATTCATGTGTGGAAAAACTGAGTTCAGACACCCTTAAAGGGGCCTTTGATGACAACTGCTGTTTACAACTATGCAAGTAAAGGTTTCTGTTTAATTAAATGGCAATACAGTGGACTGAGTTACAATCTTTGCTTTTAAACTGTGGTAGCTTAACACAATATTTGTAAGAAAAAATTAAGTAGAGCTGGACAATGTAGCAACAATATTATAATCATCATTTTTCATCCATTTTGATCAATATTGTCATTTATCACAATATATAATTTGATAATGCTGCCAGTATGGCAAGTATCCTCATAATGAAGCCTGAAGAAACCACTGGGTTGATTAGTTAAACTATAGAATATAGTTCATTTACCATAAAATTGGATAACTTCAATAATAATGGTACAAACTTGGCTTAGTTTAGAATATATTTTGTGATAAAAGAATATATTGAATAACATCTAAATGTGAACATTTATTTTGCAAACACACTTCATCTGCCTGACAAAACAATCTAAGCAAGCTTGTAACACATTCAGGTTCATATTCAGGTGATGGAACAGGCGGTCGTCCAGAAATCATAGAACCTTAGTTACATCCGTAACTCTGTATTTGTTGTGTTTCCCCCATAGGCTGTATATAAAGATGGACAACATGACAGCTCCCAAAAAAAGTGAAGCTAAAACATCTCAATCGCCCCCTGGTGGCTGGCTACAGTACGGGTCATAAACCCCATCCTCTCCAAATTAGTAGCCGGGAAATGGGCCGATCTAAAAACTCAAAGTGCACATCAAATAGATTTCTCCCAAAGATGGTTTCTGTCATTTAAGGTACTTTTATTCCACTGCTGTATGTTCAAGTGTTTGTTCTTCTGATAAGTTTGGGTTCAATCAGTTATTTAATACTATAAAACACACAACGTGAGTCCATAGGTGGGCTTGCATTCAGTGGCACTGCTTGCAATTGGTTGGACGGGTTTATTGGCGGGAAACTTGATACTGCAGGGATTGCTACTGCACAGATTCTGGCTCCAAATGATGTCACCAGAGCAAGATGGCAGCTGCCATATTCAGGATTTTTTAGCTTCACGTCTATACAGTGGGACTAAGTGGAGACGTGTCTTCCATCTTTTTATACTACGGTTACCCCACTTGGTTGGCAGCAACTGATGGCATATTTCGCAGACCAATTTAATATGTGAATTATTGCTTTTGACCTCCGTATAATTATTGAGATGATGTTAGCATTTGCGTCAGCACTTTCCCCAGCTTTGAAGGACAACACAAGTTCACTTTTAAGCACTTCAGCATAATGAGCTTGGTAGCTGTGGAAAACAAACCAGGTTTGGATTCAGAGGAGGCAGCAAGTTAGTGCGGGCACAGTGGCAGAGGACGCCATGTCTCTGCAAGTTTGTGTTCTGCGCGTCTAAAATGTGTTTGATACATTCATCATACTGTCTCTCTTTTGTTGCACTTGTGGACAGTGAGCACTGTCATCATTGACAATGCTCACTGTCCACAAGTGCAACAGTGAGCAGTGAGCACTGTCATCATTGACTCCACTAAAATATATCCTGAAATATGCGTCACTGCCTCCGCTGTGGGCTCTGCTCTGAAGTTACGTTGCTGTCCATGCCGTATGTTGAGCTAAGCCACGCCCTTACAAAGTAGCAACACAGAGAGCAGATACAGAGAAAAAGGCAGCAGACTGACCGAATATTGCTACATTTATTTCTGCTGTATGACAGGCTGTTTGATCAATTTATAGCAAAGAAAAGTGTCAAAAATGTATCACCACTGACAGAAATTTATTGCAATCTCCAATTAAGGCCATTTTATCGCCCTGCCCTAACACTAAGTACATTATTTTAGTTTTGTTCCAATTTTCCCACACATTTTTACCAATTAATTTTCACAACTTTTTTCATAACTTTTCTGTAACATTTTAACCCATTTCAAGACTTTATTTAAGTAGTTTAAAATGGGAAGGTCTATGAACACGCACTCCCCTGCTTGTGCTTGCTATCTTTACTTCCAAGTTCAACGTCCTGCCGTCAACTAGACGCATATGCCAATAGACCAGACATGCACATATGGTTACTTCGCAAACATCAAGGCCACACCTCTTTTAGGGGGATATAAACCTTAGATCCAATCAACAGTCATGAAGCGCAACACTAGGTTTACATAAAATATATTTTGCGTAATGTCAGATGTGTTTGGGGTATTTTTATGAACATAATTTAAAGACAGCGAAAACAATGTGGATTCAAAACTTTCCCAAAACATTCCGAAAATTCCAAGCATTTCCAAGACTGGAACACAGTTCTTCTAATTTCAAACTGTCCCAGGAATTTCATGACTGTGGAAACCCCGCTGTTCATTAAAGTTTGGGTCCTGTAACATGTCCACTCTTCTGGAGAAGAATCAAACAAACAAATCACTCTGACAATGCTGGGAAAATAACATGCTTTGAGGACCGGTATGAGGACAATAAACCTGTGTAAACCTGTGTATGATTGTGTGTAGCATACTACGGTACACACAATCATTAGCAGCTTTACAGCATGTTGTCCTGCGTTCCCTGCAAGCACAGACAAGAAACACAAATAGGCTACGAAATAAGGCTGACACACTGATCCACTGACAAACAAAGAGGAAAGAGAAGAAAATGCTCTTCAGGCACTGTGTGGAGAAAAGGTATGCTAGTTCAAAATGTCAAGTGGCTGATGGGTCACAGGTTACATGTCTTCTTCATTATGGATGACACCTCAAAGGAAGATTACTACAGTCCTCTGAGTAAACTATGAGTTCAGCAGAACTGTATGAGCAACTGCTCAGCTAAATATACACAATTTTACTGATTACGGTTTTGTTGGACTGTTACTTTTAAGGCTGCAACAAACAATTTTCAATATCAATAAATGTGTAGATTAATTCCTGATTAGATAAATTATTTAGTCCACAAATGTCAATAACAAAAGAAAATTACTTCCCCTTTAAGCCAAAGATAATAGCCAAGATAATTGCTTGTTTTGTCCGAGCCTAAAACCCTAAGATATTTAATTAATTATAATTAAAAAAGGAGAGATAAGTGACAAATCCTCACATTTGAATAGCTTGAACCATGCTGACGATAATCAACAAATTCTTTCAGCACGAATTGTACTAACTTTTACCACTGCTCATTTTTCACTCGCACACCAGACAGAATGTCAGACCTCTCATAAACATCCCCTCAGGCTAAACACATAACTTAGCTGTATTATAATGTATTCATTGTTGCATGGTTACATAATGTGACAGCTGATGAATGATTTACTGAAACTATCAACTTCCAAAATACTGTCCTTGTATTCTGACAAAGTCACAGAAATTGCGACCATATAAATCCCCAACTGACAAAACAAGTGACTGTCAATGATTAAAAGGTCCTCCCAGATATTCTCCATCACATGCACAAGGCACATTATGCAAATATGCATTATGCCACAGAAGGTGTCATTTAAAGTCATGATACTGATGCATTCTAAATTGAGATAAAGTACATTTTACAGCTAAAATAACCAAATTTCAGTTTAAGGCTAACTCGGTAAATACAGTAAATACCTACCAAGTCACGGAATTTGCACGGTATTGTATCACACTGACTCAAAAATGCTGTCAATCCAATGTTTCCCAGAGCAGTCCAGTTCACTGACTTGCAACATTACCCGCTTCAATTCAACCAGAGACACTCGAGCAATAGCTTCCCTTCAATGATATGGCATAAAATGGCACAGTATGGCAGACACCTGCTATGGATTGCTGCTGTTTAATAGTCTGACCATGTGCAGTCCCACCCACAGCCTAGAAATTCTCTCCCCGTCTGCCCTCCACCTGTATCACTTTACCTGCTGGCTTCACTACCTGTCTCCTTTCTCTCCTTTTAGCTGCACTTCTCTTCACATGCAGTGTACACAAGAGCGTGGCTTACCTTTGCTCGAGAAGAAGGACTCCATGCCGAACATTTACAGTTAAGGAACTTTGGAACTTCAAGAGTTGCTGCAGCGACTTTCCCTCGACAGCTTTTCCTTCGCAGCTAACTTTGATCTGTGCGTGTCACCCCGGATCTTTGACTTTCTCTCACTATCTTACTCCGCTCTCTCTTTCAAACACGTCCCGCTGTGTAGATCAACAGAATGGGAGTCCCCCCCCACCCCCTCACCCACCACACACCACCACCACCACCACCACCACCACCCTCCTCCTTCACAGGTCAGAGCCGCCCTCCATAATAATACCTCCGTTCATGTCTATGTGAGAGTGTGTGTGTGTGTGTAGCGCTGAAGTGTTTGAAAAAGAGCTAAAATTTCAGAGCAGCAACAAAGGCAAACAAGGGCGTTAAGTTGAAAGGGAACAAAGGACATGAGTGAAAGGATCAAATTAAATCTGGCACAAGCACTCAGTGTCTGCTGGAATAACAGACGAGATGTTTAATTCAATAATTACAGTCACATTAGGGCATTTCATGAGGCTAAATGTGAGGTTTTCATGCAGCTTTGAGAGGGATAAAAGACATTTTCACCAACTAATGCATCATGATAGCGTGACAAATTCCCCTCCCCTGCAGACATGCAGAGAGAAAAGACTGGATGACAGAGAAAGAAGTCCTTTCTCAATGCAGAAACAACAGCAGATTACAGAGACACAGGGGGCTGCAGCATTTAAATGTCCTGGACCAGTGCCACACACTGTAGTCTCAGTGACATGGCTGTGTGCCAACACTATATATGCATTGTGTGTAATGTGCTGTAAGGAGAGTAAGTGAGAGTGTCAGAGTTAAATATAGTATATGTATGCAAACAGGCCATCTAACTAGGTCTACTAAAATCTATCAGGCTTGCAGTGTTACAGCTGGTGCAAGTGGATGCACACAGCCACTACAACATGCACAATGAATTATATCCTGCATGCAGTGTAAACAGCAGCTGTAGTTACAGTATTTGGTGGTGTGGTGTGAAAGGTGTCTAGCCAAGCAGGCGTTAAACTGAATATGCTTTGTTCACAGGGTTAATGATTAACACGTATTCTTAAATTGCAGCATAGCACCACACACATTAACCCAACCTGGAGATATCAAGTGGACCCAAGGGAGAGAAAACTGTGAATGGAGCCCAGTGATAAATAGTAGCTGTAATTTAATTGGACACTGGAGTTTAGTCCTAAGATGATAAAGCTGTCCATTGTTCTGTGAGTCTTCTCTGAGTCTGATCACCCAACTAATCCCCTGAAAGCCAAAGGTTCATTTGCTGAGCGCTGAGTCCTGCTCCCTGAGAAAAATCAACAGTAGCACACCTACAGCATATAAGGAAAAGCCATCTCTGATGCATTTTCTTCAAAAGACAGTCGTGTTTGCTTTTAATTTATTTATTGTACAACGTATCTGTAGCTTGTATGTGTGGATATTGCTGGGCCTGTCAGCACACTGCAGAGATAGCACTTGGGATTCACCATCTTCGAGTGTATGCCATCATCTGACATTTCATCATCTCCATGATCATTTCAACCAGCACTTATCCCACAGTGTTTTTCAGAGGTCTTTTTATCAGGGCTGATGGTGCTCAAAAGATGATGGAGCAGAATCTGGGACATAATCATGCTTCTAACATCAAACTGTAGACTAAAAATAACATTGAAGATGTAAAGAAACTTCTGCAGTCAAGGTTTTTACACTAAATATATTTCTCAAGTCCTTCAGGTCCACAAATCAATGCCTGCTGGATGCCCCTCGGGCCCTCATTAAAATGAGAGCAGACTCTCCATTAGCTGTCTTTGCTCCAAACTTTAAACTATATTTTTCATACTTTTCCTATTAAATAGTCCAATCAATTATATCCCCTTACTTTTTGAAGTTGTTTAAGATAGTACTTAAACATTTGAACTGTAAAGCACAGTTTAAGTACAGATTTATTAATATTCAATTCTTTTATGTCTAGTTCCCACTTGTGCAATGTACCTCCCATTGAACTGTAACCATGGTGCTTGGTGCAAATGCACACAGCTGATGAACTTCATTAATACCTGTCCTTATAACACTATTTAGGTATCTGTGTTCTCCCAAGGATAATCTTTAGATCTAGAAAACAAATGATTTTTTTTTTTTTTTTTTGGAATATGATTTTCAAACAGCTGTGTTGTCAGATTTTTTTCCTGTAGCTGATAGATCCTTTAAAGCCTCTAATTAGGTGTTAGGTGACTGAAATTCCACTGCTTCATGTGAAAAGCTGGCAGAGTTGAGTTAAAGATACTTCATCTGGGGCGTTGGTAGCGAGGTGCCAGCGCCCCATGTACAGAGGCATTGCCTTGCTGCAGCGGCTGCACGGTCCTTTGCTGCATGTCAGCAAAGGACATGCACGGTCCTTTGCTCACGGTCCTTTGCTGCATGTCAGTCCCCACTCTCTCTCTGACTCCCCATTTCACTCTGTCCTGCCATTAAAGGCAAAAAAGCCCACAAAAATAATCTTTGAAAAAGATACTTCATCCACAGAAATTTGGCTGGTAATGCCCACTGATCTACAAGCCATTAGCAATAAATTCACAAGTGTTTTATAGTCTTGATATTAATCCTGATGCTAATATTATGCATATAAAAATGCACTTACATTAAAAATGGGTCCAATGACTGTGTTTTAAGAAAACTGATGCTTGTAGCAACAAACCCACTGATAACTATCACTCCAGTCTGCAGTATTTAGGCATTTTTAGTAGGGAAGCATGATGTATATCCGGCTAATACAATATTGGCTGATAATGGGACATTTTTACCATTGTGAATTATTCCATTAATTAAAATGATAGCCGATAAATAAAGCTGATAATATTAAGTCAGACTGCGCTCACTGACTTAACAAGGGCAGCATCTATACACCCTGAAACAGTGGGTGTTGGTACATGTACCTTTAAAATGAGTTTGCGAGCTGCCAATAAACACAGAGAAGAAAAACAACAACTGCAGCCGGTGTCTAGAGGGCTAAACATGTTGTGGTGTGAAGGTCTTTCACAGTTCCAGAGAGTTTGCACCGAAGGTCTGATCTCCTACCATCTGACACAGGTTGGATGCCACACTGAAGGACCGTCTCCAGAGTGTTAGCATGAGCTAATGTGCAGCAGCAGCTCACATCCAACACCAAGATTTTGAAAGGCTTGACTCTGTTGTTAAACTTATTAATGACCACCAGGAATGTGATGCTACAGTTAGCGATTATTTCTATCATTACCTGGCAACCCAGTCTGGAGCACGTCTCTCTCTCTGGCTGTGTGTGTGTGTGTGTGTGTGTGTGTGTGTGTGTGTGAGAACCACTTGTTTGTCTGAGTTCAGTGTTCATGTGTGAAGTGAATCAATAGCTTAGCTTAAGTGAAGCATTTAGCTGCTAAGGAGCCAAACATCTTTCATTAGAGTTGGTGGAGACCAAAACATACAAGGAGAAAAAAATTGGAATTGGTATGGTTCACAAACAACACTCCAAATGAATGCCATTGCTGCGGTGTGGTTACTAGATGTGTTAACTGTTTGCTAAAAATATTTAAATGTTATGTTTACAGCTTGCTGTGCTGCCCCCAAGTGGCCTAACATATCAGTTAATAATCTTTAAGATTTTTTTTTTTCAGATACCAAAATAACTGCTTCTTTAGCTGGCACTTCACTTTACTTATTCTGTGCTCTGTGAAAACATGCTGCTACACCGCCCACTTGCTTCGTGACTTTAATGGCATCACCCACTCAGGACCCAACGCTAAAAGCTCACACAACACACAGTTTCCACTTCTTGAGCAACAGTGAATATGAGGAAGTGAAGAGTGCAGGCTGCTCTTGGCTTCTGTCTGGTTCTGTTCGCTGTGAGGGAGACACTTCACAAATCACAGCCTGACCACACTGTGAGGTCTTTCCCCTGGGTCTCACTATGGCCAAAAATAGCTCAACAACAGAGAGGGGAAACAGCCCATGATGCATTTCCTAGCAGGGATGCAGGGATAACCATGTCACTGGAATGTCCTGATTGTGTACAAATTGCTTAAGGGACTGTGGACAAGGGTTTGAAACTAGATACATAAAGAGCCTGTGAAAAGGTGCCTGACGTGCCAGGTTACAGAAGTGAGAATAACAATGTGGAAGTTTTCCATACAATAAAGCATGTATCAGAATGATTCAGAGAATCAGGATATGATGCTGTTGTATCACAGCTGCATCATGCTAGAGAAAGTCTGACATATAATAAACAGCTGAAGAATTTGATGTTATTCCCATGTGGTGGACGACTACCAGGAAAAATAGGAGGAAGAACTATTCCACACGTCAACAATAACAAGTCACACAACCCATTGTCCTGCTCTGTCTGCTAACATAGACCACACAGGGCAGACCACACAGAAGACGGCCACAGTTTGTTAATAATCAGATCTTACTCCTGTGCCTTTACTGAATGTTGGATTGTCAATGAAGACTTGTAAATATCTATAAGGTCAAGCTTTCCGTTACAGTAGGCTTGAACAGGGGTTCCCAACAGGTTGGTCGCAGGTCCATTCTGAATGGACCCCAAGTGACACGAATGTGTCACTTTTGTAAAAAACACACTTGATTGTGGAGTACAGTGAATCTCCAGCACAGCGCTCTTATTTTGAAGTGCCGTGTCCTGTTGTAGAGTGACTGACTAACAGACAGCTACTAGAAAACTAGTTCAAAGACATGGCCAAACGCAAGTATGACGCAAAATAGACTATAAACTGTGTGGACCTTGAAATACTGACTAAGGAGAAATCTGGACAATGTGGCAGGACCAACTGGGAACCAATGGTCTTGGAGATGTGGAGGTGGTTCAATCCAACTTTACCTCAGTGGAAACATTTTGGTATTATGCCTATAACTTTCAATGATCACTTTCTGTGTATCGAGGAGCCTTATCACAAAATACTTCACTTAACCTATTTAGACCTAATCTCGCCTGGAAAAAAGGCATTATAAAGCCTGTATAAAACCCCTAATCCTGAGCATATTCTGAAAAATGTAAAAGAACTGACCTCGCCTACTAAAACCTTATTTTCTCAGGCTCTGGAGCAGATGGAAACATGAAATAAAAAGCATTTGAGAGCTTACAAGTGTAGCATTTATTTGTACTTACTTGTTTTACATCTTCAACTTAGATTTTCAGAAACTCAATGAACAACAAAAATATCAATAACAGACAACCATAAGACAGAGAGGAGAGTGTGTGTGATTCAGATAACTATTTATTCATCATCAGTCATTACCATTGTATTTCTATTTATTTATTTATTTATTGCTGCTATTTATTTATTTATTTATCATCAATCATGTTATCATTGTATTTCTATGTACTTATTGCTGCTATTTATTTATTTATCATCAATCATGTATTATCATTGTATTTCTATTTATTTATTTATTGCTGCTAATTGAGAGCTCTGTAACATTACTATGAAGCTCAAATACAAGTCTTAAAAGTCAACGGTCCGTCCATCGTAGTCAGTCAAGCCATTTCGACAAATCAACATACCGCCCCCACCACGTGTAATTCAACCAATAATGAGGACTTTGCATTACTTTGTTGTTGACCTATTCTGACCAATCACAAAGCTTTTTTTTGTCACGTGACCTCACTGACAAATAGACAGACATCCCTTGCACTCACCCACGTGGGGTTCCAGCCAATCATGGCGCATATCATCAGTCACATGCCTCGAAAAATACGATAAAGTGGAAATACACACACGTGTATTCCGTCCTTAATCCCTTTCATTCATGGGTATCCCGTCCTTAAAGGGATATACACATAGATGTGTATTCTGGTCTAAATGGGTTAATATCATTTTTGGTAAAAGGGGTACATTTATGACGTCATAAATAGACTGCAGTTCCTCTCAGCTTTACAGAGCACCATAGCATCTTTCAGCTCATTGTTTTGGTTTCCGTCCCAAAATATTAACATTGGTGCACATACTGTAGCATTTAGCAGCTAAAGAACAAGATATTCCCCTCAGGCAGTGGTGGAGACCAAAAATAGAGCTAAAACAAGAATCAACATTGAACTTACATTCACCACGTGGCCAAAAGCATGTCTTCAAATGAAAGTTAGTGTTGTTTAGTCTGTTAGATGGTTGAAGAGGTATGCTAGCATCTATGCCAACTCAGCTTAAAAGGTAATAATGCATCTTTGAAACAGCTGCTCTCCACTTGGGAGCCAAAGCAAACTAAATCAGTTAAAAATTCTCCCTGCCCATTGTAGATTAACTATCGGATACTTTCCATCACATTGATGATAATCTGATCATTGATCATTTAAAACAAGAAAAAATGCATAAATGCTACTATGCAAAATCTATGACTAATTGCAACCTATCCGCATGCCGTTTTTAGCTGGTTCTGATATGCTACATCACAAATTTCATCTTTGTGTTCATGATTTTAGGAAGTTTGTCATCAACAACAAATGATCATTATTCGCAAGGACATTCACCTTTGCATTCTCAGATTTGACTATCAGTGAATCCAGTTGGAGGCTGTTGCTAATTAGTGTGTCAGTCTTGCTTGTGGTCAGAAATGTAGCCTATCACACTGTGAGTCATTTGTTGATTGTCTATTGCTTTTGATAAAGAAAGCCAAATAAATACACAGAAGACCGGTCAGTGAGTCACTTCCTGTCTGAACTAACAGCTAAAGTTTAAGAAGCTGCTGTTTAGTCCTCGGTCTCTGCTACCAGCTAACCATGGGAAAATCAAACACTGGCAGAATGAGAGAAAAGCACACACCCGACTTGTACAATAACTTATCTTCACACTTCAAGTTCAGTGGGCCTGCTGCCGATCATTCCTTTAAGTTCAGAGTCCAAAAGCAATACTGTATAACTTTTCCAAACTGTAGAAAACCATAAACTGCCCTCCCAAATTCTTATCGTATTCTTATCCAAGCCTTAATTAACCCGAGTCTCATACCATTACTCTGACATGCACCTTCTGTCAGCAACAGTTTGTTGCCTTTTTTGGCATTTTTGGCAGCTCACTGTCTCTGATCAAAGACTAATTTTTGTGGCCAAAGGAACATCATGTCTTACTGTAGAACTGCAGCCCAGTTGGATTACATTCATTTTATCCAGGCTACTGTAATACTGAACAATCAAGAAAGGCCATTTTAGCATAGCAGTGGAGAGGAACTTAGTGCAGTTACTCAACTACTGTTTTGTTTCTTTAAGTGTATTTTGATGCATATACTTCTGTACTTTTACTTCTAACAGTATTTCTGCACTGTAGTATTGCTACTTTTACTTAAAAGTAGGGTAAGTAACTTATTGTAAGTCATATCAACAGTCTCCATTAAAGCAACTACTACTTCCTGAGTCATCAAACGCCTCTTGCAACTTTTCCTTCCTTTCTTTGTGCTCTCTGTTTCTTCAGTTCTATCCGCAAGATCCAAGACGTGGGACGTGGATCCAATATAGCAGTGCTTACAAGAAACAATTGTTTATAAAGAGAGTAAGCCAGATTTCACAACAGTATCTGGAAATGACACCATTCAGTACTGGAGACGAGTGGTTGAGATGCACAATACCATCATTTAATAGTCACTGTATTCATTCAGAAACATACAATTACTGTGAATTTGTAAAGAGATGATTGGCAGCATCTTATCTACCCTGCAGTTTTGTGTCAGCAGTCAAATTGCTGTACAGCACAAAACAGGAAGAGGGCACTGTTCTTCAAACACATACGAAGCTCCTGTAAATGACAGTTAATGACATGGAACATGTTAGTTCAGGCAGAACACTGAGGTCACACAGGCATTAACTGATATGAATCAGCTGCATCACCCATGGTTCACCAGCTACTTGGTACCAGCTGACTAGTAATGTCCAAATCATATCCATACAGGTGTACAGAAACTTAGACTGGTTCTGTCTGCAGAATCCTTTTTTGCTGCTCAGAGTTCTTGAGATCTTCCTCAAAGAGCAGACCCTTTCCCTCCAAATCTGTGTGTCTGAAATTCTGATAATGGCAGAAGGTAAAACAGTAAAAGATTAAGGGAGAAATCTCTGAAATGTGGCCTCAATTCCATCCACCACTTTGGTCCAGACTGAAAGATCTCAAGAACTTCCCTTTGACTGTGGTGATAGCCTGACTTTCCTGTAGCACCACCAAGACACTGACATTGGTACTTTTGAGTGAAACATCTCAACAACTATTGGGTGAATTTCCATAAAATTTGGCGCAGACAGTCATGACCCCGCCAGCATGAATTGTAAAACCTACTTTTTAGAAAGCGACATCATCAGTAAATATTTAGCTCAAAGCACTGCCTAAGAACAGCCTTGCGAGGTTGATGACGAGATGCTGCCAACACACACACACACACACACACACACACATATATATAAAGTTGTCTTGATTATCCCCTCTACAGACACTACATGTCAACATCTCCACATCTGTTTCCATGGGTTACATTAACACACCTTCTGGACTATTATTTTTGTACACTGCACATATTCTAGTTCGTTCTAGTTCAATGGTGTTCATTATGTCTTTAGTTTCTGATAATGACTTTAGTTGTTATTTTATCTCAGACATGTTAGGATGTTACATACCTTGACATGTTTCGGCGGAACCTCGGTGTGTATGACTCGGGCCTTGTCCCAGTCCATAAGATGATTTTCCCTTTTGCAGTGATCTGTTATGGCTGATTTGTAGGTTTCTTGTTGTGCCTTTTCATTTACTGATCTTGTTAGTCTTATTTTCGTCTCCTTCTCGCATTCTTTTTTATGTTCTTTTTTACGTGTAATATCGGCTGATTGACAGATCAGCTGATAAAGACGCATCACAACCACCACCAAGTGACACTTCTGAGGAAGGTGGAAGTTTCTGCCGAAACATGTCAACGTATGTAACATCCTAACATGTCTGAGATAAAAGAACAACTAAAGTCATTATGCATATAATCTACTTATTTTTCATGCTGTGAACAACTCCTGGAAAATATTTTGCACATTTCTGCACAAAACTTCTATTTAAATTCAGATTTTTCATTCTAAAACTTAATTCAATTAAACAGATATCGGCATATGCAGAATTGTTATGCAACGGAGCAAGAGGCATTGTGGTTTTCCATTGGTAGTCAGAATAGTATTGACTAATCACATTTGAGAGGTTGGTAAACAGTCTGTGTGGAGAGACAGAATGCATTGGCTGCAATGCAATCTCAGAAAGCTATTGGTAATTCAGGATTATATTATATAGCTTTTTAGAAGTTATCTGCATTCATATTAGGGCCGCACAAGTAATTACATTATTACTGAAACTGCAATATGGCAAGTGCAATATCCAAATCGCAGGAGCTGCAATTTTTTGATGATGGTAAAATGAAGTATTTTGGTGCTACACAGATGTCCCTGCTTACAAATAATATTCTAGCTTTGAGGGAACATGCTTGTTGAATAGAGACCCCAGCAAAAACCACATTTATCTATTTTTTTCTGTGAAAATAAAATGTTCAAATGACCTTTCCTTCCCCCAAATTCGTATGGCGATATCGGTTTACAGAGATTAGCCAAAATGACCGGCCCATAAGTGGAAGTCTTGGCCAGGATAACCACTTGCTACACCCGATCTCCCAAAATATTGGCCGTTACCCCAGGGGGTTATTAACATCAGACCACTAGCCAATGGGTTTGGAGACTGTGCTCCAATACATTAAAGCAAACTCACTGTATGTGAAAACCTACTTGGAAATAAACCAGATTCTCATTCTCAGTTCTTTCACAGTTGCAATGCTGGCCAATGGGAATTCCACCTGAAGGTGTTATTCAGTGTGTCTCATGAAGCAAGAATCAGGACCAGGACCCAGTGATGACTAGATGTAAAATAACACTGCAGGGTCAGAAAATTTTAAGGCCATACTTCTCAACAGTCACATGACAAACATCCACACACACAAATACACAGGCAGATGTCTGCACGTTAACACAAACTGCCCACCTCTCTCACACACACACATACACATACGCTGGTCACACCACTATAAAAGGCCACAGTGCAAGGCAAACACACACAGACGACGTATTACCTCTCACTCTGTTGTAAGATGCATTCATCATTATCCCATGCTGTGGCGCCTCCTCATGCCTGACAGCAAACACAGGCCTGAAACAGCCCTGAATGCAAACAGTGTTCTCTGTAATCAGCAAACTGGTGATAATGTGACCAGCCTGTTTGTTTCTGGCACTGCTCATCTTGCACATGAATGCACCATGACGGCAGCACAGAGACACACTTCAAAGAGTGTTCACGCAGACCTGTAAACGCTGACACAACAACTTGTGATTATGGGAAAATCACATCCTAAACAACCACTGATAACACCTTATGTGCTGCGTTCATTACAAAATTTCATACATCTATTCATGTGCGGTTTAAAGGGGGGGCATGAAATCCAGAGAAGCTGGAGTAGCAATTTTAGGATGGTGTGACAAGTCATCTCTCAGAGGTCTGAGGTAAACAATCTGAAGAAAGCTAGGAAACCTCTCAATGCAACTGTTTTCAATGCAACACTTACTCTGTTGGTCAGTCCTAAGTCCTTGGGTATCTAACCTCTATTTACCTTGACTCACATCAGATATGACAAATGGTACAGAATGCCACCTTTGCCACAGATTGTTCTGCTGAGGAAACAGAGGTGCAGAAAAGTACGACAGAAGGAAACAAAATCTACGTAAGTGTGCTCACCAAGTGGGAAATGGGGATACAGTCTGTCAGGCAGGTCTGGGGCTGAAATTCTTTGGCTGTGACACAGAAAGGAGAGAGGAACTCCCTGAATACATAAACAGGTCAGGGAATTCCCTCTGACTGTGATCAGTGTGTGTACAGTACGCAGTGTGCTTAATGACTCTGCATATGTGTGTGCGACTGAGCATAGAGACTCACAGAGCATGCTCGATGCAGAACATCTTTAAGATAATATTGTTTTTAAAAATGGATAAAGAAGACGATCTGTGTGATCATGATTTCAGTCAGTCAATGGAAAATAATTTTTTCATCTCAGAATAATTATCATGAGCTAACACTGCAGGCAGGGGTACAAATGCTGAAATAGAAGTCTGATTTAAAATCCACTTTCTCTCCAAATATGCTGGAATGCAATACACCGATGCATCACAATCCTAGGAGCATTTCCTGCATAATAAAAGTTATTTCCTTCAGACAATAGTAGAGAGGAGGCTGCGAGCATGTCAGGGCCTCACCCTGTCCCTCACTGCACATTGTTGCACGTCTCACCGGACTAATGGGCAGTAAATATACTCTGTTCAAGGTTTGACCATGACTTTGCTCCTGTTCACTAATGATGCTTATTACTCATCATTGAACTATGTGTCACTGTTAGTCACACACTGAGTATAATGGGTAGGCTATTATTTTTCTCTGTTTAGTAAAAAAATAAATATTCTGTGACATTTTAATTCAGAAAAAGTCTGTTTGGATTTATTTTGTCTGAAATGAAAAAGAGATACAGCCTATTTCTTACATGTCTTTTGAGAAGCACCTTGTATTGCATCTTTTTGTATAAAATATGCTGTATAAACACAGTTTTATTAGTATTAACATTCTTTATTATCTATCATATTACCACTGCTTGTCTTAGAAGTTTTCACGTTTACTTATTTAATGCCTCATGTCTGAACTCTGGAAGGCAGAAAGCGCTCTGCTGCAAACCTCTAGCAGCAGCCTAAGTGATTTGTTAAGATGGATTTATACTTGAAGCAGAGGGGTAAGGGCAGTGCCGCCATGGACACTTGCGGCTTAGGTTTTGCAGTGGAAACAGCTTATCTACATGTGTGTTACTGAAAAAGAGAAGGTTGTTGAGCTTTTTCTCAGCTTGTTAAATGTTATTTTCACTCTCAAAAATCTCTACTGGAATAAGAAACCTGTAAGAGAAAACACAAGCTGAACAATCACAGTTCTGTCAGTCTCCATGTGTATCTCTGTAGCCATCATTTTCCACATGCAGTCATAATGGGAACCACAATTTTTAAAACTGGTCCAGTACTGAGCGACAGGGATGCAACCTGCAACGGCAGAATAGGCTGCAGTGTAACCACTTGGTAACCTGGAAATCCAGATGCTCCGCCCCCAGCAAATTTGAATTTCAACTGCATGGGAATCTGGCCCGGACAAGCAGAGCCCACTGGAACAATCAGATCAGTCTATCTGACAGAGGCGGGCTCTGAGTAACATAATGAGGATAGCGCTGCACCGCAGGAGTCAGAAAGTAAACAGCCAAGTTGGCAGCTGCCGAAGGACAGCGCCCATTCAATTCAGCTTTGGAAGAAACGCTAAGCCAACTACACTTATCTTTTTCCTTGAGAGAGAAAGAGAAGACTGCCCTAGAAGCCTTAGTTTCCAGGAAGGACGTTTTTGCTGTCTTGCCGATGGGATACGGCAAAAGCATGATATATCAGTTAGCCCCACTGTTCAGCAAACAAATGGGGCTTAGTGCAATGAATATGTCACCTTGTTTTTTGCACTGATTGGCTATCGTGCTATCCAACTGCGTGTGGCGGCATTTGAAATGCCTCAGTTAGTGCTGCCCCTTGGGTAGGAAGTGTGTATCAGTGCATCATCAATTTATACGTCAACTAAAAGTGCTTGTTTTTGCCACTGACAGGCTCAGATTGTTATTATAAGTGTCCGACAATTTACGGAAAGAATCCCTACAGAGATCCACCTTTTTGTGAGAGTAAGATTTTTTTTGTTTAACCTGAAACAGCCCTGACATTGCTATTTCCAAACCCACCAAA
This sequence comes from Epinephelus lanceolatus, assembly GCF_041903045.1. Lineage (NCBI taxonomy): Eukaryota > Metazoa > Chordata > Actinopteri > Perciformes > Serranidae > Epinephelus > Epinephelus lanceolatus. Next base: position 33,251,245 of record NC_135743.1, read on the forward strand.
ATACATTTAAATAAACAGTAATTTTAGCATGTATAGAGCTAGCATATTTTCACATCTAGCTGGATGAATTAAGGGTTTATTTTTAATGAAACCATGCTAGCTGAAACAGTGGGAGGATGAACTAAAATGGCTTTTGTGAGTTTTTATTTTGTTTCTGTAAACCCTGAAAGAAGTGTGTTTTATGATGATAAAATAAGTATTTTTCTCATGGAGTCTGGTGGGTTTAGCAATAGCAATGTTGGGGCTGTTTCTGCTTACACAAAAAGAATCGTACTCTTCAACAAAAAGGTCTATCTCTGTAGGGATGCTTACCGTAATGTTGTCAGACGCTTACTGTATGATAATAATTTGAGCCTGTCAGTGGCAAAAACAAGCATTTTTATTGGACATACATTGACGGTGCATATTGCCGAGGGTGGTTACATTAGAGCCTGTTTCACCCGAGTGGAAAAACACCTTCAAGATAAGTCCCATCTGCATAATCTTAAAAAAATCCTCACAGTTCTGGCCACATTGACAGAAAATCCACTGAAGGTTTGTCAAAAGTAGCTTGTCTCTTAAATTTAGCTGTAAAGCAAACTTTTGAGGTTATTACATGTATTATGCTTGCAGAATCAGAACCATTTAGAAACAATTAACACAGAGTAGACACAATGGAGTCAATTTTAGAAAGACTGCCATTTTTTCTCCCCTCTACTTCAGCCAGCTGTATATTTGCCACAGATGGGTGCAGGGTGACAGCAGGATGCTGTAGCTTCCATCCTAATGCATACTGTGGATATCTGTCATGAGATAAAGCAGGGAAGGGCCACCAGGGATTTCATATGGCTGCAGATCCCCCCTCAGGAAGTGCAACCGAGACTGAAATCGATCCGAGACACGGAGAGAGAGACTACTGGGGAGATCACATTAATTACACACAGTCTACATCTGACAGCTTCCTGGAATCAGACCCTCTCTGTGCACTCGCCTCTGTGCATTATCTAATGATACTTTACATGAAGAGGCCTGTTTCTGATGAATGAGCATAGATGCTCACTACGTCTCCCCAGAGGTCCTTGTCAAACTTTTGCACTGTGGTGAGATCCAATAAACAGTTTCCTATTAGTGTGACTGTGTGAAGACTCACACACACTGTCTGCAGAAAGAACCAGACAGTGACACAGCTGTAATTACATAAAGATTTATTCTGGGACACTGATGAGACTTGAGAAGTTTGCTTAAAGCAATCACCTCTGATGTTTTCATTATAAATA